>NC_079134.1:29509635-30807135 GCF_945859705.1 Episyrphus balteatus | reverse complement strand
AACTTGCGAAAAACCTCAAAATATCAGTGGAGATCTGTTGACCCTCCCGAACAGCCACCAGTGTGGGAAGTTACGTAATCACAATCTGGAAATTCGACATGGTTGACTTTAAAAAATTCTAACTTCTCTTGTAGGCATCTTTGAAATGAGATTGATACGTCATTTGAAAGGTGAAATAAAAAGTTTTCACATGGTATAACATTTTTAATAGGTTGTCAAAAAAAAATTGATTCCATAGCGTGAGAACATTGAAATAAATGTTTTTTTTTGCCTTTTTTTTAATACAATTTGATCGAATTCAAAAAATTCTAGCTCTTTTTGTAGATGTCTCATATACCTGATCGATATATACATTTTGAGCTAAGACAATAAGCTTTCAGATGGTATACAATTTTGTATACATTGTTAGGGGAAAAAATGGAATTAATGACTTGAGAAGATAAAAATTCAAAATTCATAAAGGTATCAAGTTGGAGTTGTAACTTGAGTATTAAAAAATAAGGAATACAATTTTTGACTAATATAAAAATGAAACCATAGCAAAAATGCATACATAAATTCTTTAAGCTTAAGTGGGTGATATTTTATTCAATATCTAGTTTAGATTAACAGTTTCAACGATAAGTATAAGTTGATGTTAAATTATATTGAACCTGTCAAAAGAAAAAAAAAAAAACACTTTTAACACTTATCAACACTTACAAAAAAAAAAAAACAGATACCATCAACCACTTTATTTCAGATACCTACTCATTTGCCTCTTAGCGTATAAATAGCTCGAAGTCAACTCTTTGTCATTTATTCAAAATGTTATCTTCAACTGTGTTAAGTAGTTTTCTAGTTTTTGCAATTCTTGCTACGACAGCACTGGCATATCCAGCTGAAGACAAAAATCAAACTTTTATCGAAATAATTACTACCGATGATATTACCAAACTAAACGATCTTCCAAAAGGAGCTGTTTTAATTCCTTTGAGTCAAAACCCTCAAACCAGGGGAACTCGGTATACATTTGGAAAGCGTACCTCAAGTAAAAAAATATTTTATTTTATTAAATCCATTTTAAAATATTAATAAAAAAAAAAAAACTATACTTTCAGAGGATGATTGTGTTGATTGGAACGGTAGTACTGCAAAATATAGAACGCCAAGAAACGTTCAGCAGAATGTAAGGTATCCATTAGCTGGAATTGGCAAAGTTATAACTTATATACAAATTGATGTTGACGATAGCTCTAATAACCAACGAGTTTATATTACATCAGGTGGAATTGGAGAACGAAATGTTGCTTTTGTTATAGAATCTAAAAATACGCTTTACTTTACTTATTATTACCGCATATATGGACAGTAAAAATATAAAACCATGGAATTATGAGAAATTTTTTTTTATATGACTTTTAATGAGCTTACGGAAAGGTTATTTTGTAACTTTAATGGGAACCAATAACGCTCCAGTTATATTCTAGGCAAGTTTGACATATCTCCTTTTTTTTAAGGGGTACACTATAGACTATAGTTGTATACTATCAGTCAACATATTTCAATTAAAAATAATAAAACATCAATAATTGTATGTAAAATGTTTAATGAATTTGTTTAACGTAATGTATTCAGAACGAGCTAAATTTTAGCTCACATACAAAATTATATCAAAACTCTTAAATCAAGTATGTATATATTTTTAAAAGAATTTTGTATGGGAGTAAAAATTTTGCTCAATGTGCATACTAGGCATAAGTTTGTTATATTCTTAAAAGAAGTCAAACTGACTCATTTTACTATAAAGCATTTTAAAAAAGAAAATTTCCAAAATCGTTAGAGCCGCTGGCTGTCTAAAAAATTAAAAAAAAAAAAATGATTCAAAATATAGTTGGTAGGTATACCATAACGTAGTAATAGTTTATCAACTCAAAAAATCAATATTTAAAAAAAAATCCGTTTAGTTCCGTTTTCGAAAAATTGATTTTTCAAAAAATGGATCAATATCAAAGCTTTTGTAAAAAAAAATTCGGTGAAATTGAAGATGTCACTTTGGACAAAGTCAGAAAGTAAAAAAAAAAAAACTTTCTACACTGAAGGAAATACCAAGTTGAAATCAACGAAAACCACTTTGATTTAACTTTTTTTTTTAATGATTTTGCATAGAAGACAATGATTTAAAAATCAATATCAAAGTAGAAAGAAATAAGTCATCCTTAAATAAAAGTTATTTCAACTTTGAAAAAGAGTCATATACCAATTTTAGTAAAATTGAAATTTCTCGAAAACGGCTCCAACGATTTCAAAAAAAAATTTCAAATGGAAGTTTTAAGACAAGGTCTATCTTTCAATACAAAAATTTTATTTTGAAAATCATTATTAACGTTAATTTATCAAATAAAACTGCATACTTGTTTTGGAGGGCAATTTGATTTTAGATTTTGTTTTATTCCTTTTTTTATTTTTACTTGCTCTATAGGGCAAGTATTGGTTTCGTGTAGAAAAAAAAATTCGAGGTTTTAATCACACCGACATTACGATGATGGAGAAGATCAAAAAAGTGGTTTTCGTCATGCCGTCCGTCGGTCTGTGCGTCTGTGCGTCCATCTGTACATCGAGCTAGGGCCTAAACGGATGGACGGATTTGCTTGAAACTTGGTACACATGATTTTTACGTAATTCCCTAGACCCGTTTTTTTATTTTTCTTATATCTCCTTTTAAACGCATATCTCCCATATAAAGTTTTCGAGGTATTGCAAATTTCTCGAAAACGGCTCTAACGATTTTGATTAAATTTGTTGTAGGTAATACTTTCATTGATTCTTACAAAACTGCGTTTTTAGTTTTTCTCAAAAAATGCGGAGAACGGAAATATGGCGTTGCCGTTTTTCAAAAATTAACATATTTTTTAAGTTCATATATTTCATCAAAACATGAGTTATGTAATTTTATTCAAAATTTACAGACATAATTTTAAAGTGTCAAAAATAAAAAAAAAAAAATTAAAAAAGTTTTTGAAGTTTTTTTTTTTTAAGTTTTTGAAATAAAATTTTTTATTTTAATTTTTTTAACTTGCAATTTTTGTTTTAATTTTTTTTTCTCGACACTAAATAAAATCTTAAATTTCCAATAGCTATTTAAGATAACGATACTTTGAGCTACAAGAGCAAGTACGTGCGACCCCAGTCGTGCATTTTATTTTTATATAGGTCCTTACATTTCCCAGATTTCTATATAAAAAGTCTTAAAATTTTCAAATTATTTCCTTGAAATAGATATTGAACAAATGTTAGGTTTTATTACTAAAGCTTGTAATTTCGTATGTATGATATCTTCATTTAAAACAAATTAAGGTTCTAAATTTCACTGAAATATTTCATTCTTATATCTCGTGTCCGTTTAAAGAAATGTGAGTTACCACCAACAGACTTTTATGTTTGTGGTGATAATGTCTTATAAATCGATGAACCATGGCAGCATCCACGAAAAAGTGGAGCCATTTTCTCCCGTTCCACCTGAAAGTTTTAGCAGTGCGGCATAAATTTTAATTAAAAATTAAAATTAAACAATTATTGTAGATACAAAAATCTTCTATAGCTCATTTGAATGATAATAACTTAAAGGTGAATACTAATGAAGGATTTTGAAAAATTCAATTATTAGGTACATAGGGTAAATAGGGGTAAAACAAAATTGCAAAAAAAACAGCTATTTTCTAAACGCGACGTTGTAGAAGGTTATATTTTATTTTAATCGATAGATAAATTTATTGTTAGGCTAACAAAGGCTATGAAAAATTTCTAGAAAATTTCAAAACCGAGTTTTAAATGTATTTTTTTTTATCTAAAACAAAATGATATTTTTTACAACTCTGCTCTGGTTTGCGAGAGTTGATTCAGAATTTGTTACGTAAAGTAAAGGTATGGATAGGATAAAAACCATGCAATTATGAGAAGTATTTTTAAATGACTTTTAAATACTTAAGGAAAGGTTGATTTGTAACTTTAATGGGAATAAATAAAGCTTAAGTTATATTCTAGACAAGTTTGACACAGCACCTGTTTTTTTTAAGGGGGTATACTGTAGTATCAATCAAAATATTTCTATTAAAAAGAAACCATCAAAAAATATAGGTATGTAAAATTTGTATTTATTTTGTTTAATTGTTTAACGTAATGTATTAAGCACGAGCTAAATTTTAGGTCACATACAAAATTATATCAATACTCTTAAATCAAATATATTTATATAGAGAATTCTGTATGGGAGTAAAAATTTAGCTCGATGTGCAGACTAGGCTTAAGTTTTTTATATTCTTAAGAGAAGTTAAACTGACTCATTTTAAAATCGTTAGAGCCGCTGGCTATCTAAAAAATAAAAAAAAAAATAGTTGGGATACAATTACGTAATAATAGTTTATCAACACTAAAAACTACGATTTAAAAAAAATCATAGGTTCCGTTTTCGAAAAAATGTTTTTCAAAAAAAAAAAAAAAATTAATCCAAAAATTTTTCAATATTAAATTTTTGATTTAAAAACTTATAAATAGTGGAGTCAAATTAGCTTTATACCTCGGAATCCAGGGAAAGTCGATGCATCTGTAAAGTGAGTATAGGGCTGCATTACTAAAAGGTCAAATAAGAAAGTTAAAAAAAAAAATTTCACCGCTCTCGATTACAACAGTTTTTATGGACCGTTTACTGTCATTCCGTATATGCAAGCGTCAATCGGAATTGCTGTCTCATTTTAGATTTTGATCAAACTTTGTAGGGATGTTCTCTAGGACTGTAAGGAAGCAAATCCATGATGATTTAATTTTAAGTTGCGTGGTTTCCCCGCTACCCGCATTCGAACTTTTTCAGAAGGTCATTTTTATGTTATTATAGCTTTGCGTCTACTAAAGATATCTTTTTGTTTGAAACGCCATTTTAAAGCTTAAGAATAGTAATTTTTGAATATATATTAAAAAATTACGTAATAATTATCCCTGAATTAAAAATAATTTTTGAAAAACTGGTAATGGATCAATATCAAAGCTTTTGTAAAAAAAATTCGTTGAAATTGAAGTAGTCACTTCGGACAAAGTGAGAAATTAAAAAAAAATCTTTCTACACTGAAGGAAATACCAAGTTGAAATCAACGAAAACCACTTTGATTTAACTTTTTTTTTGAATGATTTTGCTTTGAAGACGATGATTTAAAAATCAAAGTAGGTAAAAAGAAATAAGTTAAAAGTGCTGTTGAATTGTCTTTCAATACAATTGTTTCAACTTTGAAAAAAAGTATAGACAGGTACATAAAAAAAAAAAACAGGTAACTGATGGGGATCCATTCTACAACACTTGGGTTCAATTTTTTTTAACCTATGTACTTTATAGATGTTCAAATTATTATTGTACAAATGTTTGGTTCTATCACTAATGTATGTAAAAACAAAATAAAATTCTAAATTTCACAGAAAAATTTCATATTGTCGTTTGTCGGACTCTTAAAACTCGTGTCCAATTAAAGTAACGTGAGTTACCACCAATAGACATTTATTTTTGAAGTTATAGGTACATCTTTTGCGGCGGTGAACCATGAAAATTTACTTTTTGACAAGAATGCCAAAGGCATTATGACGTGATCACCATTTCAGCGACTGGCAACTGGACCAGGGCTGTCGCTTCAACTTTAGAGTTGGCAGTACTTTAGTATTTAAAAATGCAGAACGCCGAAGTACGGCAAAAAAAAAACACACAAGATGTGGGAAGTTGCACGCGGCATGTGGCAAATAACATGTGACATAAAACACATGGTGCAAGTGCATGTTGCATCTGGCAAGTAGGACGAGGCATGTGGCATTCAGTATGCAGTATGTGGCAAGTTGCATGTGGCGAGTTGCATATGGCAAGTTGCGTGTGGTAATTTCTGACTTCAGATTCGAGTTCACTACAGCAAAAACCTAAAGAAAAGTATATTTTGGTTCTTGTGGTGGGAAAATTTAGGATAAATGGTAGGTACCTATATGAAAAGAGGAAAAAATAAATGGCACACAAACAAATTCGGGGAAAGGAGGTGGGTGTCTAAAATCGTGTTTACAATTTCTATCAAAAAATGAAATTTTTGGCTAAAATTGGTAAAAATGGAGCTATTAAATAAAAAAGATGGCGGCTGCTCCCGACATTATATCATCCCAACAAATTGACTTTTATGATAAGGACATTCACTCAAAGACATTCTATGAAAAAAATTTGTCCCTAAAAAAATGCGATTTCTTGGCCATATTTTGATTGAAAATTCGAAGTCTATTTTTCCGTATCACGTCAGGTTTTGAAATATTCTCAAAAAATGTCTAAACTCTAAAAAAAAAGTTCTTATCTGATATTTTTTGAGGATATCTCAAAAACCTGACGTGATACGGCAAAATAGACTTCGGATTCGTTTTTAGCAACCCAAAAACTATATGAAAAACCTAGTCGCAACACCAGATAAGAACTTTTGTTTTTTTGATATTTGACATTTTTTTAAGGATATCTCTCAGAAACCTGATGTGATAGGGCGAAATTGACTTCGAATTCAGCGATTCTCAAAATATATGATTAACATATTCGCACATCCAGATCGGAGATCGTCACATTTTTTGAGGTTATCTCGAAAATCTGACGTGATGGGACAAAACGGTCTTCCTATTCGGTTTCAGCGACCCAAAAACTATATAAAAAACCTAGTCGCAACTCCAGGTCAGAACTTTTATTTTTTTTGTTGTGGCTATGTAATCTTCAAGCTCAGCAATACAAGAATTTAAATTTATTTATATTTACATATTTATCTTTTTATAATATCTTCCACTTTTAACTACATATATCGCCAGTATAAATACTGAATCTTTTAATGCCAGTCTACCCTACCAATTTAACAGGAAATTTCTTCGTTGTCAATTGAAATACAAACAGACAAAAATAAGAAATAAAAAACCATATCTTTGTGAATCACAATAATTTGTGTACCAATTTATCAATGGTTTGTAATTATTTCAACCGAAAAAACAATCACTCATTGATAAAAAAAAATAAATAAACAACGATTAGCAAGTTTTTAATTTTGTTCCAAGAAATTTTACTAACCATATCCGAAGATTCCAAACTTATCTTATCTGTAAGTGAAACACTTGCGACTTGCGATAAATTATTGCTTCCATAAAATGCAATAGTGTGTCGCGCGTACTTTCTGGTTTAGTCTATGTTTTTTTTTTTTTTTAATAATTTGTGAAGGTTTTCAATCAATTAGTTCTTTTTCCAAGTCCGGGTTTATAGAAAAATATCACAATTAAAAATAAAACCACCGCCGCTATTTGGCAGAAAATTTTGCCGCACCACCGCCGGCCGGCGAAGCGGGGAAAATTTCCCCGTACTTAAATAAATAATTTTTAATTGAAAGTGAAATAGAATTTTTGATCATGGTGCGGTTGTGGTGCGGCGCTGGTTCAGCTCTCAAAAAGCAGTGCGGTGGTGCGGCGGAATTTCATTTTCATTCGGAATAAGAACTCAATGAATTGGCTTTTTATTGTAGCAACTTCTTAATTATTTCTAGATTTTTGTGTCTTCGAATAAGTTTAGCATAAGTTTTCTTACAAATCCAATACTTTCCCCTTAAATCTTTAACTCCTCTCCCAAAACACATATAAATACTGCAAAATCAACACCTGCCGGATCAATCAAAATGTTTTCTTCACCTGTGCTAAGTTGCTTTCTTATTCTTGCAATTATTGCTCTGACATATCCAGCTATAGCTATGGCTGAAGGTCAAAGCAAAGTCGAAATAATTGCTGTCGATGATATTTCCAAATTTAAGAATATTCCACATGGAGCTGCATTAATACCTTTAAGAGGCCAACAAACTAGAGGATCATTTAGTTATACTGTTGGACAACGTGTTTCAAGTAAGATTATTTTGTTTTTTGTAATTTATTAATTTATTTTACTTAAAAGAAATCCTCTTCTAGATGATAGAATAGTTTCTCAAGGAGCTGATTCAACTACATGGAATTCACCACAAAATGTTCGACTAAATTTGCAATATCCTGCAAATGGAATTGGGGCAAAAATAACTTTTGTCAAAATCGATGTTATACAAGGATCAGAACAAGGACAAGCATATATTGTGTCAGGTGGAATAGGACAGACAACTATTGTGATTGCTGTGGAAGCTTACAATGTTCGAAACTTTAGCTATGCTTACAATATTTGGGGAATGTAGTGGATAAGAAAAAAAACAATAAATCATTGATTTAAAAAAAAAACCTTTGAGAACATTTGAATGTCGTTAAACATTCAGTTTGTATAGCAAAACAAAAAAAGGTTGAAAATTATTTCTGAACCAATAATGTGCGATTTGGTGTACACTGAGGAAAAGCCACCATAAAACAACGTGAAATCAATGAAAACCACATTGATTTAACTATTATTCGCAATGATTTTGCGTTGAAGATGGACATTTTAAAATCAACGTGGAAAATAGGTTAATTTTTGATAGTTTCGTTTCTTTAAGTCACATAAATCAAAGTAGTTCAACTTTGAAACAATGACGTTTCAACTTCAATTCATTTTTTCCCTCAGTTTTTTGTTTCATATCAGAGAAAATGTTGCTCAAACTCCCTCAAAATTGTGAATAATTGCAAAAAACGCCGTATTTTATGGCGAATTGTTTGGTTTTTTTTTTTTTTTTTACATTTTTTAGATAAGAGTTAACAAAAAATTATGTTGTTTTAAAAAAAGTGATTATAGCATTTTAGGAAATTCATTATAATTCCAAAATGGTAAATTTAAGAAAAAAAAAGCTACTTAACATAGTTTATGGGAAATAAGGTCTACTTCAATTTCGTCTTTTAGTACAGGAAAGATAGACTTTTTCGTGGAACGAAATACAGGAAGGCTGATTTTTCCAAGTCCTGGTTTTCGGGACGCCAACCCCTGGCGAAATTCACCATTTTGAAAAAAAACGCGAATTGGTCTGTATCTACTAACCTATTGGCTTGACTGAATAATTTACTTCACCAAAGTTGTGCCTTCACTGTTTATCAGAGAGGACAACACTTTTGAGGTTATGTCGTTTTATTTTTTATTTTTTTTGGTTTTTTTATTTTTCTCAGTCTCTTTCGCCAGAGGGTTGGCGTCCCGAAAACCAGAACTTAAGCTTTTTTGATACCCTTCTTTTCAGCCTTCCTGTATTTCGTTCCACAAAAAAACCGAAAAAAATTAATAAAACATAACCTCAAAGCTATTGCCCGCTCAGAAAAATAATGTATGAAAAAGAAGATAATTAAATTTCAAAGAACTTTGGCCTGATAACCATTTCTGTAGAACCAATAGTTTTCGAGATATAAAGCGATTCGCGTTGTCCAAAATGGCGAATTCCGCCAGGGCGTTGTCGTCCCGAAGACCAGGACTTAAGTTTTTTTAATACCCCTCTTTCAGATTTGAAAAATTCAGCCTTCTTGTATTTCTTTAAACAAATTGCCAGTATTTTTACTAACTTTCCTGCACTATTTAACATTTTTCTGCACCAAACACCAAACAGCCAAAATCAGCCGAACTACAAGCAAAAGTCGAAAAACGGTTCAAAGCAAAATGGCCGCCAAAGTTGTGAATATATTTATGTGGAGGTTTAGTTTTTGTCTTATTTTTCAGACCTCTATATACAATCAAATCTAATTTTCCTGGATTATTACGTCTATTGTTCCTATTTTTGAAAAAAAAAAAAAAAAAAAAAAAAAATAAATAAATTTTCATTACAAAATACATAAATCATAAATCAATACAGATCTACCTTCTTAAAAATATATTAATATACAACCCACCAAGCATTAAAGATAGATAATCTGCAAGAGTAAAACAGTGGACTTTAAATATAATGGAGATTTAATAAATTGGGCCTATAATAGTATTGAACCATAAGAAAATAATACAAATTGTTAATTATCATTTTTAAATTCGAACCGAATCATATTTATTTAATCACAACAAAAACATTACTGTTAAAAAAAGAGCCAAGTTCTCCTATGTTGAAATTATGCTGGCACAAAAAGTATTGAGATGTAAAAGTGTACCAAGTTCTAAAGTTTGGGTTCAAATTCGTATCAATAAAATTTTGATTGTTCTCTTGACAATTTTTCTTTTAATTACCGATTTTTAAAGTTATTTCAAAAATTGCCAAGTAAACAATCAAAATTTTATTGATACGAATTTGAACCCAAACTTTAGAACTTGGTACACTTTTACATCTCAATACTTTTTGTGCCAGCATAATTTCAACATAGGAGAACTTGGCTCTTTTTTTAATAGTAATGTTTTTGTTGTGATTTCACTACTTTTTGCAAGGTATGACTGTTGAATTGAAAATCTCTATATTTGATGAAAATTCAGTGAAAATGGGCGGTTGCCACGTCCCCTGAATGAAATTATCAGATTTTAAATTTTTTTTTCTTTGTATAACCTACCAGCTCTACCAATCTACCAAATTTCAAGATTCTACCATAATCAGAAGTGCTCTATAATATTTGATTAAAATTCAGCGGAAATGGGCGGTTGCCACGCCCTCTGGATGAAATTATCAGATTTTAAATTTTTTTTCTTTGTATTACCTACCAGCTCTACCATTCTACCAAATTTCAAGATTCTACGATAGTCAGAAGTGCTCTATAATAATTGATGAAAATTTGGCGAAAATGGGCGGTTACCACGCCCCCTGAATTGAAAATCTCAAATTTTCGATTTTTTCCTTTGTATACACCACAAGTCCTATCACCGTGTAAAATTTCAAGTTTCTACGATATCGGGAAGTTCTCCATAATTTTGATGATCTGTCAGTGAGTCAGTGAATCAGTGAGTCAGTTATACGGTTTTTGCGATTTTTGAAGCCCTATATCTCAGAAACTACTCATCGTAGGAGGCTGAAATTTTGTGAGGTGTTTGGTTTTGACCAGCTCAACAAATGAAATTTCTAGCATCTTTGGTGTGGAAGTTAGAGGGGGGTCGAAAATGGTCTGAGTTGTTTCCTGTAAATAAGGGTGTAGTGCCAAAGTTGCTAGAGAACTTGGCTGGGCACTACCGTGCCCCTTGATAAAATTACGAAAATTGATCGAAACGTACACAAACAAAAAAATTAAAAATAAATTAAGTTTTCCAAGTTTCGGAGATAATAAAAATGACCGGTGAAAAGTTTTTCCTCCAAATACCAACCATCTAGGTATATCACGATCTATGACCATCAATACGAAAGCTTATTTACTATCCAATCCGTATATCAATTTTCCTCATCGGTCTTTCTGTTTTTGCTGTTTCAGGGTTCTTGATTTGTTGCATTAGCTCAATAACTTCTAATTGAAATTTTATCACTTTATTGTCATCAAATTTGTTCAGTGTTGGAACTAAGCCATTACAAAATGAATTATGTCTGTTTAAGGGTCCAGTGCCAGACAAAAAATATTCCATCAACTTTATCATACTAGGATCTGTGGCCGATAACTTTGAAGTTAATAATTGTTGTTCATTGTTTTTTTCTTTGGAGTTTGTCTGTTTTTTAACACCAACTTCTTGTTTAAATTTTGCAGTTGCTCTTGAATTTAATACTGCTGACATTTTTAACTCCACAATCACACATATTTTGGGCTTCTATGTGTGCTGAAATAGAAAAAGGAATTACATAAAGTGACATCAAACAAATTATGAATAGTACTGTTTTATTTGAATTTTATTGTTTTATGAAGTCTGAGGCATAAGAAAATAGTTTAGGATCTTAAAGCAGAAACACAATCACGCTTTGCAGTCGATTTTGACAACTGCCAAAAGTTCAACCATACGAAATCTGCGTAACCTCCCACAATGACGCTTTTCCTACGTACGCTTTTTTTGACAAACGTAATTAAACGTAAGAAAACGAGCAAAAGTTCAACCAGACTGAACTTTTGCTCGCTTTTGAAATTTTAAATTAATTATTTCTTCAAAATGCACAGAGAAAAATAGACCACATAAAACAGAACAAAAACAATAAGATTTCTCTATGGTTTTCATCCAAGAAGGAAACCTTACTAAAACAATCGGGTTTTCCTTATTGTTTTAAAATCTGCAAAAAAATAAAAAAAAACGATGACCAGGCTGGGAATCGAACTGGAGACTTCAAATCATTAGTCGCCCACCTTACCACCTGAACCAACCTGCCATGAAAATATTGATCGCGATTTTTGTTCTAGTGCTAAGTTGCAAAAAAAATCAACTTTTTAGTCAAATTTTAATAAGATTTTCTCTATAAAATTAATAAGAAATCTCCTTAAAAAAATCTTATTAATCGTTGATTTTAATAAGATTTCCTTATGAAATGTATGGACGGTAAAACAATATGGCAATCTGTTAGTTTTTAGCGGGTCATATTTTTCTCTGTGTGGCATACCAACTTTTTTTTTGAAAAATGTTAAAAAATTTTTATACATAAAAAATTATTTTTTTAAAAAACGGCTCCTACAATTTTCGAAAATTTTTTTCTAAAAATACCTTTTTATACAAGAAATAAAATGGCATATTTGTTTTTTTTTTTTAAGATAATTTAAAATGGAGTTTAATTAATTATAAAAACAGATTTAATTTTTTTATAGGTACTACTTATGAAATTTCTTCAAAATATCAAATTTTAAATTTCTTGAATAAAAAGCTTTAACATTATCAGGGGCGTACACTCCCTTGGGGCAAGCGGGGCCGCGCCCCGGGGCCCCCGACTGACCCCAGGGCCCCCACTGGAGACAATGCAGAGAAGGAAACTGTTATCATAAATTGAGTTACGAAGTAAATTAAAATTTATTTGAATCACTTCGGATACAAGGGAGACAAATTATGTGATGTATAATGTATAATGCATTGGTAGCCACACAATATTATATTGATTTAAAAAAAAGGTTACCCCAGGGGCCCCGAAAAAATAAACTGCTTTTTTAAAAGAAGAATTATAATTTTATCTTAGGGCCCCAAAAAATATTACTTGAAAAATCTTTGCAACCACAAATAATACATTAGGGGCCCCAAAAAAGTAGAAAAAGTTTTGTTAATGACATACCAAATATTACTTCAAGTCAATACATTAAGGGCCCTAAAAAAGCAAGCAAAATTAAATTAAAAAAAATTGTTTTTTAAAATTTAATTACATTTGTTGATGGATTACTAAATATTACATTAGGAGCCCCAAAAAATATGACTTCGGGGCTCCAAAAATATTATATGAAGGGTCCCAAAAAATAATTTTTCAGGAACCCATTAGTTGAGAGACTGTCAAATATTAATTTGGGGGCCCCAAAATCTATTACTAAGGAGTCCAAAAATATTCATCAAATTTTCTGATGGCATGACAAATATTATTTGGGGATCCTAAAAAGCTATTACTTCAGTGGTTCAAAACAATCAAATGGAAAATTAAATATCAATTCAGGGGCCCCAACATAAATACATCTGGGCCTAAAATAAAAACATTACGTTATTGGTGGCTTTCGGAATATTACTTCAGAACAGAGGCCCCAATACCTATTAATTTTATGGCTCAAAAAAAATTATATTATATTTTAATGGCCTCTAAGCACTTAATTTTGAGGCCCCAAAAATAATTTTTCAGGTGCCCCAAAAGAAATAAACTATGTTTGATGATGGAAAATCAAATGTGTAAATATTACTTCAGAACAGAGGCCCCAAGAATTATCAATTCTAAGCTTCAAACATTTTTATTTTAGGGGCCTATAAATATTTAATTTTGGGGCCCCAAAATTAATCTTTCAGGGGCCCCACAATAAAAAAAATTATGTTTGATGATGGAAAATCAAAAAATATACATATTACTTCAGAACAGAGGTCCCAAGAACTATCAATTATACATATTAAATCATTAAAATAAACCTAAAAATAAATAAGCCATACAAAAAAATGTATTTCGTATACGTACTTTTTTTTGTATCTAAGGGGCCCCAAAATTTAGTCTTGCCCCGGGGCCCCGGCGACTCAACGTACGCCACTGAACATTATAGTTACTTTAAGCATAAGAGCAAGTACGTGCGACCCCAGTCGTGCAATTTATTTTATTTGACAGCAGATTTTATGTTTCAATCAGCTGTTCGAAGTCAAAGTGACAGAAGCGCGCTTTGAGTATTTCTCAACGTAACGCGATGACGCGTCTGGCAAAGCGTGATTGTGTTTCTGATTTTAATCTGTAATTTTTAGATTTTTTTAAATTTAAATTGGTGCTTTTTTCTACAACTTGAATTTAAAGATATTTAATGATTAAAAATGCCAATTTGGACTAATATTGTTACAATTTGATTTTAAACTATCGTCTTCAACGAAAAATCATTCCGAAAAATAGTTAATGAGTTGATTTTCGTTGATTTTAAGTTATTTTTTCCCTATCCTATTCCTATCTTTTGATGATATAAGTTTGATTATAGGAATTTTGGAAAAATTTAAATAAAATTCTTCTGTAATTTAATTTGTAGGTAAAGATTAATACAATAATTTCTACGAAATTTCGTATACCTACCAAGTTTATCTAAAATAATTAATTTTTTTTTAAATTGCTTATAAAACAATTTGTTTTTTAAAAAATGGCCGAAACGATTTGGAATTTTTTTGGCTATACTTTTTGAACTGTGTTATTTTTTTTTTATTCAGAGAAAGAATATGTTTTTTTTCAGATATTTTTATAAATTTCAGATAAATTTTAATATAAATAAAATGCACGACTGGGTCGCACGAACTTGCTCTTAGAGTTAAAGTTGCTTAAATTTTTAAGACTTTTTATATAGAAATTTGGAAAAAAAAACAAAATTCGTTTTTGAAAAAAAATAAAATAAAATCTGAAATTAAATTGCCCTCTAAAACAAGTATGCAGTTTTGATTGATATATTAACATGCATTTTTAGAAAAAAAATTTTCAAAATCGTTAGAGCCGTTTTTTTAAAAAACTAATTTTTTATAAATATTTTTTTGGAAAAAAAGTTTTAAAATAAAATTAGTATGCCATTTGGTAGAAATCACTAATCAACATCTAAAAACAAAATTTCAAAAAAGTTCAATGTCCCGTTTTCGAAAATTTGATTTTTCAAAAAAAAATTTTCAAATTTTTTTTTTAAATCCAAAAATTATTTTTTGCAAAATTTTATTTTTGGCTTATATTTAAATTATATAAATTCTTCTTCACAAAAAGTTTCGTTGAAATCGAATAAGCAGTTTCGGAGATAATTGGATTTGAAAAAAACGGTTCTATGGCAGGTATACCGTTAATAATGATTTTCAAACAAAATTTTTCTATTGAAAGATAGACTTTAGCTTGAATGAATGAATGAATGAATGTGTTGTGGGGGAAAGTTGCACTGCGACCTTAAAGGTCTATTGTGCCCCCAAATTTGGCTGCAATTAACTACTTACAGTACAGTCTCCAGTTTGATACTTTTTAGGTATTTTATTAACTGGAGTATTTCTATCGACGGTAGATCTTTACTTGTTACCTGGTGCTGGCCCAGGTATCTGTGTCGATTGTGCATTAGTGCTTCACAGTTGCCCAGTATGTGTTCTGGTGTCTCTTCATTATTGTTGCAGAATCTACAGGTGGCACTGTCTGCCAGGCCAATGTTGTTGAGGTGTTTTCTCAGCTTGCAGTGGCCTGTAAGGATCCCTGTTATTATTCTCAGGTTGTTTCTACTCAGGTTAATGCAGGTTTTAAATCTTTTTTGGTTGTAATTCCCAAGTAGTGATTTCGCCTGTCTGAGTTTAGGAGTCTCTTTCCAAATTTTAGTTCGTTTGGCCTCCTCATCGGTTTTTATCATTTGTTTGATCGTGCTGTCTCCAATTCCGCAATATGGTTCTGGGCCCATAAGAGGTGCGGTTGCACCTGCTTTTGTTAAGGAGTCTGCTACTTCGTTCCCTTGTACTCCAACATGTCCGGGAACCCAGTACAGTGTTATTTTATTTGCCTTGCCAAGCTCGTTCAGCTTCTTCACACATTCCCATACGAGTTTGGAGTTGATGGCGTATGAGTTTATAGCTTTAAGTGCGGCCTGGCTATCAGACATGATGGCAATGTTTTGGTTTTTGTATTTTCTTTCGAGATTACGTTCTGCGCATTTATCTATGGCGTTGATTTCCGCTTGAAAAATGCTAGGAAACTGTCCCATTGGAGTGGAAAATTTTGGTTCTAGGCCCAAATATTCCTGCTCCAGTTCCATCAGCTGTTCTCGATCCATCAGTGTACCACTTGATGGCGTTTGCATTGAAAGTGTAGTTCGTGGATTCACTTACCCACTTTGCCTTGCTACTAAACTGTGTTTGAAAGTTTTTCTCAAAATTGTATTTCTTGATCATGCAATCTCTTGGGATGTCAAGGAGGTTTTTAACTGTGGTGTTCGATATTGAGTCCCTTTCTTTGAGACCAATACTCTTGCCCGTACCAGTTCCCTCTTTTGCAAATCTCAAGATTGTTCCGTTAGCAGTACTACTTATTACTTCATGGAGTGGTGTTAAGTGGAGGATGACTTCCATTGCTGCTGTAGGGCAAGTTCTCATTGAGCCAGTAATGCATAAGCAGGCCAATCTTTGAACTTTGTTTAATGTCTTTTTAGTTGTAACTAGTTCGGTTCTTTTGTGCCAAACAACCGCACCGTAGGTGATAATGGGTCTCACCATCATGGTATACATCCACCTTAGGATATTTGGTTTGCACCCCCATGATTTATTATTATTATTTCTAAGTGTTTATTCCAGAGGAGTTTACTGTCTAGTGTGATACCTAGATATTTTACCTCGCTCTTTAGTTCAATGACCTTACCAGCTAGCTGGATAGGTCTGATATGAGGCAAAAGCCGTTTCCTTGTGAATGGTACAATTGTAGTTTTTAGCCCCAAAATTAAACACCATTTACTTGTAGCTGAAAGTCCTCTTTGGATGATATCGCAAAGGGTCTCCTCGAACTTCCCGTAGGCGGTTATTACAATATCGTCAGCAAAACCAAGACATCGAATACCCAGGGATGTAAGATGTTCCAGGCCATCCACTAAAAGGCTCCACAGCAAGGGTGATAAAACCCCTCCCTGTGGACATCCTCTTGTTGTGATAATTTTCTGTGTTGTTACACCTGTAGTTGCCTCTGCCGTTCTTGTGCTCAACATTTTCTCTATCCATTTTGTAATGGTGGCCGGAACACACTTTCTTACAAGAGCCTTAGATACTGATTCATGAGAGGTGTTATCGAAGGCCCCCTCTATATCTAGGAAGGCGCATAGTGCAGTTTCTTTAACATTTAATGCTTTTTGTACGGTGTTCGTTAATTCGTATAGAGCAGTTTCAGTTGACTTACCTGAATGACTTTGGATGGGTTGTATCCTTCTTCCCTATTTTGGGAATGAAAATTACTTTAGCTCTTCTCCACAGACTTGGTATATACCCAAGTGCTACGCTGCTTCGCAGAATGCTAATTAGCTGTGGCATTAATTCTTCTTTACCTCTTTGTAGAAGTGCGGGAAAGATGCCATCCACTCCGGGTGACTTGAAGGGTTGAAAGGTATTTATTGCCCATTCAATCCTATTTCCTGAACAGATAGTTGAAGCTATCTTCCAGTCTTCACGATTAGGCATAGGAGGTATTCTCTCTATTTGGAGGCCTATCAGTGGAGAGCTTCCCGGAAAATGAGTGTTTAGTAACAGTGTTGACTTTTGCTCTTCGTTTTCAGTAAAACTGCCGTCCGGTTTACGCAGAGCTAGCGATTTTATAGTTTTTTCTTTTGCTAGTGCTTTATGCAGTCTTGCTGCAGCAGGAGTAGAGGAGATACTCTCACAGAAGGTCCTAAAACTGTTTCTTTTGACTCTTCTTATTTCTTTGCTGTAGTTAGTCAGTTCTGTCCTGTACTGATTCCACTCTCCGGTTCGTTTCGCCTCATTAAAGAGTTTTCTTACACTGGATCTTAGTTTTGACAGATTTTTGTTCCACCAAGGTGCATCTTTCTGTCTTTTCATGGGCTTTATAGGGCAACTGAGTTCGAACGCCTCATTTATTGCCCCACTGACCTCATTAACTATTTGCTCCAACTCATAGTGACTTGTTGTCGTTCTAGCTGGACCAATTTGTTCAAGGTTGCTCTTTAGAGCAGTTTTGTAGATATTCCAGTTCGTTTTTCTTGAATTTCTTCCAGAGGTATTCTCTGTTTGAAGACCTTCAAGGTTAAACGTTATTATTCTATGATCAGACAGTGAGGGTTCGTTGGAAACTTTCCAATCCCTTATTAAGCTGCTTACATTCGGGGTTCCGAATGTCAAGTCTAACACTTCGTTTCTAGTTCTAGTTACAAAAGTTGGGGTATTCCCTACATTGAATGTATCTAGATTTTTTTCGATAATAAAATTTAAAAGGTACTCACCCCTTTGATTAATATCGGAACTACCCCACGTTGTATGGTGAGCGTTGGCGTCGCATCCAACCAACAACGGTAGTTTTTTATTGTTGCAGTAGTCAACCAGCTTCTGTACTTCAGCAGGCGGTATGTCGTCATCATCACCCGCAAAGTATGCTGCAGCTACAACCATCGTGCAGGGATTGTCCTCGATGTATATCTGGGCTTGTATTGGAACAAGGTCCCGCGTCATAAATTCTGAAAGACATATAAAATTTATATTATTTCTGATCATTATGCATGTTCTGGGCGAGGTGCTTCTCGTGTCCCATATTAAATTGGAGTCCTTACTTGTTAGGCCCCTTACTTGACCCCCGTTAATCCAGGGTTCTTGGATCAGCACTAACCCCAGGTTATCCGCCGTGAATTTCCTTGCTATGACAGCCGAAGCCGCTTTAGCATGGTGGACGTTAACTTGGGCTAGCCTGGCACTGATCCCGCGTCCGGTCATTTTGCTTACAGAATCGGGGCGAATGCCCCTTCATCTGCAAGCAGATGTTCTTCCTCCTCTTCAGTTGGAAGCGCTTCATCCGGGCTCACTCGTAACGGAGAGAGGTCCATGCCCTCATCCTCACCGTTCCCTGAGCCTTTCTCCATCTCGGCATCTTGGTTTACCTGTACTACTGGAATACTTGGAGGGGGTGGTGGTGGTGGTGGTGGTGGTGGTGGTGGTGGTAAGGGAATAGGATTTATTGGATGGGGGGTTTTTGGGGTTTGGTTGGTGGTTGGAGGTTGGTCTGTGGAGTCAGAGGTAGTTGGGTCATTACCTTGATGGTGTGTGTTTGCCTCTACATTATTTTTCCTGAGGCCAGTTATGGGGATTTTCCCGAACTTAAAATGCAGTTCATGACCTGCATTTGTAATGGTTTTGGCAGAGTTGGTGTCGATCTTTGCCACCAGTAGTTTGCCTTTGCCTTCCGCCTTGCTCTTGATGATTTTCCATGCTTTAACACAAAGTCCATCATTTTGAGCTTCAATCAGGGCTAAAGATTTCTGGTCCTCCTGATCCTTACTTCTTGGAAGGAACATAGTTATGGTATGCAACTTGGGAATGTTTTCTCCCAAGCATGCCACCAGAGCAGTGCCCTTCCAAGTGCTAAGTCTTGCGGCTTTCTCTTTAAGCCAGTCCGCTGTTTGTTGACCAGCACAGTCTACAACGAGCAGGCCTGTTTTAAAGTGAATCCCGTTAAACTGTAGCTTATGTTTCCAGCCTAAAGACACTTCCTCAATGATCGCCTCCTCGAGTGCTGTCAGTTCATCGGTACCAAGAGTTGCGTCAGGATATTCTTTTGGTAGAATAGCTATCCTTACGCTTTTGGTGGTATTGGCGTACGACAGTGGTCTCTTGCTAGTGTTCAGCGCGGTGTTTGATCCCGCTTCTGCTGAGTTGCCCAATCTTGGTTTTTTCACCTCTTGCCTTTGGGGAGGGGTAATATGGTGATTTTTCCTCTTACCTTGTCCCTGGCTTTTGAGGGACTCAGCTAAAAGCTCAGCTCTCCTTTCCTCCACCCTCCTTTTGGCTTCTTCAGGGGTTTTCCCTTCCGCCAAAAGATCGAGGTATCGCCTTGTAGCTGCTCCACTTAGACCCTTCCTGAAGGGATCATCCAGGCCACCTGGTTCGCCCCGTTTCGGAAGAACTCTATCTTTTGCCTTCTGGCTTCTGCTTGGCTTCTTTTGGCATTTTTCGGAAGCTGATTTTGAGGATGGGGTGTTCCTATCCCTGGTGCCATCTTTGGCTTTGGCTACATCTCTAGATCGCCTGGGAGGTGTTCTCTCTTGGCGAGTAGAGGATGTAGTTCGAGTAGCATTTTCTCTTCGTCTAGGAGGTGTTCTCCTTCGACTTGAAGTAGATGCTTCTCTTCTATCTGCCCGGTTTCGTACGTCCCTAGGAGGTATTCTCCTGTGGTCCTTACTACTTCTCGGTCTCGAATCGTCTCCATGAAGATTTCTCTCCATCCGATCCGCAATTTCATTCGCGGTGGCATCCCGCTCAATGAGGAATTTTTTATAGTTTTTGTTGTTGTTATATTTTTTTGACATATAAATCCCACGAGTAGCTAGAGAAAGGTAGGTCCGCCATATTAGAGCTCCGCATAATATGGTAAGGTCTTGGTTACACTTTGATTCGACCCGGTTTCAAAGAGGCACCGTTAGAATACAGCCGGATACCCCTGGCTGCAAACCATCCAATAGGCACGGTTACATAACACCCTGGATTAGGGGTGGCAGTTCTTAGTCGTAACTCTTCAAAATCACTGTCAATTTAGATTGCTCCAAATCAACAGGTCAGTTGAATCTTTGAAACTCCAGCCTATGCACCACGCCAAGGTGACTGCCGCGCAAAGGAGACTAGACTTTAGCTTAAAACTAACATTTGAATTTTTTAAACAAAATCGTTAGAGCCGTTTTCGAGATATTTCAATTTTACTAAAATCGGTATATGACAAGTACCGTTATTTTTGGTCCAAAAAAATTTATTCCAAAAACCCCTCTGGAGAGTTGCCAAATAACGCTACATATCAAGTTTGACATTAATCGGTCCATCCGTTTAGGCTGTAGCTCCTTATACAGACAGACAGACAGACTGACAGACAGACTGACAGACTGACAGACTGACAGACTGACAGACTGACAGACTGACAGACTGACAGACTGACAGACTGACAGACTGACAGACTGACAGACTGACAGACTGACAGACTGACAGACTGACAGACTGACAGACTGACAGACAGACAGACGGACTTCCGGGACCCACTTTTTTGGCATTGTCTACCATCGTAATGTCATGGAAAAATGTTATCTCAACTTTTTTTTTTTGTACGAATGCATAACTTGATATATAGTACCTATATCGCAAGTAAAAATTGATGCAATTGCTCGAAGAAGGCAATTTTACCATGTTTATGGGAAGATAATACAGTACTAACCTCATAAAACAAAAATTGAAAAAAACTGAATTCTCAAAGGAACATATTGGTATGCTTCTTTCATTCAAAAACAAAGTTTTATGGACCACATTCTAATTTCTATCTCAATGATCCGGGAAACTAAAAGGAACTGTTAAATCTCCGTAAAAATTTGGTCAAGTTTGTTCCAGAAGCGAAAAGCACAACAACATGTCCAGGGGCGTACGTCGAGTTGCCGGGGCCCCGGGGCAAGACTAAATTTTTGGGCTTCTTTGATATTAGGGGCCCCTTTGATATCGAAAATAAGAACAAATAATAAAGTACGTATAGGCATACGCCCTGCATTTTTTTTGGTGGGAGCCCCTGATGTATGATTTGTTGGTCTCTAAGATTATTCAAGTAACATTTTTTTTTTCAAACAAAACGATTTTTTTTGGGGCCCCTGAGGTAGTTTTTTTTTTAAGATGAAATATTATGTGGCTGGCTACCAATTCAGTATGCATTGCAATGAAGAATAAAATTTGTTTCTCTTGTGTCCGAAGTGGTACATGTCAAATATGTTATATTTTTGCCTCGTTACTTTTATAATAACTTGACTTCTCTGCATTGTCTCCAGTCGGGGCCCTGGCGTGTCGGGGGCCCCGGGGCACCACCCTGCTTGCCCCAATGGTGTGTACGCCCCTGAACATGTCCCTTTGAGAATTCAATTTTTTTTCGATTTTTGTTTTATGAGTTAAATACTGTATTATCTTAGCATAAACATATTAAAATTGTCTTCTTCGAGCTCAATGCAAAGGGTACTTTTGCTAACAAAGTTTTTGATGAAAGAATGGCATTTCCAAATTCAGACTTTTTGGAGTCAATCCGCGATAAAGTGAATTCTTCAAAATGCTTCAATTTTTTTAAGTGCATTTTTTTCATTTTTTGTCCATTTGAGGTAAATTTTGAATAGTATAATTATATTTTTGTGTTTGTATATTTGGTAAATTTTAGTTTCCCGCGATAAATTCAGTTCTCCACAGATTTTTTAACAGAAACACAGAAATTATGACTTGCAACAGAAGATGCACTAATTTCAATGTTAAGTTCCTCGGTTTTTCCCAATTTTTTACAAATCGGGGCCTTAACAAGTCTGTCAGTTGTATACGTGCTTGAAACACGTAAAATGCATTACCTTACCTTACCAACGTTGAAAAAGAACGTTTGTCAAAATACTTTTTTCCCTCAAAAATTAGTACTTTTTATACAAAAAATGCAGCCTCGAAGCATAATACCAACTATATGACTGACATTGACCATCATGAGATTCACCATAATATACTTAATAAATAACCGTCAACTTCCTTATTTTATGTTTAACCGTTACAGATTATTCTCATCAGTTAGAAAAATGTTCATTTTGTCAAAATACTTTACCAATTTCCAATTTGTAACAATTTTTTCCCATTTTTTGTGGTACTTATTCCGAATTTCATCGTTTAAAAAAAAAAAAAACACCCTTTCACTCAAGATAGTTTTGTAGACTTTATGGATTCTTAATTCTTATACCAACCAAAACATTTACACCACGTTTTAAAAATTAATAAAATTTAAGTCAGCTGTTATGATACCTTCCTCACACACAACTCAACCCATCAAAAAAACACCCTTTCACCAAAAACATTTTTAAGAACTTTTTGAATTCCTTGTCTCTGCTTAATCTTAAGCCTTCATCCTGAATTTTATCAGTGTAGCATGTTTTTAAAATGTGTTTCGATTATATTCTACCTGTTGAAGTAAAAAAAAACAAGCACCCTTGTTTTTAATCGGCAATAATAACAATATGAATATTCGACAAATACAATTTCAGTATATTTTTGACCTTCACCCCCTCTTTCTTGTCCGCGAAAAAAAACCCTTACAATTAACTTTTTTTTTATAGATAGACTTTTTTTATCCTTGGTTCTTATCCTAAAAGCAAACTTTTTCCCAAGTTTCATGACTGTAACAATTTTTTTTTGATATTGGTTGATTTTATGTAGGTACTATTTTACGTGTATTCTATAAATAAAGTTGTTTTAATTTCTCTTCAAATAGCTAATTAAAATATATTTTATTTAATGCTCAATAAAAAACTTATAATTTCATTTAAGGTGACACATTTTTTTATTGTCACTAATATCCATAGATTTTGAAATTATACTTAAACCAAGTTGTGCTCTTAGCATCTACCAAAATCCTAATATTACGCTCCTTGACACCTCCTGATGTAATATAGGCGTGTCCATCGCTAGAACTTTGTTCAACATCGATTTCCACATAAGTTATGAGAGCTCCTTGTCCATAAGATGGATAATTTAAATGTAGCTGAAATGTTTGTGGTGAACTAGAGGATTTATATCCACCACCTGAAGAAACAAGGTAATCTCCTGATGGAAGGAAATACAATTTTTTTATGAATCAAAATTTTTGAAAAAAATTATTTTATTAATTAAATCTTACTTGATGGATCTCGATTGCCAAAAGTGTAATGAACTGGTATTCTGATATTACTACGAGGACTCAGTGGAATTAGACCAGAATCTTTTAGAACTGTGTCAAGATCATCGAAAGCTATTACTTCGACAACAGTGGAAGTGTTGAATGTATCAAATTGAACTGGTGGAAATGCAATTGCTGTTGAAGCAGCAAATGCTAGAACGAAAAATACACTTGGCACAAGTGAAGATAACATTTTGATTGTTTTGGAAACAAGTGAATTGAAAGCTATTTATATGATTGTAGTAACATGGTTTTAGTTAAAACATCTTAAGTACTATTTGTTTTAAGTTCCTAAACAAGTTTAATATTATTGTAAACTGAATGATTATATCAACAAGAATTTAGTTGTAAGAATTTAATTAATTACTGTTTATTCATTGCATGTTTATTTGAAGTACCTATGACAATAATTAACAAATGAAATTTTTTTCAATGTAAAAATAAATAGTATTGAGGTATTTTTGCAAAAGAATAATAAATTGTGTAGGTCAAAACATGGACGCTATCAAAATTATTTGTAGGAAGGTGCTTCGAAAAAATTTGTATGTATTTTTGTGGAAACGTCGGTAATTAAATATACTTTATGGATTAAAAACTGCCGAAAGACTTTTGTGAATAAAACCAATTTTTTGTTTGTTTGTTTGGTATGCAATATTGTAGCAATGAAACTTAAATAAAACCAAAACTTAAAAAAAAAAGATTCAATGTTACATTTTCAGAAATTTAATTTTTCAATTTGTTTTTTTTTTTTTTTTTTTATCCAAAAATTTAATTTATTTCACAATTTTATTTTCGATTTTTATTTATAACTATGTATATAAATGCTTTTTTACAAAAGAAAAATTTCAGATTAAATCAGTTGTTTGGGATAAATTTAGATTTGAAAAAAAATAAAAAAAATAAAAATAAAATGTACGACTGGTCGCACGTACTTGCTCTTGTAGCTCAAAGTATCGTTATCTTAAATATATATTGAAAATTAAAAATTTTTTTTAAATTTCGAAAGGTATAAAATTTTTTCAATTTTTTTTTTTAAACTTTTTTTAATTTTGTTCTTACATTTTATACTTCAAAGTTATTTTTTAATATCTATCTGTAAATTTTGAATAAATTTTTCGTATGCTTTGATAAAATATATGAACCTAAAAAAGATATGTCAGTTTATGGAAAAAACGGTAACTTAATATTTCCGTTCTATTTTTGAAAAAAAAAAAAAAACTAAAAACGCAGTTTTGATGCAATCGGTAACACTTTTAAGCACACCAAATTTAATCGAAATCATTTGAGCCGTTTTCAAAAAAATTGCAATACCTCGAGAATGGTATAGGGAGATATTAAAAAATAAAAACAAAAAAAATGGGTCTAGAAAATACGCAAAAATCATTTCTAACAAGGAAATCCATTAATCCTTTTAGGCCCTAGCTCGATGAACAGATGGAAGCAAAGACCGACGGACAAAGCCGGAATGATGAAAACCACTTTTTTGATCATCGTAGTGTTGGTTTTAATTAAAACCTCGAATTTTTTTTTCTACACAAAACCAATACATATCGATACCTTCCCGTAAGAATGTATCACAACAAAAACATTACTGTTAAAAAAGGAGCCAAGTTCTCCTATGTTGAAATTATGCTGGCACAAAAAGTACTGAGATGTAAAAGTGTACCAAGTTCTAAAGTTTGGGTTCAAATTCGTATCAATAAAATTTTGATTGTTCTCTTGACAATTTTTCTTTTAATTATCGATTTTTAAAGTTATTTCAAAAATTGCCAAGTAAACAATCAAAATTTTATTGATACGAATTTGAACCCAAACTTTAGAACTTGGTACACTTTTACATCTCAGTACTTTTTGTGCCAGCATAATTTCAACATAGGAGAACTTGGCTCCTTTTTTAACAGTAATGTTTTTGTTGTGATTTCACTACTTTTTGCAAGGTATGGCTGTAGAATTGAAAATCTCTATATTTGATGAAAATTCAGTGAAAATGGGCGGTTGCCACGCCCCCTGGCTGAAATTCTCAAATTTTAAATTTTTTCCTTTGTACAAACTACCAGCTCTACCATTCTACCAAATTTCAAGATTCTACGATAATCAGAAATGCTCTATTATATTTAATGAAAATTCAGCGGAAATGGGCGGTTGCCACGCCCCCTGGCTGAAATTCTCAAATTTTAAATTTTTTCCTTTGTACAAACTACCAGCTCTACCATTCTACCAAATTTCAAGATTCTACGATAATCAGAAGTGCTTTATTATATTTAATGAAAATTCAGCGGAAATGGGCGGATGCCACGCCCCCTGGCTGAAATTCTCAAATTTTAAATTTTTTCCTTTGTACAAACTACCAGCTCTACCATTCAACCAAATTTCAAGATTCTACGATAATCAGAAGTGCTCTATAATATTTGATGAAAATTCAGCGGAAATGGGCGGATGCCACGCCCCCTGAATTGAAAATCTCAAATTTTCGATTTTTCCCTTTGTATACACCACAAGCCCTATCACCGTGTAAAATTTCAAGTTTCTACGTTAACGGGAAGTTCTCCATAATTTTGATGATCTGTCAGTGAGTGAGTGAGTGAGTGAGTGAGTCAGTCAGTCAGTTACGGTTTTTGCGATTTTTGAAGCCCTATATCTCAGAAACTACTCATCGTAAAAGGCTTAAATTTTGTGAGGAGTTTGGTTTTGACAAGCTCAATAAATGTAGCGAGTTTGAAATTTCTAGCATCTTCGGTGTGGAAGTTAGAGGGGGGTCGAAAATGGCCTGAGTTGTTTCCTGTAAATAAGGGTGTAGTGCCAAAGTTGCTAGAGAACTTGGCTGGGCACTACCGTGCCCCTTGATTAAGCGACATTTTTTTCGAAAATGATTTTTTTGATGTGAAAATATACTACGAGTTAAGCGCCACGTTTTGGTACCATTTTGGTTATTCTATCGTGTATACAAATGAAACTAGAGCGAAAATAAAATTGAGCAGCCCATACATTTTTGCGTTTCCTGAACAATTTGAGAAATGTCACTTAATACATTCTTACGGGAAGGTATCGATATGTACTGTCGATATAGAGCAATTAAAAAGGGTTTTTAGTTCAAAAAATTTAAAACCCTCATATTGAAATTTGAAAACTAAATTAGTACTTTATTACATAAAATTTTGAAGACAAAAAAAATAGTTTGAATTTTTTTTCAAAATTTAGATTTCGAAAATTAATTTTTTATTTCATAAAACAGCTTTTTTAAAATACAAGATACAAGGGTTTTGGCTTTACAAAAAGTTATAGCATGTTATTGTAGGTGTAACCGTTGATTACAAAATTTTTTTGTCCCAAATTAAGTCAATTTTTTTGAAAATCTCCCCTCCTGGCTAAACGGCGGGAATTGACCCCCTCTTTCGCTACGATTTTTTTCTTGTCTCAACCCAAGCTAATCTTTTAGCTTTTTATAACATCTTATGTCAATCACCCTAAAATTCCTTATTTTTTATTTAATGATAAAAGTTATTTAAAATAAAAGTTATATTCAATATTAAAAAAAAAGAGTGTGTGTGCACATGTACACGCGACTGAAGTTATACTTCTCATTCAGTATATATAAATGTATTTCATTTGATATTTTTAATTTCTATTATTAAATTAATTAATCCACACTTCGTTTTTTTACATTTTTATCAAGTGAACAATAAATTAATTCTTTCATCCTCCTTGCATCCATGTAGTTTTCAATTTAATCTGTGAAATTTACTCATGTTGTGCGGTTCAGAACGTACGGTATATGCTTAACGAAAGTAAACAAATTGCGCATAAAATATGCTATATGGTAATTTTATGAGGATTGTGTGTGCTTCAGCACTAGTAGTAGCAATATGCAACTTGCAGGGTTGCTACAAAGCTCAAAAGTGAGCTGAGCTCAGCTCGCAGCTCAGCTCAAATTTTGAGCTAGCTCACTTTTGAGCTATGTACCATAGCTCAGCTCATTTGAGCTAAGCTGAAAGTGAGCTGAGCTGATGGTTGAGCTGAGCTGTTGGGTGAGCTGAGCTGTCGGTGAGCTGAGCTGAGCTGTTGGGTGAGCTAAGGTAAAGTGAGCTGAGCTGAGCTGTGATGGGTGAGAGGATACATTGATTTTTATTTGGAAAGTATAATGAAATATGAAGATATTTTAAACTTTTATAAAACACCATTACTCCAGTCAAAGCGTCGGAAAAAAGGGCCTCACCTTGCGCAGAGAGGCACTGTCAGTTTTTATTTCATGGATCGATAGGGGTATATTTAAAAGGCTTAAACCCAATTTCTCACCACCTGATCATTCTTATTAGCGGAGTTATTCACAAAAATGCATTTTTTGGGATATTTTACTTCTAAGCTAATATCTTTGCTCCAGATTATCGTAGACCAAAAAATAAACATACGTTCTCTTCCTTATAATATTTTCTATCGTTGTATGTAATTTCATTGTATTTGAGTGAGTAAATATAAAATGGCAGCCATTTAAAGTAAAATTCTTGTTGTAAAAAAACAAATTTTTGTCATTATTTCGAAAAAAGCTCATATCATGATTGACATTTTTCTAACCTATTTTGTAGCCCTGTTCATGTCCTGCATTTTACAGAAAAAATGAGCTCTTTATCACTAAAGATGGCCGAGCTATTGATAAATGAACGCATGCAAAACCGGTGCGAAAACACCCAAAAATATCGTTTTTTGGGAATAACTCGACTTCAGAATGTCCTACGGCAAAAAATAAAGCAATGAATTGTTCGTTACAACATTTTCTATCAATTTAGTGCACATTCTTTTTGTTGAAACAAATAAAAAATAAGTAATATTAAGTCAAAGTAGTTTTTTTGTTTAGCAAACTCTTGCCTTATTATTTTGCAAACGGTGCGAGTATTGGCTAAGAAAATAAAATATTATTGTAGTCCTTTAAATTATCTACAATTCAAAAAAAAATTTAGCTTTCTACGGCCCACGGGAGCCGAGTTATTATAATTTTAAGAAAGCATTAATCCGTACGAAAATACAAAAAAAATTCCCTTGTTTATGATTCGAATACTAGTTCTCAGTGAGATAGCCCAGGGAAATTAGTAATTTAAATCGCATTTTTCGCGGGACAAAATTTTTTTCATGGAATGTGTTCGGGTGGTTGTCCTTATCATAAAAGTCAATTTGTTGGGAAAATTGGAGGTTGGGAACAGCCGCCATCTTGGAAAAGAGATTGGTATCGTTTTTATTGAATAGCTCCATTGTTATTCATTTTAACAAAAAATGACAAAGGTAAGACTTATTAACAATAAAATTATCTAAAAAATGATATACAAAACAATTCCGTGAGTTGATTAAATAAAATTTTATAGTTGGTCAAAGTGCGGGTTTGTATCGCAAGGTTGGGACAAAATGACATTTGTTCATATATCTGACGAACTTTTGATTTGTTTGGATAATTCTTCAAGAATGAATTATAGTACTTATAATTACCTATTAAATGAGCCCACAATTGTTATTGTAACCATCGTATTGTAGAAGTAATCTTACTCCGAAACTCTCCATGTACTAATTAAAAGTGAGAAAAAAGCTAGTTTTTTGCTAGAAGGCCTAGAAAATTTTGGGAGTAGAGGTATAACCAAAATATAAGTACGCAGTTTTGCAGCCATACGCTTGTCAATGTCGATTTCAAAGGTCTGACAACTCTAATTTTGTGCTTTATACGTTTTTTGGGGGGTTAAATAAGGTAAGTTTTCCAGTTAACGTGAATACGCTAAATTTATACTATTTGAAATTATAAATATACAAGCTGATGCTCTATTATTTTTCGTAAATCTAGACACCCCAATCTTGAGGATGTGACCAATAGAACTTAAGATATAAGCCGTTTATACGATTATGTTTTAGAGGCTATTTTGTTTAGATTTTTGTTTGTTTATTTGAATTGAAAAGCCTGATATGGTTAGTTAAAAAAGCCTATATCGTGAGTTCTATTAACCCCATAGCCAAGATTGAGGTGTCCAGATTTAGGAAAAATAATAGAGCATCAGCTTGTATATTTATAATTTCAAATAGTATAAATTTAGCGTATTCACGTTAACTGGAAAACTTACCTTATTTAACCCCCCAAAAACCGTATAAAGCACAAAATTAGAGTTGTCAGACCTTTGAAATCGACATTGACAAGCGTATGGCTGCAAAACTGCGTACTTATTATTTTGGTTATACCTCTACTCCCAAAATTTTCTAGGCCTTCTAGCAAAAAACTAGCTTTTTTCTCACTTTTAACTAGTACATGGAGAGTTTCGGAGTAAGATTACTTCTACAATACGATGGTTACAATAACAATTGTGGGCTCATTTAATAAGTAATTATAAGTACTATAATTCATTCTTGAAGAATTATCCAAACAAATCAAAAGTTCGTCAGATATATGAACAAATGTCATTTTGTCCCAACCTTGCGATACAAACCCGCACTTTGACCAACTATAAAATTTTATTTAATCAACTCACGGAATTGTTTTGTATATCATTTTTTAGATAATTTTATTGTTAATAAGTCTTACCTTTGTCATTTTTTGTTAAAATGAATAACAATGGAGCTATTCAATAAAAACGATACCAATCTCTTTTCCAAGATGGCGGCTGTTCCCAACCTCCAATTTTCCCAACAAATTGACTTTTATGATAAGGACAACCACCCGAACACATTCCATGAAAAAAATTTTGTCCCGCGAAAAATGCGATTTCATGCCCATATTTTGACTAATTTCCCTGAGCTAAGAGGGGTTGTTTTCATTGTTTCTTGTTATAAGAGAATTTGTCTTATGTTTTTTCGTTGGTCATTTGGACCTTTTTAAAAAATTAATTTCTCGGCTCGTGTGGGTCGTAGAGAGCTAATTTTTTTTTAAATTGTAGATAATTTAAAGGACTACAATAATATTTTATTTTCTTAGCCAATACTCGCACCGTTTGCAAAATAATAAGGCAAGAGTTTGCTAAACAAAAAAACGACTTTGACTTAATATTACTTATTTTTTATTTGTTTCAACAAAAAGATTGTGCACTAAATTGATAGAAAATGTTGTAACGAACAATTCATTGCTTTATTTTTTGCCGTAGGACATTCTGAAGTCGAGTTATTCCCAAAAAACGATATTTTTGGGTGTTTTCGCACCGGTTTTGCATGCGTTCATTTATCAGTAGCTCGGCCATCTTTAGTGATAAAGAGCTCATTTTTTCTGTAAAATGCAGGACATGAACAGGGCTACAAAATAGGTTAGAAAAATGTTAATCATGTGATAAGCTTTTTTCGAAATAATGACAAAAATGTGTTTTTTTACAACAAGAATTTGACTTTAAATGGCTGCCATTTTATATTTACTCACTCAAATACAATGAAATTACATACAACGATAGAAAATATTATAAGGAAGAGAACGTATGTTTATTTTTTGGTCTACGATAATCTGGAGCAAAGATATTAGCTTAGAAGTAAAATATCCCAAAAAATGCATTTTTGTGAATAACTCCGCTAATAAGAATGATCAGGTGGTGAGAAATTGGGTTTAAGCCTTTTAAATATACCCCTATCGATCCATGAAATAAAAACAGACAGTGCCTCTCATCGCAAGGTCAAATGACGCTTTGACTGGAGTACATAGCTTAAGTTGTTTGTTTCTAGTTATTAATGGAATTATTTTAACACATAGATATTTTTATAAATAAGACAGATAATTGTTCGTGATCTTTTCTTTTGGTGTTTTTGATAGTAAATATATTTCTATTTTTTTAGTAAAATATTTCTTTTTTTATCATAAAAAAAAATTCCGGTACAATCTGGTTTTTCGACTTTTTTCAAAATTCCGAGAAAATCGCGTTTGAAAGTTGGGGTACATTTTTTTTTCGAAAAATCCCCGAATCTTTAAACGCTCCTGGAAGCTAAACCGCTTGAGAGTAATTTTTGGGAGTGATGCCAAATGATAGCTTGTGTCATGGGCCTACGCTTTGCACATTGTCACATTTTAAAAAAATCGCCTTCCATGTTAAACCGCCACATCATGCCTATTTTTTCAGAATCGTGCCTATTTTTTTTTTACTTTTAAGCTCTCCCGGTTTGAGAACGCGTGGACCTACAGGGATGAGAGTTGTACCCAAATGTAGGTTAGAGTCCCCGCTACCTTTTGGCATCAAAATTTTTTTTTTCATTTTTCTCAAAATTCCGAGATATAGGCGTTGGAACGCTTTGATCTAGAGACAGGGGAGTGGTACCAAATGAAAGCTTATAATCTCAGCTAGCCGATAGTGGTATAATCCGGTTTTTCGATTTTTTTCAAAATTCCGAGAAAATCGCCTTTGAAAGTTGGGGCAAAATTTTTTTTCGAAAAATCCCCGAATCTTTGAACGCTCCTAGAAGCTAAACTGCTTGAGAGCAATTTTTGGGAGTGATGCCAAATGATAGCTTGTGTCATGGGCCTACGCTTTGCACATTATCAGATTTTTAAAAAATCGTCTTCCATGTTAAACCGCCACATCATGCCTATTTTATCAGAATCGTGCCTAATTTTTTTTTACTTTTAAGTTCTCCCGGTTTGAGAACGCGTGGACCTACAGGGATGAGAGTTGTACCCAAATGTAGGTTAGAGTCCCCGCTACCTTTTGGCATCAAAAAATTTTTTTTCATTTTTTTCAAAATTCCGAGATATAGGCGTTGGAAGTTGGGGCGCTCACTTTCAGCTCAGCTCACTTTCAGCTCAGCTCAAATGAGTTAAGCTATGGTACCTAGCTCAAATTTGAGCTGAGCTGTCAGCTGAGCAGAAATGTGAGCTTTTTGCAACCCTGGCAACTCACCACATGGAAATTACCACATGCAACTTGCCACATGCAACTTGCCACATGTAACTTGCCACATGCAACTTGCCACAAGCAACTTGCCACATGCAACTTGCCACACGCAACTTGCCGCATGCAACTTGCCACATACAACTTGCCACATACAACTTGCCACATGCAACTTGCCACATGAAACATGTAACTTGCAACGTGTTGTGTGTTTTATGTTTGCCGTACTGCAGCGTACTGCATTTTTAAATACTAAAGTACTGCCTACTCTAAAGGTGAAACGACAGCCCTGCTACCCAGGGTGATCGCGTCATAATCCCTTTGACATTCTTGTCAAAAAGTAAATTTTCATACCCACCCTCCCATAAGAAGTATAACTTCAAAAAAAAGTGATCATAGCATTTTACGAAATTTATTATAATGCTGGTAGGTTTTAGAGAACAAAAATTCCTTAACATATTTTGTGGGAAATAAACTTTACTACAACTTTCCCTAATAACATTTTTCTCTAACACCAAAATTAGCCCACCTATAAGTGAAAGTCGAAAAACGGTTCAAAGCAAAATGGCGGCCTAAGTTATACCGTTATTTTTGTGAAAAATGTGGGGTTTTGTTTCGGTACTAATGTTCTTTCATATTTTGAGTCAACCAAATCTATAACTTGACTGTACTATAGGTTTTATCAAAGAGAATTACACAAATAAACCATATCGTTAAAAATTGCATTTAATAAGATATTGATTAATACAAGTCAATAAAGAAATAAATCGCACGACTGGGGTTGCACGTACTTGTTACTCTTATGTTGAAGCTCTTTATCAAACAAAATTAGGGAAAATTTAAAATTTGATATTTTTACGGAATTTTATAAGTAGTGAAAACTATTTTTATAATTGAATAAAAACCGTTTTAAATGATCTTTTACAGTACCTTGCCATATTATTAGGGCCAAGCGAAAAAAATACAATTTTTTGCTTCATGTTGCTGAATTTTTAAAGTTTTTGTCGAAATATCTTGAATTTTTTTTTGTCTCATTTACTTACTCTTATCATGTAGATACGGATTGACTTAAAAAATTTAAAGAATTCAAAAATTTTGATAAAAAATAACGTGTAAAAGGGAATAAGCTCCAAAAGAGGTTTTCTATGGAATTCATGACCGGAATATTTCCAGACGGGTCCAACACTTAAATTTTTGTATCGAGGAATAACGTGACATTCTTAACTTTATGACAAAAGCACCATCTTGCATAAATAGTGAAGCTCAGATCGTCTGGTTATTACGTAAGATTCTTAGATTTTTGGTAGTTTATTCTTTCGTAGAAGTCCAGACGAGCAGACCTTCACAGTATGTTATTCCAACTTTTTTTAAGTCAATCCGTATCTACATGATAAGTGTAAGTAAATGAGACAAACAAAATTAAGATATTTCAACAAAAACTTTAATAATATGGCAAGGTACTGTACACAAAACCAAGTATGCCATTTGATTTCTTATATGAAAAAGAAATTTTAAGAAAAAAATTTTCAAAAATCGGTTTTAAAAAAAATTATATATACCTAAAAATTTTCTCACATCTTTCAAAAAAAAAGTTGGCATGCTTTTTTGAAGAAATAATTAATTTACACATAAAAACGAAATTTCAAAATTTTTCACCGACCCGTTTTCAAAAAATTGATTGTTCAAAAAAAATGTTTGTAATATTAAAAAAAAATCCAAAAATGTGTTTTTTGAAAATTTTCTAAAATTTTAATATTTCCTTTACATAAACGCTTTAGCATAAAAATTTTCGTTTAAATCGGGCTGATGTTGAACGAGATATTCAGAAACCAAAAAAACCTGTTCTATGGCAGGTACCGTTAATAACGGTACAAAAAATATTTTTTTATTTAAGAAGTTGGATTTTATGTGTAGTACTACAAACAAAAGTTTTAATCAAAATCGCTAGAGCCGTTTTTGACAAAATTAACTTTTCTATTTTCGTTATATGGCAGGTACCGCTAGTTTTGGTCATAAAAAAAAATTCAGACAAACAGACAGACAGTCACACAGAATTGCCGGTCCCCCTTTTTTGACATTCTCCACCATCGTAATGTCATATAAAAATTGTTATCTTGTGTTCCATTTTTTTACGAATCCTAAACTTGCCCTATAGATAGTACCTATATCGCAAGTAAAAACCATAACAACAAAAAAGAAAACTAATCACAGAAGATTAAAAGACGAAAAAACATCGTCCTCACCACTGCAAGAATTAAAACAGAAGATGAAAATCTTTTTTTTTTTTTTATTAAAAATCATCTCAGTGGCATTTCCTTGTTGTTAAAGGCACTTTGTATGCACATAATTAGAATACCTAAGCTTAAAATGTCTTCACCCGTCATTGCCTTTATTATATTGGAACTAACGTTTTTCATTGCATTCGACTTCGACGCCACAGCCCGTTGGCGTTAGTTATGCTGCTACCGGGTGTCCACCATCTTAAGATACCTTTACAAAAAGACCAATGCTACTTATTGTCGCCATTAACTTCAACCACCTAAACAGCTTACCACAAACGTTCCATCGCATCGTTTTAAGGATAAAGAAAAGCAGTCCTTTTTTCTATATAAAGTACCCGACCGTGCTTAATGTTTTAGCTTGCACACCAATCTCTATACGGATAAATTCCGACAATCATCTTTGGACAGACCTTCTTTCGAATTCAAAAGATATTGGCATCCTACGAACTTGAGTTGAAAATGGCAGACATTTGGAATGAGAAGAAAAAAAAAAAACTTATAAAGAAGGAAATGAAGTTGCATGTATTTGCTTAAAGTAAAAATAAAAGCTTTATGGTAGCCTAAAATAGTATCAAGGAATTAACTTGGAAGATATTAAATACATAAATAGATTTATAAGGAGAGCTCCTTAAGAGTGACTTTTGATCCTCTTACTTGAAAACCTATTTAGCTGAATTTTTTTTTTCTAATCCAATACTTCCGCCTAAGGACAAGTAACAATAATCGCATCGATTGAACAAAGAAAGAAAAAAAAATAATAAGAAGGTACGGCTACCTTATAATACCTACCTTTTGCTACTGCTGGGGCTCAAGGATAAAGCATATTTTTGTTCCTTTTGCGATGACCTGTTCGAGGTTCGGGCTAAATCCTGAGCTTTTTTTTTCCAGCGGGATGCATAAATTCTATGGCGTTAAGATAATCGAATATTTTTTTTTTCTTATTTTCTTTTTTGTATTCCTACTTGACTCTCATAGAGAACTGCAATAATCTTTTGGAGTTCAGTGGTCCAGGTATATGTATATTGTATTAGAGGGTACGAAGGTCTGAAGAGTACACATACAAAGGTGTATATATATATCTCGTTATGTTTGCCTTATGGTCCATTTAGTGAGAAGTGGCGATTACATTTGGCTTAAGAGGAAAATATTGCAAGCATAAAAACAAACCGCTACGGGCAAAGGCAAGCGTTAAAGAGAGTAATTGAGACCGCTCAATGGGGGCCATTTATATAGTCAAGGAGTGCGGGCTCATGAATATTGTTCTGGGAGTTTTTTTTTTCTTTTTTTTTTTTGCTTCTGTAAAATGTGAAACTGATTGCAAACATAAAGTGTGTGTTTTTTGTAACTGAGGGGCAAAAGATAAAAGTTTAAGAAGGGAAGGGTAACCATCAAATAGGGAAATGAAAAAAATATAAATTTAAACGTAAGCAAATACTTAGAAATATTTCGTTCAATAAGTCAGCAGTTCACAACTACACTGAAAATAATAAATTTCGTAAAATTACGAAAATCGTTTTATACACTTAATTTTCGTTGGCCCAACGAAACTTTCGTTGGCTCAACGTGCGTCACTTTTGTGAAAACTGACGCTCGTCACTTTTATAAAAATTGACGCGCGTCACTTATGTGAAAACTGAAACGCGTTCCTTTTTTCAAAAGTTGTTAAGAGATTGTGGCCTCCAAAAAATTCTATCTCTTTTTGTAGATGCCGAACAGATATGATTGAGTAACGAAGAAAAAAATAACAAAAATAATAAAAAATTATTAAAATTATTTTTATTTTAAGTGGAGTGATTGAATATAATTCAATATAAGTTCAAGTGACCTCAACTCCAAAAATTTTATAAAGCGTTTCGCCCAGGTACGACAGTGGGCTCATCAGTTAGATCTGTCGTACCTGGGCGAAACGCTTTATAAAATTTTTGGAGTTGAGCTCACTTGAACTTATATTGAGATATGATTGAGGTTAATATTTTGACGTGAGATAATAAGCTTTCAGATGGTGCACCTCTGTTATATAAAAACACTAGCTGACCCGGCGGACTTCGTTCCGCCATTTCTTGTATTTATTTATATTTTCGACTTTGTAATTTGTCATAATTCCCAATACAAAAAGGAAATCAAAACTTGAAAAGTTCGTCCAATTAATTTAAAAATATTCACTTTTAAAATTTAAAAAAAAGTGGCCTATGTTAAAAACGTTTTTTAAGTTTTTTAATTTACCATTGTGAAGCTTGTAGTTAATGTAGCGTTATGTGTGATATATAAAATGAAAGGTAATATTATCAGGATGCTCAATAAAGATAAATCAAATGTTTGTAAGCTCCAGATCAAAAGATGTAACGTGTTGAAAAATAGAGTTTTATTTTACCGATATTTCAAATTTGTCATTACAAAATTAATTGAAACTTTGTACAAATATAGTCTTGCATATTATCTATCTACACTGTAAATTTCATTCATTTATCTATTGAAGAAAAAAAGATAAAAATAAAAAACTGTTAAAAACGGCCAAAAAACTTGGGACAAAAAAAAAATTGTTTTTCCCGTTATTCGGTCAAACATCGATTTTTTGCAGACTTTTAAAAATTCCAAAAAAATAAAAGACTACTCAAAAATGTCCCTAAAAATTAGGTTGTTTTTCAAAAATTTTTATTTCAAAATACAGGGCTTATGAAAAAAATCCGTTTTAGACCCCTAATTTTTTTTTAAAATATCTTTATCATGGTGTAACTCAAATTTCTGTGCAAAATTTTGCGTACCTCTAATTAGTCTTTTGTCGAAGGTCTATGACTGCAAAAAAACCCTCACAACTTGGTTTTGAAATTTTTTTGAATTTTTGCAATACCTTTTTTAACTATTGAATAAATTTGTCAATCATTTAAAAAAAAAGTCAACTCTTTACGACTTACCGTTTAGAAAATAGCCTCTTTTTTCAATGTCGTGTTACCCCTATTTACCCTATAAAATCTTGAATTTTTTTTGCCTTAAACCTTCTCCTCATATGCCTCTTTGATTTCAAAAAAAAATTAAGAAAATGAGTCAGTATGTGTGGCCGGTTAGCGAACGTACACAAAACCAAACTTTAATATATATAATAGATTGACAAAATGTTAAAAAAAAGGTTAATTCTATAAAAATCATCTGTACAAAATTTGAAGAAAATGCGTCCACGCGTTCAGGCTGTGAAAATGTGTACAGATGGACGTATAGACGCACAGACGCATGGACGCACAGACGCACGGACGGAATTGTGAGACCCACTTTTTCGGAATTCTCCATCATCGTAATGTTGGTTTTGATTAAAACCTCAAATTTTTTTTGGCACGAAACCAATATATTACCAAATAGTTATTCTTATATTTATGTATTTGTAGTATGTATTAAAACTACAACGTTAGCATGGATAATAAAATAATAAACTTAGTTTTTTTTTTGTTTTCAAATTGATTATTTATACAGCTACATATATGTATCGCAATCCAACCGATAAAATAATTTTATCTTCAAAAAAATAAAATAGAACCAGTTGGTCTACAACATATGACCAACCCATCATCATGAATATACCTACAAGACACCACCGCAACGCGTCACGATATGAAAGTGCAATAGCCTCCACTATATACACTCTGGTCGGATATATTTAGACGGACCAAGGGACAGACGCTAAGGAGGCGCTCACTCCTCGCATAGTTAGATCTCATGGTTCGGACACATAGACACCATACCATACACCCCATACCCCATTCCACCGTCGTCCACCCCATAACTTAAAAAGAGAACATCTCAATTTTCAAAAATCACGCACAAACCCAAAGCACAAAACAACGGCCATTCAGCTGTTCTGCTGCTGCTGCTGCTGCTAGCTAGCTGACTTTCAGCTCGGTTACAAAATGCCTATTTTGAAAAAGATTGAAAATAGAATTTTATGAGCATCCAATGTGTGTTCCTAAATTAATCCCGTTAATGTAATTAGGTACAACACGCTATACTGGAGGATATATAAATGGCCACCAGACCGGGAACTCAAAAAGAACCAACAGCGACGACATTCGGTGCGTGCATTAATGATTAGAGTTTTGTTGCTGCTGTTATAGCTTTGGAAAAAAACTACTTTTTCACTGTTGTTGGCCAACACGAAAATGGGACCAAATTTAGATATTCTGGTGTATCGAATATCGGAAGTTAGTGTGTGTAATAGAAAATGGAGACAATTTTATATGTAAATATATTCAAACACTACACACTCATAGTCACAGAAGTAACATTGTGGAGCGTGTATAGTGTGTCCCCATAAGAATATAGATTTGTTGCCAAGGAATGGTTTTAGATTTCTGGATAAATTTAATTAGAAAAGTTCATTGGAAATTTTATTTTTAAATAAGAATTGTTGAGAAGCAAGAACAAAGTTGGCAGGAGTTCCCATGAGATTGAAGTCTGAAAAGGACAATAAGAACTTGGAGTCTTTTAGTTTAGTTAGGTATAGATTCAATGTAAGAGGTTTTTTCTAACAGTTTCCTAGAAATATAAAATCAAATTATATTAACCTTGTCTTTAGTTTGCACCACGTAGACTTTTAACTATAATGAAATGTTTAAATTCTATAAAGCATAAAGTTTTTCAATTTTTTATTTGACAAATACCTACCTACCAATACCACTCAAAATATAATTCATTAAAACTTCAAAATAAGTAGTACACTTATAAAATTTGGTAATACTATTATTATTGAAAACTAGCTGACCCGGCGGACTTCGTTACGCCTCTTCTGCTATTTACTTCCAATTTTGGAATGTGTCAATATTTTCCAAAAAATCGGGTCACAACATGAAATACAGGTCTTTATAAATAAAAGAATGTGTTTTTTAAGTTGTATTGATCGCATTATCAAGATTGATGTTTGTAAGCCTAAAGAATATGAAATATTACGAATTTAGGCTATTCATATGAGTTGGAAAACTAACTTTTTTGAAAATTTGGAGTGGACCACGCTAACCATTTATGGTATGAAAATAGATGTTAGCCGATTCTTAGACTTGCCCATTGTACCCACAAAATTTTTTTGGTTGGACCACCCTCACTATGTATTTAGTGGTATAAAAATAGTTGTTGGCCGATTTTTAGACTTACCCGATAATCGATGTACGCTACTTAAAAATGAAACTAAAACAAGCTTATAACATACATTTAACATATTTTTATCCATAAAAATAGGTGTGGAATGATAAATCTATATCATATTAACTTTAAAAACTGCTTGCAGCACCATTTGTATGTTAAATGATTAAAATATTGACACTTTAAGAAATTTTGCTACGAAACGTTATTTCTCTTGGGACAACTTTCAATAAAATGTATAAAAAATAACACAATTTAATTTTTTTGTAATAGATGTACAAATTTATAAAGAATATTGTGTATAAGAGGTGTTAAGAAAAGAAATACTTGAAAATAATTGTCTTTAATGTGTTTTTAAGTCATTTGAATATCAGTTTTTGAGTTATGGACATGACCGGAAACGAATATATCGTCGCCTGAGAATTGTTTTGTCGTATACGCCAATTTTGGAATTTTGGGAAATCGCATTTTAAGGTTTGAGCTTCTATAAAAAAAAAACTGGCCGATAGATTTTTTTCAATTTTTAATAGAATATTTTGTGCGATATCTTCTTTATATTTATGTTGTCAAAATTGTCACATCTAATTTGGCTTTCAAATTATCGGGGTTTTTACCCAAAATCAGTTTGTCGTAAACGCCACCAAAATCAACTTTTTTTCCATCCCATACACGTACGACAAAGTAGGCGCACGTACGACATTCCAATACCAAGACATAAATAAAAAAGTAAATTTTCAATTTTCACAGTTCGTTTTTATTTATTAATTAAACATTTAAAAAATAGTTTCTTATTACATAGTAGTAAAATAAATAGATTAAAAACAAAGAATAAAACAATAAATATGACCATAAACATGAAAAAAAAATAAAACAAAAAAAAATTTAACAAAAACTAAAAGCCATTCTATGACTATGAAACATGAAAGAAACAACAAATAAAACAATAAAACCGCGACTTTTTTTCACTTCAAGACAGCGCTCTTGAACCAAGCGCCGCCCGCGACCGACGGTCGACTTGTTGTTCTTTTGTGCTCGATACAAGATCAATAAGTGATAAGTGTACAGCAATAAAACAATAAAACAGCGACCTTTTTTTCGCGAAGAACAATGGCGCCTTAAAAAAATAATTTTCGACCAGCAGGTGTTTTTGCGAGCGGGTGCAATAACAAAACTCACAGCAACCCTTTTTCGCTTCGTTCACGACAGCGCGCGTGAACAAAGAGGCGACTTGTTGATCTTGTGTGATCGATACAAGAGCAATAAAACAATAAAACAGCGAAATTTTTTCACTTCACTTCGTTGAAGACAGCGCTCGTGAACGAAGCGACAAGATCAATAAGTGTACAAAAATAAAACAATAAAACCGCAACCTTTTTTCACTTCTTTTGAGACTTGTCGACTTGTTGATCTTGTGTTTTTGATAGAAGATCAACAAGTGTACACATTTATGAGCCACACCCACTTCCATATTGTGTCAGATCGGTTCTTGCAACCGAGGATGAGGTCAAGATACTTGCGGCAGGAACAAACGACAAGAACCATTAATTAAACACAACATTTGAGATGTCTCTGAAATGCACTTTTTTCTTCCTTGCACCTCTAGGAATAAAGCAAAACCTCAAGTAGCGCAGAGCTTAATGCAGCCCATAGTTTTTAAAGTCGTTGTCCCTATAGCACATGAAGTCCTTATTTTCAATAAATACTTTTCTAGTAGGTATATTATATCTGTTTATATTCTATTTCGGATATATACCTACTTTTACATACATGTAAGAAAAAACAATTTTAAAATTTCTTTCGAAATTTTCTACCTATCGGTTTTGTACGACGTACGACAAACCAATACTGAAGAAAAAAAAGCTGAAAAATACATAGAATTTTTGTCGTAAACGCCAAAAGTTGTCGCTTACGACAAACCAACGCTAATCCAATGCTTATTTTGTGGATATACGACAAAATGCACACTAACTATCTCAGTAACCGTAAACGATAGGACAAATCTGATAACAGAAATGAAAAGAGAACGTTCTAAAACCTATTACTACATATCCAGTTTAAAAAAGTGCATTTTGGCGTTTACGACAAAACAACTCTCGGGCGACGAATATGTAGGTATTAGATGCAATAAAAAAGAAATGGAAACTTTTCTAACCGAAACAAATATAATTCCTAGATACGTGCCTACTATTTAAATTGGAAAATGCGAAAAAACTTTAATTAAATGTTTTTTTGATTTTTAAAAAATGCCTGGACATTAAATTTTCCACCTCCATGATTTTGACCCATAAGTCTTTCCTAAGACTGCGTCTAAACAATATTAAAGTCGGGATTCTGAACATAGTGATAAATCCACAGAACATACATAGGTATGCCTACGGGCGGTGTTTTCTGGAGAGTTTGTAGAGAACACTCACAACTACGCACTTTCAATATTTTTTTGGCCGATTCTCAGACTTCCCGACATAAACAAAAAATTTCGAAAAGAACGTTCCAAGAAGATATAAAAAATTTGGCTGGACCACCCTAACATTTTAGAGGTATTAAAAATAGATGTTGGCCGATTCTCAGATCTACCCGATATGTTTACAAAATTTCATAAAAATCAGTCCAGCCGTTTCGGAGGAGTTTAATAACAAACACTGCGACATGAGATTTTTATATATTTATTAGATTATTATTATAAAATATTCGAATCATAATCAATAAAATTCATTCATCTGTTTTCAAAAAAATTAAAATTTTGAAACTTTTTTAACTTGCTTATGAGAAAGTCAGAAATCAAGAAAACGGTCCTATGGCAAGCACCGTCAATAAAAATCTAAACAATATTTTTCTTATTTTAAAAGTACGACCTGTCAAAATATCGTCGCCCTAGTATTGAAGTGCCGTATACGCCATTTTTACATTTTTGGGAAATCGCATTTAAATGTTCGGAAGATAATTGCGAAAGAACTAACCGCTGGTATTTTTTGATATTTTAGTATGATATATAATTAAAATGTGTATTTTATATACATATTATTGGACATCTGCAATTCGTTTAGTTTTCAAAATATTTAAATTTTTGTCCAAAATGAGTTTGCCGTATACGCCATTAAAATCAGAAGTTTCTTTTATTCATATACACGTACGTCAAAAAAAAAAAACATAACGTACGTCAAAACAATTCTTAAAATTTTCTTGCATTGCATGAAAAATTTGAAGTAAATGCCAAAATTACTTGTTTTTGTCAAAACAATAGTGAATATCTCGGCAACGAAAAAATATAGAAAAAAACGGATAGCAGATTTGAAAAGAGCATCTTCGAAAACATACGACTGCATACCAAGTTCAAAAATGCAATTTGGCGTATACGTCACTCCAATACTAGGGCGACGATATATGTATATTTTAAATGAACAGCCGTTTTTTTTTGTTTTGAATTTTAGGCTATTGATTATGATTATGTCTTTCAGAAAGGAAGTAAGACGTTCACGGGTTTTTATTGCAGTAATCGTCCAATGGGTTATAAAAAAATAAAATTATTTAAAAATTTGAATTAAGTATATAATTTTAGCTTTCGAAAAAAGTATCGTTCATAACTATAAGTGTTGCCGTTGTTTTTTAATAAAATTTTTTGATTTTAAGTATTTTTTTAGAAAACTGTCCCTCCCGCCTAAACGGGGGGAGGTAGACACCCTATCCCATAGTAAAAAATGATTTTATTTAACCCTTCTACAGAAAACCGCTATCAATTCTTGGTTGCTAAGTTATCGTACTTTCTAAGTTATCGTACTGCGAAAAAAAGATAGGTTTAAATAACCATACTTCGTTTAATTTTCAATAAAAAAATTTAATAAAACCAACTAATTTTTCAATTTAACCAATTAAATTTTCTATCTTTTATTAGAGCAATGTTAATGCCTTTCTCAGCCCAAATAAGAGACACAACCAAAAAAGTAAAAAAACTCAAAAAATTGAATTTTTTTGATTTTTTTATATTCTTGTTTTCACTGTTTTGGTAAGGAAATTTTGTTTATCAATTTAAAAAAAAAAAAATATTGTTATAGGAAATTGAATTCCCTACAAAATGTGTTAAGTGCAATATCTCAAACTTTTGCTTTGTTTACGAGATATATTGAAAAAAAAGGGGGCTTTTGCACCCCTATCTTCAGTTTCTACCCTCTCATTTAATAGCACTCCGCGTTTTTATCTTCTTTTATAATTCATTGAACGATTCCTGCAATAAAAACCCGTGAATGTCTTAGTTCCTTATTACCCGTTAGTACAGGTAAAATAGTACATAAAATCAATAAATAAAAAAAAAAATATTACACTCATGAAACTTGGCAAAAAGTTTGCTTTTGGGATAAGAACCAAGTACATAAAAAGTCTATGAAAAAAAGTTGGGTGGAAGGGTGTTTTTTTCGCGGACAAGAGGGAGGGGGTGAAGGTCAAAAATATACTGAAAAAAATGGTTTGTCAAATATCATCATATGACACATGTTTTCAAGGTATTTTTTGATGCTGAAGCTAATGACATAAAAATAAAGTCAATACGATTGCTCTAAGAAAAGTTATTGCCGATTGAAAACAAGGGTGCTTGTTCTTTGACTTCAACGAGTAAAATTTAACCGAAACCAATGTGAAAAGCATGCTACACTGACAAAATTTGGGATGAAGGTTTGAAATAAAACAGGGACAAAGGTCGATTCATAAAGTTTTTAAAAATATTTTGGGTGAAAGGGTGTTTTTTTGATAGGTTAAGTTGTGTGTGAAAAAGGTATCATAACAGCTAACTTATATTTTATTAATTTTTAAAACATGGTGAGATAGTTTTGGTTGGTATAAGAATTAAGAATCTATAAAAAGTAAAAAATTATTTTGAGTGAAAGGGTTTTTTTTTTCAAGAAATAATGAAATTCGAAATAAGTACCACAAAAACTGTGAAAAAATTGTTAAACCAATGAAAATTGGTAAAAATGTTTCATTTATAACAGAAAGCAAGAACTAAAAAAGTCTATACAAATATTTTAGGTTAAAGGGTGTTTTTTTTTGGGAAATAGGGAAAAATCCGCGATGAGTCCGATAAAATCAACGGTATAAAAGGAACCCCCACGAAATTCATTAAATATGTTCTCTTTCCCATGGGAATTACGAATAATGTAAGTCTATAAATTTTTTTTATGTGAAAGGGTGTTTTTTTTTTGAAGTAAAGAAAATATGGGTATATTTGAAAATGTGTGTATTACTAGAGTAATATGTGTGGTACCCTATTGAAATTTAGCGATTATGTTACTTTTAAGATAAGAAACAAGAATATAAAGTGTCTATAAAAATATCATGGTTATTAGGGTGTTTTTTTTAGTGAAAACAAAAATGATGGGTCACCCTAGTGAAATTTGGTAAAAACATTGATTTTGGGATAGAAAGCAAGAATAAAGAGTTTTCATAAAAAAAATTTTGGTGAAAGGGTGTTTTTTTTTCGAAGAGACAATAAAATCTGTAATTGGTCCCAAAAAGCCAATGATTCATTTTATTTATGGTTTTGATGACAAATTAAACATTTATAAATAAGTTCTTACACGTTTTACGCGAATCATTTGATGTTTTTAACTCTAAAGTGGCCTTTGAATTCAAAAATAAAATTTTGATAAGTTCACATAATTGTCAAAATAACAATTTACATGAGGATTTTCTATAAAAATAAGTTACACATACGCAGCAGAGACCGAATTTATAAAATATCACACTTCACACTGGTTTACAAGAGTTTTGTTGCCGAAACAAAAATATACTTTTCTGAAGGTTTTCAGTGTACCTACTGAACTCGAATCGAATGTCAGAAAAAATCTATCAGCTCCCGTTTTTAAAATATTACCGTTAGAAAATGCAAAAAAACGCACAGAGAAAAATATGACCCGCTAAAAACTAACAGATTGCCATATTGTTTTACCGTCCATACATTTCATAAGGAAATCTTATTAAAATCAACGATTAATAAGGTTTTTTTAAGGAGATTTCTTATTATTTTTATAGAGAAAATCTTATTAAAATTTGACTGAAAAGTTGATTTTTTTTTGCAAGTTAGCACTAGAACAAAAATCGCGATCAATATTTTCATGGCAGGTTGGTTCAGGTGGTAAGGTGTGCGACTAATGATTTGAAGTCTCCAGTTCGATTCCCAGCCTGGTCATCGTTTTTTTTTATTTTTTTGCAGATTTTAAAACAATAAGGAAAACCCGATTGTTTTAATAAGGTTTCCTTCTTGGATGAAAACCATAGAGAAATCTTATTGTTTTTGTTCTATTTTATGTGGTCTATTTTTCTCTGTGCGTTGTTTTTTTTTTCTACTCGTGAAACATGGACAGAAAAATAGCCTGCAAAAAGAAGATCAATTAGTTTCAGAAACCAGTGTCCATTCCACGAGTCTTAGATGCGATTATTCTATTAGTTTTTTCAAGTTATAAAAATCTATATTTAAGTTAAGTAAATTTTTGGTTCAAAATTTTTAAGTCATATCAAATATTTGATCAATGAATAAGTTTTTTTTTTTCTAATAAAATCATTTCGTTTAATTCTGTTACTAAAAGTGTAACGACTATTTCAAGAACATTGGCATACCTAAACTTCAATACCAAATAATGTATGAGAAACCCAGAAGAAGAAGAAAGTAAGTAATTGAACAGGCAGCTGGCTTCCTCCACAACCTAATGGCAAATGCAAGTGTTTCGTTTTTCTCTAGCAGAGTAATTTATATATTTTTATATTTTTATCAAACGTTCATTTGATTAATTTAAGATAATTCATATTCCTCCATTTCTGAAATGAATCGCAGATTCGCTCATAAATTTTAAGCCATCAGCTATATAACTACTCTCTATCAAATATCGCTTCCCGCACTTAACCAATTCAAAACTCAAACAAACAAGATCCAATTTAAGTGCAAACACACACAAACACATAGATAGACACAGTCAACCACAAATAAAATGGATAAAATGAAAAATTGCCTATTCCAAATAACACACACACACATAAACAAACAGGATAGAGTATAAAAGAAAATTTTTCAATTTAAACGCACAATTTTCGCAAAGAATCAAACAGAGCAAAAAACAAAAAAAAAAAAACGAAAAGAAAAACAACATGAAAGCCTAATCATTTCCCATTTATTTACCCTATTTACCCATCATTGCCAGTGAGTCTGCTAGATTTGCTTACGCAAACATCTACTTTGGGGATCACCCTATACTACCATCATCCCAGAGTATTGCACCCGAGGACTTTTCAAGCCGCCCGCCACCAGAGGAGGGTGTGGGAGTATATTGTCTTCTTTGCTGTTTTGAGCGAGTTAGAGTGTTGTTTGAGAAACAGTGAACGCGTGAGTCGTCCTTCTAATTTTACCACCCTTTTTCTGCTTCATTCACTACCCCCGCCGCATTGGGTGAAAATTATTTGAAAAGCAAAGAAAAGACAAATCTTATAGTGAAGTTCTGTCTCAGTATCAGAATTTATCCTTTATCCCAGCATAACCGACTCAGTGAGCTAAAGAGCCACCAACGAGCGCTGGCTGCCACCATCTCTGACGATGTCGATGTTAATCGCTGTCAGCGATTCTGATTTCACAGTTTAGCCCCCTCTGGGGGTCGATTTCATCATATTGACACAATAAGGGGTCGGGCGCACGTTGCGTTGTTCAACACAATGTCTTGTTAACTTTTTTTTTGTCTTCGGCAATTTTTTTTTTGGTAGGGGGGAAGGGGGTTTATCAAAGTAACGGGAATCAAACCATAATAAAAAAAATATAAAAGAATACCAAAAAAAAAAAAACTAAACAAAAAATTGGAATTTATGAAATTCCAAAGTTATATCGGGCGGGCGGCGGCATTGTCGTGGTGGCGTTGTTGTTTCGCTTTTATTAAACATAAAATGTAAATTTATCTACTAGATACAGCTATTGTATATTGATATTGAGAGAGAGAGAGCGATACAACCACACACATGGGATGAGTATGATGGGGGGTAGGGTTGATTTGGGATCCGTGTGTTTATGTTTAGTCTATTTTTTTTTTTCTGGCAAAGCGGGGGTGTAATATGTAAACGCTGCTGCTGAGAGAGTATAAAAATTTAGCTGTAGGAGTTTATTTTCTACTTTTGGGATGATGAAGAGGATCTAAACATAGATTTTTTTTTGTTCTGTTTCGTATAAAGTAGACTTTGCTTATGGGTTAGCCGTAGGTTTCTGATTCCCATGCGTTAAATATATTTTTTTTTTTATTTGTATTTACGTTGCACGTACATATTTTATAGCTCATTAAATTAGATTTAAATTTTTGCATCAAGGAGTTCAAAATTATGTTATAAAATAAATGCTCGGATTTTGGGGTTTGTTAACAAATTGGTATTCTTATTATTTCACTAGATGAAAATTTTTTAACACACTTGGTTTTTCATGCCATTTGAAAGTTCTTGCCACATTCAACTAATCTCAATTTTCATAATACCTATTTTTTTTTTTAATCTATTCCACTCCTAGATTTTGACATGTTTGTATAAATAAATAAATAAATAAATAAATAAATAAATAAATAAATAAATAAATAAATAAATAAATAAATAAATAAATTTAATATATTTGATATAAATAATATATTTTCAGACCCTTATTAATGGTAAATGTAATAGAACCGTTATCTTGATGTCTAATTTTCATTTTAACCACGAAACCGATTTCATCGGATTTTTTTCTTTATAACTTTAATGTTAAAATTAATTAAATTCGGATTTTTGAAAAAAAAAAATTCAAATTTATTTTGTAAAATCAATTTTTTTTATACGGATCGATAAATTTTTGAAACTTATTTTTTTTGGTCCATTAACCCTTTATATTACCATGTGACATTTCTGTAACAAACCAAAAAAGAACAAACAAAAAAAAAAACATTATGAAGCTTGTAAATTTCTTTTGTTTTTAATAACTTAATTTTTAAATATGTACTATTTTTTCGAAATATCTACTACAAAATATTTCACAGAAAAAGCTTTACAAGTATTTTATTGACAGTTTATTTTGAAAGGTTATTTTTCTTGAAAATATGTTCCCATGCCTACAAAAATAAGAAATTGGGTAAATATATTTTGTCTCTTGTTAACCCTCTAACGCATACTATTTATTCCCGTTCTATAATAAAACTATTTCTATTTGCTTATAATTAACCGGTTTCTATTATCAGTAAGAGAGTGATTCGGAAATAAACTCATTGTTTCAAGAGCATGTGTAAAGTGCAAATCATTGAATAAAAGTGCGTACTTTTCAAGTGTTTTTTTTTTTATAATAAACAAGTACGTTGCATCCAATTAAAAATTAGTTTCGTATTTATTTATTATACTTTAATATGTTTACGAAATTTGTTTTTTGTTTTTATAATAATTTTTGTTCTTTTTTGGCGTTTTTTCCAAAACACCATATATGGGTTATCATGCGTTGGCGACTTACATTACTGATTTTTGTGTGATTTTAATTTTTTTTTTTTGTAAAATGAATTCAAAGACTTTCTATAAAAAAAAATAAGTGTGTATATGCTAAAACTTATGATGGCTTTCGAAGTGATGACGATCTAGCTTCAGATTCTGGCCCTTTTTAACATCAAACAAGCCATCTCCGAGCACTTATGCAAATCTGTAAAACCTACAATGCCACGAAAAAGAGGATGCCCCTTAACTTTGGCAGGTGATCAAAGCAAAGATGGAACAAAACAAAGCTGAGGGAGTTATATAAAAGTCACGGAAGTCCAGCCCAATCTAATCCCGAAAGTCCAATTCACTCGCAAAAACCAAGGTCAAAAGGCGTTGAATTTAGTGCGAATTGAAAACATCGACCATATAACTGAATGGCAAATAAAAACGCCAATATGTTTAAATTTGCGGACTGAAGACGTATGTAAACGTATTTGTTTTTTTTGGAAACCGCTAAAATGATTTCCAAAAAAAAAATCCTGAAAATTCACGTCCCTTACTTTGTGGCGGAATTAAAAACATAAATAATATAATTAATATTAAGTTAAAAATTAAAATCTGAAATGGTTAAAATCAAAAGATTTCCAATTCCAACTCCTCAAACTTCTTTTCTATATGCTTAAAAAGTTTTTTTATTTCCGCTTTTAATTCCGCTAAGTTAGGTTGATTTTCAAGTTTAAAAAGTGTACTATGGTCAAGCCAGTGGACCCATTTTGAAACAAATGTTTTTGAAAACAAAATTTTTGATGCAAACTCTCTTTTTTGACGTCCATTTCCCCAGCCCGGACCTATCGCAAATTTAAAAAAAAAAGTATGCCAAAGTTTTGTACAAGTTTTGTACAGTTTTGTACAAGCAAAGCCGAGTTTTGTACAAGCTTCCAACGAAAGTTATAGCCAATTGAAAGTACCGGACATTTCTCAAAATAATTTAATTTAAAATTTGAGCTGTAGTGAAAACAGGCTATAACGTTAAAAAATGGTAGTTGATTTATGTATCGGATACAAGTGCTACTTCCTACTTCATAGAGTTAATTAAATGCAAAACAAAAAACTTTAAAATTTTAAATAACTTGCATACCTTTGGAAGTTACATATTTCCGCCTTAGAAATTCTTGCAAATTTTGGGAGACTTTTTGAAATAGTGCGTTGCATACCTTTGGGAGATTTTTTCATAAGTTCATAAGTGAAAATTAGTAGTATACTTTTGGGAAATCTGTATGTAATATTCTAATTAGGTTTCAAGGAAACACAATGTAGATTTTTGTTATTAATTAAGAACGAATCAATTTAATTAATATTGATATCAGCAATTAAATTAGCTGTACCATTTTATCTGTACAATACTGTACCTACATAACTCTTTGATGGAATTTGCATTTAAGTTTTGTAAGTTTTGGATATAGCTGGCTTGGTACGTATGTACCCAGTGTAAACTTAAATTAGCTCTAATTATTTAACTAAGCCTGTATAAAACTCGATTTTTGTTGTACAAAACTGTACAAAACTCGTAGATAATTTTAGAATTTTTTTTTTAAATTTTGATACAATTTTAAAAAATGTCCGGGCTGAGGGAACGTTTCCCCAGCCCGGTACTTTCAATTGGCTATAACTTTCGTTGTAAGCTTGTACAAAACTCGGCTTTGCTTGTACAAAACTGTACAAAACTTGTACAAAAAAAGAAGTTTGAATTATGTCGATCCTTGTTACAGATTCAAAATTCCACTTAAATAAGACAAAAAATGTATTTGCCAAAATTTTGAAAAAAAGTTGCATTTTTAAATTTTTATTGTTTAGTTATGCAAAACAATTTTTTTGCGCTCCCCTCAGTCATTTTCTATTTCAATTTGTAGTTTAAGAAGTGCACTTCCGGTTCACTGTAGGTACCAATGCACAAAAGTTTAAAAAATATTTTTTTTTTTATTTTTTTCTATTGCCATTTATTTAAGTTTTTGAAAACAAAATTTTATATGCAAACTCTAATTTTGTAGCTCCTCTACACTTTTCAAAATATTCAAGGCTTTGCTAATAAAAGTAAGCTCAATAACGAGTTTCAAAATCCAAAAAAAATATGAAATTCAAACATTTTTTTTGCAAAAATTTGAAATAACCTAGACTCAGATGAAACACGTAAGCCTCGATTTTGTAGCGCGATCAATTTTCTTGTTATTGTAGATTCCGCTAAAATATGGCGAAAAATTTAACGGTCAAAATTTTCAAAAAAGTTGCATTTTTAATTTTTTTTTCTTTTCTCGAAATTGAAGCTGTGCAAAACAATTTTTTTTGCATACAAATTAATTTTGTACTTATTATTTATCTACCTATTTGAATTTGAAGTTTAAAAAAATAAAAAGGCATTCCCAGTAATTGCTGTTCCAAAGCACAGTTTAAAAAATTAATTTTTTGATGTAGTTCAAACACTTTTTAAAATATGTATTATAAAAAAAAAAAAATAGTTGAAAGAAAGCTTTATTATATGGTCGATGACATATCAATTAACAATGCCATATAAATATTAAGACCTTGAAGGTGTAAACTAGGTACATTTAATTTTTCTCCTTCTGAAAACAGATATATCAAGAAGTTTGTAAATGGTCCTTATGCTCTTAGACAGCTCTTTCCATTATAGGTAGATAAAGATATATATTTTATTTATAATAACGAAAACGAAGAAATAATTAAATAAAAAATACATTTAAATTCCATTTTGGGAATAAAATATCCTCTTTTTATTATGGAATTAATATTCGGTTGCGTGGCCCAGGATATGCACACAGAATATAATTTCCAGAGATACATTATACTATTTTGTGCTGTGGCAAACATAAATTGTAATTTAAGTTTCATTTAAAATTTTGTAATAAATATTCCCCCTAGAATCGGGTTTCTTCCTTGGAAGTTTTTCGAAACAAAAACACTGGCAAAACTGCAAAGAGTTTTTGGTTTTTCGAACATTCATACACCATGTATATCTTCTTCCTCTACAAGATACAAAAATACACTCTTGCAGCAACTTTTCACCAAAAATAATAAAACAACAGAAATGTGTGTGTGTGTGGCATGGTGGCAAGTGAGTTTTTTTTTTTGGGTTGTGGCAATATGACATACACCCAAACCTATATGTTTGCATGCACATAATTTTGGCTTGCATTAAAGAGCAAAAATTAAACAAAAAAAACAAAAATTAAAAAAAAAAAAAAAACAAGATACAAATAGCTTCTAGTGGCTTTTATCTCTGAAGTATGCACAAGCAGACGCCCATGGACATGGACATGAACAATAGCAAATGTAGGTATGTTAGAAGTAGTCCATCTGCACTAAAAGCTTTTTGATTATGAAAAATGCTTCAGACATATGTTGCAAATGAATCCAAGCGATGGGCAGCTCGTTCCAGAAGTAGGTAGCTACACTACACATTATTATGTAGGTGCAGTCTTTATTCATGCTTCACTTTACTAAGAAATAGTTAATGGTGTGCAATTAGCCCTTTTGATTGGAGTAATAAATCAAACCATGCAAACAAAATTGCAAAAAAAAAAAATGGAAAAACGAATAAGGACACCAGTTGTTGCTGGCAATGATCATCATTTATGGCAATTTATTCCTCGTCCGCTATTAATACGTATTTTTCGGTCTAGTGGAGTACTATTTAGGATTAATTTGCAAACGTGGATACATAACTGCTTCTTTATATATCTGTTTTTACTTTTTTCTGCAATTTGAGCATAATTTTTTTTTTTTCGATCGTAAGGAGTTAAAGTGTGGTTTAATGAGAGGCACCGTTAGTAATGATTTTCGAAAAAAAAATTTTTAAAACAAAATATACTTATATAAAAAAAAAACACTCGATTTTTATTTAAATTTATTATGGACCCATTTTCGGTAGAACTGCAATACTTCGGATGGGATGTATTTTATAGGTATAGGAAATCACTTTTTTAGACTTCTCAATCATCGTTATGTTCCTTTGGTTAAGATCTAATTTTGTTCCCTAATTCGGAACCAGTAGTACCTTTGTACTAACAAAATGAAATAAATTATTTTCATTTAAAAAAAATCACTCATACGCCATACACATTTTTTTTTCATATTGTGGAATAGTTTTCGTAAATTGTTTTCGAGTGATTTGTTTTCGTCTTTGTATAAGAAACATTCTTACCAAGAGTTATTATAAAAATATATCTATTTAATACATGAATATTATTAAAAATACGTTTTTTAAATAGTACCTACAGGTAAAATAGGCACTAAAAAAAAAAATTGATACACTCATGAAACTTGGCAAAAAGTTTGCTTTTGGGATAAGAACCAAGGATAAATAAAATGCACGACTGGGTACTTGATCTTATGATAAAAGTACCTTTTATGTCAAAGCTTTTTTGGAAAAATATTTTGAATTGGTTATAATTTGATTTTTTAAGGAATTTCATAAGAAATGCAAAAATATGTAATCTTTTTTTTTATAATTTCTTACGCCATATTTCCGTTATCCGTATTTTTTGAGAAAAACTAACTAATATGTTAGATTTACGTACAACATTACGTGTGTTAAATTTAATCAAAATTGTTAGAGTCGTTTTCGAGAAAATTGCAATAACTCATTAACGATGCACGGGAAGAGCCGACATCAGCTATTTAAACAAAATTTCAATATCATATTTTCACTACATACGTATTTTTTGATAAAAACTAAAAACGCAGTTTTGTTAGATTTACGTACAGTATAACGTGGGTCATATTTAATCAAAATCGTTAGAGCCGTTTTCGAGAAAATTGCAATACCTCGAAGACTTTGTATAGGAGGTAGGGTAACTTCGGGCATTATGGCGCACCGGGCATTATGGCGCACCTCTCAACTACCATACTTCCAATACCCGCATTTAAATAAAACCAATGCAGAATTTTCGGCCTTCGTTGAACACTAGCCTTGTGACGATCGCAGGTCACTGCTATTATTTTTGTGCCAAAGAAAAAAGAAAACAAAAAAAATATACCGGTTCTGGGTTCCAATATAATATCGCTTTGTTTTTGTTTGTGTGTATCTCGGTAAGTATACAGCGCACGTGTTTGTTGTAAAGAGTGAAACGCAGGGTACAGTTTTGGTTTGGTTATATCACTTGTTATATTTTAACTTAAGTAAGAATTGTGTTTAGTTTTTGGAGTTTTGTGAATATGTGTATATTTTGCAATATGGCGCAGATGTGATAAGGGCATTATGGCGCTATATTATACCCGACTGCGCCATAATGCCCTTATGTAAAACTAATTTCAAAAGTAACTCTGCATTTTTTTAAATTTGAAAATAACCTCAATTTAACGTTAATTTTATGAAACTTATTTACAATTATATTTCAGAAATGCTGAATATACGTAAAAAAAGTAAAGGGTTCCGAAGTAAATGGGGTTCGCCATATTGCCCGTACATAGGGCAATATGGTTTTTTTTGGACTATTTTTAATTTAATTTATTTTTTGTTTAAAAGCTTGAATTTTTATTCTTAAATAATTTATTTATGTTACGTTTTTATGAAATTTAATTAAAAAAAATGATTGAAGTAAAAATTGTAGTCCGTAGTAAAGTTATTTGAGTTTGTGCTTAGGTATGCCATAATGCCCTAATTTACCCTATATGTTCTAAGAGAGATATTAAAAAACAAAAAAAAAATCAACCTTGGAAATTACGAAAAAATCATCTGTGCCAAATTTCAAGAAAATCTGTCTACCCGTTTAGGCTGCAGCTTCATGTACAGCTATTTTTGACGACGCACAGACGCACCGACGCACAGACCGACGGACGTCATGACGAAAACCACTTTTTCGGACTTCTCCATCATCCTAATGTTAGTTTTGATTAAAACCTCAAATTTTTTTTTGACACGAAACCAGCCCTATAGAGCAAGTAAAAAGTTTATAAAAAAATTTGGGTGTAAGGGTGTTTTTTCGCGGTCAAGAGGTTGGGGTTGAAGGTTAAAAATATAATGGACAAATTGTTTGTGTTATATCATCATTATGACACATGTTTAAGGTATTTTTTGATGCTGAATTGAATGACATAAAAATAAAGTCAATACGATTGCTCTAAGAAAAGTAATTGCCGATTAAAAACAAGAGTGCTTGTTTTTTGACTTCAACAGGTAAAATATAATCAAAACCTATGTGAAAAACATGATACACTGATAAAATTTGGGATGAAGGTTTAAGATAAAGCAGAGACAAAGGATTCATCTTAAAAATATTTTTATTGAAAGGGTGTTTTTTGAATAGGTATCTAACAGCTGACATACATTTTATTAATTTATTACACTTTTTGAAAAAGTTTCGTTTGTTATCAGAACTAAGAATCTTAAAAGTCTACAAAATTATCTTGAGTAAAAGGGTGTTTTTTTTTTTAAAGAAATGATGAAACTCGGAAATGGTACCACAAAAACTGGGACAAAAATGTTACATCAATGAAAATTGGTACAAATGTTTCATTAATAAAAAGAACCAAGAATCTAAGGGGTCTTTAAAAACATTTTAGGTGAAAGGATGTTTTTTTTTTGGGTAATAAGGAAAATCCGTGATAAGTCCGATAACATCAATGGTATAGAAGGTACCCTTACGAAATTTATTAAAAATATAGTTTTTCCCATGAGAACTACGAGTAAAATATGTCTATGCGTTTTTTTTCATGTAAAGGGGTGTTTTTTTCTAGGTGTAGAGAAAATGTGGGTACATTGGATAAGCGATATTTATTAATAAAATGTTCAAATAAACTCAAAAGAATTGGATTTTTCTAATAAAAAAGTGATTAGAAATAAGTCATTTACAGCTGCATAAATGTGGTGTTTTATTTCATCTCAAAAGTTCAAAGCCTCACAACAGGAAAACTGTTTGATGAATGAATCTGTAACTTTGCAGATTAATTTCAGGATTCTTAAGCTTTAATAATATAAAATAGCGGTAGGTACATTTTGATTGATACATTTTGATAGCTTTTCTAAACTGATCTCAAAAATAAGATACAAATTTTTTAACAAAACAAACTTAATTTCTGTGTAGAGAATTGAATGAAGTTTTTAAGTAAAGTGATCGGAATTTTCTGTAAAGTAATCCGTTGTTGGAATATTGACAGTCAAAATTAAAAGTTTGGTTCTTGTTTTTTTTTTTATAATTAACGCCCACATCAAGGGGTTATGAATACCCTTAAAATGTTATAAAAACACAGTGCGAGCTTTTAGGATAAAAAGAGAGGATTAAGTAGGAGACATCGATGTACATTGACTTTAAACCCTTGTAGATTGTAATGCGGAGGAAAGACAGAGCCAGCTAAAGCATTCCACATACGAGTTGAACGGCTAAAATATGAGTCTCTATACTTAAATGTACGGCCGAAGTTGGGTTCCAGATAGAATTTAAGGGTTAAAATTCTTTAAGGGAGGAATGCAACTAGCAACTTCACTAGCGCACTGATTATAAAAAAAGCGATAAAAGAGTGAAAGGCAGGTGACATTACGACAATGTTCAAGAGAATCTTTTGATTCAGTAATTGCTTATCTAGTAGGCGCAAAGATGTTTGGGAAGCGCCTGACCAAATGTGTGAATTATACTCTAGTTAAGGACGGACGTAGGCTTTATAAATTGAGGCCAAGTCTGAAGGTGTGAAGAATTTCCTACACCTTTTAAGAAAACCTAAGCATTTAGCACCATTTTTGGCAACTTGAAATATGTGGTACTGAATAGTACTGACAGCTTTTAGGTTTCATTAATGCAGGTACCACTCATGGATAGTGGCAGGGGGTACATTAAATTTCAACGTCAAAAGACAGCATTGGGTTTTCGAAAAACTGAATTCTACTCGGTTTTCGTATCCCCATTTTTTAATGCTTCGAGATCAGAATTTAATGAACTTATCATACGCAACCGTTCACGCTCTATATCCGAGGAAATAAATATGAGAAGCTAAGGGTTAAGTCGTCGGCAATTCACTGAATTTGTAGTTTTTGATAAGAGATCATTTATGAATATAAGAAATAGAGTCGGTGACAAAACGGAACCCTGGGGCCACACCAGCATTTATGTAGTGAATGTCAGATTTAAAACCATCCAACAAAACTTGTATTGAACGATTAGAAAGGAAGTTACTAATCTAACGGAGAAGTCAATCATCGATACCAAAAGTACGCATTTTTGATATAAGAGCTTGATGCCAAACTCTATCGAATGCCTTGGAAATATCTAGCGCAATAATCTTACTTTCTCTAAAGCAATGTAAAGATTGGTTTCACTTTTCGGTAAGATATGCCATCAAATCGCCAGTGGATCTATTGCTGCGAAAGCCGTATTGCCGGTCATTAGAAGCTTACGTTTATAAGTTGACGATTAATCAATGTTTCCATGACCTTGGAAAGAATTGACGTTAGTGCAATTGCCCGGTAATTGGATGAGGAGGACGATTTGGCTTTTTTGGGAATAGGTAGGACATATGCAGTTTTCCAACTGCTCGGATTACAGATTTTATTTGTAAAACTTATGGTCGCAGAAAAGCAAAGGTCAACCGCAGTTAAATAACCTTATAGTTCGTTTGGCCCACTTCAGAAAATTCAGAAATTGGAAGTTACAGATAAGTATTAAATGTTATAAAAATCACAGGTCTTCCCGTCCACATTTTGGCAGGACTTTTTTTTGTGTATTGTTCGACGAGTTAAAAATTTATTTCTCTTTAAATTTTATCAACTCAAGGAAATTGTTTATGGATCTTTTTTAGACAAATTCAAACGATTTAGTCAAATGTTTAAGCCATTATAGTAAGTTACAAACTCAAAAATCTTAGTTAGTTACTAAAATGACTTCAACATTTCACTAAATCGTTTAAATTTTTGGCCTGCCCCCAACCTCCTATCATCCCCACAAAATTAATGTTATGAACTATGATAAAGACATACACAGTCCATGTGATTTCATTTGCTAACTCGACTGGGTTTTTAAAACCAATACCAATTTAAAAAAGAATTAACTCCGAATACTTCCGAATCAAAAAAAATTTGTGTAAATGCAATGTTTAACCCCTTGTAACCCAACATCGTAAATTTTAAAATTAATAATGTCAATCGAAAGGGCTTTAGCTATAATAAAACACATATTTTTTAAAAATTCAATAAATTCATTATTTGCTTAGTTATTTTGAAATTTACGCAGTAAGAAAAAAAGTTTAAATAATTTATTTTTGTATATAAATGCAAAAATTCAAACAAAAAGCTATCTAATATTTATTTTTAAGCGCATTCCTTAAATTCAAAAATAAAACCCCGTTAGTTTATGCACGAAAAATATTTTTTCTGAATTTCGTAGTTTTTATATAAATTTGCTTGTTTTCCAAAAAAGCCGAACTTTCAACATTAACTGCCAATTAAAAACTATTGATGCTATTTATTAGAAATATGGCGCATTATTTCGATAAAGCAATTAAAGATTGTGTAAGAAGCTTTAAAAGAATAAAAATATGTTTTTTACAGCTTTTGGGCGATCTTTTTCGGTTTGTTACAGAAATGTCACATGGGGCTACAAGGGATGAAGAAAAAAAAGTACTCATACGCCATACACACTTTTTTATGTTATAATTGATTAAATCATTTAAACGTTTTTTATAATGATCATCGGTAGGAAAAAACATCTCTATCTATCTCTATTTTGAGCTATAACCCATAGCAGTGACAAAGTCCTTTTCAAACTTTGCATTTAAGTGTTTTTGGTGATTCGCAATAGGAGAAAGTAACTTTTATTTTATTAAAAAATTAAAGGTGTTTTTATATTTTAAGTTATTATTTGTTCTTCTCTCTTATATAATTCAAATAATAAATTTAATGCAATTTTAATTTCCTTTTGCTCCCCAACTACTGTAAACTTTTAAGTATTTTTAACCCTTTTCTAGGATTCTTCACTTTTAAGTGAAATAAAAAAGCACAAACATAAAATCATTCTTCCACATAAGAACATTTTTAATATTGAAGTCACGAATAAATCTTTATACTTTTTTTTTGAAAATATACTTCCAAGTCACGTTGGCACCGCTGTTTACTGTTGCCAACAAACAAAAAAAAAAATTCCTTATTCCGAGGATAACAAGAAAAACTTTGTGTTTTTCCAAGCAAGTTGTTAGTTGTTTGCACAGTAAAATACCAAAAACTACCAAAATTATTTCTTCTTCTTTCATATACATATATTTTTTTTTTTTTTGGCTGAACTAACAAAAAAAAAAGTTTCGCCCTCAAAACATGAAAGTTCTTATGTCTTTAGTTTTGCTGTTTACCGCTATTGCAAACTTCAATACCTACACTCATATACTTATTTATAACAAAAAAAAAAAATAGAAAAAAATAGAAAACTTACGATATAATTTTCAATTTCTATGTTATAGTGATGTCTTAGAAAACCTCATTTTTATTTATCTTTGAAAAAGTTTACAATTTTTTTTTTCTTTCTTTCTTTTAAGCGCATGTTGCTCTATAAGAATTCAGGACAATGTTTGCCTTAAAATGTCTTGTAGGAGTAAAATTTTTTAAGATATTTATATTTATTGAACTTTGTTAACGGAATTATTGAAGATAAAGCTTTATTGATATCAAAGACTAATTACATCAAAATAGGTTTTTAATTACATATTATTTTTGTATCACCAATTAATATGTACCTACTTGATGGCGAAAGAATGTATGTATTCTATATTTAATAATGTATAATAATATCTTGTCACAAAAAAAAACAATACTCATTTTTTGGTATTTTCAAATTATTCATAGAAAATCATTTCCTCAAAACAAAAAAAAAAAAAATATATGTATATTTTTTTTTCTTGAATTTTCTCGAAAATAATAAATTATTTTTTAAATTATTGTTTTTTGTTTGGAAACAAAATTGAAATATTATCTTGTTTTTATTTTTGAAAATTCATCTATGAATGTATGTGGGACATTTTTAATCGTAAATAATTTAAGCATTGTGTTTTTTTTTTTTTCATAAACAAAATGTTTAAAATTAAAATTTCAAAGTGTTAATATTTTTAATTTATTTTAATGTTCAAAAATGTTAAATTTTTGTTGGCAACCTTGAACTTTTTAAAATGATATCATGCATAAATTGCTATGAATTTGTATATTTATTAATATATCTGAGGTGGTAGCGAGGAACTTGATAACTTAAACGATGATAAGGATATGTATTCATTAAGCTTCTTTTATCTTTAAAAAAAATCAGCACTTTTTTATTGCAAAAAATACAAATTCCATTCTGAGATGGTACAAAAATAGTCAGTTTTTTTTTTAGAAAAAAACATTTTTGTTTACGTTATTTATTTAATATTCTCAAATGGTACAACATTTTGAACAGAACATTGTACACACCAACTTTTAAGGTAAAAATTGAAAAAATTGAATTTTTTTCACACTAAGGTTCATTGAATTAGGGTCAAGTAAATTTTTTTAGTACTTATAGTTGGGCAAAAAAAAAAGTTAAAACTGATACAGCTGAGTTAAAATTTTTGAATGCATTTGTTGGCAGTGTTATTCAAGGCTCCGTATCAAAAAAAAATTGGGAAAAATTGGGACACCCTGTATACCAAAATTCCGAAAACAGGGCGATGAGCTTTGGTTAAGAGAGGGCGTGCAGTGCAGGTTACGGTTTTTTGCAATCTGTAGTTTTTTTTTCAAAACTTAAGGAAACACGGACAAAATTATTACCTACTAATTTAACACAGAAAATTTCTGTAGTCTTGATTTGACTTCAGTCTTTTGATTGTACGCTTTTCGCTCAGGTCCCATAACATTTAGCTTTATGTACATTGTACATTGTTGGAAAAATTTCCAACTTTTGTAGTGATTTATTTCAAGAATTTGTTAATACAGACCTGCGGTTAAGCTGAAGTTATGTGTATTATTGTCTTAAACTAGATTCTAGTAACTTTTTGCACAATATGTAGGTCTTTTGAAACTGCAAACTTGCCACAAAAAATGGCAGCTTTCTCACATTCTCCAAATTAATATCGTTCATTGTACCGTATTTCATCTTTTTTCGTCAAGAAACGATCATGTTAATTTTTTTTTTTTTTTTTTTTTTTTTTTTTTAACATGAAAGGCACCACTGTACAGCCCACAGTAGGGCAGAAATACTAATTTAATGATATTAATTACACTGGTCTGCAAGGAAATCCTCCTTTTAATAAAACTAAACTTTTCTAAAGGATTTTTGTATGCTGATTTCGAATCAGGAGTCAGAATTGGTCTAGCACGTCACGTTTTTTAGATTTTCCCTGAGAAAATCTCAAAAACACATTTTTTTTTGGCATAATGTAATCTTTTTCAACTAAAATTGTAAGGGGTTTATGAAAGAATTTTTTTTTTCTTTCAAATTCAGTTTCAATCTTCTCAATATCTCTATTCTTCTCCGAGATTTCTTAATTTAAGTAAGTTTAGTTGATTTGGCATATCTTACCATACAGAAACTGATCTCTAAAAATGCATATACCTATCTTTCTCCCTAGAACAAAAGTATTCCTACTTTTCTAAAGGATTTGAGTGTGCTGAATCCTAACTCTAAAAATTTCGGTCAGCCCGAAACGTCGACGAAATATTTAATCACCAAGACACCAAGATCCATTTAGGATCAAAATTTTGATTGATAAAAGGTCACGAAAATAAGATAAAAAATCTTGTAATATCGAATATCTCAAAATTCCTGACGTGATAGAATTTTTTTGACTTCGAGTTCTAGCTCAGCACATCAAAAACTATAAGAAAAGTATACTTTTGTTTCTAGGAGGAACAAATCTGAAGCTTTACAAGGCAGTTTATCGAATGGTTTATTATAAATAAGATATTTCTAAATAGAAAAATAGTACATATATAAAATTACAAAACACGTAAAAATTTTGTTCACTGTATTTAAATATAGTTTTCTTTACATATTTGTATTTTTAAAATATAATGGGCGTTGATATTTTACATTTCCCTTAATTAAGGTGTTTTTTTTTTCATGTGGGATTTACAAAAAACTGCAGGATTTTGATATTTTTGCTGTTTTTGTTAATTACGGTCTTAAAATATGTTTAAACTTTTCTTAATAAATGCAAATTTGGTGTCATATGACAGATCTTTTCAAGTTGTTGGCTAGTTACTCCTGACCCACAGCATGTTGCCAGAACATTTTAGGTATATGCAATTAAAAAAAAAACTTGGACCCAAAATTCCCGCTTTAAAAATGGTCCAAGATAACGCATAGAAACATGTTTTTTTTTTTCATTGATGGGAAGATCAACAACGAATATTGGACGGTAACCTATTAGAGCATAAATTCCTTTATACCTACTTTCTTTGTCCATTTAGACAATCGGCACCCGTTTTAAAGAGATTTCACTGTAGGTGTCTACTAAAGTGTTAGTTATTACTTGCGATATAGGTACTATATATCAAGTTATGCATTCGTACAAAAAAAAAAGTTGAGATAACATTTTTCCATGACATTACGATGGTAGACAATGCCAAAAAAGTGGGTCCCGGAAGTCCGTCTGTCTGTCTGTCAGTCTGTATAAGGAGCTACAGCCTAAACGGATGGACCGATTGACTTCAAACTTGGTATGTACCGTTATTTGGCGACTCTCCAGAGGGGTTTTTGGAATTAATTTTTTTCGACCAAAAATAACGGTACTTGTCATATACCGATTTTAGTAAAATTGAAATATCTCGAAAACGGCTCCAACGATTTTGTTAAAAAAAAATCAAATGTTAGTTTTAAGCTGAGGTCTATTTTTCAATGGAAAAATTTTTTTTTGAAAATCATTATTAACGGTACCTGCCATAAGACCGTTTTTTTCAAATTCGAATATCTCTGAAACTTCTTATTCGATTTCAACGAAACTTTTTGTGAAGAAGCATTTATATAATTTAAATATAAACCAAAAATTGAATTTCCAAAAAAGTAATTTTTGGATTTTTAAAAAAATTTTGAAAATTTTTTTTTGAAAAGTCAAATTTTCGAAAACGGGACATTGAATTTTTTTAAAATTTTGTTTTTAGATGTTGATTAGTGATTTCTACAAAATGGCATTACAATTTTATTTTAAAACTTTTTTTCCAAAAAATTATTTATAAAAAATTGTTTTTTTAAAAAACGGCTCTAACGATTTTGAAAATCATGAAAAAGCATTTATATAATTTAAATATAAACCAAAAATTGAATTTCCAAAAAAGTAATTTTTGGATTTTTAAAAAAATTTTGAATTTTTTTTTGAAAAGTCAAATTTTCGAAAACGGGACATTGAATTTTTTTTTAAATTTTGTTTTTAGATGTTGATTAGTGATTTCTACAAAATGGCATTACAATTTTATTTTAAAACTTTTTTTCCAAAAAATTATTTATAAAAAATTGTTTTTTTAAAAAACGGCTCTAACGATTTTGAAATTTTTTTTTCTAAAAATGCACGTTAATATATCAATCAAAACTGCATACTTGTTTTGGAGGCAATTTAATTTCAGATTTTATTTTATTTTTTTTTTTTTAAACGAATTTTATTTTTTTTTTCCAAATTTTTACATAAAAAGTCTTAAAAATGTAAGCAACTTTAACTCCAAGAGCAAGTTCGTGCGACCCAGTCGTGCATTTTATTTTTTTATTATTTTGATATCTCAGAATATATTAAAAAAAAAAAAAACTAAAATAATTATTGTCATTAATCTTTTTTATGTATTTGATAAAAAAAAGGTAAATTAAATTTATATAGGTATTGTTTAAGCTGTATCGATACAGAATTTGAAATGTTAAAAATGTGTCTGCATCAAAATACGCTAACCGTAAAAATATCGACATAATCGATTTCATTGAACTTTATTCATTTATTTCATTAAATTCAACCAGAAATACACAAATTAAAAAAAAAAAAAAAAAAAACACTAATATGTGTGTTCCTTATTTAGACCATGGTCCGTTGCCAAGTTCTACGCAAAATGTACAGTACACGCATTTTCAACAAAATGTCGTAATTGGCAGATATATAGTATATAATTATCTCTATAGAAATAATATTCTTTAAGGAGTGCAGCATCTCTGCGTATATTATATCTCCAACATTGTACCTCTGCATGCTATTGCCTCCTACTGTCAAACTATTATATCCAACACTGCAAGCAAACCATTTCAAGTGCATATTACACCATGATATAGCGCACCTAAAATAAAATTCAAAAATTTTCTTGTAGTTTTCTCTGTATTTGTAAAATTGGATTGGATCATACCATACAACCAAGATGATGAGATACTTTCAGAGTTGGACAAATACCGGGGAGCTATATTTTTGCCACCAAAAATACATTCGACATCATTGTATAGTGTCTCTCTTTAGTGGCGATGATCTATCCTTGCCATAATATTCTTTTTCTTTTCTAGTCTTCCTATATGAGAATATTTTCTACTATAGTATCTTCCAACAAAAAAAAAAAAAAAAAAAAAATTCTTTTCGGAATTGAAAAATACAAAAAAAAAAATAAAAATAAATACTAAAATATTTATTTTTATCTATAGGTTTGTATCCATCGAATGCGAGACGTTTTTTGAAAAAAAAAAAAAAATAAAAAAAAAAAACCAACACAACCGAGTAAGAAAAACTTCACCAACCCAAAGACAACGAATCAAATCTCGTAGCCATTTTTAGACCCCTTTACAGGCACAGACATACCCACCATCACCATCAGAACTACATCCATCCGTTTTTGCTGCTCACAATTAGTCAGAGGAGATATCTTTGAAAAAAAAAAAATAAAATTACAAAAAAAAAAAAAAAAAAAAACAAAAATAACCCCGCGACGATCTTCACATCGATGGGGTATTAGGAAAACCTCGAAAGTATCTTTTGCTCATAGCGGTGGCATTCTTCGGTCTTCGGCATTCGGCATCGGGTAAATCAGTTTGAGATACGTCGTCGTCGTCGTCTTCTTCTCCTCAATTTTTGTTTTCAAACACAAAACTAATGGACAAAAATTAAATAAATAAACTACAAAACCTTTAAACAAAATGTTAAATAAAAAAAAAATAAAAAAAAATTGTGAAAACTAACCTTAAAAAAAAAATAATGAAACAAATTTGTACAAAAATCTAAAAACAACAACAACGAGGCAAGAAAAAAAAAAATAAAAGATGAAAACCATACCCATCAACACAATACATAGATAAAATAGATTCTTTTGGATGTATTATAGTATAGAAACTAAACAGAGAAATTTTGCATCCTTTAGTGCATTACTTGTTTAGAAGTTGATCAGTGAGGATCAATTTTTTGTCCAAAAAACTATAAACCATTCAAGTTCCAGACAAAACAAAAAAAACGGTCAAAATTATTATTTATTCAAGGTTTCATCAAATAATATAAAAAAAATTAAATAGTTTTTTTTTAAATAAATAAATAAATTATATTAATTTTAAATTAAAAACTTAAAACTTGTGTTAAAGTGAAAAATTAAAAAAAAATCATTATCCAAATAAAAAAAAGGATCAAAATTGTGAGGTATCGAACAAATACATTTTTTTTTTCTTTAAATTTTTAAAAATATCTTCATTTCAATAAATATAAATATAAAAAGTGAACAATTAATACAAAAAAAAAAAAAAAAAAATCATTATGTAATCGGGATAAAAATAGTTTCATCCGGGTGCAAAAATATTTTTCACATGTCATTCGATCTGAATAATACTGAAACAGCTAGCAGCGATTGTTTGACGATGGAGAAGTATACATTTTGTGGGGGCTGGGCTGATGTAGCTATATGGTTGGTGATTCAATGTGTTTATTTTTGTGATAGATCGAATATCTTCGAATGAGTTTTATCTTTTTTTTTTTTCATCTTTCGAAAATGGAGAAAAGAAGTTCGAAAATCAAAATTAAACCAGATGATTTTGAGTTGAAATTTGAGAGAAGAAAAAATATTTTTAACTCAGGTTAATCACATGGATTAGAAATAATATCACAAATACATTGATACTTTTTATATCGGAAACACTTTTTCGAAGACATCCAAAATTTGATATAGGTACCTGGCCATGAGAAAAGTTTTTTAGCATTTGTTGACTTGAAATTAATTTTTTTTTCTTCTACCTATTTTTGTGTCTTACAAGTTTTAAAAATTTTGAGATATAGAAAAAATAATAGTGAAAAAAATCAAATTGCCAACAGAATTGGCATGTTTGATTTTTTTTTTTTAAGTAAGAAATAACTTCTCTACCTTTACCTCTGGGAATATATTTCATGATAAAAATTCTTTATCTTCCGTTAAAAAAAATCTATAAAGATGCTACTTTTTTAATATAAATGACCTTCTCAAATAATTTTCTGAGCTAATTTAATTTTAACTTATTATTGAATTTGTTTAAGTAGGTAAGGTTATATGGTCCAGGTTCATTTTATCAAATAACGTAAGTTTTTTTAATGTAAAAAAGTCATTTGATTTTTCCAATTCAACAAAAATCTGTTTTACCTTGCATAAAGTTAGGTTTTTTGATTTTGAAAGCAAAATACGCTTGTGACATATGTACACAAAAGTACACTTATGGAAAAGGTTGAATTGAATACAATAGCTTTTTATGCAAGAATTCATAAAAGAAGATTTTAAATTTTACAACAAACTAGAGAAACCATTAACAACTTCACAGAGACTTTTATCTAAAAAAAAAAAAAAAAAAAAAAAAAATGTATTTTTGGGGTACCTACATAAACCTTCTCCTAAAAATATATAAAGAGCATGCAATGAAATCGATTTAACGTCCCGTTCGTTTGTTATAGCGTACATTTAGATTTTATATATATTATATTGTTATAAATATTTTAATAAAAATTTTCAAGATATTATAAATTTTAATCTTAAAACTACAAAAATATCTTTTAAAAGCCTTTAAGCCTTCACACTAAGCATTCAATTTTATTTTGGCAGTACATAGAATTTTTATAAAAAGAAAATTAAAAAAATTTAAGATCCATTTAACAAAAAATTCCACCTACACAAATTTTACAAAAAAACATTATAGGTGAGGTATAACTCACTTATACCTATTTGTACAAACATTTTCGTTGAAATCGTTGAAAAAAAAGAAAACGGTTCTATGGAAGATACCGGTAATAACTGTGTGGTTTTGAAAAAAACTTATTTTTAAATTTTTTGAAAAGTAGGTACCTAAAATAATACAATTTCCACCTAGCAATTCCCTAAAAACTCTACGCTACCAAGTTAAAAAAATAATCAATTTAGTTTCTAAGGTTTTAGGCCCAATCTCTATAATCATAAGAATCCTAAGCTTGTCTTAAAGTACCTACACCGAATGATAAAATATTTAACTATTGTATAACAGGGTGTTTCAGCATGCACCTTAGATTAATAAATTTTCAAATTTTGTAATCCTTAAATAATTTTAATTTTATCCTTGAAAAAATCAAAAAATCTTAAATAACACCCTTAACAATCAAAATGGGAACACACAAACTAGAAACATAGAACAGTTTTCTTTTACATATTTCTAAATATCTAGCACATGACTCAACCGATTTAAACGAATTTTTTTTTACAAAAAACCGTCAAGTAACCGCTATTTAAAACAAAAAACACACTATTGGATTTTTAAAGAATAGGTAATTCAAAATTTTTTTTTGAAAAATAATTTTTTTTGAAAATTGGATTATGAATTATTTAGAAATTTCGGTTTTAAGTGTGGCATACAAAATGGCATACCAACTTATTTTTTTCCAAATGTATTTGTAGGTACATATATGCGTAATAAAATGCTAAGTATTTAAAAAAAAGCGGCTCTAAAGATTTCTAATTTTTTTTTCTTTTTTTTTTTTAATTATTTTTCGTACAAGAAATCCAATTGGGAATTTCGGTTTATAATTAAACTATATGTAATTTAAAAAGGGGTTTAATTAATTATAAAAACAGAGCTTATATTTTTTAAATTAATGTTAAAAAATTACTAAATCTTAAAATCGTTAAAAAAAATCAAATTATCATTTTTACCGACTACTTCCAAAAAGGAGGAGATATTCAATTCGTCTGTATTTTTTTTTTTCTGTTTGTTACCTCATAACATTCTTTTTGTGTGGTCCCATTTCAATTTCGTTCAGAAACAAACTATGAGAAAAACCGTAAAACCCAGTTTTGATCCATGCAAGTCAGTTTTTTTTTTTTTCTTGATAAAAATGATTTTTTCATAAAAAGCTTTAAAAATTAAGCTACTTTAACCATAAGAGCAAGTTTGTGCGACCAAGTGCATTTTATTTAAATAAGATAAGGGTCTCGTCATAGTTGCGTTTTCTTCCCTTCTGACTTTCCCATACTCAAGCATCTTTAAAAAGCTTTTTTTTTTACAGAAGCGCTTTAGCAACCGTAATATATTTAATGTGGTATATTAAAATTTAAAAATAAAACACGTTTTTGAATTTTATTTTGATAAATAATTTTTTGAAAAACGCACCAAAACTTTTGAAACTTTATTTATTTATTTTTTTTGCAAATAGTTTAGGTAACAATTCGGTTTGAATTTATTTTGTACATTTTATGTATGAAAAAATATCTGCATTTATAAATAATATCATTTTACCCAAATAAAATTAAACTCAATATTATAGAAAATAAGATGGTCTGAAACTTGTACTGATTGCTGAATTTTTAAATCATTTTCATTTTTAAACTTTTGCTTTTATTATTTATTTTAGATGTATGTAGATTGTGTTGTGTGTATTTTGTTTCAAAATTGGCGCCCATTAAGAAAACCATGACCAATTCTTTTGTATTTTTTTAAGAAATTCTTCTTAATTTTAAAAATATTCAAAAGATATTTCTGTGTAAAAGACCAGCAGGATAAAATAATGAATTTTTAAAATTTCTCCCTTACAATTCACAACAGACTTTGAAAACAAAAAAAATACCTAAACAAAATTCTTTAAACTGAATCATAAATTTGATCCCAAAACTGTGAATGAACCACTAAAAACAACAACAAAAACATAACATCAAACAAATAATAAAACAAAAAAAAATGCAAGTAAAAGTATTTATCTTAACGCAGATTTACCCGTGCTCACCAAAATGGACACATATTGCAACCACATGACAAACAGACATACAACACCGGAAAAATATTTTCAAGTGGTCGTTTTTATTTTTTATTTTTTTTTTTCAAACCAACATCATCTACATCCAGCATCATTCTTGATATCCGTCCGTTGTAGTAGAGTAGAGGTACCTACTGTATAGGTACGGTATACCCATGACAAGGAGATGCCTCTATTTGAATTTATTTTAAAAGAAATACAAAAAAACCATATCGGTTAGTTGCAATGTTGTGCGGTATGGCTTTTGTTTTTTTTTTTCGTCCTTTTATTGTCGTATATCCTTCGGCTTCAATAAAACAAAACATAAACGTGGTAAATTTTTTGTTGATGCCACTGACCTGGACCTGCCATATATAGAGTTAAACAATCATATGGTTACCTCTATGCACACATTTCAAAATCCCGAGGATTCAGGACATGTGTTTGATATCACATATTGCAGAGGAGGATAAGGTAAATACACAGTAAAAAAAAAAAAAACTGGCATATAAGTGTCACACAATTCACATGATGTATCACAGTCTTATCATACGCTCCCTAAAGAGAACAGTGAACTCTTCATCTCCTCTCATACCCTTGGTTTTGTTTTTATTTTTATTTTTAATTTTTTTTTATATACAAATGAATGAATATGAGTAAAATAATGACTTTACAAAAATACCCTCGGGTGACATCACGTATAGATACATTTAAAAAGAAAACGTTACGTATTGTGAATATGAGTTGAGTATGTTTCATGAGAGAGGCAAAGTTGTATTATTTTTTTTTTGTGTTTTTTATTTTATTTTTATTTATTTTTTTTTTATTACAATTTTAATTTTTATTAAAAAAAAAAAAAAGAAAAGTGAAATGTGATACACAAGCAAACACACGAGGTGGAAGTAATTAAATGTGCATTGCATCAAAAAGGAGAACAGGAGTACTTGGAAAAAAAGTGTGTTACAAAGTAATTTTTATTCTGTTGGAGAAGTGAAGGGGTGGGGGGGATACAATTTCGCCTATGAGAGTTCCATGCTTCCTTGCATTCAATAGTAATAAAATCATCATATGGAATGTAAAGAAGTATGGAGCAGATTGTGGCAAATCTACAATGAAAAAAGCAGATTCCAGTATACTTTACCATCAGTATTACAGTATTATTTAAAAAAAAGTGAAACCAACTATGAGAATATACTTACACCGATAAATTGTTAGCTTAAAGCAACAAAAAATTACAAGATATTAAAAAAATTAAAAAAAAAAACAGGACACACAAATTTGAAAAATGAAAATATGATATGAGTTTTAAAAATTATTTTATATGTTATTATTTTGTTCTAAGCTTAGGAAACAGTGACGATTTAAAACCCCCGCATATTACAGACTTTTTATTGTCCGAATATTAAGTCGATCAAAAAAAAAAAAAAAAATAAAAAAAAAAAAAATACGAAAAAACGACGAATTGAGAACCTCTCCTTTTTTTGGAAGTCAGTTAAAAAGTAAATAACATCCTTAATAAGAGCTCATAAACAAAACTTTGGAGTTTAAAAGTAAAAAAAAAAAAAAAAAAACAAATCTTTGATTCTAGAGAATTTTTTTTAAGATTCTAATGTTTTTATTGGTCTTAAGTTGAGTTTCATTTTTACTTGCTCTATATAGGGCAAGTATTGATTTCGTGTCGAAAAAAAACTCGAGGTTTTAATCAAAACCTATATCTCGCTTAGAAAGTTTACCTCCAAATTTTTCAAGTTATAGCAAATTACTCGAAAACTGTTCTAACCATTTTGATTCAAATTTGCTGACCTAATATTCAAAGCAATTGCAATAAAACTGCATTTTTCTCAAAAAAGTTAAAAAAACAAAAAAAAATTCATTTAACAAAAGATTGACCTTAATGTCGACTCTTCCAAAAAATCAACAAAATTTCTTTCAAATCTACAAGTAAACTGCCAGGCTTTAAATTTAAAATATCAAAAAATTCTAAAAATAAATTCTAAATAGAAAAAAAAAAACAAATATTTAAAAACAACGGCAACACTTACAGTAGAGTGACCCACACTTGTATGGGAAAAATAAAATTTTCAAATAAACAATGGGCCACCCCCTGGTTTGGTTCCATATATACCATTGGTATCATACTGTTGAATTTTCAGCCTCCTATCTTATACAGGGTGTCCCAAAAGTTAACGTCGAAACGAAAACTGTAGATAGGGTATGTGGTGACAGTTATCAGAAAAATAATAAAAAAAATCGTAGCCATATATTTTGGGAGTTATGGGCATTTGAAAAAAAGTCGAAAAAATGGTCACCCTGTGACGGTTTTTCATGTGCCGTGACTACAAATCTTAATTTTTCTCATTTTTTTCTTTTGTTACGGAACCTTGAATCAAATGCATTCAAAAAATTTAACTCAACTGCATCAATTTTAAAGAAAATATTACTTTTTTACCCAACTTAGTACTAAAAAATTTTACATGACTCTAATTCAATGAGCCGTAGTGTAAAAAAAATGCACTACGATGTTTCGGCAAGTTACTTTAAAAGTTGGTGTGTTCAATTCTCTTTTCAAAATGGTACAACATTGTTGGGAAAATTCATAAACAACCGAGATACATTTTTTTTTTATAAGAAATTCGACTTTTTTATGAGGTAATTTTTTTACACGGGAAAATTAATACTGGGTAAAAAATGCCTAAAATTACTGGGCTATTAGGTTTAACCTACCTACTTAAATGTCAAATTTCTAAAAATTCTAAAATATAAAAATCGATCCGAGTAGGAATTTTTCCGCAGATAAAACCTAAAATTACTGGACTACTAAGTGAATTTAGAAAAAATTCAAAAAGCTATTTCCTTAACAAAAAGCGATAGAAAAAATATTGATACTGGAACCGTATTTATCGCTTAAAAGAAACTCCAACAAAAACACGGTGTACTTTCCCATATTTTTAATGTTGAATTGTGTGTTTATAAACACACACACGTTTATAGGAAAAACACTGATAAAAGAAACAAGAAGAAATAAAAGTGAATGTACCAGGTACCAATACTTGTCTTAAAATTGTTATATAAAACTGACCATTACTGTATTAATCCAGTCAAATAAGGGTTTTATCTCGGAATAAATGCTAATAGAAATTTTTTTTGTTCAATACGTTCCTTTTGGCATTCTATAACATACCTCTAAAGTCTAGAAAAATCTAATTTCCGCAAGTCGCGATTTTCAAGGTCAAAGCGCGAAATGGAGATTTTCAAAATTAGCAAAAATAGACGATGCAATGCCGTCTTTACCATAAGGGCACACGGGGCCCGTGCCCAGGGCCCCCTTTCTCAGGGGGGCCCCGAAGGAACGAAAATTTCTCTCACACATTTATTCTCAAAACATTTTTGTCGGGTAGACCATCTACCAAAAAAGTTTTAGTTTTTATATGGCAACCAAACAATCAAATAAAGTTTTTTTTACACCTATACGGAAAATATGTGTTTTCAAAATGAAAACAAATTATGTGGCGTTGTATGCGGACAAAATTTTAAATCTAAACGACCAAACCCAAATTCAATTTTCCAAAAAATAAGACAATAATATTTTCAAAAAAACAAGAAAAATATCTTTTTTTTCCACTGCAGGTAGGTAAGATTATGTATTAATAAAAACAACGAATTCTCTTCCATTATCTTTTTCCTTAAATAATAATTTCGTTTGAAGTTTACAAAACTGTCAAAGTTTACAAAAAAACATCAATACTTTTTGCGTTGGAAAACGTTTAAGAAAAAACTATTGCCGGCTCGTCGACGTTACATCTATGTTTTGGTTCAATGGAAAACGCCATGGTACAATGGTTGGCACCCCAAACGTTTTTTAATTTGAATTGCGAATTGCTCTCGTATTTAAAGATTGACACATAAAATTCATTAAATAACTTTAAAAAAAAATTGTTTTTCGAAAAAAAAATATTTTTTTGTTAAATCCAAAAATAATTTTTTTTAAAGTTTTCTTAATTTTAATATCAGTATAAACCTTTTTATGTCAAAATTTTCATTAAAATCGATTGTGTCGTTTGCATTAAAAAATCGGTTCTATGGAAAGTAGGTACCGTTAATAACGGTCCAAAAAAATATTTTTCTTAATTTAAAAGTGCGGCTTAATTGCAGCATTACATGTTTTTTTTTTCAAAGCAAAATTTTTTTGAAAATTGCAATATCTCGAAAACTTTATATTGGAGATACGTTAAATCTGTACAAATCGTCTGTACCGAGTTTTTAGCAAATCTATCAATCCGTTTGAGCTCTTTTTACCAATTCTTCAAACTGAAACTTATGACGGATACAGGGTTATTATTGGCAGTGGCAACGATTGATGTCTCAATGCACGTATTATTGGCGCCCTCTGCCAATAATAAAGACACTAGGTACTTTACATGGAACGATATATTGGCACCCCTTTTTCACCAACCATTACTTTTAAGCCAACCATTGTACTTATTTTACTTTCCAAATGGGCCCCAAATTCTTGTGTGCCCAAGGGCCCCAGGATAGTTAAAGACGGCCCTGAGACGATGGTATTATATACACATATTATACATGATTTCAAAGTATTTTTTAATGCTTATTCCAAAAAATCTAAACAATGCAATGAAAAAAACATGTGAATCTATGAACAAATGGCATTTTTTGAGAAAGGGGAAATTTTAGGATATGCACTAAAAACCTGGTAGTGCTAATAGGCTAATTTTTGGGTTTCTATGTTTGTTTGGATATTCTATAATTTATGCAAAAATCAAAAAAAAAATCTCATGTCCGCACGTCAGGATTTTGAGATATACGCGTTAGAGAATCACTAAATCAAGTTTTTGGTTAGAAAATCTAAAAAAAACTAGGTACTTCATACATATATCTCAAAAACAGGAGCTGATCGAAATTTGTTGAATTCGGATTCAAAATCAGCATACTAAAATCTATTAGAAAAGTATACTTTTGTTCTTGGGAGAAAGAAATATGAATTTTTAATGATCAGTTTCTTTATGGTAAGATATGCCAAACTTACTTAAATTTAGATATCTTGAATAAGAAAAGAGATAATGAGGAACTGAATTGGAAAGAAAAACAAATAAATTCTTTAAACCGTGACAAGTTTAGTTGAAAAAGTTTACATTGCGCCAAAATATTGCTTCGAAAACTGCAAAAAATGGATTTTCGATATTTTCTAACGGGAATATCCTAAAAACGTAAATTGCTAGGCAAATTTTGACTTAGTATTCGGAATCAGCACACAAAAATCCTTTAGAAAAGTATAGATTCATTAAAAGGTTGATTTCCTTGCAGACAAAATTTTAATTTTTAAGCGTATTTATATGTTTTTAGTTAGATATGTTGTTTTGACCAAACTATTTTTTCGAGTTGTGTCCTTAGTGCCAATATAGGAATTAGTTTTTTTTTTAAAAGAACTTAAATTTTGCGGACTTACCGCGATTTACTTTGTTTTTTTAAACCGTCATTTCCGTTTTTGATCAAAAAAGCAAAGGAACTGAGTTGTGGTGCTTTGACCTAACACTTATTTTAAAGTTTGCTTGGTCAAAACAGCACAAGTTGGAGTTGTGCCATTATGATCAAACTTTATTTTAGAATAGGAGTTAAGTTTGGTTAGAGCCATTGAATATCTTTGGAACTACATAGTTTACTTAGAGTTATGTTATTAAGACAAAACGAAAATAGTTTTTTTTTACTTAACTCATTTTCGAAAAAAATGGACTAATGCTGTTAATACCAAACTCCATAGTTATAAGGTTACTGGAAAGGTAATTAAATCTCCTTTCATATTGAATACGATATCCACTACGTACAATATTGCTTCCTAAAGTCACCGAAGCGGAATGAATCGATTTTCTAATGTCACACCCGTTTTATCTAATAGAGTCTGTGAAACAGGGTAAAACAATGTACTTTTAAAAATATACATATTAACAATTACATACATTATGCGTTGAAGCTATCAAATAACTTATTAAGTGAATAGCAAACTAGGGAAAAAAATGAAGCAACTATGTCACACCCGTTATGAAAATACCCTTATTTAAACAAAAAAAAAGATACTTGGTTTCAAAATAGTTAAACATATTTGAATTGAATATTGACAGTTTTTAAGAGAATATTTTGTTCAACCTCATCATCATATACTAGTATTTATCTAAAAATATTCTTTTCAAATACTGTAAATTTAGGTATTAATTTATTGAAAATGATTTTTTTTTTAGATTTCTTTAAACTGGTAATTTTGTATTCAAAAATGTTAATTAAAATTTATATAAGATGAAATAAAACAACTAACTTACTTTATTTTTCAGAAAATGTCGCAAAAATTGTTTTTATTGTATAGGTATTTTACCAATAATCAAAAAAATTTATCAAAAAAACAAAACCGACTTCCATGGGTTTTATGGTTTTTCTCATAGTTCCTAAAGCCAAAATCGAACGAAATTAAAATGGGAAAACACTGCAGCTTTCCAATACAAAAAGAATTATCAAAATTGGTTCACTTAGTCCAAAGTTATGAGGTAACAAACATACAAAAAAATACAGTATTAAATAGCTACCTCTTCCTTTTTGGAAGTCGGTAAGAAAGAAAGAAATCAGTTTGACGACTCAGATATAAAATTGAATAAGAAATGAATTCATGAACAATCAATCAAAGTGCACTTAAATATGTGCAGGTGGTCTTTCATTAAATTAAAAAGTCAAAAAGACATACATAATTTTGTAATATTTTTTATAAATAAATGCAAAAATACCTATAATAAAGAAAAATATTTTTATATATTAAAAAAAAAGATACTTTCTTTTATTTTCTATGAGTAATTTTTTTTTTTTTATCTAACCAAAACTAACGAACAAGAACTTCATCCGCTTTGGCATTTCTTAAAAAAAAAAAAAAAAAAAAAAAAAAAATCGTTACAAAAATAGCACGGCGCGCAATTGAGTATGAAAACAAAAATTGCGCGCGCATCTACCCTATGGACGCCATATTTGTGTGTAAGTATGTTTGTTCTGAATTTATAAGTAGAAGTACCATTAAGTAAATTTTACATTTAATTTTTTCTCCACATTCTCCACATGACTGTGTTGTCATTGCCCCACGATTTACTCTGAGTGGGGGATTGGGTGGAGAAATTTATCTAAGGAGAACATTTTACTAAAATGCAGTGTAAAAAAAAAAACATCTGTGTGGATCATGTTACCCCATGTGCGGATACAAATTTTGGATTCTTCTCTTAATGCATGTGGTTTTTTTTCAAGAAAACAAAAACTCATTCAAAGAGCAAAAAAAAAAAAAAAATTACATAAAACAGAAGCCTCTGCGGGAGGTGGTTGTATGGGAATTTGAGTTCGAGTATCGAGATTCATTTGAAGTCGAACAATTTCGAAAACATTCATACATCAAAATTTCAATAGAAACACATGATCGAAAAAAAAGGAATATCGACCTGGGAGAGAGAGAATAAAAAAAAAAAAAAAAAAAACAATTTTCTAAAAATAGAAAAGTGGTAGACTTTTTCCAATGCACATGATTCGAAAATACAGACGAGACGTGTAAATTTACAATTCATGACGTTCTGTAAACATCCACTTAGCAAATGAATTTAGCATTTTAACTATGTTCTGGAAGCAATCCAGAGGCAAATTTATTTTGGAAACAGATCTTCAGTCAATGAGTATTAGATTCATTGATAAGAAGCTACTGTTTGATGTGTTTAATTTAAAGATATTTAAGGAACACTGAGGGGTTCTTTAAAACTTATGTCATAGGTTGGCTTGATTCGGATAGGTGTATGAAAAACATTTCAGTGCTTCAAGTTGGTCCATTTTTTATATTCGTATGTATGTGGTTAAATGAATGATGTAAAATAATGTGTGATCGAGATTCGATTCTTGATATACTTGTGGGAGATGAGTCATCACATAAGATAACTCCAGCACTGAAATATTTTTTTTTTTGTACACGAAATTAGGAAAGAATAGTCCCCTATTCAGTTTTGAATAAACAATTAGGAACTTTCGAAGAGTGAACAGGTCTTTTGGTGAATACAAAAATCCTTTAAATATTTGGCATACATACTGAAGCGGAGATCGCTAAGAGTTTTTGATATTTTTTTCGCTTTAAGAATTCATATGGATATTTTAATTCATTGATGGATAAAATTATAGAGAAATGGAGACAAAAAGTAAAGTTTTTTAGTTTTTATACAAATGAATCGGTGATTGTTAAAATAACATAAGTGACAAATTTTTTGACACCACTTTTATAACTGTTTTGCATTGCTTATGGGTAGACCTAGCGTTGAGAGAAAAACCAACATGATTTGATATTTGGATCATATAAAATTTCGAAATTAAAATACGCATTGAGTGCTAAAACAACATATCTCTTCTGCCAATTTTGAAATTGAGCGTTAAAACACCTTAAGTACCTACTTCTTATTAATTTGTTTTTTTTTTTACATTCAACGCTGGAAAAACGAAGTAAGTAAACTGTTGTTTCTTACAGTTTTTCGATGATTTGGTGTCAGTCAGTTGTTCGTGGTCATTCGAGTGGAATTGCATCTTTCAAAATGTTCTTGTATCTTGTTAATAAATTAAATTGGTATCAAATGAAAAAAACTATATCTTGGGTAAAAGTTTTCCTATGAATTTTTCACTACATTTGGATTAAGAATCTAAGATATTGCAACATTAGTATTGGTAATGCATCTTGCAATGTGTGAATATAAAATATGATGCTCTATTATTTTCCCTGAGCCATTAACTTCGACATTTTGTTCTAGAGTTTTCAAGCTATTAACACCAGCAAAGAATTGAAAATGCAAACTATACAAAAAAAAAAAAATCGTAAATCTTGTCTTAAAAGGCTTCTAATTTGGGTTCTCTTGGTTTGATATTCAAGATCAATGTCTTCAAACTCATGGAAAATTACAAAACATGATATTTTGCACTTCAAATAAACATTAAAAATCAATAAAAAGTGTAAAATGCAAAAATGCATTTTATCCGTTTTTGAAAGTAGGTACGTCACAAGAATAAAACTTTTGCACAATATTATTAAGACTTAACTACGTCAAAAAATAACAAATTCATTGCTGACCGTGGAACGTCCACTTTCGCCTCTTTGTTTAATGTTCTTGTTTTTTAATACACGTATTAATACAATTTCTGAATTATAATGGCCTTTTATTCATTTCCATTAAATTTGCTAATACTGATGTAAAATAAGTGTCAAAACAACATTATCTTCAAGTAATAAAGTTGTTTTGACTCCTAACAAAACGTTGGGTGTTAAAACAACATATAAAATTTATTTATTTTTTGTTAAATCTTTTTTGATAAAGATATTTTTTTGAAACTTTTAGTTAGTTTCAACTCTCAACAAGGCCTCTAAACCGAATTTTAAGTTAAAATTGTCAATGCGGTCGCGTTGTCAAAAATACCAAGTTTTTTGTCTCTCCTGAAAAAAAAAAAAAAAATAAAAATGTTACTTATGTTGTTTTAACAATCACCGATTCAAATTTAAGTGCAATTTTTCAATGTGGGCTTACAATTTGATTAAATTCACATCATTTTAAGAAATGGGAAGGGTATAGCCCGACTCAGGACAACACGACTTTGTACACCACGACTCACGACAGCCCGATTCAACCCATAGCCCGACTTAAGATAACCCGACTCATCGCAACTCGACTCAGGTCGAGTTCTTACCTGAATCGAGTTGCGATGAGTCGGGTTATCTTAAGTCGGGCTATGGGTTGAATCGGGCTGTCGTGAGTCGTGGTGTACAAAGTCGTGTTGTCCTGAGTTGGGCTCTGCTTCTACTTTAAGAAATAACCTTACTCTGCAATTTGTTGTTCTAAAAAAGAGCAGATTTTTAAACTATGTATGTATGGTAACTAATATCTTTTTTATCGATTTCCGAAATAACTAATTGTTTTTCCATTGTAACGGGTGTGACACAGTTACTTTATTAAAAAAAAAAAAAAAAAATAGTTGTTAATATATGAAGGGTCCAGGAGAAAAACGGCATATATCCACTTTTTGTCAAAAATAAACTAATGATGAGGTCTTGTAGTATTTACTGAGTAGGTACTATTTAATGGCATACTTACTTTTACAAAACAAATTTAAGCCTTGCTGGAAAAATAAATAAATTGTTTGCTTTAAGGCCCAATTTATTCACTCTCCATTATTTTTAAAGGCTCCATTAAAAATTATAAAACTGTCAAATCGCATACAAATTTTAAAATTTCCCTTTTTTAATGGCGACTTTAAATTTAATGGAGTGTGAATAAATTGGACCTAAGTATACTAAGTTGTATGGAGAACAAAATTTTAAAATGAGTTTTTCTTGAAATAAGTTGGAATGGACTTGTGTCGTTTTTCCCCTGGACCCTTCATATGTTCAAAATAACATTTTGTTAAGATGTTACGGATGTGACGTTAGAAAATCGATTCAGTCTGCTTCGATGACTTTAAGAATATTGTACCTAGATTTTTGAATGGAAAGATCGTATTCAATATGAAAGGATATTGAAAAACATTTCCAGTAAGCATATATATTTCAAGGAAATACATAAAAAAAAAATTTATTTTTAAAACAATTTAAAAATGTTACGGGTGTGACAAATTTTTCTTAAAAGTGTGACACTGTAGGTAAGAATTTTTTTTTTTTTTTAACACAGGATGTCTCAAAAATAATGGGAAATATGCTGATAGGACAACTTAAATGCTCTCAAAATTTGGTAACTTGTTCATCCTAAATTCTAATGGTTTTCGATTAAATGAATGCTTCTTTTGAAATTTCGAAAAATCTCTGCTTTGTAACGGTATTTTGCTTCCACCATCCATAATTGATTTTTGTTTTTTCCAATTATTCTTTCACTAAAACATTGCCTAATAATAAGAAACAATTATAAACAAATATATCTTAAAAACGTGATGTGCAAGAATTTTTCTGAATCCAGATTCGAGCTCGACAAACTGAAAATCTTTTGTTAAGTGTGTTTTTTGTGCCGTTTCAAAAAAAAAAGTTTAATTTTGTTGACCAGTGTTATTTAATTTCCATATTATTTGAGACTCGGTTAAAGTTAGGACAATTTAAGAATAGGTATTAACTCCCAATATTTACTCTATCTATAGAATAATAGGTATTTTTTTTTATGCACTAGATATTAGGTTTTCCCGTTGGATTAATTTAACAATCTATTTGCAGAAAAATTCGCGGAAGTATTTGTACTTTAAAAATGAAACTAGATGTATACGATTTTTTCAAGATCGAGAAGACGAAGGCGGATTCTTGGACGGAACGGAACTGAACAGACTGGCGGTTTTGCCCCCACTTCCCCTACATATATTATTTTTTTTTTTTTTAATTTATTGACTGTGAACTCATTTAAACAAAATTATTAGGTACTTTGGAAATTTAATGATGGGGTCCGTTAAATTTACTAAATCAACCCGACTTTTCGTCCTTCCATCGAAACATTTTTAAAAATATTTAATTCTGACCCAGGAAGAAGAGATTTCCTTGGGCCACCTAGAATCACCTACTTTCATAGAAAAACTGGATATACTGCTGACGTTCCTTGATGCAACCCAAATTTACCAACCCACTTTAACCATGGCGCTAAAACCTAAAGTTACCTGTAACTTTTGACAAGTTTAAATTTAAAGTCTCTCCGCACATTTAATACAAAATGTCCTTACAAACGCGGCATCCATATTATATGCAGCAGCAAAAATGCCATCATGACGACGCTATGACGACGACCAATGACGACAACGACAATGATGACAACGCGAGCCGGCCGTGCCGCACCGGCAAACGTCAACTACGTCTATGATGATGATGAGCATCACGGAAATTCTTTACGTTTCCATATAATTTCAAATTTATGCAAATGCCAACGTCAAGCTATATCAACATTACACCGTTTGTATATCCCATCCACCAACTTCAACTCCAACAGCCCAGAGCTGGAAGTCAAAGTGAAAGCCAACAAAAGATTCCGCCTTCACCCATCCAACGAACTATACCATGCCACAGTGTTATTCCTGGTGCTCTGATGTGGATGTGTCCCAGATGAAGAAGCACAAAAATGTTCCGCGACGAATCAGCGGAAACATTTTAATGAAATCGTGACCCAGCATTAAAAAATCACGTTTTACTTTGTCAAGTGAAATTCCAAGTCAAATGGTAGAGCGAGTAGTGAGAGCGAGAGCGATAGAGAGAGTCCTTGCTCTTGCTTTAGCTTTAGCTTTGGTTAGCTTTAGCTTTAACTTCAGCTGGGTCCTGAGTGTTTACGAGTCCTGTCGCTGTCGCTTCGACTTTCGCTTTGTATTATGCACGTTTTAATGTTTTTAGCACACACAAACTTTTCCAATATATTCCCATCTCTCTGTCCTGATAAAGTTGGTGGTGTTTGGTGTTTGGCGTATTGGGATTCGGCAATGTTCCAGCCACGAACAAAAACCCCGGAAACAAAGAGCGTGTAATCAAAATGAAAGCGCGCCGCGTTTTAAATGCTCTCAAATAATGCAAGAAGGGTATTTGGTGGGGTGGAGCGGGGAGGGTATCTACGAGTATAGGCTGATGGCTATATGGAAGAGAGAAGTTCGAAATTCTGTATAATCACCATGAATAAGCAAAAGTTTTGTCATTAAAAATATTTACACCCCGTCACGAACTATACCCCTGCCTCTCTAATTTACTTGTCGGCATTTATATAGCTTTGCCTCGCACAAAACTCCCTCGAGGGGCATTCAAATTTACCACGAACGAGCATTAGTCGAAGCAAATGCTATAGATTAAGCAAGAGATTGCTTTTTTGGTGTATAGCTATTCGAAAATCGAGAATATAAACCAATTTTTAGAATGTTCTAATCTCTTTCTCATCCTTAACGCAGCACCCTCTTCTTGAATGGCGACAAAAGAAACACAGAACTATTATAATACCAATTTTATCCGCATGAAAAGTTATCAAAATGAGTTTTTTTTCGCGATAATGATAGCGGATGTAATTTTGTCGGGTCGAAATTCATTGACGCTTCATCAGATATGTTCGTGACATTTAATAGTCTGTCAATGTTTTGAATTTTAAAATGAAAATAAATATTATAAAGACAAGCAGTGTTAAGTGCGAATTCGCACAGATTCTTTGGCAAACAAATCAGTTTATAAATTGAATAATCCGAAAGGCAAACTTTTAATTCACGATGAGTTATTCCAACACATTTTTGACTTTAAAGATTTGTTTGTGGAAAATTGGAAATCATGGATTTTTACATTCTTTTTCTTCAGATTTAGCATCAATTCCCTCATAAATTTTGCAATTTTGTAATGGCAAGGAAAAATTTTGCTTCTATAAAGCTTTTCTGATGCTAAAGAATAGCTTGTGTAATGCTTTATTGTTAGGTGGAAGGGCAAGTTTAGGATAGGTAAGTAAGAAAAAAATCGAACAGACATGACATTAGAATGATTGAGGTCGCAGATAAAGTGAATGTCGCTATTCTGTCTGTGAACCTCTATCTCGAGCTGCAGCTTTAGACACTGAAGCGATTTACTTCAAGTTCTAACATCGAAATTAAAGATTTTTGGTGATTTCCTAGATATAACAAGCAAAAAGCAAAATAGGCATCAAGAAAAAAAAATCATGTGTGCAATAATTCACACGTGGTAGAAGTGAAACCTTCAAAAATTATTTCCTTGAAAAAAAAAAAAAAAAAAAATTACACCATTAAGAAGTTAAAAATTTTCATAAGGAATAAAGCTGTAGTTAAATTTTTACAGTGCGCAAAAAGTTTAACAATATTTTATTCAAAACAATCATTTTTTATGAAAAAAGCAAAAACAAATCTTTTTTTTCTTCTAACAACGCATTAAATCCATTTTTTTTATGACAAAACTTGTAATAAATTTTATGTGTGCCCTTAATAATGAAAGTGGACTAAGTCACTCCTTAAAATGTCATCAAATCTGGCCTAAAAATAATTATTATTTAAGGGGTAAAGTTTATTTGAAAGCGAAACTGCAGTAAATAAATTTCTGTATTGCTCTTTTAGCGATTTTATAAAAAAAATACAATTAAATCGTTATAAGAAAATTATTATGCAAGTTTTTCTTTAACCAATGCAAAAAGTGACTTACTCCACTTTCATATAATCAGGGGCAAATATCATCTCTGAAAGCTTATTGATTTAGCTCAAAATATTTATATCGACCATGTCTATACAACATCTACAAAAAGAGCTAGCATTTTTTGAACCCAATCAGTTTTCATCAAAAAAAGCTTAGTATTTCACCTTTTACGACGCGACGCTTCAATCATATTTTTACGATGCCTACTTACAAAAAAAGTAAGAATTTTTTAAAGCCAACCATGTTGAAATTTCAAACTGAGATTATACGGCACTTTCTTTTCTACACTGGTGGCTGAAAGGTAATATTATCAGAATGCGTATTAATTTTTTATTTTTATTTTTATGAGCTCCAGATCAAAATATATAACGTTTAAAAAAAAAAAAGTTTTTTTACTGTTATCTCAGGATTTTGAATATGAAATTAACTGAAATTTTGTACAATTATAGTTTATTTAATTACATATCTACAGTATAAATTTCATTTATCTATCTATTATAACAATAAAGTTATAATCAATTGATTTGTCCTGTCGCTTTTTCGTTTCATCGTGTTTCAAATCACTCCGATACTAAAGAAGTTTTCACTTCAAAAAAAAAAAAATGTTAGCCTCGGCCTCATGAAACATGGCAAAAACTTTGCTTTTGGGATAAGACTCAAGTTCTCAAGGAGTCTATATAAAAAAATTGGGTAGAAGGGTTTTTTTCGTGCTAAAGAGAGATGGAGTGAAGGTAAAAAAAAAGGGGGTTAATAAAAATAAAGTCAATGGACCTTAGTAATAAAGACCCGAATTTAGGAAAACTTGATTTTAACAAAAAAAAAAAAAATAGTATGTATTGAAAAATAAATCTAACATCTTAACTTAGAATTGGCTTGGAAGCAGTTTACCTACCATTTAAGTCGATTTTAAAATCGTAGCACTTTTTTAATTTGGAAGTGAGATGATGTGATGATTAGTGATGGGAACTATCGAATAATTTGAACTATTGATAGTTAGTAACTGAATGATTTGAACAATCGAATAGTTCATTCATTCATTCATTTATTCACTCGAATAAAAACTATTGAATAAAACTATCGAACAAACTATCGAATAAACTATCGAATAAAAACTATCGTATAAAAAGACTATTCAAATGAAAAAACTATCGTTTAAGAAAATTATTTGAATGAAAAAAACTATCGTATAAAAAAACTATTGGAATGAAAATAGTAACTAAACTATCGAATGAAAAAACTATTCGGATGAAAATAGTAACTAAATGAATGAATGATTTCAAACTATCGAATGAATGAATATTTTACAACTATCGATAGTTTGATAGTTTTTATTCGATAGTTCCCATCACTAGTGATGATACACTGGTGAAATTCGGGATGAAGGTCTTAGATAAAAAGGGGACAAAGGTTTCATAAAGTTCTTAAAAAAAATTTTGCTGAGAGGGTGTTTTTTTTTTGGAGTGGTTGAGTTATGTATGTGTGAGAAAGATATCCATAAAAGTTGACATACTCGTTAGTTTTGTTATTTTTTTTAAACTTGGTGAAATAGTTTCATTAAAAAAAAAAAAAAATCATGTGTCCTATTCACACGTGGTAGAAGTGAAACCTTAACAATTATTTTTCTTGCTAAAAATAAAAATCAAAAAAATTTACCTTATTTTTATTCCATCATCTTTAAATCCATATCTTTTATATGACAACCTAATAACTTAAATAATAATAAATTTTATATCATCTGAAAGCTTTTTATTTCAACTTTTATCTTGTTTCTACCATGCCTACAAAAAAAAGTAAGAATTTCTTAAAGCCAACCATCTCGAAATTTAAAATTGAGATTACGGTACTTCCTGCACTTACTAATGGCTGATCATTGGCAACAGATCTCCAGAGGTGTTTTAAGGTATTTTTCAATTTTTTCAATTTAATTTAAGATAGTGTAACTTGTGAAGCATCTAACGTTATGTGTGTTATATCAAATAAAAGGTTATGTTATCAGCATGCATATTAAACTTAAATCAAATTTGTATGTGCACTAGATCAAAAGATATAACGTGTATAGAAAAAGAACATCTTTTTACCGTTATCTCAGAATTTTGAATATGAAATTAATAGAAATTTTGTACAATTATAGCTTAATTAGTTACTTACCTACAGTACAAATTTAATTTATCTATCTATTAAAACAAAAAAGTTATAACAAGTTGAATGTTCGTGTCGCTTTTTCGTTTCATCTTGTTTCAAATTAATACGATACTAAAGAAGTTTTCACTTCAAAAACTTAGTAGATAATAATAATAGTGCCCTATTGAAATTCAGCAATTATGTTACTTTGAAGATTGGAAGCAAGAATCTTAAATATCTATAAGAATATTATGGTTAAAAGGGTGTTTATTTTTTTTTATGAAAAAAAAAAATGATTAAATAAAAAAGCTACTTTTTCCAAGGTAACAAAAGTGATTTGCCAAGTTTTTCGAAGAAAACAATTTTGTATTATGTTTTTAAGTTAATCAAATAATTTAACTTGAAATTATTTATTTTGGATTAACTTAATTAAAATTACCTTGAGGCCACCATTTAACTTCTCTAAAAATATGAAGCTACTACATTTCAGCTAAAAAAAAACCAAAACCTTTTAAGTCATAAACGAATTTTCGGATTCATATACCGATGAAAACAATTCAGTAGATATATTTTGCTTATATTCGTGTATGTTTTCTCTCTTATAACTTATCCATCCCATACAAAGATTGTCTTTCTAAATCCAATCAATTTTTCTTAATTTATTTTTTATTTTTTTTTGTAGGTAGTCAATATATATTCGATCGCTATCCGTTGGTAAAAAATTGTTGTTCTCTCAATAGAAAAATGGAATGGATACACATAGGAAGGTATAGTACGCGTTGTCCTTTTATATTGTTACACGGTGAGATTTTATTTTAGATAAATCAATTGGTAAATTGGAATACCCTTGTATGGGGTTGAATTTTAAGATTTCCAATTATGGATATAAATTTAATAAAAATTGTGTGAATTTTTTTTTTAGAACTCTAACACCTTTCTATGGGGGAAAATATTTTTTTTTTTCAATTCAAATAACCAATTTTAAATATAAATGAAGAAAATGAGAAAAAAATCAATTAATTAATAGAATATGTTTAATAAGTCTCGCAACTACCAAACAAGCATCATAGCTTTTTCCAATATTTGTTTTCTCATTTTAAAGATAAGAAATTTCAAAAACGTACAAATTTTTAATTTTAATTTTAAATACAAAAGTATCTAAACTTTGTTTAAATTTTTTTGTTTTCAATCAACAATACAATAAAAAAATATCCCTCTCCTTGCTTTGCAGATGGTACGCGACCATTTGTTTATGTTGAAATATAACCATAAAGAAGTTTTCTTTGAAAAAAAAAAACAAAAATGAAAAACTGCGACATGGAAAAACTTTATAAATCTGTCAGAAAATTGTTTTTATTTTTCTTATTGTTTTGTTCCATTATTCCTTTCGTCCATTTTCTATTGTTTTTGTGCCTCTCTAATATTGTTAAAGTTATTTATTGGTTTGCCATTTTGTTTCCTTGAATTTCCTTTCTCGTTTGCGAATACAAAAAAAAAAAAGAAATATATGCAAATTTAATAGAAGTCTACGTGAAACAATACAAATTGCATTTGAATTAATTCAATTCTTCAAGCAAAACAACAAAAAAAAAAACTATTTGATTGATGTTTCACGCTTTTGTCTAAGGTACCTAGAACTTTTCCCGACTTTGAAGGACATAAAACAATACCTTATCCTTTGGTTAGCAAACAATTAGAAAAGGTACCTCTTTTGTCTCGAAATAGATGAAACTTTTCTAAGCTCTCCATTCTATTCTCGTGTGTGATGCGTGTTTCTCAAAAAGCAATTGAATTTAAAACCGTCTCACTATCATCATCATCGGAGCATCCACAACGCATTTGCACCATGTCGTCTTTCTAAAGAATAGAAAAGGCCCATAGAAATATAGACGGTACGTACCTACTCGTAGCTTTAGGTCGTAAATCCAAGTGATTTGTTTGTCGTTTATTGTCTACTTCATATCTGACCAAAGAGTTACGGCAACGCCATTAACCTGCCAAAGAGATATCTTGTTTGGTTTCGATTCTCTGACATAATCTATTTGATGTTTCCATTTGACGTTTGCCAAATTAATGACCAACTTGAATTCGTTTTTTTTTTTTTTTTTTACTATCGGTGGTATTATTATCGTACTGAATACTACGGTACTGATGGCCACTAGCAAAGTACTATCTCGTTTCTATATTCAAGAAATTGCACAGTCTTTGGGGGCATCAATGAAGGATATTGAAGAGGTCCTACCTAGTTTGACAGTGGAATTGGCTAACTCCTTCGCTATAAGCTTAAAGCTATTATTGATTAAACGGGTTTTGTATAGTGTGAAGCCATTTATTCATTCCAAACCATTTCCAGAAATTGATTAATGTGTTTTGCTATGGTTGCGCCTGCATGCCGCGTGTTGGATGGTCCAGAAGAGAGATATTTCGGTTCGCTCGTCTCGATTTGATATATTTCGAAATTTTAGATGGGTTTCGGCACTTAGTTGGTGCATTTGTATCAGAATAATGTAATCCAGTCAAAATTTTGATAAAGCTGTATTTGGTATTGGGAATGAGGAAGAAGTTTGAGAACTGAAAGTTTGTTTTTAATCGTACACTGAAAAAAATAGTCTTAGAATATTTTTAAATTTCTTTTTGATGATGTTACACGTCTGATCCACCAAATTGACGGGAAAAAGTATGATTTTATCTATTCCAATAGTTGATTTAAGATTAATTACAATTGATTGATTGAGAATTTTATGATGATGTCCAAGTTATTTAATTGACAATTGAATGTCAACGTTGAATAATTTTGCCACACAACCAGAGACACTAACAAACACTAACAAACACTAACAAATTAGGTCACCTAAATTCAAGAAGGTATTAATCAAATCTAATTAAATTGTGTCCAGGTTTAATTATAATCAATTAAAATTGAATTCAATGGAAATGTACTCTTATTGTCTGATAGATAGGGTGCAAAAGGAAGCAAATTTCATAATTATTGCACTATTTCAATTGGTTCAACAGGATATTAGTATCACACTTAAATTCGATATAAATTCAGTTTAATAGAAAAAAAAACACCCTTTCACCCATGATGTGCTTCTGGTCTTTTTGTATTCTTAATGTCAATGACCATAGTAATACATATTTTAACGAATTTTTGTAAATGTGCCATTATTTTAACAGGGTGTTCAACGTTCTTTTTCATTAAAAATAAAAAAATACCCTTTTACCCAAAATACTTCGTTCTTGGTTCTCATTGCAAATGAAACATTCATGCCGAATTTCATATACCCGTGTACCATCATGATAACTGGATTTTCTAAAAATATGTACCTGCTGCACTGAAAATAGTAAAAAGTCTTTTATATACCCAGCAACTTGGAGTTGTGGCATAAATTTGGTTTTAGTCTTGTTAGATTCAGAAATCAAATAAAACAATTTTTTCATATCTCAGAAAACCGAAAAAACTAAAATTTTAATTTCTGATGTACGATTTTCAGTTTTCACCGGATTTTACAGAACTTTTTATGTGATCAATTTTCTGATTTCTTTTAACTTGGGCTGGTTAAATTAAGCGTTGGAATGTTGAGAATAGAACTGCATATTTAGTTTTGAAAAAAATGGAAAGTGATTTTATCCCCTTTTGTAAGATGACTCCTCAGTTATTCTTGAGAGGTTTTTTAGAAGCTTATTTTTATGATAAACCTAACATAATTACAAAAAAAATAATACCTCTGCGGAGTTTTTGATATTAAAAAAAAAGAAAAAAAAGCAAACAAAAAAATGAGAAACATTAAATCCAAGCAAAACATAGATTTCTATTTAAAATAAAAAAAATTCTTTGTTATTAGCAAATGTCAGAAAATTCGTAGGAAAATGAGGTGTTTAAGAGCCATTTTCTTCACTAGAAGTTGAACTCAACTTGAGGATTTTTATTCTCAACTTGAGATTTTGTTTTTCTTCACTAAAAGTTGACAGTTTCAACTTTCGATTCTCAACTCTCGAGTTGATCAACTTCTGGTTTTCTCAACTTCCGAAAAAGCAGAAGTTGTGATAGCAAACTTTAGATTTTATATCAAATGTCATGTTTTTTTCTATAAATTTTATTTCAAACATTATTTTACGCTGATAAGAAACATTATTTATGGAAAATTGGAAATTTAACTAAAAAATAGCGAATAAAATGGCTCCAAGGAATTTTGATTTTTTAAAAGAAACGTGCATACATAGTACATACATATTTACATATTATTTATGTACATCGAAGGGTTTACTTCCACTTTTATTTAAATCCCTTAGTAAATTAGTAAAAATATATGTATTTTTCTATAAGCAGACAGTTCTGATTCAATACAAAATTATGATAAACATTTACCACCGATTTTGCTTTAAATCACTTCAAAATTATTGATTGGCACACACATACTAACACAAGAAAATATAGATTTGTTTAAAATTAATTTATAAGAAAAAAAAACAAAGAAAAATGCATTCTAAACACCGATTTTATACTATTTTATTTTTTAATTTTAAAATAAATTTGACGTTTCGAACTAAACAAAATCCGCAACTTCGTTTTAAATGACATAAACGATTGATTTTCAAATTTTAATGACAGTCCTTGTGTTAAATGTCACAAATATCCCAGGGATATTTTTCAAACTGGAAGTTGGCCAACTTCTGTTTCTAAAACTCGAGAGTTGAGAAAAAATAGTGAAGAAAACAAATGTTCAACTTGTGTTTCAACCTTCGAGTTGAAGTCAACTCTCAAGTTCGCCAACTCTCGAGTTTGCTTTAAGTTGAGCAATAGTGAAGAAAATGGCCCTAATTTTATTCAAGTTAAAGATATTTCTTTCAAACCGAAGAAAAATTTTATTTGTGATTCGTTGAGCACCCACCTTATTCAAAATTTTCAAGTCCTAAATGAAAGATGCACAAAAACGAAAATATCAAAAAATTAAACATGTATTTTAGATATTTCAGAAATCCTACAAATTTTTTATTTATTGCCAAAGAGGGAATTTTTTGGGATTTTATAAATGTCCAAAAGTTGTTGACCAAATTTTAAAATAGTGGCAGAAGACACTTTTGGAAATTGTATTGTAAGTATTTTGACCCAAATTTCATCAAATTTTTTTTTGTGAAAAATGATACATTTTCAGAATTACGAGATAAACATTTCCACATTTTTATAAATAAATTTTTATTTCATTTGTCGGAGATATGAAAGGCCAAAATATTATTTTGTCGGTTGTGGGCTAATTTCAGGGTCATAAATTGGAGCGTTATTTTGTTAAAGATGTTATTTTGATCCATTACTTGATATTGTATTGCATATAATGTGGTAGTAATAAATGACAACGGCATCCTACATTACCAAATTTTAATATTAAAAGGTTAAACATTTTAAGCAACTTGAATTCTAAGAGCAAGTTTGTGCGACCCAGTCATGCATTTATTTTTTTAATTGTGACTCCGGCCACATGCAACCCCAGTTCCTTTTTATGGCAATAAATTCATGCATAGATTCAATATTTTGAAAGATACTCCAGTTTTTCTTCTTATAGTTAAGTGTTATTAAAGTCTATTATTTTAATGCGAATTAAGGCCTTTTATTTAGGTACTGCAAAAATGTTTTAACACTAAAGAACTTTAAATTTTTTAAAGCAATCAAATCCTTTGCTTTTTCTTTAATTTATTTTGAAAAAAATTAGTTTTTAAAAGAAAACATTTTTCAAGGTGTAATTTATAGTAAAAAAAATGTGTTCCTCCACAAAAATCAATACCAAATATTAAAAAGTTTTAAGGAAAACAAGGTACCTACCAAAATTCAAGAAAACTGTGTAAGTATTGACTGGATTACGATGGATACCAAAACGTCACCTAGGTTCATTCAGTCATTGAATATAAATAAAACAGAAAAAAATATTCCACATACACCACAGTGACCGGTTAAGTTTAATCTTTAAAAATCTTACTAAACAAATTTTTTTCTTTTTAATTAACTCATGAAATTGAAGTTACCAAACCGATATTTAATCTGTTAAATCATATGATTGTTCCTGCCGTATGTTATGTTGGGAGAGTTCAAAACTTTTGGACATGAGAAGATTTGTCTTGATTTAAAAAATTGCCAAAAAGAAAACAATCTTAAGAATATTTTTAATCTGAGCCATAAAGATCCTAATACATTCAAAAGATTAAACAAAAAAAGCATTTAATTACTTACATTCAATCTCAACAACAATAATAGTCAACCAAAGTTATACTTTTGAAATATATTCCCCACATATCATTTCGCATAGTGTAGGTAGTTTTGCAATTCTCAAATGTGTCATTATGGCTTGTGCGATAGCTGCAACTACATACTAGGTACTTATAGATTGCCTCTCACATCATCGCTAGCCATTGCTAGCTATGAAGTGTTGATTTACAGAAAACCACAGTAAGCAATAAATTGCATTGGCTTTTCCGACTGAAATCTTCCTTGCAAATATGCATTAAAATCCCCCTCAGTCCTCATCCAATGCAACTTCGTCCGCATGCATAGATACACTAATGCACGCGCAATGTGTGGAACAATTGGATTTGTTAATGCATTTTGCGCATGTGACCCAAGCAATTACGAGCCAAAACGATAATGTATTTGACCGTAACAAATTTTCAGGCTACTATACAGCTACATACAAATGCAATGTATAATCCGAAAACCCCAAAATCAGGACCCAGAGAAGAACCTCGATGGTTATACCTACTCACACACTGGCTTGGGTTTTGCTCAAGTGTGATATCGAACGGAAGGATTATGGTTTAGTGTGTAGCGTGGTATAGTAGGCCTAGAGTATTCGTAGTTTTCAAGTTTCCAAAACCTCGATAACACCAAGCTAAACATAATTCCTATTGCTCACGGTATGGGATGTTGTATACAATGGTCATTATGGGGGAGATATTTGTGTATGGAATTGTTTAGGTAGAATTTTGAGATTTGGTTCGTGTTAATATGAAATAATCACGGTCTTGTAGTAATTTGGAAAAGATGAAGGTGTTCAAGCATGACACATTAACTGCAGAAATACTTGTGAAAAATAAACAATTAAAGATGTTTCCAGAAATGAATGATTACATTTCAGTTAATAAGTTTGGGGACGGGAAATATTGTTGCAGATTTGTTCCATGTCAATAAGTTATGTAGAAAAATCCTTGAAAATTATTGATAATACCACAAAATGGTTTCACAAAAATTTTTGTTAAAATTTGTTTAATCTTTTATAAGAAAGTCAGTGAAAAAATCGAGCTTATATTTTATGGCCAATACACGGGTCTTGAGCAGGGCTTCTCTTTTTTATGCATTTTCTTTTCATAATAAATAAAAAGAAACATTTATTGCAAATACAAAATTTTCAGTATTCAAAAAAAAAAAAAAAAATGTATGACTATTGCTATAAAATTAGTTGTTTGCGTGGTTAAACCGGTTTTTCTTCGTTTTTCTTCGGTAATTTAAAAGTGAAAAAATTGACAAGGTCTGAAATTTTTGTCAAATTTCGACGATCAAATTCTGACAACATGCTGAAGATATTACCTTATTTTGTGTACTGTAATAAAATAGGATATATTAATTGACAAATAAAAACAAAGTTTAAATAAAATTTATTTTAGTGGAGTAACTAAAGCTCAAAAAATGGCAATATTAGGGAACCTGGCCGAACAGCTTAGATTTTGATGATTCTTTTTTTTTTCAAACGTAGTTAATTAAAAATAATACTTTAAAGTCTATAGTTTAAAATATGTCGGTGTTGCCGTTTTGATTTTTTAAACTTAATTGAAGGTTTTTGTGAACAAAAAACATTTTTTTTTTTTTTCAAATATTTTGTTTAAATTTCATAAATTAATTGATGCCAAAAGATTGTCTAGGAAATTCAAGAAAAAAGGGACAATCTTCCATCGTTCACGCGATAGATGCAATTTTCTTATTAATTGACTTCAAACACAAAAAAAAATATTTGAACACAACGGCAACACCTACAATTATTAAATATACATTTTTAAAAAGTTAAAAGCTTAGTCATATTTGTAAAATTAAAATTAAGTTGATTGAATGAAGGGCTTTTGAAAGAATGGTAATTGAACTTAGATATTTGAAAAAAAAATTATTGACAAAATTTTAACATGTCGTTTTTAAAATTATTTTTCGTATTATAAAATGCATTTATTTGAAATTATAAAAGGAAATGTCAAAATATATTACGGTTTATGAAAAAAATTAAAAAGTATTTAATTTTCCAAGAAATTTTTGTTAATAAAAGTTTTGAAAAAAATTTTACTTATTTTTTTTTTTAAAGTTCAACATTTAAATACTAAGTTATTTTTTATTCTTTCAATATCCTTATTGTTAAAAGTTAGATAGCAAAAGTTTTAAGTTCTTATTTGCCAAATTCATTGAGAAATTCAATTATTTCAATGCAAAAATTCAGTTTTTATCAAGAAAATCCGATGAAATTGAAGTAATTTTTACCTTTTCCTCTTCGGAATTCAACTGATAATATTGATAGCCAAAAACTGTTTTCTAAATAAATTCATATTTTACTACGAAAAAGTAAAAAAAAGCCATTTAAAATTTTTTAATAACGTTTTTTTTCAAAATTTTGAGTTGAGGACTATTCTTTCAAAAACTCTTGATTAAATTTAGTGGATTTAAATTTTACAGATAGAAATGAGATTCTGGCTTTTTAAAAACGTGTCTGTAAATATTGTAGGTGTTGCCGTTGTGTTCAAAATATTTTTTTTTTTTGTGTTTGAAGTCAGTTTGTGAGAAAATTGCATTTATCGCTTAAACGATGGAAGATTGTCCCTTAAGCTATGATTACACGGTCAACGAAATCGGTCAACGCGTTGACTCTCTGACGTCAAGAAAAAATCATATTCTCTCTGTCATCTCACCGTCATCGTTCACAGTGTCAATGCATAAAACATTGACTATCACACGATTGACACTAATTGCGTCAATGTTGTCCTAAATTACGTTGACCCGCAGGTGTGTCAACGTGACGTTTACTTAGCAGTGTCAACGCGTTGACTCACAAAACTTTGTTGATCACTCGGTTTGACACAAAGCAAAAATTTAAATTTTCCAAAAATATTTTGTAAACAAAAAAAGCGGAGAAAATGAGATTTGAAAAAAGCTCTCATAGAAAAATTAAACGAAAATTTGTTTGACATGGATGCATTCAAATGTAAATATTTCGAGATATACGAAGTGCACTTTTAAGATAAAAGTCTTAAATGAATTCTGATAGGATTGTTGAACGAATATAAATATAAAATTACTAAAGTTTTGTCGAAAAATTAAAAAAAAAAATAAAAAAGTTTTGACATTTGATTTTTAAAAAATCGAAAAAAAATCAATATGGCCACCTTCAAACGCTTATAGCATAGGAACGCGGCACCCAATCTTAATGGTTATGGTCTTAAAATGTAGCTTAGAATATACAAATGGTTTTTGGTTTTTTTGTAAAAAAAAAATTTTTGCATCCAACATGGATGCCACGGCCATACCGAAAATTTAAAAAAAAAAAAAAAAAAAACAAAAAGGTGAAATGATGAAATGAGAACCCCCTCCCTCTAAAACGGTACACCATTCAAAAAATCGCCCTACAAAAAATGTTCCCAATCCAACTTTCATCACATTTCTATACAAAAAACAATGTCATTCTGAAACGATGACACGGTATTAAATTCTGCCCCGTCAACGTTGAGACAGGGTCATTGCGATGACACCCAGTCCTAAAACCCTGTCAACGCGTCCCAATGGCATTGACAGAGAGATTACACGGTCATCGAAAATAGTCAATGCGTTGACCCAAAAATGTGTGTCAACGCGAGTGTCATCTTACCAGTCAACGCAATGACAGCAGTTTTCGCTGACGATCACACGACGTGACACTCTTGGGACAGATTGTGACGTCATTTTTACGTCAGAGAGTCAACGCGTTGACCAATTTCGTTGACCGTGTAATCATAGCTTTACTCCCTTATATTTTTTTCCTTAAATTACCTAGAGAATCTTTTGCTATCATTTTTTTTGAAATTTAAGCCAAAAAAAAAATGGTTTTAGAAAAAAATTTAATTTTAATTTTAAAAAACAATACAATCGGCAATTTTTAATCTATACAGTAGTATTTTTAATTACCTAAGCTTGAAAAAACAAATCGTCAAAATCAGAGCTGTTCGGCCGGGTTCCCTAATAATTTGCCTTAGTTACTCTACTATTTATCCGATTTCATAAAAATTAATTTTTCAAAAAAAAAAAAACAATTTGAATTTTTTTTTAAATGCAAATATATTTTTTTTTTAAAGTTGTCTTAATTTAATCATTTTAGGTTCAAAAAAATTTTTTGTACACAATTTTTCTTTGAGATTAGTTAAGTCGCTTATGAGGAAAAAAGAAATCAAGGATAATTGAGAAAAAGTGTAATAAGGACAATTTTTACACTGAAAAAAAAACAAATTTTAATTTTTAAGAGGTTGATGATTTGAAAAAAGTTTTTTTTCAGAATTTTTGATCTAAGGATGTGGTACGAAAAATGATGGAATTCATTGGAATACCTAGCCTTGGCTAAGAAAGGTTTAAAAAGTAGATCCTATTCGTGTACTGAAAAAGAAATCACCTCAGACACCATTTTAATCTTTGTTGATACTTTTGAAAAAAGTTTGGATAAGCATGTAGCTTTTCTAGGTTCTCATAATGCAAACAAAAAAAATCAATGTTTTTTATAATTGAAAAAATATTTGTATTTTCTGGTCTTTAAGGTGAAATAAAACAAATCAACTTAAGCTTCTTTACTGAAATGTTATACTATGGACAACATGCAATCAAGTAAGAGTTCTAAGTCAAACCAGTGGATTTACTTTTTCCAAATGTTAAATTAAAAAGGGTCACTGTGGTGTATGCGTACTATTTTTTTTTTTGTTTTTTAATATTACGAAACTAGTTGGCCATTATTCTTGTATCCAACTGTAGTTGGGATGTCGAAAATAAATTATGATTTAGCCTGAGATAACCTTGGTCAAACGAACCACAGTGATAAATCAACGATTTTTACACTGAACAAAAAAAAATATTTTTTGCGGATTTAGGGTTAGGTAATACAAAATAATGCTTCTATAATTTTTAAACACGAAAAAAGATAAAATCATTCAGGTGAAAAATAATTATATTCGGGGTGCCAACATCACACATATCCATAAAAACCGTATCATTTCGATGTATTTCAAGATAACTGTTAAAATTAATCTTTTTGTCATAAAAGAAATAGAAATTTGTTTCAATTCTACGATGTGCATACAAAGTTTTTCTTTTCATATAAAAAAAAAACATACTTCTTAATTCTTCATCCCCCTTAATTGGTTATGTTTAAGAAAAAAAAAAAAAAACTACCCTATGAGATTTTAACTTTTTACAAAGTTCTTGGGGATATTTTAAACTTAACAAACAAACATAATAAAGAACGACCTAGCTAATTATAAACAAAAAAAAACTTAACATCGAAATACAACCCCCTAACCACCCCAATCCCTTAAAACAACCCAACACAAGTAGAATAATGAAAAAAATTAAGTTTTTCTAAGATTCTTAATTATGATGGTGGAGCTGCGATAAAAATGTGTACAACCCACGCATTCGTGCAACACTTTCAGTAATAATCTTCAAAGTCACTATAAACATAGGCTAAGTGTAGCTAGGGGCACTTTTTCCAACTGTGATTAGGTAAAGAAACAAAAAAAAATAAAATAAAACAACAACAAGAACAAAATGTAGCCCCCATGGTGCGTTTTCTGTGTTGCCATTTGCAATCCTCTTTTAAGTTCCGTAATAACAATTTGCTTACACTGGGGACGAGTTAAGTTGTACTGGCTGGCTGGCTGACAGAGTGGCAGCAGCGGGTTGCCAACACAATGGCAATGGTGACGTTAAATTGAGCGATCACAATTTAGTCATTTATTCCATAGTCCTTCTGGGCTCGCATGCTTCTTGTATTATAGTCGTGTTGTAGAATATAGTTGAAGATAGCGTTTAATGTTTATACTTAGCCCCTGCGGTAATGTTCAAGGGTAAAATAAAAAAAAAAAAACAAAAAAAAAAAAAAAAACTCACTGAACACAACCCCTTTCCCCTTTGGAGTTAGATTATATTATGATTGAGTGGGCGGAAGTGATTATGGTTGAATGGGTTGCAGTTATTGTAATTTGTGAAGTGTTGTAGTTAGTTTTGTAGGTAAATGGTGAATGTATAAATAAACATTTATAGCTATTTGCATTTTCCTACTTAATAGTTGTTTGAGCATTATGAAGTTGTTTAAGTAAGTAGTTAAATGCGTATATGTAAATGATTAAGATTATTTAACACACAATAGGTTTTGAATCCGAAGTAGGTAGTGCGTCTGCACAACGACTGCAAGGTTGATAGCAGTTGGTGGTGGAAGCCCTGTTGAGCTGCTCAAACTTTGTCTTTTGGCTAATGGATTAATGCAGATGAAGGTGAGTTTAACTTTTTTAAAACATCTTCTGCTTGATGGTTGAATTGTATTTAATTTTGTTTTTTAATCTATATGTATTCAATCAGAAATCAGGAAAGTTCATCTTGCATTTCCTGGCTGAAAGTAGGTATTCTATCACTTCCTGAGGTTATTGGTCGTCTGAAATGGGTCAGTTCTGATTTAGCGGTCTTAATTAATTAATAATTAATTAATTAAACTCATGAAGCCATCTTATGTGGACTTTCTCTCTCCTTTGTTAAATAAAATGCACGACTGGGTCGCACGAACTTGCTCTTGGAGTTAAAGTTGCTTAAATTTTTAAGACTTTTTATATAGAAATTTGGAAAAAAAAATAAAATTCGTTAAAAAAATAAATAAAATAAAATCTGAAATTAAATTGCCCTCCAAAACAAGTATGCAGTTTTGATTGATATATTAATGTGCATTTTTAGAAAAAAAATTTTCAAAATCGTTAGAGCCGTTTTTTAAAAAAACATTTTTTTATTAATAATTTTTTGGAAAAAATTATTTAAAACAAAATTGGTATGCCATTTTGTAGAAATCACTAATCAACATCTAAAGACAAAATTTCAAAAAAATTCAATGTCCCGTTTTCGAAAATTTGATTTTTCAAAAAAAATTTTCGAAATTTTTTTAAAAATCCAAAAATTATTTTTTTGAAAATTTAATTTTTGGTTTATATTTAAATTTTATAAATGCTTCTTCACAAAAAGTTTCTTTGAAATCGAATAAGAAGTTTCGGAGATATTCGAATTTAAAAAAAAAAACGGTTCTATCGCAGGTACCGTTAATAATGATTTTCAAAAAAATTTTTTTTTTCATTGAAATATAGACCTTAGCTTAAAACTAATATTTGAATTTTTTAAACAAAATCGTTGGAGCCGTTTTCGAGATATTACAATTTTACTAAAATCGGTATATGACAAGTACCGTTATTTTTGGTCCAAAAAAATTAATTCCAAAAACCCCTCTGGAGAGTCGCTAAATAACTCTACATACCAAGTTTGACATAAATCGGTCCATCCGTTAAGGCTGTAGCTCCTTATACAGACAGACAGACAGACAGACAGACAGACAGACGGACTTCCGGGACCCACTTTTTTGGCATTGTCTACCATCGTAATGTCATCGAAAAATGCTATTTCAACTTTTTTTTTTTTGTACGAATGCATAACTTGATATATAGTACCTATATCGCAAGTAAAAAGAGTTTGACAAGAAAGAGACATGAAAGTCTGTACTGGTTATGGATAGTAATATGTGTCAATATGGTCATCACATCATTCAGTACGAAGGATGATTTGGAATGAAGAACTAAATAATTTTGGTGAGCGGATTTGGTAATCGTACTTAAAAGAGATTTTGAAGGAGTTCCTGAATTCACATGGGTACCTACTGCAGAATGTTTTTAAGTGTCAAGAAAGCTTTCGACAGATAATTGATATTTGTTTCAGGAAGCGGCAACATCAAAATTGAACTTTTAAAGTTTATGCGTCTACACTACGTACAAGATTTATAAGTGGTTTTCTTTGAATGAGAGCTGCATATCTTCCACTTTTCTAATATATATCAATCGCACAGTGCGGCTTTTTCACCTAAAACTTGGTCATAAATCAAATTTCTCAATTTTGCCCCCCAGGATTAAGTTTATGTCCAATAACAGGTAGATAACCAGGCTACTTTTTAGTGAAGTTCATCTATAAATTAGTGAACCCAGTTCGCAACATCAGTTGTAACTTGCATTAATTTGGTAAACATTTTTTTTCTCGATTTTTATAAAAAAATATGAACTTTCTAAGTGTTTTTATTTTTTAACTAAAAACTTATTTTGATGAAAAATTTGTATATGGAAATTGACAATTAAGGTATTTATGGTATTCTAAAAAAAATTTAATTGTATATGCAACTCTTTTTTTTTTTATACGGAGGGGTTGAAGTAGGGGAAAGTGGCCTAAAATGGCACCCCAAGGTAAAATGGCCCCCTTGCAACAAATCGTAGAATCGAACATAATTAGAAGGTTTTATGAATGCGATTCTTTAGTTTATCTGGCAAAAACGACATATACGAAACTTAAGGAACTTTAAGCCATTGTTTGAAATTATACAGGTCTCTATAGCAACCTCAAAAAGTACACTCGTTAAAATTTTGTGAAAATTTTGCAAACAAAAAAAAAAAAAAAAAATAAAAAAACATTGTGTTTTGGAAAAAGAAGTTAATGTATGTAGGTTAGGGTGTCCGTTATTTCCCAAAGTGATGTTTTCGGGGGAGACACCCCCTAGATCGAAAGCTTAGGGCCTAAATAAGGGGAATTTAGCAAAAAAAATTTTTTGGGGGTCATTAACCCGTGCCTCTAGGGTCATACTTTCCCCATACAAATTTGTATGGAAAATTTTTAACTCATACATAAAATTTTTTTTCTCTCGCGTTAAATCATATATTTTTTTAATGTTTGATAATTCTGGTTGGAAAACAGTTACTTTAAAAGATCACATTCAAAATTTCCCGTTAAAAATTTTGTTTATATTTTATTTCGGTTTTTTGAAATTATTAGCTGTTTTCGTGGTTTTTGCTTTCACCTATCACACAATTTTAAATGCAGTTTTATTGTTTTTTAATTCTTTTCAAATATTGCATTCACAAATTTGTGAATAAATAAAAAATTTCAATTTTTTGAATTTTTTTTTTTAGTTTTTGCAGTTTTTATAATAAATAAATATTATTAAATACTTTACCCTTCCTTGTTTGCAACTTTTTTGATGCAATTTTTTAGGTGAATAATTTTTAAATAAAATTCAATAAAAATATTGTAAACATATCTTTTGTAGTTCGAGAAAAATAAATTTGAACGTATAAAAACGGCAAAAATTTCAAAAAAAAATTAAAAAAAATTAAAATTTTTGATTTATACACAAATTTTTGAATGCAATATTTGAAAAGAATTAAAAACCAATAAAACTGCATTTAAAATTATGTGATAGGTGAAAGCAAAAACTACGAAAACAGCTAATAATTTCAAAAACCGGAATAAAATATAAAAACATTTTTTAACGGGAAATTTTGAATGTAATCTTTTAAAGGAACTATTTTCCAACCAAAATCAACAAACATTTTAAAAATAGATGATTTAACTCGAGAGAAAAAAAATTGTATGTATGAGTTAAAAATACAAATTTGTATGGGGAAAGTATGACCTTAGAGGCACGGGTTAATGACCCCCAAAAAATTTTTTTTTGCTAAATTCCCCGTATTTATTCCCTAAACTTTCGATCTGGGGGGTGTCACCATCGAAAACATCACCTTGGGAAATAACGGACACCCTAGTGTGTGATTTCGAATTCTTCGGTGACTCCAGCTGCACATCTTACTTTAGTTACTGCTCCATCATACATGTCCATAATTATCCGCACATAGGTTTCCGGAACCCCTCGTTGTCTGAGGGCCACCCATATCAGATCTCGTGGTTGTCGATCGAATGCTTTTTCAAAATCAACCAATACCACATGCAAATCCTCCAAGGAATCTCGATGTTTTTCCATAATGATTCTTATACTCTGGATTGCATCTGTGGTTGATTTACCCGCAACAAACCCGCACTGGTCATCAGATAGCCTTATTATTTTTCGCAGTCGGCTACCCAAGACTCGCTCAACGATCTTCATGGTGTGTGACATCAGCTTAATCGAACGGTAATTATCACAGCTTCGAGTATCACCCTTTCCTTTGTATATTGGAAGAAGGTAACTTTCCCTCCCTCCTACTTAGTACTCAGGTAAAATGGTATACTTACTTTCACATATTCAATTGAAAATGATTGATAAATATAAAAGATCTACAGAGAGGCAGTCCTGGACTGAGGAAAGTCCATACCAAAACAGTCAAAACAATCATAAAAAAAAATATCAAAACATTCAATTTTTTGAGTTTTTTTGCTTTTTTAGTGAGCACAGCATTTTGAAGGAAATTTAATCTTAGAGCAATGTTTATGTTTATGCCTATCTCAACCCAAAAAAATATACATCTAAAAAGGCAAAAAAACACAAAAAATCGAATTTTTGATATTTTTGTATGATTGTTTTGACTGTTTTGGTATGGAAATTTTTTTTTTCAACTTTTAAAAAACATCATTCTAATAGGAAATTCAATTCTCTACAAAAAGTTTTCAGTGCAATACCTATACCAAGATTTTGCTCGGTTTACGAGATTCATTGAAAAAACTAAAAAGGGGGCTTTTGCACCCCTATCTTCAATTTCCACCCTATCATCTAATAGCACTCCACGGTTTTATCTTCTCTTATAAGTTATAACCCATTGAACGATTCCTGCAATAAAAACCCGTGAACGTCTTAGTTCCTTATTGCCCTGTTTTTTTTTCGACATTATCAATAGCCTATAACAGGAGCCCCAAAAAGTATGTAATGTGGGGAGCTCGAATTTGTCTTTGGGGTCGCTGGCATGTCACTGTCACTGAATTGTCTGGTTTCAGTGATTGTTTGGAGCTCATTGCACTTAAGTGTTGACTTCGTCTAAAACAGAAAGTCAGAAGTTGAATTTGGTTTGCAGTAATTTTCTTATCAGTCGCAAAAGCTATTTTCTCTTCGCTTGTCATTAACAGCTGAGGCCCAGTTTTTTTTTTTCAAATTTGAAATCCAGTCAAACTACTAAATTTGGTGATTTACCTATGAATTGATTAAACAAATGATTTAAAAGTTTTTTTTTCCTCGAAATTGTTCCAATCCTTGGCATTCAACTGATGCATAATTTATTTGTATGAAACTGCCATAAAAAACATTCTTCAACACAAATTTCAGGACGTGAGTTATCACAGCTTATAGCTTTGGAATTCCGTTTTGCAATTTGACATCCATTTTATATTACTTCTTATTACTAACTCCTTAGACAATTAATCTAACCACCAAACATAGTATAACTCATCTTATGAATAAATTTTACGTTGAAAACAAACTGTCAATTAGAAACCGTAATTTAAAACATAACCCGTTATCACGAAATATAATTTACTGTAATTCAAAATATAACTCCACACAATCGTCATCGCATATTTACAATGAAACTCAAAACGTTCCAACAGAACGATATAATAAATTGTACCCAAGAGTGTTGTATAGCAGATAAAATGAAAGCAAAATAAATAAAAAAAAAACCGAAACTTTGTTTAGTCCGCCATCGTCGTCGAACATCCGTCTGCTGCTTAGTCCTGTGCTAGAGAAATTCCTAACGATTAACCAATTAAAATTCAAACTCGTGAGGACACTTCACCACATTACTTACTCACTTACCTACTCCCTATAACAGTATAAGTACAGAAAATGATCACACTATTGCGTTTCCTGGTGCTTTTCTATATTGCGAGTTGAAATTTCCGGCAATGGCAGCAAAGTTCATAGAAGACCGTCGACACGTGACTAGGATTATTCGAAGTGAATTTATAATTTATTATTTAGTCTATAGGTACCATAACCACCATCATCGCCGTCATTGTACGTTGATGTGGTAATATTGGTTTGTATGTGTGTCTTAGTTCCTAGATGGAGATGGAATAATGGCTACAATGATGCAGTAAAACGTGCTACGATAGACACAAATTTAATTTAGTTAATCCTTTTCTCTTTAAGTCTCTTACTCCAAAAAGGCTTAGCTTTAAATTTTCATTATTATACGTTTATAAGGTTTTAATGAGCTGAAATTAAATAAATTTATTTAAAAAAAGAAAAGATTCCTCAATTAAAAAGGGGAATTAAAACAACAAATTAATGGAGTAGGTGTCTGTGCTGAAACTGAAAAAGGTTTTAAGCCAGCAAAAACTTTTCTTCTTAAACGTATTCGGAATAAATCCATGCAATTTTTATATTAGGTACGGCGTATTGGAAATATCAAGCAGATAAAATGAATTGTACAACTCCTACTGCCTTTTTGTACTTTTTAAAGGATTAAGATACGTTAATTCTGATGAAATAATAACGTCCCTTACCTTGGCGGACACTTTGTGGCGGAATCAAAAAAAATGTATATCATTAATTGTAGCTAATTAAATGCTAAACTAAATTTGTAGCTCGCATAGTTTTTCAATTATTGAATTTTCCGCTAAAATAAGTCTGAAGTTAGCGGACAGAATCTAAAATGATTGAAATTAATGAGTTTAGTTGACCTCCAAATCTGTAGCTTTTTAAATGCTTTTCAATAACATAAACTTGGTTTTTCTAGCTTGAACAGTTTTTCTGTCATTTCGAAATATGAATTTTTGAAAAACACCTTTTTTTTGAAGCGTTTTTTTCAGGTTTTTTTTTTTATTTTTAGCAAATTTTGTGAGCTTTCAAAAAATTTCAAATTTATAGGACATATAGGTATTGATCATGCGCATATACAGGGTGTCCCACAGTCACCGCCCCAAATAAAAACCATGGATTCCTGAGGTCATTTTAAGTTGAAAAACTTAAGAGGTAATTTTCTCGTTTTCGTCCCGTTTTCGAGTTACCAAGGTTTTTATGATTTTTGCTCTCTTGTCCTTTAACTGGCCTTATCTTTGCCAAACTACGTTTGATTTGAAAGATTTTTTTTACGACCAATCAAGAATTTATTACAGTTTTAGTTTGTCTCAAAACTTTTTTTCCTGCGGACAACCGTTTCTATACAATTTTGCATCAAACACAATTTTCTTCGTTTTTAAGTTGTTTTTTACACTTTCATATCATTTAAGTCAAAAAAAACACGTTAATGAGTATTAATTTTTTGTGCTTTTTATTAAAGCCCCGTTTATTTTCATAAAGAAAATAAGTTTTATTTCATAAAAAAGGCTACTGAAAGTAATTAAAAAAAAAAAAACAAACTGAGTGAATTAAAAAAAATAATAATTTTTAAATAAAAAATTAATTTAAATGAATTAAAACTTTTTCTGAGCTTTATCTATTTGTTCTTTTCTTAACTACAATAGCTCAGAGAAAGTTTTTAATTCATTTAAATTAATTTTTTATTTAAAAATTATTATTTTTTTTAATTCACTCAGTTTGTTTTTTTTTTTTTAATTACTTTCAGTAGCCTTTTTTATGAAATAAAACTTATTTTCTTTATGAAAATAAACGGGGCTTTAATAAAAAGCACAAAAAATTAATACTCATTAACGTGTTTTTTTGACTTAAATGATATGAAAGTGTAAAAAACAACTTAAAAACGAAGAAAATTGTGTTTGATGCAAAATTGTATAGAAACGGTTGTCCGCAGGAAAAAAAGTTTTGAGACAAACTAAAACTGTAATAAATTCTTGATTGGTCGTAAAAAAAATCTTTCAAATCAAACGTAGTTTGGCAAAGATAAGGCCAGATAAAGGACAAGAGAGCAAAAATCATAAAAACCTTGGTAACTCGAAAACGGGACGAAAACGAGAAAATTACCTCTTAAGTTTTTCGACTTAAAATGACCTCAGGAATCCATGGTTTTTATTTGGGGCGGTGACTGTGGGACACCCTGTATGTGCAAATGTGGAATAAAGAGAAAAAAAGAAAAACACAAGTTTTTTTGCCCAAAGTTTTTTGGCCGTTTTTAGATAAACCTTTTTTTTTATATAATTTTTTTTTTCTTTCAATTTCGTATTCACAGTTTTAAAATAACGATTAAATCATATTCTTTTTTTAACACGTTATATCTTTTGATCTAGAGCAGATAAAAATATGATTTAAAATGCTGATAATATTACCTTTCATCTACACAATCTAAAAATGGAAAAACTTCAAAAATACCACAAAACACCAGTGGAGATCTGTTGCCGATAACTAGGCTCCAGTGAAGGAAGTACCGTTAATCTCAGTTTGAAATTTTGACTTGGTTGGCTTTAAAAAATTCTTACTTTGTTTGTGGACATGGTACAGATATGATTGAAGCATCATATTAAAGCTGAAATAATTAATAATAATATAATAATAAATTGTTATAATAATAATGATGATATAAAAGTTATTATAGGTTGTGATATAAAAAAATCGACTTTAAGGTAATAGAAGAAAAAAAGATTGATTTTCTTGATTTCTTTAATGAGAATTTATTGGGTTCAAAAAATTCTACCTCTTTTTGTAGATGTCGTACAGACATGGTTGAATATTTTAAGCTGACAAAAATAGGCTTAAAGATTGTATAAAATGTATTATACATAGGTTTTCATATAAAAAAATTGATTTTTGGGTCATGGAAGTGATTTATTAAATTTTTTCATAAAAAACGATTTTTTTGCCTTTTGGACATTGTACAAATTTAAGTATCTATGGTTTTTGTCGTGTACGAAAAAAGGAAAAAAATGTTTTTTACTACAAAATCTCAGAAAATTTTTCCAAAAAATGAAGTATTTAATGAAAATTAATGCAATCCAACTAATGACAGAATAATTTTTTTTTTAATTCGTAGATCATTAACTTTATGCTTTAACTCATAATTAGCATACCTAAATTTTTTGGTATTTCTGGTTATTGCTCAAATTTGATATAAGGTTGTTTTCATGTGGTTAAGCACTAAATTTAAATTTGGGGTAGGTACTAACTACCACTTAATTGACACCTAAAGATACTATAACAAAACTTATGTTCTGCTCACTTCGCTCTGCTGATTTGAAGGATATGCGGAAAATATTCTTTCAACGTCACAAAAAGTAAAAAAAAATTAATTCAATTTTTCGATGAAATTTTGCATATTTCTTTGCATGTATTGCATACATTTTATATATTTTTGGCATATGTTTGTGCATATTTTTTAAATATATTTAGCATATTTTCGATATGCATTAAAACTTGGCAGCCCTGTTTGAATGGAAAAATTAGCTCATGACTAAATTTGTCTTATTTTTGTTATTTGTTTGAAAAAGAAAATGTTTAAAATTCCTAACAAATGTTTAACTGTGTCAAAAGTAATAAATATAAGAAAATAATTAAGAAATAAAAAAAAAACCTTTTTGAACCAAAAAGTATCCTAGCAATAGTCAAAAGCTCTTAACCAAACTCGACAATTAATTGAACAAAATTTCTGACTTTGATTGTCATCTATCGAGTTGTTCCAAAAAACTGGAAAAATTAAGTGATCGGAATTTGATCTACATTACCTAGTCAAAATTTTCAATTACTACAAAAATTACATTTTCTGAACTATTCCCAATTTTTTTTCATTCATAAACCTTTTTCTTAACATTAATCCCTCCATTTGACTACAAGCAAAATGGAAGCATTGATATAATAAGTTAAGTTTATTTTAACTATAAAAAATGTAATACTCCCTATCAACTTGCTGTCTCTTGAGTAAATCAAGATAAAAAACTTTAAAGACCCGCGCCAAGAGTAAATGAACACAACCGTTAAGAAAGTTAATCGGACTTTTTTAAACTTTGAATTGGTCATTTTTTTAAAACTTCTTATAACACCAATGAAGACCTAAATGCTTATTCTTTTCTTATCTCATTGTCAGCTATTCAGTTTGAAATACTCATTCAACTTCGCATTCGCCTTAAATCATCATATAATCTTATAGATACCCTAGGGGCAAAGCGGGATACGAAAAAAAGAGAGAAAGCCTTGGAAAACATCTTGACGAGCCTTGCATAATAATATATCATGAAGCACGAACAAACTATACAATCTCCATTTATATTGTATTCTACCCTTATACAGATTCTCTCAATACAAAAGTCTAAAGAATGAAATCTGACATCATCAGAAATATATATATATATATGTATATTTGGACAAAAATAACAAACCAACCGACAAACAGAAGAATGGTAGATTTGCATATCTTATGGAAATTTATTTCTCAGTTTATTTTATACCTTTGGCTACCTTGTTGTTATTTTGACATTAAGAAGAGAGCACCAAGACACCCTGCCACAATCTTCAGCGCAATTACGACTTGGTCATTTAAATTCAGCTGCCTATGAACACATTTTCATTTATAAAGGCCATTTTCGTGTCAAGTGTTTAACTAAAAAGTTTGTTGTTATTTTTTTTTTTTCTTTGTTTGTTTGTTTTCTTCTCATCCCTTATAATAGTGGGCTAAAAGTACCTATACTTATTTGAATAAAGGACAAACAGACGAGAAAAGTTTTTTTCTTCTCCTGTTGTTGTATAGAACAAAAATAAATGTTACAAAAGACCAAATCGATTTTTAAAAGATTTCGAAAAGCAGATAAGAATTGTTAAGGGATGGTCATTATAAGTTAAGATGTAAAAAGCTTAAGGATATTCTTTAGTTCTTTAAATTCAGATAAGATATTTTTAATCGAGAATATATTTCATTTGTTTCATATGCGGTGATAGTTTTGTCTACATAACAGTTATAGTCTAAGAGATGGCTGCAAGTTTTCGGACTCACTCGGGAAATGGAATTTTTTTTCATGAAATTGTTGGATGGGGGTGGGATAAGCAAATGCCAAATTGGCAGAAAGCAGACTGGATGGAATAAGCGTGGGTGGGGGGTCAAACTTGCATTTTTTTTTGGAAAAAAAACTTTCTCGGAAATGGGTAAAAAGTGGTGAAGGTGGTTGAAGAAGGTGTTAACGTGACAGTTCCAAAATGGCAGAAAGCTAAGTGGATGGAAAAGGGGTGGCAGAAGGGCGCAAAGTGGTAAATTTTTTTTTGAAATTTACTGACTCGGAAATGGCTGCCATTTTTCAAGCGTGTTCCTGATGGTATGTAGTTTTTAAATTCAAAATGGCAGAAAGCAGACTGGATGGGTTATATTTTTTTTCAATTTTTTACTTCAGAGAGTGCCAAAAAAAAACTTTTATTTTAAAAAAATATTAAACAACAACGGCAACACCTACAATCTTGTATTATAACTTTTTTTTAAGCCAAAACTCTATTATTTAATTATCTTTTCAAATAATGTCGTTTTCGTGAAAAGTTTTTGAAAAACAAATTTTTAAACTCAAAATTTTAACTTTTTTTTAATTTTTTTTTTTACTTTAATTTTTTCTTTAATTTTACACGATCAAGCTTTGTTTTTGGTAATTTAATTTAATTATCTAGCTAATTTTCAACCAATTGTTGAAAACAAAATGCTAAAATGTCGTACAGTTTTTGAAATAATTAATTTTTAAACTCAAAAATTTTAACTTTTTTTTAATTTTGTTTTCTTATTTTAATTTTATTTTTTATTTTACGATTTCAAAACACTGCTTTTTGTAACTAAAATCAATTTCGTAATCAATTTTAAATCAACTACTGAAAACCAGAAGCTAAAATGTCGTACAGTTTTTGAAATAATTCATTTTTAAACTCAAAATTTTTAACTTTTTTTAAATTTTTTTTCGTATTTTAATTTTATTTTTTATTTTACGAGTTCAAAACACTGCTTTTGGTAACTAAAATCAATTTCGAAATCAATTTTAAATCAACTACTGAAAACTAGAAGCTAAAATGTCGTATAGTTTTTGAAATAATTCATTTTTAAACTCAAATTTTTTAACTTTTTTAAAATTTTTTTTTTACTTTAATTGTTTCTTTAATTTTACACGATCAAGCTTTGTTTTTGGTAATTTAATTTAATTATATAGCTAATTTTCAACCAATTGTTGAAAACAAGATGCTAAAATGTCGTACAGTTTTTGAAATAATTAATTTTTAAACTCAAAAATTTTAACTTTTTTTTAATTTTTTTTTTCTTATTTTAATTTTATTTTTTATTTTACGATTTCAAAACACTGCTTTTTGTAACTAAAATCAATTTCGTAATCAATTTTAAATCAACTACTGAAAACCAGAAGCTAAAATGTCGTACAGTTTTTGAAATAATTCATTTTTAAACTCAAAATTTTTAACTTTTTTTAAATTTTTTTTCGTATTTTAATTTTATTTTTTATTTTACGAGTTCAAAACACTGCTTTTGGTAACTAAAATCAATTTCGAAATCAATTTTAAATCAACTACTGAAAACTAGAAGCTAAAATGTCGTATAGTTTTTGAAATAATTCATTTTTAAACTCAAATTTTTTAACTTTTTTAAAATTTTTTTTTTACTTTAATTGTTTCTTTAATTTTACACGATCAAGCTTTGTTTTTGGTAATTTAATTTAATTATATAGCTAATTTTCAACCAATTATTGAAAACAAGATGCTAAAATGTCGTACAGTTTTTGAAATAATTAATTTTTAAACTCAAAGTTTTTAACTTTTTTTAAATTTTTTTTCTTATTTTAATTTTATTTTTTATTTTACGATTTCAAAACACTGCTTTTGGTAACTAAAATCAATTTCGTAATCAATTTTAAATCAACTACTGAAAACCAGATGCTAAAATAAAGTACAGTTTTTAAAATAATCAATTTTTTTAATTTTTTCCCATTTTAATTTTATTTTTAATAAAATTCTTAATTTTGTAACAAATTGAAAAATTATAATAATCAAACGCGCAAGACATATTCTTATTGAAAATTGATTGCTCCACAAAATGTTGTTAACTTTTTTCATTAATTTAGCCATTGTAAAGATATTCGAGGTCAAAGTTAAAAAAAATTATAAAAACATTCTATATTTTTAAAAAATTTCCAATTCACTTCACAAAAAATTCCTTGGAATCAAATTGATTGCTTTAACCGTTTAGAAGATATTCGTATCCAAACCAATGCTCACTGATTTCAATAGTTTTCTTATGACCCGTATGCATTGCGATTTGGATACGAATATCTTCTAAACGGTTAAAGCAATCAATTTGATTCCAAGGAATTTTTTATAGAACGTTTAAGCCCCTACAAGAATATATCTGAAAATAATGAAGTTTCAGTGAATTGGAAATTTTTTAAAAATATAAAATGTTTTTATAATTTTTTTTAACTTTGACCTCGAATATCTTTAGAATGGTTAGATTAATGAAAAAAGTTAACAACGTCTTTTTTGTGGAGCAATCAATTTCCAATAAGAATATGTCTTGCGCGTTTGATTATTATAATTTTTCAATTTGTTACAAAATTAAGAACAAAAAACGAATTTTTTAAAATTTTCTCGATTTTTGGACCTCAAATATCTATTCACCCGTAAGATAAACGAAAAAAGTGTTTACGGCCTTTTTTGTAGAGCGTTCAATTTCCTCCAAGAATATGAAAAGAAATTTGCTAAAAAGTCAATTAATAAAAAAATTATTTTTTTTTAGTAGAAGCTTGATGTATAAATGGAAAATTGAAAAGCGGAGGACCTTCCCATTAAGATAAAGAGCTCATATTTGGTGTGTATATTTTAGAGGGGTCTAGCAATCGATTTTTTGGAGTACCAAATCAAAAAACAGAATTTCGATTTTTTTGACCCACCCTACTACGTAGACTAAAATATTTTCAAAGGTTAAGAAATAAAATTATTTACTTGCATACTCTTAGGATATGTTCTTATTTAAATTTATTGATGAATGTACTTTTATAATTTTAGTGATATAAACCAGTGTATATATAGTTACAAATAGAAGTGACACTGCAGATTATTCATTCGCCATCGGCACCGGAAGAAAAATGAACTTTATTATAGGGTTGCCTCTTAGGCCCATTTCACACATAGCCGGGAATCGGGTAAACGGCCCGGAGAACCGGTTGCTAATAGATACACGTTCTTATGGGCGGGCGCCTTCACACGATTAAATTGAAAACGTATGAAGAAAAACCGACTACCTGGGCTGGTTAGACGCTCGCCGGCTATGTATGAAATGGTCCTAGGCGTTCTACAGAACTCACAAAACAAAAAAATGGTCAAATGCACAAAATATTTTTATTAAAAGGAAACCATCAAAAATGTATGTTATTCGAAATTGTCAGTGATTTTTGTAATTGTTTTGTTTTAAATGTTTAAAGTCTTGTATGTAGAACGACCTTAGTTCTAACTACTATTCAAAATTATATCCAAAAATTTAAAATATCAAGTAGTTTCGAGAGCTTAAATTCAGCTCGATCTGTATTCTAGGCTAAGGCTTAAGTTTATATTATATACCTTATTAAGAGTAACCAACTTGATTTATTTTATCAAGAAGTGTTTTCAAAACGGTAAGACGGTATGCCATTATGTAGTAATTTAACACTAAAAACAAGATTTGTAAAATAAATCAGAAGTTCCGTTTTCGAATATTGATATTTCAAAAAAATTGTGTGTGAATTTTTTTAATATTTAATATTTGATTAGCACAATAAAAGTTTTTATTCAAAAAATTCTATTAAAATTGAGGTTTTCATATTGGACAAAGTTATAAGTTAAAAACCGTTCTCACTGAGGGAAAAAATCAAAAAAAAAAAACTTCTTTGATTCAACTGTTTTTCGGAACACTGTGAAAAAAAAGACGAAAAGAAATAAGATGATGCCCAATTTTAATCCCACCCTTTTAAAATAGTAGAATTTTCGCTTAAAATAAGTGGAATCATTTTTTGGAAGAAATAGTACAAATTAGTAGGATAACTGTATTGACTTATAAAATTAAAATTATTAACTTTTACAACTCTGAAACCCAAATTTGGATCGAATTGCTTACAAATCACGGTAACATTGATGATGACTAACTTAAGAACAACTGCATTTAAGAAAAAATTTTGAAACTAAGCTATAACGTTTTGTTTGAACGAAGTACACTTGTTGGGGCTATGACAAAATGATGATTTTGGGTAGGGAACATTTTTTTTTGACAATTCTAAAGATGCCAAGTGAAAGATGAGGGAAAAACAATTAGAGGTCTGAAACGGATTTTTTTCCAACACTCTGCGTTTCAAAATATGAATTTTTGAAAAACACCTTGTTTTTTAGGGGTATTTTTGGGTAGTTTTTGATTTTTAGCTTTATTTTGGAGCGTTCAAAAAATCTCAAGCTTATAGGACATGTAGGTTTTGGTCTAATACATACATTTGCAAAAAATTGGAATCGTGTAGTGAGTTTTGACTGAAAAACGGAAGAAACAATTTAAAAAAAAAACACGTTTTTTACCGTTTTTAACCGATTTGCTTCATTTTTTATTTTTATCTTTTTTTTAATAGATAGAGGAATAAAGTATATGGATTAATGATAGACCATGACCACGACTAAATGTATGCGAAGTTGCAATCATTTTCGTAAACACAATTTTGAGATAACGGTAAAATAAAATTTTAGAATTCAACGGGTTATAACTTTTGACCAAGAGCAGATAGAAATTTTATTTAACTTTTATGAGCATCCTGATACAATTACCTTTCATTTGGTATATCACACATAACGGTAGACTAACTACAAGCTTCACAATGTTAAATCAAGAAACTTGCGAAAAACCTCAAAACACCAGTGGAGATCTGTTGATCATAAACAATTAACATGAACAGCCAGCCACCAGTGTGGGAAGTACCGTAATCTCAGTCTGGAAATTCGACATGGTTGACTTTAAAAAATTCTTACTTCTCTTGTAGGCATCTATGAAATAAGTTTAATACGTCATATTAAAGGTGATATAATAAGCTTTCACATGGTGTAAAATTTTTTATAGGTTGTGATTGAAAAAAATTGATAAAATAGCTTGAGGACATAAAAATAAATGCATAATTTTTTTTGTAAGGTTTTAAAATAAAAAAAATTAATATAATGAGAAAATAAAAAAGGTATTTTTTTTTAGCTTTTTTCTTGTAAATTATGATTGTTTGAAAAAAGTAAACTCTTCAATTGACTCATTTTAAACAAAACCACACAACCTGTTTTCTGACGACGTTATCACGTAAAATCATCGTCCGTAAACCGGCTTTACAGACAACCTCTTTTTTCTGTGATTTAACTTCATAGGAGACTTACGTTGTTCCTAAAGTTTCAGATAGGAATATCAGAGAGCTTAACTATATGATTTTACAGATAAAACTGAAATTTGCAGTAAAGTAACGCAGTTGCTTGGTTTTGATCACTTTTTGTTTAAACTGTCATAAATATAGAAATATCATTCCAAACATATCGGTGCAAATGTTATTTTATGATAGATTTAAATATAACCATTCTATGTCAACTAAAATATCCTTGGCACAGGGTACAAAGGTGTTAAGTCAGAAAAGGTGATTTTGAGGAAAATGAAAATGCAATTGAAATTTCAATTTTTGTTTGTAAATCTGAATATTATTATTTTGAAAAAGTAATAATGCAGAAACATCATCTATAATAGCTTTTTTAATATCCATATGCTGTTGACCAGAAAATGACCGTTATTAAAAAAATTGGTGTTGACTTAACACTTTAGAGCCATTTAGTCTTCAAAAATAAACTTGGTCCAAAGGTGTTAAGTCAAGAAAAATCTTTGTTTACATTGATAACAAAGTTTAATTTATAAAAGAAAGTTGGAAATATCAATGTCAATGTGATTATTTACCAAATGTGTGAATTCTTTTTGAAATAATATAATACTGTAGAAAAATGGCTTTTCGTTTTCTGCCTTCTTCTTGACTTAATGCCTTAGGATCAATTGTTTGTATTAAAAAATTAAAAATTAATGCAAAAACGAAGGAGTTAAGTCAACTTACGCCCTTAGTACCACACAATTTAAAAATTTTTTTGACTTAGATCCCTTGTACCGAATCATTTCTAACGGAAGGAAATACGCTAGAGCTATGGCGATAGGACCAAACGAAAGAGAAATAAAAACTGACTGAAGTCCAATAAAAATCCGAAAATCGATTTTTTTGACTTAACCACTTTGTACCCGGCAGCAAAGATATATGGAAATACATATATTGATAATAATGTCCATATTTTTGTTTTTCAAAATTCACTGTCCAAAGGAACAACTTTTTAGGCACTTAATAGTATTTTGGCCCATAGGAAACAATTATTGTACCTTATGTTAATATCTACAAACATTTTTTTCCTACGAGTAAATGTCTAAAAGATAGGTATGCTGGTGCAATTACTCGTACATGCCAAAAACCCAAAAAAGGCAATATTCATATCTATAGAATTTCCATGTCATTATTTCCTAATAGTAACGGAGATATCAAAACCAAAGTAAGGTATGCGAGACAGAGTTATGCAGTTCAAAAAAATTAACCGAAACTATGAAAAACCAGAGCTATCAATGACAAAGCTTTAAAAATGGCGGACATTTGATTGCAGGTTTTGCAAGAATTTAGAAGAACGATAAGAATTATGAAAAAAAAAAAAAAATAAAATGCACGACTGGGTCGCACGAACTTGCTCTTAGAGTTAAAGTTGCTTAAATTTTTAAGACTTTTTATATAGAAATTTGGAAAAAAAAAATTCGTTTAAAAAAAAAAATAAAATCTGAAATTAAATTGCCCTCCAAAACAAATATGCACTTTTGATTGATATACTAAGATGCATTTTTAGAAACAAATTTTTTATAAATAGTTTTTTGGAAAAAAAATTTTAAAATAAAATTGGTATGCCATTTTGTAGAAAAATCCAAAATTTATTTGTTTGGAAATTTTATTTTCGGTTTATATTTAAATTATATAAATGCTTCTTCACAAAAAGTTTCGTTGAAATCACATAAGCAGTTTCGGAGATAATCGGATTTGAAAAAAACGGTTCTATGGCAGGTACAGCTAATAATGATTTTCAAAAAAAAAAAAATTTCATTAAAAGATAGACCTTAGCTTAAAACAAACATTTAAATTTTTTAAACAAAATCGTTAGAGCCGTTTTCGAGATATTTCAATTTTACTAAAATCGGTATATGACAAGTACCGTTATTTTTGGTCCAAAAAAATTAATTCTAGAAACGCCTCTGCAGAGTTGCCAAATAACTCTACATACCAAGTTTGACATTAATCGGTCCATCCGTTTAGGCTGTTGCTTCTTATACAGACAGACAGACAGACGGACTTCCAGGACCCACTTTTTTGGCATTTTCTACCATCGTAATGTCATGATATATAGTACCTATATCGCAATTAAAAAAACATTATACATACATATAAAAGAACTGTTTCTGTTAGGTGGTAATTTTTATTTGATTTTTCAACTGATCTGCTGTCACCTAATAAATCAAGACATTGGATATTATTTCGTCAGTAAAAGATTTAAATCATTCCCATTTTGATTTTATTCATGTGGTTTTGACCAATGAGAAATGAAAATCTCTTAAGTATGTTTCATAATTCGATATCGTTCTTTTCAATTGTTGCCAACCGTGTCCCTCATTTTTATACCTTTAATATTCAAATAGCTCTTATTTTTCATAACTTCGGGTTTGCATATCTTTGACTCACATAACTCTGTTCCGCGTAACTCTGGTTTTCATAACTTGGTCGCTTTCCCCTTCTTTTTTTCTAGCTACCAAATTATAGGGTGGTAAAAAAACATCAAATTTTACATAACTATCCTTTTACAAATTTTGTCCTAAAAATTACTACCTACTATTTAAAAAAAATCCACTTCTTTGTTCCAGGTTAAGTCAGTTAAAGTTAAATGTTTCATAATATTAGGCATTATAATACACCCTTATTGGTCAAGAAAAAAAAAAGAACCTCAATAAAATCTCATTCTCCATTCTCAAAACAATATAAACAAATTTGTAAGTCAAAAGAAACACTTTACAAGAGCTATAAGTTTTTATTGTTCTACCCATTTTAGTGTTCCAATTCTCAAAAAAAAAAAAAAAAAAAAAAAAAAACTCTAAACACCCATTAAGTTATAGCCCAGAAGAAATCAAATAGAAACCAAAGAAGAAAAAAAAAACATTAAAATCAAATGTGAAAGGACATCCTTAAAGTGCAAAACAATAAAAAAAAAATAATAATAATAATACCAAAAAAAAAACTAATGGACTGAAAATCATAAAAAATAAAAACCTTTTGTTTGAAAAAAGCTTTAACATACTTTTGTTAACAAAAATTACATTGAAGCTCCTCGAATAATAGTGGCTTAGTTTTATTATTTTTTTTCTGTCAAAACGTTCGTTGGTCTAATATTGATTTTTCTATTAAAAAGGCTATGAGACTAGACTTTTTGTTTCCGTTTTTTTTAGAGGACTTTCGGGGAGTTGTTCATTCTTCACTAAATAACCACCTCCCTCTCTCTCTAACCTTTTAATATAATCGCTTAAACAGTGTTTATAGTTTATTCACTCCGCAGGCTGGTTTTAGTTTTCGCGCGCTTAGCAGCTAACACGAAATAGGTACCGTTTGGGTAATCTTTTAATTGCTTTAGACCGATATGTGCAGTGCCGTTAATAATAGTGATAGTCGGGCGCGCGATTTTCTGCTTTAGCAAGGATTTCGGATGGCATGGTAGCTGTGTAGTCTTGTTTTATGGCTTAAATTGTATCTATGTTCGTGCATAGAGAGCGATATATCTCCATCTATATAATACGACACCTAAATACCGTTAATGAAACTAATGTACGAGAGAGAGGGGCTTTATAGATGATGAGAATGGGTGTGAGGCCTTATACTAATTGTGCAACTTCCGCAGATCTAAAACCATAGATGATGATGGCACAGGAACATTAAATCCCATTGACGGAACGGCCAGTATAGAGGAGGCACATCAGCACTTGCCATAGTTAAAGCTATAGCGAGGGCTAATAGTTGTACCTTATACTCTTTCTAACTGTGTGCATCAGTCTGTGTGTGAGAAGCATGGCTTCCAATTAAATTTTAATCCCAACTGGTTGGCGGATGCAAATTTTCGTGTAGATAATTCTAATTGGAGGTATTATGTTGGCAGCGCATTCAATTTAAGTTCCACAGCCCGCCACCGCTACTTTTCCACGGTCTCAGCACCGATGAGTGCCATTAACGGGCTAAACGCGTCGTTCTCATCCTCGTCGTCATCATCGTTCGTCGCACAAAATGCGTTCCATTGGATTAGAAAAGCGATTACCCTTTGTCAAAAATTTCAATTAAACGATGCGATTGTTAGATCCAGACGTAGCATAGAGAGGATACTTTGTTTGATGGATTTCTTTATCTTCTTTTTTTTTGTTTTATTGTTGTTGTTGTTTGTTTTGCTGAACAGCGAGAAAGTGCTTTATATAGGCTTTGATGAGCAAGCACAGATTAGTTTTTACCTATAGAAAAGTGTGCTAGAAATTATTGTCACTTAAGCAAATATGTTGCAATTTTGTTTGAATTGAAATACAACAGACTAAGGTATTTAAAAACAAAATTAATTTGAATTGATCCTCAATATAAAGATATGCCATGAATAAAGGCATTCAATCTAGTTATGTTTACCCATAAAAAGCAATAAAACAGAGTAAGGATAAAAAGCAGTTGACATCTGAATAATACAAGAAATTCTTCAAATTTTGTAGACTTCAATTCATTAATTAACGAAAAAATGGGATATTTAAGGATTTTTGGTAAAAAGAGGTTGTCTGTAAAGCCGGTTTACGGACGATGATTTTGCGTGATAACGTCGTAAGAAAACAGGTTGTGTGCTTTTAAAATGAGCCATTTGAAAGGTTTATTTATTTCAAACAATCATAATTTACAAGAAAAAGCTAAAAAAAAATACCTTTTTTCTATTCTCATAATATTAATTTTTTTATTTTAAAAGCTCACAAAAAAATTAAACCATTAAAAAGCCAAATATTTCTTCTAAATAATAAAACCATTTTTAAATTTTTACAATGAGCAAAAAGTATTAAAATAATTTATTTAAAACAATCATTTTCATCAAAAAAGCAAAGAAAACATGTAAATTTATCTTCTCACGCTATTAAATCCATTTTTTTTTTTTACAATCTATAAAAATTTTTACACCATCTGAAAGCTTATTGTCTTAGCTAAAAATATATATATAGATCAAGTCTATGAGACATTTACAAAAAGATCTAGAATTTTTTAAACTCGATGAAATTTAATCAAAAAAAGCAAAAAAAAACATTTATTTTTATGTTCTCATGTTATTAAATGAATTTTTTCCCTAAGAACCTATACAAAATTTTATACCATGTAAAAGCTTATTGTTTCACCTTTCAAATGACGTATCAATCTCATTTCAAAGATGTAGGCATCTAGAATTTTTGAAGTTATACTTCTTATGGGAGGGTGGGTATGAAAATTTACTTTTTGACAAGAATGTCAAAGGGATTATGACGCGATCACCATGGGAAGCAGGGCTGTCGTTTCACCTTTAGAGTAGGCAGTACTTTAGTATTTAAAAATGCAGTACGCCGCAGTACGGCAAACATAAAACACACAACACGTTGCAAGTTACATGTTTCATGTGGCAAGTTGCATGTGGCAAGTTGTATGTGGCAAGTTGCATGCGGCAAGTTGCGTGTGGCAAGTTGCGTGTGGCAAGTTGCGTGTGGCAAGTTGCATGTGGCAAGTTACATGTGGCAAGTTGCATGTGGCAAGTTGCATGTGGTAATTTCTATGTGGTGAGTTGCCAGGGTTGCAAAAAGCTCACATTTCAGCTCAGCTGACAGCTCAGCTCAAATTTGAGCTAGCTTAACTCATTTGAGCTGAGCTGAAAGTGAGCTGAGCTGAAAATGAGCGCCCCAACTTCCAACGCCTATATCTCGGAATTTTGAAAAAAATGAAAAAAAAAATTTTGATGCCAAAAGGTAGCGGGGACTCTAACCTACATTTGGGTACAACTCTCATCCCTGTAGGTCCACGCGTTCTCAAACCGGGAGAACTTAAAAGTAAAAAAAAAATTAGGCACGATTCTGATAAAATAGGCATGATGTGGCGGTTTAACATGGAAGACGATTTTTTAAAAATCTGATAATGTGCAAAGCGTAGGCCCATGACACAAGCTATCATTTGGCATCACTCCCAAAAATTACTCTCAAGCGGTTTAGCTTCTAGGAGCGTTCAAAGATTCGGGGATTTTTCGAAAAAAAATTTTGCCCCAACTTTCAAAGGCGATTTTCTCGGAATTTTGAAAAAAATCGAAAAACCGGATTATACCACTATCGGCTAGCTGAGAATATAAGCTTTCATATGGTACCACTCCCCTGTCTCTAGATCAAAGCGTTCCAACGCCTATATAGCGGAATTTTGAAGAAAATGAAAATAAAATTTTTTGATGAGAAAAGGTAGCGGGGACTTTAACCTACATTTGGGTACAATTCCCATCCCTGTAGGTCCACGCGTTCTCAAACCGGGAGAACTTAAAAGTAAAAAAAAAAATAGGCACGATTCTGAAAAAATAGGCATGATGTGGCGGTTTAACATGGAAGGCGATTTTTTAAAAATCTGACAATGTGCAAAGCGTAGGCCCATGACACAAGCTATCATTTGGCATCACTCCCAAAAATTACTCTCAAGCGGTTTAGCTTCTAGGAGCGTTCAAAGATTCGGGGATTTTTCGAAAAAAAAAATTTACCCCAACTTTCAAAACCGATTTTCTCGGAATTTTGAAAAAAGTCGAAAAACCGGATTGTACCGGAATTTTTTTTTTATGATAAAAATAGAAATATTTTACTAAAAAAATAGAAATATATTTACTATCAAAAACACCAAGAGAAAAAATCACGAAAAATTATCTGTCTTATTTATAAAAATATCTATGTGTTAAAATAATTCCATTAATAACTAGAACCAAACATCTTAAGCTATGGTGTTTTATAAAAGTTTAAAATATCTTCATATTTCATTATACTTTCCAAATAAAAATCAATGTATCCTCTCACCCATCACAGCTCAGCTCAGCTCACTTTACCTTAGCTCACCCAACAGCTCAGCTCAACCATCAGCTCAGCTCACTTTCAGCTCAGCTCAAATGAGTTAACCATATATAGTACGTTCTGAACCGCACAACATGAGTAAAGTTCACAGATTAAATTGAAAACTACATGGACGCAAGGAGGATGAAAGAATTAATTTATTGTTCACTTGATAAAAATGTAAAAAACGAAGTTTGGATTAATTAATTTAATAATAGAAATTAAAAATATCAAATGAAATTCATTTATATATACTGAATGAGAAGTATAACTTCAGTCGCGTGTACATGTACACACACTCTTTTTTTAAAGTCAACCATGTGGAATTTCCAGACTGAGATTACGGTACTTCCCACACTAATGGCTTTTCATGGCGCAACATATCTCCACTGGTGGTATGATGTTTTTCGCAAGTTTCTTGATTTAACATTGTGTGGCTTGCAGTTAGTCTACCATTATGTGTGATATACCAAATGAAAGGTAATTGTATCAGGATGCTCATAAATGTTTAATTAAATTTCTATCTGCTCTTGGTAAAAAGTTATAACCTGTTGAATTCTAAAATTTTATTTTACCGTTATCTCAAAATTGTGTTTACGAAAATGATTGAAATTTCGCACACATATAGTCGTAGTCATGGTCTATCATTACTCCATATATAATATTCCTCTATCTATTAAAGAAAAAAAGGTAAAAATAAAAAACGATGAAAATCGCTTAAAAACGGCCAAAAAACCTGTTTTTTTAAAACTTATTTTTCTCCGTATTCAGTCAAAACTCTTTTAACGATTTATGCACATGTGTGCGCATTTATCAGCCCTACATGTCCCATATAACTTGAGATTTTTTGAACGCTCCAAAAAAAGCTAATAATCAAAAACTACTCAAGTAGCACAAAAGTCTAAAATACACCAAAATATTTGGAGTATTTTTTGTACTTTCGTGATATGCATTTTGAATATAAAAAATATACCATTTTCTCGTATATAAAAATTAAACCGATTTTGGTATATAAATAGAGCTAGTGGTATAAAAAATGAACTGGTTTTTGGTGAAAAATTATTCCTTTGAAATTGAAAAATACACAAAAATAAATCTATGGATAAAATACACCATTTAAATTATTCTGATTTATAATTTGAACCAAAGTTTATTTTTCAACCTTAAATAGTTTGATGAATTAAAATGTACACTATTTCTTATGAAATAAATGAAAATAAATTATTCTCTATCACAATACAATTAACTAATGATTAAATATGAATTTGAGTGCCTAATTTAAGAACGAAACAAATTCCATCTACTGATTTTAGATACTACCCCGTCTAAAAATCGAGCGCCTCAAAAATTTCAATGAATTAATGATTTTTTTTTGGTTTTAAAAATCAGTTTTTCAAAAATAATAATTTTTTTGTTGTTTTTACATTTTTTTAGAAGCGTTCTCTTATTATAATATAAACGAATCGAATAAAGTAAGAATGCGGGATAATTAGGCCGATATAGTACTATTATAGTAAAATTATTAATCGCTGTCTTCATTATTTAAATGGCGGCCATGGAAAAATATGACGTCTCCCACTTATGTAGTCTGGTGAATTTTATGTCCACAGGGTGTACTTCCTACACCAAAGAGAGTGTACAAAATATACCGTTTCGGTTCATTTGAGAATCGAATAATTTTATGCACCAATAATGGTGTATTATAAAAACAATTGAATATCGGCGTATTTTTTGCACGGAATCTTAAAAGAAATGTTGAAATTTTGCGCAGAAAAGATGATGGTATAGTTTTATAATTTATGAATAAATTGAAACAATATTTATTTGTTCGAACGAAATGGTAACAGAGTTACGAATAACAGAGTTACGGGCGACAGAGTTACGAGCGTCAAAGTTACGCGAAACCGAAGTTACGAAAAACTAGAGTTACGAATTCTAAAGTTATGTTAAGCTATGACATGTGATTTTTGAGTTGGCAACAATTGCGAGGAACGATATGGAATTATGGAAACATAAATAAAAGAATATCGATAGGTGCAATATTAGTTGGACAAATAAGAAGTTAATTTCAATTATGTCCCCCAAACTTACATAAGTATACTTTATGTTTTTTTTTTTTCTATTTCAACGTTTTTGCGATCTTCTCACAAAAACAAAACCATTATGTATATCTATACCTATCCAATCAAAATTTTACAAGATTAAATAACACCCATTTTCGCTTTACTCATTTAGTTCTGACCAATGAGAAAAATGTTAATCTCTTGTTTGTATTTCCATAATTCCATATCGTTCCTCGCAATTGTTGCCAACCCAAAAATCACATGTCATAGCTTAACATAACCTTAGAACTCGTAACTCTAGTTTTTCGTTACTTCGGTTTCGCGTAACTTTGACGCTCGTAACTCTGTCGCCCGTAACTCTGGTATTCGTAACTTCGTCGGTTTCCCTGTTCGAACGATACATAAATAAAACAAATCAACACAAAAATGATGATTTTTAACTTTTAATTTGTCTGTATATGCAGAAAATGTTACTCATACGTCACAGTGTCCCTTCATTGATAAATTGATATTATGTATGATCAAATAATACGATCATGAAAACTTTTTAATTAAATATTTAGCAACATTATAATTTGCATAAAAATCCAGAATATAGCACTGGAATAATTGCCGTTAGCCAAAAATAGAGTATGATTTATGCAAATTCACATATCTAATGTAGGCTAAAAATTAATTGAAAAACAAAATAAATACATACAAAATAGTGGACATCGAGTGAAATAAATCAACCCAGAGGACAATCAGTCTATTCAAATTTTGTGTAAGGATAAGTTATTAAACGACAAAAAAAAAGATAAATAGGTACATCAGTGGGTTGAAAATATATAACATTAAAATGTTTGTAAAAAACCAGTTTCATAAACAATATAAATTACAAACAAAAATTAAAAAGCCATAAAATTTGATTTTAAAGCTTAACAATATGAAAAATGTTTTCAATATTTGAAAAAAAAAAAACAAATACGAATTTTGAATTGTTGAGTTATTTTGTCAGAGGAAACCCATCATCAGCAGAGTTCGGACTTCAGTTTCAAAATTTCGAAGTAACTTTGAAAAAAAAAGTGAAGTAGATCCAAAATTTCAGAAGTACCTATATTTCAAAATTAAACTTTCAGAACATTTATGTATTTACAAAAATGTACTTATTCTAATTTTTCAACAAAATTATTTTTCTTACCTTTTTTTTATTATGTGCTTTTCCTGAAAACTTTTCTCATTTAGTGGTTGCAACGGTGCTGTGGGGGTAAAACGGTTAGTTCAGCATAATCTAACAAATTTTTGATCAGGAATTCTTCAAAATCGGTCAAAATTACTTTGATACATTTTATTTATATCTTGAATTTGAATAATAACTGACCTCCATTCATCTTTTGAGATTTCAGTGGAGATTTTTTTCTCAATGCCTCGATCTGGTCAAAATTGAAGTTAAACCCCTTTCTCTAATTTCTCTAAATTTACTGTATGAACAATATTTTTCAATCAAGAAATAGAAGTAATTCCTGAAAAAGAGAAGCAGTTAAGTAGATTTTATTTTTTTTTTTTTCCCAAAATCCAAATAGATCTACTTCGATCGAAGTAAAGTCCGAACCCTGTCCATCAGCCAACAGTTTGTGACGATGGATGATCAAAATGTTCTGTAGATACTTTTTTTTTACTTTTCTTTTAGAACAGTGCCAGCAATAAGTAATTAAAGTAGTTGCAGCCTTTTGCATATAAGAATACATGTAACATTAATGACACTTATAACTAACAGAATAAAATTATTTTCAAATGGATAGTAGGAGGTACACTTAGAAAGTAACTTTCGAAATTTCTAGGAAATTTTCAACAAAAAATAATTGCACAGCTGGTTCGCACGAACTTGCTCTTATGTATGCCATTTTAAGAAAATTTAAATTATTAGGTTTTTAAAACCGAAATTTCGAATAATATTATATTTTTCAAAAAATTGAAAAATAAAAAAAAAAAAATATTTAAAAAAAATTCCAAAAATATATTTTTTTGAAAATTTTATGAACGTTTAATAATGTAATAGTGCTGAAAAAATAAATCTTAGTTTCAAAAATTGATCTTTTTTTTTTTATTATTTATTATTATTATTAATCGATTTTTAGATTCACTATCAAGCAGGCATGGAAAATGACATTTTTTAATTGTACTGAAAATTTACTCTTTATTGTACTGAAATAGGTCCAATTGTATTGAAATTTATTTTTCACGCGAAAAAATTTTTTTTTTTAATTCAAAAATCGTAGGACCCAAAAACACCTAAAAGTACAATTTTGACAGGTTTGTAGATAATGGCTCACTTTTGAACTTAAAATAAGTTTAAAAAACTTTCTATATTAAGGCCCAATTTATTCAAACTTCATTAAATTTAAAGTCGCCATTTAAACAGGGAAATTTTAAATTTTGTATGCTATTTGACAAATTTCTAATTTTTAATGGAGACTTTAAATACAATGGAGAGTGAATAAATTGGGTTTAAATAAGAAAAATATAAAACAGCTTGATCAGTTTTATAAATATTTTCAAAAAACAAGTCACTTCACTCAAATTGTAACATTTATTTTGGTTCAAAAATCTGAAATTAGTTTAAAACTTAATTCTTTCGATTTTCTCGTTTTTTGAAAGCTTAGATTGCAAGAAAATTTTTAAGACACAGTTTAATCATTGTTATCATAGAATCAAATGACAACAACTGCAAAGGAAACATTTCAAACTATGGGTCAAAAGTCCACCGAACAAATTAACATATTAGACTGTTGCCACAGGTTATACATACAGGTTATAAGTCCACGAACAAATTACCGACTCACAACCCACCCAAGTAGGTATGTCAAAAGTTCACAAAAAATTCCTCCACTTAGAAGGGCCAAAATCTACAATGCTGCTGAACTCTCATCTTTAAGTCTCTGCACACAAATTTTAGAAAATGTCTTTAATAAGTTTTCAAAAATCAAACCCACGTCAATTTGCAAACGATTCTTCATTAGAAGTTAAATCACGAATTTTTTTTCTAGTTTTTTTTTTTTCAAAATCAGTTGTGATAAATCTGATTTTGAGTTTTTGAAAATGTAATGAAGAATCTTTTGAAAGTAATTGACGCGTGCATAATTGATATGTGGACTTATAACCAACCCAAGAGGGCCAAAAGTCAATTATGGACTTATTAACGGGAGCGGGTCATAATTCTGCTTGTCAAAATTCTGTACGACAAAATTCTGTGGGGTCAAAATACTGTAATACCATAATTCTGTACGTCATTATACTGTAAATACAAAATTCTGTACGTCAAAATACTGTATCAACAAAATACTGACATGCAAAATTCTGTTTTGTAAAATTGTGCGCGCGCACTTTTTTACATTATCAAAACGATATTTTTTTACAGCATTTTTACAGAATTTTGATTTACAGAATTTTGATGTACAGAATTTTGAAATACAGTATTTTGACCAACCAGAATTTTGCTATACAGAATTTTGACTTTCAGAATTTTGTTCCTACAGCATTTTGCACATACAGAATTTTGACATACAGTATTTTGGCATACAGTATTTTGAATACAGAATTTTGCAACATACAGAATTTCGACCCCAACCCCTTATTAACCGTGAACTAATGACCATACACCTCAAATTTTATCTTATCTTACAGAAGTCTATCTGAAAAATAACCTATAAATAAATCGGCTCTATATTCTGAAATATCCTTAAAGAACCTTTATGTAAATAATAACCTTTGTGATATAAATACTTCAAACTTTAAAGATACTGATGTTTTAATTGGGATTTTCTCAGTTTTCATTTGTTGACCCAGAAAAAAAAGAAGACATTTATATGAATTCATAAATTAATAAAGTTTTACATCAAAATATCAACAATAATCCCACAAATCCTAAGTCATAATATAAGAATATCAAATATCACACAAAACTCATAACGATTTTCGTTTCATCCATTTTAAATTTATTTATGTAAAAGCAATGTAAAATTACTCAATTACAATACGAATATTACCATTATCCCCATCATCATCATCATCATCATGACCATTAAAAGCAAAAGACTATAGTATATTGAGAGTTTTCTCTGTTAAAGTCACGTATAGGTATATACGCATACAGATACATTGTGTTGTCTCCCTAATGAATACATGACACAAAATGTCCTGGACATTTCGTTCGTTTCTGGCAAAAAGGAAGTATATTTTAATATTATCATCTCACATTTATATATCCGAGAAGTATAGAAAGTAACATCATCAGCATTACTATGACAACAAAACTATTATCCTACGACGAATGAAAATGATAACGTTGGCTCGTTATGGGAATATTGTATAATATAGGTACCCTCTATACTACTTTCGTTCTCCTACTGGTACACACAAAGAGCTCCATGTTTTCTGTCATTCTCCAAAGGGAATATTTTGTTAAATCCATCTTTTCAATTAACTTTGAAATGAAACAGACAGAAGGACTCTATTATACGTTATTATTGTATGGTGACCATATTTGTGATGGTAAAGGTTACATATCTAGGATAAAAGTTTGAAATTAATAGTCCTTAAATGTTTAATTAAATGATTTAATTGTTTGCGTTCGTTTGTCAAAGAACAATTCTTACGTCAAATATTTAAAACAAAAATTTATAAAATATATTATATTTTTTTTTTTAAATAAAATAAAATATGGTCACCCTAATTATTAAAAGCCACCACCATGAGCAGAATGGAAAAGCAATGGAACTTTTTTTTTTTTGTATTCTTCCCAAAAAGTAAATTGAGTGTGTGGTTTTGACTTTCTCTTACTCAGAGGGACTAAACTGCTTATTTTTTTTTTTTTTTCATTTTGCTGTGAGATAGATTGTAAACCTACACCTTTGGTGAAGCATTAAGTCCTTAACTAGACCCAGGAGCAAAAGTTAATTTTGGGGACTTCTGTATATCAAGACTCTAGCTTGGCTCTCTTATGTTGGGTTGCTCTGTATGTGTATACTGCTCGATGATTTATGATGCTTGAATTACTGCAGTCAACTCCCAAAACAAAAAGCTGTGATAGTAATATACCTTCATAATGCTGGTATAATAAGGACAATCGAGAATGATTCACGGGACTAAAAATTGTCATTCCCATGTGAAATCGTGCACAACACATAAAAGCAACATATTGCGTGGTGTGTTATAAATACAGAAAAAAAAAAAATAAAGATATTACATTTTTGAAATTAAATGGTTTTCAGAAATCTAGGGATCAAAAAATATAATTTTTTATGGCTTCACATTGAGCATAATAATATATTATTTTGGAGTTATCCTTTAGATTTGAATTAATGAAATATTTGTAGAAGATTCTAGTCACTGAGAGAACTGATGAATCCTCATCAATCTTCGAAGCCGCTCATATTCATGAAGAATCAAGGTTCACCGTCAAGTTCTCTAGCAACTTTGGCACTACATTCTTTTTTACAGGAGGCCAATTTCTAACTTCTATACCAAATATGCCAGAAATTTTAAAGTCGTTAAAGTTGAACAAACTCCTCATAAAATTTCAGCTATACTTAAGATGAATAGTTTCTGAGATATAGAGCTTAAAAATCGCAAAAATCGTAGCTGACTCCACTTGCTCACTCACTCACTAACTGACAGATCATCAAAATTATGGAGAAATTCCCGTTATTGTAAAATCTTGAAATTTGTCACAGCGATGGGTCTTGTGGTGGGAAAAGGGAAAAATTTAAAAATTTGAGAGTTTCAATTCAGGGGGGCTGAATTTTCATCAAATATTTTGAAACTTGGTAGAGTGGTAGAGTTGGTAGTTTTGATTTGATTTATTGAGCACGTTAAAATCCTAACGTTACGGGTTATTATAAGTAATTATAAATCATCTTTAATAAATAAAATAATTAAGATAATAATAATAAAAATAAATATCTGTATAAAAAGAAGATAACAAAACTAAATTTCTAATTTACAAAATTAATGAAAAATCTAATTTTAAACTGCTTTGATTTTATCAATGAAAAAAATTTAAAATTTGCGAATTTTAGCCCGAGAGCGTGGTAACCGCCCATTTTCATTATATTATAGAGCACTTGAATCGTTTATTTCAGAAACGACATAAGTCCATGAGCATAAACTTGTCAGGAGCAACAAAAAACTGTTTTTTACTTAAAATTCCACAACACTTCAAATTTAGAGTATGCCGAGTTATAATCTAGCCTAAGATGCATTTAGAAACCTTTAAAATATAAACTTTTTTTTAGGTCTTTGCGGGTTTTTAAGCCTTTAAAGTCGGTGGACTTATGTCGTTTCTGAAATAAACGAAATTTTTGTGGTAAAACTTTTGTTTTTATTTAGCTATAGTTTTTGAACCCTACTTTCGATTTTAATAAATGAAATAGCAGTAGATAGAGTAAATCTTTACCTTTTTATAGATGTATAACTTAAAGGCTTGCGTGTCATGATGTTTGCCAAAAAAATTTAAAACTGGTAAAATGTCATATTATTCAAGAGTTAAAAATGCTGCCACCACCAGAAATCTGGCTATAACTTTTGAATCCTGAGTACAATTTTAATGAATTTAATAGATATAGATAGAGTAATTCTTTACCTTTTTGTAGATATATAACAAAAGGGGGTGCGTGTCAAGATTGCTGCCAAAATAATTTAAAACTGGTAAAAAGTCATGTATTTAACAGTCAAAAATGTTGTCACCGGGTGAAAATTTTCCATATATTTTGAACCCTTTTCTTTCAGTTTTCGTATTTTGGGGGGTCTGACATACTTAATTTTTTTTTTCAGAAGATGAATAACTATACATAAATGAGAAATTTCCAAAAAAAATTTTTGGAAAAAGTGGACTTATGCTGTTTCTGAAATAAACGATTCACTTGTGATAGAGTCTTATATATCTAGCTTGGTAGAATCTTTTGCAAAAGAAACATTTTAAAAATAGACATCCTCTAATCAGAGGTTGTGGTCCCCACCTTTAAAAATATTCGAACACAACTGCCTTAAAAAAATTATAAAATATGGAGAGCTTGAGATTTTTTTTAGACAAGGCGCTAATAACCAAATAATATAGATTTTAAATTTTAAAATCAAAAACAAAACAAATTTAAAACCAAACTTAACTTGGTACATCTTAACTTTTACATCTCAGTACTTTTTGTGCCAGCATAATTTTTACTTAGAAGAACTTGGCTCTTTTTTTTAACATTTATGTTTTTGTTGAATTTCATGAAGTCTCATCTCTCTTTCAAGCCTCCGATCTGGGAGACGAACACAATCCTGAAATTTTGAATCCAGAAATTCCAGAATATCAAAAATCTGGGTTTTAGATTTGCGGGATTTCGATTTTTATCAGGTCTCTGAATTTTAATTTTAAACAGGTCACCTCATCGCATCATGATTCCCTTCCGTTTCTTGTCAAACAATCTCAAAATTATTTTGTCATAATATGTATATTTTATTTGTGAGTTGAAAGAAAAAAAAAGGAACAAAGGACATCTATAAATTTGAGGGTCACTTTTGTGCTTTTTATTCATGCAAAAAGTAACTGTAAATCTTCATATATGAATCTATTTATTGTTTTTTTTTTGGTAAACTAAATTATCCTAAACGCAGATAATTTTTTTCTTTGAGTCTTGCCTGCAAAGCCCCAACATTATAATCCAGATGTGCTTGTACAAAAAAAAAAAAGAAAAATAACACCGCAATATGCACGATGATAACATCTGTTCCAGATTAGCTAGTACATTCCCAACCTAATGCCGCATATTCGCTTCCTTCTAACATAACTTTTTATGAGCAAATCTCGCAAAAACATAAAGACTAAAATTTCATTTACGACCCAACACAAAAAAAAGGACTCTTTTTTTCCTTTCAACACACCCATTTAATAGCTTCAATACACACACTCTATGTGTAAGTGTGTATTTTTGTATATATCTATCATTATAGAGCTTGTATAGCTAAAGCCCCCTCTGTGCATTTGAATGCGTGAAGTGTACCCTCTGTTGCCACAATTACCACAAAAGATACGAAAAGCAAGAAGAACGTGTGCGCTCCTCATTCTCCATCAAGGATAGTAAAATTATGAACATTCTTCGCATTTAAAGAGGAGATTCCTCTCCAAACTCATCGCATACCCAAACCAAAAAAAAAAAAAAATCATCATCAAGAAATAGCATAGTATAACACAACATAGCAATATTATAGCACCAACCGCCTATTTCGCAATTCGCCCATTTTTTCTCTCAATGAGGTAAAAGAGAGTGCTATTATATTACGCTTTGCATCCTGGATTTCCAGGGTATACTATATTTTTTTTCGCAGACATCCGGTTTTCATATTTTCATTTCTTGTCTTTGTTCAAAATTTCCATTCTATTCTATTATGGGATTCCGGTTTTATTCGCCATCATGGATGCTGGTTGCTCAACCCACACCATCACAGCAGCTGTAGGAGCAAGGACTAAACTAATACTAAGTCGTTTGGCGCTGTTGTCTTTTGCGTGAAAAAGCAATTTCAGAGCATCGTCCTTGCCACATGCAAAGTCCTAGATGACATGTAATTAAAATAGTGTGAAATATTATCTGTGGAGAGAAAATACGAAATAAAAGCAAAAAAAAAAAAAAAAAAAAAAAACACCGCGAAGAGTCCTTGTTATTTACGAACCACTGCACACCTATGTTTACTTTTTGCTTCGCATTTGCTCCTTATATTGTGCTCCATGAAAAGCTGGTGAGGTGGTTTTTGTTCCTTGTAGTTAGGTGTATTGAGTTGTAGTTGTCCTTTTAGGGGGCAAAGTGGTGTATGGAGCTAATACTTCTTCGTTTTATTTCTATTTGTTTAATTTTGTTGTTGTTTGTCCTTGTTATGAAGATGATGATGCTAGAAGCAACGATTCTATTTGTTATTACTAATATACGAAAAACTCATACTAATAACGGGGCATGTGCATCAGTAATCTTTTTGAAAAGATCAAAAGTGCTCCTTGCTACATGCAAATATTGTATATGTAACGTATTTTTTGAGATTCATTGTATACAGCAAATAAAATCATCATTGAAAGAAAATGGAGGCAAGGATATTATTGCATTGAGTGAACAAATACAATAAGAAGGAAATAAAAAATGAAGAAACAAAAATATTATCTCTGATTTTCTAGCGGATTGCATCGAGGGTGTACGTGATTGCTCGTAAATAAAATACAGTTTGTAGAAGTCAAGTTTCATTCTCCGAGCCTATAAAAGTTACCGCCCAAGCATGCTCCCACTTGCTGCTGAATATGTTCAAAAGCTTCCTTGGGGAAGGCATATTTCTCAAGTTCTTTTGGGATACAATAGCATTGTTCGTTCTTAGGAGTGTTCTAGCAAAGATTATAGAATATATAATCTTTGGTTCTAGATATAGTAGTGCTTTGAGGAATCCTTGAAAATTTCAATTTTGAGGCCTGTCTAAACCGCTGCGTTGCACATAGAGGTATTTCAACAATCCAAGCATCCAAAATAATTTTTTTATTGTTGTTGTTTTTGTTACAAAAAAAATTTTTATCCATCGTTCTTTTCACCAGAAATAATTAAACACTGCAATTTTAACAAAAAGCTAACACTTTTCCAAGACAGCGCAGATCAATTCCGTCTCACAAAATTTCAATGATTAAGTTATGACTAATTTTTTTAGCTTCTCGGGATTGAAGAAGAGTGGGGATTCAGCCTGTTGTTTGTTGGAGTGTCCCCTACTTGTTGACTGCAATAATAGCGGATATTAGTTAACTTTGATAACCCGACAAACTACATAGTGTAGGATGTTCGTATGGTCGAATAATGCATAAAAATATTTTTGTTATATTTTTGGAACCCTTAATTTTTTTTTTATTTACAAAAAACCATTTTTACAGACTGTATCTATCAATATCTCACTCATTTTTTTAACAATTCCCAATATGTTATATGTTTTTGGAAAGAGGACCAGACCTTTTGAATGATATATATAAGTCTATTGTTTAAACAAATTAAGTGTAGGTTTTTATTACATAAATCTTGAAAAAGTGATTTTTTTTCTCAATTTTTTCAACTTTACCCAATTTTTTTTGCAAAATAAAACAAACAAAAAAATAAAGTTAGGTTATATTCTGAAAGAATATTTATTTAAGCACAAATTGGTGTATTGTTTTGTTGAATTTGACCAAAACTGCGGAATGTATGCTACTTTTCCGTAACTAGAAAATATGGCATATCATGATGTGAATTGCAAGGTGCACAATAGGGTGTTCGTTATTTTAAAATAATTAGAATTTGTATGCTTCTAGGATATGGTTATATGGTTATATGGTTGGAAATGAACTAAAAATAATATTCCCTAAGTTTCAAGTCTCTAACTTTATTTTAACCCGTGCCGCCAAGCGGTTGAAGTTTCTTATGGGAATAACATGGGGTCATTGGACCTAGTTCGATCAATTTTTTATTCTAGCCAAACCATTTGTTCAAAAAATTTGACTTTTGGCAGCGTATAGAACATGCAAATACATCTATGTGCTTTGTTCTAAGGAAACGTTGTTTTTTTCAAGTAACAGAAGGCCTCATTAGGACCACCCAAGTAACATTTTCGGAGCTACGAGTTGTTAAAATGTTCGATTTAAGCTTTGAAGGAGTTAACTTCGTGACTACAGCTCTATTTTATACTCCGTTGCAACTTCTGACATTTTCTTACTAATCATGAGCTCTATATTCTAGGTTCATAACATCTTCAAGCTCTATAGCCTTATAAAGCTTACTGCTCTATTAATATGCTCTTATACACTTTAAAACACAGCCTTCCACGAGCAATACTTAGACAAATGCTCTTTAGAGCCACTCAGTAGCCTCTTCTTTTAATTCGTACCCATACCAACAAAAAAGCAAGAGAATCGCCTACAAACACGAAAATAAATAAAATCATAAACAGGGTGATTCATTTGTAAAACTCCTATTTATTTTTTAGAAATAATTATCAAACAGAAAATACTTTTAATACCTAAATATTTTGCGTAAAAACGCATTCACTTCTTGATATTCTCTTTTTTGTGTTTGTTAGTCAGCTGTCAAGTTTTAGCAACAACGAGATATGACTTATGAGAGTACCAATGCGAAAAAGCGATAAATAATTTTTATTATATAAAAACTTTTCGTGCTGTGTCGCTTTCTCGTATAGCATTAGCATTTAAAACGACAATGACATTTGGGGTTTTTTATCATATTATTATAAAATCCACACCAACGTACGCGAGAAAGCTACAAATTATTTTGCTTTTAAAAAACCCTAAATGTCATTGTCGTGTCGCATTTGCTTTTAAAACTCTTTTCGCTTAGGCAGGGCCGGTTTTAGGGGGGGGGGGCAGCCTGGGCCGTGGCCCAGGGGCGCACAAATTGAGGGGCCCCGAACTTTTACAAAAGTGATATAAATAACGAAGTCTTTCCAATCGATGTTTTATTCATTTTTACTTTCACAAAGGCGCCCCAATTTTTTTCTATTTTACATTTTCAACAGCGCTCGTTTTGTTTGTCCTAAACTTTTTGAAGAATGAAGGCGCCCCCAATTTTAGGTTTGGCTTCCGGAAGGACAATGGTGTCCAAAATCATAGTTCATCTTTGAAAGACTTAGGCAATCCTAATATTCACAGAAGGGAGACGGACAGAATTCCGAAATTAAAAATCCAGAAAGCCCAAAATCCAGAAAACCCTTAATCCCGAAAACCCAAAAACTCGAAACCCCAAAATTCCGAAAACCCAAAATCTAGCCAAAAATTGACAGCTTCTCCATTTCTCATAAGAACTACGTTCGTGTGTGAGAATAAAAAAATAAGTCTGTTCGTCGTTCCCCCCTCCAGGGCACTCTAAATCATGTCAATTAACTGTCAAAAAAATCAGAGTTTCTCGGGTTTTCATTTTTCATCGAACACCTCAGAGCTTTAGTTTCATCAGCGAACATCGAACACAGAGGAAATAACTCTGGTTGAAAAAGCTACAAAAAACGCTTGACAACGAATTCGGAGCGACCCAGAGTGCCCTAGAGCTCACAACGAGCAAACCTAATACTTCTAAATGTATGTCGTTTTCGATTGGCCGTCCGGAATCATTCAGAAGCCTGCTGCAAGTTTTTTATTCTCCTAGTGAAAAAACAAAAAAAAATTATTTGATTTTTCACCAATACAGATATTAAATTTCAGAATTGGGTGGAAGCGAAAGTTTAAATAATTTATTTTTGTATATAAATGCAAAAATTCAAACAAAAAGCTATCTAATATTTATTTTTAGTCGCATTCCTAAAATCCAAAAATAAAACCCCGTTAGTTTACGCACGAAAAATATTTTTTCTGAATTTCGTAGTTTTTACATAAATTTGCTTGTTTTCCAAAAAAGCCGAACTTTCAACATTAACTGCCAATTAAAAACTATTGGTGCTATTTATTTGAAATATGGCGCATTATTTCGATAAAGCAATTCTTAAAGATTATGTAAGAAGCTTTAAGAGAATAAAAATATGTTTTTTACAGCTTTTTGGCGATCTTTTTCGGTTTGTTGCAGAAATGTCACATGGGGCTACAAGGGGTTAATCATCATTATTTAAAGTATAAATATTTATATTAGGTATAGTTTGAAGTTTTACTTTCAAATATTTGTGTTTAAGAAATGTTATCAAAGATCAACACAAGCAACCATCTCATTGTTTTCTTTTGTTATTATGTTTTACTAATACTAAAGCAAAATGAATTTATATTTACACTTCATAGCTCTAAATCAAATGCAAAAACACTCACACAAATGCTACTGGCCACCAGAAGCTATACAAGAAATGAAATAGAGCTCTTTTTAGCTCTAAAAATCGAAAAAATAGCTCTAAATGAGTTTTTAAAGAGTTTTATTGACGCTATACAGCTAAATGAAGTTAAAGAAGCCAAATTATTTAGCTTTATAAGCGCTTGTAGAGCTAAAAACGAACTAGAATTGTTACTTGGGCAGCTCAAAGAGGTTTCTTGAAAGTATGCAATGGAAGTATGAAATATTGCATACTTTCAAGAAAACTTTTGGAATAGGCTAGATTTTAAGGATTTTTTACCGGATTCCTAATGGAGGCATACTCTTTTCAATATCATTATGTTATATTTATTGAGAATAATTTCACTGCACCTATAAAGACACTATAATGAGCTCCAGAGAACAACCAAAGATGAATAAGGAAACTTTTTAGGTTCCAATAATTGCCCTTAAAAGTACTTAACGTCTCCAAGATTATTACTAGTAATATGTATTCGAAACCAGAAAAGCTATGAAATAATTCTTCTAAGTTTTTTTTTACCAAAACCAATAGAGAGTCCTAAAAGGTGAAATAAAAAAAAATACAAAAAAAATAAAAAAAAAAAACAAAAATGTAATTAAAGGATGCCATTCTCTGAGTAGCTTCCTTTTCCTTTTGTCATGTAGCACTATATAAATATCTATATTTACGTGCATGCAATTGCAATTTTTTGAACTTGGAAAGACTGTGGGTCGTAACGTAACTGAGTTCTGAGGAGGGTGCGAAGCCAGTTGCACATCGTCGTTGGCTGTATGAATGCAATTCTATAGTGTGTGGTGATTTTGTGGTTAGCCATGTGGCTAATGTTTGTGTGTGTACACACACATAGATACCTATTCTATATGAACATTTTAAACCGCTTCTGCCACAATGGAATACTAACGGCATACCGCCGCCGCATGCCACCACACTACATCTCTCTCTCTCTCTCTGAAATCTCATCGACTGATGTGGAAAATTGTTAATTTTAAATTGAATTCTTCTTCTTGTTATTTCTTCTTTATTCTTCTTAAATACAAAACTTTGCTTTGCTATATTTTTTTTTTGTGTTCTTCTTTTATTTTTCATTATTCCGGGTCCGGAAATGACTTTTCGTTTATTCTCTTGGTTTAAATCAAAAACGTGACTTGTAGTTATTTTTATAGTGATTTTTGTTTAAATCTCTGATGTGTCTATTAACCCGGAAAAAGTTCATTGCTGTTTGAAAAGTTCAAATTGTAATTCATTAAAAAAATGAACTAATTTGTAAAAGTATTGTTAGTTGACGAACATCGAATCTATACATAACTACATTTCAGAATTCTGTGAATTTTATAAAAAATAAAAAATAAAAATGTTTGGTTTTTTTTTTTATTTTAACTTTTTTTTTTTTAATCAATGTTTTAAAAAAGGGATTTTTTTGATTTTTTTTTTTAATTTTTGTTTAAAGTGCTTTATAATGTTTTCTCTTAAATGGCATACTTTTTTTTAAATGTAGGTACCTAAATAAAATAAAAAATTATTTTTTTTTTAAACCGCTCCACAGTGTGGTAATTCGCCAATCTGACTGGACAAAATAGAAAAAAAAAAGTTTAGCCACATGATTTTAAATCATGAGTTGAGCTTCTCAATACAATAGGTAACTGCAATTCATGTTTGGTTTTTTTGTTTTCGTCTCGGATTAACGGAAGCTAAGCTTGAAAGTTGGTTCTTGTCAACAGTTGGATATAGATAATACAAAGTATTCTATTTTTCGCTTGAGTTTGGTTGACGATTAAAAACGCTGTGGTAGTTTTTTTGTTGTAATTATTTTTTTTAATTGTTAATCTACATTTGGAGGTAAAGTATTATAATTTTTATTTATTAATTACCATTGCAACTATTTAAAAAAAAAAAAATTCTGTAAGAAGGCTAGGAAGTGCAAAAAAAATATCTTTGTTTTTCAATTAGAGGTAAAGTTAATTTTTCCGCATTTTTCCGGTCTGAAATTAATTAATTAATGTATTGTGGAGTGTTGTCATTAAGATTAGCTATTTACATGTCTCGCGTTTTCTCGACCGCCATACAACTTTTTTCACTTTTCAAAATGAAGTCAAGATTTTCAAAAAAACAAATTTTCGAAAAATGTGTCAAAACTGCCAAATAAGATCGAAAAGACAGTTTTTTTGATCTTTTAATGAGCAGGTATCATCTTTGGAACATTTTTGACATTAAATAAAAATTAAAAACATATATAAAAGTTTTGTGCTTCAAGTTAAGCGAAAAAAAGACAAAAAAGGTGGACGACACTTTGGACCGCTCTTTAAACATGAATTTCATTTTGCTTGACCAATATTATGTGATAACTAAATAAACAAAAACAGTAGATAGTGAAACAAAAGAAGAAAAAAATTTTTAAAAACTAAAAAAACGGGATAAATATAACAAACGGAAGGTTAAAAGTCTCCTAAGTGCACCTATCCATTAGAAAATAGTTAAAATCAGTAGAATCGCTCTCCGCAAAATTGAAAAAGCATATTCCAATAATACCGGAAAGGATTTATCGAAATGTTCTTTGAGTGAAGGATCAAAATGTATAAAAGATTAAGTTCTGATCCTCTGGAACCACTAAAACACTGGAATTTTCAACTAATGAGGCATTATCATTGATGAATGATGCTTTTCTGTCGGGACATTTAAAAGAAGTTCAATGCAAAAAGGAAGCAAGTGTAAAAGGGCAGAAATAGGGTCAGGAAGAAATTTAGAGAATTATTAGCTTGAAAAACATCGAAGGTAATATAAACACAGCTGCTTTTAATAGGCCCTTATGTTTCAAGTTTGCATCGCACAAAAAGGAGTTACTTTTTTAAATTATCTGCAGATATTTTTAAGGGTGATGAATTTTATCTATTCACATTCATTTGTTTAAAACTGTTAAGAAAAAAAGTCGATTCAACGCGAGTTATTAATTTTGTCCAGCTAGATTCGTGATTGGCCACACTGTGCGCTCTTTCGAAATTTTTTTTTTCTAAAAATTCTTTTTTATACACGAAATCAAAAGCGGATTTATTAATCGATCGGGATTTTGAAAAAACAGTATACCAGAAGACGGAATTTAAAAAAAAATTGGAATTTTAGAGCTTTTTTCAGGATTTTTGAACGAAAAAAACCGCATTAATAACTTAATTTAAAAAAATTTGATATTGGTTCAATAGTTTGGAAGATTTAAGAAATCAATAACACGCTTCTACGGCAGGTACCGTTAATAACGATTCAAAAAATATCTTTTTTTTATTTCTGAAATTGGGTCTTATTTGTAGCATTGCAAAACCAATTTGAATAAAAATCATTAGAGTCCTTTTTGAAAACACGTTATTTAAAGAAAACAGCAAAAAATGTTAACTACCAAGTTTGAAGAAAATCGCTCCCGTAGTTTCGGTTGTATCTCGAGGTGCACACGGTACAGAAATGTGGAAGCCATTTTTTGTTTTCGATCACAGTAATGTCATGTCACTCCTCAAAAAATCAATTTCTATGCGTTTAAAACTGAATCGTTTATTTCAGAAACAGCATAAGTCCATGAGCACCAACTTTTCAGGAGCAACAAAAAACAGTTTTTTATGTTAAAACTCCACAACACTTCAAATTTAGAGTATGCCGAGTTATAATCTAGCTAAAGACGCATTTAAAAACCTTAAAAGTATAAACCTTTTTTCAAGTCTTAGCGGGTTTTTAAACGACTTATGTCGTTTCTGCTCAAAACGACTTTTTGTTGGTAAAACTTTTGTTTTCATCTAGCTATAGCTTTTGAACCCTGCTTCTGATTTTAATGAATAATATAGCAGTAGATAGATTAAATCTTTACCTCTTCATTGATGTATAATTTTAAAGCTTGCGTGTCATGATGGCTGGCAAAATAATTAAAAACTGGTAAAATATCATATATTCAAGAGTAAAACACGCTGCCAACGCGAGGAAATCTGGCTATAACTTTTGAACCCTGAGTTCAATTTTAATAAATTAAATAGATATCGATAGAGTAATTCCTTACCTTTTTAAAGATGTATAACAAAAGGGTGTGCGTTTTAAAACTGGTAAAAAGTCATGTATTTAGCAGTCAAAAATGTTGTCACCGGGTGAAATAGTTCCATATATTTTGAACCCTTTTCTTTCAGTTTTCGTATTTGGGGGGGTCTGACATACTTAATTTTTTTTTAGAAGATGAATAACTATTATACATAAATGAGAAATCTTCAAAAAAAAATTTTTTTGGGAAAAATGGACTTATGCTGTTTCTGAAATAAACGATTCAACTAAAAACGAACTCTGATTTTGAAAAATAAAAATTTTACGTGCCAAAACTAATCATTGTCTAATGTACCAGTAGGTTTGTGTAATATATGGTAGGTACACCAAAATAAAATTTTGAAACTGCTTTACTTTCTCTTCAGAACAACCTCCCTCTGCCCTTAGAGCATTACTAAGCTTATAAGAACTATTTTAATTTATTTTTTCTGAACAAAAAAAATCTCATCACAGAAGGGTAAATATTGTCACACTTAAAAAACTTTCGTCCCTTTTTTTTCGTTTTAAATGCAAATAAGTTCATTCCTTCCATTCGGGTATAATTATCTGTGTTCTGTTACAAATTTGTATATTATAAAGACTTTATTTTAAGTGGGTATAACTACTTTATAGAACCCAGAATAATCAGATGGAATTAAAACATTCTATCCGAATAGTCTATTTAATAGACCCGAGCTCCAGAGCAAAAATAGAACAAATTCGTTCAAGACTTTTTATTGGCGATTATGGTTCCTTGGCATACAAGAATACTCCAGCCAAAAGTGCTACTAAATCCATTGGTGCATTTCTGAGAAAACGGCAACACTGGTCGGTTTTCAGTTTTTTTGATTTAACTCGAAAACCAAGCCTGACTTTGAAATTGTTCAAAGACACTTTTCATAGCAAATTAAATTTTCTGTCAAGTTAAGATGGTTAAAAAATTTTAAAAATTATTTTTGACTAAAATTCTAACCTAAAATCAAAGAAAAAAAAGTTAAAAAATTGACAATTTTATTTTTTTTTACTAAATCAAGGGGCATTTTGTGTCTGTAGCCGGGACGTCCAAACTTTGTACTAATGAAATAAAGTAGAGGTAAAATCCTTTGATAATACGTAATTTTTAATTTTTTTTGTCAAGAAACAACTTAAATGTACCTATTCAAAAACTAGCACTTTTTCTAAATTTTTGACTTTTTTAGTGAAAAGCAAGTTTTTAAAACTCGATAAAATCCTATTAATTGGTAACTTTTAGACTTTTAAAGTAAACATACTTCGAGGGATTGATTTAATATAAACTAAATATGACAAACAAAAAAATTTATTTGCATCCTTATGGCCTTTTGTGCAATTTTGTGTATGTGCATTTTTATAAATACGGGTCGAATGGATGGACGGAGAGCCATTAGCTTTGGTCTATTGCATAGAAGAACATTTAATACCAACTCATTTACTGTTTTCAATGGCCTGAAAAACAATTCTTGTAAAATCCGCGACCAACGAAAAGTTTCTCTTGAAAAACGAAAAAAATACTGTAATGAGTTTGAAACAAAATAGCTCAGGCAAATTAGTAAATCAAATTGCACTTTTCGCGGGACAAATTTTTTTCATGGAACGTGTTTAGGTGAATGTCCTTATCGTAAAAGTGAATTTTTTGGGATGATAAGATATCGGGAACAGCCGCCATCTTGGAAAAGAGGTTGGTGCCGTTTTTATTTTATAACTCCATTTTTACTCATTTAAACCAAAAATGTCCGAGGATAGACTTATTCACAATTAAATTATCTAAAAAATGATATACAAATGAATTCCGTGAGTTAGTTAAATTCAATTTTATAGTCGGTCAAAGTCCAAATTCTTCTCGCAAGGTTAAGACAATATGATATTTTTTCAAATATCTGAAGAACTTTTGATTTGTTTGGGATTTTCTTCAAGAATGAATTATAGCACTTTTGATTATCTATAAAATGAGCCCTTTATATAAACTGTAACCAACATAATGTATAAGCCATCTAACGTCGAAGTTCACATTCTACTAGTCAAAAGTGAGAAAATAACAAGTTTTCTTCTATTAGACCGAGCAAATTTTTGAAGTGGAGGTATAACCAAAATATAAGTAAACAGTTTTTTAACTATATTCGTCTAAATATTGAATTCAAAGTTTGAAATCTTTAATGTTAACCTTTATATGGTTTTCGAGGTTTTAAATGAAGTGAATTTTCCAATTAACGTGAATAAGCTAAAGTGACACTATTTAAGATTCTAAATATAAGAACTGATGCCCTGTCATTTTTCCAAAACATGAACACCTCAATCTCAGCATTACGATAAGTATAACTCAAGATATGAGGTGTGTAAGCCGTTACCTTTTCGAGACTATTGTGTTTAATTTTTGATTGTTTATTTGAACTATTGAAATCCCAAATAAGTTCAGTTAAAAAATCGTATATCATGACCTCGACGTTTGGTTGCTTCTACAATGTGATGGTTACAAAAACAATAAAGGGTTCATTTCATAGATAATTAAAAGTGCTATAATTCATTCTTGAAGAAAATCCCAAACAAATCAAAAGTTCTTCAGATATTTGAAAAAATGTCATATTGTCTTAACCGAGCGAGAAGAACCCGGACTTTGACCGACTATAAAATTGAATTTAACTAACTCACGGAATTCATTTGTATATCATTTTTTAGATAATTTAATTGATAATAAGTTTATCCTCGGACATTTTTGGTTTAAATGAGTAAAAATGAAGTTATAAAATAAAAACGGCACCGACCTCTTTTCCAAGATGGCGGCTGTTCCCGATATCTTATCATCCCAAAAAATTCATTCAGGACATTCACCTAAACACGTTCCATGAAAAAAATTTGTCCCGCGAAAAGTGCAATTTGATTTACTAATTTGCCTGAGCTATTTTGTTTCAAACTCATTACAGTATTTTTTTCGTTTTTCAAGAGAAACTTTTCGTTGGTCGCGGATTTTACAAGAATTGTTTTTCAGGCCATTGAAAACAGTAAAAGAGTTGGTATTAAATGTTCTTCTATGCAATAGACCAAAGCTAATGGCTCTCCGTCCATCCATTCGACCCGAATTTATAAAAATGCACATACACAAAATTGCACAAAAGGCCATAAGGATGCAAATAAATTTTTTTGTTTGTCATATTTAGTTTATATTAAATCAATCCCTCGAAGTATGTTTACTTTAAAAGTCTAAAAGTTACCAATTAATAGGATTTTATCGAGTTTTAAAAACTTGCTTTTCACTAAAAAAGTCAAAAATTTAGAAAAAGTGCTAGTTTTTGAATAGGTACATTTAAGTTGTTTCTTGACAAAAAAAAAAAAAATTGCATATTATCAAAGGATTTTACCTCTACTTTATTTCATTAGTACAAAGTTTGGACGTCTCGGCTACATACACAAAATGCCCCTTGATTTAGTAAAAAAAAATAAAATTGTCAATTTTTTAACTTTTTTTTCTTTGATTTTAGGTTAGAATTTTAGTCAAAAATAATTTTTAAAATTTTTTAACCATCTTAACTTGACAGAAAATTTAATTTGCTATGAAAAGTGTCTTTGAACAATTTCAAAGTCAGGCTTGGTTTTCGAGTTAAATCAAAACAACTGAAAACCGACCAGTGTTGCCGTTTTCTCAGAAATGCACCAATGGATTTAGTAGCACTTTTGGCTGGAGTATTCTTGTATGCCAAGGAATCATAATCAGCAATAAAAACTCTTGAACGAATTTGTTCCATCCAAAAGGGTCTATTCAATAGACTAGAAGGCGTTTGCTTTTTTCTTTTTCATTAATTGAGGTCTATTTTAAAAGTTTTTTTTTTTATTCTTTCTTATTTCTTCACTTAACATTGATTTTTTTTAAACCTTTTCTTTTCTTGTTAATTTAATTTTTGTCTGAGATTTCTTATTACTATTTATTTATTTATTTAGAAATGACTAGTGATGGGAACTATCGAATAAAAACTATCAAACTATCGATAGTTGTAAAATATTCATTCATTCGATAGTTTTAAATCTTTGATTCAGTTACTATTTTCATTCGAATAGTTTTTTTATTCGATAGTTTTTTCATTTGAATAGTTTTTTTTATTCGATAGTTTATTCGATAGTTTTTATCCGATAGTTTATTCGATAGTTTTTAATGGAATGAATAAATGAATGAACTATTCGATAGTTCAAATCATTCGATAGTTCTCATCACTAGAAATGGCTCCTCTCCTATCTTTGTTAAGGAGTTATGGAGGTTTTAAAGCGGAAATATGGTGATTTTTTCAAAAACATCCTTGTTTTCAAGTAACGTTACATTTTTAAACCACACAACTCCTTTCCCCAAAACAAATTTTTGTAGGTATTCATCTGGAAAATTGTTCGTCATAAGAAAATAAAAACCTCAAAGTCGTAAAATGTTTAAAATTTCTTAAATAAGAATTTCCCGAAACAAATTCATCACTTTTGAAAAATACTTCCTTTTTGCATTCATCGGTGTATGCGAGAACAGAAAACACACAAGGGAGTAACTACCTTTCAAAGCTATAAACACACACACTTACACAGACTGATATTCCAGAGGTAAATTGACAGAGCTCATTCTGTCGCAGCAATTAAGTGACTCATTAAATTTCCAGGCATTGCATTAGAGGTCCTGCGTGTTTCCCAGATCCTGACTATTGTCATACAAAACCCCTTTTCCTTCTTCTGAGCTTCTCATCCAAAAAAACACATACAAATACGACGTCATATAAATACACTATCGCATATTCCTTCGCTCTTCTATACAGTGTCTAACTAGGACGATTCAATTAATTCCTACAGCGAACAATTGACGATGAAGGAACATTTCATTCCGCTCGTCAGAATCCCATAAAAGATGCAAATGTTCCACAGGTAGGAAAAGATGAGCTTCATTCAGCTGCACTTCGAGCATCATTCCCTTACTCTTTCGTGTTGTAGGTAGTCGTCGTTTTTTTTGTCGTCGTCATCGTTGTTGTCATATAGATGGAGCTGCTGCTGCTGCTTGCTCCATGACGATGCTCTATAGCTTTGTGGTGATGCTATTCTCTGAGTTGAATTCGGCTGCAAATTCCTTTTATGCGATTCGCTTGGTCGCCTGAATATAAACGAATTAAGAGATACATTACCATGTTCGTTTCAATTTTGTATCGCGCACATTGAATACGTGGCGATGACGATCTATAGTGCGGTGGCCTGGCCCGGTGGTGGTGGCAGGGGATTTGCTTGTGGGACATTTACCCGTCGATGTCAGCATCGAAACCCATTGAATTGCATATCGTTCGGAGATGATGCCATATAACCCCACATCGCAGATGCATGTAGATTGAAGGTGGAAGTGTGCACCAGGTACAACAAAGATAAAAAAAAGCTTTCTAGCCGGAATAGTTGCGGGTTCTAGAATAGAATACGAAATCTCATGGGGATGACGCTATAACAGTGTCCCCTAATCAACCTGTTTCTCTGGAATTGCAAAGAGGTTAACTGCTATGTGGGCGGGCGATATTGTCAGTCAAGCAACGAAACGACCGCGCAACGTCACCAATGCGATGCAATGTGCTATGCCATCACCATCATCACAACCGATGGGGAACAGCAGGTGAATACATTAGAGACAATAGGTGTGTTTAGATGCGAGGGAGTAGTATATGTATAGAATATCTCATTCTACTTTGAATTTCGATGACTTGTCAAATTATCTAGTGATCATATTACCTGGGAAATTGCTTGCAAATTTGCAAAACCAAACCTGACATGGTTTTATATGCGCGTTCGGGATATTGAATGCATTAAATTTTCCTTGTATACTTTTAGGAGTAAATTTTGATGAAAGTAGAAGGGCTTTAAAATGGTTCTGTTAAGGGATTAGATTAAAGAGGTTAAACAACTCGTTCTTTTATAGGCGAACAAAAATAATAAAATAGTAATTTGGGAGTTGTTGGCCTTAAACGCACATTCTGAGATATCCTTATCGTATAGGAAATAAGATAACGTAGGACCCTTAATTTGCCACCAAGTCCGAACCGCTTATCAAAGACGCAGTTTTTAATGACAGTGATACTCTCAGAACCTTTGTCAATTCCTCGCAAGAGCCAGTAGGTACTCCTGAAAAAAAAAAAATGGTTTTTTTAGGCGGGGCGGAGGCTGGTATTCGAACCCAGACTCTGGCGTCATATTCCATATCGTAATATGAGGAAACTTACGAAGTTATGAATACCAGAGTCCAGAGTTATGCGCGTCAAAATTATAAAAAACCAAAGTTATGAAATACCAGAGCTATGAACACAAAAAAGCTATGAAACGTGGTTTTGGGTTGGCAACCATTAAGAAGAACGATATAGGGGTGGAATGTCCCAAAAAGCTAGAGCGTGTAGGCTGAGTCAAGACAAGACAAAATTGTATACAAAATTATTTATAATTGATTTACTTTGAAATAAGAATGATTAAAAATCAAATCAAAATCAAAAATCAGCACAATAACGTGCTGTGTCTTTTTTTAAAGCCGAAAACTATGTCTTTGGAAATGTTTTTAAATTAAGCTGCTTAATGGACTAGTTTTTGAAAAACTTATTTTCCAAATCAAAATTTGAAAAAAAAAGTAAAAAAAAAATTTCGAATTGTTCAAAATTTTATGAAATCAAGTCTGAATTTAGCTTTCAAAATTCAATGCTCTTTTTTTGTTTTTAAACAAAAACAGAAAACTGGATCCAAAAATGTATTGTCGTTTTCGATAAATTAAAAAAAAACCAAAACTACTTTTTTTTAAAAAGCCATATATTTTTTTTTTGAAAATTAATTCTTCAAAAACTGGTCCATTAAATAGCTTGTATTTAAAACAAGATACAAGAACAAGCCTTTGGATTTACAAAAAAAAAATTAAAGTACATTATTGTTAGTGTAACTGTTGATTTTTTATAATTTTTTTTCCAAATTAAATCATTTTTTTAGAAAATTGAAAAACAGGCAAAAACAATAGACACTCCCGTCATATAAAATTTTTTTTCTTGTCTTCATTCAACCTACACGCTCCAGAATTTTGGTTCTTAATTCCCGTATTTTGTACCTCTTAAAGGTTACCAACCCAAAACCACGTTTCATAGCTTTGGTGTTCATAGCTCTGGTTTTTTCATAACTTCGGTTTTTCATAACTTCGGTTTTTCATAACTTTGACGCTTGTAACTTTGTCGACCATAACTGTGGTATTCATAAATCCGTTACTATTTCCGCTATAAGCATTGCACCACGCCACGGGTACTACAGCCTTTCAGTTGTGGAAAGAAATTCCTGAGGCCCAATTTCGCAAGAGTGAATTCCTCGGTGTACACGGAAAAACGTGTAAATTGCCTTAAAAACAAGGCAGAGAAAAATTCACATACAAAAACTCACTCTTGCAGAATTGGGCCCCTGAAAATAAAATACATAAAATTAAAATAAGAATATATCTGAGGGAAAGCCTCGTTTAAGAATTTTATGGTTAAAGACTTCAATTCATATTCACCCCCTCCCAGATCTTACAAAAGCTTAGAAGTAATAAAATTATTGAAAAATATTATAGGTGAGCCCCCCTTTCCCTGAAATTTGTGTGGTTACGCCGCCGGAAATGGGGTTAACATGTGAAAAATGTCTCTAAAAGCGAAGGGACTCCATTTCTGAATAAAACATAGCTTCCAAGCAAAATAACAATGTAAAGGAACAAAATTTTCCAACAAAAAAGTTTTACATATTGTGTAGATTTACAACCCCTGAATGCATACGAAGCCAAATATGGCTTGCCTACTTTTTGCCCTCCCAAGACCAGGCCAATAACTTTTTTTTCAATAAAAATTGGTTCATAGCATACACAATTAGACAACCGATCCTAAAAAAATTTTTAATTCCACTTTACTTTCCAAAGAAACGCAGTAATTAACACTTAATGTATGAATATATTCTACACTTTCGATTTCAATGCACACGACTGATCGACTCACCTGTGATCATAAAATACACCTATATTTTGTGTCGGACACACGAAAAAACTATCTCTATGGGTTCTCAGAAACACAAAGAAGAGGATTCTATTGAATCTTTACCATTTTTTTGTGACAGAGAAGAGAAAAGTGCTTTCAAACTGACAAAACCATATTTGGCTTCGTATGCAGTAGAGGGTTAAGAATTTTATGGTTAAAGACTTCAATTCATATTCTTTCGAATGTTATTTCAACATGTAACTTTTTTAATATTCAGAATAACCAAATAGTTTTTTAACATAAAAGATTCAAAAAATTCAATTGTCTATGTTGTTTATATCACTAACTTTTACCTACCATAAATAAAAGTCGAGGTATTTAATAAATACTAAAATCCAAGATGGTGGCCAAATGGTGAATTCCACGAGTGCGAAAAATCAGGAGTTATGACATTCAGCAAACTCTCTATTGAATGAGAAAGAAAAATTAGGGGGTAGTACAAACTGCTTGGTCAAATTATAAATGCACTGGACTATTCAAGAAATTTGAGATTAAAAAAAAAACAAATAATAACAGTTTTAAAAATTTCTCCACAAACAAAGATGAAAATTTTATGCGAAAATTATGTTTTTTTAAATTCTGTTTTGTTTAATTCTGCTTTTTTTCTATTCTGCATGTCTTTCAAGATTCTGCTTTTTAAATTTTTTTTTTCCAAAATTCTGCTAGCCTTGAACAAAAAAATTGACAAAGTAATTATGTTATCTAAGCAGAAAATTTTGAACATAATTTTTTAAATTAGAATTAAGAAAAAACAGAATTTTGAAAAGCTGAATTTTGAAAAACAGAATTTTGAAAGCAAAAATTGTAAAATAACGAATTTTAACCTTGGTAGAATTTTGAACCCCACCCTTCTTCCCCTCTTAATATAACATTAGTTCCTGACATCTTTGGGAACCCCGGAGCACTATTTGACTTCAATGGTGTAACTACTATTGCATTTTTGTTCTTTTCTTGTGGTTAGTTTTCCAAAAGGCGTAGGTAAAATTCTTCTTTTTAACATAGTAGCTTACTAAAATAGCTTTAGCTTCATCTGATATCGACATATGAGTGATATCAGATGAAACTGCATAACTTAAAATTTTAAATAATTTTTCTATATGTACTAAGATATCAGATTATAAAAATTCCCCTATTGATCAAGTGTCTTAATAGTAGGAGATCCCGCCATAGGACGACCTACCCTCATCGTTATACCAGTTGAGAGTTATATTTTCTGAAAGCTAGTGTCTAAGGAAATAAATTGCACATGGGTTGCCTAGCGATATCCTGTCAAGGCATAGGGTTGCCAGGCCTTAAAGTTCATTTTTGCAAATTTTTGAATACGCGACCCTGCTTATATGGCAAGCCTAAGACTTATACAAAAAATATAATGTCATAGGAAATTTAATTTAAAAATTTTAATTTATTCAGGATTTTTTAAAATTTGAAGTTTGAGTAGGGTAAACAAAGGTGAATTTAGAAAAAGGGCAAAAATCTATTATCTAAACAAAACGTGATAGAAATAAAATTGAAATTGGAATCGATAGATATTATAAATATATGTAAAAAAAATGTGTTCTTTTTCAATTAAAATAAAATTCTTCCCATTTCAGAACGACAGGAAAAGCATTGACATGGCCAAAAAAGAAGAAAAATCAAAATAGAAAAAAATTACAAGAAAAAAAAAAATCAATAAAATCTTTTTTTTTTTAATTATAAATTCAACATCTTATAACAACCTCCATAAGGCCTTATTATAACATCCAATGCAAATGATAGTTTCCTTTGCTAAGCTATAGTTTCTTTAAAATGTTTCATTGTTTTGTAAAAAGGCCTGCATAAGGTCGTTTTACGCTGTTCGTCACAAGCTATTAGCTTGTGGATTGCCTGTGGAGGAAGGTCTTGGGGAAATTCGGTAATGTGCGCCAAAATGATTTGCATAAGACTTGTCCTTCTTCTTAAACAAGTCAAAAAATAGCTTGCATTGACCCTTATGAAAGCTTAATTGTTACTTGGGAGGTACATATCGTCGGCTAAGGGTGCAAACCTCGTAAATCCACTTTTTGACAAAAATTAGATTTTTGAAAATGTATAAAGTAGGCATCGAAATCCATTCCATTAAAGATAATTAAAGATAAAGTGCATATTTGTACAATTTACAAAAATGGACTTACGAGGTTTAAACCCTTAGCAGATGATATATTTATGTATATTAGACTGATTCAAAAAAAAATTTATTTTTTTTTGTTCAAAGTAATGACGAAAAAAAAATACTGTAAAGGTTTCAGCATTTAATATTAACATTAAGTACCACCGCATCGCAAATTTCTATTTCCCATATGATTTACATGGGAAAGATTGTGTTTTTGAGTTTGGAATCTTATAACTTTTTAATGGTTCATCAATTAGATTTACTCATTTTCTTGTATAAAATTGAACGCTCTACAAAAAAGCTCTTAATAATTTTTTTTGATAAACTGCCCCGTTTCAAAGTTATCCAACTTTAAAGTATAAAATATAATTTTTTCTTCATTTTTTTTTCAATTTTTTGACGAAACTATTATGTTTTTCAAAAAATTTGGCAAACGTTTCGAATATTTGTATTCTGAGTTGTGTTTTAGTTTCACAGATCCTTTTATATAACTACTCTCAAACCCCTAATACTATCATATTAGATTTCTTCAATAAATTCAAATTATTTATTCATTTTTTCAACTAAAAATTTTTTTTTTTTTTTGACTTTGGATTCGAGTTCAGCACACCGAAAACCTTCAGAAAAGTATATTTTTGTTTTGGCATCAAAAAAAGTTAAATTTTGTTAACCAGTGGGACCTTTTGACTGGGTAAACTGATTTTGATGACTCTTTTTTTTAATTTGGAAACTCGTCGCCCGAGAGTTGTTTTGTCGTAAACGCCAAAATGTACTTTTTTAAACTGGATATGTAGTAATAGGTTTTAGAACGTTCTCTTTTCATTTCTGTTATCAGATTTGTCCTATCGTTTACCGTTACTGAGATAATTAGTGTTCATTTTGTCGTATATCCACATAATAAGCATCGGATTAGCGTTGGTTTGTCGTAAGCGCCAACTTTTGGCGTTTACGACAAAAATTCTATGTATTTTTCAGCTTTTTTTTCTTCAGTATTGGTTTGTCGTACGTCGTACAAAACAGATACGGTAGAAAATTTCGAACTTGTTTTGTCTTACATGTATGTAGGTATATGACCCAAATAGAATATAAACAAATATAATAAATATAATATTTATTGAAAATAAGGACTTCATGTGCTATAAGGACAACGAATTTAAAAACTAAGGGCTGCATTAAGCTTTGCGCTACTTAAGGTTTCGCACTATTCCTAGTGGTGCAAGGAAGAAAAAAGTGCATCTGAGAGACATCTCAAATGTTGTATATTTTGTCATGGTTCTTGTCGTTTGTTCCTGCCGCTAGATACTTGACCTCATCCTCGGTCGCAAGTACCGCTTATAAATATGTACACTTGTTGATCTTCTATCGAACACAAGATGAAGAAGTCGACCGTCGGTCGCGGGCCCCGCTTCGTTCAAGCGCGTTGTCTTGAGCGAAGTGAAAAAAGGTCGCAGTTTTATTGTTTTATTGTTGTACACTTATTGATCTTGTCACTTCGTTCGCGCGCGCTGTCTTCAACGAAGTAAAGTGAAAAAAAGGTTGCTGTTTTATTGCTGTATACTTATTGATCTTGTATCGAACACACAAGTTCAACAAGTCGACTGTAGTCGTGGGCGCCGAGCAGTGGCGTATTGAGGGGGGGGCTCAGGGGGCTCAAGCCCCCCCCAAGCCTTCAAGATCATGTTTTTATTTAGCTGATTTCATCATAATTTACATGATTAACTAAAACTTGTTCGTAAATCTTAGAGATTTAGAGGCAGCACAGATGCTCGAGCCCCCTCCAAATTCTGAAACAGCTGTTTGGGTTTGTTTGAGTAAGAGCCTAAGCTGACGATGAGGGTTGGGATAATTTTTGTTTTTCGGATTTTAGTCCAATTCAGAATTCTTTAGATCATTTTTTTAGTATTTTGACTTCCAATTACATCACTGTTAAATTATTAGGGGTATTCACAATTCGATGCAAATGGTCTTGTATCGTTGTAAAAGTGCAAAAGTGTAACATTTTGTTTACACATTTACACTTTTGCTATACCCCAACCCTATTGCAAAATTTGTCTATTGTGTTGTGGTAGTAGAAAACAAAATTTTGCATTTTTACACCTTTTTGTTAAACCGGGTCGTGAATACCCCTATTGCAAAACTTCTTATTCAATCTCAAAACGCCGTATTTGATCGTCTTAAGTATATTTACATTTTTTTTTTTAATAATATTTTTCTCAAAGAAATTGGAAATAGAAATTTTTGATATCTCAAAATCTAAGGCCCAATTTATTGACTCTCCATTAAACTTAAATCGCCATTAAAAAAGGGAATTTTAAAATTAAAAACCAAATTCGTTTAATTCAGTCTCTTTTAAGGACTTTTTTGAAGTTTGGCATCATTAACTAATTGATCATTAAATTTAAAAGTCGTTTTAGTTAAAACACCAAATTCGACCTTTTAAGAGGGATTTTTAGAGCAAATGGAGGTTTTAGACAGGGTTTCTATTTATTCACTCTCCATTAGCGTCAAATGTCATTTCATTTATTATTTTATTAAAAAAAGCTTCATTGTCAATTGACAATTAAAAATAAATAAAATATGCATAAATATGGAAATATTGAGATGGTGAAAAAGTGTTCAATCAATATCATAAGACCAACGTTTGGTAATTGTAATTGGTAAAAGTACCTACCTCAAATTATTCTAAAACTTTATTTTAAATTTTGTGATGTGATTTTAATGGAGCTAAAGCTGGGGTGAGATTCTGTATGGCGAAAACGAACAAACGTTTTCGTGTGTGCGAAAGGTTTGATTCACACAACTTGAAAAACGAAAGAATTTGTTCTGTATCTGTCGCAAATTTTCTTTCGTTTTTCAAAAACGAACGATCGTTTGCGTTTCGTTTTTTATAGAATGTACCCCCTGTTCAATAGGGCAAATCTTCATGGATTTATGCTTCTATGCACTTGCAAATATGCGAATCTTTTGCCGATTATATATTGGTATTATCATGCGAGCCGTTGCTAACTAAGAATTGGTTTATATTCAAAATAATGCCATAAAGGTAATATTATTTTAAATAACTGCGAGTCGAGGCTCTATTAAGGGAAGGTATGCGGGTTAAACAAACGAAAATTCACTTATTATAATTAGTCAATAGTCATGTACGTGGGCAATTGTCACATATACTATATCAACTGCTTCACCTCCAAAAAACACGGTTGTCGTGCTGCAAAATACATATTTTCAGTTTATGCTCAGCCTTTTGTTATAAGTTCTATTCGTGATATTGCATATCGTAACACAGTCTGTGGGTTTTTGCTTGGCGTTTTAGCTGCAAAATACTTAAGGGCCATCTTTTTTGAGTTTTTATATTGTTTATCCTTCAAATTTAAACATATTTTATTTGACAAAAATGTAGCTTTTGACAGTTTAATTTTTCAAAAAATAAAAAAATCCCTGGGATATTTTTAATGGAGTTTTAAATATAAAGTTTCCATTAAAAGTAAAGACTTTAACTAAAGCAGAGTGAATTAAAATGAATTTTTAATTATGGAAACTTAAAGACGTCAATAGATTAACAAAGCTTTTAACTAAAACGACAAATTTAAAAATTTAATGGAGGCTCAATAAATTGGCCCTAAGTGGCCAACAGGTTTCTTTAAGTAAATTGCAGTTTGCGCTTCCGATTTGGATTGAAACAGCAACATATTACGAAAAAACATACATATGTATATATTTCGGATTAAACATCAAAAAGAATTTCATTCAAAATTAGTTTTTGAGACTTTCACGTTCTGCATTCCACTTTTTGCGTATTCACTTGCCGAAAGTGAAATAGGCGTTCTGCATTTTTTTACTCATTTAGATTTTCTGATCGAATTCAATTCACTATGTTACTGTTCGTGAATTTGGGGGCCTTTTTCAATGAATCTGCAATTGCAGTAATTTCACTTTAGAAACAAAATAAAAATGGAAGATCCTTCAGTTTTGACAGTTAGAAGCAATTTCGAAGTTTTCGAAACCGATCGAAATGAAGAATATTGATATTTAATTTCACGTGAAATTGAAAAGTGATTTGAATTCACTGTCGATCGAATTGTGGAACATGGGCGTATATAACTAAAATATTGAAGAGTATAGCTCAAAAACTCTTGACGTGATAGGGATAAATCTGTAAACAGTTTTGGATTCAGCACATGACAAAGTTCGAACGAAATAAAGTATTTTTTTTTTTTAAGGATGACTCAACTCCTTGCTGTTTGTGTAAAATGTTTGGGACACGAGAACTTTGAAAAAACACTAGGTACTCTGAATGTGAAAGGAGGAGACAGTAGTACGGATCTGTCGAGAGCAGTATAATGCTACTATACCACTTTCAGTACCGCAGCACAGCGTTTAACTCTCGATCAAAGATTAATAAAAAGAAATGAAAATTTTTTCGCAAATTTACCCTCTAAAAAATTTTAGTAAAATTTTCCAGCCCCCTCCAAAATTTTTTCTGGATACGCCACTGGCGCCGAGCCCGTGGCGCCTCTTCGTTCACGCGCGTTGTCGTGAACGAAGCGAAAAAGGGTTGCTGTGAGTTTTGTTATTGCACCCGCTCGCAAAAAACACCTGCTGGTCGAAAATTATTTTTTTAAGGCGCCATTGTTCTTCGCTAAATTTGCGTTATTGTTTTGCAAATTGATGATACTGATGATACTTTTACACTATTTTATAAAGCGAGCGGTAGAAAAGTGGAATATAAAAGCTCATCAATATTTAAAACATATAAAAAGTCTACCATAGCAACTCCTGTAAATTTGTTCAGCCAATGTCTTCAAATTACTAAAAAATCTAACTCGATAACTAAGGATAAGATTATTGATTTAAAAGCCTTATGAAGCGTTATTCAATTCAAAAAATTAGAATAAATTCTTTAGTTTGATATTTATTTAATTTACTTTAATTTATGACCATATATTAATTTATTAATTTAACCAAACTTGGTTTATTTTTATTTTATTTCTTTCATATTTCATAGCCATAGGATGACTTTTATTTTTTGTTGACATTTTTTCAATTTTTTTTTTATGTTTATGGTCATATTTTTTGGTTTTTCTTTATTTATCTATTTATTTTAATAATTGAGCCTCTAAGTCAAACCAATACTACTTCTATGTAATAAGAAACTATTTTTTTAAATGTTTAATTAATAAATAAAAACGAACTGTGAAAATGTTTTTATTTATTTTTTAATATTGGAATGTCCTACGTGCGTCTACTTTGTCGTACGTGTATGGGATGGAAAAAAAAAGTTGATTTTGGTGGCGTTTACGACAAACTGATTTTGGATAAAAACCTTGATAATTTGAAAACTAAAATAGATGTGACAATTTTGACAACATAAATATGAAGAAAATATCGCACAAAATATTCTATTCAAAATTGAAAAAAATCTATCGGCCAGTTTTTTTTTATAAAAGCTCAAACCTTAAAATGCGATTTCCCAAAATTCCAAAATTGGCGTATACGACAAAACAATTCTCAGGCGACGAACTGTTACTTTGATTGTGGTCCAATTTCACTTTCGTCCAGTTCTGACATTGTCATCCATGAGAAAGAAGTTGGTTTTATTTTCTGTATCTCTTCTGTTTCTAGTGATTCAAGTCCTTAAGAAAGGTATCTTGGGGGAAAATAAGAAAACTGAGTGCACATTATACATTTCTGTTGACTTCGTTATCTAATATCCTGTTTCGTCATGGAATCTGTGGCACTAGCCCGGCTGCTCCAAGGGTATGTACGCAGTACGTCCCTGGTTAAATGCGTTAACTGAATGCTGTTTCCGCTCGTGTTTTTTCAACAATATCTTCGTTCGAGTTAGAATTCGTCAGTTGAATGGATATTTTGCTCTTCTCATAGAAATGGGGAAAATTTTGTTCATTGTGAAGCACAGTTACAGCTAGTAGAACTATTTTCGCTGAAATCGACAATTGAGCGATATGAAATGAAACTGCATCCTACCTTTTTAAACAAAATTTTTATACATACTTAGATATCAGATTTTATAAAAAATTCCCTAATTGATCCAGTGTCTTAAAGCTTTCAATCAATTTCACTGACTGATTGTTAAAATTTTTGCAAGTAAAACTTTCAACTCACGTTATCGTATCTTGATGATATCCACTAAAACACTATTGAATCGACCTCTTGATTTCCGGGTCGAAGAGACTATGCGGCGCAGTTTGAAATGATCCAATAGTAGTTATATGGAATAGTATAGAAGTTGATGGCAGCTGACAAAAAAGTTGAATTCATCGTTTCCGGCTGTCGAACGACGATGATGATGATGATTACGATGATTGTGATGGTGATGTTAGCAAATGCACATACACTGGCTTTAGTCCAAGAATTGGTATACTGTACGAGTTTATATTGGAAAACGAGATTCCATAATTCTTATTCATGCCAGGTTCGCATCGTGTCGTCGTCGCATTGAATAAGGACGATTGAATGAGGATTGTCATAAAAGGATTTATATACGACTAAGGAAAAGAGAGATAGAACCAACCGGCCTTGGTTAAAAATGATAGGGGAGTGAGGAGGAGCCTTCTGTGTTATATTGAGCCCTTGGGTTGAATACTTAAGTTGTGATATGTTCGATTGGGATGCTACGCGATGGAATATTTGAAAAATTATCCTTAATGAGTGCTTTTGTCTTTTCTTTTCATTTTTATTTTTTTTTTTTGTACTATTTCAGTTTTCTCCTTGAATGTTGTCTTCTTCGTTTCACAGACATATCCTTTATCTTAGAGCTTGCGGAGGTTCTCTCCCCCCAATTTCCCATTCTATAAAGACCTTTTATAACCCATCTGCATAATGGATGAATGCCTTGTCGGATCGTTTTTGTGCAAGGCAAATAGCACATCATCACAGTTTGTTCAAGAGATTCTTGCCGATTCTGGCGATGCTGATGCCGATTTGCTTTAAAGGAGTGTGTTTGTTCTTCTTTTTGAGATTTTTTTTTTTTTTGAGGGTGCGAGAACAATGTCAACGCATATTTCCATTTAATCGATGATGACAGACTTTGAATGGATTTGCAGCCAGCAAAATGTGGATAAAGCTCGCTTTCTCTCATATATCCTTTGACGTTGATGATGACGATGAGAGGATGACAATGACAATGGAAGATATAGAGATGAGAAGATCTGTATGGCAATATAATGTTGACGATAAGGATAAGAACGTGAATGATGCCAATGGAGAAATGTGATTCCAATTTTAATGGCAAATTGCTGATGAACGAATGATGCGGGGGGCATGGTGTAGCTTTTATATAGTGAAACATAAATTTTGATTATACGAAAGAACATCTTCGATATAATTGTTTATTGGTGCGTTAACGTTCACACTTTGAGTGCGAAATAATGTGATCGAGAAATATTTATAAAAAAGAAAAATTATTCTTCCGGTTCTTAAGGAAATGATATATGACTTTAAGGATCATAAAGTATTTAATGAACAATTGTTTGATATTTTTTGTTTATGTAGCTGACATTACTTTATAAGTTTCTTGCGTAATTAATGTTTAGTTTTTAATAAATGTTTATGTTTTCAATCAACTTCAAAAAATTAGGATGCTCTAAATTCGACTGTACTTTTTTGTTTAATAACACGGTGTTACAAAAATGAGGTTTTAAAATATACGCGGGCGGAGATCTATCAGGTTTTGTAGAGCTAGTCGCACTGAATACGAAACGGTATTTGAAAATCCCCTAACACCCCCAAAATCTGGAGTTACGGGCAAAAAACGGTTTTTTGGACCTTCGCCCATTGAAAAAATTCTAGCTTCGACAATTTTTTACCCATTTTCGATTTTTTTACAGTTTCTGATAGAAGATAAATATACCTTTTTAACAATGTATAAAACATGTAACTCGGTTAAACCACTTAGAATTTATAAGATGTCAAAGTTCAAAAATTCAATTTTTTTTGTCATTTGCCCAACTTCGGCATCAATTTAAAGTATATGTTTTCAAAACAACATGCTATTTAAAAAATATATTCTAAAACTATATCTATTTCCCAATTGATCGAGGTATTTTTATGAAAATCACTTCAACATTGGCTTAGAAAAAAAAATTTTTCGATTTCAACCCAGATACAGAAATTGGAACTTTTAGGTATAGAACAAAAATGTTGTTTCGGCACGTAGTAGGATAAGTTGGGCGCCAGGATTTGATAAAAGGTTTTTGTAGAGGAGCTCAATACAAACATTTTTTTCTTTGGAAGGGGGGTCTATCTCCCCCCGTTTAGGTGGGAGGGGCATTTTTCTAAAAAAGAATTATCAAAATAAAAAAAAATTATTAAAAAACAACGGCAACACTTACAGTAATAAATGATACCATTTCCAAAAGGCAAAATTGTGCATTTGATTCTAATTTTTAAATCAATATAATATTACCAATAGTTTTTGAAATAATCGATTTCAAAGTTTAAAATAGGGGAAAAAAATTTTTTTAAAACTCATTTTATACTATTTTTGTCCAGACTGCGAATTTTAGTAAATAAATTACTTAGACAGAAAACTGCCTCAATTGATTCCTTATCGAACCGTGAAAACTATATGTTTCTATGTCTTCTAGTTTTTGGGAAAATTGAAAAATTATTTTATCAGATTTTTCTTTTTTCAAAATATTTTTTGTTTTTATTTTTTTTTATTTTTCAATTTTCTCAAAAACTAGAAGACATAGAAACATATAGTTTTCACGGTTCGATAAGGAATCAATTGAGGCAGTTTTCTGTGTGAGTAATTTATTTACTTAAATTCACAGTCTGGACAAAAATAGTATAAAATGAGTTTTAAAAAAAATTTTTTCCCCTATTTTAAACTTTGAAATCGATTATTTCAAAAACTATTGGTAATATTATATTGATTTAAAAATTAGAATCAAATGCACAATTTTGCCTTTTGGAAATGGTATCATTTATTACTGTAAGTGTTGCCGTTGTTTTTTAATAATTTTTTTTTATTTTGATAATTTTTTTTTAGAAAAATGCCCCTCCCACCTAAACGGGGGGAGATAGACCCCCCTTCCAAAGAAAAAAATGTTTGTATTGAGCTCCTCTACAAAAACCTTTTATCAAATCCTGGCGCCCAACTTATCCTACTACGTGCCGAAACAACATTTTTGTTCTATACCTAAAAGTTCCAATTTCTGTATCTGGGTTGAAATCGAAAATTTTTTTTTCTAAGCCAATGTTGAAGTGATTTTCATAAAAAATACCTCGATCAATTGGGAAATATATATAGTTTTAGAATATATTTTTTAAATAGCATGTTGTTTTGAAAACATATACTTTAAATTGATGCCGAAGTTGGGCAAATGACAAAAAAAAATTGAAATTTTGAACTTCGACATCTTATAAATTCTAAGTGGTTTAACCGAGTTACATGTTTTATACATTGTTAAAAAGGTATATTTATCTTCTATCAGAAACTGTAAAAAAATCGAAAATGGGTAAAAAATTGTCGAAGCTAGATTTTTTTCAATGGGCGAAGGTCCAAAAAACCGTTTTTTGCCCGTAACTCCAGATTTTGGGGGTGTTAGGGGATTTTTAAATACCGTTTCGTATTCAGTGCGACTAGCTCTACAAAACCTGATAGGTCTCCGCCCGCGTATTTTTTGAGTGTTACACCGTGTTATCAAAGCTTAATATTTTATTTTTATTAAATAAACTTTATTCTGCTTCTTAATGATATGCTCTTCTAATATTTTCCATTTTTTTTTTTTATAAAAACTTATGCTAATAAAACTAAAAGTTTGGATCTAGACTTAAATAAAGGTGACAAAAAATTATCATAGGCCATTATTTATAATACATTACACTAAAAAAATTATTATTCTTAAAAACAATGAATCTCGTTCTCGTTCATAAACCGAAATTCATAAAAAATTTTTAAGAAATGTTCATTAAATTTAAGCACGAATTCTTAAAAAAAAATTATTTTTAAAAACAATTCATAAAATTTAAAAAAAAGTTTTCATAAAAAATTTAACATGAAAAATATTTTTATGAATTTTTTTTTAGAACGAATACGAAGGTTTATGAATAAATTCATAAACTTCTAGCTAAAATTTGAACGAACAATTTGCTGAATCTTAGAATCTAGACATACTTTTATTAATGAAATTCACTATTATTTTCCGTTTAGTTGTATTTTGAGTTAAAATAATTTTTAAAATTGACTTTTTTTCACTTCTAAAATTGAAAAAATCTATTTTTAAAATTAGGTACATTTATAAAAAGCTCATAAATTTTGTGTGTTTTAAGGATTTTTTCTTAAAATGAATGTATTTTTTCAGCAATCGAAAAATAATGAATATTTTACCGTTATCCTGTATTCGGTATTAAGAATTTATTCTTAACAGATTTAAGAATCTGTTCATACTTTTTAAGTTCGAAATTCATATTTTTCCAAAATTGAAGTATTAATTCATTAAATTTTATGAAAGTACACATATAATTTATGAAAAAATTCTTAAATTTTGAGTATTTAAGTATACTTTCTTAAAGTCTATGTACTTTTTCATTAATATAGGAAATAATAACTGTTGTTCTGAATCTATGCCTTAGAAAGATTTCTCTGAGGATTTAATTTAAAATCTGATGATCAAAGTGGACGGTCGTTTCCGAAACAAGTTATAAAAGTTTGTGAATAAAAGACAATATTTTGCAGAGTATAAGACATTTTAACAGTGTAAAATATTGTTGGTTCCCGTTGCCTCTTTCCCATATACTAAGATACATATATATTAAAAAAAAATCATGTGTGCAATTAACACGTGGTAGAAGTGAAACCTTAAAAATAATTTTTCTTGCAAAAAAAAAAATAAAATAGAAAAAATCTACCTATTTTTATTCTATCACCTTCAAATCTATGTTTTTTATATGACAACCTATATAAATTTTACATCATCTGAAAGCTTATTGTCTTAGCTCAAAATATATAAATCGATCAGGTCTATGGGACATCTACAAAAAGAGCTAGAATTTTTTAAACTCGATGAAATTTCATCCAAAAAGCAAAAAAAAAAACATTTATTTTTATGTTCTCATGCTATTAAATCAATTTTTTTGTTTGACAACCTATACAAAATTGTATACCATTTGAAAGCTTATTGTTTCACCTTGTATAATGATGTATAAATCTTATTTCAAAAATGTCTATAAGAGAAGTTAGAATTTTTTAAAGTCAACCACGTCGAATTTCCAGACTGAGATTACGGTACTAGCTACACTGGTAGCTGGTCATCGCCAACAGATCACCACAGGTGTTCGTAACGTAACGTTATGTGTGATATATCAAATAAAAGGTTATGTTATCAGCATGCGTATTAAAGGTAAATCAAATTTGTATGTGCACTAGATCAAAAGATATAACGTGTGTTGAAAAAGAACATCTTTTTACCGTTATCTCCGAATTTTAAATATGAAATTAATTGAAATTTCATTCATCTATCTATTAAAACAAAAAAGTTATAACAAGTTGAAGTCGTGTCGCGTTTTCGTTTCATCTTGTTTCAAATCACTACGATACTAAAGAAGTTTTCACTTCAAAAATTGAAAATCGTAATCTATATATTTTTTTGAACCGGCAAAAGGGGAAAAATCAACACAAGATAAAACCATATTAAAGGGCATTCTCAACAAATCCTGTACACTTGAAATTGTCATTGCAAAATAAAGCATGTTCGCAAAACACAGAATTAAGTAAGTGTTTCATTTTATTTTATTTCTCCAAATATTTTAATTTTGTTTTAACTTAATATTATCAAAATCTTTCCCCAACTTATTCAATTTTGTATATTGTTTTTTTTTTTTTTTCAGCTCTAAAGCTTAATGCTGCCGATTACAATGAGGTAAAAGTTAATTTCACCTTCTATTTCAATTTTTTAAACCAAATAGTACATAGTTATTTTACTAATACAAACTTTTTTCTATCTCTCCAGATGACATCCATTAAAAAAGAAAAATTTATTTAATAGTAAAATTTGTAGTGATATTGATCGATAAAACATTTTTATAACGTTTAAACTTAATCATTTCTTTTATTTCATTTCTTTTTTTTAGATTTTGGGATGTTTTCTTTTGCTGTTTGTTTGTTTAGAATGCAACGTTTTAAATAACAAATTAAAGGCTTGGAGTGGTAATGTATTATGAGCATTTATGTAAATAAATGCATAAATTTTAATGAAAAATGCATTATATTTTATGAAAACAATCATAAAACTATAAGAAAAATTCATAGTTTTTATGATTTTTTTCATAAAATTTAAGTAACATTTCATTTAAATGTTTACAAAATTTATGAAAAACATCATAAAATTTATGAAATAATCTTAAAATCTAAGAAACTTTTCTTAAACATTTTCAAAAATTTTCGATTCCGTTTATGAACAGAATTCTTAAAATTTAAGAATTTATTCTTAATTTTTAAGAAAGATTCATTCCCCTATGAATTTGTTCATACAAATATTCTTAAATTTAATGAATTTGTACATTGGCTCATTTGTCATGAATTTTTACATTAATTTAATGTACAAATTTATTAATTTTATGTACGTTTTTGGTTCAGTGTAAAAGAGGCTTACCTACACTGACGATGAGAGCTAGTGAATGATTTGAAGTATAGAATTAATTTCTATGTCTTTGGTTCACTGTTGCGTATGAGTAACATTTCATTTAGTGTTTTTTCTTTATATTCAAAAGTCTTACATGCTAAAGTAAAATTTAATTGGGACTAATATTAAATTAAATCAAAAACTACTTCTACTGCTCATATAAAACAACCGGTATCTAAAATGCAAATGAAAACTTTCTCCGTTGTTTTTCAAAATCATTTGACAAAATTTTTATCAATCTAATATCAAATAAAAAACAAATTGTGAAATGTATTGGTCCTTATTTTGGTTGAATAACGTTTTGTTTTTTGTTGATTCATGATTTTAAATATTGTGCATGAGTCAATAGAAGATCTTCGTTGTCCAATCTGCCCTGGAATCTATAGGTTCTTCAAATTTTCAGCAGAAATTAACCTCAAACGAAAAACTATAAATATTTTCCGGTGAATTTCTTTTGATAGTAACATACTTAAACAAACACAAGGATTCAAAAGCAATCAACTGACCATATCGTATAACACCTCTTAATATTATTTTATAAACCCGATACCGTTTTCAGTTCTCGTTAAAATTACTATAAATTTTGTCGCCCCCTCAATACAACTGATGCGTTTGTTATTTTTTTTTGTTAACTCAACCATATATCCACTCAATCTTACCCACATTCCGCGTATTATACCATAATACCGGATATGTATGTCAAATAGCAAACATCCTTCACAGAACAGGACGTACGTTACGATATACCTATATGGATATACAAACATTTGACGCACTTGAAAGCGTGCGCCACGTTTTACGATGACCCTTCGTGTCCTTTGCTCCATAAAACCTTAAGCGCACTCAGCAAATTTCGTGTCCTTCTCGAGGATAATAATTTTGTTCTTTGGTGCCTTCTTTTCCATCATCATGTCCTCCTCTTCTAGGTTTTTATTTGATCTGATTTTTATGTTGATCCTGGCTCTATTTTTTACACATAGTTTTATTATTGTACAATATATTCTACTCGTACACATTATAACAGCGTACATGAGCATCAGGATAAATCAGCAATAAACTTACAACAGTCAGCAAAAATTACGCTCTTTCGCAAGTGCTTTATGTCATACGACAATTTTTTTTTTTGTTCTTCCGGGAGTGATTGGAATGAGGTATTATTATATTTTTTTACTACCACGTCGCTGTGTCGTGGCTATTTGCGCTTGAATTATTATTAATAAGCAGCAAAGATTTATATTCAATAAGTTACTCTTAAGCTCAAGGGAATTCGTTTTTGGATCCTGTTTTTGTGTGTGTACTTATTTTGCTGATGTTTTTAGATATTGAAGTTGTTTTTTTTTTTTTTTGTTGATTGTTGTTTGTTAAGGATTTGAGCAGAGTGTGACATGTGATTGTTTTATGGGATAATAAATGTGTAACAAATTTTTGGCTTTGTTGTTTTTTTGGTTTCATTTTCACTTCTTTTGTTTGCTCTTTGAGAGGTGAGGTATAAATGATTCATATTTATATCGATATCGTAAAAAATAAAAGAAACAACAACCAATAAAAAAGTGCTTTAAGAGCACGCAATTGATTTAGACAAACATAAGGTTAACGGAAGAAGTGCACAATTGATGGATACAAAAATAAACAATGACATATAAAATAAAGTAAAAGTTGATCAATTTTTTAAACTTGCAAATGTCTATATAAACAAAGTATTGTTAATTTTTTTAAGCAATGATTACCCTTCAATTTCGTGCTTGTCATGATATTGACACGAAGTCAAATTACGAATAAAAAGCAATTTGTATTAACCAATAAAAGATATTTCAATTTAAAAAAAGTTACACATACGCCACAGTGACCCGTTGTTATGACTCAAATAAAATAGTTAAAACAAATTTATAACTGACTAAACAATTATTACACCAGTTATTGACCATAAAATAAATGTCAAAACTTTGCGTATGGGATAATAAGATTTCGAAGCCATTAAATGTCGCAAGCGAAAATGGGTAAAGAATTTATTACCTACTAGAACCCATGCAGAAAATAGCGGAAGTTGGTGAAACTTTTTATTTTCATACCTGATAGGAGAAAATACTGCGAAAAGTATGTACCTAGTACTGTAGTTTTTAGGTACCAAGGGCTACTATATTACTTTTTTGTTAATTTTTCTTTTTCAGCTTTCGTGAAAAAAAAAACACGTTGAACTCTCGCCTTAAATGATCAAAATTAAAAAAAGAAACTTGCTTAGTTGAAAAAAAAAAAATATACATAATTTAAATAAAGTTTATACTTCTATACTTAAAAGGCAAAAAAAAGTTTCAAAATAAAACAAAAACACAGGAAATACACCTTATACTCAAGTAGCACAAAAGTCTAAAATACACCAAAATATTTGGTGTATTTTTTGCACTTCCGTGATATCCATTTTGAATATAAAAAATACACTATTTTCTCGAACATAATAAACTCCGGTGGTTAAAAAAATATACCGATTTTGGTGTATAAATGGCGCTAGAGGTATATTAAATGATCTGTTTTTTTTCTGAAAATTATACCATTGAAATTGAAAAATACACAAAGTTTATTTTTTACCTCAAACAGTTTGATGAATTCTAATTCACACCATTTCTTATGAAATAAATGAAAATGAATTTTTATTCACTTTCATAATTTTGCCATAAGAAACTATTGGTTAAATATGAATTTGTTTGCCTAATTTAAAAACGAATCTGTCTACTAATTTTAGATACTACCCCCTCTAAAAATCGAGGGCCTCAAAAATGTCAGTGAATTAATGATTTATTTTTTCGATTTTAAAAATCGGTTTTTCAAAAATTATAATTTTTGTGTTGTTTTACATTTTTTTAGAAGAGTTATTTTATAATATAATTTACTGAATCGAAAAAAAAAACTAAGAATGGGGGATAATTAGGTCGATAAATATACTATTATAGTAAAATAATTAATCGCTGTCTTCTTTTTTTAAATGGCAGCCATTGAAAAATATGGCGCCTCCCACTTATGCATTCTGGTGAATTGTATGTCCACAGGGTGTGCTTCCTACACCAAAGAGAGTGTACAAAATATACCGTTTTGGTGGATTTCAGAATCGAATAATTTTATGCACCATTAATAGTATATTATAAAAACAACTGAATTAAAAAAATGTTAAATTTTTTTACAGAAAAGGCAGTGGTATAATTTTTATATCACTAATTTTGAGAAATACACCCTTTTTTCAATTTCCTCAATTTTACACCAAAATTAATGAATTTACACCAATTTATACACTTGAGTAAAAAACACCTGTAAACAAAATAGCACAAAAAAAAATCGATCCGGCAGGCACTACCTTGGAATAAAAGAAACAGATCTACATGGGATGCTAAATATGGTTGTCAAATAATGCAGTGCCTATTTATCTATGACATAACGGTTAAACTTTCATGTTACGCTTCATTTTTTACTTTAGACTTTTGATCAGATTTTTGGTATAAATACCCCTATGTGCTGAGTTTCAAACGCATCTTTGGTTGAGCACTAACTCAACTGCATTAATCTGCATTATAGAATTAAAGGGGAAAACGGGCATGATTCAAGAGAACAGCGGTGTTCTTATCTCCCCTTCTTCTGCCGTGCGGCTGTGGTGCGGTAGCTGTAAAAAGCTGTGCGGTTATTCTATTTTTACTCGGCTAATGTAAAAAATAATGTAATTCTTTTTTTTAATAAACAAATATTTTTTGGAAAATATTAGAGGTATCTACCATTGAAGAGTTTATCGTAAACGACGTAACCAACACGGCAATGACGACATAAAAATTAATCTTTAATGAATTAAATTAAAAATAATAACGATAAAGCTGGAATAGCCAGAATACTTATAGTTCTTTGCATTTATTTTATAAAATATTAATTTTGTACTCTAATTGTGCGACAAAATTTAAATACTGTTAAGGAAATTCCCAGCTCTAACCTTTTATTGCATCAAAATCATTAGCTTACCTTAATTTATATCTTCAAATGTTTGTTTTCCATTTTCATAATAAACGTCTGGAATTTTTCGTCCTTTAATTTCAAAAAAACATTTAAATATTTTACATTCAAAAAATTACCATGAATTTATGCACATCTTATGAGGTTAAATTTGTCCTGCGGTTAAACAAATAAAAACAAATTGTGAAAGGGACAAAAATACAGAATACACAAAACACCCATAAAGATCTCCCAAAAAAATCCACTTTAATGGAATTTAAAAGAAAATTCTTATCAAATTTTTTTTGGTAATCCCCATAACAAGGAAAGAAACACTGGCTCAGACAAAAAGTCCTTAATTGGTCATGTGGCTTTGTGAGTCGAAAGCGAAACACATTTGTAAGCACAATATTGTGTTTGTCGTTATATTCTGAAAATAGTGTTTTTATGTATCAAAAAAAGCAACAACAAAAAAGTGAACAAACAAAAATCCAGAAAAAGAGAGGGAAGAGATGAAGACAATATCTTATTTTGTGCTGAGCCACCTACAACTACACTATGACTATACAGCAAAAAAAAAAATTCTCCAAACTCGACAACGGATCATCATAATCCGAAATGAATGTCCTTTCTGCAACGTCATACAATTGGGGTTATATGCCTTGTAATAGAATTGCACCACAATATCTTACACATCCGACAACCCCAAAAGCAAGTCCAACACTGCTTGACCAAGCATTTCTACGATTAAGGATAACTATATGCGGCGACTAATGCTGCCCAGCCCCAACTTCAATTTCAATCCCCCCAAACCTTTGGATTTGGACTTGGCCAACCGACTACGACGACGACGACGACACGATGGAGGCTGCTTGTCAGCCGACGAGTCATGTCGGCTTTGGGCGATTGTGTGTGCCGTTTTTTGCTTACCCATGGAGAGACAGAGTCAAATGCTTACTCCTGTGAAAAGGACCAGGGAGCAAGAATAACACGATGTGATAGCCTTAATTCGCACGGCACAGAGAATTTTAAGTGGATGGTGTTGACTTTAAGCAAAAGCCTTCTATTTTTTTTTTTTTTTTTGGTCTTTTGTATAAGTTTTGGTCGAAATTACTTTTTCTATTTTTTTTTTTTTTTTTAAGTTGGTATTTTTTTTTTTTTTGTTGGCAAAGAGGGTGAGAAGTTGGCTCACAAATATTAATCACAAATTGTCCTTTAGCACTTATTTGAAAAAGGGATGTGGTCAAAAGAGGAAAATGGGAAACGAAGAATAAACTTTCTTTTTAAATGAATTTTCCAAGAGTAGAAGGGCAAATTTCTTCTATGCGATGGGTGTAGTTTTTTTTTGTGAAGGACGACAAACTTGGGATGGTGTCATGGAAGAAGCCATAGAGAGAGCATCGAGCAAGGACTTAAGAAAAGTTTTCAATTTATTGTGAAACTTCGACCATGCGGCAATTATAAGTGTGACTTTGTTAAATATTCTTAATCAGTTCTATGTGTAGGTGGTAGGTGGCTATGGCTATGATAGGTACACTAACATTCCAAAGTATATAGACTTGACACTTCTTCGTCCTTGTTATAATGCTTTAGCTTCTCTTTTAGATTCTTGTGTTGTATATAACGGATGATGATGGTGGAGACACATCTTTGTTTGTTGCTTAAGAACTTTGTGTATAGCTTCTTTATACTATATGGAACATTTAATATCTTAAAAGAGGATATGATGGCTGCCAAAGTATGGATATAGAAGGGCTTTAGAGTGTGTGGATAAAAGCCAACAAATTTATGTCAGTAAATCTGGCTTCATGTGGTTAAAAAGTTTATTTGCATATATCTCTTATGTGTGTTTGGTTTTAAAGATGATTGAATGTAGTTTTTGTGCAAAAGTTCTTGATTCAAGACACAAGAAAATGGTTTTCATTAAATTTTTGGATAGGTCCTTTTAGAACACTTATAAGTATGATGAATTAAAAACTATATATTGTAGGCAATTTTGGTCAAAGAGAGGTTTGTCATTTTATAACTTTGAAGAATAAATATAGTTATTGTAAGTAAGATTTTAGTTATAATTTCATGACCAAAAGTAATATTTAGTAATTGTCTGCAAATTACATCATAAGTTTTGTGTTTCAAAGCTGAGCCAGATACATAATATACACTATACTGTCACATTTACGAGTAATTTGAATTGTATTTTAATTTTTGCTGTTATGATTTCATTTGTAAGTGATAAAGTTGTTGTTAATTTGAAAGTATATATGTAATTTACAAAAGAAAATTATTTGTTAAATTAATTTCCGATCTGCTCTAAAATTGCTTTTTATTGCAAATAAATTATTAAATAAACATTTTTTTTTTTAAATTATACTCGTAAAAGATCAAGAGCTTTTTTTATTTTATAACAACTCGTTGAGTTATTAACTAGTCAAATGAGCTAAGGGGTGTGTTTTATTGCACCACTTATTTGCTCGCTAATAAATCTAAAATACTGATCCTGCAAAGTAAATAATTTGAACTATAACTTTGAACTTTGTTATTTTTCTCTGAAAAGCCCTGTTTTGTTGCTTTTAAATTGTAATATCTTCAGTTCTAACTTCAACTTTGGAAACATTTATACATTTTTGAAAACTGCAATAACACGACAAGTTTTCAAAATAATAAACCAGTGCCACACCATACAAATTTTTTTCAGGGTGTTGCTCTGAAATAAAAGAAAGAAATTGAGTTTTTATAAAACATGGAACTGTTAATTAATTTGCAGCAAAATGGCGTATGAAATGAAAAATATTTTGATTAATTAATTTTTTCTTATTATTAGGCAACGTTTTAGTGAAAGAATTGTAAAAAACAAAAATCAATTATGAGCAGAGGAAGCAAAATACTGTTGCAAATTTGGGATTTTTCGAAATTTCACAAAAACTGCATTAAATCGAAAACCGTAAGGATTTGGGAAAAACAAGTTACCAAATTCTGAGAGTCCTAAAGTTGACCTATCAGCATATTTCGTTTGATCCATTACTTTTGGGACACCCTGTATAAAAAGGAGTATTTAGTAGTATACTGATACTGAGTTAATAACATTCCCTCTTGAAAATTCATAAAATAAATATTTTTAATAATGCATGGTACACTAAAAGAACTGGGAACCACTAAGAAATAAAATTACTAAGGAAATGAAATTCCTTTCTCTACCTAATCACAGCTTTTAAATTGCAAATTTCGAAGAATTTAAAAGTCTTTCAAAACTCTTAAACAACGAAATGGCTATTTTTTAGATGACAGTAAAATATATATAAATTAATAACAAAAAAAAAAACTAGTGGGTATACTGCAACCCCACTACTGCACTGTCCCATGAGACATATTTCATGAGACATGTCCCATGAGACATTTGTGTTGAGATATTTCTCATGAGACATTTGCCATGAGACATTTCTCATGAGACATTTATCTAAAGACTTTATCTAGAGACATTTATCTATCCACATTTATCTATCGATATTTATTTATCCACATTTATCTATCCACATTTATCTATCCACATTTATCGATCCACATTTATCTATCGACATTTATCGATCGATATTTATCTATCCACATTTATCTATCGATATTTATCTATCCACATTTATCTATCGATATTTATCTATCCACATTTATCGATAAACATTTATCGATCCACATTTATCGATCCACATTTATCTATCGGCATTTATCTATCCACATTTATCTATCGATATTTATTTATCCACATTTATCGATCCACATTTATCGATCCACATTTATCGATCCACATTTATCTATCCACATTTATCTATCGATATTTATCTATCCACATTTATCGATCCACATTTATCTATTATCCACATTTATCGATCCACATTCATCGATCCACATTTATCGATCCACATTTATCTATCGATATTTATCTATCCACATTTATCTATCGATATTTATCTATCGACATTTATCTATCGACATTTATCTATCCACATTTATCGATCCACATTTATCTATCGACATTTATCTATCGACATTTATCTATCCAAATTTATCTATCGACATTTATCGATCCACATTTATAGATCGACATTTATCTATCGATATTTATCTATCCACATTTATCGATCCACATTTATCGATCCACATTTATCGATCCACATTTATCGATCCACATTTATCTATCCACATTTATCTATCGATATTTATCGATCCACATTTATCGATCCATCGACATTTATCTATCGACATTTATCTGTCGATATTTATCGATCCACATTTATCGGTCCATGTGGATATCTATCGACATTTATCTATCCACATTTATCTATCGATATTTATCTATCCACATTTATCTATCGACATTTATCTATCCACATTTATCGATCCACATTTATCGATCCACATTTATCGATCCACATTTATCTATCCACATTTATCTATCGATATTTATCTATCGACATTTATCTATCCACATTTATCTATCGATATTTATCTATCCACATTTATCTATCGATATTTATCTATAAACATTTATCGATCCACATTTATCGATCGACATTTATCTATCCACATTTATCTATCGATATTTATCTATCCACATTTATCGATCCACATTTATCGATCCACATTTATCGATATCCACATGGATCGATAAATGTGAATCGATAAATGTGGATCCAAATTTATCGATCCACATTTATCTATCCACATTTATCTATCGACATTTATCTATCCACATTTATCGATCCACATTTATCTATCCACATTTATCGATCCACATTTATTGATCCAAATTTATCGATCCACATTTCTCTATCCACATTTATCGATCCACATTTATCTATCGACATTTATCTATCCACATTTATCGATCCACATTTATCGATCCACATTTATCTATCGATATTTATCTATCGACATTTATCTATCGACATTTATCTATCCACATTTATCGATCCACATTTATCTATCCACATTTATCTATCCACATTTATCTATCGACATTTATCGATCCACATTTATAGATCGACATTTATCTATTATCCACATTTATCGATCCACATTCATCGATCCACATTTATCGATCCACATTTAGCGATCCACATTTATCTATCCACATTCATCTATCTATATTTATCTATCCACATTTATCGATCCACATTTATCGATCCACATTTATCTATCCACATTTATCGATCCACATTTATCTATCCACATTTATCTATCGATATTTATCTATCCACATTTATCGATCCACATTTATCTATTATCCACATTTATCGATCCACATTCATCGATCCACATTTATCGATCCACATTTATCTATCGATATTTATCTATCCACATTTATCTATCGATATTTATCTATCGACATTTATCTATCGACATTTATCTATCCACATTTATCGATCCACATTTATCTATCGACATTTATCTATTTATCTATCGACATTTATCTATCCAAATTTATCTATCGACATTTATCGATCCACATTTATAGATCGACATTTATCTATCGATATTTATCTATCCACATTTATCGATCCACATTTATCGATCCACATTTATCGATCCACATTTATCGATCCACATTTATCTATCCACATTTATCTATCGATATTTATCGATCCACATTTATCGATCCACATTTATCTATCGACATTTATCTATCGACATTTATCTGTCGATATTTATCGATCCACATTTATCGGTCCATGTGGATATCTATCGACATTTATCTATCCACATTTATCTATCGATATTTATCTATCCACATTTATCTATCGACATTTATCTATCCACATTTATCGATCCACATTTATCTATCCACATTTATCTATCGATATTTATCTATCCACATTTATCGATCCACATTTATCGATCCACATTTATCGATATCCACATATCGATAAATGTGAATCGATAAATGTGGATCCAAATTTATCGATCCACATTTATCGATCCACATTTATCGATCCACATTTATCGATCCACATTTATCTATCCACATTTATCTATCGACATTTATCTATCCACATTTATCGATCCACATTTTTCGATCCACATTTATCTATCCACATAAATGTGGGATCGATAAATGTGGATAGAGAAATGTGGATCGATAAATTTGGATCAATAAATGTGGATCGATAAATGTGGATAGATAAATGTCGATAGATATTTATCGATCCACATTTATCTATCGACATTTATCTATCCACATTTATCGATCCACATTTATCGATCCACATTTATCTATCGACATTTATCGATCCACTTTTATCGATCCACATTTATCGATCCACATTTATCTATCGACATTTATCTATCCACATTTATCGATCCACATTTATCGATCCACATTTATCTATCGATATTTATCTATCGACATTTATCTATCGACATTTATCTATCCACATTTATCGATCCACATTTATCTATCCACATTTATCGATCCACATTTATCGATCCACATTTATCTATCCACATTTATCTATCGACATTTATCTATCCACATTTATCGATCCACATTTATCGATCCACATTTATCTATCCACATAAATGTGGGATCGATAAATGTGGATAGAGAAATGTGGATCGATAAATTTGGATCAATAAATGTGGATCGATAAATGTGGATAGATAAATGTCGATAGATATTTATCGATCCACATTTATCTATCGACATTTATCTATCCACATTTATCGATCCACATTTATCGATCCACATTTATCTATCGACATTTATCGATCCACTTTTATCGATCCACATTTATCGATCCACATTTATCTATCGACATTTATCTATCCACATTTATCGATCCACATTTATAGATCGACATTTATCTATGGATATTTATCTATCCACATTTAGCGATCCACATTTATCCACATAAATGTGGGATCGATAAATGTGGATAGAGAAATGTGGATCGATAAATTTGGATCAATAAATGTGGATCGATAAATGTGGATCGATAAATGTGGATAGATAAATGTCGATAGATAAATGTGGATCGATAAATGTGGATCGATAAATGTGGATCGATAAATGTGGATAGATAAATATAGATAGATAAATGTGGATAGATAAATGTGGATCGCTAAATGTGGATCGATAAATGTGGATAGATAAATATCCATAGATAAATGTCGATCTATAAATGTGGATCGATAAATGTCGATAGATAAATGTGGATAGATAAATGTGGATAGATAAATGTGGATCGATAAATGTGGATAGATAAATGTCGATAGATAAATGTCGATAGATAAATATCGATAGATAAATGTGGATCGATAAATGTGGATCGATAAATGTGGATCGATAAATATCTATCGACATTTATCTATCCACATTTATCGATCCACATTTATTGATCCAAATTTATCGATCCACATTTCTCTATCCACATTTATCGATCCCACATTTATGTGGATAGATAAATGTGGATCGATAAATGTGGATCGATAAATGTGGATCGATAAATGTGGATAGATAAATATCGATAGATAAATGTGGATCGATAAATGTGAATCGATAAATGTGGATCGATAAAAGTGGATCGATAAATGTCGATAGATAAATGTGGATCGATAAATGTGGATAGATAAATGTCGATAGATAAATGTGGATCGATAAATGTGGATAGATAAATATCGATAGATAAATGTGGATCGATAAATGTGAATCGATAAATGTGGATCGATAAATGTGGATCGATAAAAGTGGATCGATAAATGTCTATAGATAAATGTGGATCGATAAATGTGGATCGATAAATGTGGATCGATAAATGTGGATCGATAAATGTGGATCGATAAATGTGGATCGATAAATGTGGATCGATAAATGTGGATCGATAAATATCGATAGATAAATGTCGATAGATATCCACATGGATCGGTAAATGTGAATCGATAAATTTGGATCGATAAATGTGGATAGATAAATATCGATAGATAAATGTGGATCGATAAATGTGGATAGATAAATATCGATAGATAAATGTGAATAGATAAATGTGGATCGATAAATGTGGATAGATAAATGTGGATCGATAAATGTGGATCGATAAATGTGGATCGATAAATTTGGATCGATAAATGTGAATAGATAAATGTCGATAGATAAATGTGGATCGATAAATGTTGATAGATAAATGTGGATCGATAAATGTGGATCGATAAATGTGGATCGATAAATGTGGATCGATAAATGTGGATAGATAAATATCGATAGATAAATGTGGATAGATAAATGTCGATAGATAAATTTGGATCGATAAATGTGGATAGATAAATGTGGAAATTTGGATCGATAAATGTGGATAGATAAATGTGGATAGATAAATATCGATAGATAAATGTCGATAGATAAATGTGGATAGATAAATGTCCATAGATAGATAAATATCGATAGATAAATGTGGATAGATAAATATCGATAGATAAATGTGGATCTATAAATGTGGATCGATAAATGTCGATAGATAAATGTGGATAGATAAATGTCGATAGATAAATGTAGATAGATAAATGTGGATAGATAAATGTGGATAGATAAATATCGATAGATAAATGTCGATAGATAAATGTGGATAGATAAATGTCGATAGATAAATGTGGATAGATAAATGTGGATAGATAAATATCGATAGATAAATGTCGATAGATAAATGTGGATCGATAAATGTGGATAGATAAATGTGGATAGATAAATGTGGATAAATAAATATCGATAGATAAATGTGGATAGATAAATGTCGATAGATAAATGTGGATAGATAAATGTCTCTAGATAAAGTCTCTAGATAAATGTCTCATGAGAAATGTCTCATGGCAAATGTCTCATGAGAAATATCTCAACACAAATGTCTCATGGGACATGTCTCATGAAATATGTCTCATGGGACAGTGCAGTAGTGGGGTTGCAGTATACCCACTAGTTTTTTTTTTTTGTTATTAATTTATATATATTTTACTGTCATCTAAAAAATAGCCATTTCGTTGTTTAAGAGTTTTGAAAGACTTTTAAATTCTTCGAAATTTGCAATTTAAAAGCTGTGATCAGGTAGAGAAAGGAATTTCATTTCCTTAGTAGTTTTATTTCTTAGTGGTTCCCAGTTCTTTTAGTGTACCATGCATTATTAAAAATATTTATTTTATGAATTTTCAAGAGGGAATGTTATTAACTCAGTATCAGTGTACTACTAAATACTCCTTTTTATACAGGGTGTCCCAAAAGTAATGGATCAAACGAAATATGCTGATAGGCCAACTTAAGGGCTCTCAGAATTTGGTAACTTGTTCATCCCAAATCCTTACGGTTTTCGAATTAATGCATTTTTTGTGAAGTTTCGAAAAATTCCTACTTTGCAACAGTATTTTGCTTCCTCCGCCCCCAATTGGTTTTTGGTTATTATTATTCTTTCACTAAAACATTGTCCAATAATAAGAAACAATTAATTAATCAAAACATTTTTTATTTCATACGCCATTTTGCTGAAAGTTAATTAACAGTTCCAAGTTTTCTCAAAATTCAATTTCTTACATTTATTTCAAAGCAACAAATCGAAAAAAAATTTGTATGGTGTGACACTGGTTTATTACTTTAAAAAACTTGTCCCATTATTGCAGTTTTCAAAAAGGTATACAAGTTTCCAAAGTTGTAGTTAGATCGAAAAATATTACAATTTTAATTCAACAAAACAGGGGTTTTCAGACCAAAAATACAAACAAAAATAAACACATTTTCTCGAACTGTTGTTTGTTTATTTCTCTTTGAACAAAAGCCCCTATTTTTGTTGTAAAAAATATACAAACCTATTGAAATATGAAAAGGCTGGTTTTTCAAATACTTATATAATAAAATACATAGGAGTACCTACAGTGACGGACCCAAAAGTGCATCAGTTATTCTTTGCTGACGATGGAGCCATCATAAGTGAAGACCCGATATCCCTGCAACGAGCACTTGATGTATGGGTGGATGTTCTAGAAGGTAGTGGGTACCGCATAAGCGCGAAAAAGACAGAATACCTATGCTGCCCATTTTCTGATCCACACAGGCCTATTCCTGACATTTATTTGAATGGTGTAGTGCTTCCCAAGTGTGAAAAGTTTAAATATCTGGGGTCTATGATAAGTAACGAAGGTACTTGTGATGACGATATCAATCATCGCGTAAGCGTAGGGTGGATTAAGTGGCGGGAAAATTCTGCTATCTTCTGTGATCGAAAAATGCCCCCTAAGCTGAAAGGAAGGCTCTACACCGCAGTTGTGCGTCCAGCACTCACATACGGTTCACAATGTTGGACAATGTACAAAAAGTATGAGAGTAAGTTAACGGCAGCTGAGATGAAGATGCTTCGCATGACAGCAGGAGTAACAAAGCTTGATAGAATTAGAAGTACAAAGATCCGAGGAAGCCTTCATGTTAAAAATACCATCTCCCAAAAAATTGAACACGACCGACTCAGTTGGTATTGCCATGTTCAAAGGAGAGATCCTGAGAACCCCGTCAAAAAGGCAATATCATATAACGTTCCAACACGAAATAAAAAGAAAAGTAGGCCTAAAAACTCCTGGTACAAGCAAATGCAAAAACACCAGCATTCAGTTGGCCTCAGAAACGGAACAATACAAAACCGGGAGGCTTGCCGCCGATTTCTGAGGTCAACCCGGCGAACCCCACAGGCGGATCACTAGTGTGAAGCAGTAACGTGGGAAGGTTATGATCCCCTCGACATCGAGATCATAACAGCGCCCAGAAAAAAGGAAGAAGAAGAAAGAGTACCTACATACTTAGATTTTGCTCAATGAGTGGGTAAGCATATTAACTTATGATATCTAGCAGTAAACACAAGACCAAGGATTCAAGTTTCAGACTATATTAAAATACATATCAATCAAGCAACTGACTTATTTATACTTTTTTGTAAGGTTGATCGGAATTTGAAAAAAAAAATGTATCACAATAGTAAGTTTTCATTTGGATACTTTGATCGAAAAAACTAATTTTCCTTTAAAAATCGTTGGACTGTAAGGGCAACAAGTTAAGCTTCCCCGCCCTTTTTTTTTATTAATTGACTGATTAGAAAAAGAATAGAAGAAGGGTGGACATTGATAGTTGATGCTTTACTACCAAAATACGTTTGTCCCCTTAATTCCCTTTTGATTGAGATGAATAGGGCTCTTTAAACTTTATCCTTACGACCAAAAACCATCGTTTTCTTTCTCTCGGAACTCGCAGCATTATTGTTCGAGAAATAGGTAGGTAAAGTATATCTGGCTACCTGACTTCCTGGCCCGGATTATTCCCCTCGATAGAATATAACGGCATAATCTCGGGTAAAAATAAAAGTTTTTTTTTGTTGTGTGTACGTTGTTACCTGAACAGAATCCGAAATCACGTGAAAATAATCGTCTGTGTGACTGTGAACTTTGGTGAACGAATAGAAAAGAAAGCTCGGAGCATTGTGATGGAAGAGTAAATCCTGTTCGGTTCGGTTAACGTTTCTTGTCGTCGTCATCGTTCTCGTTGTCGTCGTTGGCCCCTATAGAGGACTCTTTACGTGTCGTCGTACTTCAGCATAGGTATATACCGTTGTGGGTTGTAAATGGAGCATATGCGTGTTTTATTATTTCTACGCACGAAATATGTATGCTCCTGCGATGTATGCGTGGCTTGTAGGCATTTTGGCAGATTTTTTTTTTTTTTTATTTTATTTTCCTCCTCGTATATATAGAATTTAACGGAAGTGTTATGGCATAGCAATGGAGCAGTAACATCCGCACATACGTAGGAAACGGCCTAGAAATATGAATAGGCAGTTGAATAGGTAAATGGGAGAAACATGTCAGATGTATATTCTCCATTAATGAGGGAAAGAGGATAGCGAGCGAGGTTTTGTATTTTGGTATGATGATGGGAACCATTCCTGTGTGCAAACCGTTATATTCATTCAAGAACCATCGAATTTAAAAAGCAGCAGGTTCAATTTAATGTGAGGATAAGGGATAATAAAGCATTTTGTTTTAATGACCGCCAAGTGTTTGGAAAATGGAGATTTTAGTGAGATAATTTTTTGAAAATTTCTACTAAATGGGAGTTTGAAGTTTTTTGAAAGTAATAAAAACAGCAAAATTTTTGTAATTTAAAGTTAATGCATGTTTTGAAAAGTAAGAGGGTCAAAAATATTAACAATGAAGAGGCTATATTATTATGAAGTGGTTATTAAAGTTGTTCCTAAAAAAAAATGGGGCTATGAGAGTCCAAAATCAAAAGAGTTATTATGAAAGTTTGTTCTAGACCAAAACAAAAATTGATAATAGCTAGCTACCTATGGGATATTTCTATTAGATAAAAATTGAATGTTAAACATTTTTCAGAAGCAAGGTCTTATGGTTTTGATGTTTTTTGTGGTAAGATGTTGTATCCAAAAATATAGGGATCTTTAACAAACCACAATTACTTTTCGAAACTGATTTTTTTTAAACATTTGAGTGGATCACATCGAATACACATATGTGGATTTTCGTAAAAAAAGAGGATGGAGTGCAAGAGTCTAGCTATAAACTCTGAGTGAGTGGGCAAATATTTTTCATGAAAATTTATTAAAACTATCGTTAAAATCAGCCAGGTTTCCAAGCGATTTGACTAAGTGACCGAGTTCGTTTTTTTTTTTTCGGATAAGTAATGAAATTTTATTGATTTTCAAAATTGAAATTCAGTGTCTATTGACACATTACTCTATTTCAGTTTTGAAGCTTTTTTTAACTTAAAGTTATTTTTTGTCCTTACTCGGGGGCCATTTCGTGAGGGGCTTTTTTATAAGTAGTACAGTTTTTCGTTTGTTGAATATCATCATATGACATATGTTTTCAAGGTATTTTTTTAATTCTGAATCTAATGACATAAAAATAAAGTCAATACTATTGCTCTTAGAAAAGTTATAGCCGATTGAAAACAAGGGCGCTTGTTTTTTGACCTCAACAGGTAAAATATAACCGAAACCCATGGGAAAAACATGCTACACTGATGAAATTCGGGATGAAGGTTTTAGATAAAGCAGGGACAAAGGATTCATAAAGTTCTTAAAATTATTTTTGGTGAAAGGGTGTTTTTTGATGGGTTAAGTTGTGTGTGAGGAAGGTATCATAACAGCTGACTTAAATTTGATTAATTTTTAAAACTTGGTTGGTATAAGAATTAAGAATTTATAAAGTGTACAAAATTATCCTGAGTAAAAGGGTGTTTTTTTTTTTAAGAAATGATGAAATTCGGAATTAGTACCACAAAAACTAGGAAAAAATTGTTACACCAATGAAATTTGGTAAATATATTTCATTTATAACAGAAACCAGGAACCCGAACAGTCTATACAAATATTTTAGGTTAAAAGGTGTTTTTTTTTTTTGGAAATAGGGAAAAATCCGCGTTAAGTCCGATAAAATCAATGGTACCCTTACGAAATTCATTAAATATGTTCTCTTTCCAATGGGAATTACGAATAATGTAAGTCTATAAATTTTTTTCATGTAAAAGGGTGTTTTTTTTAGAAGAAAAGAAAATATGGATACATTTGAAAAAGTCTGTAATACTAGAGTATTATTAGTGGTACCCTATTGAAATTTAGCAATTATGTTACTTTTAAGATAAGAAACAAGAATCTAAAGTGTTTATAAAAATATCATGGTTAAAAGGGTGTTTTTTTGAGTGAAAACAAAAATGATGGGCCACCCTAATGAAATTTGGTAAATAAAAATTTGGTAAAAAGGTGTTTTTTTCGAAGAGACAGTAAAATTTGCAATTGGTCCCAAAAAGCCAATGATTCATTTTATTTATGGTTTTGATGACAAATTAAACATTTATAGATAAGTTCTTACACGTTTTACGGTTTAGCTATTTATCAATTTCTTCAGTTTTCAATATGGTACTTTTCAATAAAAAGACAGAAAGTATTGCAAAAATCACCAAATGGTACTCCCAATGACATTCCAGGTGCCAACACCATGGTTTCCAATAACAAATAACTGAGTCCATTTTTGTTACCATCGTGGCACATAGTCATTTAAAGACAGCTCAACTCGATTCTCTATTCCAAAAGCTAGGTTTTTAGAAACTCCTACACAGAGAACTGCAAGAAATTCAGATTTTGGCCGCTGTTTAATTAAGGAGCGTTACCAAAGCCCGATTCCCAAACACTTCTTTCTTGGATCCTATCCAAAATTGAGAAGTGCCGTGTTACTGTTTCATATTAACCAGTTTCCAAACATAGTAATACCCTTGTCCATTTTGTGCAGCATACATTTATTTATTTATTTTTGAAGGAATCTGCTGTTTTAATGGCCTTTTTTTAATAATCTTCACTTATAACTAACTAAAGTTATAACTAACTAACTAACTAACAATGTAATAAAATCTTGAAACTTAATTTTGACCTACTTCCAATTATCATATCGAACTGAATCTTTGTACAACTAAAAACAATAATAAAAACTCTTACATTTTTTGTAAGCATCGTAGAAATATGATTGGAGGATTATATGGAAGGTGAATTAATAAGCTTTCACATAATATAAAATTTATTATAGGTTGTCATAGAAAAAAAAATGAATTTAATAGGTTTGAAAAAAGAAATATATAATTTCTTTGCTTTTTTTTTTATCAAAAATTATTGTTTTCAATAAATTATTTTTATACTTTATGTGGATTGTAAGAATAAGTAAGTATGGCTTTCTTCTTTAGGAAAATTGGTAAGCTTTTCAATGGTGTAATTTTATTCTAACCTTTTTATATAAAAAAATTGATATAATGAGAAAAGAATAAAATAACGTTTTTTTAAGCTTTTTCTTGTAAATTATAATTGGATTCAAAAAGTTATTCCGTTTTTCTACAAAACATACAGATATAAATATGTATGTAAGGTCTTAATCTTTAGCTTACAGTACCTTGCCATATTATTAGGCCCAAGCGAAAAAAATACAATTTTTTGGTTCATGTTGCTGAATATTTAAAGTTTTTGTCGAAATATGTCAAATTTTTTTTTGTCTTAATTACTTACACTTATCATGTAGATACGGATTGACTAAGAAAAAGTTAAAGAATTGATAATTTTTCATAAAAAACAAGGTCCAAAAGGTGGAAAGCCCAAAAAGACGTTTTCTATGGAATTCATGCCTAGAAAATTACTAGACCGGTCTAATAAATACATTTTTGTACCAAGGAATAACGTGGCATTCTTTACTTTATGGCAAGAACCCAATTTTACATAAATATAGAAGCTTCGAGCCTCGAGCATATTTCGAAATCGTAGAATTAAAACGTTCTTAAGCACCTTTTTGTATTGGTCTGGAGTAAGGGCGTTTTCCACAATATAAAAGGAACCTTATCCTTTTCCTGAGATAGCAGAATACCCAATAATGATCAGAGGATGTTTTGTTATTGTAATAACGAACTGTGAATTGCTCTTCTGATCTGATCTTATAAGAAAGAAAAAACAACCACAAATCTTAGAATATTACGTACTGTCCAGACGATCAGAGCTTCTATATTTATGCAAGATGAGGTCCTTGCCATAAAGTTTAGAATGTCACTTTATTCCTAGGTACAAAAATTTTAGTATTAGACCGGTCTGGTAATTTTCTAGGCATGAATTCCATAGAAAACGTCTTTTGGGGCTTTTCACCTTTTGTATGTAATTTTTTATGAAAAAGTGTCAATTCTTTAATTTTTTTTTTAGTCAATCCGTATCTACATGATAAGTGTAAGTAAATGAGACAAAAAAAAAAATTGAGATTTTTCGATAAAACTTTAAAAATTCAGCAACATGAACCAAAAAATTGTATTTTTTTCGCTTGGGCCTAATAATATGGCAAGGTACTGTAAGTACTTTACTATAAGAATAATTGTCTTATAAATTTTTTACAAGAAAGTTGACAAATAAATAATTTTTAAATCGTTTTTTTTTTTTTAACAAAAGCATGACGTTATCAATTCTATAGAAAATCAATTCTATAGAAAAAGCTTCCAATCGATTTTGATAACAACCAAACCACTATCAACAAAGCACGTTTCCTTAATCAGCTTAGACACAGATTGTGAAATAATTTTCACAAAATCAAAATCATCCACTTCTGAACTTTCACTCATCATCAAAGACCTCGAAAAACGATTGAATATACTTCAGTGTCAAATATTCAACTCATTCATGACACTTAACCTCAACTTGACAAAAATACTCTTCCTATTAAAAAAACATACATCATTTTCTGCTTCCTGATGCACGATATTCGTATCTTCTCGTCATCACGTTTTCCAACAAATCAAAATCTCAGCACTTATTTGTATATGTAACTACTTTTGGTGAAAATGTTCAGTTCCGACAACTATACTCAACCATCAACCAATTTCACCGCATGAATCTGAAATTCCTTATTCCGTCATCATATCGCCAGTGCTGTCGTTTCCGTTGTGCGTCGTCGTCAGTCGATCAGTCAGTTGGTCGCAGCAATTTCATGGTTTTTCTTCCTCTCAAAATGGAAAATTGACTCATTTCGCACTTCGCAGATAATCGTACAAAGATAAGAGAAAATATTTTCAATTTTCCACCGATGTTTTTACCAAACCACCATCAACAGCATATAACTTGCCAATGTGTATATTCAACTTGTCTCTTACGTATGTGAATATTTTTCCATTGTTCGGCTCCTTGTTTGCGTTATGTCCTTTGGCATGTTGAATTCATGAGAAATCGATCACTCCGCAACAGATTGCCAGTAGTTGCCACATGAAGCGAGGGCTTTTTGTCTCATCCAAAACGTACATATCCTCATACAATCCACCAACTGTTTTCTGCCACTGCATCCGTTGCAATATAAGGATACTAGCTAGTTTGCTACTTCTTTCACCACCTCATCACAATCCATCACCACACTACAATAATCATCATCTCTAGTTCGTTGTATGTCGTCCTGGCACAGTATTTCAGTATTTTCGCATGAAAGAATGTTTTCAGTTCAATCAGACAGTTATTTGAGGAAATATAAAAAAAAAAAAAAAAACAGTAAAGGAAAATTCAACAAACGAAGGAACGTTTTGCCAAACAGACGAAACGGATTCCTGTGTTCAATTCCAATCAAATTCTTTATCTTAGCCACATTGCAATCGTTTCGCCTCTCCAACTAATCAGTAGGTTAGGACCCAGGACCGCCAGACAAAAGAAGAGCGATAGCCAGATTGGTTAAAAAATATAACCCCATTCTATATACCCATCATCAGATCGATACATAGAGAGAAAGAAAATTGTAAAATAAGGAAAAACTTGGTCCTTCGAGCGGGATAAAAGTACTAAGAAAAAAATAAAAGAAATAAATTTTGCTTCGGAAAAAAAGATTCCCGAGGAAAAACCGTGTCGGGTGTCTCAAAAAAGGTCAAACTAACGTATTAATTCTTATCATATAAAGTACATAGTGTGTGTGTGTGTGTGTGAGCTTGAAGGATATATATAGACTTGAGGAGAGTGTTAGAAAGAAAAATGTTCCTTGTAAAGCGAATATATCCTTCGTTTACTTTCTGATTTTTTTCTTTTTTTCAGTCTTTTGACAGCCGCTACTGCCTACATGTTAGGTCGTCTTGTCTGCTATAATCGCTTCAGTGACGAAGGAGAGCTACTGGATGACTACATGGTGGTTCCTCTGACAATGATAAGGAGCAAGACTGCAGGCAAACGTCTTGATTTTTTTTTTCATACTTCCAAAATATTTTAAGGCTCACGTATTGGAAATGGTATGATTTCAGTGTTTTGGGATTTCATAAGACTTTGTCAAAAGACTGTTTAAGTATTAATACAACCTTCAGATATGCAATTTAAATATCAGTAAAAGGTTTTTGTTATGTTTATGTTTATTAAGTATTAAAAACATATCTTACAATTTTGGGCTTTCTACGTCCAAAGGTTACAAAGGTTACTTCTTTGTAGGAGCTCTTATAGGATCCTTACTACAGGTATTAAATACTCATATGAAGAGAATATTTCGAAAATGAGTTGATTGACAATGAGGATCACTATTTTATCAGTCAGCCACAGAAAGGTTAACAAGGTAACCTGGCAAAGTTAGTGCAAGGTTATCATAAGGAAGCTGAAATCAAAGAAGACAGCTGTTGCTGATGACTCCATATGCGCTATGGACAAGATATAAAACGAAATAGCCAAATATATTGGTCTTAGGGTGAACATCGTGTCTATAAGCATCATAAATATACAGTTTTTGATGTACACAGAGAAAAATATGACCCGCTAAAAACTAACAGATTGCCATATTGTTTTACCGTCCATACATTTCATAAGGAAATCTTATTAAAATCAACGATTAATAAGGTTTTTTTAAGGAGATTTCTTATTATTTTTATAGAGAAATAGTCCAGTAATTTTAGGTTTTATCTGCGGAAAAATTCCTACTGGGCTCGATTTTTTTATAGACCTTCGTTACGGTTGTTATGAAGTTATAGAGGTCATTTTATTAAATAGTTAGTTAGTAGCTAAGTAACTTAGTTAGTTAGTTAGTTAGTTAGTAAGTAAGTTAGTAAGTTAGTTTGAATATCGATTACAAGTGGAAACTTATAAAAACGTATTAATAAAAAGCAAAAGAGATTACACATGTATTTTTCAGTATTCAAATACTGAATTATTCACTCTTAAATAGAACAAACCTATTATTACGTATCATGTATTATGCCTACGCTTGAAACAGCTCTATTCCGAAATCGGTTGGATTTACAGAAAAATGTATAAGGCAATATTTGTAGATAATATTATGACAAACAGATTTCCTATAGACCCCTACTGACCTCCGAGCAACAGGTCACGAGATATATGCGATTTTCGTGACCTTTTGACCTCTATAACATCTAACGCGGACGCGATATCAATGTCGATTTTTCACATCTTCATAACAACGCGGTAACGAAGGTCTATACCAAAATCGAGCCCAGTAGAAATTTTTCCGCAGTTTGGGGTAAAAAATGCCTAAAATTACTGGGCTAAAAATCTTATTAAAATTTGACTGAAAAGTTGATTTTTTTTTGCAACAACAAAAATCGCGATCAATATTTTCATGGCAGGTTGGTTCAGGTGTTAAGGTGGGCGACTAATGATTTGAAGTCTCCAGTTCGATTCCCAGCCTGGTCATCGTTTTTTTTTTTATTTTTTTCCAGATTTTAAAACAATAAGTAAAACCCGATTGTTTTAATAAGGTTTCCTTCTTGGATGAAAACCATAGAGAAATCTTATTGTTTTTGTTCTATTTTATGTGGTCTATTTTTCTCTGTGCAGTAGTTCCTTGTTTAAATACATCATCTGGTATAATTGGTATTGCTATGTTTGTTGACCAGCTAGGTATGGATGCTAAAAACTTACACGACGCAATACAAGTCGTCTCTCTGTCAAAAATACGCGGCATTGAAATCGTTGAACAGATTTATGGGTACCGATTTTATGTTTATGGTTTTTTCCAAGACTTGCCGTAGTGTTAATATTTGGTAAATGGTGGACTTTTCTATTATAAAAAAAAGAGGTTGTCTGTAAAGCCGGTTTACGGACGATGATTTTACGTGATAACGTCGTCAGAAAACAGGTTGTGTGCTTTTGTTTAAAATGAGTCAGTTGAAGAGTTTGCTTTTTTCAAGCAATCATAATTACAAGAAAAGGCTAAAAATACTTTTTTTATTTTCTCAATATATTAATTTTTTTATTTTAAAAGCTTACAAAAAAACTATGCAATTTGAAAGCCAAGTATTTCTTCTTAAAAATAAAACCATTTTAAATTTTTACAATGCTCAAAAAGTATAAAAATAATAATTTATTGAAAACAATCATTTTCATCAAAAAAAAGCAAAAAAAAACATGAATTTTTATCTTCTCAGGTCATTAATACCATTTTTTCCCTAACAACCTATAAAAAAGTAGTTTTCCTATTTTCCAATTTTCTCAAAAACTAGAAGGCATAGAAACATATGGTTTTCAGTATTTGATAAGGAATTTATTGAGGTAGTTCATTTTATCAATTTATCCCGTAATGAAACCCAAAGTCTTGACAAAAATAGTATTCAATGTATTTTTTTTTTTAAACTTCTTTTTCACAATTGTTGACTTTGAAATCAATTATTTCGAAAACAACTGTTTAAAATAACTTGGTTTAAAAACTATAATTAAGTGTACAATTCTAGCTTTTGAAAAAGGTATCATTCCTAACTGTAAGTGTTGCCATTGTTTTTTAATAATTTTTTGTTTGATTTTTTAGAAAACTGCCCCTCTCGCCTAAAGGGGGAGACGTAGACCCTCAGTCCCAAAACCAAAAATGATTGTATTGAAAACCTCTACTAAAAACCGTTTTCAATTCTCGGCGCCTAAGTTATCGTACTTGAGCCTTGCGTTGATATGAATTTTTCTCGAAAAAAACACGTTTACGGGGGGTATCTCGAAAAAGGAAGCTAATCCGATTTTGGTAAAAACGGATTATGATTGCTGAGGCCTTGAGGAACAAAGCCTCATCTTTAGTTTTTCTCGTCATTTAAACTTGTTCAGGCTCACTGTGATCAGGATGCTCATAAAAGTTTAATAAAATTTCTATCTGCTCTTGGTCAAAAGTTATAACCTGTTGAATTTTATTTTACCGTTATCTCAAAATTGTGTTTACGAAAATGATTGAAACTTCGCACACATTTAGTCGTGGTTATGGTCTATCATTACTCCATATATTTTATTCCTGTATTTATTAAAGAAAAAAAGATAAAAAGAAAAAACGATGAAAATCGGTTAAAAACGGTCAAAAAACGTGTTTTTTAAAAACTTGTTTCTTCTGTCATTCAGTCAAAACTAACTAAACGATTCCAAGTTTTTGCACATGTATGCATAAGGCCAAAACCTACATGTCCTATAAGTTTGAGATTTTTTGAACGCTCCAAAAAAAAGCTAAAAATCAAAAATTACCCAAAAATACCCCTAAAACACAAGGTGTTTTTCAAAAATTCATATTTCGAAACGCAGAGCGTTGGAAAAAAATCCGTATCAGAAGCCTAATTTTTGTTTCTCTCATCTTTCACCTGGCATCTTTAGAATTGTCAAAAAAAAATTTTAACCAAAATCATCATTTTGTCATAGCCCCAACACGTGTACAACATTCAAACAAAACGTTATAGCTTAGTTTCAAATATTTTTGAATTTTTTCTTAAATGCAGTTATTCTTAAATTAGTCTCATCTATCTATAGCAAAAAAAATAAATTCTCTACGACTTCGCGTTTAGATTTCAGCCCAAATTTCATCTTTCCGTTTTACCCCTGTTCACCCTATTAAATGACGGAATTTTTAAAAATACTTCATTTGGGTTAAGCGGTTAAGCTATAGAAGATTTTTGTAGGTATCTCTAATAGTTTATTTTTAATTTTGAATTGAAATTTTTGCCGCACTGCGGAAGTGCGAGAGTGTAACTTTAGAAAATGGCTTCACTTTTTTGTGGTGGCTGCCATTTTTCATCGATTTATAAGACGTTATCACGTCAAAAAACACTCATAAGGACCTTAGTTCCATCAAGGGCTTTAGACGTTCACTTATTACCGAGGAGTGGATTTCATAGGCGATGTTAAGAAGACTGATTCCTTTGTAGTTGGCGCAGTTCAGAGAGAAACGGACAGAAAGTGCTGAGCTTCCATTTTGCGGTCATGTTTTTCTCCAACAAAATTCTGGAGATGAGTTTTGTGCATTGGTCATCCTCAGAAGCTTTATGCGACTAAAGTCTAGGGATCGTAGTTTTTACATCTTCTGGGTCAGGTGGACGAATATTTTGATCCTCACAGTCAAAAGTGGTCTTTCCGAATCCTCATTACCGTCTGCGTATTTTCACCATGGAACTCTTCTATTTTGGACTGATGCTCTTGTGTGGATTGTTTCACCTAAAGAATTTTCTGATAGATAAGACAGCTTGTTTTTTTATTTGGAATCTTCTTCCGTCTTAAAAATCGATTTTTCACTTTCTTTTTTTGGATGTACATCCAGAGGCTTACGTTAAGCTGCCAAGCAAAACAAAGTTAGGCAAAAAAAATTAAGGTATTCTTAAGCTTTATTCATAACCGAAAACCATCAAAAGTTTCTTTGAGGGCTGGTTGCTGAGTTATTTGCATCCAAACATTTTTTTCTCGCTTTCGGAGCCAGATTTTTACGTATCAAAGTCTCAAAGAAAGTTTTAATATGAGTTTAAAGTGAATAGGCCTATGCATTTAACTTAAACAAATTAAAAATTCATTTTTTTTTTTCAGATTCTTTAAAAAAAAAAATTCAAGGGCTACCCCTTGCCAAAAAAAAAATTGCTATTTAGAAAAATTTCCTCAAAATTCATCGAGTGAGATATATAAAAAAAGATCTCTTTAAGCCCTATTCATAAGCTCTGCAGTTAGCAGTCCTGGTCTTTCCTACAGCATGGATTTTAAGGCCTCGTCCTTGGCTGCTTGACAGTGTTTCCACTGGTCTTCTACATTTGAACCTGGTGGTGGGCCCTCTGAGAGATAACACTGCAAAGACCATCAGCTTGAGTACTTTTTTGGAGGTATTTTTCTGGCAAGCTATGCTTTCTGACCATCAAAATGAAGATACCTAATAGGCATTGCCTATCTTGGTGCTCAAATATTGGAATTCAAAATGCCAAGAATAATCTTAACGACTTACTTGTGTGCGTCACTTATCATACGTCTCCTCTAGAAAACCGTAGAAAACTTAGTAGAATTACCAATCATTCAAATAGGTATAGTTTTTTGAAGCAAATTCATACGACGCCAGTTAGATTGTTTAATTTCTCTATAACCATCAAAATAAGTCTTGAAACTTTAGCTTAGATAAATGTGCAGACAGAGAAACGAACTGACGGGCGTTTCCTCTTTAAGCTTAAACTCAGACACACACACACACACACAAACCCATACACATTGATATACCAGCATTTTCAGGATAATACACTAAGATTTCGCTACATCCCTTAGAATTCGTCTAAAACGTGATCAGCCTTCCAAATGCTTGAACCAACTTTGATGAACCAGCAGAGTTTATACTCTCTCACCGTCTAGGTCTGCATCTTCTCTTTTATACACGAGCATTAGTCGAATATACCTCTACAACTGTAGGTATATGATTCCTTGTTTAAAATGGTGGGTGAAGGCTGGAGGTACATCCGTATCCTTTGACTGCGTGGACTAAAGACTATACCAACAACAGCATTATAAAGGAATTTCTCTTTAAATTTCACGGGTTCGTAATGAAATGGGAAGTGACATGAACTTGATGAGAGTGCAAATGTAGAATTAAATAAAATTTATTTATTTTTTTTCTTCCTTATTTATTTTTTTTCTTCCTTCAATCTTTGTGTATAAATTTTTTTTTTTTTTTTGGTTATAAGAGAACCTTTTATTTTTGTGTCCTTGTTGCGAAAGCTAGTTAGTGTATCTTTTTGAGGTCCTCACCTTGATACGCCAGCTAAAGGACGAAATTTTCTGTTCTAAGGATAATAATATATGGATGAACATATAGCTTATTCACATTTGCTTCGAAGATTAGGAGAAAATTACGTGATGAGAAATCATATCAAGAAAAAAAAAATGTTTTGTAGGTAGTTTTGGCATGAGCCAAAAGAAGTCATGTTGTATATCTTTTTTGTATATAAATTTGAAGCAAATGGATATGTGGTTACGTAATCAAAAGGACTAAAAAGGAAACGTGTGCGAATATTAATGACGATTAATTGTGGGGATTTTTATTATTTGACAAGAGTTAACAGTTACAGCCTGAATAATAAAAATGACGAGAAACATGAGTGAATAAAAATATGTAGGTGAGTTTTGTTTTAACACAAATTGTCATGAATCATTGAAATGGATCTTTTAAGAGCGGAAGTATTTGCTGGATAAAAAACGTGATTAATTGAGTGTAACTTTTATTTGTACCTAAGCCTTATGTATGTATTAAGGTGTGTCAATTGGTTCAACAAATGAATTTTCAAATGTACATAATAACTTTTAAAAGTTGTTTTGCTAATCAAAAATAAATCCTGCGTTTAAAATTTTCTCTTAAATTAATATCTTTGGATCAGTCAAAATATTAAGGAAGAAATCCAAGAAATTTAAATTTTTCGAAATGTTCTAAATACAATAAACTGTTGTTTTAAATTGTGTAGTCTGGACACAAGGAAATTATATTCAATATTTTAAGGCTATCAAGTGAAAGATGATAATTTCAAGCATAGTTTTGTGCGCTTTCATGTAGTAGAAAGGCGTCATCTAAACTTCTTTAAATTGTTTGAGAACTTCAGTAAGTGAAAAGTGAGAGTATGGAGTAAAAAGTCCTCATTAAAAAGTCTTCATAACGTATGAGAACATCAGGGAGTAAAAAGTGTACCTGCATGGAGTAAAAAGTCCTCATTAAAAAGTCTTCATAATGTATGAGGACTTCAGGGAGTGAAAAGTGAGACTTCATGGAGTAAAAAGTCCTCATTAAAAAGTCTTTATAATGTATGAGAACTTTAGGAAGTGAAAAGTGTACCTTCATGGAGTAAAAAGTCCTCATTAAAAAGTCTTCATAATGTATGAGGACTTCAGGGAGTGAAAAGTGTGCCTTCATGGAGTAAAAAGTCCTCATTAAAAAGTCTTCATAATGTATGAGGACTTCAGGCAGTGAAAAGTATACCTTCATGGAGTAAAAAGTCCTCATTAAAAAGTCTTCATAATGTATGAGGACTTCAGGGAGTGAAAAGTGTGCCTTCATGGAGTAAAAAGTCCTCATTAAAAAGTCTTCATAATGTATGAGGACTTCAGGCAGTGAAAAGTATACCTTCATGGAGTAAAAAGTCCTCATTAAAAAGTCTTCATAATGTATGAGGACTTCAGGGAGTGAAAAGTGTGCCTTCATGGAGTAAAAAGTCCTCATTAAAAAGTCTTCATAATGTATGAGGACTTCAGGCAGTGAAAAGTATACCTTCATGGAGTAAAAAGTCCTCATTAAAAAGTCTTCATAATGTATGAGGACTTCAGGGAGTGAAAAGTGTGCCTTCATGGAGTAAAAAGTCCTCATTAAAAAGTCTTCATAATGTATGAGGACTTCAGGGAGTGAAAAGTATACCTTCATGGAGTAAAAAGTCCTCATTAAAAAGTCTTCATAATGTATGAGGACTTCAGGAAGTGAAAAGTATACCTTCATTAAGTAAAAAGGCCTCATTAAAAAGTCTTCATAATGTATGAGGACTTCAGGGAGTGAAAAGTGTGCCTTCATGGAGTAAAAAGTCCTCATTAAAAAGTCTTCATAATGTATGAGGACTTCAGGGAGTGAAAAGTATACCTTCATGGAGTAAAAAGTCCTCATTAAAAAGTCTTCATAATGTATGAGGACTTCAGGGAGTGAAAAGTGTGCCTTCATGGAGTAAAAAGTCCTCATTAAAAAGTCTTCATAATGTATGAGGACTTCAGGCAGTGAAAAGTATACCTTCATGGAGTAAAAAGTCCTCATTAAAAAGTCTTCATAATGTATGAGGACTTCAGGGAGTGAAAAGTGTGCCTTCATGGAGTAAAAAGTCCTCATTAAAAAGTCTTCATAATGTATGAGGACTTCAGGAAGTGAAAAGTATACCTTCATTAAGTAAAAAGGCCTCATTAAAAAGTCTTCATAATGCATGAGGACTTCAGGGAGTGAAAAGTGTGCCTTCATGGAGTAAAAAGTCCTCATTAAAAAGTCTTCATAATGTATGAGGACTTCAGGGAGTGAAAAGTGTGCCTTCATGGAGTAAAAAGTCCTCATTAAAAAGTCTTCATAATGTATGAGGACTTCAGGGAGTGAAAAGTGTGCCTTCATGGAGTAAAAAGTCTTCATAATGTATGAGGACTTCAGGGAGTGAAAAGTGTGCCTTCATGGAGTAAAAAGTCCTCATTAAAAAGTCTTCATAATGTATGAGGACTTCAGGGAGTGAAAAGTATACCTTCATGGAGTAAAAAGTCCTCATTAAAAAGTCTTCATAATGTATGAGGACTTCAGGGAGTGAAAAGTATACCTTCATGGAGTAAAAAGTCCTCATTAAAAAGTCTTCATAATGTATGAGGACTTCAGGGAGTGAAAAGTGTGCCTTCATGGAGTAAAAAGTCCTCATTAAAAAGTCTTCATAATGTATGAGGACTTCAGGGAGTGAAAAGTATACCTTCATGGAGTAAAAAGTCCTCATTAAAAAGTCTTCATAATGTATGAGGACTTCAGGGAGTGCAAAGTGTGCCTTCATGGAGTAAAAAGTCCTCATTAAAAAGTCTTCATAATGTATGAGGACTTCAGGGAGTGAAAAGTATACCTTCATGGAGTAAAAAGTCCTCATTAAAAAGTCTTCATAATGTATGAGGACTTCAGGGAGTGCAAAGTGTGCCTTCATGGAGTAAAAAGTCCTCATTAAAAAGTCTTCATAATGTATGAGGACTTCAGGGAGTGAAAAGTGTGCCTTCATGGAGTAAAAAGTCCTCATTAAAAAGTCTTCATAATGTATGAGGACTTCAGGGAGTGAAAAGTATACCTTCATGGAGTAAAAAGTCCTCATTAAAAAGTCTTCATAATGTATGAGGACTTCAGGGAGTGAAAAGTATACCTTCATGGAGTAAAAAGTCCTCATTAAAAAGTCTTCATAATGTATGAGGACTTCAGGGAGTGAAAAGCATACCTTCATGGAGTAAAAAGTCCTCATTAAAAAGTCTTCATAATGTATGAGGACTTCAGGGAGTGCAAAGTGTGCCTTCATGGAGTAAAAAGTCCTCATTAAAAAATCTTCATCACTGAGCCAAAAAACAACGTAAAATCAATCGAAACCACTTTGAATCAATGGAAAATCACTACATTTTTAGCCTAAAGTGGAAAATGATTGAATCGAAGTAGCACACTTTAAATCTAAGTTGTTCACACATTAAAAAAAAATAAAAAAAAGTAAAACTTGCATCCGCTGGGGATCGAACCTGCTATACCTGGGTTGACAAGCTTGTGCTTTACCACTGTGCTATCTCACTTATAAAAATTGATGTGACAAACTGTAACATAAGCATAGGACGATTTTTAGAAAATTAATGAATATATTTTTCACCATTGATTCAATGTAGAACGGATTAAAAATTACTATGCGTTTTTTCTCTGGGTGATAATGTATGAGAACTTTAGGAAGTGAAAAGTGTACCTTCATAGAGTAAAAAGTCCTCATTAAAAAGTCTTCATAATGTATGAGGACTTTAGGAAGTGAAAAGTGTACCTTCATAGAGTAAAAAGTCCTCATTAAAAAGTCTTCATAATGTATGAGGACTTCAGGGAGTGAAAAGTGTCCCTTCATGGAGTAAAAACTCCTCATTAAAAAGTCTTCATAATGTATGAGGACTTCAACCCACCGGTTTTCGTAATTATAGGAAAACGGATTGGGTGAAATATAGGGAAACTTTTACTACCTGCTACAATAATCAGGACAATATTTTCCCTTCTAATACAGATGATCTTGACTTAAAAGTCAACGATCTCACCAAAGCTCTAAACAATTCCATGGCTAACTCTTGTCCCCTTACCATAATAAGAGGAAAGAAAAAACCGCACTGGTGGAACAAAGAGCTAGAACCGCTCAGGAAAGACTGTAGAAAGGCTTTCAATAGGGCTAAACAAACAAGGAACCCATTAGACTGGGACCTGTATAAAGTTTCTCTAAAAAGTTACAAGAAACAACTACGGAAAAGTAAAAGATCCTCCTGGAGGAACTTCTGTAGTAAAATTGAAGATTCTTCTGAGGCATCTAGACTCAGAAAAATCCTTTCAACTAATCCAACCATGCCGAGCTCCCTAAAAGACTCTAATGGCGATTGGACTAGCTCCTATGAGGAATCGCTAAACTTGCTACTAGACACTCATTTCCCTGGTAGCTCGAACTCAACAAGTGACTTTGGTCACCGACCCAACCAATTTTATCAAATTAGCAAAGATCTTATTTCCAAGGATAGACTAATATGGGCAATAAATAGCTTCCATCCATACAAATCACCTGGGCCAGATGGTATCATACCCGCTGAATTACAACACGTCTCAGATATCATACTACGAAAGTTGGAAATTATAATGATAAGCTGCATAAGCTTCTCGTATATTCCAAAGGCCTGGAGGGAAGCAAAGGTGGTTTTTATACCAAAGGCGGGAAAATGCTCTCATGTCACTCCAAAAGATTTAAGACCTATTAGTCTATCATCCTTTCTGCTTAAAACTCTAGAAAGAATGATAGATATCCATCTAAGACAGGAAATTGAACCATGTCTGATCTCTAAGGCACAACATGCCTACACTAAAGGAAAATCGGTGGAAACTGCTCTCCATTCTCTGGTTAGCACCATTGAATACTCTCTACACTACAAAGAGTACACTCTTGTCGCCTTTTTAGACATAGAGGGTGCTTTCAATAATGTCAGGAATTCAGCAATCATGAATGCTCTTGACAATCTCAAAATAGAAGACCCGCTTAAGAACATGATAGAAATCATGCTTAGTAGCAGGATTATCAGTTCAGAGTTGGGAAACTTCAAAACCCGTAGAGCAGCCAACAGAGGGACCCCTCAAGGAGGGGTCTTATCGCCTCTCCTATGGAACTTAGTAGTCAACGAACTGCTGCTAGACCTAGAGGGAGAAGGTTTTAAGGTTATCGCCTACGCGGATGATGTGGCAATTGCCGTATCGGGCAAATACCCACAGACACTTGCAGAACTTCTACAAACAGCTTTAAACAAGCTAATTCACTGGGCTAGAGGATGTGGATTGGATATTAATCCCCACAAAACGGATCTTGTCCTTTTCACGAGGAAATACAAGATTCCAGACTTCAAACTCCCTACAATTAAAGAGGTAACACTTACTCTATCCGATCAAGCTAAATACCTAGGACTCATTTTTGATAAAAAACTGACCTGGAAGCTCAATATTGAAGAAAGAGTTAAAAAAGCCAATGTGGCACTCTTTTCATGCAAAAAAGCCATTGGTGGCAAATGGGGATTTTCTCCTAACATTGCACACTGGCTGTACACATCGGTCATAAGACCAATACTTACATATGGGATGGTAGTTTGGTGGACCGCACTGGACAAAACGATAAACTTAAACAAGCTTATCAAAGTCCAAAGGTCAGCAAGTATGTGCATAAGCGGTGCGCTGAGGTCAACCCCTTCTGACGCCCTAGACATACTTCTAAATCTCACACCCCTAGACATCTTCAGCAAACAAGTAGCAGCTAGCTCAGCTACTCGTCTAAAAGCAACCTCTCAGTGGACCAGTAATCATATTGGCCACACAAACATTCTAAACAACTTCGGATTCCTTCCGGATCGTCTAGACTATACCACACCTCAACTGGTGTTCGATAATAATTTCCAGAACTCCATTCCCTCCAGAACTGAATGGGAGAACCTTAGTACTCTGGATAATGACTCTTTACACTTCTATACTGATGGTTCAAAAACCAATGAAGGTGTAGGAAGTGGCATATTTTCGGAAAAACTGAATCTCAGTCTCTTCTTCCGCTTACCAGACCAATGTAGCGTGTTCCAAGCAGAAATTCTGGCGATTAAGGAGGTTCTCTCTTGGCTCAGAGAAAACGTAATATCCAACACGGATATTCGGATCTTCTCGGACAGTCAAGCAGCCATTAAATCTCTTGCCTCCGTCTCTACAAACTCAATCACGGTCCTCGACTGTCAAACATCTCTAAGGGAGATGTCTGAGCAGTTTAACATTCACCTCGTATGGGTGCCGGGACATAGAGACATCCCAGGCAACTGCAGGGCAGACGAACTTGCCAAACTAGGAACAATTACTCCTCTTCAACCAGAAAGGAACAATATAGGAACACCTATCGCTACATGCAAACTTATGCTAAAGCAGGACGCTTTAAAGAAAACCAACCTCAGATGGACTCAGAGTAATACTTGCCTAGCTACTAACCAAATATGGCCTTGTATAGACTTGAAACGTTCAAAGGGTTTGTTAAATTTAAACAGAAAGCATATTAGCTGCACCATAGGTGTCCTTACAGGACACTGTCTAATAGGTAGACACGCAAAAAGAATGGGCGTGTTCTCTAACGATTTCTGCAGAAGTTGCATGGATGAAGAAGAAGAGGAAACTGTTCAACATCTTCTGTGCACCTGCCCTGCTCTCTCTAATAGAAGAAAACTCTATCTAGGAGAATTCTTCTACGATTACACTAGTGATCTAGTGAAAACGGACGTTAAAAGTCTATCTTCATTCATAAGAAGCACCGAGTGGTTCGGCTAGTGAGTCCCAACTTGCTAGTCTTTTGTGGTATCACAATGGATCCATAAGGGTCTAAGTGTGTCGGGTAATTTGCCTGACAGCCACTACTACCTAACCTAACCTATGAGGACTTCAGGGAGTGAAAAGTGTACCTTCATGGAGTAAAAAGTCCTCATTAAAAAGTCTTCATAATGTATGAGGACTTCAGGGAGTGAAAAGTGTGCCTTCATGGAGTAAAAAGTCCTCATTAAAAAATCTTCATATAATGTATGAGAACTTTAGGAAGTGAAAAGTGTACCTTCATAGAGTAAAAAGTCCTCATTAAAAAGTCTTCATAATGTATGAGAACTTTAGGAAGTGAAAAGTGTACCTTCATAGAGTAAAAAGTCCTCATTAAAAAGTCTTCATAATGTATGAGGACTTTAGGAAGTGAAAAGTGTACCTTCATAGAGTAAAAAGTCCTCATTAAAAAGTCTTCATAATGTATGAGGACTTCAGGGAGTGAAAAGTGTGCCTTCATGGAGTAAAAAGTCCTCATTAAAAAGTCTTCATAATGTATGAGGACTTCAGGGAGTGAAAAGTGTACCTTCATGGAGTAAAAAGTCCTCATTAAAAAGTCTTCATAATGTATGAGAACTTTAGGAAGTGAAAAGTGTACCTTCATGGAGTAAAAAGTCCTCATTAAAAAGTCTTCATAATGTATGAGGACTTCAGGGAGTGAAAAGTGTGCCTTCATGGAGTAAAAAGTCCTCATTAAAAAGTCTTCATAATGTATGAGGACTTCAGGGAGTGAAAAGTGTGCCTTCATGGAGTAAAAAGTCTTCATTAAAAAGTCTTCATAATGTATGAGGACTTCAGGGAGTGAAAAGTGTACCTTCATGGAGTAAAAAGTCCTCATTAAAAAGTCTTCATAATGTATGAGGACTTTAGGAAGTGAAAAGTGTACCTTCATAGAGTAAAAAGTCCTCATTAAAAAGTCTTCATAATGTATGAGGACTTCAGGGAGTGAAAAGTGTGCCTTCATGGAGTAAAAAGTCCTCATTAAAAAGTCTTCATAATGTATGAGGACTTCAGGAAGTGAAAAGTATACCTTCATGGAGTAAAAAGGCCTCATTAAAAAGTCTTCATAATGTATGAGGACTTCAGGGAGTGAAAAGTGTGCCTTCATGGAGTAAAAAGTCCTCATTAAAAAGTCTTCATAATGTATGAGGACTTCAGGGAGTGAAAAGTGTGCCTTCATGGAGTAAAAAGTCCTCATTAAAAAGTCTTCATAATGTATGAGGACTTCAGGGAGTGAAAAGTGTGCCTTCATGGAGTAAAAAGTCCTCATTAAAAAGTCTTCATAATGTATGAGGACTTCAGGGAGTGAAAAGTGTGCCTTCATGGAGTAAAAAGTCCTCATTAAAAAGTCTTCATAATGTATGAGGACTTCAGGGAGTGAAAAGTGTACCTTCATGGAGTAAAAAGTCCTAATTAAAAAGTCTTCATAATGTATGAGAACTTCAGGGAGTGAAAAGTGTACCTTCATGGAGTAAAAAGTCCTCATTAAAAAGTCTTCATAATGTATGAGGACTTCAGGGAGTGAAAAGTGTGCCTTCATGGAGTAAAAAGTCCTCATTAAAAAATCTTCATATAATGTATGAGAACTTTAGGAAGTGAAAAGTGTACCTTCATAGAGTAAAAAGTCCTCATTAAAAAGTCTTCATAATGTATGAGGACTTTAGGAAGTGAAAAGTGTACCTTCATAGAGTAAAAAGTCCTCATTAAAAAGTCTTCATAATGTATGAGGACTTCAGGGAGTGAAAAGTGTGCCTTCATGGAGTAAAAAGTCCTCATTAAAAAGTCTTCATAATGTATGAGGACTTCAGGGAGTGAAAAGTGTGCCTTCATGGAGTAAAAAGTCCTCATTAAAAAGTCTTCATAATGTATGAGGACTTCAGGGAGTGAAAAGTGTGCCTTCATGGAGTAAAAAGTCCTCATTAAAAAGTCTTCATAATGTATGAGGACTTCAGGGAGTGAAAAGTGTACCTTCATGGAGTAAAAAGTCCTAAATAAAAAGTCTTCATAATGTATGAGAACTTCAGGGAGTGAAAAGTGTACCTTCATGGAGTAAAAAGTCCTCATTAAAAAGTCTTCATAATGTATGAGGACTTTAGGAAGTGAAAAGTGTACCTTCATAGAGTAAAAAGTCCTCATTAAAAAGTCTTCATAATGTATGAGGACTTTAGGAAGTGAAAAGTGTACCTTCATAGAGTAAAAAGTCCTCATTAAAAAGTCTTCATAATGTATGAGGACTTTAGGAAGTGAAAAGTGTACCTTCATAGAGTAAAAAGTCCTCATTAAAAAGTCTTCATAATGTATGAGGACTTCAGGGAGTGAAAAGTGTGCCTTCATGGAGTAAAAAGTCCTCATTAAAAAGTCTTCATAATGTATGAGGACTTCAGGGAGTGAAAAGTGTACCTTCATGGAGTAAAAAGTCCTCATTAAAAAGTCTTCATAATGTATGAGGACTTCAGGGAGTGAAAAGTGTGCCTTCATGGAGTAAAAAGTCCTCATTAAAAAATCTTCATATAATGTATGAGAACTTTAGGAAGTGAAAAGTGTACCTTCATAGAGTAAAAAGTCCTCATTAAAAAGTCTTCATAATGTATGAGAACTTTAGGAAGTGAAAAGTGTACCTTCATAGAGTAAAAAGTCCTCATTAAAAAGTCTTCATAATGTATGAGGACTTCAGGGAGTGAAAAGTGTGCCTTCATGGAGTAAAAAGTCCTCATTAAAAAATCTTCAATGTATGAGAACTTTAGGAAGTGAAAAGTGTACCTTCATAGAGTAAAAAGTCCTCATTAAAAAGTCTTCATAATGTATGAGGACTTTAGGAAGTGAAAAGTGTACCTTCATAGAGTAAAAAGTCCTCATTAAAAAGTCTTCATAATGTATGAGGACTTCAGGGAGTGAAAAGTGTGCCTTCATGGAGTAAAAAGTCCTCATTAAAAAGTCTTCATAATGTATGAGGACTTCAGGGAGTGAAAAGTGTACCTTCATGGAGTAAAAAGTCCTCATTAAAAAGTCTTCATAATGTATGAGGACTTCAGGGAGTGAAAAGTGTGCCTTCATGGAGTAAAAAGTCCTCATTAAAAAATCTTCATATAATGTATGAGAACTTTAGGAAGTGAAAAGTGTACCTTCATAGAGTAAAAAGTCCTCATTAAAAAGTCTTCATAATGTATGAGAACTTTAGGAAGTGAAAAGTGTACCTTCATAGAGTAAAAAGTCCTCATTAAAAAGTCTTCATAATGTATGAGGACTTCAGGGAGTGAAAAGTGTGCCTTCATGGAGTAAAAAGTCCTCATTAAAAAGTCTTCATAATGTATGAGGACTTCAGGGAGTGAAAAGTGTACCTTCATGGAGTAAAAAGTCCTCATTAAAAAGCCTTCATAATGTATGAGGACTTAAGGGAGTGAAAAGTGTGCCTTCATGGAGTAAAAAGTCCTCATTAAAAAGTCTTCATAATGTATGAGGACTTCAGGGAGTGAAAAGTGTGCCTTCATGGAGTAAAAAGTCCTCATTAAAAAGTCTTCATAATGTATGAGGACTTCAGGGAGTGAAAAGTGTACCTTCATGGAGTAAAAAGTCCTCATTAAAAAGTCTTCATAATGTATGAGGACTTCAATGAGTGAAAAGTGTACCTTCATGGAGTAAAAAGTCCTCATTAAAAAGTCTTCATAATGTATGAGGACTTCAGGGAGTGAAAAGTGTGATTTCATGGAGTAAAAAGTCCTCATTAAAAAGTCTTCATAATGTATGAGGACTTCAGGGAGTGAAAAGTGTGCCTTCATGGAGTAAAAAGTCCTCATTAAAAAGTCTTCATAATGTATGAGGACTTCAGGGAGTGAAAAGTGTACCTTCATGGAGTAAAAAGTCCTCATTAAAAAGTCTTCATAATGTATGAGGACTTCAGGGAGTGAAAAGTGTGCCTTCATGGAGTAAAAAGTCCTCATTAAAAAGTCTTCATAATGTATGAGGACTTAAGGGAGTGAAAAGTATACCTTCATGGAGCAAAAAGTCCTCATTAAAAAGTCTTCATAATGTATGAGGACTTCAGGGAGTGAAAAGTGTACCTTCATGGAGTAAAAAGTCCTCATTAAAAAGTCTTCATAATGTATGAGGACTTCAGGGAGTGAAAAGTGTGCCTTCATGGAGTAAAAAGTCCTCATTAAAAAGTCTTCATAATGTATGAGGACTTAAGGGAGTGAAAAGTGAGCCTTCATGGAGTAAAAAGTACTCATTAAAAAGTCTTCATAATGTATGAGACTTCAGGGAGTGAAAAGTGTGAATTCATGGAGTAAAAAGTCCTCATTAAAAAGCCTTCATAATGTATGAGGACTTCAGGGAGTGAAAAGTGTACCTTCATGGAGTAAAAAGTCCTCATTAAAAAGTCTTCATAATGTATGAGGACTTCAGGGAGTGAAAATTGTGCCTTTATGGAGTAAAAAGTCCTCATTAAAAAGTCTTCATAATGTATGAGGACTTCAGGGAGTGAAAAGTGTGAATTCATGGAGTAAAAAGTTCTCATTAAAAAGCCTTCATAATGTATGAGGACTTCAGGGAGTGAAAAGTGTACCTTCATGGAGTAAAACGTCCTCATTAAAAAGCCTTCATAATGTATGAGAACTCCAGGAAGTGAAAAGTGAGTCTTCATATAGTAAAAAGTACTCATTAAAAAGTCTTCATAATGTATGAGAACTTCGGAAATCCAATCTAATTTAAGACTTTCATTGTACAACACATGAAACAAAATCAGTATTTTTAAATGCATTTCAAAATGCAACAAGTCCAACGCCTTTTAAAGAATCGTATAAGCAATTTAAGTGATATAACAACACTTGCAATGTATTCAACTTGAAGCAACTTGTTGCCATAACCACACCAATCTCTGATTCAATTTGAAAAAAAAAAAAGAAATCAAATATAAAATGCTCATTAAAAACAGTTTTAAGGAACTCTTAAAAAACAAAAATTACCTCATCAAATTTAAATTAAGTGCTCGTAATTCTCCAGATGATGGGCACTTAAAAACGTAACTGTTCCTCTTTCGTTTTTATATATTTTTTTTTTCTCAAATAGGTTTTCCCACTTCTGACTTGATGTTATACAGAAGAGAGAAGGCTCTGAGACTTAAATAAAAATTGAAGATTTCGTTAGTCAAGTTTAACAGGCTGAAGGAGATCTATCGTAAAAAAAAATTTTATTTTCTATTCAATTGCAATGTCATTTCATTCCTTTGAGTCAATTCGGTTTTTTGTCGCCTTTCACATCATCAGAAGCGCGTCGCTGTCGTCATGTTGAATTGTATCTTTCTCTTCAAAAAGAAATGGATTTTTTTTTGTTACTTATTTGTATTTTCCACCATGAAAAACGAATTTATAAAGAAATACATTTTTTCGACTTCACCATAACAAAATGAAAGAAGGATATAATTTATTTTTTTTTCTCTTTGCTGATTTCATAGTGTAATCAAACTCATCCTGAAGAGATCCTAATTTTCAAATTTATACTTCCTTCTTGAAATGTAGCTACGTTGTTTTTTTTCTTCTCTCGCAATTTTTTTCTTCAATGTATCTTTTTTGTGTAAGGGGTTGGTGGGTGATGGAGTTGAATTGGGTAAAACACAAAAAAAAATATGTATATAAATAAACGGGTACGAGCAACAAACGAACTCTTCACAACAAATAACCCGGTTGTCGTGAAAGGATATTCTACGTTCTTATTCGATTGTCTATGAGGTTATTTTGTGTTTTCAATTTTTTTTTTTTTCTATTTATTTTTTTGTTTAGTAACATTTTATTTTAGCTATTTTTCTCGTCAGCCGAAGCTATCCTGGCTTGACTCCTTCATCACCCTTGATTCAAGTCGCCCACTCTTGAGAAAATACGTGACACCTAAATAATTTTAAGCATTGCACTCTCAAGTTTTTTTTTTTTTTCTTATTTTTTTGGTAGCCTTCCGGAACGTGCCCCAAAGGAAATAGGGAAATTTTTGCAAATTCCGATCCTTCACCCTTACGAGGTTGGAGAGACAAGAAAAAAGAAACAAACAACAATAACAAAAGGATAAAACAACATTTCAACTCTTACCCCTTATATTTTGTTGTTAACATAAAGTCGAGACAGGAAAGAGGTAGAAATGTGGTCTCTCGGATAAATTGGATTCGTTTGAATCGAAAAGGATAATTCCAGATGGGTTTTTTTTTTCTGTTCCCTGAATTATATTTGTTTTTGTATGAGTGTGGATTATTTTTTTGAAGAAGGATTTAGAATCCCTCTTGCTTTGAATGGTGATGAAAGTTTTACATTGTTCAAGTAATAAAATGCAAAAGCACAAGAAATAGTTTTGCAATTTTCCATCAACTTCATGAATGAAAAAAAAAAAAAAAAAAAAAATGGAATATTTTATTCGGGGGTTAAATTGAAAACATTTTGTTTTCTCAACATATTTTTCTTTTTATTTTTAAATAAATCTTTAACCAAATTTTTGGTTTTATAATAATGTAAAAATGTGCGACAAGTGCAACATGTGCAATACGACAACTGCAACATGTGTGACATGTGTAACAAGTGCGATATTTGCGACATGTTTGACATGTCTGACTAGTGCGACATGTGCGACAGGTGCTACAAGTGCGACATGTACAACAAATGTGATCTATGCGACATGTGCGGCAAGTACGACATTTGCGATATTTGCGACATGTGTGACAAGTGCATGTTGCGTTTTGCGTGTTGTATGTTGCATGTAGAAAGTGGCGTATGGCAAGTGGCGTGTTGCATGTTGTACATACTATGTTACATATTGCAATTGGGAGAGGAAAGAGGTGTCAGACAAGTGGCATGTGGCGTGTTGCATGTTGCCTGTTTTATATTTAAATATCAGTCTCCTCAATAATTAATTGCATCTTGTTTGAAAAGACTATCTTTAATTGTATTTATTCATTTGCATATCAAATTCGTTCCTTATTTGTAACAAAGACTTCTCCACTGTGATGTGACCCATGCTATCGTTCAAGTAATATAGCATCACAAATCAGAAATGTCTATCGTCCATATATCGTGCATTATATTATAGTCCTTGTCTCTATACAAACTCTTGGATATTAAATCAAGCGTAATGACGATACTCATTGTTAATTTCACAATTAACCGATTATATTGAGCGCATAACTTCCTCTTCATTGCATTAGGGAAATATTCTCTCACACAATGTAGGATATTTTGTGAGTTAGTGAGTGCGGGCTTTTCTATATAGATAAAGAGCACCAAGAGTGTATATACATTTTATAGTAGCTATATCTTTGTGGTGTTGGTGTTTGGTCTTTATGTTGCTTGTTTGCCTGTGTGTGTGTTTTTGTTATCCTATGGCACTTGACATCTAATAAATGTCCAAAGTTCACAAGTTAATTGAATTAAGGAAGCAATGAATAAGAGCACTATTGTCGGATAATGGCAGGTGATTTCCGTTTTGAGGTGGTTTTACTTTGACAATGATAAATTTCAACCGATAAGTCTTGCAGTGATAAACGTTGCGGATATTTTCGAAAATACGATACGGTACAAAGAGAGAGAGAGAGAGAGATTGAACTTATACCTGGAGAGGTGCGATTGGTATCAAATTGATATACATTTCTAACTTTTAAAGTATTATTAAGTGAGTTAGTATACTAATGAGAAGTAGGCTTTTTGGGGCTGACAGAAGATGAAGATAAGGTAGGACCTGAGATCACAAATCACTTTTGGTCTCTAGAGAAACTCTATACCTACTTACAATAATAATTTTCCTTAACGAACTGATAACGTTATAAAAAATCTCAATTGTGCTCTAAGACAACCTTATAATGATTTATAGAGGGAGAGCTTTGAAAATTCAAAATAAATGAAAGTATTAAAACACTTGTAGGTATATGAAAAGTGTTTAAGGCCGTGTCAGAGCTAGTTATTTTGTATTCCAAAATTTTTTTTTTTTAATTATGTATTCCATTATTTTGGTTTTCTAATATTATTAATATTATTATTAACTCTATCAAATATTTTACACTTTGGTCAAAAAACGAGTGATTTTTGCGTTTTTTAGCATTTGAGTAAGGTTGCCGAGTACTTGTCTGCATTTGCGAGGTAGCACCCGACATTTTTAGATAGAAGAGAGTATTATCTAAAATATGGTGTATGGTTTAGCTTTCTAGTGCATAAAAAGTTATACTGTTTTGTTCAAAGAAGATTTTTGTCAGTGTTGTTTTCATTTGGATGGGGTAGCCACACTTGTAGGGTTACGTTCTTTATATTACTTTAATTTTTTTTTTTTTACTATTTTGACTTTCGTTTGAAATTACAAAAAATTTTGTATCTATCTAAACAACAAAGATATGAATGTATTAGTTATGTGACAATTTTTCCTTTAAACTAGGGTTGCCACATGGAAGTTTCCATTTTAGAAGTGGCAACCCTATTTTTTTATTTTCAGTATCAACTTATCTTTAATTTGACACTAATTTTAACCTTTAACTTTATGAGCTAAGTAACTCGACGGTCGCCGATTGGACTATAATCACGAATGGAATTTGAATATTGAAAAGTTTTCCATTTATTCGATCAAACTGTTTTTCCTTATTGATTGGTGGGTTCATCAAATGATTTGATTTGATTTGATAAGACTTTTACAACTGTTTTTTGTTTCAGCTATAAGGTGCAATGTCATTTACGTTATCGAATGCAAAATCATTGGAACCACGACTTTTTTACTTGCGATATAGGTACTATATATCAAGTTATGCATTCCTACAGAAAAAAAAGTTGAGATAACATTTTTCCATGACATTACGATGGTAGACAATGCCAAAAAAGTGGGTTCCGGAAGTCCGTCTGTCTGTCTGTCTGTCTGTAAACGAAGCTACAGCCTAAACGGATGGACTGATTTATATCAAACTTTGCATGTAGCGTTATTTGGGGACTCTCCAGAGGGTTTTCTGGAATTAACGGTACTTGTCATATGCCGATTTTAGTAAAATTGAAATTGCTCAAAAACGGCTCCAACGATTTTGATCAAATGTAAGTTTAAAGACAAGGTCTATCTTCTAATAAAAAAATTTTTTTTTTTTTAATCTTTATTAACGGTACCTGCCATAGAACCGTTTTTTTTTCAAATCCGATTATCTCCGAGAGTACTTATTGCCAAAAATAAAATTTCGAAAAATTATTTTCAAAAAAAAATTTTGAAATTTTTTTTTTTGAAAAATCAAATTTTCGAAAACGGGACATTGAATTTTTTTGCAATTTTGTTTTTAGATGTTGATTAGTGATTTCTACAAAATGGCATACCAATTTTATTTTAAAACTTTTTTTCCAAAAAATTATTTATAAAAAATTAGTTTTTTAATAGAGGCTTTAGTTCAAAGAAAAATAAACAAATAACAGTTCGAGAAAATGTGTATATTTTTGTTTGTTTTTTTGTTCTGAAAAAGCAGAAAACCCCTGTTTTGTTGAATTCAAATTGTAATATTTTGCGATCGAACTGCAACTTTGGAAACTTTTATACATTTTTGAAAACTACAATTACAGGGCAATTTTTTAAAATAATAAACCATTCTCACACCATGGAAATTTTTTTGCGGTGTTGCTCTCAAATAAAAGTTAAAAATTGATTTTTTATAAAACTTGAAACTGTTACTTAATTTGCAGCGAAATGGCGTATGGAATAAAAAATATTTTGATTAATAAATTGTTTCTAATTATTTGTCAATGTTTAAGTAAAAGAATTGTAAAAAACAAAAATCAATAATGGCAGCCGGAAGCAAAATACTATTGCAAAATATGGATTTTTCGAAATTTCACAAGAATTGCATTAAATCGCAAACCGTTAGGATTTGGGATGAACAAGTTACAAAATTCTGAGAGCACTAAAGATCCCCTATCAGCATACTTCGTTTGATCCATTACTTTTGGGGCACCCTGTATAAGCTTGAGATTTTTTGAATGCTACAAAAAATGTTTTGGTTTTAGAAAACCATTAATAGCTTGGTTTTGAATTTTTTTTTGAATTTTTTCAATACCATTGTCAGTCTTGCAATAAATTTATCTATTGATTAAAAAAAAATATCAACTCTTTACATTGTCGCGTTTAGAAAATAGCCAATGTTTTTAAATTTTGTTTTACCCCTATTTACCCTATTAAAAGATATGTAGCAACTACATATATATTTATGAATTATGATTTTAAACTTTAACTAATAAAACTATGAACTATGAAACTAAATAAAACTATGAATTCTATTATTAAAATTAAGCCCTTCTGGCAATACTATTTTTATTAACTAAATTTAAGTATCTGGCAATGCCTTCACAAGTAAAATGAAATGTCAAAAACAAAAGCTCTTCCAGCATAAAAGCTCAATAGAAATTTGTATAAATAGAGAGCTAAGACAACGAATATTCACATTCAATCATCTACTTATAAGCAGTACGGTCGAGACACCTCAGCCTCTGTGAATAAATTATATGGTTATTTGAAATTGTTTTGTTTTATTTTTTTTTCATCAGACTCTGCACAACCCCAACACAGCTAGTATCTCACGAAAGTATTTAATGCATATTCAGTACGGCAGAGCTACCTCCGCCTCTGAATATTGTCATAACGTCGTAGAGATACCTGTCACCTGTCACACCATCACCGCACGTAACACAACAACCACTCTCTCTCTCTCTCTCATACTACATTGGCGCCCATCTAGTGGCCAGAGTTTTGGAAAAAAAAAAAAAACACGAATTATACAACAAACGCAAAAGTACCTACAAACACACACAATCGCATAGCATAGCAACATTTTTGCAGCAACAATGACTACGTTCACCGAAGAGCAAGTCAACAAGCTATTGGCTACTGTGATGACCAAAAACGTACGAAACGGCAGTTTTAGCAACTGTACCAGCCGTTTTTCCGGTGAAAAAGACCCCCTCAAGGTCGAGGAATTCATTGCCACAATCAGCTGCTACGGAGACGTCGAAAACATCACTGAAGCTGATGCTATTAAGGGATTCCCCTTACTTTTAGAAGGCGATGCTCGTAGTTGGTGGCAAGGAATTAAATCTAGTATCAAAACATGGAACGATGTTCTGACTGCTTTAAGATGCGCGTACGCACCTACTAAGCCAGCATACAGAATCTATCAAGAAATCTTCGAAGATAAACAAAAATTTAAAGAAAGTACGGATGATTTCATTCGCAAAAAACGGGCATTACTTTCGCAGCTACCAATTCCACAACCGACAGAAACCATGATGTTAGATATGGTATATGGGTTATTACACTTAACCATTCGCGATGGTACACCACGTGAATCCCTTAAAACATTTCAGGAACTGATCGACAGAGCAAGAGCTGTGGAGCAAAGCATGGCTGAGAAATATGTAGCACGACTTCCGAAACCTGATGACGAAAGCACAAAGAAGAAAATAAGATGTAACTTCTGCAACCATTTAGGCCATGTCACGGCAGAATGCAGAAAAAAACAAAGAGCAGAACAAGAAAATCAAGCAAAATCTTCAGCTAATTCAGGCATTTTTTGTTATAAATGCAAAGCCCCAGGGTATCTAAGGTCAAATTGTCCATCGTGCAAAGAATTACCGAAAGGTCCAACAACTGTTTCTTTCAATCTTATAAAAAACACTATTGGTAATGACTTGCCAACCATTCCCATAATGTCACATGGCGAAAATGGAATCGCTTACATTGACACAGCGGCACGAACCAGTGTTGCTGGACGTCACTTGTTCGAACATCTTCTCCGGAACAAAACGAAATTTCGACAAATTGATGCTGACGTTACACTTGCTGATGGCAGTGTTCAGCGCAATGAACTATGCATGACAACAACAACTATTATTTTTGGTAATCGTCTGCGGCCCATCACATTTGTCGCCCTTCCAAAAGCAAAAGCGAATCGCACTCTAATCGGGATTGATTTTCTGGAAGAAAATGGCATAGTGCTCAATTTAGGACAACGATGCTGGCACTTCGAAGACAATCCTCAGAAAACATTCGATTTTTATGATACCACAAAGCATATAGTTTCACCAGTTTTAAGTGAGCTAAGACGTGAAGCAGCAAATCATAACAATTGGTTTGAGAAAATTCAACCAGTTACGCCTCTCCACAAGACTCCAACCTTTCAAACTCCAACTTCACCCAAGTCACCACCAGTATTCTCAAGTTCGATATTCAGTCCCAAAACACCCGTGCACTTGGCAAATATTAAAGAAGATGACGGAGCTTACGGTCCCGAACCTTGGAGTTCTAAACAATTCCAAACCAACGACTATTCACCTCATTCCATAAACAAAATCTTTAACGATTCTTTGCGTGGTGAAATAACGCCCGAAAGAAAGAACAAAAAAGAACTTTTTCCTCAAAAGCCAACCCGATCGTGCGAGAAAATGGATGAAGAATATTTCGTAGAAATTATGGCCATAACCATAACACTGCAAGAAAACGAAGGTATTAATTTGGTTGTTGAAGAAAAGAAAGAGATAAACAACATTCTGCTTCAGCACTCCTCACTGTTCGAAGAACTCGAAGAAGCAACTCCTTTTATCGAACACAAAATTAATACTGGAGATCAACCACCATTTGCTACAACGCCGTACCGACTTTCTTTCACACGCAAACAACAACTAAAAGATGAATTACAAAAAATGATTTTAAGTGGAATCATAGAAGAATGCGAATCACCATGGGCAGCCCCAGTAGTCATGGTTCCCAAAAAAGATGGAGGGATACGCGTCTGCATTGATTATCGCGGACTAAACAAAATTACAGTCCCTGACCATTATCCAATACCAAGGATTGATGATACAATCCACTCAACAAAAAGCACCAAATTCATAACCACGCTTGATCTTCAATCTGGGTATTACCAAATTAAAGTTGCCAAACAAGATGTCGAAAAAACTGCGTTCATCACACCTTTTGGGATGTACTGTTTTAAGCGAATGCCTTTCGGCCTAAGAAACGCTCCAGCCACTTTCATGCGTTTGATGGACAAATTTCGTTCTGGCCTCGTTATAGAAGGAATGTGGTTATTGATATATCTTGATGACATTATCATTTGTTCTAGTAGCTTCAATGACCATTGTAAACATCTCATCAAGGTTTTCGAACATCTTCACCGGTTTAAACTAAAAGTAAACAGACAGAAATCAAAAATTTGCTGTAGCAGTGTCAAATACCTCGGGCATCTTATCACCAGCAAAGGTATAGAAGTAGATCCCGATAAAACCATTGCCATTTCATCCAGATCCGAACCAAGGAACGTTAAAGAAGTCCTTTCCTTCATACAAACTTGTTCTTGGTATCGTCGATTTGTCGAAAATTTTGCAAGTATAGCAAAGCCACTCACCAACCTAACCAAGAAAAATGCCGTCTGGAAATGGGGGAAAGAGGAACAAAGTGCATTCGATAAACTTAAAACATCGTTAACAACAGCACCAGTCTTACAACAAGCTTGCGAAGATAAACCCTTTTTTTTGAAAACAGATGCTAGCAACTATGCCATAGGTGCAGTATTGGTCCAGGGGGAGAAGGCTGACGAACATCCCATTGAGTATATATCACGACTCCTAACCAAATCCGAACAAAATTATTCCACAACGGAACGAGAAGCATTGGCAATCATCTATGCCGTAAACAAATTCCGTGGATACATAGAAGGAACCAAGTTCGTACTTTTAACCGATCATCAACCCTTAAAATGGTTAATGTCACTCAAGTCTCCAACGGGAAGACTTGCCAGATGGGCATTGCAGCTCCAACCGTACAATGTCGACATCCAATACACACCAGGAAACACAAACAAAGTAGCTGATATGCTATCAAGACCTCCATGTCAAGCCAGTAAACACATCATCGAATCCTGTGAAATCTGCAACGTGAAGATAGATATTCCAGCTAGAGAAGCTAGTGAAATTCGCCAAGCACAACTTGAAGATGCCGAACTAAAACCGATCATGGATTCATTCGAAGAAAATAATGAGAATCTACCTCGTTGGACAGCCAGAGGCTATATAATGAGTAACGGAGTCTTATACAGATATTCTCCAGAGTCCGATTCTGAAGATGCCCAGTTGGTAGTTCCTCTTCAAGAACGCTCAGTAATCTTACGCTCTCATCATAATGATGCTACTGCTGGACATTATGGCATTGAACGAACCATATCCAAAATTGCATCAAGATACTACTGGCCAAAAATGAGGACTGACATTATCAAACATATTGGCAACTGTTTAGCATGTCAAAGATATAAACCCAGTAATTTGAAACCAATTGGATTATTACAAACAATTCCAAGTAATCAAAGATTTGAAGTTGTAGCCGTCGATTTGTTTGGACCCTTACCCAAAACTCAGGATGGTTATCAATGGATTATCATAATCGAAGATATCTCAAGCAGATGGACAGAAGTGTTCCCACTTAAAGAAGCAACATCACTGAACTGTGCCCTAGTATTACTAGACGAAATCTTCCTTAGATTTGGTATGCCTAGGCGCATTATATCAGACAATGGTGTCCAATTTGTCTCCGCTCTAATGCAACAACTACTTCACTGTCTGGGAATTCAACAAACCCTTACACCAGTCTACCATCCACAATCTAACCCCGTAGAAAGGAGAAATCGCGACATGAAGAGTCAACTTGCCATTCTGGTCGGAAACAACCACACAACATGGGTAGATCATTTGCCATCTATTCGATTTGCCATGAATAACTCAAAATGTCAAAGCACCGGATATACACCTGCATATCTAACTTTTGGTCGAGAATGTCGCACTATAGACGACGTCACAAACAACATAAGAACAATACAAGATACAGAAAACTACATACCACAAATTGCAGCAAAACTATCAGAATTGTCAACAGTACTTCAAAATGCGAAAGAACAGACCGAGTCCACTCAAGATCGTAATAAGGCCTACGTCGATACAAAAAGACGCCCACAAGTAGAGATCAGAGAGGGAGATGAGGTCCTGGTTACAACTCACATACTAAGTCAAGCGGCGAAAAACATTACTGCAAAGTTCGTTCCAAAGCGGGACGGCCCTTATGTCGTTGTTGGTAAAGTCGGATCATCTTCTTTCCAAATTGCTAACAAAGATGACCTTATGCTTCCGGTTGGCACGTATCATGTGTCGGCCCTAACCAAGATAAATCAAGAGAAGACAACTACTGCTGAGCCTATCCATCGATTGCGCAAAAGAGGACGCCCCAAAAAGCGCTACTAAATCTGTCACCTCGTCGAGACGACTGAAGTTCCAGAGGGGGAGACTGTAGCAACTACATATATATTTATGAATTATGATTTTAAACTTTAACTAATAAAACTATGAACTATGAAACTAAATAAAACTATGAATTCTATTATTAAAATTAAGCCCTTCTGGCAATACTATTTTTATTAACTAAATTTAAGTATCTGGCAATGCCTTCACAAGTAAAATGAAATGTCAAAAACAAAAGCTCTTCCAGCATAAAAGCTCAATAGAAATTTGTATAAATAGAGAGCTAAGACAACGAATATTCACATTCAATCATCTACTTATAAGCAGTACGGTCGAGACACCTCAGCCTCTGTGAATAAATTATATGGTTATTTGAAATTGTTTTGTTTTATTTTTTTTTCATCAGCTAGTATCTCACGAAAGTATTTAATGCATATTCAGTACGGCAGAGCTACCTCCGCCTCTGAATATTGTCATAACGTCGTAGAGATACCTGTCACCTGTCACACCATCACCGCACGTAACACAACAACCACTCTCTCTCTCTCTCTCATACTACAGATAGAATTTTTTAAAATATTTCAAATTTATTCAACTTTAGGTTATTATCTTTCAAATAAGCTATAGAAGATTTTTGTATCTCTAATAGTTGATGCGGGAGAAAATGGCGTCATTTTTTTGTGGTGGCTGCCATGGTTCATCGATTTATAAGACGTTATCACGTCAAAAAGTATTAGGTATTACCTATACTATGACTATAAATTTTTAAATTTTATTTCCACTTATTCAAAATGATTGTATTTTTATTTTAAATTTGAAATCTTATACACATATTTGTTTTTGTTTGTATGTACTTAAATTACGTATTTTGTTTGAGACATTACCCCCACTTCTATTAATCCAAATCTTATTCGAAATTTAAATCCCTTTCAATCTAAAACTCATTCATTCTCCCAAAATAACTCAACAAAAACAAAAAAAAAAAAGTAAAAAAAAACACACAACACACACCTTTTGAATGATTCCCCAAAGCTTAAACTTTTGTCATTAAATGTATTTTTTTTTTTTTTGAGTGCTACAATCTCAAAAGACATGCAATAAAATTTTTTTATATATTTTTTACGATTTTATTCTTTTATTTTTATCAAATCACATAAAAAAAAGTTTTAAATTCTTTCAATGTGCTTCTGTGTGACCCAAAGACCTTAATAAGGGTAACCCATTCAAACTTTATTAACAAACGAACAAAACGAAGAAAAAAAGAGAGAAAACGAATATAACAATAAAGAAGAAGCAATACAAACTAGGCCAATAAAAATCGCAATTTAATATAACTTTGAGTTTGGTCATTTGTTGGGGTCAGAGGCCAGCATGTGTGTTGTCCCCTTCTCAATTTTCTGATGTCCACCTCAATTCATCCTTATACAAATGGTAAAATGAAAAAAAAAGTACCCCCCCCCCCCCCCCCCCCCCCCTATTTCGTTTTTCACTGCGGTGTTTGTTACTTCTAGACAGTGACGAAACTCAAAATCAACCTTACGAAGCAAATTCTTGGGGCCAGGTTCCTTATAGGGCCTAACCTCAAAAATATTTTGCACTTTTTTACCCGAGTACAAATAGAAATAGGATTTTTGATGAAAAAAAAAAAAAAACATTTCTTCGCCACCGCACAACAGCCGCACCACAATCTTTTGCCGGAAAATTTCGCCGCAAAACTGCCGCAGCACACCCGGAAGCTTTCTTTCAATATGGAAAATTTCGCCGCACCATGATAAATAATGGTGGATTGAGATACAAAAAAGAACTATCAGAAGAAAATAAGCGCCGAAACCGGGTGTTAAAAGCGCTTTGAGTTAGCAATATAACGCCTTAACCACTCGACCATCTATTCCTGTTTATACGGACTTGCAGTTTGTTTTAATGTCAAATTAACTTCGAAGGCGATTAAAACATTTGTACTAGTGAGAATAGAATTTTTGATCATGGTGCGGATGTAGTGTGGCGGCGGTTGTGCGGCGGAATACAAGTTTTTGGTCATAGTGCGAAATTGGTGCAGTTGTGGTGCAGCGGATTAGACATTTTTGATCATGGTGTGACTGTGGGGTGGCGGTGCGCAGCACCACGGTGGTGCACCGCTGTGGTAAGACGGTATAGTAATTTTTGAACATGGTGCGAAAGTGGTGCCGCGGAATAGAAAATTTTGATTATGTTGCGGCGGTGGTGCGGCAGTGATGCGGTGGTGATGCCATGGAATAGTCACTTTTGGTCATGGTGCGGCGTAAGTTTACAATTTTTATGAACTTTTACTATAATATCCATTGAGTGCAGAATGATGAAGTCAAATTATTTCTTCATTTATGTCCTTAAACGACTTAAATCCGCCACTGTTGTTTGGTTTGTTATCGTTGGTCGGAGAGTGTCTCAAAAGTCATCTCACATGTGGTGAATCGGTTTGATTGTTAGTTTTTATTAGATCCCCATTTTTTTGGTCTCTTTTTTTTCTTCTGCAGTAAATTCACATTCCACTTTTCACCTCTTATCGAAAAGATATGTGACCCCAATCATCCTTATCTTTATGGAATAACCCGCACCCGACTGACACGAGGCAGGACGACAACGACGACAACGGTGATGGTGGAGGTGACAGTGACGATGTCTGACAACGCGGCAGACCCTTTCTTTCGTAGACAAATATTTACACAAAGTTCCTGAATGGATATCTAACGAATGTCCAGGAACTGATCGCTTTCCTGTGTGTTTTTTTTTTTTTTTTTATCTTTCCTTTTTTTTTTTCATTTTTAGTGCCTTACAGTTTTCTCTCATCTCAGATGACGTGAGGATTACTACAAGCCGTTGTGGAGCTCAGGTCAATAATAATCAGGATGTCAGGGACAAAAATGAGAAAAGAAGAAGAAAAAAAAAGCCCCAAACCCGCACCGCAGCAACATTGTGTACGTTAGTTTTTATTCGTTCCGCATCGAGGCGAAGATAGGTGATGGTGAATAAAAGTCGTATATGTGTAACCGTATCCCATCGCTCCAGGATTTCTCAGATATGAAGTAGGAAAGCAGCCAGAAGAAGAAAAAAATAAAACAATTTTGGATTTATGAACATCACTTTAAGGCACGTGCTTCCTTTATTTTCTGACACAGTGTGACAGGGTCTGCCTTTGCAGTAGGTATACAGGAGGAAGGAAAAAAAGGTACAAATAGGTAGTTTAGGTACGGGTAGGATCTGTGGATCTAGAGCTTGAGCTTGAGAGAATAGCAAACGGAATATACAATGTGTCAATGTGTTTTATTTGCCAATAAATATCGTCCCTATGCGATGCACTCCCCCTGAACAATAAAAAAAAAAAAAAAAAAAACAAAATATAAGAAGAACAGAGAAGCCCTCAGCTTTATTAGATTTCTTTCGTTCTCCAAAGTGGCAAATAAAAACCATGAGGGTTAAATTACCAGCTATCCAATGTATAAATGGCTTACATGAATGTGGGCCGTAAATATTCGAACTTTCACAGGGTTGAAAAGGAGAAGGATATACCAATTCTGCTTATGTTTTTTTTTTATTTTAACGACAGGAGATGACGATGAGGGAAAGGGGGGGGATAAGTTCTATGTTGCTTTTGTTGAAGAAGAAGTATTGAAACAGCTTAAGAAAATGAGCATTTAGTAGAATTTATAGCTGAAATGGCTGCAAATCAGTTATTGAAAGACGTGCCGCGAAGATCGATAAAAATGGAAATTATACAAGTTAAAGTGTTATAACGATGGCAGAGAGAGAAGAAGGATAAGTTGAGTAGTAGTAAAATTATCGCCCACATTAAGGATATAATAATATACACATTATATTAAAGAGATGTGGGTGGCTTGATTCTTTTACAGATGATTTGAAAATGCTCATCAATTAGACTCGGCTTTTCATTGGAAAGTGATTTGTGGTAAAAAGTTTTGTTTTGTTTTTTTGTACTTTTGGTCAGAAAATTAAGGTTTAGGAAAAATTTTATTTGAATTACTTGAAGAATTATCTAGCTTTTGATCATAATTAAGAGACATTAGAATGAAATATATATAATAGTTCGTTTAAGATAAATAGCACATTGTAAAAAAACTATTAGGTGAGCTTATATGTTTTTATCAAAAACTCAAAAATTTGATTAATGGCCTGTACTCCGCCTGTCGACATTATTTTTCTGAAATTTTTTTCCTCATCCCTAATACGCAATTCTCAGTTTCTTTTCTCTCTTCCCCAACCTTAATTAAGATCACCCAAAATAAAAAACACTAATAACATCAGTAAATTTAATTTAAAAATAAAAAACGTTGCATACGGTAAGGAGTATTTTCTATCAGAAAATGAAAAACTAATTGACCCTCAATTCTCTAAAGAGCACGTAAGAGCACCCAATTTTTGTTGCATTGTGTTAAAGAATATATAAACTATCTCATAAGTTTCAATTCATCGCAGAATAATAGGGTATACTAAAACAAAATCATTAAAGTTCAAAAAATAACTTAACAAAAATATCAAGTTTTTAGATACTAGTTCTAAGACCAAATTAATATAGAAAACACCATCTAACATTTCCAAAACTTAATTAAAATCGTTAATAAATAAATAACTGAAGAAGAATTCTCCATTTAAATTTTTTTAGATTTCTATCACATATAGAATAATAATAAGCCAGAATATGCATTTCTATGGAAAAATTGAGCTAACGATTGAATGCCACCTTAAAAAAAATATCTTGATTCGAAAAACTATCTGAATTATTTACTTCAACATGGGGCTGTTCTTAACAAAATATGTATTTGCATAGAAATCCTTGCCTTGTTACTTGCTCTATAGGGCAAGTATTGGTTTCGTGTGGAAAAAAAAAATTGAGGTTTTAATCAAAACCAACATTACGATAATGGAGAAGATCAAAAAAGTGGTTTTCGTCATGCCGTCCGTCGGTCTGTGCGTCTGTGCGTCTGTGCGTCTGTACGTCCATCTGTACATCGAGCTAGGGCCTAAACGGATGGATGGATTTGCTTGAAACTTGGTACAGATGACTTTTACGTAATTCCCTAGGACCCTTTTTTTTATTTTTTTAATATCTAAGTTTTAACGCATATCTCCCATATAACGTTTTCGAGGTATTGCAAATTTCTCGAAAACGGCTCTAACGATTTTGATTAAATTTAGTGTACGTAATACTCTTACTGATTCTAACAAAACTGCGTTTTTAGTTTTTCTCAAAAAATGCGGAGAACGGAAATATGGCGTTGCCGTTTTTCAAAAATTGACATATTTTTAAAGTTCATAAATTTCATCAAAACATAAGTCAATTTTATTCAAAATTTATAGACATAATTTTGAACTGGCGAATGTAAAAAAAAATTAAAAAGAAGTTTTTAAAAAAAATTTTTTAAAAGGTTTTTGAAAAAAATAAATTTAAATGTAATTTTTTTAACTTTCATTTTTTTTTTTTTTTGTATTTTTTCTCGACACTAAACAAAATCTTAAATTTCCAATAGATATTTAAGATAACGATACTTTGAACTACAAGAGCAAGTACGTGCGACCCAGTCGTGCATTTTATTTTTTATTTTAATCCAGCTCAGAAATCACAAATTGGAACTAGCTTCAAAAAATCACTAATTCAGTAAGTTAACCACTTCGTCTTCCTTTTATTCTGCACTGTTATGATCTCGATCTCGAGGGTATAATGACTCTCCCACGTATCTGGTTCACACTAGTGATTTCTAGCGATAAACACTATACTTCGTACTGGAACGTTGTAGTTATGTTAACCACTAATATTTTGAAATACAAATATGCTAACATATGATAAACTTCTGTTTTCAATATCTCTTGATTAATTAGACGACTTAATATGGCTTTTAATGATTGCTTAAATTGTAAAAAAAAAAAAAAATATTAACGTTGGTGAAATTCGACGTTAAAAGTACCAAAAAGTTACGTTTTTTTTCCTTTACGAGATTCACGAAAATATCCCATTTCAGCAAATTTCTGTTCTTGATATCTCGAAAATTCTACATTTATAGACCTTGAGCCTATAAACAGTTTTGAACGGGAATATGCCAAGAACAACTTATAAAAAAAAGTCAAAAAATCGGTGAGAGTGTAATTTATAAAAAATAAATTACAATTTTCCTTAATTTCTTTTAACATTAGAGCTCTTTTTAACATAAAATCAAAAAGGTTGGACCCAGTCGAGCATATTTTTATTGTCCATAAAAATTGTGTAATCAAAATTTAATGAATGAAAAGTCTGTATTATTATAGAAACATATGTTGAGTTAAACCAACAGATAATCGCTTCTGTAGTGATCTTTTTTAGCGAAGATCAAATTGCGCCACCTTGGTTTTATTTATTTGTCAGGATTATAAATTTTTCTTTGGGTTTTACTTTTAAAATAAATGTTACGCATACACCACAGTGACCCACCGTTTTTACACAATAATATGTAATTGAAAACTCATTTTGGGTTCTTTTGATTTATGTATCAACTGAATGCAATTTGAACAACTATCATATTATGGTAAACTATTTAAATTATATAATTTATATTCTGTTTTTTTTTTTTAAGATCAATCTTTTCATATCAAAAATCATATTAATTTTAAGAATTTCAAAAATTAAAATTTAAACTATTAACTATGTCATGATATACATTTTAAAAATTGCCTATTTTTGTCTTCCAAAATGTTATTATCAGTTATAAGAACCACATCCTGATTTTTGTAACTTTGATATCGTATATCCTGTTACTGGCAAAAGTTACCAATCACTAACTACACTGGTCAACAAGGTTTTTGCCACAAGAACCAAAATATACTTTTCTAGTAGTTTTTGGGGTGCTGAATCTGAAGACAGAAAAGTTTGCTTGGCCTTCGGTTTTGAAATATTACCGTTAGAAAATGTCAAAAACTTAATTTTGGCTGTTTTCGGGGTTATGTTTTTATGTGGAGTAATTCATTATGAATAAATTTGTAACGTTGCCTATAAGAGCTAGTTTTATTCTTTCAAAAAATGTTTAAATCTTTCCGATATCTCTTTTATTGCCCGAGATATTTAAAATTTAAGTAGCGGTCTTTGAATCAGAAACAACACTGGCCAACCAAATTAAACTTTTTTTGCCACAAGAATCAAAATATACTTTTCTAAAGGTTTTTGGGTTGCTGAACTCGAATCCACAATCAGAAAAATTCTATTAGCCTTCGTTCTTGAAATATTACCGTTATTAAATGCAAAAAAAGGGTTTTTTTATAACGGTTATATTTCAAGAACGGAGGCTAATAGAATTTTTCCGATTGCGGATTTGAGTTCAGCAACTCAAAAACCTTCAGAAAAGTATAAAAATACTTTAAAGTCTATAGATTAAAAATTGCCGATGTTGCCGTATTGCTTTTTAAAATTAAAATTAAATTTTTTTTTAAACAAAACCATTTTTTTTTTGCTTAAATTTCATAAAACAAATGACAGCAAAAGATTTTCTAGGTAATTTAAGGAAAAAAAATATGAGGGAGTAAGGGACAATCTTCCATCGTTTAAGCGATAAATGCAATTTTCTCACAATCTGACTTCAAACACAAAAAAAAAATATTTTTAAAACAACGGCAACACCTACAATATTTTAAAATACATTTTTAAAAAGCCAGAAGCTCATTCTTATCTCTTAAATTTAAATCTACTAAATTTAATTAAGAGTTTTTGAAAAAATGGTCCTCAAACTCAGAAATTAAAAAAAAAAAGTGATTAAAAACTTTAAAATGACTTTTTTCCAAATTTTTTTCTAATAAAATATGAATTTATTTAAAAAAAATGTTTGACCATAAATATTATTATTATTTTTTTTAAAATAAATATCACATTGTTTTTGTTTGTAAATAGTTCTTTTTTTCATAAAAGATACAATAATGGACAAAAAAAACCAGCCAAGCCAAACCAAAATTTCTAAAAACCATTGATTAGTTCGTCCTTCTTTAATTGAAATTATTTCAAACTCTCAAAGAATTTGTTTGTCAAAAACTTTGAAACAGAAGTAGTAAACACTTTGATGAGTTTTATTTCTTAGAAAAGAGTTAAGAAATTTTAATAATACAGACTTGTAAATTATCAAACAAAAAAGAGTTTCCATCAAGCCACAATAGTCCAAATTAATTTTTATCAAACTTCAAGAATTCAAACATTTCAACAGAAGAAATAGCCTTTATATGCTGTGTTACAAGTTATGAACATTCTATATTTTGTTATGTTCATCACACGTATGGTGTGCAAACAGGAACCTATATAGACACTTTTCACCTCTGTACAGTCCACATTTATGTATATCTCTAAATTCCGCACAAAAGAAAATTCCATTTCTTGAAAACTGTTTGTGTCAGCCGAAGATTACAAATTGTTTTCAATTTAATTCAAACAAAACGCACTCGACCGCAGCCACATTCTTGCCCAAAATCATACAGAGTCCTAACTCTTACTTTTGTAGGAAAAAGGTAGGAGTCCAGTTAACAATTGAGTTGACTTAGTCAATGAGCACGTCTGGCTCTCTGCATACACTGCCACACACTCGTGATGGCTCGTCCTTTATTTTCCTCCTATTGTTGTATTGTTTTCGACAAGAGGTGATAAATAATGGCCAAACAACAACCAACACCCATAAGGACTATTTCTTCTTCAATCGAATCTGCTAACAATGGAAAACGTTTTTTGTCCGTTGTCCGGTTTGTCTCGCACAATGCAGTACAATAGTGTTATTTTTTTTTTTTTGGAAGAGATGCGTTAGGACAGCTCTTTAAAGTCTGGCAAGGGGGCGGTTCGCCCATCGTCCTTTTACCCCCCTTTTATTTTGTCGTTGACATCGCCCTGTCGTTTGGACTATATCTTTTGTCAAGAGTAAGGACACTTGATAAAAAGGACAACAAACTAGCTTCGTTTACGGTTGTTACCTTGTCCATTTTCATAAAGGCAGTCCTTCGAAGGAGGACCATAAAAACGAATACATTTCGTCCAAAAAGTTCTTCCTAACGGACGACGATAATGGTGGTGGTGGTGGTGGTGGCTGGTGGGGCATTTACAGTTTGGATAAAGTGAATATTAGGTTCTGGCATATTCTGACAGAAGGGGTGTGTGCGTTAGTAGTTTTTTATTCTATTTTTTGTGGGTAAGGGAATGAAGTATGGTGAATGACAGCGTCGACAGACGTTGACTTGATGAAGGAGGACGAAATTAAGAAATTTCTATTTACTCTTTTTTCTGCACGAATGAGGAGACTGCGTCATTCTTCTTGTTTGACTAACATGAACAGAAAGGACAAATAAGGTTTTTTTTTGTCAATCACATCTTTAAACTGTCGCAAGAGGGCACTCTTTCGCTTTGTAACTCTTCTTACTCAGGAAAAGAAGAAGTAAACGATAATGATAGAACATAATTGAAAGAAAAAGCTCTTACAATTCTTTCAACGTGTTTTTGGATCAACTGTAGAACATTATTCTTTCACTCCTTTGACCTATTATAGAAAATTAATTTCACTAATTTATAGGTTAAAGTCTGACATGTTTTTGTTGCACAGTTTTCGGTTGTTTTAAGAGTTTGAAATTGTTAACTATTTTTTTCAAAAATATACAAATTATAAATTATAATAGAAGTTAATACAAAAATTCAAGAATCCCCTTTTACGCTCACTGCAGGAGAGCCCTCGCTCGTGGTGCAGAAAGTAGTGTTCGAATTCTTCAATTTTCGCATAAAAACATATGATTTCAATATTTGATACGGAATCAATTTAGACAGTTTATTGTATCAGTCAATTATATGTATATTAAAAACCAAAGTCTTGACAAAAATAGTCTTCAATGTGTTTTTCTTAACATGTTATCTTAAAGGAGATGACCCATTCTTCTATGGAGCCTGGGCCCAGGGCGTACACCGACGAGACTAATATCAAATGAAAGCTTATATTGAGCTCTATTAGTGAGCCAAATATTTTCAAATATGCTTTTGGGGATTTCGAGATATTTGAGTCTGAAGTTGGGGAGGGAACAAATTATTATCAAAAAAGCTTATGTGTAGCATTGAAGAATCTTTAACCTGATTAATTTTTTTTAAATTAATTTTTTTTGTAAGTTTTTTTTGTTTATAATATGTTTTTTTTTTTTTTAAGTAATGTTACTTTTATGTATATGAAATAAAAGGTAATAAACTGAAGATTGCATTGGTGTAAAAAAAAGTGTATGTCATAACTTATTTTTTCGAGATATCAGTCGTTGAAATCAGTGTTACGGAATTTTTTTCAAAAAAAGTCTAAGAGCCATATATTAAAAAAATACTGATTTTAGGAAAAAGATATTAGTATCAGTCGAAAGGTATGACTCTAACCTTTTATTTGGTACCAAAATTGTTTTTCTAGGTTCTATATTTCGGATGCTATGAAGAGTTGTTTCGAAAAATTCCGATTTTTTTGATTTTTCCTTCCCCAACTTCAGACTCAAATATCTCGAAATCCCCAAAAGATTCTGGCTCTAAAAAAAAAAAAACCATTTAAAGCTGTAAATATTGCCGTTGTTTGTTAATATGTTTTTTTTTAATTTTAAGTAATTTGTTAGAAAATTGCTTCCCCCCCCCACAATAAATGAGGAGAGATATACCCCCTTCCATTGTGAATAATGATAGTATTGAACCCCTCAATAGAAAGCCGTTAGAAATTCTCCCCATAATTTCAAACTATGTACTATTGTGAAAAGGTGGGTCACTGTGGTGTATGCGTAACATTTATTTAAAAAAATAAAGTATATATAAAATTTCTATAAGTGACAAAACAATCGAACCAATTACTTTTTCTTTGATAATTTTCAAATAAATATTGGTCATTTAAAATTATACAAATATAAAATACAAAACCCGTTTGGGCGTGAGGCACAATTTCGTATACAAAATTAAAAACGACATAAAATATGATTTATCACCTTTTATTGAGGCAAAAATTCACTTAAAAAATAAAAAGGTCTCTATAATTTTGAAGTACAATTAAAAAATTTGAATTAAATTGTTTCTTTATAACGTTCTTCTTGGTCGAAATCAACTTTTAGTTTTGTAGTGGAAAGTATTTTCAGATTCAAGGTTTCAGTTAAACATAAAAAACGATTTCATGGGAAATTAGTTTTATGAAACTTGATAGCGAGTGTAGTGATGAGTATTTTTTTTTTCAGACAAGGGTAAAGGGGGTAAAGTTCTAATTAAGGTGCTTCATTGTTCTCAAAAAGTCAAGGTATACCAAAATTCGCGTTTATTTTAAATTAATATTTCTCTTAGGTTTATTTTATTCACTCTCCATTTTAAGCCGTCATTAAAAAGGGGAAATTTTGAAATTTGTATGCAATTTGACGGTTTTCTAACTTTAAATAGAGACTTCAAATTGAATGAAGAATGAATAAATTAGGCCTTAGAAACTTGATATTTCACCAATTTATTCACTCTCTATTATATTTAAAGTTGCCATTAAAAATGAAAAATCTATCAAATCGCATAAAATTTTAAATTTTTTGGTTAATGAACATTTTAAAGTTAATGGAGTGTGAATAAATTGGGCCTCAGAGTATTTTAGTTACAAGTAAAATAAATTAATAAAACTTTTTAAAAATATTTGAACGCTAAAAAAAAACCATTATTTCAAAATATTTCAAATAAACAAAAAAAAAACGACTTCATTCTTAAATTTAAAAACACAGTGACAAACGTTTTCATTTGTTTATTTCGAAAAAATACACACACAAAAAAAAAAAAACTGTCAACACACATTCACGATTCACCCTATAATATTCTACATTTCCCTTAATTGCTTCTTTCATCCTCTTGCTTGTTGCGGTATTTCTTATCAGGCAGCGTGTTCAAATTATAAGCCTCTTCCAGCTTCTATCTTTCATACTCCCCCACAATATTAAGCTATGAACACAGAACAAAAAAAAAGTTACTTTCTATACCTCCTCAACAAACATTGTAACTCAACACAAAAAAAAAAGAATATAACAAAAAATTTACATAAAGGATCAATCTCGCAGAATTAATGGCTTTCATTCTGATATCATTCTATGTTAAGCCATCACAAAGAAGAGGACTCACAAAAAAAAAAAAAGAACACGAAAAAAAAAAACAACCCAACCGGAAATATAATGGTGACAAACACTACGCGGATTATTATTATTACCAAACCATATCACCCAGCATGTGAGCTTTTAAATGTATTTAAGTAAGGGAATATAAGCACAATCAATTTCTGGTTACACTTTTAAGGACCTAAGTGACATCAATTTATCTTTCAAAATGATGATTCATTTGAGAAAAATTACCAAGTTACGTATACATAATATATTTTATGGGATATTTTTGACTTTCAATTGAAAGTCATAAAATTTTACTGAAAAGGAAATAAGGACGATTAAAAAGATAATTCTGAAAATAATCCATAAAATCGACCTTCAATTTTTGACGCGATAACGTCTTATAAATCGATGAACCATGGCAGCCACCACAAAAAAGTGACGCCATTTTCTCCCATTCCACTCTCGCACTTTTGCAGTGCCGCCAAAAATTTCAATTAAAAATAAACAATTAGAGATACAAAAATCTCCTATAGCTTATTTGAAAGATAATAACCTAAAGCTTAATTTAAATGAAGGATTTTTAAAAATTCCATCATTTAATAGGGTAAACAGGGGTAAAACGGAAAGATGAAATTTGCGCTAAAATCTAAACGCGTGGTTGTAGAGAGTTGATTCTTTTTGCTATAGATAGAAGAGACTAATTTATGGATAACTGCATTTAAAAAAAAATTCTGAAAAATTCTGGAACTCCGCTATAACGTTTTGTTTGAACGTTGATCAGCTGTTGTGGGTATGACAAAATGTTGATTATGGGTAGGGGAATTTTTTGTTGACAATTCTAAAGATGCCAGGTGAAAGATGAAGGAAAAAAAATTAGGCGTCTCATACGGATTTTTTTCCAACACTCTGCGTTTCGAAATATGAATTTTTGAAAAATACCTACTTTTTTAGGGGTATTTTTGGGTAGTTTTTGATTTTTAGCTTTATTTTGGAGCGATCAATAAATCTCAAGTTATATAGAACATGTAGGGCTGATCAATGCACTTACATATGCAAAAAATTGGAATCGTTAAAAGAGTTTTGACTGAATACGGAGAAAAATAAATTTAAAAAAACAGGTTTTTTGGCCGTTTTTAACCCATTGTCACCGTTTTTTATTTTTATCTTTTTTTCTTTAATAGATAGAGGAATATTATATATGGAGTAATGACAGACCATGACCACAACTATATGTTTGCGAAATTTCAATCATTTTCGTAAACACAATTTTGAGATAACGGTAAAATAAAATTTTAGAATTCAACAGGTTATAACTTTTTACCAAAAGCAGATAGAAATTTGATTAAACATTTATGAGCATTCTGATACAACTACCTTTCATTTGGTATATCACACATAACGCTAGACTAACTACAAGCCACACAATGTTAAATCAAGAAACTAGCGAAAAACCTCAAACCACCAGTGGAGATCTGTTGCGCCATGCACAGCCACCAGTGTGGGAAGTACCGTAATCTCAGTATGGAAATCCGACATGGTTGACTTTAAAAAATTCTAACTTCTCTTGTAGGCATCTTTGAAATGAGATTGATACGTCATTTAAAAGGTGAAACAATAAGCTTTCACATAGTATAAAATTTTTTATAGGTTTTTAGGGAAAAAATTCATTTAATAGCATGAGAACATAAAAGTAAATGTTTTTTTTTGCTTTTTTTGATGAAATTTCATCGAGTTTAAAAAATTCTAGCTCTTTTTGTAGATGTCTCATAGACTTGATCTATATATATTTTTAGCTAAGACAATAAGCTTTTAGATGGTGTAAAAATTTGTAAAGATTGTTGGAAAAAAATGGATTTAATAGAGTGAGAAGATAAATTTACATGTTTTTTTTTGCTTTTTTTAATGAAATTTGATCGAGTTCAAAAAATTCTAGCTCTCTTTGTAGATGTCTAATAGGCATGATCTATATATATATTTTGAGCTGAAGCAATAGGATTTCAGCTGTTATAAAATTTATTATAGGTTGTTGTATAAAAAAAATGAGTTTTTGTGTGAAGTGATTTTTTCACTTTTTTCATAAGAAATTATTGTTTTCAATCAATTATTTTAATACTTTTTGCTCATTGTAAAAATTTAAAAATGGTTTTATTATTTAGAAGAAATATTTGGCTTTTTAATGGTATATTTTTTTTTGTGAGCTTTTAAAATAAAAAAAATAATATAATGAGAAAAGAAAAAAGGTATTTTTTTTAGCTTTTTCCTGTAAATTATGATTGTTTGAAATAAATAAACGCTTCAAATGGCTCATTTTAAAAGCACACAACCTGTTTCCCTACGACTTTATCACGTAAAATTATCGTCCGTGAACCAGCTTTACAGACAACCTCTTTTTTTTTTACAAAATATCGTTTGATTTCAATTCAGTCTGTTTAAAAATGAAAAAAAAAAATATGAAGAAAAAATCCAACTTAAAAGTAATAATAAATAAAGTCCTTCCGCCAGCACCCCCATCCACAAGCTAGAAATCACTTTTCCAAGTATTAACACTGATAGGTAAAAATGGCCTGCCAGAATGAAAAAGTGTCAGTTGCGCATTAAGGCTGCAAAGTTGGAACAAAAAAAAAAAAAATGAGATCCTTAAATTCCATACACCCACTCTCCCCTCCCGCCCCCATCCCATTGTCACACTAACTTGCTCTTGCAGACATCACAGAGCCTCACACAAGCCAGGTAAAAAGGTAATGTTTTATTTTTGTCCTAAATCTGATTGAGTACATCCGTTTCAGAGCTCAAACAAAAAAAAAAAGTCCAAACGATGGATAATGGTGCACAAAGGTAAAAGTACGTTTCAAATTTGAACTCCAAAGGACCACACGCTTAGATAATTTTTGTGTCCTTGTGAGCGTGGTGTATACGATATGGAAATATCCTTGAACCCCGCATTTGTCCCTACACACACACACATTTTTTCTTCCTGTTTGTTTTCTTTTGTCTGCTATTTTCTTTTTAACTTGTAAAAAATGGAAATTTTCTTCGGAATAGAAGACAAAAAATGTCCCAAAAAATCAAAAAGGAAGTAGTACATACATTCACATACCTTTCTAACACAAAAAAAAGGACACATTTTCCGCTTGAAGATGAACGACTCAGATTTATATGTACCTACAACTTTGAGAATTTTTGCTTTTTAAAGATAAATTAGAAAGCAGTTCCTGTGTTTGTTTTTTTCTTTTAATTTTGTATTTAGGGTTTTTTTTATTCTTTTCTATTATTTTCTTTTCTTTTTGTTATTTTTATTCAAAACATATATAAACCGGGAATCATTTATAGAAATAAATTTGTACTTGTTTATTTCAAAAATAAAAAGTTCTTAGCTTTTTTTTAAAGTTTATACAGTGCATTTGGTGTAACTCATTTCTATATACGTTTTTGCTTCATTATAAATACTCTTTTCTCATATTCTACGAGTATGATGACAGAAGAAAGGGATTTTCCAAGATGAAGTGAATGTTGCGCTTGAATAAGTTTAAATTATGTATACCCAGCAGCAGGCATTTCAATTTAACTCCTTTTCAAAGCAAAGAAAAGAAGTATGATTTTTGTTCATTCCGAATGGAGAAAGGATGAATGTTCTTATTTTCTTTTTTTTTCTTTTTTTTCATTTTAAAATACATAACGTCTTCGGCTATCATTAAGAAAGACATATATTTTTTGACATTGGTTTATTTTGGAAGACTTAATTGAAATAACGTGTAGAAAGGTGAGTTACACAAAAAAAGGTACAATTTATAAACCTTTCTAAAAAACAAGTATGCTATGAGAAGAAAATTAGGATTTGAGTCACTTTCAGTTTCGGAATGAAATTAATTATTGTGGTACTAGCCTGTTGAAAAGATGAACAAGTTCCAAAATTGTCTCCATCTGTTTATGTTTTTTTTTTTTTTTTAACTGATAAGGTACAGTTAAAGGTTTTTGGTGATTCCTTTGAAGAAATGCTTTAATCTCTATAAGTTAAAAAAAATTGTTTTCGAAATAGGTAATTTAAGGAAATCAAATTTATGGCAGTGAGGTACAATCTTCTATCGTTTAAGCGATAAATGCAATAACTTCATTTTTTATTTTATTTTTATTTGTGAAATTTAAATTCAGTTAATTTAATGAAGTGTTTTTGAAAAATAGGTCTTCAAACTCAGAATAAAAAAGAAATATGTAGTGAAAAAATTTTAACATGTCTTTTTTATTAAATTTTCATAATAATATATGAATTTTTTTTTTTTCAAAATATTTTGGCCATATTTATTGTTATATTTGACTTCAAAAAGAAATTGTCAAAATTTATTACAGTTTATAAAAAAAAAATGAAAAATATTTTGTTTTTATTTTATCACAGAACTTTTTTTTCAAAGTTTAACATTTAAATATAAAGATATTTCATTCAACAGACTTTATTGTTGATGAATAAATAGAGGAACTTAGAAGGTCTTGTTTGTATTTTGTAAAAATTTTAGAGAAAATCAATTTTTTACTTGCTCTATAGGGCAAGTATTGGTTTCGTGTAGAAAAAAATTAGAGGTTTTAATCAAAACCAACATTACGATGATGGAGAAGATCAAAAAAGTAGTTTTCGTCATGCCGTCCGTCCGTCGGTCTGTGCGTGTGTGCGTCTGTGCGTCCATCTGTACATCGAGCTAGGGCCTAAACGGATGGATGGATTTGCTTGAAACTTGGTACAGATGCTTTTTACGGTATTCCCTAGACCCGTTTTTTTAATTTTTTTAATATCTCCTTTTTAATGCATATCTCCCATATAACGTTTTCGAGTTATTGCAATTTTCTCGAAACCGGCTCTAACGATTTTGATTACATTTGATATACGTAATAGACTTATTGATTCTTACAAAACCGCGTTTTAAGTTTTTCGTAAAAAATTACAATTTCAAAATTCGTTAAAGAATTCAAATTTTTTGATTTATACTCGAGTAGATGAGAATCAAAACTCTCTATATCCATAATCATTAATTTTGAGAAAAATCGAAAAAAAACCTCTCAAGTGTAACATGGGGCTAATAGTAAAGACCCATATTTAACTTGAATTTTGAAAGGGATTTTAAAAATTTTTAGCGAGTTTTGTTTCTCATCGTCATACTCATATTTTTTAATTAATATCTTAAGAATATTAAAAATCAATAAAATTGCATCAAAACATTAGTGAAAAAAAAAAAAAAAATAAAACGTAAAAGCAATAACCTTAAAAATCGAAAAAAATTTAAAAACATTTTATAGCGCAAAATTTTGAATGTCAATTTTTAAAGGAACCATTTTCCGACTACAATCACTAAACATTTTTAAAATATATGATTTACCTTGAGAGAAAAAAAAATTAAGGTAAAAATTACAAATTTCCCATACAAATTTGTAAGAAGAAAGTAAGACCACTTTCGATCTACCTAAAGGGTTTCTCCTCTGAAAACATCACTTTCAGAAATAATGGACATCCTTAACGGCATTGGGTGTGTCCATTTATCGTTTTGTAGATTTGATCACACTTTACACGCTTTTTGCAATTGAAAAATGTTGTTTTTTGTTTCACTTGTCATAATTTTTCGTCTTTTAACATCTAGCCGTGCCTTGACGTCACGTGTCGCGTCTTCCCGCACCTTTTCTTTTGCATACTCCAACGCTTTATATCATTTTTTTTTCCCTTCACTCGGAAGCAGATATTTTCGGATCAAAGTCCCGAAACACGTTTCTGTTACAAATATGAGATCACAGTGACCAGGCCTATGCATTCAGCTAAAAAAATTGCAAATTTATTTTTTTTTTAGATTTTCGAAAATTATGAATTATCCTTGTCTAAAAAATAGGAAATTTCAAAAAAATTTTACAAATCCATCAAATGAGAATGAAAGGACTCTGTAGACTCCATTCATAACTGAAAACCAAACGTTTTTAGGAGCTCGGGTTGCTGAATTACAAAGGTCTATAAGTTTAGCTTCTTGGCCCTTGACAAAATTTTGTGCCCCCTTGCTTTTTATTTTTTTAAAAAATGTACATAATTTTTAATTATTTTTTTCGTTTTTACTTTTGTCTTCCTTATCTAATCAACATTTTGTAGTTTCTATTTTTCAGTTTTTATTTCGGTTTGAAGTTTAATAAGTGCACTTTTGGTTCGTTGTAGGTACCAATGGGGAAAGGTTTAAAAATGACCACTTTTTTACAAAGACTAATAATAGGGGGAAGTGGTCACCCTTCGTACACGGTCACCCTTCGTACAGTGAGCTTAAAACAAAAACTAAACGGTTTTCAAACACGTGCTTACTAGTGTGCATAGACATAGTAGGCGCCGAGCTGCTAGATAAATTTTGAATCCTAAGTGCAACGGATTCGGTCGCCACAAGACTTTTAGTGTTTTTAAGTGCTCTGAGTAATTTTTTTATGTACATTTGATGTCATGTTGTGTTTAAGTTAAGTATGTTTTTGGCTAAACAGTAATGAAGAATTGTTGTTTAAAGTGTTAAATTTGTGTTTTAATTATAAATATTGCAAAATCTCAGTACTTTTTTCAAAAATCGATTTTTCTGCATTATGTACAGCTTGGGGAGCATTCGTACGCATAAGTATGCCCGCCAGTAAAATTTCTTGAGCAGATAACAATCAAAACACGGAGTTACAGTTTTAATGAAATGAAATTTAAACCTCTATAATAAGTTTTTCGCATTCTATAGTAAATTAAGGTTGGTATTTTTATATATGTAAATAATAATTTGTTTCAGAATCGTCGAATCGCGAAAAATTAAGTTTTTGTTTTGTTTTTGTTTTTTTCTGAGTCAAGTTCAATTAATTAATAAATTAATAAGTAATTAAATGTTTTAAAACTCATATTTGGCATTTGACAAATAAAAAGTTAGTCAAATTAACGTTTTAAATATCCTGTACGAATGTACCCCATGTGCTGTACGAAGGTACCCCACGGGTGGGGAGGATTCGTACAAAAATCTAATCCCAGTAAAATGGCTATAACTATTTAAGCCTTTGACTTATAAGTGTCAAATTTTTTTGTAAAGTGTAATAATATACATATTACAAATAAAGTCCATTTTCTCGAAGCTGGAGTGAGTAAATAAATAACCAAAAAAAAAATAAGTAAAAACTGTACGAAGGGTGACCACTTCCCCCTAACTAATAAACGAAAATATTTTCAAAATTTCTCATTGGCCTTTGAAAATCGAAATTGCACTTTTTGAATTTAAATTGTAATTATGAATTAGCATTTAAAAATCTAGAGTTATTGAAAACTTGTTCGAAATAACCAAAATGCGGTGACCCTTGAAATAGAACTTGTTTCGCAACGCATCCTATTTATTTTTTTGGGTCGCTGAAAAGAAAGATGACATAATATTAAATGACGTCCCTTACTTTGGCGGACACTTTGTGGCGGAATCAAAAAAAATTTATCTTATTAATTGTAGCTAATTTAAATGCTAATTTGTTGCGCAAACCAAAAATTTGTAGCTCGCATAGTTTTTGAGTTAATATTATATATTGAATTTTCCGCTAAAATAAGTCCGAAGTTAGCGGACAAAATCTGAAATGATTGAAATTAATGAGTTTAGTTGACCTCCGAATTTGTAGCTTTTTAAATGCTTTTCAATTACATTAACTTGGTTTTTGTAGCTTGAACAGTTTTTTTATTATTCAAAATTCCGCTAAAATAAGACTGAAGTTAGCCTACGAAAGTAAGAAAATTAATTTTTTTTTTGATGCCCAAAATTGTAGCTAATTAAATGCTAATTTGTTGCTCAAAAATTAATTTTCTAGCTCAACCCAGTCATTTTTTATTGCAACTTAAAGTTTCAGAAGTGCACTTCCGGTTTGACGAGTCAGTGGAGACTTTTTTAAAAAGCTATTATTTTTGATACAAACCCCAATTTTGTAGCTCAAACCGTTTTTGAAATATTCAAGATTTTGTTTTAAAAACATAGCTCAAAAGTAACCTTTCAAAATCCAAAAAAATCCGAACTTCAAAAATTTTTTTTGCACAAATTTGAAGTAACCTAGACTAAGACGAAATCCAAAAACCTCGATCTTGTAGCTCCTTTAGTTTTTTTGTTATTCAATATTCCGCTAAAATAAGACTCAATTTCATATTTAACGGTAAAAATTTTCAAAAAAGTTGAATTTTTTAATTTTTTTCTTTTCTAGAAATTGTAGCTTTGCAGTCTATAGGGCAAGTATTGGTTTCGTGTGGAAAAAAAAATTGAGGTTTTAATCAAAACCAACATTACGATGATGGAGAACTCCGAAAAAGTGGGTCTCGCAATTCCGTCGGTGCGTCTGTGCGGTTGTGCGTCCATCTGTACACATTTCTACAGCCCTAACGGGTGGACGGATTTTCTTCAAATTTGGTACAGATGATTTTTATGGAATTCTGAAAGTTATTTTTATTTTATTTTTTTTTTATATCTCTCTTAGAAAGTGTACCTCCCATACAAATTTTTCAAGTTATACCAAATAACTCGAAAACGGCTCTAACGATTTCGATAAAAAAAATTTTTATATAATTTAACGAGCAAGACCCGACTTTTGATTTAAAAAAAATATTTTTTGGAAGGTTACTAACGGTACCTGCCATAGAACCGTTTTTTTGGTCTCAAAATATCTCTTACAAGACTAACCCGAGTTCAACGAAAATTTTTATACAAAAGCGTTTAATTAACCATAATATTCAAAAAACACATTTTTGGATTTTTAAAAAATATTTCATAATTTTTTTTTTGAAAAATCAATTTTTTGAAAACGGTTTTTTGAAATGTTTCGAAATTTTTTAAATTAATTATTTCTTCAAAATGGCATACCAACATTTTTCTTTTTTAATGATAGAAAATTTGTATACTACCTATATAAAAAATTAATTTTTTTAAAAAACGGCTTTAACAATTTTCAAATTTTTTTTTCTCAAAACTCCTTTTCATACAAAAAATCAGATGGCATACTTCATTTTGTGATGAAAACCTTTAAAAACAGAGTTTTATTAATTATAAAAACAGATTTTAGGTATTTTTTTATAAATAATAAAAAGTTTAATTAAATCTCATTATAATTTTGCATCATTTATAAAAAGCTTTAAGATAAGATATACTTTTACTATAAGAGCAAGTACGTGCGACCCCAGTCGTGTATTTTATTTTATAAGTTTTTTGGCAGCCCAAAACATATATATATTTTTAAGACCCAATTAAGTAACGTACAAAAGGCCTTTAATTTGTATTTCTTATGTTCCTGGTGATTCATGTAAAAAATGCTCTTGTCGTATAGCTACCAATTTTCAGACTTTTGAGTGTTAGGAGTTTTCATTAATTGATTGTTTTATTTTTTTTTTTTTTTTTTTTGAACTGAAAACTTCTTTAGTATCGTAGTGATTTGAAACACGATGAAACGAATAAGCGACAGGCAAAATCAATTGGTTATAACTTTTTTGTTTTAATAGATAGATGAATGAAATTTATACCGTAGATATATAATAGAATAAGCTATAATTGTACAAAATTACACGGTGAAAAGATGTTCTTTTCCTAAACACTTTATATCTTTTGATCTAAAGCACATACAAAATCGGTTTAACTTTATTTCAAATAAAAATAATATGACCTATCATTTGATGTATCTTACATAACGGTACCTTGATTGCTGACAGTTTTCTTGGTACTTGCTTGATTTTAATGTTTGAGGTATCAATCTAAATTTTTGAATATTTCACTTCTACCAAGTGTGAATTGGACACATGTTTTTTTTTAGATACCTGGCAACCCTTTGACTTTGGGATTTTTCTAAGCTTTTATTCGTTTAACCTGTGGTGAAAAATCGGCTACCCAATCCAGAAGCCTAATTAAGTTCCAAGTCTCAGAAATCCAACGCTTCGTAATATTTGAGTTTTAAAATTTGAAATAAATTTTAAACTTAAAATATTCGTCAATTTATTTGCCACAAAACTGTAAAGTTACTGTTGAAACTTTAAACCTGAAGTTATATCATGTGGCTCTACTAGAATAGGGTACAATACAATTTGTTCCAAACAGATTCTAGTCCTTTGTTTTCCGTCTTTCTTCTGGATTCTATTTTATATTGTAATATTTTGTTTTTGTTTTTATTTTTTTTTTTTTCCTAAATTTAAAACTTTTCTCATAAATTTTTGTTAATTTATTCATGGACAAGATTCATCGCTAAAAGAAGGAGCAAGCAGAAGGAAATGCTAGGAGAAGAATTTTGTGTTTGCTGCGATTACTTTTTTATTATTCCTGTTTTGATGTTGTGTCCTGTTTATTTGGTTTATTATGTTGTGTGTATTGTTTTGTTCATGTTCTTTTTTTTTTTCAGTGTGTAGCAATAAAAAAAGTCACATACAAAAAAATAAGAAGAAAACAAAAAACAACCATTGTTTTCAGTAAATTTTTTGTTTCAGTTTTTTTTTTAATTTTTTAATCGAAGAGGAGGACATTCCACCAAGTTTTCCAATTAAATTACTCAAGTGGAAACTACTGGGGAATAGCATTAGAGTGAGATATTGTTTTGAGTATTTTTTTTTTTGTTTTTGTCATTCCTTTTGTTGTTGTCGCTAATGTTGTTTATTGCGGTCACAATTATATTAGCATTCCAAAGTGTTGTTTTTTTTAAACTTTTTTTTTGTACTCACAATATTGTATTTTGTATTATTGTGCTATACAGACTAGGATAGGATATAAATAGCAAAAAAAAAAATATAAAATTAAGAGTGGGGTTATCCTGCACGTGCAAAATATTGTTAAATTAATTTCTTGCCGGTGTGGAACGTGCTGCATGCCTCGTACTTAAAAACATCTGGTGCGGCTTGCGTTGCCTATTAGAAGCAAATGCTACAAAATAAATTGCAAAATATTTACGAGTATTTCAGAAAAAAAAAAATGGAAAGGCAAAGGAAGTGAATATTCCTTTGGTGGAAGGATATTACGTTAAGGCGAATATTTGTTGTAAATTATATGAACCATATTGATGGGTAATGAATCTGAGAAAGCTCCATAAATTATGTATGGGGTGATGCATGTGAATTTTATTTGTGTTTTTCTTGAGAATGTATTAGACACGCAACAATGATTTCTTGAATTTAAATTGAGGTTTTTTTTTTTGTTAACGACTATTCAGGATGTTAACTTTTGAAGTACCCAAATTTGACCATATGTATTACTTGATTTTGATTTGAAAATAAATATAAAATTCTTTTAAAGTAAATAAATCAAAGGTTCACCCAAAATAATCGAAATTAATAAAATTATTTATATCCTTTTCAGAGTTCAGGGTCTGTTGGTCACAGGTCAGAATTTGGTGAATACAAAAATTCAAAGGCTATAGCTCAAAAAAGTTCTTTTTTCTAGATAGAGATCTAAGCTTCTATTTGGATTTTCATAACATAACCTCAAAAATATTAAGAAAAATGAAAAAAAAAAATGCTTTCAATATTCGGATTGTTTCCGTATTTTATTCGAAGGAAATTCAATTTTCAACTAAAAACGTTGTGTTTGAATGTTGTTTTTCGTTTTCTGTGTAAATGAATTCGTTTGCAAACAAGCTACTATAAGCTTTTGTATAATATTAAATACATTTTAATTCCTTGCAACTTATGATGCGCGAGGATATAATCAATAGCAATGTTATCTAAATTCACCAAAATGTATCATCATATACATTTGGGTGATGTTCATGAAAAATACATCATAGGTATTTCATACTTTTAGGAGCGCAAAATTCGGCCGAACAGCTCTGAGTTTGATGATTTTTTTTTTCAAACGTCGGTAATTTAAAATACTTTAAAGTCTATAGGTTAAAAATTGCCCATGTTGCCGTATTATTTTTTTTTTTAACAAAACCACTTTTTTTGCTATTTTTTCAATCTGAAAATTTTATATCCACTAAATTAATTCAAGAGTTTTTGAAAGAACGGTCCTCAACTCAGAATTTTGGAAAAAAAAAAAACTTTATTACAAATTTTTAAATGACTTTTTTTCAAACTTTTCGTAGTAAAATATGAATTTATTTAAAAAATCAATTAATTAATAAATATTATCAGATCAATTTTCGAAGAGGAAAAGGTAATATTTATTAAAGTTTTGAAATAAATTAAAAATTACTCATTGGATTTTTTGATAAAAACTGAATTTTTGTATTGAAATAATTGATTTTCTCCAAGACCTCTGCAAATAAGAACTATAAACTTTTGCTATTTAACTTTCAGAGCTATTGAATGAAGAAAAAATAACTTTATATTTAAATGTTGAACTTAAAAAAAAAAAAAAGTTAATTTTTTTTTCAAAACTTCTATTAAAAAAAGTTTTTCGAAAATGAAATACATTTTGTTTCAATAATTTTTATTTTTTAAAAATTTGAATTTAATTACCATTTTTTCAAAAACCCTTTTCCTCAATTTACTTAATTTTAATTTTACAAATCTGAATAAGCTTCTGGTATATTTAAATATTGTAGGTGTTGCCATTGTGTTCAAATATTTTTTACTTGCTCTATAAGGCAAGTATTGGTTTCGTGTAGAAAAAAAATTCGAGGTTTTAATCAAAACCAACATTACGATGATGGAGAAGATCAAAAAAGTGGTTTCCGTCATGCCGTCCGTCGGTCTGTGCATATGTGCGTCTGTGCGTCCATCTGTACATCGAGCTAGGGCCTAAACAGATGGACGGATTTGCTTGAAACTTGGTACAGATGATTTTTACGTTATTCCCTAGACCGATTTTTTTTATTTTTTTAATATCTCCATTTTAACGCATACCTCCCATATAACGTTTTCGAGGTATTGCAAATTTCTCGAAAACGGCTCTAACGATTTTGATTAAATTTGGTGCAGGTAATACTCCCATTGATTCTTACAAAACTGCGTTTTTAGTTTTTCTCAAAAAATGCGGAGAACGGAAATATGACGTTGCCGTTTTTCAAAAATTAACATATTTTTTAAGTAAATATATTTCATCAAAACATGAGTTAATTTTATTCAAAATTTACAGACATAATTTTGAAGTGTCAAAAATAAAAAAAAAAAATTTTCAAGTTTTTGAAAAAAAAAATTTAATATTAATTTTTTTAACTTGCAATTTTTTTTTGATTTTTTTGTCTCGACACTAACAAAATTTTAAATTTCCAATAGCTATTTAAGATAACCATACTTTGAACTACAAGAGCAAGTACGTGCGACCCCAGTCGTGCATTTTATTTTTTTTTGGGGTGAAGTCAATTTGTGAGAAAATTGCATTTATCGCCTAAACGATTTACGATTGTCCTTCACTCCTATATAGTTGTTTTTCTATAATTGCCTAGACAATCTTTTGGCATGAGTAAATCTATGAAATTTAAGCAAAATTAAAAAAAAATTTTTTGTTCACAAAAATCTTTAATTAAATTTTTAAATTAAAACGGCAACAGCGGAAATTTTTAATCTATAGTTGCCCCACTTATATTCAGAAATTATTCAACGCAAACTGTTTCACTTACATAATCCTTCGTTAAGTTAAAATTAAGTTAATTAAGCAAAAAAAAAAAACCATAACTAAACTACCTAAGAAGTTAAACATCTCTAACCTATTTAATTCTCAAAAATTATAACAATCATCTGCAATGCTATATTGTTCAAAATGTAAGCTCATTTATTTGCTTACACCAGAGACTCTAAATTATATTGCAGATGTAATTAATGTCAAAAATATTCTCAGGTACACTAATCGCTAACATTTATTTCTCCAAAAACCCACTATAGCAACAGTAGCAGTAGCATCACAGATAAGAAGGACCTTTGTATCTTCGATAACGGAACTGTCATGATGTTGTTTTCATTTTCTTATACGAAAATGTTGTTGAAGCTATAACATCAACTGCAAAACTGCATCTCCAAACTTCCCAACTTTTTGTGAAATGGAAATATAGAAAGACAAAAGTTTTCTATAAAGGTACTAGATGGACCATTGTTTTAGTTTGAAATTTTGTATAAAACACCAAAGTTGTGAAGATGAGTTCAAGTCAAGATTCGAGTTGTTTTGTTTTTCTTCTATCTTCAAAGGACATCGCCAATGGCAACAACAACATAATAGTTTTGATATGCTACTTCTGTGTTGTGCAGCAAGAAGTGATGATGCAATAAGAAAAGTATGGTCTTTACATTTAATAGGGTTTGTTAATGTGACGTCTTGACAAATAATTTGCTACAAAGGTGAGCACTTTTATTTTTGGGGGGAATTAAAATGTCCTTGACTCCTGTGGCGATGATTTCCTAGATATCTTTCTCTTTTGTATTTTGTAGTTTCATGACTTTTGTTTTGAATTTCTAATTGCTGACACTATAAGGTGCAGTTTTGACGTAGTGATGGGAACTATCGAATAAAAACTATCAAACTATCGATAGTTGTAAAATATTCATTCATTCGATAGTTTTAAACTTTTCATTCATTTAGTTACTATTTTCATTCGAATTGTTTTTTCATTCGATAGTTTTATTCGATAGTTTTATTCGATAGTTTTTTCATTCGAATAGTTTTTGTTTTATTCGATAGTTTATTCGATAGTTTTATTCGATAGTTTTTTCATTCGAATAGTTTTTGTTTTATTCGATAGTTTTATTCGATAGTTTTTATTCGAATAAATAAATGAATGAACTATTTGATAGTTCAAATCAATCAGTTATTAACTCTATCGATAGTTCAAATCATTCGATACTTTCCATTTTTAGTTTTGAGATTATATTATGCTTTGTTGGAAGACATAATGATCATCATTAAATTGCAACTTTTTTAAGAGTCTTCTTGAAACAAATGTTCTTCATTTCTGCAACTTTTCAGGAAAAACTATAAAATCCCTTAAAATTATCGATTTTAATTTCTGATAACTTCCTTAATTTAAATAGGTATAGCTTAACCCGGGAACCATGAACCCTAAAACACAAGATCCTTTAACGCTTCAATTCCCATATTCTCATATCTTGATTTACCTGCTTCCAATAGAAACCTTAAAACACGTATCTATTTTAACCATTTTTTTTTTTTTTTTTTTATCTCAAAACTCATCGTTTACGCTCAATAAGTTTCCATCTACAACCTTCAACCCACTTAAATTAAAATGAATTTTATCCAGCTTAGTTAGGTGTGTGTGTATGTATTTTTTGGAGCCAGGTCTTCTTGAAAGTGTATAGTAAAATTTAACATAAAATCGATGGAAACAGGAAGTTCCTATATGTGAATTGGAAATCATTATGAGCAGCCTTTTATCGAAGAGAGCGCAGACAATTAGCAACTTTTCCTACGTTTTCCCTCAGAAACCTCCCCCCTTACCCATTTTTCCTTTTCGAAACCATCAACCCTCTTTAAGTATGGTGTAAGTTGATGCTGGCAATTTATGTATGAGTTGCTTCTTATTTATTTTATTAGTTCACTTCGCTGATCATCCTGTGCAAAGCAAACGACATTGTAAAAGAACGAAAGAGGGGTTGAAGTTGGAGGTAAGTAAAACAACCTCATCATCATTGTCGTCTTGGTTGACTTGAATTCTTTAGCTTGTTATAAAAGCCTTCGAAAATATATATAAACTTCTTTGCTGTACTTTTTGCCAATTTCACCCTTGGCTACAAATGGCAATTACAATAACAACAACAAAAAAAATCTTAATTAAAATACTAATAAAAACAGAGATAAAAAGCTTATAGAAAAAAATAAGAAAAAACAAAAAAAAAAAACTAAATTACGTTTTTAGACGCAAGGGTCTATTGGTGGAATCCAGCAGCGCATTTTGAAGTCAATTCATCCTTATTTCAACATTTTTATTATCTTGACTTTGGCATCTCTAGGCTCCTTCAAGGAGAGCAAAAAATTAAATAAGAAAAAAATAGGCCAAACACACAAAATTCCAATTCTATTTTTTTGTGTGTGTGTGTGTGTTGCTGTCTGCGTTGATATATCCGATTAGTGGGAAGGATAAGTGTCTTGAGATAAGACAGATAGGTACCTCTACACTCTTTCCCTATTTTTTTTTTACTTTTTTTGGCATTTTGTTATTATTTGGTGTATAGGTATGTTGAAAATTTATGTTGAATTTCACCAGTTCTTAAATGCTATAGCTAACTAAAGCATTTTGAAGACATTTTCAACTTTTTGCTGGTTTTAAGGTTAAAGGACTGTTTTAATCAAAAAACGTTTCTAAATCATACTTTCAGGCTAGTATGATACAAAATAGATTTTAGTTTCGCATTAAATCATCTATATTTTGAGTCAAAATCATGTAAAATCATACTTTAACATTTGGAAAAACAGAAAAAGGTAAAATATACAAAAATAAAAGAAATACCTTTAAACAAAAATATGACGTACATAAGTGTTGCCAATATTTAGGTACTTATTATTTTGAAATTCTCTATGTGGGGCATTTGGAAATGCCAGTCGTTAGAATCGGTTTTGAAAATTAAAAATTGAAATTAAAAAATTAAAATGCAATATTAATCTTCAAAGCTGTCAGCGACTTTTTTTTTGATGTCTTAAGCTTTTGTTTTTCTCATTTTGTTTAAAGTAAGCTCTCCTCTTTTTGAAATGTTTTTTTTTTTTTTAAGTTATTCCAAGTTGACCCCGATTTGTTCCGGAATGTTCCAAATTTTTAAATATTTTCAAAAATGGGGGTTTTTGAGCCAAAAAACTGTTTTTATCTAGTTCCCCGTTTTTGGAAAATTGAATTTTTGAAAGTATTTTCAGGTTTTTCAAGTTGTTCCTAACAATTTTCCAAATTGTTTGGACCTGTAAGTTCAATATTCCGAAAGTTAAAGCCCTAATTTTTTCATTTTTTAAGTTAACCATACATAAATATAAAAATATTCTGATTGAGTTTCAGTGTTTTACAGTAAGATTGTCAACTCAAAAATGCATTTTCAAATAGCGTAGTGATGTTTTTGTTTTCAAAAATTAATGTACATAGGCCCCATTTTTGGAATAACAAAAACATTTTTAATTCGCAAAAGCAAGAAAAGTTTTTAGTGAACCCCAAAATTTTTAAAATTAAATTAAAATTAAAAAAAGAAAATCTGTTTTCAAATTAATCCTAGTAAAAACATAAAAAAAGAAAATATTTAAATTCTTTCGCTTATGAAAAAATATCAAAAAAAATGCTCTCCCTTTTGACAAATCCAAAACTTGTTCCTATTGCAAAATCACTCAAAACCAAATATTCCAAGGATTTATTTATTCAGAAATATTCTAAACATAGCATTTTAAGCAAAAATTTCACTTTGTATGGGAAAATCATGTTGAAGTTTTTCTGGGCTTACTTTTGAATATTTTTCAATAAAAAACTTTATTCTTTGAAAACAACACCCAGAAGCACCATGAAACTAAGCTTAAAAATAAACACTTTCTGATAGTATTTTCAACTACTGCAAAATTTATCTCCTCCTGATGAATCAGCATTCAGGAACCAGTCGGGAAAGACCCCAAACACTATTTTTAGAAGCGTCAACAAAGACTAAAAATAGGCTATTGATTATGTCAAAAAAAAACCGAATCGTTTAATGGGTTACAAAAGAAGATAAAACCGCGGAGTGCTATTAAATGAGAGGGTGGAAATTGAAGATAGGGGTGCAAAAGCCCTCTTTTTTTTTCAATATATCTCGTGTTTGAAACTTTTTGTAGAGAATTAAATGTGCCCTTAATTATGAAAGTGGACTAAGTCACTCCTAAAAATGGCATCAAATTAAGCCTAAAAATTATTGTTATTTAAGGGGTAAAGTTTATTTGAAAGCGAAATTGCAATAAATAAACTTCTTTATTGCTCCTCTAGTGATTTCATAAAAGAAATATATTTAAATCGTTATAAGAAAATTATTATGCAAGTTTTTCTTCAAACAATGCAAAAAGTGACTTAGTTTCATAATCATGGGCACAAATATCCTATCAGAATAATGTTTTTTTTCTTAAATTGATAAAAAGAATTTCCATACCAAAACAGTCAAAATAATCATAAAAAATCAAAAATTGGATTTTTTGAGTTTTTTTACTTATAATTTTATTTTTTTTCCCAAAAACTTCTATTAAATAAGTTCTTCGAAAGTGAAATACTTTTCAAATTTGTTCATAAACTGTAATACATTATTGATATGTATTTTCTTTTCTGAATTCGAATAAAAACACTGTGTTACAAAATAAAAATCGTGTCAATTACTTTGGAAATGACCTATTACTGAGTACATCATATTTAGCAATTGAAATTTTTCGTAGACCCTCAAAAATCAAAATTTCAAGTTTTCGTCAAAAAACCGGTTTTCAATGTTTTCAGATTTCAACGATTTTTTACTCCGACATTTTTTGGTCAATTTCATATTTTTTTACAGTTCTATGCAGAGCATAGCCGTAGCTAGGATTTCATTTCGGGGGGGGTTAGCTCAGACCAAACAAAATTTTTTTTTAGAAATCACAATACTTTGTATCAACTATATGTAACTGCAGTCGATTCTAAATCCCGCTAAATCAAATAGTCATTTGAACTGTGTAGAAGCGAAAAATTTGCCAATATTCTTTTTAAGTATTTTTTAGGAGACGAATTCGTAGTTAAAAGTTTAAAAAAGCCCTGCTTACGGTAAACGAATTTAAAAATGGCCGAATATTCAGTGGCATCTCTAGTTTTGTAGGTACAAAGAGTGATAAGTTGGTTGATTTTTTTAAGAAACAAATTTTAACCATTCTAAGGCTTTATAAAAAAAATTATTTCGTACAATTTAATTGAAAAATGGACTTTTTCTTGCACTGAAATTTTGTAGCAGAAAATTGACAGGTACATTCTATCTATTGAGTTCTAAATGAAATTAGCAATACTTAAAAACCAAAATTTTAAATAATCCAAGTTGTTTGACATGAGCTAATTACACTGGTCAACAAGGTTTTTGTCACAGAAACCAGGGTATACTTTTCTATAGGCTGAGCTCGAAACCGAAGTCAGAAAAATTCGATCACATCACGTTTTTGAGATATTCCCGTTAGAAAATCGAAAATGCCGATTTTTACCAGTTTTCAAAGTTATTTTTTAGCGTTTACTTATTTTTGTTTAAATTAAATTTGTAACAGTTTCTAAAAGAATTGTGTCAAAATTTGAAAGCGATTGGTACAGAATGATGCCCCAAACACTTTGATTTCAAGTTATGATTTCTCGAGGAAGAAAATAGATATTTAAAAGATTTAAACGGATTTAGAGAGACAAAACTTAATTCTTTTAGAAACTGTTACAAATTCAATTTAAAAAAAATAAGTAAACGCTAAAAAATAACCCTGAAAACTGGTAAAAAGCGGCATTTTCGATTTTCTAACGGGAATATCTCAAAAACGTGATGTGATCGAATTTTTCTGACTTCGGTTTCGAGCTCAGCACACAAAAAACCTATAGAAGAGACTGTAGGTACTACAGTCTCTGAATAAATCGATACATTTATTTTCGCTTACATACTGGATTTAAGGTTAACATAGAACAAAAGTGGGTAATAAGCAACTGAAGATATCTCGGACAGTAGAAAATAGGGCTCTTGATACCCGCATACCGGGTACCTGCATTTCCGGGTATTACCCGGGGGCCATTAATTCGGGTACCCGTTATAGTACGGGTACCCGGTCATATTCGGGTAGCCGCAATATTTTCGTATCTAGGCATTAGTAATTTGATTGAAACAGATTTAAGAACATTTCTTTACCACACTGTAAAATCAGTAAATGTATAGTTGGATTCCATCGATTCGACTATAGTCAAGGTTAAAAAAAAAACATTAACAATATTATAAATTTAACATAACTTTATTTCTTTTAGACTTTAAGACTTTTATATGAGAAACAGTAGTATAGTACAGTATTTATATAAACAATAGTACATAAAATCAACAAATAAAAAAAAATTGTCACACTCATGAAACTTTGCAAAAAGTTTGCTTTTGGGATAAGAACCAAGGATCAAAAAAGTAAAAAATAAATTTTGGGTGGAAGGGTATTTTTCCGCGGACAAGGAGGAGGAATTGAAGGTCAAAGTACTTATAGTGAAAAAATTGTTTGTCGAACATCATCATATGACACATATTTTTAAGGTATATAAATAAATAAAGTGAATACGACTGCTCTAAGAAAAGTTATTGCCGATTAAAAACAAGCACCCTCGATGAAATTTCTAAAAATATTTTTGGTGAAATTTCATTTTTGTATCTTGTTTTTCATATGGGGTTCGATAATATTTACTTGTTAAAGTAAAAAAACAAGCACCCTTGTTTTTAATCGGCAATAACTTTTCTTAGAGCAGTCGTATTCACTTTATTTATTTATATACCTTAAAAATATGTGTCATATGATGATGTTCGACAAACAATTTTTTCACTATAAGTACTTTGACCTTCAATTCCTCCTCCTTTGGGTGGAAAAATACCCTTCCACCCAAAATTTATTTTTTACTTTTTTGATCCTTGGTTCTTATCCCAAAAGCAAACTTTTTGCCAAGTTTCATGAGTCATGGGTGTAATACTAATATTAAAAATACTTAACACAAAAACTGAAAAATTATTCGAAAACAAGAAACCTCAATATTTTATAATTTAAAAAAATGGGTTTTCGTTGTGAAATTAAAATAATGTTCAACAAGATATCAATTACTTAACACAAAAACTGTCATTTTTGGGGATTTAAGGGGACTTTGAATTTTTCAGTACAAATTTTGTTTTTTGAATATCTTCTAAACTTAGGGTGGACAAACGATGATTTTTTGTTTGTATACATTTCTGGAGGTGGACAAACGATTGCCGTTTGAATTTTTGAAAAATAATAATTTTTGAGGACTTTTTAACTTTCAGTACACTGTGGTGTATGCGTACTTTTTTGAGAGTTGCTATAATTTTTTTTTTAATATCTCCTAAACAGAGGGAGGACAAACGATGATTTTTGGTATACGTAAAGAACTCGAGGTGGACAAACGACAGCAGTTTGAATTTTTTATAAAAATTGATTTTAGGGTTTTAGGGGAATTTCAATTTTTCAGTGCAAAATTTGTTTTTGGAAATTGCTCCTAAACGGGGTGTGGAAAAACTAAAATATTTGGTATGTATATAGAACTCGAGGTGGACAAACGATTGCAGTTGGTTTTATTCTTCTATCTCAAAATTTGAGCGTTTTAGACAATTTTTCATTTTTCAGACTTCCTATAAAAAAAAAAAAAAAAAAATCACTCTAAAATTTTTTTGAAGACAAACGAAAATTGTTGGTGGACAAACAGGGACAAACGGTGGACAAACGAATTAGACAAATTCAAAAATTATGAGGTCGCAGTTCTGGCTTCACGGAGCTCTCGCAAAGGGCGTTTTAATCCCACTTTGAAATATTTTTCTTAATAGCGACAAGAAAAACGTCACGTTTAAACTATCGCGCTTATCTTACCTTTCGTCGTTATTGTCAACATCAACATCTGATTTTAGTTGGGAGTTTGGATCAAACTTGTGAAAAAATCGAAGGTGCTTATTCATAGCTGATGGGGATTGGTTATAGGATATTCTACTACCACAAACTTTGCAGATAACATCCTTTTTATCCTCACTTAATGTAGAGAACCGCCAAATCCAACTTTTTCTTTTTTCACTCATTGTCTCACAATATAATTTCACTTTCTACAATAACGAAGAAACACAACACTTTCTTAATAACTTCATACAACTCAAGTACAAAAACTAACAGTTTACTGTTAAGAGCATTGACAATAATTTTAATAAACAAGATCTTATTATGCTCAGACTAGTAGTTAAAGACTATAAAATTCAGGAGCGGACATATCATTAGAGCAACCATCAGGGCGATATCCCCTAACCAAGAGGGCTTACGCTGTCTCTGTTCGCGCGTAAAACTTCCAAGTAATAATAAATAAATGCTACAATTGTTAACTCAGCTAATAACTTTCATCTTAAGCCCAAATAAAGAAACAAAAATTATTATGATGTTTTTTAAAAATTCGTTTTTACTATAACATCACTACAAAATTAATAAAAACAAAGAGAGGCCCCAAGTTAAGTCTTTCCCGTTGTACCCACTATGGTTACTGCACTCTTTATAATATCAATGAATGAAGTGAGTAATTCCTTATATTCACATTGACCGCACAGCCTCTCTTGATTGTACGATCATTGGATGAGTACATTCGTGAGCATTGACGAGATTATGTAACATTCGCGTATCAGAATACAATGCACGACGCTTATAAGAAACATCAAAGTGTAATATGTATTCTTATGACGGAAACAAAGAACTTTCTTCAAAATCAACTTTTTTTGTTAAAACCTTACCAACGCAGATATGGTTCCTTTGAGAAATAGAAAATTAATTTTATAAAAACGTAACAATTATTATTGTTTAAACCGTGTTTCTTATGGGTAATTTTTTAAAGGCTCATATTTTTCAAAACGAATTTTTCTTATTAACGACTAATTACTTATAAATAAATTAAACTAGACTTCTCTGATATTTTCCCTCATTTTATGCTATTAAGAACACGTTACCCGGTTTCTCGGGTACCCGCCACTTAAAATACCCGGGTACCCGCACATTCGGGTAATACCCGCATATTCGGGTACCCGGGTACCCGGGTATTTATTGAACCGGGTATTACCCGGGTAATATCAAGAGCCCTAGTAGAAAAGATGTCTGAAAGATTTAAATAGATTTAAGGGTAATATTTCAAAAACGAGATGTGATCGAATAAGTCCGTCTTTGGATTCGAGTTCGGCCACCGAAACCCTTTGAAAAAGCATAGTTTAGTCTCGGCACCAAAAACCCTGCATAAGTACTTGTGGTATTTAAAGGGTTCTTAAAAGAGCATTTTAAGGTGTTAACATAGTGCTTAAGGAAATGGTCAAAGAGATAAAAACTCTTTGCAATGGACCAAACAATTTTTGTTTTCCTTTATACAAACTTCATCGACAGCTTCTGCAACGATGCAAAATTGGTAGTGATTTTAAGGGAGATTTTCATATAGGTAAATCAAATCACTAAAATACAAAAACAAATCATTTAGTGCTGCACATATTAGACTTGTATGTGTTTATAATATAGGTATCTTTTGATTTTCTGAAAAAAAATTTCGGGGGGGGTTAAACACCCAAACCCCCCCCCCCCCCTAAATACGGCTATGATGCAGAGGAGTACTTGTTCTTTTTGAAAATGTTTTTTTATTATGCTCAAGCACCTAATTGGGTGTAGATTTTAGGGGCTGAATCAAAAAGTGCAACATTTTTTCACAGTTTTTAAGAGTTCGGAGACCGTTTTAAGCTACATTTTGTGTTTTGAAAATTAAACAAATTTCAAAAATAAATTTAAAATATGACATGTTAAAATTTTTCCAATAATTTTTTTTTTCAAAATTCTGAGTTTGAGGACGATTTTTTCAAAAACGCTGCACTCAATTAACTTAAATTTATTTTTACAAATAGTTATAAGTTCCTATCTTTCTAAAAATGCTTAAATATTTTAGGTGTTGCCGTTGTGTTCAAATATTTTGTGTTTGAAGTCAAATTGTGAGAAAATTGCATCTATCGCTTAATTTTCTAGACAATCTTCTAACATTTATAAAATTTATTTATTTGAAAATAAAATTTTTTTTGTTCCCAAAAATCTTCAATTAAAGTTAAAAAATCAATACGGCAATAGCGGCAATTTTTAACCTCTTGTCTATCCGCATGAAGAAATTCTCCTCGTTTATGAAATACGTGTGAGTTCTTGAAAAAAGAAACATTTCCTCTATCACCTTTTTTTCATTTTACGCTTCTAAGCCCTTTGAATTTAATTTATGTATGTGTGTGGCTGGTGTGTGTGAGTATTTATTTGAGTCTTGAAAAATGTCAGCATCAACGTCAACCTTTCCAAACATACAACGTCAACGTTCGGCGATAAATCTAATTTCGTTTATTTAACATATCAGAATCTCATTAATAGCAACACGCACGCAAATATTAACACACTGACAAAAAAAAAAATGGCAGTGTAATATCGGTGTGTTTTAATCTAATCATTGGGAAGTTATTGCAACAAGGACTCGCCCTTCTTCTATGCTTAGAGCTGCGGGGCTCATCTTTGGAAACTTTATTTTGGAAAATTGCTAACTGCCACTCTGAGCCTTTGTTATGCCGATTAAAAGGAGATCACACATTATAGGCCTGAATTGAGGTTGGGGAGAGGGATAATATGATGTGTGATGTCTGGGAAGTCTGATGTGATGCATTAGGTATTTCCTGTTGTGTGTGTCAAATAATTTTAGAAGACGATTTTCCTTAACAGCAAACAAAGTTTTTTTTTTTTGCTTTGTGAAATGGGGAGATTGAGAGTAAATTCAAGGCAAGGATAACAAAAAAATTGAAACTTTAACAAATTACCCGGAAGACGAAAAATATCAATTTATCCTTAAGCTCCTGTGAAAAGGATGATGGTGGGGTTTTTTTTTCTTCCTTATTTGCTTGTGTGTGATGTGAAAGATGTCTTTCCTTTATACATACTATTAGCTTTATCACATGACTCGATTGAATGTAGGATATTTACTGAAGGCAGCATAATCTGTATCGATTTTATCATGAGGCTTTATTGTGTGGGCTATGAGGGTGTTTAAATTTTGTTCCTTCTCTTTATAACATAATCCTGTTTGTGTATTCGACTAATTGAACTTTTTTTGTTGTTGAAAAAGAAGAAAAAAAAAAGATATTTATTTAAGGATATTGGTAACGAGAATTTGAAAGGAACAATTAATTTTCACACAATATAGCCAGCATTATATTGGAAAATTCAAGTCGACACGTTAATAAAAGAAGGTATAAAATTCTTTTATGTCATTACTAAACATGTGGAAAGAGGTTTTACATTTCTTTCCAGTTTGATGTGTCATAGGCTTATACATAGCTTATTATACTCAAGGTCTTGGATACAAATTCTTGGTAATTCAAAATAAACTCTTTCGATTAATTCTGTGTTAGTTCCTGTGGCGTAGTTGGCCCTTTGGAGGCCCTTTTTTGGGGGCCCCTCCATCTACTAACACTTTGGAAATGTAACTAGTGCACAGCATTAAAAATTTATGAATTTTATCTAACTTGGTCTTCGTCGAGTCTTGAACGCGTTTTGGACGCGATTCAGACGCGTTTTGGACGCGTTTCGGACGCGTTTCGGACGCGTCTCAGACGCATTTTGGACGCGTTTCGGACGCGTTTTGGACGCGTTTTGGACGCGAATCAGACGCGTTTTGGACGCGTTTCAGACGCGTTTCGGACGCGTTTCAGACGCGTTTTGGATGCGTTTCGGACGCGTTTCAGACGCGTTTCAGACGCGTTTTGGACGCGTTTCAGACGCGTTTTGGACGCGTTTCAGACGCGTTTTGGACGCGAATCAGACGCGTTTTGGACGCGTTTCAGACGCGTTTCGGACGCGTTTCAGACGCGTTTTGGATGCGTTTCGGACGCGTTTCAGACGCGTTTTGGACGCGTTTTGGATGCGTTTCAGACGCGTTTTGGATGCGTTTCGGACGCGTTTTGGATGCGTTTCGGACGCGTTTCAGACGCGTTTTGGATGCCTTTCGGACGCGTTTCAGACGCGTTTTGGACGCGTTTTGGACGCGAATCAGACGCGTTTTGGACGCGTTTCAGACGCGTTTCGGACGCGTTTCAGACGCGTTTTGGACGCGTTTCAGACGCGTTTTGGATGCGTTTCGGACGCGTTTCAGACGCGTTTCAGACGCGTTTTGGACGCGTTTCAGACGCGTTTTGGATGCGTTTCAGACGCGTTTTGGATGCGTTTCGGACGCGTTTTGGATGCGTTTCGGACGCGTTTCAGACGCGTTTTGGATGCCTTTCGGACGCGTTTCAGACGCGTTTTGGATGCGTTTTGGACGCGTTTCAGACGCGTTTTGGATGCGTTTACGCATTTCAGACGCGTTTCAGACGCGTTTTGGACGCGTTTCAGACGCGTTTTGGATGCGTTTCGGACGCGTTTCAGACGCGTTTCAGACGCGTTTTGGACGCGTTTCAGACGCGTTTTGGATGCGTTTCAGACGCGTTTTGGATGCGTTTCGGACGCGTTTCAGACGCGTTTCAGACGCGTTTCAGACGCGTTTCAGACGCGTTTTGGACGCGTTTCAGACGCGTTTTGGACGCGTTTCAGACGCGTTTCAGACGCGTTTTGGATGTGTTTCGGACGTGTTTTGGACGCGTTTCAGACGCGTTTCAGACGCGTTTAAGACGCGTTTTGGATGCGTTTCAGACGCGTTTTGGATGCGTTTCGGACGTGTTTCAGACGCGTTTTAGACGCGTTTTGGATGCATTTCGGACGCGTTTTGGACGCGTTTTGGATGCGTTTCGGACGCGTTTCAGATGCGTTTTGGACGCGAATCAGATGCGTTTCACACGCGTTTTGGACGCGAATCAGACGCGTTTTGGACGCGTTTCAGACGGGTTTCAGACGCGTTTTGGATGCGTTTCGGACGCGTTTCAGACGCGTTTCAGACGCGTTTCAGACGCGTTTTGGACGCGTTTCAGACGCGTTTTGGACGCGTTTTGGACGCGTTTCAGACGCGTTTTGGATGCTTTTCGGACGCGTTTCGGACGCGTTTAAGACGCGTTTCAGACGCGTTTTGGACGCGTTTTGGATGCGTTTCAGACGCGTTTTGGATGCGTTTCGGACGTGTTTCAGACGCGTTTCAGACGCGTTTCAGACGCGTTTCAGGCGCGTTTTGGATGCGTTTCAGACGCGTTTTGGATGCGTTTCGGACGCATTTCAGACGCGTTTCATACGCGTTTTGGACGCGTTTCAGACGCGTTTTAGACGCGTTTCAGACTCGTTTTGGACGCGTTTCAGACGCGTTTTGGACGCGTTTAAGACGCGTTTTGGACGCGTTTTGGACGCGTTTTGGATGCGTTTCCGACGCGTTTCAGACGCGTTTTGGACGCGAATCAGACGCGTTTCAGACGCGTTTCAGACTCGTTTTGGACGCGTTTCAGACGCGTTTTGGACGCGTTTAAGACGCGTTTTGGACGCGTTTTGGACGCGTTTTGGATGCGTTTCCGACGCGTTTTATACGCGTTTTAGACGCGTATCATACGCGTTTTGGATGCGTTTCAGACGCGTTTCAGACGCGTTTCAGACGCGTTTTGGACGCGTTTTGGATGCATTTCGGACGCGTTTTGGACGCGTTTTGGACGCGTTTTGGACGCGTTTTGGATGCATTTCGGACGCGTTTTGGACGCGTTTTGGATGCGTTTCGGACGCGTTTCAGACGCGTTTTAGACGCGTTTTATACGCGTTTTAGACGCGTTTCATACGCGTTTTGGATGCGTTTCAGACGCGTTTCAGACGCGTTTTGGACGCGTTTTGGATGCGTTTCAGACGCGTTTTGGATGCGTTTCGGACGCGTTTCAGACGCGTTTCATACGCGTTTTGGACGCGTTTCAGACGCGTTTTAGACGCGTTTCAGACGCGTTTCAGACGCGTTTTGGACGCGTTTAAGACGCGTTTTGGACGCGTTTTGGACGCGTTTTGGATGCGTTTCCGACGCGTTTCAGACGCGTTTTGGACGCGAATCAGACGCGTTTCAGACGCGTTTTGGACGCGTTTCAGACGCGTTTTGGATGCGTTTCGGACGTGTTTCAGACGCGTTTTGGACGCGTTTTGGATGCATTTCGGACGCGTTTTGGACGCGTTTTGGACGCGTTTTGGACGCGTTTTGGATGCATTTCGGACGCGTTTTGGACGCGTTTTGGATGCGTTTCGGACGCGTTTCAGACGCGTTTTAGACGCGTTTTATACGCGTTTCAGACGCGTTTTGGACGCGTTTCAGACGCGTTTTGGACGCGTTTAAGACGCGTTTTGGACGCGTTTTGGACGCGTTTTGGACGCGTTTTGGATGCGTTTCCGACGCGTTTCAGACGCGTTTTGGACGCGAATCAGACGCGTTTCAGACGCTTTTTGGACGCGAATCAGACGCGTTTTGGACGCGTTTCAGACGCGTTTCAGACGCGTTTTGGATGCGTTTCGGACGCGTTTCAGACGCGTTTTTGGACGCGAATCAGACGCGTTTTGGACGCGTTTCAGACGCGTTTCAGACGCGTTTTGGACGCGTTTCAGATGCGTTTCAGACGCGTTTTGGATGAGTTTCGGACGCGTTTCAGACGCGTTTTGGATGCGTTTCGGACGCGTTTCAGACGCGTTTCATACGCGTTTTGGACGCGTTTCAGAAGTGTTTCAGACGCGTTTTAGACGCGTTTCAGACGCGTTTTGGATGCGTTTTGGACGCGTTTCAGACGCGTTTTGGACGCGTTTTGGATGCGTTTCGGACGCGTTTTGGACGCGTTTTGGATGCGTTTCGGACGCGTTTCAGACGCGTTTTAGACGCGTTTCATACGCGTTTTGGACGCGTTTCAGACGCGTTTCAGACGCGTTTTAGACGCGTTTCAGACGCGTTTTGGACGCGTTTTGGATGCTTTTCGGACGCGTTTCAGACGCGTTTTGGACGCGTTTTGGATGCGTTTCAGACGCGTTTTGGATGCGTTTCGGACGTGTTTTGGACGCGTTTCAGACGCGTTTTGGATGCGTTTCGGACGCGTTTCAGACGCGTTTTGGATGCGTTTCGGACGCGTTTCAGACGCGTTTCAGACGCATTTCAGACGCGTTTCAGACGCGTTTTGGACGCGTTTCAGACGCGTTTCAGACGCGTTTTGGATGCGTTTCGGACGCGTTTCAGACGCGTTTTGGACGCGAATCAGACGCGTTTCAGACGCTTTTTGGACGCGAATCAGACGCGTTTTGGACGCGTTTCAGACGCGTTTTGGATGCGTTTCGGACGCGTTTCAGACGCGTTTTTGGACGCGAATCAGACGCGTTTTGGACGCGTTTCAGACGCGTTTCAGACGCGTTTTGGACGCGTTTCAGATGCGTTTCAGACGCGTTTTGGATGCGTTTCGGACGCGTTTCAGACGCGTTTCAGACGCGTTTTGGACGCGTTTCAGACGCGTTTTGGATGAGTTTCGGACGCGTTTTGGACGCGTTGTGGACGCGTTTCGGACGCGTTTAAGACGCGTTTCAGACGCGTTTTGGACGCGTTTCAGACGCGTTTTGGACGAGTTTCAGACGCTTTTTGGACGCGTTTTGGATGCGTTTCAGACGCGTTTTGGATGCGTTTCGGACGTGTTTTGGACGCGTTTCAGACGCGTTTTGGATGCGTTTCGGACGCGTTTCAGACGCGTTTTGGATGCGTTTCGGACGCGTTTCAGACGCGCTTCAGATGCGTTTTGGACGCGTTTCAGACGCGTTTCAGACGAGTTTTGGATGCGTTTCGGACGCGTTTCAGACGCGTTTTGGAAGCGAATCAGACGCGTTTCAGACGCGTTTTGGACGCGAATCAGACGCGTTTTGGACATGTTTCAGACGCGTTTTGGATGCGTTTCGGACGCGTTTAAGACGCGTTTCAGACGCGTTTTGGACGCGTTTCAGACGCGTTTTGGATGCGTTTCAGACGCGTTTTGGACGAGTTTCAGACGCTTTTTGGACGCGTTTAAGACGTTTCCACTTTTATAATTTACATATTTATAATTTCAAGCGCAATAAAATGGTTGGTCTGTAAATGTTTACTTCACTTTAACATTTGTTTCGTTGGTCTAGATCAGGCATGTCAAACTTGCGGCCCGCGTATCGTATATTTGTGCGGCCCAAGCTTAATTTAAGTACAACATGCATTTTCAATTTTTACATTCAATTTTTGTTTAAAAAATACAATTTAAATGTCTCTTATGAACACGAACATTTCTCCATTTCAACACGATGTTCACTGCAAAGATTTTAACTTTTTGCGATTTATGTCGCAATGGAGAATTTCCAGCTTATATGAGTTCTTGATGGGTGAAAAGGTAAACAAATATTTTTTGTATTGAAAACAAGCTTTTTTTTTGCCTTATTTAGTATTAGAGTGCAGTTTGACCAATGGGAAAGCAGTGAAAAAGTTCCATACGATTTGTTTCATCGTAAGTGAATTTTCGGGAATAAGCTCTGAATTTGTTTATTTGTACAAAAAATTTAAGTCGACTTCCAAACAACCAAAAATTCGATTTAAAGTCGACCAATGAAAAAAATTCGCTACTTTTTCCCGAAAAATCCATCCTTTTTTAATCTCTTTTTGAGACGGGTTTATAAATATAGAATCAGTACGTAATCATTTGCAAATGGAGCTAATCGAAATCCAGTGTGGCTCCGTTTAAAGATCCAATGAAGCTGGGATGCCTGAATTTTACAAGTATCTACCAAGCAGATTTGAGAACACACGAAAATTGGCATATGAAATCATTTGTATGTTTGGAAGCACTTATCGATGCGAGCAGCAGTTTTCACTTATGAATCGAAATGAGTCACCTGTTTGTTCAACCCAGAATAACAGATCTACACCTTGGGTCTGTTTTAAAAGTAATAACTTCTAAAAAATGTTCATCACAAGTAGAGAAGATGGTACAGAAAAGAGATGCCAAGTATCAGACAGAAAACATTAATATTACTACATATTGTTCTTGTTCTATTATAAAAATAAATTTGTTTCATACAAATTCTAATGATTTCTTTTTTTGCGGCCCATAGAAATTTAGATCCTGCTATTTTGGCCCGTGAATGCCATTCAAGCCTGGTCTAGATACACAAAAGCCAAAAATATCGCAGAGACGCATGCACAAAAAGTTTTTATTAGAAAATTTTTAATAATCAATTTTGACACCCAAAAAAATTTGCTCGAATTCTTTAAATTGCTAAAATTGGCATCATTAAATCCAATCGAATTTCATTGGTATTTCTACAAAAAAAAAAAAAAAGACAAGATCTGGCATGAGTCGTTGCAATAAATCAACGACTTTTTTTAATCAAAGTGGCGACTCAAAAATCATGGCGGGTAGCATAATTATGTTTGAATAAAATTTTCTTTATCAAAACAGTATAACAGTAAGAAATTTAAAAAAATTGATATTAAAAAGATGTTATGAAAAAAAAACAAAAATTTTAAATCTAGGTATTTTTTACCAGAATTTTCAGGACATTTTCGGCATTGGTAGAATAGTTCAGGAGTGTTGTATATTTGCTTACGATTATTCGGTATTTCGTATAAGCAAGATTGAAATTAATAATAAATTCAGAAAACAAAAAAATTAAAACATTACCATGATTATCTCTGATAGGACATTTCAATTCCCAAGAAAAGCCACTGACAAAAGTCTCTCCAAAGCAATACCACTCACTCACCTGTATGAACTATGAGTACTTGATGGTCAAGTACATCTACTCAAGTCTCTTGTCTTCCTAACCAAAAAAAAAAATAAAATGAAAGAAAATAAAAAAATCACTTATAATGTGTCGTGTGAATGGCTTTTGTGGGTGCCCTTCAGATATTTCCCTCAATTTCCTGTCGAACGTTTGTTATTGCTGTCATATCCATTCGACGCCAACGCCAAATACACCGACCAAATAAATTCGAAGAAGACGATGCTATGGCGGCACCAATGTTACGTATATTCGTCGGGAACCGACGACGACAACAAAACCAAGACGGGCGGGCGTCTTCAATGCGAAATCAAAAAAAAAAAAAAAATGATTTCCCTTTTTTTTCTGTTTCCATCAGAACTTCACTTCAACTACTCGTATACACAAGGCAACAAGGACTCTCCTGTTTCGTTTGCCCTTCTGCTATTCTGTTGAAGAAAGTGTTATTCCATTTATACAAAACCTCTCGATTGAAAACAAACATCACCGAAATTTCACCAAAAAACACTCAACAACACAAACGCAAAAAGGATCTGATTCTGGTTCTGGATACAACATTCGTTTTACTGCTATACTTCTTCGTATTTCATCTAACTCGACCATTTATTGCTATTATCCTGTTTACTCTGTGTTTTTCCTATGTCACCATATTTGGTTTATTTTTTGGAATTTTATTTCTTTGACTTCGGTTCGAAGGGGGTTGGGGATCGGTCTATATCTCTAACAACCCTGCTTTATGGGGTAGAGTACCTATTCAATATTATAGAGTTAGCAGAAAAGGAGGGTAGAAGGGGAGAATTGTTAGAACTATGTCGTCGGTTTTGTTGGTTGATAGTGGTTCCTCGTCGTTATTTCTCTATACAAATGGAGTGTTGTTCACATTTGTTTATGTTAATAAAAATTTATTTTGGCAACTTTTTACATCAGCGAAACAGCGCTTTTTGATGTTGGGGAGAGGCCACTTTGAAGACAGGCCGAGCAGAAGGAGAACTATATTTTTATTGTCGTATAGAAATAATGTGTTGTTATTATTTCGAACGAATAACAAAAAAACAAATTTGTTAGCAGGAAATGGGGAACTATTTTATGGTAGCCTGGGTAAATTAAATGGGAATTTTAATGTTTGTTTATATATTATTTCTTCAATGCTTTGATTCATTCTGTTTTACTATGGAGAAGGATATTGAATTTTTTTTTTTGAGTGATACAAGAGATTTTGGGATGAAGATTATAGTTCTTAGAAAATTTGATGACTTTGAGTAGAAAACAAGTTTTAAGAAAAGGGATAAAAATGTCATCATCGATAAGAGTGACGATTGATGTAATTTTTAAGGGGATTTCGTTTAATGTCTTTCTTTATGTGTCTAACCTAAAAATCTTGCCAAAGTCGTAATTTTTACAATAAAAAAAAAAATACATCAAAAACTTTTAAATTCACGCTTATCCGGTTCTGGAGTGGGTGAAGGCAACCCAAAAAATAGAAACTTGTAAACCGCTTTTTACTAGGCGTTTAGCTGATGTTAAAGAAGAGAACTGTTGAAATAAAATCCGTGAATTGCAGCTGAACATACTGAAAGCAAAGATACGAAGTTTCCAGTGGCGTATTAAGGGGGGGGGGGGGGCTCAGGGGACTTGCCGAAAGTGAAATTAGGTGTTCTGCATTTTTTCACTCATTTAGATTTTCTGATCGAATTCAATTCACTATGTTTCTGTAATTTGTGGCCTTTTTCAATGAATCTGCAATTGAAAAAGCAGCAGTAATTTTACTTTAGAAACAAAATAAAAATGGAAGATCCTTCAGTTATGACAGTTCGAAGCAATTTCGTAGTTTTTGAAATCGATCGAAATGAAGAATATATTGATATTTCATTTCTCGTGAAATTGAAAAGTAAATTGAATTCAACATTTGGTCGAATTGCGGAACATGGGCGTATTATATCGAAAATAGTGATGAGTTTAGCTCAAAAACTATAGACGTAATAGGAATGAATCTGTAAACAGTTTTGGATTCAGGACATAACAAAGTTCGAACGAAATAAAGTGTTTTTTTTTTAAGGATGACTCAACTTTTTGCTGTTTGTGTAAAATGTTTGCTACACAAGAACATTGAAAAAAACACTAGGTACTCTGAATGTTAAATGAGGAGACAGTAGTACGAATCAGTAAAATGCTACTATACCTCTTTCAGTACCGCAACACAACGTTTCCCTCTCGATCAAAGATGAATAAAAAATAATAGAAACATTTTTCGTACATTTAGGTACCTTTTAAAAAATTTTTGAAAAATGATCCAGCCCCCTCCAAATTATTTTCTGGATATGCCACTGGAAGTTTCGTAGTCGTAACAGTAAGTGACTCCGAAGAAGAAGTAAGGATAATAAGAACTATTGATCTGGATAAGGTTACCAAACACGAAAATGAACTTCCGAACTGCTCATTTTCAATTCGAAAAGCCTTCACCAAAACTATAATTTTCATGACAAGGTGCATCTGCACCTCACCTAGGATTTTTCGTTTCAGAAGAAAATTGTTTTGTCCTGACTGTTTTAGATGTTATAACAGAATTGCTTGACAGCAGTTAAAGATCTTGGTGGTTCGTAAGTTAAATCCACCACCACAAACTCGGTTCCACACTGTTAATAACCTACCCATGTTTGAAGTCAGGTCTACAGATCACAATACAAATTGAGCTACTTTGAATTATTCACATCATAAGCGGATATATAAAACCGACATGTGCGATAAGATAGCCCTTAGAGGGGTATTACCAGATTTTCTAAGAAAGAGTTTTATTAAAAAAAAATTTTTAAGTCTTAGGTATTACGTAGCTTTTGGGGAACGTGATTATACGCATTTGAAAAACTTTTCAACTTAATTAACGCATGAATATATTTTTTCGTTGCCTTGAATAACACTGCCGAACACACAAAAAACTTCCAGACCGTTGTTTAATATTTCTTACTAAATGAAGTGTGCTGATTCCGAAAACAACAATAGTTTTTTTTTAGCAGCTCTAGTTTTTAAGGGCGGAATTCAGAGTCGTCACTCAAGTACAAAATTTTCACAAACACAATAGTGTAACAAACAGCTCTTCATAAGTTTAAGTGCCAGTATCAACTGACTGTTTATTATCTCAGCATATCTTAAATTAGGTATACATATTTTGTTACATTAATCTTGTGTTGTTACACATACATACATGTGTATATACGTACAGTAATTCATAGCGTATGTTTGGTATGTTACAACTTCCTTTTTTTTTTTTTTTTTTTTTTTTTTTTAAATTCAAAATAGTTCAAAAATTGTTAACTTTACAAAATAAGTTGTTTCCAACAAAATAATATAATAATAATGAAAAAGAAATAATATAATCTAACAATTTAAAAAAAAACATTTGTAATTCAAAATTGTTCAACTTTACAAAATAAATTGTTTACAAAAAAAATAATATGAAATTAACTACCTATATTGAATTCAATGAAAAGAAATAATATAATATAACAATTTAAACAACAAAAATTAATACTGCAATTGTATGAGAAAGAAGAGAAAGGAAATATTATAAAAATATTAGAAAATTCAAAAATAGTATATATGTACATCATTTATTTTCAAGAACAATCATGTTTAAAAAACCTTACCACTTCTGGTCCTGCAAGTCTCTTGAGATATTGGTTCTGAATTTTCATACCCAGAAAAATCTTTCATACCAATACGTTTTCTAATATCGGAACTGTTTCGCCTGTATTGTCCTCCGTTTGTTTGCACTAAATAGGATCTCGGAGTGTGCCACTTTTTGTAAATTGTTCCTGGTTTCCAAATATTTTTATCTCTGACCATAACACTATCATTAACCTCAAACTCTGATCTGACAATTGAATTTTTATTATAATATTTTTCCAAATTTCTTTGCTTTTTTGAAAACTGATCCTCAATGTTCTGTTTCTGGCTTGTTTCAAAAAAACTATTATGAACTGGGAGTATTGACCTTAGTCTTCTATTTTGCATTAATTGAGCCGGTGATACGGACATATCTTTAACGGGGGTATTTCTATATTCTAATAAAGCGAGAAAGTATTCCCATTCACTGCCACTTTTTCTAAGTATATTCTTTGATATTTGTACCGCTCTTTCAGCTAATCCATTTGATTTTGGATAGAGTGGACTGCTCGTTTCAATAGTAAAATCCAATTCCTTAGCGAAATTTCTACACTCAAATGAAGAAAAGGGTACATTATCAGCTATGACCGTTTTGGGAATACCCCAATAAGAAAATATTTCCAACCACTTTGATATTACCTCTTTAGATGATTTATTTTTGATTTTTTTAAGTTCTAACCACTTCGTATGATAATCTATTAGAACTAAATAGCTAGATCCCCCAAACTCTAAAATATCACAACCTACTTTTTGAAAAGGAAACTTCGGTATTTCATGTGATATTAGTGGTTCCTTGCAATTTTTATGTTGATACTTTTGACAAAGCATACATTCTGCTGCCAATTTCTCTATATCCTTGGAAATGCCTGGCCAATACACCGAATTTATAGCATTTTTTTTCATTTTTTCTACGCCCAAATGTGAAGTATGAAGTTGACGAAGAATCTCTGTTCTCATAATTTTAGGTACTATAATCCGATTATTGTAAAAAAGAATTTCATCTTCCAGAAAAATATCATGTCGTATTTTAAAGTAAAATTTTATGTTCTCGTCTAATTTTGTTTTATCATTTGGCCAACCTTCCTGACACAGTTTCTTTAATTTTCTCAATATAATATCTTCATCAGTATTCTTCTTAAAATCAAATTTCCTTTCCTCACTAACATTTATTGATAAAACCGCTTCCGTTATTGTAGGGTCCTCATCACAATTTCCTGTATCTTCATAATATCTTGATAAATAATCAGCTATATGCAGGTATTTTCCTGGCATATATTTAACTTTCACATCAAAATTCAGTAATTTCAACCGCATTCTTTGTAACTTAGAAGATGGAATTTTATCAATTTGCTTATTCATAATGGATTCTAGAGGCTTATGGTCACTGTACAGAAGTACACTGCGACCATAAGAATAAAAATAAAATTTCTTACATGCAAATAGTATGGCGAGAAGTTCTTTCTCGATCTGCGAATATCTACGCTCGCTGTCTGTTAAACTCCTGGATGCGAACGAAATAGGTTGGTTATCCTGTAACAAACAACAACCCAATCCATTTTGAGAGGCATCCGTCTGTATACAGATATTTTTAGTTTCGTCGAATGGTTTTAAAATAGGAGAATTCAAAATAGCTTTCTTTATTATCTCAACTGCACTTGAATGTACTTCTAACCAATTGAATATAACGTTTTTTCTTAATAGTTCTCTCAACGGAGAAGTTAGTTCAGCTAAATTTGGTATAAAAGCTCTTACGTAATTAATGACACCCAAAAACTTTTGAAGATCTTTTTTGTCATGTGGATTCTTCATTTTCTGTATAGCCCGTATTCTATCTCTATCTGGACGTACCCCACTTTTTGAAAAAACATGGCCCAAGTAATTTATTTCCTTTGCATTTATTTGCATTTTGTCTGGATTGAACTTTATATTATTCTCTCGAGCTCTATTCAGAACTGCTAGAAGATTTTCGTCATGCTCTTCCTGAGTAGTGCCAAATATAACTATATCATCTATGTATATGCAAACTCCCCTCAAGCCACTAAAATTACTTTCATTCATTTTTTGAAAGACCTTAGGGGCTACCTTTACCCCAAATGGTAATCTATTGCAGTCATACAGCCCGTATGGTGTTGCAAAAGCACACAATTTCCGCGATTCTTCTGTTAATTCTACATGCCAAAACCCATCTTTTAAATCTAATACACTGAAGAATTTGGCTCCATTTAAGGTAGTCATTATTTGTTCTAGAGTGGGAATCAAAACTACTTCATCAATCAGACATTTATTCAACTCCATTGGATCTAAACATAGCCTTAAACTCCCGTTTTTCTTTTCTACAATAATTAAATTGCTAATCCAATCCCTTTTCTCTTCACATTTTGTAATAATACCTTCATTTTCCATTCTATCTAAAGTGACCTTAAGACGTTCCCTTAATTTAAGAGGAACCCTTCTAGCTGAACGTGCTATCGGAACTGCATTTTCTTTTATTTGAATGTTATATTTTTGTGTAAATTTACCTATTCCACAAAACAAATCAGAATATTCCCTTTCAATAATTTCTTTTGAAAACTTTGAATAATTTTTACAATCGCTGTTGCTAATGTTTTTAATTGAATCAATTCTACTCACAATTTTTAGATGTACGCATGTCTGAAGTCCAAGTATTGGAACATAATTTTCTTTTACTATAACAAATTTTTGGAAACTCACTTCATTCCTCCGAATACATTTTAGTGTACAAACTCCCAGTGGCACAATCTTTGACCCTCCATATGCTTGCAGAACGGTGGATGTTGGACGTAAAACTGCTTGATTTTTTAATTTTTTAAATATCCCCTGGGGAAGAATGTTCACATCGGCTCCCGTATCTAGTTTAAACTCAACAAATGTATCGTTTATTTTAATAGATTCCACCCAACATCTTGACGAGACTTGCAGTTCCATTTGATGGTCTTGTTTTTTTGAATCTATGGAATGAATATAAAACTCGTTATTAGAATCTAAATCATCTTCTTCTTCATTTACATTTATTTCTCTAACATTTTTTATTTTACAAGCAATAGCAAAATGATTTAACCTTGAACAATTTTTGCATTTTTTACCAAAGGCGGGACAATTTCTCCGCTTATGTGACGAGTTGCAATACTGACAATTATTTATATAATCAACGTTATTTTTACTGTTACTTTTATTGTTACTGTAAGTGTTAGTATTACTGTACTTATTAAAATTATTTGCATGTGGTTTTACTTTTTGATAATTATTTTGATTACTCATCGGTTTTTCTTGTCTACTTTTCACCTCGTGTATTGCTGACCCAGGTTTCTGAATATTTGTTATTTGCTCCCTCGTTGCTTCTGCTGCTCTGCCTTTCTCCACTGCCCTCGCAAAATCCAATTTATCCTCTTGTAGGAATTTCTCTTGAAGTTTCTTGTCATAAACTCCCAGCACCAAGCGATCTCTTAACATCTCGTTTTCACTGCTTCCGAACTCACATGTTCGAACTAACCTCTTCAGATCCATCAGAAAAACGTCAAACGGTTCACCTTCACTTTGATTACGGTTGTAAAAAATGAACCTTTCATACACTGTATTTTTTTTTGGCAGGCAAAAATCTTCAAATGCCTTTATCACTTCATTATATTTTTTCTTATTCGCTTCAGATAAATTAAACGTGTTATAAACTTCTAGCGCTTCCTCTCCTATAGCATTCAAAAACGTGGCTATTTTGACCTCTTCCTCTTTTTTAGCAACGCCTGAAGCGGTCAAGAAAATTTCAAAGCTTTGTTTAAAACGCCTCCAGTTTTCGCAAATATTTCCATTTAAATTAAGATTACTAACTGGCTTAATAACTCCCAATTCCATTTTGAAATCGATTTTATTCCAAACAACGATTGGACTAAAACACGTGCTGCTCTTTTTTTGGAGATACTTATTTAGTTTTTCACTTTCATCCAATTTTTGCTTCTTGTGAACTGTTGTTGGCAAATAATATTGAACAATTCTGTTTCTTAGCACTTTTTTAACGCGAGTTGATTTATTTAATTCTTTAGAACAAGCAATGACCATATCTCAAATTTAATGTTCTTATACGTGTAGGCTTTTCTTTCGGCTGCGCCATGTAACAAACAGCTCTTCATAAGTTTAAGTGCCAGTATCAACTGACTGTTTATTATCTCAGCATATCTTAAATTAGGTATACATATTTTGTTACATTAATCTTGTGTTGTTACACATACATACATGTGTATATACGTACAGTAATTCATAGCGTATGTTTGGTATGTTACAATAGTCCATTGAAATGTTACAATAACCTTGCATTTTAGGTAGGATAAGATTTTTTTGTTTTGTTGTTTAGGGGAGGTTAATGTGAGTATACAATCCAGTTTTCGGGGTTGAAAGCCCCCCCACATTTGACCGCCATCTTGGAAAAAGTGGTGTAAACTGTTTTTTTATCGATATCTTGCGAACCGTAAGTCCCACAAACAAAATGTCACTTACGATTTTGTAGATAATTCATTTATCTACAATTTTTATTAAGGTACTTTTTTCTGTAAAATTGAAAATAAGAAAGTTATACTTGAAAAAAGATGTACATTTTCAAGAAAAAATTCTTTGAAGGGCCATAGCTTTTTTTCTACAACTTTTATTGAAATTATACTTATGACAGTTTTTAAAGATCATTTCATTTCCAACAATTTGGTGTGCTCATTATGCAGATTTGGTTTATCTAAAGCTGCTGCAAAGGTTTCACAAAAAAGGTAACAATTTATTTTCGTACTTTTATGTTTATTTTCTTTTTTTTTTAACTTCAATACAGGCTGATTCAGAAGAATTATGTATAGGTAAGGTTGAAACAAGAAAAAAATCATAAAGTATAGGGGGTCCATTCCTTACCGTTTAGTCAGGAGGGCTTTCAACCCCGAAAACTGGATTGTATACTCACATTAACCTCCCCTACACATCAAAACAAAAAAATCTTGTCCTACCCAAAATGCAAGGTTCCTTAAAATTTTTTTAACATTTCAATGGACAAGTATAAGATGACATTTCTGAGTGATTGGTTAAGCATTTAGTTCAAAATTTCCTCAGTTGGTACTCATAACCTAAAATTCAAGAAACCCTAAGATGTTAACGTAACGAGTAGCTGAAGTTGCAACTGCTCACTTGAGTAAAATTTTTACTTGAGTGAAGAGTCCGCTCTAAATTATTTAAACGTACATACCTATGCATACAAATTCATACAAAATTTGTTTCTTAAATTTTTTTTATTTAAAAATGTTTTGTATTTTTGTATTGCTTACTGAATCGAAATACGTTACATTCAAAATAAATTTTTCCAGTGAAACTTTAAAAACGCATGTGATAAGAAAATCTAAAATAATTGCATGAAATTAACCTCAAAATGAGAAAATTGACAACATCTAAAAAAATAAACCAGTTTGATTTTCAGGCTAAGAGCCAATTTTTCAATCTTCTAATAAACAGTCAGTTAACTGTTCGATGAATAAAGTTATTAGGCTCATAAACAAACAGATAAAAACATTGAATTTTTCAATCAAAAATAATTTATTCTACAGAATAACAAAAAAAAATTGTCAAATTCAAAAATATTTAAAATTAAACGTCATTTGTATTCATGATTGTTTTTGTTTTCTTGTGTTCCACTGTATTTTTTTCAAAATTCTTTCAAAACAGCTTTGACAACTGACACAATATTTTTGTTGAGATTATTCCCTAGAATAATTTTTATTCGTCTCTGAAAGAAGCAGATAGTTTTATTCTTAGGAATAAGCTATATCTGCCTGTTGAAAAATTGATTTTTTCTCTATCCTTAGGAATAAGTACTATCTGACTGTTTAACTGACTATTGAAAAATTGGCCCTAAGTGGAACGAAATACACATTAGGTTTGATACAAACTTTTCTGGAAAATGTTAACAAACAGTTAAAATAATCATAACTTTGAAATTAGTACAAAATTACCCGCAAAATGTGAAAAATTAAAATATTTCAAAAAACAGAGCTCCAAATACCTATATTAAAATTTTAATAAAGTATGAGAACATGCCCCCAAATATAAAAAATTATATACCTTTTCCAAAAACTAGAGCTGCTAGAAAGAAACTAATATGATTTTTGAGCTTACTATGAACCAAAATCCAAACGATATACATTTTTCTGCAAAATTTTAAAAAGTTGAAAATTATAATCGAAAAAAATTGGCAGTGATTTCAAATTCTGACATGTTGCCACCTAAAAATGATTGAATCCTATATTAAATTATGTAAGCGGGTTTCAGCATGGCTTTTGCAAAGATGAATTCCGTCTTAAATTAAGCGGAAAAGGAAAATCATCTTATTTTTATGTGAAAACATTTCAATAATAAAAAAAATTTTCAGCCACTGGAAATCGATCCAAGAAATGTTGGGTCACTAGGTGAGTGCTGATGCTGATAAACTGCAATTAATGCTGACGATAGTTTTGAAATTTTTGTTTTTAGTCGTTTTTTTTTTTTAGGTAAGAGGTCAAGAATTAAAGTATAAATTTTCGATTTATTAAGGGGGGAAATCCCTCTGGAATTTTTTATTTTTGCATTATTTTTTTTTGCGTAATAAATTTATTTATCAACCGAAGAAACTATTTTCAGTGGTCTTAGCCTTAAATGAAGCCTCAAAAGTGCCTAGATAGTTACGAAACCTATGCGCTCCGAACCTAAAATAGTACGAAAACGAAAACTTTAAACGCATTTTTTTTCGAAACTAGTTTTTTTCCGCGCCGTGCAATGTAACTCAAAAACTAATGAAGCTATCGACTTGAAATTTGAAGCAAATTACTGATTAACTTAAACTTCACAACATAAACCTAAAAGTTGAATAAAATTTGTACAGTAAATATTTTTTTTAACTACTTCTTTGTAAAAAAAACATGGTTTTTTTTGGTTTTTTTGATTTCTAATTTTTATTTTTCATTTAAAAAAAATAAATTTAGGTTCATGCAATGCGTACTGATTGATTGATATTTGGGGTATAGGATGTACTGCGACCTGTAAGATCTATTGTACTAATATCATCTAACGGAAAAAAAATTCCTTTTTGATTTAAGATGATTTCCTGGACCTGTGCATTGCACGGCGTAAACTAGAGGCGTCAACTTTTTCAATACTTAATAATGTCAGTAATATCTTGTCTTTTTCCAAATTTCAATAAGTGCTTTCAGTTTTTCATTAAAAAATATTGAAAAAGGTGTCGTGCAGAGGTGTCGTACCTAATATGGAATGATAGTAGAGTTAATCTGATTATGGTTTATCCTCATAATAGCAGGAGTTTCTTATATTAAAGGTTCCTATTTTCGCAGTATTTGTACTAACTTCCCTGAAGCGGTTTCTCCACTATTTATTTTCTTATCACAAAACAGCTGGTTTGCCACCACTTTATCATCTCTCTCCATCTTGTATACGAGTATAACATTACCAAATGATTTATGAATTCAAAACGGCTCCACTATCAGTAAGCCTTATTAATTGTGCTTGATAAACACGCCGAAAACTTCTTCAAAAATTATCAAATTCCCTCTGTGCTATGTCCTTGAATGAATGTTGTTCTCCCAAAAATACCCTTAATTGCCTTTAAATTATTCCCTTTCACGATTTTTCCAAAGTCCCAAAACAAAACAACAAGACAAAAAAAAAATAAACATATTTACTATGCCTAAATAGTATCTCTGTCATATATATCTGTGATAAGAAAAACAATCTATAACTTTTCCGAAAAGCCATTCAACAACGACGAAACAAAGTCAAAATTCCAAAACGAGGCAAGAGTTTATACAGTGTCTCTCCTCTCAACACAAAATACAGCAACAGAAAGTAACGCTGTGCTAGTGTATAGAGTGTAGAGTCTCTGGATTGTGTTATGTTAGAAGAGGACGTCAGTCTAAAGAATCCCTTCGGGGTTTGGATCATTTCTTCATACCGCGCGCTATTTCTTTCAACTTCCCCAACAAACAAACCATAACCACCTCCTTCCTCCTCTGTCGCTTTCTGTGCAGCATGAAATGAAATTCCATACAACTTGTGCGCCCCTGGGTTATTAGTTTTCCTCTTGAATTGCTTTTGTTTTGTTCTTGAAAAAACCCGCCTTACCGCTCTCAGCCCGAGACCGCCCGCCATGGAGAAATGGCAGATTTTGCCTATATTCCCATCAAATAAACTTCTATTTTCAAAATTCATTATTTCCGCTGAGCCTCGTGACTTTTCCCACTGGAAAATCATTGAAATAGAATTTCTCTCTCAGCGTCTTTTTTTTTCGACTTATGGATATACGACTTGGTTGATTATGGGTACTTCTTCATTTTCTTGTTTCGAAAGACTTTTTAAGTTTGAATCTTAGATAACATTGTTTGACTAAAAAGAAGATATACTAATGTATCTATCTCAACCTTAAAAGCCACCACCCATGGTGATGGGAGTATAGGAGCAGAAATGTTCAAAGAAGGCACTTTAATTAGTTGGAAATCGTTTTGATGCGGTTGGATGGAAACGTTTAAAAGCCATTTGTCGTATAAAAATTGGTTAGGAAAGTCCTGGGACTCCAATTATAATTTTTTTTGTTTTTGTTTGTTTCGTTTAAATTTGATTTGAATGTCATAGTAAATGTTTTTAAAGGGTTATAATGACTGAAGTAATGTATGATATTTATGTCTATTATTGTAGGTACCCCCTGAAGGCTTTTTAAGAAGTCCCGTGAGCTTCAATTCATTTTCCCTAATCAGGGGCGGATCCAGGATTTTTTTCTGGGGGGGGGCACAAGGGACGGATTGGCAAAAAAAAAACAGCAATAACAGTTAGAAATAAAGTGAAGTACCATACGACTGACTAACAAGCAGAAAATTTTAACGACCCACAGTGGTCTAAAACCTGGCCAAAAATATTTAGGCACATTTCCCACATCAAATAGGTACCAAATGACCAAAAAGTTATTCGGAAGGAAAAATTTTCATTTTCTTGTTACAGTAAAAGACACTTAAGTGCTAACCCTCTTACTCCTGGATTAGCCGGAAGAAAAAAAAATATAAAAAATCAGAAAATGCACGTACAATTCTGTGCTATATTAAAGTTAGTAATCTATTCTTTGTTTAATTTTTTAATTGATTTTGTATAAAATTTTGCAATATTATGGACATAATTATACCATTAGTTAATGACCTAGTAGTTTTTAGTCAAACACTAAAGACTTCATTCTAATAAATATTAAAGTTCCTAAGAATAACAAAAAAAACTGAATCCTACTTTTTTGCCGGGAAACCAAGTTTTTTTTTTTTTATTTGCATTAACCTTTTGTAACCCAAGGTCGTAAATTTAAAAATTAATAAGTCAATCGATTGGCCTTTATCTTTAATAAAACACGTATTTTTTAAAAATTCAATAAAGTCATTATTTACTTAGTTATTTCGATATTTTGGGAGTAAAAAAAAATTTTAAATAATTTATTTTTATATAAAAATTCAAAAATTCAAGCAAAAAACTATCTAATATTAATTTTTAGGCACTTTCCTAAAATCCAAAAATAAAACCCCGTGGGGTTTACTAACAAAAACTATTTTTTTTCTGAATTTCGTAGTTTTTATACAAATTTGCTTATTTTCAAAAAAGCCCAACTTTCAACATTAACTGTCAATTAAAAACTATTGGTGCTATTTATTAGAAATTTGAAGTACTATTTCGATAAAGCAATACTTAAAGATTATAATATTAGAAGCTTCAAAAGAAAAAAAAAATAGTTTGTAGAGCTTTTATGCAATCTTTTTCGGTTTGTTACAGAAATGTCACATGGGGCTACAAGGGGTTAAATTGTTTTATACCTCAAGAATATTGTGTTCAAATCGTAGGTCTCTTGGAGCCAAATTGACCAAGTTATAAGTATTTTAATACTACCCTTAGGAACGTTTTAGTCTTTTAGTCCAGAGTTCAAAACTTTAAATCGTTATCCCCACAACTAATGTTTTCAACGCCGGTGCTCCTCATAACTTCAAAACTACTGCAACGATTCTTTTGAAATTTGGAACACTATTATTTTTACATATTTTTAGAGGTATCCCTGGAGAAATTTTCTCAATAAAATAATATTTATAAAAATCTATAAGTAAGGGTCGCTTTTGAGGAGTTTTTTTTTCAAGGGGTCTTTATTTTCGGGGTGCAAACTTGGGCAAACTTCTGAAATGCAAGTTTGTTCTACATATATAGCAGTTCTATAATGTATAGTTTATGCAATTTTGTGACGTGTTCCGCTATTTTAAAAACACTAATGTTGAAAAAAACAACGAAAAAAGTGCAAATTTTTTAACCCTTCTGTATGAAAAAATAGAGTTGCATATACAATTATTTTTTTTATATCATTCAATGTCATTCGATGTCCATATCAAAATTTTTCAATAAAATCACTTTGAAAATTCACTTTTTTTTAAATCGAAAAATCGTTTATTTATTTGTGAGGTGGAGCTTTTCATGGGAAAGGGATGAAACAATCAACAAAATTCGCATTTTCAGCCAGAAATAGACAAGAATTTCACTCAAGTTCTTTCTGTTATTATTCATATATTTTTAAAACTCTTATAGTTTGATTTTCTTTAAGTATGAACTTTAAGTTTTGGGGGGGGCACGTGTCCCCGTGCCCCCCCCCCCCCTGGATCCGCCTATGTCCCTAATTCTCACCGGAAGGATTTATGAAACAATTTTTAATATTTTATAGTCATAGTAGTAGTTGATCAATATAAGAAAGGAAATATCATTAGGTAGATGGGGAATCTTCAAATCAAGCAAACATTTTTTTTACTGCAGCCTTCCGTAACTTCCTGAACGGCCAGACAGCTGCCTCCAGTACACCGAAAAAAAAAAACCAATATCAATTTAACATTTTTTAAATATCAGCCAAAAATGCTCTATAAAATGTGTTTTAGGATATTTAAAATGTTAAAACAACATTTTTATTATCAGGACGATATTTAAATGTCACATTTTGGAAATTTTTTTTTGATATTTTATTATCATTTTTTCATATCAATTTCTCATTCCAAATTATTGAAAAATATTAAATAAAAAATTCTTAATGTGTACTAATTTAAAGGGGCTTTGTGTTTTTTCGAAGTAAAATGTATGATTTACTGAGAAAATTTGATCGGCACTAAGATTTTACTTCACATAGTTTGGGAGAAAATAACAAAACAATTATATCACCTATAATAGAAAAAATAATATCACTATTATTTTGTAAAGAATATTCCCTTTCAGAAATGTTTTGAAAAAAGAAAGAAAATTCTTAAAATAATAAAAATAATAAAAATGAAAAGGAAAGAAATAGGTTTCATTATAATTATAATAAACTAAAACGTAAAATCTAGTCAACATTGATATTTTAATTGTCAAAGTGAAATTTTCACTATACACTTGAAATTAAAAAATGTCAAAATAATATGATAAAATATCAAAATTGATATTTTAATTGTTGGACGACTTTTGTCACTGAAAAATGTTAATTTGATAGCTGTTATTATCAATTTTTTTTTTCGGTGTAGACCCAATTATAATAAACTAAAACGTAAAATCTAGTCAACATTGATATTTTAATTGTCAAAGTGAAATTTTCACTATACACTTGAAATTAAAAAATGTCAAAATAATATGATAAAATATCAAAATTGATATTTTAATTGTTGGACGACTTTTGTCACTGAAAAATGTTAATTTGATAGCTGTTATTATCAATTTTTTTTTTCGGTGTAGACCCAAATAACAGCTATCAAATTAACATTTTTCAGTGACAAAAGTCGTCCAACAATTAAAATATCAATTTTGATATTTTATCATATTATTTTGACATTTTTTAATTTCAAGTGTATAGTGAAAATTTCACTTTGACAATTAAAATATCAAATATCAAAAGCATGTCCATCTGACACAAGAGACTGTAGAACTTATACGAACTGGTTACGTAGATATATGAACTATCGAATAGTTCATTCATTCAATCATTTATTCATTCGAATAAAAACTATCGAATAAACTATATCGAATAAAACATCGGATAAAAACTATCGAATAAACTATCGTTTAAGAAAACTATTCGAATGAGAGAACTTTCGTATAAAAAGAGGTTGTCTGTAAAGCCGGTTTACGGACGATGATTTTACGTGATAACGTCATAAAAAAAAAGGTTGTGTGCTTTTAAAATGAGCCATTTGAAGGGTTTATTTATTTCAAACAATCATAATTTACAAGAAAAAGCTAAAAAAAAATACATTTTTTCTTTTCTCATTATATTAATTTTTTTTTTATTTTAAAAGCTCACAAAAAAAATTATACCATTAAAAAGCCAAATATTTCTTCTAAATAATAAAACCATTTTTTAATTTTTACAATGAGCAAAAAGAATTAAAATAATTCATTTAAAACAATCATTTTCATCAAAAAAAAAGCAAAGAAAACATGTAAATTTATCTTCTCACGCTATTAAATCCAGTTTTTTTTAACAATCTATAAAAAATTTTACACCATCTGTAAGCTTATTGTCTTAGCTAAAAATATATATATAGATCAAGTCTATGAGACATCTACAAAAAGAGCTAGAATTTTTTAAACTTGATGTCTCATATAACTTGAGATTTTTTGAACGCTCCAAAAAAAAGCTAATACTCAAAAACTACCCAAAAATACCCCTAAAAAGTAGGTATTTTTCAAAAATTTATATTTCGAAACGCAGAGTGTTGGAAAAAAATCCGTATGAGACGCCTAATTTTTTTTCTTTCATCTTTCACCTGGCACCTTTAGAATTGTCAAAAAAAAAAAATGTCCCCTACCCATAATCAACATGTTGTCATAGCCACAACACCCACAAAATGCAGTTATCCTTAAATCAGTCTTTTCTATCTATATTCTATAACAAAAAGAATCAACTCTCTACGACCACGCGTTTAGATTTTAGCCCAAATTTCATCTTTCCGTTTTACCCCTGTTTACCCTATTAAATGACGGAATTTTTAAAAATCCTTCATTTGGATTAGGCTTTAGATTATTATCTTTCAAATAAGCTTTAGGAGATTTTTGTATCTCTAATAGTTTATTTTTAATTTTGAATTTAAAATTTTTTGCCGCACTGCGAAAGTGCGAGAGTGTAACGCTAGAAAATGGCGTCACTTTTTTGTGGTGGCTGCCATGGTTCATCGATTTATAAGACGTTATCACGTCAAAAAAACTACTCGAATGAATAAACCATCGTAAAAAATACTATTTGAATGAAAAAACTATCGAATAAAAAAAAAACTATCGAATAAAAAACAATCGAATGAAAAAACTATTCGAATGAAAATAGTAACTAAATGAATGAATGAATGATATAAAACTATCGACAACAAATCACAACATTTACAATTTTTTTTCAAATTCGGAAGAAATCTGTGACATTAACAATTCGATTCCCTTTAAGTTACATACAACATACATAACTCTGATTCCTTTGGGAGAGAACTAAAAAAATCCACTCCATCATCGAAATTGAAATAACGTGTCCCTAGCTATCATGTTTATTTTTCAAGTAAATTCGAGAACTTAAAAAAATAAGTAAAACTGCATAAAATCTTTTTGTTTTAAATCAAAAATAAAGGCTATATCTAACTTTCTGACTTCCACCCACAAAATAATATTCCAGAATTCCAAAAAAAAAAAAACTAAGCTAACTATAAATCATCTACAAGAGCTCACAACCTTCAAACTTATATACTATACATTTATAGCCTGGTAGATCAGAATATGACGCTCAGGTAGCTTGTACAAAACTTTAGTCTCAAATTCTTCTTAAGCCGCTACGAATTCCAAAACACGCTTTTGCTATAGCTTAAGCATAGTTGAACAAAGTTTATAGCATCCTTTTCCACTTTCATCGTTTGTTACCTCTTTCCCATTTGAGAGTAGGTATACCCCAGGTAACCTAACCTACACCTTTCCGCCTAAAAGAATGTCACTTGTGAAGCTTTACACCAGTGCAGCGCACACACACACAAGTCCTTTTCACAAATCTGCTTCCATAGTTTTTCAAAAATGCGATGGATGTCTTGATATAAAGGGTGTTCAAAGTTTATTCCTACTTTTTTTTTTTTAATACTTTTACTATTTTCATGTTCTCGTTGTTTCATCCGGGCAAATCGTAAATTCTAAATGGAACTTTAGTAGCGTGCCTACGTGATGCAGCATCCTTCATCCCTTTATCCCAAAGAAAACCATCACTTCTTACCTCTTCTCGTACTTCCTTCCAAGGAGTTTATAAACATACATACTCACACATTTTGAGACGTGATAGCTTTGCTATAGTAAAAGACAAAAGATAGAGTTTCAGTTTTGTATATTATGTATATAGTCTTGGCTCTGTTTTAAACTTCATTCTTTTATCTTTTCCGTTATTCGCAATTAGGATTTGTTAAAGTGCAAAGGAATTCACTTTATTTTATAAGGATAAGGAGATGTTTGTATGTGTATAAGATTCGTGTATATATACAAAAGACAAACGAAACTCGAGATACTCCTACTTTTTCGCACTCGAGGGATCTTTGGAGTCTTACAGTGTTATCATTACACAGCCATCGATTGTGTTTGTAATCCTGAAGAGCGTTAGGCTGAAAGACGATGATGCCTTAATTGAGTGGCACTAACTCATGAATATTGATTTTTGCATCATTGGGCGAGGAGGGAAATCTTGATTAAACCTTGAAGAATTTTCAGTGGGAGGTTAATTTTAAAACTTTTTTTTAAATTTTTTTTTTTATACATTTTCAGCTATAGAGGGGTTGTTGAAAAAATTAAATGTCTTGGTTCTATCTTTTAAAATGTTTCTTAAAGAAAATAATAACAGAAAAGAAACTTACATAAATTACTTGTTTAGTCGAAGCATAATATAAAGAGCGCTTTGCATTTATCATGGAGACTCATGTAAATTTGAACTCGATGTTCAAAAATTTTCAAAAATATAAAAAATTTTAATTTATAATTTATATAAGATTTTACTTTTTAATTTATACACAGAGAAAAATAGACCACATAAAATAGAACAAAAACAATAAGATTTCTCTATGGTTTTCATCCAAGAAGGAATACTTATTAAAACAATCGGGTTTTCCTTATTGTTTTAAAATCTGCACTTGTAGGGTTTTGAAAAGAAAATAATCATTTTTATCAAAAAAACAAAACCGACTTCCATGATTCAAAACGGGGTTTTATGGTTTTTTTAATAGTTCCTATGGCTTTAACTGAACGAAATTGAAATGGGACCCAACTGCAGCCACTAGCTTTCCAATACAAAAAGAATTATCAAAATTGATTGACTCTGTGGAAAGTTATGCGGTAACAAACATAAAAAAAAAAAAAAAAAAAAAAAAAAAAAAAAATACAGACGAATTGAATACCTCCTCCTTTTTGGAAGTCGGTAAAAAAGAAAGACGACCAAGCCGCGAATCGAACTGGAGAATTCAAATCATTAGTCGCCCACCTTACCACCTGAACCAACCTGCCATGAAAATAATGATCACGATTTTTGTTCTAGTGCTAAGTTGCAACTTTTCAGTCAAATTTCAATAAGATTTTCGCTATAAAAATAATAATTTTTAGCAAAAAAACAAAACCGACTTCCATGCATAAAAACTGCTTTTTATGGTTTTTAAAATAATTCCTATGGCTAAAAGTAAACGAAATTAAAATGGGACCACACTGCAGCCAGCAGCTTTCCAATACAAAAAGAATTATCAAAATTGGTTCACTCAGTCCAAAGTTATGAGGTAACAAACATAAAAAAAAAAAAAAAAAAAAAAAAAAAAATACAGACGAATTGAATACCTCCTCCTTTTTGGAAGTCGGTAAAAAATAATCATTTTAAGCAAAAAAACAAAACCGACTTCCATGGATCAAAACTAGGTTTTATGGTTTTTAAAATAGTTCCTATGGCAAAAAGTGAACGAAATTGAAATGGGACCACACTGCAGCCACCAGCTATCCAATACAAAAAGAATTATCAAAATTGGTTCACGCAGTCCAAAGTTATGCGGTAACAAACAAAAAAAAAAAAAAAAAAAAAAAAATACAGACGAATTGAATACCTCCTCCTTTTTGGAAGTCGGTAATAATAAGAAATCTCCTTAATAGTAGAGTAACTAAAGCAAATTATTAGGGAACCCGGCCGAACAGCTCTGATTTTGACGATTTTTTTTTTTCAAACGTAAAAATACTTTAAGGTCTATAGATTAAAAATTGCCGGTGTTGCCGTATTGTTTTTTTAAATTAAAATTAATTTTTTTTTAACAAAACCATTTTTTTTGTTTAAATTTTATAAAACAAATGATAGCAAAAGATTCTCTAGGTAATTTAAGGAAAATATATAAAAGGCAGTAAGGGACAATCTTCCATCGTTTAAGCGATAAATGCAATTTTCTAACATTCTGACCTCAAACACAAAAAAAATATTTTTAAAACAACGGCAACACCTACAATATTTTAAAATACATTTTTAAAAAGCCAGAAGCTCATTCTTATCTCTTAAATTTAAATTCACTAAATTTAATCAAGACTTTTTGAAAAAATGGTCCTCAAACTCAGAATTAAAAAAAAAATGTTATTAGAAAAATTTAAAATTACTTTTTTCCAAACTTTTTCTAATAAAATATGAATTTATTTAAAAAAAATTTTTGGCCATAAATATTATCAGTTGAATTTCGAAGCAAAAAAGGTAAAATATATCACACTTTTGAAAAAAAAAAATGAAAAATTACTTCAATTTCAATGGTTTTTTTTTTATTAAAACTGAATTTTTGCATTGAAATAATTAATTTTCTTAAAGATTGTGGTAAATAGGAACTTTAAATTTTTGCTATTTAACTTTCAACAGTAAGGGTTATTAAATGAATAAAAAATAATTTTATGTTTAGATGTTGAACTTTGAAAAAAAAATAAAATACATTTTTTTTTCAAAACTTTTATTAAAAAAAGTTCTTCGAAAATGAAATACTTTTTAATTCTTTTCATAAACCGTAATACATATTGACATTTCCTTTTATAATTTGAAATCATAATAAATGCGGCCAAAAAAAATTGAAAATAAATGCATTTTATATTACAACCAAGTTTAAAAAACGACATGTTAAAATTTTTTCAATAATTTTTTTTTTTTTTTCAAAAATCTGAGTTCAATTACCATTCTTTCAAAAGCCGTTCATTCAATTAACTTAATTTTAATTTTACATATATGACTAAGCTTCTAGCTTTTAAGAAATGTATATTTGAATATTGTAGGTGCTGCCGTTGTGTTCAAATATTTTTTTTTTGTGTTTGAAGTCAATTAATAAGAAAATTGCATCTATCGCTTGAACTATGGAAGATTGTCCCTTACTCCCATATATTTTTTTTCCTTGAATTTAACAGACAATCTTTTGGCATCAATTAATTTATGAAATTTAAGAAAAATTTTTGAAAAAAATTTGTTTTTGTTCACAAAAATCTTCAATTAAATTTAAAAAATCAAAACACCGGCAATTTTTAATCTATAGACTTTAAAGTATTTTTAATTACCGACGTTTGAAAAAAAAAGATCATCAAAATCTAAGCTGTTTGGCCGGGTTCCCTAATATTGCCAATTTTGAGCTTTAGTTACTCCACTATAAATAAATTGTACGACTATGGTCGCACGTACTTGCTCTTAGAGTTAAAGTTGCTTAAATTTTTAAGACTTTTTATATTAAATTTGGAAAAAAAAAATAAAATTCGTTTTAAAAACAAAATAAAATAAAATCTGAAATTGAATTGCCCTCCAAAACAAGTATGCAGTTTTGATTGATATATTAACATGCATTTTTAGAAAAAAAAATTTCAAAATCGTTAGAGCCGTTTTTTTAAAAAACAAATTTTTTATAAATAATTTTTTGGATAAAAAGTTTAAAAATAAAATTGGTATGCCATTTTGTAGAAATCACTAATCAACATCTAAAAACAAACTTTCAAAAAAATTCAATGTCCCGTTTTCGAAAATTTGATTTAAAAAAAAAAAAATTTCAAATTTTTTTTAAAAATCCAAAAATTATTTTTTTCAAAATTTTATTTTTGGTTTAGGTATATTTAAATTATATAAAGTCTTCTTCACAAAAAGTTTCGTTGAAATCGAATAAGCAGTTTCCGAAGTAATCGGATTTGAAAAAAAACGGTTCTATGGCAGGTACGGTTAATAATGATTTTCAAAAATTTTTTTTTCATTGGAAGATAGACCTTAGCTTAAAACTAACATTTGAATTTTTTAAACAAAATCGTTAGAGCCGTTTTTGAGATATTTCAATTTTACTAAAATCGGTATATGACAAGTACCGTTATTTTTGGTCCAAAAAAATTAATTCCAAAACCCCTCTGGAGAGTCGCCAAATAACGCTACATACCAAGTTTGACATTAATCGGTCCATCCGTTTAGGCTGTAGCTCCTTATACAGACAGACAGACAGACTGACAGACTGACAGACTGACAGACTGACAGACTGACAGACTGACAGACTGACAGACTGACAGACTGACAGACTGACAGACTGACAGACTGACAGACTGACAGACTGACAGACTGACAGACTGACAGACTGACAGACTGACAGACTGACAGACTGACAGACTGACAGACTGACAGACTGACAGACTGACAGACTGACAGACTGACAGACTGACAGACTGACAGACTGACAGACTGACAGACTGACAGACTGACAGACTGACAGACTGACAGACTGACAGACTGACAGACTGACAGACTGACAGACTGACAGACTGACAGACTGACAGACTGACAGACTGACAGACTGACAGACTGACAGACTGACAGACTGACAGACTGACAGACTGACAGACTGACAGACAGACAGACGGACTTCCGGGACCCACTTTTTTGGCATTGTCTACCATCGTAATGTCATGGAAAAATGTTATCTCAACTTTTTTTTTTGTACGAATGCATAACTTGATATATAGTACCTATATCGCAACTAAAAAACCTTATTAATCGTTGATTTTAATAAGATTTCCTTATGAAATGTATGGACGTTAAAACAATATTGCAATCTGTTAGTTTTTAGCGGGTCATATTTTTCTCTGAGTACAATCCACATACAGTAGGGGAAGTGGGGGCACGACAGTTTTTGTATATATGTTGTATGAAAAAAAGTAAAATTGGTAACACTTGCAATATAAAATAGGTGTCTTTTGGTATAATTGAACACGTCTGTTTTAGCAAGTTTAGTTGAGACGCCAAAGAGTTACGGTAAATTTTGTGATTTTTCATCGAATTGTTATCGTTCATGTGAAAAGTCAGTTGTATTTTTAACACTGAAAAAATTAAAATTTTCAACTTTTCCTTTTTTTATAATAGAAAGTGAATATTCAAAATTATTTACTGAGAAAGAAGGAGTCATAAAAATTAATTAAAAAAAAAAAATAATAAAATCAAGAACATCAGATATGATATCCCTGGGGCAAGACCGCCCATGGGCGAAATTGGAAGCTCTGGTAGATTAAAAAAAGCGAAAAAAGAAGTTCACCGTTAAATCTTCCAAAAAGTTAAGCGACAGGCGCCAAATAATACTGATAATACTGTAAGTGATGATTCTGAGGAAAAGGACTTTGAGATTGTATTTGTACCTTCTACATGCTATTGTTTTCTATAGATCCAATCTTGGATTAAGTGCAAAATGTGTATCAAATTGTTCTATATTTTTTATTTTTTTTTTTTTATAATAATGTGAGTTTCTACAGTAAAATTGTTTACTGTAGAAACTTAGTGAGTAAAGACTTTATTTGAATTAAAAGTTGTTTTTTATTGGTTTTTAAGACAATCAAACACTAAAGGGGCGGTCTTACCCCCACTTCAGCTATTAACCAAAATATTTTAAACGCCCAACTATAATAGGCACCAGCTTACATGGGGTTGATGTTAAGATGGGATGTGCGAGTGAGCGAAAAAAACACACATTTTCATAAGAATGGCTATGGCTATCTATGCCAGCTCAGGCCTCATGGGTGTTAAACCATTATTATAATTGAATCTTTTGTTTCAGAAACAACATAAGTCCATTATTCAAAATTTTTTTTTTTTTACATTCCTCATTTTTATATTTATATGTCAGACCCCCAAAATACGAAAACTGAAAGTAAAGGGTTAAAAATATATGGAAAGATTTCACGCGGTGGCAACATTTTTGACTCTTAAAAACATGACTTGACACGCAAACCTTTAAATTATGCATCAATGTTATTTTATTCATTAAAATCAAAAGCAGGGTTCAAAAGCTATAGCTAGATATAAACAAAAGTTTTAAGTCCAGCCACTTTAAAGGTTTAAGAACCCGCTAAGACTTGAAAAAAAGTTTATATTTCAAAGGTTTTTAAATGCGTCTTTAGCTAGATTATAACTCGGCATACTTTAAATTTGAAGTGTTGTGGAATTTTAACATAAAAAACTGTTTTTTGTTGCTGCCGAAAAGTAAGTGCTCATAGACTTATGTTGTTTCTGAAATACCCGATTCAATTAGTAGTTCGCTCACCACAACTAAGCTGGTTAGTATCCAGGTTATAAAACTTTTGCCTTAATTTTGTGTTATCTCCGTCCGAGATTCTCTCTCATTTAGAGACCTTGGCTAGAGGTTCGTTTTTTCAAGATTACCCTTCCATAGCCATAATTAAAATACCTGCAACCAACCCGACAAACAATTTTCGTTCTATAAAGCTTTACAGATGCAATTGTTGCTTCTGTAAAGCATTATAGAAGCAAAATTGTTAGTAGGGAAAGCCAGCACTTAACCACAACTAAAAAAAACTACCAATGTCAAGACATTCAAATGCAACAGGAACGCCAAAATTATTTCCCGATGACAAAACAATAACATTGAAATTCTTTTTAGCAACATCTAATTTTCTGTATAGGTATAGGTACTTCTAGATATTAGCAACTCCACTTCTTTAAATACAACCTACATTAAATTTAGCGGATATCTGCATGGTTTTTCGCCAAGATGAATTCCGTCTTAATTTAAGATGAAAATCTTCTTATTTTTATGATAATAATAAGATTTTCATTTTAAATTAAGTGGATTCCCGCAAGACGGAAGTCATCTTGGAAAAAAAACATGCAAAAATCCGCTTAATTTTAGGTGGTTTTTTTTATCCGTGTATATGTACACTACTGGAAAAAATTAAGGGATCAAAAAAAATTCCAAATTTTTGGGCAAATTTCAACAGGCCGTAACTTCGAAAGAAATGGTCGTACAAGAAATCGATGAAGAAGGAAATTGTAGCTCCAAGTGTCTAGTTTTTGGATTAGAACTTTAAAAATTTTTATCCTCCGCGGTTTTTGAGTAATCGTAGAAAAACCAGCAACAAAAAAATTTTCAAAATTTTTTTAGTTTTTTTTTTTTTGTCTACGGGCGTGGAAAATTTTTTTTAGCTTAACCACTATAAGGATCGGATACTTTGTTCATTTAGCTTTAATTTGGTTTTTTGAACACCTCGATACGTAGACTTCCCGCCGAGATATCGGTCTTCAAATGGAAAAAAATCCTTTGTGTTTGATTATCGATATCTCAGCAACCAATGATCGCACAGAAAGTTAAAGGTGGGTTTCAAGAACTTGAATGAATTCTCCTTAACGGCGCCATTGCTTTTCCAAAAAAATTTTTTTTCTTATTTTCACATGAATTTGAAAATGCAACAAAAAAAGGGCTTTTGGTGGTTTTTTGGAAAATCGAGCGCTAGATCGAAAATATTGAGGAAACCGCTAATGTTTAGTGTGCATTTTACAGTTCAATATGTCCACAAAAACCATACAAAAAATCAAATTAATCCAGCCAGCCGTTTTTTTGTTTCACTCGATCGAATTTTTGAAAAAATTAAAGGATCACGTTTTTTGCTCTGAAAAGCTCAATTTTCTTTTCTCATTTTGTAATGAGAAAAAAAAATTGTTTTTCCTAGCTTTTTCCACATTTTTGCTCCAGAAAAAGCTTAAATTAAAAACAAAACAAAATTCAAAAAAAAAAAAAATCTAAAAAAATAAAATTTTTTTTCTCTTAAACTTTTCAAGAGAAAAAAATTCAAAAAAATTTTATTTTAAAAAATTTTTTTTTTTTTTTTGGAATTTTGTTTTGTTTTAAATTTAAGCTTTTTCTGGAGCAAAAATGTGGAAAAAGCTAGGAAAAACAATTTTTTTTCTCATTACAAAATGAGAAAAGAAAATTGAGCTTTTCAGAGCAAAAAACGTGATCCTTTAATTTTTTCAAAAATTCGATCGAAATTCGGCGAGAAGTGGACGTATCGAGGTGTTCAAAAAAACAAATTAAAGCTAAATGAACAAAGTATCCGATCCTTATAGTGGTTAAGCTAAAAAAAATTTTTCCACGCCCGTAGACCAAAAAAAAAAAACTAAAAAAATTTTGAAAATTTTTTTCAAAAACCGCGGAGGTTAAAAATTTTTAAAGTTCTAATCCAAAAACTAGACACTTGGAGCTACAATTTCCTTCTTTATCGATTTCTTGTACGACCATTTCTTTCGAAGTTACGGCCTGTTGAAATTTGCCCAAAAATTTGGAATTTTTTTTTGATCCCTTAATTTTTTCCAGTAGTGTATGTTGACAAGACCTGAGGAAGATGTCATAAAATATGAAAGACTTGACAGCGACCCTTTTCGACGGAATTAGCCTTCATCCTCTTTATTGAATGGAGCAATCTGCCTTGGGCAGAAGACAAAGTTGGTTTTGTCATCACTATTGTAGAATTAACAGAATTGATTTTTCCAAACATTTAACATTAATTTTAGGCTTCAGTTTTTGTATAATGCGAACTGAGTCCTTTTTACCTTCTAGTCAAACTTCTGAACAACATTTCTGCAATAGCGTTCCTCTATCTCTTTGATCGCTTCTCTGTCATGTTGTCTCTTTTTTGGCCGCCAACAACTATAAAATCAAAATGTCAAGAAACCATAAATCTTCAACAGAATTTATGACTTTCAGTGGAAGAATTGAAATATAAGCTCATATAAATTACCTTACCAAAAAAACTTTCAGACATTTCAGCAAGGATTTAAGAGTTGATATCTATATTTCTATACGCACATTCACTTTGAACACTCATCATCATTATTATTATTTTGGTTTTTGGTTTTTGTTTTCAACAAAACAATTCAACAATAAATAATAAAATTAAATTCATAAATCAAATTTTCCTGTTCAGTCGTTCAAAAACAGACCAATTGTCCATCGTTAGATGCGGTAATTAAAATTTAATCATGCGCTAAACAAAAAGTATTTGCTAATAAAACCACCAACATCCTGCTGCTTTTCTATGCACTCTGCTGGTGTTTGGTGCATTTTTTTTTTATTTACCCATCTATACTTACCTACTTTTTTTTTGGGGGTGGTATAGTGAGTGTATGTTGAAAACAGCACACAATGGTGCTTCTGCATACTTCCAATTCAATCTTTTTTTTTTTTATTCCTCTTCTCAACTTCTCTCAATAAAATTTAACCAACCCTTCATTTTATTCGAATATCTCTCGTTTTGCAACGCAAAATAAAAAAAAATTAACTTTGATTCTGCTATGCAATGGGTTTTCAATATGCACTAATGAACAATGAACCAACCGACGATGAACAAATGAAATTCACATCATTTCTGTAGCTAGAGAGGGAAAGATAGACAAAAAAATAAAACAAGAAGAACAGGGCAGATAGAGAGTAGAACAAAAAAATCAGTTTACAATATTCAAGTTTTTAATCGACCATTAGCCATTTGCCATGAAAGTTTATAACTACAGGAGCGGATTTGTTTTTTTTTTTTGTTTTTTCTTTAAACTTGGACTTAAGTCAATCTCATTCAAAACCCCTATTTTTTAAAAAGAATAGAAACCGGAACCAACAACACATATAAAATAGCCGTATTAACTTAGAATGCATGACTTTTATTAATTGATGGCCAACATTTTTTTTGTATTCATAATTAAAAGTTTAATTGCCGTAATATGCCGTTATATAACAATATTAACCACATTCCATATAAACTTAGCATGATATAGGTACCCTATATGAGGCGCTCAGAACTAAAACGGCCTAACCCACATTTTCAAAAAAATCAAACTGAGTACACAGATCGAACCGCAATAAAACAATTTATAGTATAAAAATACATTCCCATTAAATTATATTAAATAGAGTTAAAATTAGAGCCAACAACTTTTGTCACTCTAGTGGACGCCATTTTGGCTTCGGTGACAAAATTGCCTAAATCATTTATATCAAATGTAGTTTCGGAATAAAAAAATATCAGACCTTAGCCAAAAAGTATATGAGACACTCCTTACTAACAAAAATTACAAATTAAGAATTAAATAATATTTTTTTATAACTTTTACAAGCCAACAAAAAAGAAACCCTGAAAATATGATTTTCTTTAAACTCTTTTTTCTCAAAACGAAATTTTTGGGGTTAGGCCGTTTTGGCGCTGAGCGCCTCATATATTGTCTTAAATCACTATAGTCAAAAATTAGTTTCTTTTAATCAATTAATAGGGTCTTTGTTATGTAAAATTCAAACTCTAAAAAATTTTGGTAATAACACAAAAACAAAAAAATATAAACTGATTATGACTTGACTTCATAATGCAGTTAAGCCAATACAAAAAAATAGCAAGTATACGCCACAGTGCACGTGGACCACTGGGGAAATATTGTGAACTACAACTTCAACCTAGATGCTAACACACTCAAATCAAAAGTAAGCAAACACATCCAGTCAATAAGTGAACCAAATTTTCATCTTCTAGTCGTCAGACCAAAATCCTTTTGAATAAGAATACAAAATTCAAAAATATTTTTTAATAAATTCAACTTATTTTTAAAATCTAAACCAAAAAAAATTTAAACAAAAATTTTTAAGGAAGTATTCAAAAATTTTTATTTTTACTTTACTAACCAAAATGTCCTTTTCAATATTTTTGGCTGTCGGTTAAACAATCCTGAAAAGCTACTCTAGCGTTACATCTCATTCATTCGGTGTAAATGATCTTCTAGGCTCGCTGAAAAAGTTATATTGGAATAAATTTATTATCAAATATAACGGTAATTTCCATAATATAAGAATTTAGGAGAGGTTTGATTTTCTCAAATACGGCTCAAATGGTTTTGTTAAAATACACGATTGTGCTGGACTGGACTTATAGCACCTTGAATGTAATTTTTATGGAATGAATTCAGAGAATAAAAAAGGTTGGGGTCGAAATTCTGTATTCAAAATACTGTATGCCAAAATACTGTATGTCAAAATTCTGTATGTGCAAAATGCTGTACGAACAAAATTCTGAAAGTCAAAATTCTGTATAGCAAAATTCTGGTTGGTCAAAATACTGTATTTCAAAATTCTGTACATCAAAATTCTGTATATCAAAATTCTGTATAGCAAAATTCTGGTTGGTCAAAATACTGTATTTCAAAATTCTGTACATCAAAATTCTGTATATCAAAATTCTGTAAGAATGCTGTAAAAAATATCGTTTTGATAATGTAAAAAAGTGCGCGCGAATTTTTTAAAAAGAATTTTGAAATACCTAAAACGGATTGAAAAAAAAATTAAATTTATATTGATTTTGACATTTTTTTTTGTAAAATGTATTTTATATGTTTAAGAAAAGTTTGATTTATGTTCCTAGAATTGATTTACTATTTTACTTTAATAATTATGTTTGTATAAAATTACAACTTTACTGTCAATAATTATATTTAAAGTTACTATTTAGTGTTTTTTATCAAAGGAAATTTTTTTTAAAATACTGTATTGAAAATACAGTATTTTGCCGTACAGAATTTTACAAAACAGAATTTTGCAAGTCAGTATTTTGTTCATACAGTATTTTGTATTTACAGTATAATGACGTACAGAATTATGCTCTTACAGTATTTTGACCCTACAGAATTTTGTCGTACAGAATTTTGACAAGCAGAATTATGACCCGCTCCCGAATAAAAATTATGTTTTGATTTTTAATGAATTTAATAAGAAATGTAAAAAATACAAAATTTGTTTTTATAACGGCCAAAATATCTTTTTGAATACTTTTGACCACTTAATGAAGTAAAAGCCATTTGGTTTCTTGTATAGGTACCGAACAAAGAATTTTTAGTTAAAATATATATATTAAGAATCCTTGCAGTCGTTTCTAGTTTTTTTTATAGCAGGTATCAGGGTTATAAAAAATAATTTAGCATTTGTTTTAAATTACAAATTGAAAAAAAAAAAAATGTTTTGCATTAAAACAAAAAAAAAGGATTGGAGTCGAAATTCTGTATGTTGCAAAATTCTGTATCCAAAATACTGTATGCCAAAATACTGTAGGTATGTCAAAATTCTGTATGTGAAAGTCAAAATTCTGTATAGCAAAATTCTGCTTGGTCAAAATACTGTGCTTACAAATACTGTATTTCAAAATTCTGTACATCAAAATTATGTAAAAATTCTGTAAAAAAAATATCGTTTTGATAATGTAAAAAAGTGCGCTCGCACTCTTACATTTTTACAGCATTTCTACAGAGGTTTGAAATATAGATTTATTTAATAGCGGTTTTATTATGACTTTCTTAAAGATCAACTAAATAAAGAGGCAAGCTTCTAATGTTCATTAATATAGGCACCTTATTAGGAGCTCCGGGGAGAGAGAAAACAAAACTCTACATGTATTTGATTCTTTTTCTTTCACATACAGAATTATGGTCATACAGAATTTTGACAAGCAGAATTATTACCCGCTCCCAATAAAAAAAATTTGTTGCAAATAAAAAATATTTCCTTAAAAAAAATTGTATTGCAACTGAAAAACATTTGTTAAATATTATTTTTTTTATATTCGTCGATTTTAATAGCTTCAATTTTGTTTTCTCATTCTTGTTCTGATGTAGAATGACATTTGACCCCATTTAAAAACTCGAGCTTATTCCCAATATCGCTTCTTTAAAATATTAAATTTCCTTAATTGTTAACAAAAAATTTATTTTTGTTTCAAAAATGAATTTTTTTGAAAACTTAGCGAAGTAATTACTTTAAAATGGCTGTTGTTTTAAAGAATCTTGTTAACTTACCAAGATTATTAAAAAAAAAAAATGGCTCTATTCATTTCAATTCTTTTATAAAAATCCACCTGTTTAGAAGAAAGCAAATTGAATTCTTTTGGGCATATTCATTTAATTTTTAGACCCCAGTTTATCTTAGAGTATGGGGTTTATTCAATGTTATTTGAATAGGATAAACTCCTGCCTTTTTTAGTAGCAACATAGACAGTGTCTATGAATATGGGCCTTGTTTTTAGATCAAAACCATTTAAAAACTTTCTTTCTATATGCAAAAACGAATTTTGCATTTTAATTTTTTTTAAATTTTAGTTTACATACCTATACAATTTTTTAAATAAAAACTTCTAACAATCCAAGGTAAGTAAGTGGTATTTTTACTATACCAGTGAATCAGGATAGTAATATTCCGATTCCGCACCTGTTCTCATCCATACACATCTTTTTGTCTCTGAACTGTGAATCGAAAATTGTAATGGATATTTGAATGGAGCTAAAAATGCAATCGATGCGCGCTGAAAAATAAAATATTTTCACAATTTCCCTCGATGATGGTCAACGATTTGGTATATATTTTTTTTTTTTTGTTATTTTTTTATTTATTTTTTTTTTTTGTAAATGGTAAAGCAATTTGCAAATTTTCACTTCGTCTATCGTCACCGTTCAGTTTTTTGCGTATGCAAAAGTTGTTTAATTTATTTTGTTTTCTCTAAGCTTCTGTCAACATTTATTTTGTTTCATTAGCACTTTTTTTTTTTTTATTTCTGTGTGTCAATTCAAATACTATGTATAACAAAAAAATTCTGTATGTGTAGGTATATTTTTTTTAAAGAATTTAAAAAAATGTAAGCTTTAACATTTTTGTTTAGATTATTTCAGATTATCATGATTTATTTATTATGTGAGATTTTCACTCTACTCTAACACACACCTTCTATTTAAGGGATTTAATTAAAAGCCTAGACTATTTAAGAGTCATTCCCTCAAAACGCAATAATTTCGCGTTGGGCGCCATTTATCAAAGTTCTATTTTTACCTTTTTGTTTGTATATATTTTTATTGGCAGAAGTTATAAATCTTATTCAAGGATCCGCTTAAAGGATATAATGTGGCATGATGGAAATAAATACCCTTGATTTGCACGTTTCCCAGACCATTCCCAAAGGTATAATTAAATTCTACCATAAAACCTTTTATTACGATTTCTTCAATTTTCTTTCCCTCTTCCTTCAACCAACTCAAACCTCAATACCCTTTCTATTAATAAAACTCATAACGAAAAGACTTCACACTTATTAAACCACCGCCCATACCCGTCCGTGGTTGGCCACCCTCCCTCTCTCTTCCCTTGCCAAACAAAACACTTAACCAACATTAATTACAACCTATTTTATATTCACTTCACACACATTTGGCCCACCACCACCACCGCCTGGCCGATTGTTTTGTTTTATTGATTCCCCATATTTATTTTTATCTCCCTTACCCCCCTCTTTTGCTGTTTGTTTATCCTTCTGGAATTATTAATACTTTCTTACTTAGAAAAAAAAGGATATTGTGTTTTGAAGATAGGTTTTTATTTCGAAACATTTTTATACAATAACAGCTTTAGCACGTAGTTATATTTTGCTGTTTTGACGACCTTTTGCGTTCTTGTTTTTTTTTGCTTTTGACAGGAGAAAAACAAAAATTGAATTATTATTACCACTGCCAGCGTAAAATTGGCCAAAATCCTGAAAGGATACTCGTATTTTGTTCTTGTTGTTGATGCTTTTGTTTTTCTTCGAAAATATAGGAAGAAGGATTTATGTGCGTAGACTTAACCTGCTGCATGCCAAGAAAAAATAACAACCTCTAACCACCCCTTAATCAAGGACCAAAGAGTATTATAGGTAAAGATGAAATAAAAACAATCTTTTGTATATAAGACAACACAAAAACAAGGGAGCAAAAAAAAAAAAAAAGAAACCGGAAGTAATTGCCAAGATTTACGACAGACAAACACTAAATAGGACACATACGTCGCCAGGAGGCGAAAACGAGACGATAAAAATCCACGTTAGGGCTATTAATTGGTTCACCCCATCCCCCCCCACACCATTTTTATATATCCAGGAGGTATACATTTTTCTCACTTTTTGCTTTTGTGTGGACAATTAAGAGGAGGGAAATGAAAGGTTTGCTGCATAATTAATCTACAATCCTTGTTTAATTTATGATATCCTGGGATTTGTTTAGTTTATTCATATCTTTTGTTTTTTCAAACAGCGAAGCTCTGAAATCACCATAATTATTATACATACTTGGCATTGCACATCATCCAACACATGCTGGCATAGGTAGTATAATAATTATTATTGTCGCCATTATCATAGTCCTCCTCATCGTCATTATAAGATCTCAGGGCAGCGCAAAAGTCATTTCGTAGAATACCCGCTGGCAATTATTGGAAAATTAATGGTCTGTCGCAGGAGGTGCTTTATCCTGATATAGCAGTGGTATGGTGGATTGGGTAATTTTCAATAAATTTTTGTTGCACTTCTGTGAGAAGACACGATTTAAATTCGAAAGAAGTTGAATAGTATTAATTTCGTTTTTTAAAGTTAAAGAAAATTTAACCTGTTTTGTACTCAGTAAATGTTTTGAAAAAAAGTTAAATACTTTTTTTTTAATTTTACTGTAATTTTGAGCTGATATCATTGAATTTCGGAAGTCCTACCTGGCTTAAATAATGGTAAAGAGGATGGACTATGACGCCAGAGGTCTGGGTTCGTATCTCAAGCTCCACCATGAAAAAAATATTTTTTTTGAGGGGTAGGTACTGCCTCTGGCGAGGTGGTTGACTTGAAGAAGTTCATCTTTGCTTAGCTGTTCGGACTTGTCGGTAAATTTAAGCCCGTTCCATTCTTAAAGACCTTGCTCCTTGATGGGGTGTCGTGCCACAAATTAATTATTATCTACCTATAACACAGGGTGTCCTACATGCACCGCCCCAAATGAAAACCATGATTTCCTGAGGACATTTTAAGTCAAAAACTAAAGAGGTAATTTTGTCGTTTTCGTCTCGTTTTCGATTTATGATGGGTCTTATATTTTTTGATCTCTTTTCCTTTAACTGGCTTTATCTTTGCCAAACAACGTCCGATTCGTAAGATTTTTTTTATAACGAATCAAAAATATATTACAGTTTTAGTTCGAGAAACGGACAACCGTTTCTACGCAATTCAGCATCAAATACAATTTTTTTCGTTTTTAAAGTTGTTTTTTTTCACTCTCATATAATTTTATTGAAAAAAAAAAAACACGTGAATGAGTATTAATTTTTTTTTCGCTTATTATTAACCCTCTGTCGGCACACGGGTGCGAATTTGGCAGGACAAAAATGAAAAGTGGTCACCGAAAAGTGTCTATATAAGGGTGAAAATACATTTTTTTGGAATTGTGAATACAGCATTCGAATTCCTCGGAAAATTCTACATCAATTTCATATGTGATTCTCCATAAAATAGTGAGACTGAAAAAAGTTCTAGCGACATGAAAAAGTATAAACCAAATTCGCAAAAAAAAAAGCTGTGACTACAGAGGGTTAAAGCCTACTTTATTTTCTTAATTTTTTTTTTTTTCAAAAAGATTACTGAAAGTAATTACAAAAAAAATATAAACAAATTGAGTGAATTAAAAAAAAAAATGATTTTTAAATACAAAATTAGCTCAAATGAATTAAATAGCCCAGTCGGTTTTTATGGCCTGAACGCCTAGACGATTCTTATGCTTACAGAATGTTTCTTCATGAAATTAAGATTCCGAAAAGTCCATTGTGAATGGTCATATCCTGCTGAAAGACCATGGCACCGTCGATAAAAATTGCGGCTTGCAAAGTTTTTCAAGCTGTATGACAAAAATCACGTTTTCGAACTTAAAAAGTTTAATTTTTATAGAATATTTTGTGTAAACGATTTCATGTAAGTTTTTACCAAATGATATATATGTGAAAATATGTTTCAAAAACGCCAATGTTATTGAATCTTCGATCGAAGCGGGAAAGCGCACAGTTGTTGAAACGGTTTGGGAAGTCACATCGTAGAGGTGTAAAAAAACTATTATGTCAGAAAAAGTTATATTAAAAATTTTGAATATTCAGGATTTTTTAGAAATTTGACATTGTAGCAGGGTAAACTCAGGTGAAAATGGTGAAAAAGCTGTTCCTTGGAATCGATAGATATTGTTAATATATGTATCAAAGTCTAAAAAAACGAAATTTAAAATAATGTTTTTAGTGAGCTAATACATTTTCTGGGGCATATTGAGTATAAAAAAACTTACTTTTTTTCAAAATACCTCCAAAATTTGGATTTAGGTACAAAAAACGGTTTTTTAATTTTTTTAAACCTTCAAACATTGCAAATACTCTAGCCTCGTTAACCGATTTTCAAAAAATTAAAATTTTAGCATTAAAACTTAATATTGTTTAAAAAAATAGTTAAAATTGACATTTTTCAGTACAAAAGTATGGTAAAATCGACGTTCAAGTTGAGAAAATGTCGAAAAAAACACTAGGTATTTTAAATTCTTGAGCTTATGAAGTTAAGGTTTTTAACTAAACTCATAAATATATTTAATATTTTTTGAAAGTCTAAAATATTTTCTTTTAAGAACAGGTTCAAAAAATGAAATTGGTTAAAAATTGACGACGCTAGAGTATTTGTAATGTTTGAAGGTCTAAAAAACCGTTTTTTGTACCTACCTAAATTTAGATTTTGGAGGTATTTTGAAAAAACAGTTTTTTACAATATTCAATAAAAAAAAAAAAAAAAAAATTAAAATTAAAGAAATCAAATTGTATTCAATTTTTCGAGCTCAAACTCACTTTATATATTATTTTTTGCCTTTGAAGGATACTTTTCACATATGTATACATTATACAAAATTTTAAAATAAAATGTTTAAAAAATTAAAACAACTTGAACTTACCTTTAATTTTTGTTAAAATGATTAAATGGTGTGTACACTGAGGCGTATGTGTACTTTTTTTTATTTAGGGAGTTTGAAATGCTTAAATAAATTAATTCGTTTTTCATTTATGAAAAGTCTTATTTATTTTATCGTAAAAAAATCTTTCTGGAAACTGTCCAAAGCGTGGCAGATACAAGGTTTGAAATAAATTGATTATTTTTTTAATAATAAATAAAATGCATTAATGGATCGTATGAGTTTTTTCCTACATATATCGGAAAATTTGTTTTGGTCTATTGTACCAAATGAAATTTAATGGCTTAATGAAGACCTTAAATTGATTTGTGATAAAAGACATGTTAAACTTGTTTACTCTCTTGTCAGTTTTAAATGGACCATATTTTTAGCTGGGCTTGAACAATTTTTCTAAGAAAAATCAAAATGATAAAATAAATTGAACCCCAATAACATTACTTCTACAAAAAGCTATTTAAGTACCTAAGTATACAAATTTATAAATCCTCTAAATATATTCTCCCTAAATCAAATTAACCAAACAAAACAATATAAACATGCTTCATTATTTATAATTATCAACACAAATGATCCCCAAATCCTGATAAGTCCAAACATCCATTATAAGGACGAATGGGTTCATTACCAGCATAGTCACCTTATACAATATAAACTCTTGTGTGTATACACAATAACATCCTCATAAGTCGATTCATAAAAATTGTTACAATTATACAACTTCAATCTATGACCTAAACAAAAAGTCTCCTTAATCCTTGAATAAGTGCCCTTTTTATACGATTTCAGTCAAGACTTTTATTATACTCATTCTCTCTCTTTCGCCAATACACACATAAAATCATACTCCGTTTGGACTCAATGAACGACATTAAATGCTAAAGTAGAATAATAGATAAGCCTGTCTGGGCAATTGACGTTCGATTGGGATCAACTTCAAATTAAAAGGGATATCCTCGTGCAGCCTCCACAATCTCTCACACACAAACAGAAGAACAAAATCTGGTTCAGTAGTAGAGCAGAATAGAGTAGTACCACATCACCATAAAAGGCAATTTTCTATCTCAACTTTTATCTGCTTATTTCATCTTAAGCATTCATTTCCAGTGTTAGTCAGAAATAGATTCCGCAATCCCATTCAACCCCCAACCCCATTACAGTGTCCAGATTTAACTTCTCTTCCTCTTTTTCATCTCTGGAAATCTGATTGTTCACATGGACACAATTTCACAATAGCTACTATAGCCAGCTATAGCTACCTGGAAATCGTTGGGAAATATACTTTTTATATATCTGAAAGGTTCATCTGCAATTTTATTTGTTTGAAAAAGTTCCTCAGGCTATTAAAATTGCTTTGTTCTTGTATATTGTGTATACTTCTAAACTGACAACCTTTGCTTAACTATGCTTATGAAAGTTCCAACTTTCAAGTTAACTGTTTTGTAAAATTTTATACATCATACAAAATGTTATATACCGTTATTCATTCATTTGTATAGGTAGGTACATTTTGTCATAATAAAGTCGTATACGTTTATTGGATTTTTTTCTGTAATCCTTTATGGCTTGAAATTACCTTTCTATAAGGAAGAGATATATAATAGGAACTTTATAGAAGAAGAAACAATTTTCTAATAAACTACTTTAAATTGAAAAGTTTGACATTACTTTAATTGACAGTTTGTATGAGCATTGGTTTAAAAAAAAAAAAATGTCTTTAGGTATTTGTTGGGGAGAGAAATAATTGCTTACCTGCTTAGAGTAAGTTTACAAAATAATTATTTTTGTCAAAACTATGTAAGAAATTGAAGTGAAGGAAAAGTTTGTAAATATTTAGGCGGGAGAATTTTTCAGAATAACTAAAACATGTCAAGGCTTCATTGAGTATTAATTGTTAAGAAATTATAAAGAAACAATAGCAGAAGTTATGACAAATGTATTAGTTTTTTTTTTTTTATTGTGAAGTGCCAAAAATGTTTAAATGTCAAAATGTTGAGCAATATCAATTGAGCCCAAAATATTTGTATGTGTAGTTCAGAGTTTCAATATTTTTTTTTTTCATACAATTATATTAAATAAAAGGGTGTTTTTCGAGCAAGAGAAAAAAAGATTTTGAGCGAAAATTTTATTAGGATGTTTTTTTGTTTTTACTTAAAAAAGAGGTTGTCTGTAAAGTCGGTTTACGGACGATGATTTAACGTGATAATGTCGTAAGAAAACAGGTTGTGTGCTTTTAAAATGAGTCAATTGAAGCGTTTATTTATTTCTAACAATCATAATTTGCAAGAAGAAGCTAAAAAAAATTACCTTTTTTCTTTTCTCATTATATTATTTTTTTTTTTTTATTTTAAAAGCTTACAAAAAAAACTAAACCATTAAAAAGCCAAATATTTCTTCTAAATAATAAAACCATTTTAAAATTTTTACAATGCTCAAAAAGTATTAAAATAATTTATTAAAAACAATCATTTCTTATGAAAAAAGTGAAAAATTATTTTTAATTTTTAATTAATTAATTATAATTAATTTTTTTGAAACAACAACCTATAATAAATTTTATACCACCTAAAAGCTTATTGCTTCAGCTCAAAATTAAAAATAGATCATGTCTATTAGGCATCTACAAAAAGAGCTAGAATTTTTTGAACTCCATCAATTTTCATGAAAAAAAGCAAAAAGAACATATAATTTTATGTTCTCACGCTATTGAATCAATTTTTTTTTTGACAACCTATAAAAAATTTTATATCATGTAAAAGCTTATAGTTTCATCTTTCATATGACGTTTCAATCTTATTTCTGCGATGCCTAGAAAAAAAGTTAGAATTTTTTAAAGCCAACCATGTCAAATTCCAAACTGAGATTACGGTACTTTCCAAACTGCACTGGTGGCTGTTCATGATCAACAGATCTCCACAGGTGTTTTGAGGTACATATTTCACAAGTTTTTTAATTTAACATTGTGTAGCTTGTAGTGAATGTACATTTGTGTGTGATATGCCAAATAAAAGGTAACATCATCAGGATGCTCAATAAAGTTAAATCAAATTTGTATTTTCTTTAGATCAAAAGATAGAACCTGTTGAATAATAAAACTTTATTTTACCGTTATCTCAAAATTGTGTTTACGAAATTGATTGATTTTGCACAGATATAGTCCTGTCTATTATCTGTCTATAATACTAATTTCATTCATTTATCTGTTGAAAAAAAAAGATAAAAATAAAAAACGGGTGAAAAAGGTCAAAAAACTTGGTTATTCGGTCAAAAATCATTTTAAAATACCAATTTTTGCACATGTATGCGCACGGTTAAAGACTACATGTTCTATAAGTTTGAGGTTTTTTCAAAAATGCATATTTGGAAACGCAGAGACCTAAAAAAAAATCCGTATTAGACCCCTAACGTTTTTTTTTTATTATCTTCCGAATGACGTTTTTAAAATTGGAAAAAAAAATTTCCCCTACCTATAATCAATACTTCGTAAAAGGTCTATTTCATGTTATAGTTTTAGTAGAAAACCATGTATAACTTGGTTTTGAATTTTGTAAGGATTTTTTTCAATACCATTGTCAGTTTTGTAATAAATTTATCTATCGATTAAAAAAAAATTCAACTCTTTACATTTTCGAGTTTAGAAAATAGCCAATTTTTAGCAATTTTGTTTTACCCCTATTTACCCTATTAAAAGATGGAATTTTTTTAAAATCCTTCAAATATATTTAAGATTAGGTTATTATCTTTCAAATAAGCTGTAAAAGATTTTTCTATTTCTAATAGTTTATTTTTAATTTTAAATTGAAATTTTTGCCTCACTGCGAAAGTGGGAGAAAATGGCGTCACTTTTGTGTGGTGGCTGCCTTGGTTCATTGATTTATAAAACGTTATCACGTCAAAAACAACCTGTAGTCAGAAAATTTAATTTAATTATTTGTTTTTATTACAATAATAACGCCCAAAAACTAATTTGTTTAAGAAATCATTGGATTTTGGGGCTTATTGCTGAATTTACTCCCTTCTCAAAAAAAACACAATTTCGTCCAACGTACCAACGTTTCTACCAAATAATGTAATTAGGGTGGCATATCACTTGTTTTTTTTTATAGAAAAAAAACAGCCTTTAATCTATGATATTCTTATTGACACTTTGGTTAAGATTCTTTCTATCAATCTCAAAAATCACATAATTGCTGAATTTCAATAAGGTACCATAATTATTACTTACTTTGCAAAAAAACCTACATTTTTTCTCATTAGGTACACCTTATAAATAAGAAGAGGTACCCTTTCACGCATGAAAACAAAATTTATAGATTCTTAGATTTTTTTTTCGCTTGTGTTAAATGAAATATTTTTACGAATTTTCATTGGGATACAATTTTTGCCACTGTTTTTTTGATAGTAATTGTGAATTTCATTTTTCCTTACAAAAAAAAAAAAACCTTTTCATGTATTGCATATAGGTTTCGGTTATAATTTACCTGTTGTAGTAAAAATAAAATGCACGACTGCGAATTTCACAAGTAATGTAAGAAATATCGTAAAAATATCATTTTCAAAATGTAAGAGGAGGGACAAAAGTTAAAAAATTATCTTTAACGTTAATTAACGAAGCACTTTGAAAATTGGTTTGTGAACTTATTAAAATTTAAACAAAATTTAATAAAAAAAAAAAAAAAAACTCCTATCGCACAGTTTCGGAGTTCTAAGTACCCAAACCCTTAAATGCGTATGGAAAAAACAAGTCTGGAGCGACGATAATATACAATCTGTATTTTAAATTAGTGAAACACAGTTTTCAATGATTTTTATCATAAAATAAAGTATTCCATGTATTCCATGTAATTTCTTGTATGAAAAGAAATTTAAAAAGAAATATTTGAAAAATCGTTGGAGCAGTTAAAAAAAAATATAATAAACATTTTTCAAAATAAAAAAAATAGTTAATACCTATGCCATTTTGAACAAATAATGAATTAGAACTTAAAAACGAAATTTAAAAATATTTCACTGACCCGTTTTCATAAAATTGATTCGTCAAAAAAAAAAATTTGAAATATTTTTTAAAAATCCACAAATGAGTTTTTGGAAAATTTTCATTTTAATTTAATTTTATCCAAATAAAATTTTCGTTGAAATGGGGTTAGTTGTCTACGAGATTTTCAGAAACCAAAAAAATGTATGGCGATTCAAACATTTTTTTTATTTTAAAAGCTGGATCTTCATTAGGTACCCACGAAAATCAAAATCGTTTGAGCCATTTTTGAAAAAAAAATATACTTTTATATTCCCGTTACATGGCAGGTACCGTTAGTTTTGGTCCAAAAAAAAATAATTTCAGTTTCCCCTCTAGGAAAATTACTAGAGATGCCGCGAACATTGATTTGGCCGAATACCGAATATTCGGCCACATTCCTCGGCCGAATACCGAATATTCGGCCGCCGAATATTCGGCCAAGGACACTCAGAAAAAAACGTTGGTAATTTAAAAAAAATGTATACTTTGTCTCAAGAATAGATGTGGCTTAAAAATTCCCAACAACATCGTATTGTAACGATGAATAACTGAACTACTTTTAAGATAAATGTCTGAATACACTACCCACTACTGCAAAGGTAGACATCTAAAATCTAATTATATATGAGCACTGTTCGCCAAGATCGAACGGCGGACCCATACAAGTGGTGGTCAACACATACTACAAAATTACATAATTTTAAAAACATTTGCAAAAGTCTACCTTTCTTCTCCTGGGACAAGTGTTTACAGCGAAAGACTATTTTCGAAGCAGGAATAGTCTACGAAGATAAACGTAATCGTTTACTACCAACATATGCGGAACCAATAGTTTTCATTCACCACTACTTGCCTTTAGTAGATTATGGGCCATTTTTTTCACTATTACTCAACTTTGAGAAAAATCTGAAGTTGGCAAGCTTGAGAGTTAGCTCCAACTCGAGATTTTAATCAAAAGCTGAAAAGGACCCCGCACATTTTGTATGGGAAGTGGCCCTCGGTGAAATTGTCTGAAATTTTAGTATGTTGTTCTCTTGAAGCTCTTGATTAAAAAATTATATGGGCAGAAAGTCGAAAAATGGACAGTTTTTAAGATAACGGTTTTTTTCCGATGACCATTTCAAACCTTTTAAAAGGGATAGTAACTCTCTATATTGTGTTTTCCTTCATTTTTTAGTATAATTCACAGGTTTTTAGGGTCGCTGAAACGAAATCTGAAGTCCATTTTCTCTCATCAGGTCAGGTTTTCAAGAAAACTTAAAAAAGTGTCACAGCCTTGATCTGGGAGTGCGACTATATTAAATGTATGTTTTTTGGGTCGCTGAACCCGGTTTCGAAGTCTATTTAATCCTATCACTCCGAGTTTTTGAGATAACCGCAAAAAAGTAACGAACAACTTTTTTGAGATTATCTTGAAAACCTGACGTGATAGGACAAAATAGACTTCGAATCTGGTTTCAGCGACCCAAAAAACATATTATTAATATAGTCGCACTCCCAGATCAAAAAAAAAAAATTTTTTGAGGCTCTGCACTTTGAGGTTATCTTGAAAACCTGACCTGATGAGACAAAATGGACTTCAGATTTGGTTTCAGCGACCCTAAAAACCTGTGAATTATACTAAAAAATGAAGGAAAACACAATATAGAGAGTTACTATCCCTTTTAAAAGGTTTGAGATGGTCATAGGAAAAAACCCGTTATCTTAAAAACTGTCCATTTTATGACTTTCTGCCCATATCAACTTTTGATCAAGAGCTTCAAGAGAACAACATACTAAAATTTCAGACAATTTCACCGAGGGCCACTTCCCATACAAAATGTGCGGGGTCCTTTGTTTTATTCATTAATTTTTTCTTAGCTCCCTTGTTCCAAACTCAAAGTTTCCCAACTTGTTGTTTTACTAATATCCCTAGGTTATTTGTGACAGTCAATTTCACAAACTGTCAATTTCGAATGATGTGTCGTTTAAATTGAAGTTTCATAGGTTTTTTTTAATTAATGGTTTCATATGTTTATTGATTTATTCAAACCAATAAGATTTCGAGGGAAACGCACCCAATTTACAATGAAAAAGTAGATTTTCCAAGATTACAAAAGGAAACTCCTTAACAAAAATGTTTTTTTGCAGAGAAAAAAATCAAACAAATAAAATCAATTTTTATAACACAAATCACTTTTGCGTTTATTTTAAATTAAAATATATAAACTAAATATATGCACAAATATGCGATTGATTTCACTATTACAAAAAGTAGATGCTTGGCTAATTTTCCAAAATACACCAGTTATTATTTTTCAATTAAAAGTTTTTTCTCTATGACATTTAAACAAACTTTTGAAACAGAAATAATAATAAATAACGACATTTTTAAAGTAAAAACTCAAGTTTGCTCGAAAACTTCTGATAATTCCTGAAGTTGAAAAAACTTTAAATTTGAAAATTGAAACTTAAAAAACTAGTCTATTGAATAGACCCTTTTGGATGGAACAAATTCGTTCAAGAGTTTTTATTGCTGATTATGATTCCTTGGCATACAAGAATACTCCAGCCAAAAGTGCTACTAAATCCGTTGGTGCATTTCTGAGAAAACGGCAACACTGGTCGGTTTTCAGTTTTTTTGATTTAACTCGAAAACCAAGCCTGACTTTGAGGTGATTCTAAGACACTTTTCATAGCAAATTAAATTTTCTGTCAAGTTAAGATGGTTAAAAAATTTTAAAAATTATTTTTGACTAAAATTCTAACCTAAAATCAAAGAAAAAAAAGTTAAAAAATTGACAATTTTATTTTTTTTACTAAATCAAGGGGCATTTTGTGTTTGTAGCCGGGACGTCCAAACTTTGTACTAATGAAATAAAGTAGAGGTAAAATCCTTTGATAATATGCAATTTTTAATTTTTTTTGTCAAGAAACAACTTAAATGTACCTACTCAAAAATTAGCACTTTTTCTAAATTTTTGACTATTTTAGTTAAAAGCAAGTTTTTAAAACTCGATAAAATCGTATTAATTGGTAACTTTTAGACTTTTAAAGTAAACATACTTCAAGGGATTGATTTAATATAAACTAAATATGACAAAAAAAAAATTTATTTGCATCCTTATGGCCTTTTGTACAATTTTGTGTATGTGCATTTTTATAAATATGGGTCGAATGGATGGACGAAGAGCCATTAGCTTTGGTCTATTGCATAGAAGAACATTTAATACCAACTCTTTTACTGTTTTCAATGGCCTGAAAAACAATTCTTGTAAAATCCGCGACCAACGAAAAGTTTCTCTTGAAAAACGAAAAAAATACTCTAATGAGTTTGAAACAAAATAGCTCAAGCAAATTAGTAAATCAAATTGCATTTTTCGCGGGACAAATTTTTTTCATGGAACGTGTTTAGGTGAATGTCCTTATCGTAAAAGTGAATTTTTTGGGATGATAAGATATCGAGAACAGCCGCCATCTTGGAAAAGAGGTCGGTGCCGTTTTTATTTTATAACTCGATTTTTACTCATTTAAACCAAAAATGTCCGGGGATAGACTTATTATCAATTAAATTATCTAAAAAATGATATACAAATGAATTCCGTGAGTTAGTTAAATTCAATTTTATAGTCGGTCAAAGTCCGGGTTCTTCTCGCAAGGTTAAGACAATATGACATTTTTTCAAATATCTGAAGAACTTTTTATTTGTTTGAGATTTTCTTAAAGAATGAATTATAGCACTTTTAATTATCTATGAAATGAACCCTTTATTGTTTTTGTAACCATCACATTGTAGAAGCAACCAAACGTCGAAGTCATGATATACGATTTTTTAACTGAACATATTTGGGATTTCAATAGTTCAAATAAACAATCAAAAATTAAACACAATAGTCTCGAAAACATAACGGCTTACACACCTCATATCTTGAGTTAGGTATACTTATCGTAATGCTGAGATTGAGGTGTTCATGTTTAGGAAAAATGACAGGGCATCAGTTCTTATATTTAGAATTTTAAATAGTGTCACTTTAGCTAATTCACATTAATTGGAAAATTCACTTCATTTAAAGCCTCGAAAACCATATAAAGGTTAACATTAAAGATTTCAAACTTTGAATTCAATATTTAGACGAATATAGTTAAAAAACTGTTTACTTATATTTTGGTTATACCTCCACTTCAAAAATTTGCTAGGTCTAATAGAAGAAAACTTGTTATTTTCTCACTTTTGACTAGTAGAATGTGAACTTCGACGTTAGATGGCTTATACATTATGTTGGTTACAGTTACGATAAAGGGCTCATTTTATAGATAATTAAAAGTGCTATAATTCATTCTTTAAGAAAATCCCAAACAAATAAAAAGTTCTCCAGATATTTGAAAAAATGTCATATTGTCTTAACCTTGCGAGAAGAACCCGGACTTTGACCGACTATAAAATTGAATTTAACTAACTCACGGAATTCATTTGTATATCATTTTTTAGATAATTTAATTGATAATAAGTCTATCCCCGGACATTTTTGGTTTAAATGAGTAAAAATCGAGTTATAAAATAAAAACGGCACCGACCTCTTTTCCAAGATGGCGGCTGTTCTCGATATCTTATCATCCCAAAAAATTCACTTTTACGATAAGGACATTCACCTAAACACGTTCCATGAAAAAAATTTGTCCCGCGAAAAATGCAATTTGATTTACTAATTTGCTTGAGCTATTTTGTTTCAAACTCATTAGAGTATTTTTTTCGTTTTTCAAGAGAAACTTTTCGTTGGTCGCGGATTTTACAAGAATTGTTTTTCAGGCCATTGAAAACAGTAAAAGAGTTGGTATTAAATGTTCTTCTATGCAATAGACCAAATCTAATGGCTCTTCGTCCATCCATTCGACCCATATTTATAAAAATGCACATACACAAAATTGCACAAAAGGCCATAAGGATGCAAATAAATTTTTTTGTTTGTCATATTTAGTTTATATTAAATCAATCCCTTGAAGTATGTTTACTTTAAAAGTCTAAAAGTTACCAATTAATACGATTTTATCGAGTTTTAAAAACTTGCTTTTAACTAAAAAAGTCAAAAATTTAGAAAAAGTGCTAATTTTTGAATAGGTACATTTAAGTTGTTTCTTGACAAAAAAAATTAAAAATTGCATATTATCAAAGGATTTTACCTCTACTTTATTTCATTAGTACAAAGTTTGGACGTCCCGGCTACAAACACAAAATGCCCCTTGATTTAGTAAAATAAAATAAAATTGTCAATTTTTTAACTTTTTTTTCTTTGATTTTAGGTTAGAATTTTAGTCAAAAATAATTTTTAAAATTTTTTAACCATCTTAACTTGACAGAAAATTTAATTTGCTATGAAAAGTGTCTTAGAATCACCTCAAAGTCAGGCTTGGTTTTCGAGTTAAATCAAAAAAACTGAAAACCGACCAGTGTTGCCGTTTTCTCAGAAATGCACCAATGGATTTAGTAGCACTTTTGGCTGGAGTATTCTTGTATGCCAAGGAATCATAATCGCCAATAAAAAGTCTTGAACGAATTTGTTCTATTTTTGCTCTGGTGCTCGGGTCTATTAAATAGACTAAACGTCAACTTTCAGTGAATGAAAACAATTTTTCAAGTTGAGAATAAAAATCCTCGAGTTGTGTTCAACTTCGAGTGAATAAAATCGCCCTATATGTACTTAAATTAAAATTTTTTTATAAAACTCACATTTTGGTATAATAATTTGTCTTTTTTCTTCTCCATTTGGTATTCGGTATTCGGCCTAATAGTTAAACTATTCGGCCGAATACCGAATACCTACCTGAAAAATAGGCCGAATACCGAATAGTGGCCGAATTTTCGCGGCATCTCTAGAAATTACCCAAAACTGTTAACTACCAAGTTTGAAGAAAATCACTTTACTAGTTAATGTAGGTATATACAATATACAGACAGACAGAATTGCCGGACTCACTTTTTTGGCATTCTCCATCATCGAAATGTCTCATGTCTTATTATTATTATCTCGAGTTCGATTTTTTTTCGAATCCTAAACTTGCCTTTAGTACCTATATCGCAAATAAAAGTAAGCACTCTTATTTTAAAAAGGCTAAAAGTTTTCTTAGAGAAATCGTATTGACCTGATGTTGATGTCATTATAAATTCAGCATCAAAAAATTACTTTAAAAAATGTTATGACACATTATATTCTACAAATTTTTTTATAGACTCTTTTGCTACATCATTCTTATTGCAAAAGCTAAATTTTTTACAAATATCATGACGAGGATACATTTTTTTTGTTAGTTTATTTTCGCGTAAGATTACTAATAATAAGGATTTCCTTACACCGAGTTATTAAGTATATTCAGTAGGGTGTATCACTTTTGTATGGCCAAAGAAAAGTACTCTATTTTTGCAATGTAATAGTGGTTAAAGTTTTATTAGGGTCAAAGGTTTAATAATATGTTAAAAAAAATTATAATATAGTTCGTCTTTGGCTCGCTCAAATCGGTTGAAGTTGTTAGGAAAAAAAAAACGATTTCATATGAAAAAACTATTTTTTTTTATTCGCATATTTTTTCGCAACTTCTTTACTAAGTGTTCAATTCCAACAAATATAAGCTTAAAAGTTTTTTTCTAAATACATATACAGGGTGTCCCACAGTCACCGCCCCAAACGAAAACCATGGATTCCTGAGGTCATTTTAAGTCGAAAAACTTAAGAGGTAATTTTCTCGTTTTCGTCCCGTTTTCGAGTTACCACGGTTTTTATGATTTTTGTTCTCTTTTCCCTTATCTAGCTTTATCTTTGCCAAACTACGTTTGATTTGAAAAATTTTTTTTACAACCAATCAAGAATTTGTTACAGTTTTAGTTTGTCTTAAAACTTTTTTTTCTGCGGACAACCGTTTCTCCACAATTTTGCATCAAACACAATTTTCTTCGTTTTTTAAGTTATTTTTTACACTTTCATATCATTTAAGTCAAAAAAACACGTTAATGAGTATTAATTTTTTGTGCTTTTTATTAAAGCCCAGTTTATTTTCATAAAAAAAAATATGTTTTATTTCATAAAAAAGGCTACTGAAATTAATTAAAAAAAATAAACAAACTGAGTGAATAAAAAAAAAAATAATTTTTAAATACAAAATTTATTTAAACGAATTAAAAATTTTTCTGAGCTTTATTTATTTGTTCTTTTCTTAACCGCAATAGCTCAGAAAAAGTTTTTAATTCATTTAAATTAATTTTTTATTTAAAAATTATTTTTTTTTTAATTCACTCAGTTTTTTTATTTTTTTTAATTAATTTCAGTAGCCTTTTTTAAGAAATAAAACTTATTTTTTTTTATGAAAATAAACTGGGCTTTAATAAAAAGCACAAAAAATTAATACTCATCAACGTGTTTTTTTGACTTAAATGATATGAAAGTGTAAAAAACAACTTAAAAAACGAAGAAAATTGTGTTTGATGCAAAATTGTGGAGAAACGGTTGTCCGCAGAAAAAAAAGTTTTGAGACAAACTAAAACTGTAACAAATTCTTGATTGGTTGTAAAAAAAATTTTTCAAATCAAACGTAGTTTGGCAAAGATAAAGCTAGATAAGGGAAAAGAGAACAAAAATCATAAAAACCGTGGTAACTCGAAAACGGGACGAAAACGAGAAAATTACCTCTTAAGTTTTTCGACTTAAAATGACCTCAGGAATCCATGGTTTTCGTTTGGGGCGGTGACTGTGGGACACCCTGTATATATATTTAATTTATTTGTTTTTGTATTCAAACGGCGCAATTAAAAAAAAAAAACATATATTTCAAAAATTTTTAAAAATCCAAATTTCTTCGAATTCTTCCTATATTTTAGCTAGCCAAAGATATTAATTAAAATAAAAATTGTAAATTTCTGATAAGTAATGCAACTTTTAAAAGCTATTACATATAAAAATTCCATACTTTAGCATTTTGACACACAATAATGTTCAGTAACTATGTTTTTTATCGTGAGCTTTTCAAAAACAAGTATACTGAAAAACTTTACTGTAAAATTCAAAAATTATATAAATACTGCTTTTTTCTAACTTGAATTCTAAAAATTCAAGTCGGATGATAATATTTTTGGTCATTTTTTGCTCTTCGCCTCAAAATAGAAAAAGTTAACAATCGGGGATGTGCCCTACTTAAAAGTACCAATCTTTTTTACTTTACGGCCAATGTACATTGAAACTCTTTTACTCCTGCTAGCTTAAATTAGCACCTTTCCCAAAAAAAAAACGTAAACACAGCTAAAAATAATTTTTACGACTTAGCTACTTCAGTGTGTCATTAAAATGTTATCAGAGTGCCATTTCGCAAACTTTTATGACACACAATTAAAACTCAATGATCTCAATAAAAAGGCCAAAAATCTCTCTCTCATAAAATATTCATTCATTCATTCATTCATGACGTAGATTGGCATTCCTTCTGAAATAAGATTTTTTTATTCTCAATTTTGTCAACAATCTGTAAATTTATCCACTTTAACCATCATAGCTGTATTAAAATCCTTCCTTCCACGTTAGGTGCTTTGCTAACCCTGCTAAAAAAAACCAGCATCCTCAGATCAGCATAATCATCAGCGTGTCATCAAAACACTTATACAAAAAAAAAAAAAACATTTCCGTCAAGTATTGATGCTAGAGAACGAGAGTAGATATAACCCTTAAACATTTTTAATGAGTCCTCATTTACAAAAGCCCGATTATATGGCAGACCGAGAAAATGTTTTATCTCTTCTTCATTAAATAAATTATATGAATGTTGTCTCTAATGCGGGTTGAAGGGATGAAAGGCATCAAAAGTTATTTTAACACCGACCATACCATCCAACCGTTACACACGAATCATGGTAACTTTTGAATTTCATATATACAAAAGGAACACAGCAATAAAGTTCATAGTCATAGATACAAAACAATAATAAAAGATACATTTTGTATACTGATAGTATAATTCGCTTACCCCCTTTCGTTTTTGAGCTCATAGTGATAACTTTTGAAAATTCACAATTAACATTAAATAGCGACCCTTCGTCATTGAGTCAACACATCGATGAGCGTTAAATTGGATTTTCCAATGACGAACAGAGTGGCAAGGCAAAAAAAAGTTTGTTGAAAAACAGTTTTCCATTGACTTCATTTCTCCGAACAGTCATTGGCTGGTAATTTAAAAAAAAAATGGTGTTTCGATTAACTGGAAAATGAGACCAATTTTTTTAAAAACTTTATGTTCTATCCAGTAAATCGCAATTTTTTTATTTCATAATGACGTACTTAACTAGTTTTTATTTTTTTTCGAAATAATTATGTTTCCGTTGATATATCAATTATTTTAATCGAATTGGTTTTATTTTTTACAAATAAGGTACATAGATTAGATATTGCTTCCTGTGAAAATACTAATTGTTTTAACACTTGGCCCTTGTAGATTCATATGGAGAAAATACAATTTCTCTGTTGGAAAATACAATTTAGAAGAGTTCAACGTTCAAGGAAGAGAACTTCTAAAAAGAGCAGTGTTTTGCTTATTCTTAATTATTGTTCACTTTCTGGACATGAGAATAATTAGAAAAGGGAGACTTCTGTTGAAAAGTTAGGTAGGCACCTTTCGGTCATAAAATGATAACACCTTTAGTAGTAGAGTAACTAAAGCAAATTATTAAGAAACCCGGCCGAACAGCTCTGATTTTGACGATTTTTTTTTTCAAACGTAGGTAATTAAAAAGACTTAAAGTCTATAGATTAAAAATTGCTGATGTTGCCGTATTGTTTTTTAAAATTAACATTAAAATTTTTTGAACAAAACCTTTTTTTTTTTTGCTTAAATTTAAAAATACAAATGATGGCAAAAGATTCTTTATGTAATTTAAGGAAAAAAATATAAGGGAGTAGAGAACAATCTTCCATCATTTAAGCGATAAATGCAATTTTCTCACAATCTGACTTCAAACACAAACAAAATATTATGAAAACAACGGCAACACCTACAATATTTTAAAATACATTTTTAAAAAGCCAGAAGCTCATTCTTATCTCTCAAATTTAAATCCACTAAATTTAACTAAGAGTTTTTGAAAAAATGGTCCTCAAACTCAGAATTAAAAAAAAATGATATTAAAAAAATTTAAAAATTACTATTTTCCAAACTTTTTCTAATAAAATATGAATTTATTTTACAAAAATTTTTGGCCATAAATATTATCAGTTGAATTCCGAAGCAGAAAAGGTAATATATGTATATTAGACTGATTCAAAAAAAATTTTTTTTTCTTTTGTTCAAAGCATTGTTGAAAATATTGTTGGAAATGACGACAAAAAAATACTGTAAAAGTTTCAGCCCTTAATGTTAACATTTAGTACCGCCGCATCGCAATTTTCTATTTCCCATACGATTTGTATGGGAAAGATTGTGTATTTGTGTTTAGAATTTTGTATCTTTTTAATGGTTCATCAAAAAGGCTAGATTTAATCATTTTCTTGTATAAAATTGAACGCTCTACAAGATTGCATTTATGAAATTAAAAAAAAACGGACGCGAAAAATTAATTAAAATAATTTTTAGTTGAAAAAATGAATAATTCGAATTTATTGAAAAAATCTAATATGATAGTTTTAGGGGTTTGTGAGTTATATAAAAGGATCTGTGAAACCAAAACACAACATAGAATACAAATATTCGAAAATTTTGCCAAATTTTTTGAAAAACATAATAATTTCGTCAAAAAATCGGAAAAAAATGAGAAGAAATTACTTTTTATATTTTAAAGTTGAATAACTTCGAAACGCGGGGGTAAATCAAAAAAATTGATAAGAGCTTTTTTGTAGAGCGAACAATTTTATAAAAGAAAATGATTTTGTCAAGCCTTTTGGATGAACCATTAAAAAGATACAAAATTCTAAACACAAATACACAATCTTTCCCATACAAATCGTATGGGAAATAGAAAATTGCGATGCGGCGGTACTAAATGTTAACATTAAGGGCTGAAACTTTTACAGTATTTTTTTTTTCGCCATTTCCAAAAATATTTTCAACAATGCTTTGAACAAAAAAAAAAAAAATTTTTTTTGAATCAGTCTAATGTATATCACACTTTTGAAAAAAAAAAAAATTTAAAATTACTTCAAAACTGAATTTTTGCATCGAAATAATTAATTTTCTCAAAGACTTTGGTAAATAAGAACTTTAAATTTTTGCAATATAACTTTGAACAGTAAGGGTTATTAAATAAATAAAAAATAATTTAATGTTTAGATATTGAACTTTGAAAAAAGAAATAAGATACATTTTTTTTCAAAACTTTTATTAAAAAAAAAGTTCTTCGAAAATGAAATAATTTTTATTCATAAACTGTAATACATATTGACATTTCATTTTATAATTTCAAATCATAATAAATGCAGCAAAAAAAAATTGAAGATAAATGCATTTTATATTACGAAAAAGTTTAAAAAACGACATCTTAAAATTTTTTCAATAATTTTTTTTTTTTTCAAAAATCTGAGTTCAGATACCATTATTTCAAAAACCCTTCATTCAATTATCTTAATTTTAATTTTAGAAATATGACTAGGCTTCTAGCTTTTTAAAAATGTATATTTAAATATTGTAGGTGTTGCCGTTGTGTTCAATTTTTTTTTTGTGTTTGAAGTCAATTAATAAGAAAATTGCATCTATCGCTTGAACGATAGAAGATTGTCCTTCACTCCAATATATTTTTTATCCTTGAATTTACAAGACATTTTTTTGGCATCAGTTAATTTATAAAATTTAAGAAAAATTTTTGAAAAAAAATTTATTTTGTTTACAAAAATCTTTAATTAAATTTAAAAAATCAAAACGGCAACACCGGCAATTTTTAATCTATAGACTTTAAAGTCCTAATTGAAAGAAACAAAGCCAAATGTAAGACAAATTTGAATTATAGCAGACGCAGGGACATAACGAACAGGAAAATATCACCAATTGTTTTCAAATGGCGATGGCACCCAACACATTAATAGTCCCATGCTGTACGATTTATGCCGTGTGAGAATTGGGTTAAATAGTCAGCAGAGGATAAATTACTGACATTATATTATGTGTGTTTGAATATAATATTTATATGTGCGAATTGGGATAAATTTTTGACTTTGAAAAGTATTAGGCACCCCAAAAAAATGCTTTCTTGGATATATCTGCTTACTGGAAGAGCGGATTCAGGTTCCATTTTTTTGGCTGAAATTAGTCGTTAGGCATGTGAGTGTCTTAAATATTAAACAACTTTAACAATTTATGCATTGGTTCTCATAATTGTTTCTATACGGTTTTGGGCCGATTGCACTATTTTTGATCATTAATTTTTTTACTTGCGATATATGTACTATAGGGCAAGTTTAGGATTCTTAAAAAAAATCGAACTCGAGATAACAATTTTACATGACATTACGATGATGGAGAATACCAAAAAAGTGCTACAGCTACAGCCCAAAATACTGGAGTGATTGTTCAAACTTGGTAGTTAACAGTTTTGGGTGATTCCCTAGAGGACAAATTGAAATTTTTTTTTAGGACCAAAACTAATGGTAGGTACCTGCCATATAACGGAAATAGAAAAGTTAATTTATTTCAAAAACCGCTCTAACGATTTTGATAAAAATTTTTGTGTGCAGTATCACACATAAGAGCCAACTTTTGTAATAAAAAAATAATTTCTGTAACTTTATTAACAGTACCTGTCATAGAACGGTTTTTTTTATTTATGAATATCTCCTACAAGACTAACTCGATTTTAACGAAAATTTTTATACAAAAGCGTTTAAGAAAAAGTAATATTAAAATTTTAGAAAATTTTCAAAAAACACATTTTTGGGTTTTTAAAAAATATTTGAAATTTTTTTTTTTTGAAAAATCAATTTTTTGAAAACCTGAAAAATTTTGAAATTTCGTCTTTACCTATGTGTAAATTAATTATTTCTTCAAAATGACATACCAACTTTTTTTTTTTTAAATGTTTGAAAATTTTTATATGTAGTATATGTATACAAATTTTTTTTTTTTTTAAACGGCTTTAACGATAAAATGGCATACGTGGTTACTTTGTAAAAGATCATTTAAAACAATGTTTATTTAATTATAAAAACAGATTTTAGTTCTTATTTAAAATTTTATTTTAAATTTTCTTCAATAAAAAGCTTTAACATTAGAATTACTTTAGAAAAATGGTTTATAAATTTTTGAAAACGTTGTTTAATGTAGACAAAAACCTCATCAAAAATTTTGATTTAGGTAAGGCTAAATCTAAAAAAAATTTCCCTATTAAGTCAACACATACCTATTTCAAATGAGAAAAAACTTTACCCTTCTTGGGGCGCCCTCTAGTGTCAAAATAAAAATCTGAAAAAATTAGAGGATTTTTTTTTTGTATTATTTAGAAACAGTTTTTTCACTTAGGAACTTGATTAAAAAATAACAACCTCCCTAATATTCATATTGAAACTCCAATGATTAAAAAGGTCTTTTTTAAGACAATTTTGTTTTGAATTTTTGAAATATTTAATTTAAACTAAACAAATAAAACCAAAACAAAAGAAACTATTTGAGAATCTTGAAAAAGCTTTTTGGATTATATTTTTATTTTATTAGCATTTTTTTTTAGAATTAGGTATGTATTTTAGTTCTAGGAGTCCTTAGCAAGAATGTAACCACACTTTAAACGTCCTACAAAGAAGATCAATTTCGTTTTATAAAGAAAGGTCACGAATTATGGAGAATTTATACATTCTATGGTTCATGATTTCAATTTCTAAAAAACAACAACAACAACAGAAATTAAATTTGACTATATAAACTTTTATGCTTCCAATGCAATTTAATAGCAAAAAAAAAAAAATAAAAAACCCAAGTATATGCCTCAAAATTGTTAATCATGTCGTATTTCGAAATGCTTATTACTGCATTTAAATCCAAATTGGTTGTATGTAGCAGCCATTCACAACCCTCATTTCCACACGAAAAACTGAACACCATTTAAACTTTTCTATGTAAGGTATAGTACTATCATCCAGGGTTGAAAGTTGTAAGGTATAAATGGGAATAGGATAGCTATATAGGATCCTATATACCAAGCTGACTTTTTATACCTTAACACACCTAAACCACAATGCCAGAAGCAAAAATTCTTCTCATTACGATTCTGGTAAAGTCTGCAATCAAAAAGTTAAAACTTGAGCTGGGTACCTTAACGATCTGTAATGCTTTGAAAACACGAATACACACACATACACACATATAAGGTATGTTGTAGAGGTACCGACTTCAACTTGCTAGGTATATACAAAAGCAAAAACGTATCCGTCATCAAAAGGTATACACATCGACCAATTTCTAATGGAAAACGTTGTCCTTGCTGGTCCTTATTTTTGTGTTTGCTTGTGTGTGTGTGTGTAAATAGGTTTGTGTCAGTAAATACTAGCTATAGTGCGGAATTACAACAGTCACGTGATGCCAGTGACACCAACGTGCTAGCAGCGCTACAACTGTAGAGTCACTCCGTACGAACACCGAATACCGAATGCGAATCGAAATTACATTCAAGTTACACCAAAATCGAAAATTCAATTTCCTGGTTGTGTATGGAAGACGACATGGAGGCAATATCCCCTTCCGCTTCAGGCCCAGGCACAACTGAGTCTGAGTTGTAGATAGGTATCCGCTGCTGCTGCTGCTGCCGCCAACGGCACTTCCTCCTGGCACAGCTCACATTCTCCTGGCCCTGGCTAACTCATTCCCAGCAGGAGTGCCAGGAAGTTTCTGTATAGTTTTCCTCGAATCTAACTGTGCTCGTCCCGCATTTATAGAAATAGCAAATGCCAAACCGAAAAAACCAAATCGAGAAGAAGAAGAAGAAGAATGAATTGTATTCCAGTGTCAGCAATATGGGTTCTGGAATCGAAGTTAGTTTTTTTTTTTTTTTTTGGTAAAAAGCTACGATTTTTGGCACATCCTGGCTGTACCCCATCATAGTGCGGTGCGGATTCTCGGGTCTTGGTTGCTTTAAAGAGAGAGAAAGCCACTGTTATTCCTCGCTGCCGTTATTCTACGAGCACAGCAATAAATTTCAAAATGTGGTCGAAATGTGTCACACTCATTTAATCCGACATCGATAACTTTAGGGTAACACTCTACCCCGGGATTCGGGTTCGAGCAGGGTATTTCATCCTCCACGAAAGGGGGGTTCTTTGAAAACCTATGTCAGCATCAGCAGGCACCGCGCCGCCATCACCATCGATTTCGACTTCAACATTCAAGCAGGCAATGGCGTGAATATATTCGAACGTGAATATTGCCAAAACATTTTCGGAATGTAAAAGATGGCTGCTCAGCTATATCCCCGAATAACCCCTCTTCATCATGAAAATATCAGTCTGGCTGTCTGTCTGTCAGTTGTATATGCCCCAAAACTTATGGTTTATGGGTTGTATATTGACTTTGCATGCGGCTTTTCAGGATGAAAATCCATGACACGACCGTAGGGCGACATTATTTTCGAGTCGAGAACTTTTCGTTTATTGAATTATACCGAGCGCTGCCGTCGCGCCGCTACCAAAATTGAGGTAGAGAGTTGTTCTTCTCTATGTGATGAATACTTTCGAACGTGTTCAAAAACTGTCACGGGTCGTCGATTGAAAATTCCAAAGAGATAATTTCCAAAGACACCTGTGGCCGAATAAGTGACTGAGTAAATTTTAGGCTGGTACCTGTGCCTTCTGACAGGTTCATTAGGGATGTTGTCAGAGAGAAGTGAAGCAGGTAGGTATACAGATGGAATGAGTTTGGGTCTTTAAGGTTTGTGAAATGTGGAGATGACTTGGTTAAATTTAGGTTTGTTGGAAATTAGTTGTTGGAAGTTTAATTTATATAATTTTGGGAAAAACTTATGGTGAAAGTTTCAACTCTTGGGTTCACAAGAAAAAATAGTCAGTCATAGTTTTGTGTAAAGATTATTTGAGGCTTGAAACTCTGAAGAATTCTTTAAACTTGTCGAAACTTTTGAAGATTTTCTGAAATGGGATGGTAATTTAGAGCTTTAAGCAAGAAATTAATTAAGTATTAATTTAATATTTGGAATGTAATTATTTTTGAAATGGGTTAGAAAAATATGTCATAGACCAGCCACAGACATATTTGGAATTGAGTAGCTGGTGGTCAGAGGAAAACTTAAGAAAAAGGTCTTGAATTTTCGTAATGATTAGCAACCAGGCAAAATTTCATCACATTAGAACTCTCATATATACGTGCATATGTCCTAATGGAATAGAAAAATGATGTCTCCAAAGAAATTTGAATAAATTTGGCTTGTGAAGGGACTTTTCGATACAATTTCGTTCTTTTGAAGTAAAAACAATATTTTTTGAGCTTCTAACATGTACTTGAATCGATTTCTTGCTCTCGATTATTCTCTTAAGCAACTCAAACGATTTTGCACTGTTTTACTCGCCAAAATATGAATTAAAAAAAAAATGTTTAGGTATTTAAAGAAAATTTTGGATTTTTTTTAGTTGTTATTTTTCTCAATTCGTTTCACAGCTCAAGTAAGAGCTAATTTACAAAAAAAAATTTCATCGTTCGTGAATTGCTTTTTAAGAAAATTGATGAACATTTTTTGCACAAATAACACTGGGCAACAAGGGTTTTGTTTTACTAAGTTTGATGAACTTTTTCCAAGGTTTTTGAGGTGCAAAACTCGAATCCAAAGTCGAAAATGTTCCATTAGCGTGTGTTTTCGAGATAATCCCTTAACAAAATTCCTAATAATCGATTTTTTGCTAAGTACCTACTTTTTAAACATTTCCCAAGTTTATAAAGTTTTTTTTTTTTTTGTAGGAATAAAACAATATTTTCTTAATATTTTGGGTAATTTGAAATCGAATCTGAAATCAGAATTTTTTTTATCAGCTCGCGTTTTTGAGATATTTCTGTTATAAAATCTGAATTATCTCAATTATTCAGGTCCGTCAAGATAGCACCCACACCCCCAAATTTCCAAAATCTGAGTATGCAGTAATTTGTTGCTAATTTGTTGCTAATTAGTTGCTCTAATCTCGAATTTGTTGCTCCACTCCTTCCCCCTCAAAATTGATGGAAAGGGTGTGGGTGCTATCTTGACGTTTTGATATGTTCCACAAGTTCCACAATGCATTTTGGACATGAAGGAGATGGATTTAAAAGTTGAATGAGACCTTTTTGAAAAGGTGTTGAGAGGCCCTTTAATTTGATACCATTTTTGTTGCTGTGCGTTAAATTTTGGGGAATTTAGCTTTTTTGAGAAAACTGTTGAAGTGCATTTCATGGTCAAAGCTTGGAGCAACAAATTCAAGATTGGAGCAACTTATTAGCAACAAATTAGCAACAAATTACTGCGTACTCAGTTTTTTGAAATGTTGGGGTGTTAATGGGTGTGGGTGCTATCTTGACGTCAAGATAGCACCCACACCCTTTCCATCAATTTTGAGGGGGAAGGAGAATTTTAACATTCTTAACGTCATATCTTTTCGAAAAATGTTCTAATGGACTTACCTTTTCGGCGAATGGCCTTTAAAGTTGTGCTAAAACAATGTTGAATTTAAAAAATAGGGTTTCAATTAAAAAACCTTAAAAATGGGAACTTCTATATGGCAACCATATTTTAAAAGAAGTTTTTCTTTCATTAATTTATATAAGCTTTTATTTATAGTTTAATAATATAAGAACATTTTAAATAAAATGCACGACTGGGTCGCACGAACTTGATCTTAGGGTTCAAGTTGTTAGAGTTTTTAGGACCTTTTTAATTGTAGGTATATAAAAACAAAAAAAAAAAATGTATATACAAAAAACAAATGAAAATCGTTTTTCAAAGGAATAAAACAACATTTTAAATCAAATTGCCCTCGAAAACACGTATGCAATTTCATTTGTTTTATTAAGATTCGTTTTTAGAAAAAAAATTCAAATAATAAATAATTTTTTTGGAAAAAAAAGTCTTAAAATTAAATTGGTATGCCATTTTGTAGAAATCACTAATCAACATCTAAAATCAAAATTTCAAAAAAAAAAAAAATTCAATGTCACGTTTTCGAAATTTTGATTTTTCAAATAAAAAATTTCAAAATTTTTTTAAAAATCCAAATCCAAAAATTTAATATTTTCAAAATTTTATATTTGTCTTGTATTAAAATTATATACCTACCTATAAATACTTTTTTTTACAAAAAATTTCGTTGAAATCGAATAAGCGGTAGGTATCGGAGAAAATCGGATTAAAAAAAAAAAAAAAACGGTTCTATGGCAGGTACCGTTGATACTGATTATCAAAAAAAAAAAAGTGTTTTCATTAAAAGATAGACCTTGTCTTAAAACTTACATTTGAATTTTTTTAACAAAATTGTTGGAGCCATTTTCGAGCAAATTCAACATTACTTATAATTCCAAAAACCCATCTGGAGGGCCGCCAAAAAACGCTACATACCAGAGATGGTTTAAGAGACTCCAATTAGTGGAAATAATATTAGATTTAAGGTTATGAAAGTGAATTTTTTCCAAAATAATTAAGAGCCAAAGTCCACAAAGATCCCTTGATTTTTAACCTCACTAGTATTCCATAAAGAGGACCAATGTTATTATAACTTGATATACATTTTTGTTTTCAATCCATTTAAAAAGTTGTTGAAAATATAAATAATTTCAATTCCAAAAAAAAAAACAACCAACAAAAACGTAGCCAAAGTGATTTAATATCATTTTAAACCATAGCCAAAAAGTATGCAAGCCAAAAAAATACGAAACTTGCCAAAAAGTTACATTACCAAGTCCTTCTACCAGCAATAAATTATTCAAGTCTCCAAGAAGGAAAATAAAATCTTTTTCTTACCTGTATTTTCATGTAGGTATATAGAACTTAATATATCCTTTCCAACCTCTGAATTTCATTTAACAACCTCGAAATTCAAAACATAACAAAACATTCAAAGAAAAGAGAAGAAGAAAAAAGAAATATAACAAAGTTAAAGAATTTCCACAGATTCAAATTTGAACTTGCTCAAAATATACGTATATAACAGACAACTGTCTCTTGGCACACGTTTGGCCCCCTTTTATAAAGCCTGACCCCTTTTAATGAGATAACTCATTTAAAAGGCTAAGGACGACACAGCGCATCCTTTTTTTTTTTAAACACAATACTGGCTTCATATATACATACAAAAACAAATAATACAAAAAACAAAACAAAAAACAATAAAAGGAAAGAAAATGAGAACATCAACCTACAAAACCTCGATATGAATGCTCGAGACGTGCACCTTTTTTTTTATTGCGAGAGATTTTCAACTCGAAAAATGGAAAATGGGTTAAATGACAAAACATAAAGCAATTACAGTCAGGGACGACAACGACGAATATAGTGTGCAAGTGAGGGAAAAGGGTGTATGCTTGCAAAAAGGAATATGAGAAACTCAAAGGGTTGAGAATAGGATGGGTCTCAATGAGAGTTGGCTGCTCATTGCTTTCATGCAGCCTATAGATATGCAATTTTCTACTGATGCTTCTACTACAACTGCTGTATACGGCATTGTCTGGCGACTAAAAAAAACACGAACAATGGAGACAGAAATTTTATATAGAATTCTATAAAACAACATGCATATATACGGTTATAACCAATTAAAGCGGTAAAAAGGAATACAAAACGCTATCATCATCATCATCATCGTTGTCGACGTCGTCGTCATCCTTTGTTGAACATTGGCTGAAGATAATAACTTTTGGTGCCAACAATCTGTAGGGTTTATTATTATTTTTATTTTTTTTTATTATATTTTTGGTTCATACTATACCCAAATCTGATCCGTATCCTAGACCTACAAAATGCATTTTGATGGTTAAAAAAAAAAAAAATAAATAAAATTGCCATTTATTTTTATTGAGAATATTTACACAGTTGGTTGGTTCTGGTTATAAAACTTTAGAACCAATTTTTAAAGCAATTGGTGTCAATTTTGCATCATAAATGGGAGATTCTCAGAAATTAATAATTAAATCTATACAATCAATACTATACAATTTGCAGTAAGATCATTCGGGAAAAAAAAGTGGCTCATACGCCACAGTGACCCTACAAAAACTTAACTAAATAAAATGTATCACGAGACCTGATAACCTTTGTTGACCAATAACCGACTGTTAAAAGTATTGCAAGTTGTTCATTGAAGTTTATACTAAAGCTGATGAGTATGCTGATCTGAAGATGATTGCTATGTTTTTTTTAAGGGGTAAAAAAATACAAATTCTGCGCTGTCAAAATTTTGTTAAAAGTTCCTGTTTTTTTTTTATTTTGGTTTATAATCAGTTTTTAAAAAATTCTGCAAAATTTTGTTGATAATGTTACTTAGCATTAATTTTTTTTGTAACTAATTCCCAGCTTCCACTGCCTCTTGCTAAGCCAGCGGCGCACAGTGGTGCCATTTGTATCTGAGAGCGGAAAAAAATCTGTAAATTCTAAACTATGCAACGTAAATTCAAGAAAAGTTTGCACACATGTCAAAACTGCGTTTACACTCATTTCGAAAAAAATTTGGTAAAAAAAATTACACTATGAGAACTCGAAAGATTTTGATTTTTTCTGGCAAATTTCCTATTTAAAAACTCATTTTTTTTTCAAATGTGTTGATACATTGCACTTAAAAATCTGAATTGATGCAGAAAAGTTGTTCTAGTGTTTCTTACTTATTTATTCAAAATTCAGGTGCTGGTTTTTGTGTTCAAATTGATCGTTTATTATTCAAGATATTCAAGATAACACTAGGAATGCTGGGAAAACAACGACAAAAAAAACTTTGAAAAATCATATCTCGAAAACCTATTCATAAAAAAAATTTTAGATAATATTTTCGAGTTTTCTAGGCTCAAATCTATACGAAAAATATAACGGCACTTGGTGTCCAAAAATTTTGTATTGTTTTGTAAACTACTGTAATCAAGGAAATAAATCTTTACACTAGAAGTGAGGTAAAAGTTTTTGTCAAAAGTAAATTTAAGTGCATTTCCCTTTTATACTAGAACTGTTGTAAAAATTTATTTTTCCAAAATCACAGGTCAAATGTCATTTTCAATGCGTTTTCGTGAACTCCGCGTAAAATAATTCACGTTACACAAGTGCATTGGATATTTAAATTATAACCTGTGATTTTTCAAGACAGATTTTGCAACAGTTCTTTATTAAACATGAATTGGTTTGACTGGAACTCACGCAATTGCTTTGGAATTTTTTTTAACCTGTGATTTTTCACAACTTTTGCAACAGTTTTGTTGTAATTGTGAATTGTACTGACGGAATTCACACAAATGCTTTGGATTTTTTTAACCTGTGATTTTTCCCAAAATAAATTTTTAACAGTTCTTTATTAAACGTGAACAAATGTATTGGAAATTATAACCCAAAACAACTTTTCAACAGTTCTTGTGTAAACGTGAATTGGTTTAACCGGAATTCACTTCACAAATGCTTCAAACCTGTGGTTTTTCCCAAAACAACTTTTGCAACAGGTCAAGTGTATAGGTGAATTATTTTAAGCAGACTTCAAAAATGCATTGAAAATGACTTTTATTCTGGCCAAAACAACTTTTTGCAACAGTGTAAAGTGAATTATTTTAACCGAAATTCACGCATATGCATTGAAAATTACTTTTAACCTGTGATTTTGGATAAAATTTTTTTTGCAACAGTTTAATTGTAAACGTGAATTGTTTTTTTCAAAAAATCACGCACGTTCGGTAAAATTAATATTTTGTTTACCCCTTACAATTACGTATGGCTCCAGAAGAATCTCGGTTTGAACCCGAATATTTGCTGTGAAATCGCAGGCTGCCCTGATTAGAATGAGGGTTTTCAAAGTTAATTTTCCTGTGAAGTAATAAATTTCTCCCGTAAAATCAAGAGTCACTTAGACAAAATAATGTTTTCCCCAGTATAATCACGGATGGCTTTGGTAAATCGCGGATCTGTTTGCTTAAAATAGGAGTTTTCCTTGTAAAATCAGGTCCATTGATTCAAATATACTCGTATTTGAGCTTCATTAGTACTTCCAACGTGAAAAATCGTAAGGAACGTGTTTATTTGAAAATACAAATGTGAAAAATTCTACGTGTAGATTTTTTTTAATTGAATTTTCATAAAAAAAATTGAAATCACGGTTAAAAATCGCAGGTTACAATCACCGTGAATTCAAAATCACAGGTATACCTATGATTGAAAAATCACGACTTAGCTCATCTCAAGGAGTGAGAAAATTTTCCATATTTTAATAATAAAGATGATTCCATCAAAAGACGACCTAACATCATTGTTATACTGATTGTGAGTTATATTTTCCTAAATGTAGTTTCCAAAGAAAAATTTTCCACATGAGTTTCTTAGTGGTATCCTCTCAAGGCAAAGGGTTACAGTTACCATGTTTTAAAGTCAATTTTCTGAAATGCATATATAAAAAAATTTAAAAAAATATTAATCGACAAATAAAAACAAAGTTTAAGAAAAATTAACCGTCAGTACACTGAGGGAAAATGAACTACTTTGATTTATGTGACTTTAAGATACCAAACCATCAAAATTAACCTTTTTTCCACGTTGATTTTAAAATGTTCATCTTCAACGCAAAATCATTCAGAATAATAGTTAAATCAATGTGGTTTTCATTGATTTTACGTTGTTTTATGGTGGCTTTTCCCTCAGTGTACATGCATTAATTTAATCAAAATCGTTATGGCCATTTTTTGAGAAAAAAACAACCTTTTCCATTTGACCGCATGTAAGGTAAACCGTTAATTTTGGTAATATAAATCGTATATAAGATCATAGTGTGAAATATATATTCAAATATTCTCATCAAATGTTGTTTTGATGGTTTGTAAAAGTTTAACGGAATTTGTTCATTAAAAAACCTTCAGACAAAATTTCAAATTACCGCTATTGCAACAGCGCGTGTCTCTGTATTACATCCCGTTAAATAAAAGTTTTTCTCACATACCTACCTACTCCCAACCTCATGCGGGAAAAGTTAAATTTTGTTTACCATATAAACGAAATCCTAAATGAACATGTTCCATATTTTCAAATTTTCAAAAAAACCTCAATTTCGTGGTTTTACATAAAAGAAGATATAAAAAATAATATACAAAATAAAAATAGAAAATCATCCCTTCTGAGAAGAGAAAATAATATAAAATAATACACCTACTTATTTCACGATTGCCACCCCTCTGCAAATTATACTTATATCGTCTTTCAATTTTTTGGATATTTTTTTTTTTTGTTCTACCAAATTCCATACACTTTTATATGCAGCGTGAATCTGGTTTTTGTTCAAATTAGAATATTCTAATCAACAATATCAAAGCACGTTCGCTCGCTCTATAGTTTCCTTTCAAAATCAAATTGCCCCGCCTTAGGGTTGCTTGTTCCAAAAAGCCTCACATGCTCCTCTATGTTTATGTAGCTAGAAGGGATCCGAACTTATACTCAGCTTAAATCTATATAATCACAACAAAAACTTTTATAATCGGAACAAATTACCCAGCCGGAACGTGCAGACAAAACTTTTCAGGATTTCCCTTACATACCATACAAGCCCATACTAAAGCAGCGCATCTAAAGTTACACGTTTTTGTGTTGAATAGAATATTATATAGACGAAATACTTTATAATATATAGAGAGTCCTTAGTAGTGATGGGAACTATCGAATGATTTGAACTATCGATAGTTAGTAACTGAATGATTTGAACTATCGAATAGTTCATTCATTCATTCATTCGAATAAAAACTATAGAATAGAACTATCGAATAAACTATCGAATAAACTATCGAATAAAAACTATCAAATAAACTATGGAGTAAAAACTATCAAATATTCAGTTGCTATTTAAAAATAATATTTTATCAAGTTTTTCACTTTTCATCCGATTTCATCTTAAAGAAGCATCCATCATACATTGAAGTACATAATATAAAAATCGTAAAAAAAAATTGTCGAGAAATGACCACTGGAAAGGATTTGTTTCCTTTTCTTACACTTTTTATTTTTGCTCGTCCACATGCAAAATTGCAAATATCAAAAGTATATACATACCTACCTACAATAATCCAAACCAACCACACAGTTGCATCATATTTTTGTCTAACCCATTCACAACCCTTTACAAAATCCACTTGTTGACACATATACCTGCTGTTTGTGCGTGCGCGAATGTTTTGCTTCTTCCGGCGCCATGTCTCGTCAAGTGATTGAAAAGATGGGTTTTCCCACTAATTAGGATCATAAACTATACACTGGCTGAACAATGAACATGTTCCGCTTCCCAGGTCAAAGAGTTATTTTTTTCTCTTTTGTCACTTTTTTATGACACCGCACTGACCGACGGATAACTTCTTTTCTTTTCATGCACCGTGCTGCCTTTCTTTTTCTTTTCTTTACCGCCTTTGTTTTGAAAATATGGGCACTCCAACATAAAACACATAAATTCAGTTCTGAAAAACTTTCAAGATATCATTTGGAAGATCGCACAATATGTGTATCATCATTCATCTTCCTTCAGTCCTTCCTTCAAATGCAGATAAAATCATTTACAATTAAATTGTGAAATCAAGAGAAAAGTAAATAGTAGAGAAATAAAATTATGACTGAATTAAAAAAAAAACAATCTAATAGACTGAAAGAAAACAGTAACTGAATATGAAAAAATTCAAATGAAAAAGCTATCGTTTGAAAAAACTATTCAAATGAAAAAACTATCGTTTGAAAAAACTATTCGAATGAAAAAACTATCGAATAAAAAAAACTATTCAAATGAAAAAACTATCGTTTGAAAAAACTATTCGAATGAAAAAACTATCGAATAAAAAAAACTATTCAAATGAAAAAACTATCGTTTGAAAAAACTATTCGAATGAAAAAACTATCGAATAAAAAAAACTATTCAAATGAAAAAACTATCGTTTGAAAAAACTATTCGAACGAAAAAACTATCGAATGAAAAAACTATTCGAACGAAAAAACTATCGAATAAAAAACTATCGAACGAAAAAACTATTCGAATGAATGATTTTAAACTATCGAATGAATGAATATTTTACAACTATCGATAGTTTGATAGTTTTTATTCGATAGTTCCCATCACTAGTCCTTAGATACCTCAGGTGGAATACGTGAAGCATGCATTGCATCGTATAGTTTAGCTACTAGCTGTAGCTCTTCCTACTTTGAGCGAGGGAAAAGTCTCACATTCGAAATATTCAAAAACTTCAAAGCGCACAATGAATTATTATTGGCCACACAGCTATATTTGATAGGAAAAAGGATACGAAAAAGGAGCACACATACAACACACTTATACAACTTATTCTATCTGCACAGTTTAAAGTTGAAGTCGAGTGAAGATGTAACGAAAAAAAAAAAAAAATTGAATTACATGAAATACGTAAAGGTACTCTCTTTGCATCCTTGAAAGGATTTATCTTAAGGATGCATATCGCCAGTAGATTTCAATGAGATAATAAAATTTTGCACCAAACTAAGTTTGATAAATTGATAAGGTCTTAAGATAAATTGACTTACACAAGGATGAAGCTTTATTTGTCTACCATGGGTAGTCCAAAAAGTGGGTAAAGTTAGGACAGCGTTGAAGTATGGTCAGTAAAATTTCATAGAAATTGAAGTTTCTCAAAAATCTTTTTAGGGGTTAAAAGATTTCCTTCGAAAATTTCGTTCGAGATAAATAATTTTGGAAATAATTATTGGAATAAATTTATAAGGACATAAAATTTAAAATAATATCTGATGAAATTCACCTGAATCAAAAAGGTGCTCCGGTTTCTGGTGAATGGATACCTACCAGACTTTTGTGTTAAGGTTGCACCCTGTATCTATATCCCTTTGCTTTTAACCATTTTTTGTTTTCTGAAATCGTTTAATATATCTTCTTGCTGTCAAAATTGAATCGTATATCCTGGCAGAAAGAAAAGTGCACTATAGCTGTAACTCATCTTTACCATATGACTTGTGTATAGGAAGGTATCTACAAAAATGTGTGTGTGTAGGTGTTTTGGTGTAACTAACATACACTTTGAACTTTTTTTTTTTTTCTTGTTTGCTACCCCACACGGATATCTATGGATAACCAAAAGAATTGTGAGGCTCCAAAGTTAGAAATAAAGCGGGCTCATAAATTTCCAGATGGATTGCGAAAAAGAGAGCAACTTCCTGGAAGAACGAAGCGACAGCTAACTTGAAGTAAAAAAATCTAGAAGAAAAAAACATAGAAATTGCAAATAAAATTGCACCGAACCAGTGCGAGGGTGAAGAGTTAACGGTAACTGTAACTCGAGAAAAAAATGGCAAAAGTTTACGTTTCAATTTAATCCGATGCTCAGATTTGTGGTGCTTTGTGCAAATAGATTTCTAGCGCAACACATAAATAAAAAAAGAAAATAGAAGAAGAAAAAAAAAACTTGACTCGTCTGTTGATGGCTAACTTTTAAGTTATCGTTTTATAGGGTGCTTCAAAAGGTCATTTGGTGATTTAAAGTTCACACCAGTTTCGGATTTGAGGCTTTAAAAGAATTGTTATTGTGTTACTGGAAGCTATTACCCAATTACGCTGAAGTCAAATGAAGGTTATAATATGCTAAAATGGTATGTATTTATGTACGCATGTGTATCTTCCTCTATTGCATCATAACTTCCAAAATGCATCTTACTTGCCTGCTAGTTATAAGCTAAAGGACATCATTTTAGTTTTTGAACTTTTATTATTTTTTTTTTTTTTGAATCACTTCGGAAAGCTGTTAATGGAGATAAAAAAAAAATTCATAAAAAAATATTTATTGCAATACAAAAATTTTACATTAAAAAAAATGTTATTGCAACTGAAAAATATTTGCATTGACAATTAAATATTTGCGATTTTGCATTAAAATATTTGCATTTAAAATAAAATTTGTATTGCATTATTTCAAATAAAAAAATTTTGGCATTAAAAAAAAATCAATCCAAAATGTGTGCATTAAATATTTTTTTGTAATATTCGTCGAATTTCTTACAATTTAGAAAAAAAAAAAATATTACATTGTTCATCGCACATATTTTTCATCTATTTTTTTTTTTTTTTCAATGCAGAAATTTTTTTTTTGCATAAACTAATAAATATTTTTTTTTATTTCAATTGATATTTTTACTACGAGATACAGCATCAGTTTGCAGTGTTTTTTTATTTCATTGAAAGCACCCATTCGTTTGACAATAAATTGTCTATTAGATCATCAAATTAATTTTTGATAAAACTTGTGCTTTTTAGACCAGCGCCAATCCGGTTTTCAGAGGGCAAAACTTGAAAAAAATTATTAGCAGCGTAAGGTGTATGAAAGGGGAAAAATGTCTGTCAAAAGTAGAACTCCTATCGAGAAATGTTTAATACAAAAGTTGTAGATAATAACAATATCTACAACTTTTATTCAAAAAATTTTATATATAACCTGAAGAACATTGAGAAAAATTCAAAAATACGATTTTTTTTATCTTTTACAAAAATTGTTAGATTTTAACAAAACCTGGTCAAAATTTACTATGATATGCTTTTTATCTATTTGAAATGGGTTTTTAGAAAAATAATAATTTTTGGATTTTTGACGAATTTAATTGGAAAAAATAGCCAATTTTTCAATCAAAGAAGTTAGCCAAAAAATTATAATTATAATAATTATTTTTGACTTGTAATAAGTTTGGAATGCTGTTATTAAGTTCAAAACCTTTCATTTAAGACTAGGTATTATAGAAAAAATACAATTTTAATTCAGAATGCATTGAAAAAAATAAAAAAAAAAAAGATTTTTATGATCGATTTTTTTTAAATAACAGTAATATTGGCGTGAAATATTTTTCTCTATAAAACCGATTATACTTTTCTAATTGCATTAGACCTTTTAAATTTGAATCTAGCTTTAGAATGGCTCTAACGTGCCAAGTTTGTGAAGAAACGAGTTTTGAACTTTGAAAAACACTCTTTTTGTGATAATTTGGCATGGTAATATCTCAAGACCGTAATGTTAATGTTAAAAAAAAACAATAATATTTTTTTTTTTAATATTTTCATGTGCTGAGCTCGAATCCAAAGTCAGAAAAATTCTATAACATTACGATTTTGAGATATTGCCATGCCAAAATATCACAAAAAAAAGTGTTTTTCAAAGTTCAAAATTCGATTTACACTGAGGGAAAAAACAACTTAAAATCAACGAAAACCATGTTGATTCAACTATTTTTCGGAATGATTTTGCGTTGAAGACGAAAATTTTAAATCGTTAGTTTAAAGTGGTTTACCGTAATAAAACATAATTAAATCAAATTTGTTTCAACTTTAAAAAAAGCATCAATTTAAAAAAAAAAAAGAAAAAATGGGCAGTCGCTGGGGATCGAACCTTCAACTCTTGGGTTACTAGGCGAATGCTTTACCAAAGTGCTATCTCACTGTTGAAAATTAGAGTGATAAAATGCAACAAAAGCTGAAGTCCGACAAAAATAAAAAAATTTCTTACGTTGTTTCAATTTTATTTTGAAGAAGTTTCATGTTAATTCTTTCAACATTAAATCAGTATTTATCCTACATTTTCCCACCACCCTTATGCTGCTAATAATTTTTTTTTTTTTCAAAAATTATTGGCATTGGTCTATATTGCAATATGTTTTCAGTTCTTTATCAAGTTTTCTTCTCAGCTCTTTTGTTTCGGTCATAGAATTCATAAATTCAGTTTATTCATTCTTTTACATCACGGTTAAGTTCTAGAATCACCCTTTAATAGTCTACTAGGTGGGAGGAACAGGAGAAAGTGCGATTCTAGAGAAAAAAAAAATATAAAAACTTTTAGGATCACACAATAGAATAGGAGAACACCATTTGTTACCCTTTTGCCTTCAGTTTCTTTTCATATCATCTTTCAGATTTATTCTTTACATATACATTTTTTTTTTGTAATCTCGTATTTTCTAGAGCAGACTAGTGGTGCTGCCAATTTCCCGTGGCTTGTTGTATATGTGTAGTGTTTGAAGAGATACAATAACAAAAACGAAAAAAATCATCCTCAGGATATTCGAATTCCGATTCAAATGGAATAACTTGCGGAATTATACATATATCTACCTCTACACTTATACACTCTTATATATTTTTCACTATAAAAGCTTCACTTGGCGCTGCTAACGTATACAAAAAAAATAACTCTCCTGTTCCTATTCCTTATTCTGAGCTATGGTAGCGGCGGCGGTGGCGGGCGGGCGCTTATAGACAATTTTCTATATTTATACACTTGGCTATACATGATTATTATAGCACTATACTATTGAACATTTTTAAGCAACAATAGATAAGTGTTTCAATGGTTCATGGCGTTTTGTTTGTTCTTTTATTCAAAACGGAGAAAGGCAGTTACGCCATACAAAACAAACGTAAAGTAGAGGTAGCCCGATATAGTAGTAGGTATAGATAATAATATTGCATAGAAACAAGCAAGCAGATATATAAAATGAATGAAAAGAATATTGGAAAATACTCTTAGGGTTAGAAGGACTATTGTTGAGCTATACACAGCAGCGATAACAGAACAATAACTCAATGGCGTATACTACACAGCCAATGCCAATAACAGGATATGATTTCAATTTTCAAATGAAGGATGTGTTTACATTTCAATGTTGTTTAATATTTCATTTTTTTTTTTTCTATTTTATATTTTTTGTTTTTACCTAAAGGGATTGAATGGGTTTGCCAGAAGAAATGAAAAAAAAAGTAGGTACATTTATTAATGTTAAGATTATATCTATGAATTTGAAAGAATTTTTTTTTGGAGGCAGTCAGTCTGACTGGCGATCATTCTATAAGATTTTGATTGTGATGGGGTACCATAAAGGGATCGCTATTGAATATAAATATATATTATAAATGTGCTTTTTTTCTCAAAAATCAGTCTTAAGGGCGCAACCCATAGAATCCATTGTGTGCTTTGCATCAATCAATTCGTTGAGGTTGACGGAAGGGAAAGAAAGGGGTGACCCATATTATATTATTATTTTTGAAAGTCCACGATTCATAAAATTGTAGAAGGAAATAACCATCAGGGTTGTAAAAATATCAATTGAACAAAAATGCATTTGTAACTAAAAAAAAAATATTATAAATCGTCAGTTTTAAGAACGGAATAAGTCAATTTTGCAAAATTGTTGGGAAAACGCAAAAAATTGAATAGCTTCTATATTTTACTGTTTTCGTGTAACGCTTAGTTAAAGCATAATCAATAGCCTGAAATAATGGATTTTTTCTGTTCTTTAAACTTATGAAATTTTTTTAACCCTGTTAGACCAGGGTCGATAATTTTTGAAACCAAAAAAAAATCATAGTAGGATGAAACCCATTGGAATTTTTCTACGAAATTTGGTGAAAACTTACCTTATTATGTCCCAAATACACTGTAATTTATTTGATTTAAAATATTAATTTATTCACCTTATTTTGACTTAATACCAAAAAAACACCCTAATTTTCAATCCAAAATTCACGTGTCAAAATATCAGCTTTTTTCAAAAAGTCGGTATGCATTTCGTTCGTTAAAATGTCTGTTTTCTGATAGTGTAAAAAAAATTTTACATTAGTATACTATAGAACATGTTCTAGTAAAATTCAAAAAATGAAAAAAGCTTGAATTCAAAAAAAAAAAATTTTATCATTGTTTACAATTTTGGCCTATTTATTCAAATTTACACTTTAATTACTCAAAAAACGTAAGATTAATCAATGTTACATGTTACCGATTTTTTGAAAAAAGTTGATATTTTGACTCGTGAATTTTCGATTGAAAATTAGGGTGTTTTTTTGGTATTAAGTAAAAAAAAAGGTTAAAAAACTAATATTTTAAATCAAATAAATTACGGTGTTTTCGGGATATAATAAGGTGAGTTCACCACATTTCGTAGAAAAAAAAAAACATTTTTTTGAAAAATATAAAAATAAAAAACCAAAAACACGGTTTTTTTAATTTTTCACATAAATTTTGAGGTTATGTGAAAAAATTGTTAATGCATAAGTTGTAGATCTTTTTATTACCTACAACTTTGCCGTACAACTTTTTTCTATAGGATTTGTAGTTTTGCCGGAAATCGAGATAGGTATACCATTTTTTACCATTAAAAACTCAACCCACCTACTTCCCGAACTCGGCTCGCCCTTAATTTATTTTTCCTTTCATTCTTATCATATTCTCCTCCTTTTCCAATGGGTTTCATCCTACTATGATTTTTTTTGTACTTTTTAATGTTTTAGAAGGCATCGGCACTGGTCTATGTAACTTCGACACCCAAAATATTTTGTTTGTTTTTTTTTTTTCATTTTAGAAGTTTTGTCTACGCCTTAATATAACATTTGCATCAAAAAGTCAATTTAAAAAAAAAGTGGACTTATTTCGTTCGTTAAAACTGACGATTCTTTCTATTATTATAATATTGAACCTATTGCATGTTCAAACACCCAAAATTGTAAAAAAGTTGACGAATATAAAAAAAAAATTATTTAGGAATTCACACATTATGCAAAAAATTTTTTATTTCCCAAAAATGTTTTTCCATGCAAAATATTTTTAATTGCAATAAAAATTTTATTTTCAATGCAAATATTTTTCAATTGCAATAATTTTTTTTTTAATTCAAAAATTTTTTATTTGCAACGCCTAAATATTTTTTTTAATGCAAATATTTTGCAGTTGCAAACAAATTTTTTTTGCATTCCAAATTTTTTTCAGTTGCAATAAATATTTTTTTTCATTTGTACCTAATCGAAAAAAAAGCAATAAAAAAAAAAAATGATTTTTTACAACCCTGAAAAAACACAGTTTTGAGTGCTGAAACTGCCCGGTGTGCTCTCAGAAAATGAAAATCGAACTGATCTATTTTTAAAAACTGAGTCAATGGATCTGGCAGATCGAAAAGTTGACAACTCAGCTACTTTTTCCTTCGCGTTCGTCGGAATCTGTCCGATCTGTCGCTTATGGGTCGATGCTCATAAGAACGAGTCCAGAATTTGTCTTGCGCGTTTGATTTTATTATACTTTTTCAATATGTTACAAAATTAAGAACAAAAAACGAATTTTTTAATATATTCTCGATTTTTGGACCTCAAATGTCTATTAAACGGTTAGATAAGCGAAAAAAGTGTATAAGGACTTTTTTGTAGATCTTCCAATTTCCTACAAGAATATGTAAAGAAATTTGCTAAAAAGTCAATTTATAATAAAATTATTTTTTTTAGGAGAAGCTTGATGTAAAAATGGAAAATTGCGAAGCGGAGGATCTTCCCATTAATATAAAGTGCTCATATTTGTGTGTATATTCTAGAGGTGTCTAGCAATCGATTATTCGGAGTACAGAATCAAAAAAAAAAAGAATTTCGATTTTTTCTGACCCACCCTAATATCCATATCATAGTCAAAGATAACCAGGTTAAATGAAATGGTTCAAATCACAAATTAAGTTTTTTTTCTTCTTTCTTTGATCCGTTCTTAATAAAATGAATAAATCTAAACCTTGTAAATGTTATTTTTTTTTTTAAGGATAAAAACTTAGCCTTAACCCATTTCTGTTAAACAAAATCATTGCCATGGGGTCAGTCTCATAGTTCAAAGCACTCTCCTTTTTAATTATATCCTTATTTTAAACTAATTAGATCTCAGAAGTTTATATTTTTGCTTTGCATTTCTTCTTCGTATAGCAACAAAAAAAAAAAAAGAAGGAATTAATCAGAACTCTATTAATTACTCAGAAGTAGCAAAAGCAAGGGTCCATCAATTGATGATGAAGAAGAAACAACAGTAAAACGAAATCGGGCGTATTATACAGTTCCAAGAACTTAAATTTATGTTAATTCCCTCTTAGATCCTTAGAATTAGAATGAGTGTTTTTTTTTTTTTTTTGCTTGTTTACGTCTTCTTGCACTTGTACATGATTTTCTTTTAACATCCTTTTCTTTTTTTTTATGGTTAATTTGTATATTTTTTTTTCTTATTTTCTTTTGTATACATTTTTCTCTGGTTCTCTTCTCTGTCAACATTTCGTAATTTATTAGCAGCTTTGTTGTCGTTTTAATTTAATTAGTGGAAACATGCGGTTGTTGCTGGAATTTAAACCCCCAACATGTATATACAACAGAAAAGAAGAAAAATCCTTTTTTCATTTGTTGTTTTTTTTTTTTATTTTTTTTTTCTTGTAAAATCTTTAATGAAGAGAATTATTGATAAGATTTGAAGATTACTTTCTAATTGTAGGTTTAATGAGATCTTTGATGATTTTATTAATTGGGACATCAAATAAATTAAAGGGTCAGAGGTTTTATTTCGGTATAGTTCAAGTCCTTGACAGTAATTGCTTTTAAACAAGACTTTATTATTTATTTAGTCAAGTAAAATTTAATAAAGATTTCAATTTACTATACGGAGAGGAAAAAGACTATGGAAATAATTTTATTAAGCTCTGAAAATAAGAAGAATTTTCAATTAAATCTTTCATGTCTCGTTTCTATTTAATTGTTAAAGGATTTTATTTTTTTTTTTTCTTTAATCAAGAGCCCTTTTAGATATTTTTTAATAATTCTATCTACTTTTATTAGAGGAAATTGTTTTGATAAATTTATCTTTTAATTTTTCTAAATCACATGGCTTGTCATTCCTTCAGGGAAAAAACCTTTTAGTTACTCAGAGCTCGATTAGGTCAAAATTAATTTTCTTAATTTTGTCTAACCAGTCAGTTTTTGTTGGAATTAATGCCTTTATTTACGCAGCACAAATCTAACCTCAATAATATTATAACTATCCGAAAACCTGTGTGCAATAATATTATTAATTACTTTTCATTAAAATTCATTTGAAAAAAGAAAACCCGAAAATGAATGGTTAGCCACAAATTTTTAAGTGTGAAACATTTTAATTAAAGTATTTTATCCAATTGCATCATGATGGTCTACGGAAGTGAGATTTAAATTGTTAAAAACCATAGTTATGGTTAAAAACACTTCTTGCTCTACCGATTGCATTTATAATCCTTCATTGTAGATATAAATGCTGCACTGCGTATTTTGTTCTTTTTAACATTTTTGGTTTTATCAAACAGCAGATATGGTAATAGACTGTGTTTTTAAAGTTATACCTACTGCTTTTCCTGTAGTGTTTTTTTTCTTAAGTTGTGACACTATCTGTCCCATAGGGCGAAATATCTAAATAATATTTAGGTACCATAGCCGTATTTAGGGGGGTTATGGGGTGTAGAATCCAAATACAGACATATTCGATCACATCTCGTTTTTGAAATTTAAATCTATTTAAAAATTCGGTATATATCCATATATTTAGAGAGTACCTATGTATATTCAACATTTCGATATTTTTTTGTTTCAAATTATAAAATTAAACAATTTCCGTTTATTGTTAAATTTCAAAGTGAAGTATAATTAGCCTTAATATTATAATTATAATTTATATTTATAATTTATTTATAATTTATAATTTCACTTTTCATATATGACGTTTCAATCTTATTTCTGCGATGCCTAGAAAATAAAATGCACGGCTGGGTCGCACGAACTTGCTCTTGTAGTTCACAGTATCTTTATCTTAAATGTCAATTGGAAATTTAAGATTTTATTTAGTGTAGAGAAAAAAAAAATCAAAAAAAAAAAGTTTAAAAATTAAATTAAAATTTTTTTTTTCAAAAATGTTTTTAAAAATATTTTTTTTTTACATTTTATACTTCAAAGTGATGTCTGTAAATTTTTAATAAAATTGACTTATGCTTTGATGAAATATATGAATTTAAAAAACATGTCAATTTTTGAAAAACGGCAATGCCATATTTCCGTTCTCCGCATTTTTTGAGAAAAACTAAAACGCAGTTTTGTTAGAATCAATAAGTCTATTACGTATACCAAATTTAATCAAAATCGTTAGAGCCGTTTTTGAGAAAGTTGCAAGACCTCGAAAAAGTTATATGGGAGATATGCGTTAAAAAGGAGATATTAAAATATGTAGGGAATAACCTAAAAAGCATCTGTTCCAAGTTTCAAGCAAATCCATCCATTCGTTTAGGCCCTAGCTCAATGTACAGATGGACGCACAGACACACAGACGCATAGACCGACGGACGGCATGACGAAAACCACTTTTTTGATCTTCTCCATTATCGTAATGTTGGTTTTGAATAAAACCTCAAATTTTTTTTTTTACACGAAACCAATAATTGCCCTATAGATACGGTGACCATCCGTCCCGGTTTACCCCGGACTGTCCCGTATTTCTACTGCTTGTCCCGGGTTTTTATTTAAGAAACCCGTTACCTATAAGTGTCCCGTATTTTGTAATTTGTCCCTTGATTGTCCCGTATTTGCACATTCTCTGATTTTTGTATTCCATATTTTAAATACTTTGTACGGAAAACAAGGAAACAGAGTGGCTGGAAATAAAAATTTTTCTAATTTTTCGGATAAAGCATTAAGCCTTGTTCGCTGCTGACGCAAAACGAAAACTTTTCTATGTCTCCAAAGTAAAAAAAAAAAATTTTGCTGCAAGAAAAATTGCCTGCGGACAAATAAATGGGAGTGACAAACGATTGAAAACTCTCAATATATTCTAGCACAGGTAAGAATTTCGTTACCTAAGCTGCGTATTGTGAACGAAAGGCTAAATTTTCGTTTACGATTTCCTTGTGCTGGTTTTGTATGAAAAATTTCGTTTCGCCTCTAGACTAGGCTCTAGTTTTTGAAGTGAAAATTTCTTTAGTATCGTAGTGATTTGAAACAAGATGAAACGAAAACGCGACACGACTTTAACTTGTTACAACTTTTTTGTTTTAATAGATAGATGAATTAAATTTGTACTGTAGATAGGTAATTAAATACATTATAATTGTACAAAATTTCAGTTAATTTCATATTCAAAATTCGGAGATAACGGTAAAAAGATGTTCTTTTAAAACACACGTTATATCTTTTGATCTAGAGCACATGCAAATTTGATTTAACTCTAATACGCATGCTGATAACATAACCTTTTATTTGATATATCCCACATAACGTTACGTGCTCTACAAGTTACACAATCTTAAATTGAAAAAAATTTAAATATACCTCAAAACACCTGTGCAGATCTGTTGGCGATGACCAGCTACCAGTGTAGGAAGTACCATAATCTCAGTGTGGAAATTCGACATGGTTGACTTTAAAAAATTCTAACTTCTCTTGTAGACATCTTTGAAATAAGATTTATGCATCATTATACAAGGTGAAACAATAAGCTTTCACATGGTATAAAATTTTTTATAGGTTGTCAAACAAAAAAATTGATTGAATAGCATGAGAACGTAAAAATAAATGTTTTTTTTTTGCTTTTTGGATGAAATTTCATCGAGTTTAAAAAATTCTAGCTCTTTTTGTAGATGTCTCATAGACTTGATCGATATATATATTTTGAGCTAAGACAATAAGCTTTCAGATAATATAAAATTTATCTAGGTTGTCATATAAAAAACATGGATTTGAAGGTGATAGAATAAAAATAGGTAGATTTTTTCTATTTTTTTTTTGCAAGTGAATTGCACACATGTTTTTTTTTTTTTAATGTTCGTCAATTATTTAGTTCCAGCTTCTGTTTGTCAGGTTGCTACACCAGGTAAAATGTTTTCGAATAAAGAACAACATATGGAAGAGTCAAGAACCCAGATAAGTTTCAAAACTTTTAAGGACATGTTAAAAGTTGTGTTAAAGATCATACTATTCTAAAATCATTTAAAATAAATTTTCCCGATTTTGACTAAAAAATATTTTTTCAAGCAGTTATTAATAGACATTATCATGAAATTATTTTCTTGATTTCTGATTTCGTAAACACTCCCATAAAATCGTTTATCGTTGATATCAAAATAGGGAAAAATTATGAAAACTCATTTAAAAAAATTTAATTTTTTTTTGAAAAATCAATATTTTCAAAACCATCTAACAAATTTTTTATCTGTCCCGGGTTTCGCTTCCAGAAATATAGTCACCGTACCTATAGAGCAAGTAAAAAGTTAGAATTTTTCAAAGCCAACCATGTCGAAATTCCAAACTGAGATTACGGTACTTCCCACACTGGTGGCTGTTCATGATCAACAGATCTCCATAGGTGTTTTGAGGTATTTCGCAAGTTTTTTAATTTAACATTGTGCAGCTTGTAGTGAATGTACAGTTATGTGCGATATACCAAATGAAAGGTAACATCATCAGAATGCTCAATAAAGTTAAGTCAAATTTGTATTTGCTTTAGATCAAAAGATAGAACCTGTTGAATAATAAAACTTTATTTTACCGTTATCTCAAAATTGTGACTACAAAATCGATTGAAATTTTTCACAGATATAGTCCTGTCTATTAGCTATCTACAATATCTGTTGTATCTATTTATCTGTTGAAGAAAAATAGATAAAAATAAAGAACGGTTAAAAAAGGTAAAAAAAACTTGGGACAAAAAAACTTGTTTTTCTCGTTATTTGGTAAAAAATCATTTTTTAATACCAATTTTTTGTACATGTATGCGCACAGTCATAGATACATGTTCTATAAGCTTGAGATTTTTTGAATGCTACAAAAAATTTTAAAAAATAAAAACTCACCCAAAACTACCCCAAAATAAGTAGGTGTTTTTAAAAAATTCATATTTCGAAACGCAGAGACTTAAAAAAAAATCCGTGTCAGAGCCCTAACTTTTTTTTATTATCTTTCGAATGACGTTTTTTATATTGTCAAAAAAATTCCCCTACCTATAATCACTACTTTGTCAAAGGTCTACCTCATGTTTTAGTTTTAGAAAACAAATAATAGCTTTGGTTGGTCAGTCTTGCAATAAGTTAATCTATTGATTAAAAGGAAATTTAACTCTTTACATTGTCGCGTTTAGAAAATAGCAAATTTTTTTGAAATTTTGTTTTACACCTATTTACCCTATTAAAAGATGGAATTTTTTAAAATCCTTCAAATTTTTGTATCTCTAATTGGATGGAAGGGTGTTTTTTCGTGGACAAGAGGGAGGGGGTGAACTTAAAAAATATAACAAAATTGTTTGTGAAATATCATCATGTTTTTAAGGTATTTTTTAATGCTTAATCGAATGACATAAATATAAAGTCAATACTATTGCTCTAAGAAAATTTAATGCCGTTTAAAAACAATCGTTCTTGTTTTTTTTTACTTCAACAGGTAAATATTATCGAAGCCCATGTGAAAAACAAGATACATTGATAAAATTTGTAATGAAGGTTTTAGATAAAGTAGGGACAAAAGGTTCATAAATTTTCTAAAAATATTTTTGGTGAAAGGGTGTTTTTTTTATGGGTTAAGTTGTGTGTGAGAAAGGTGTCATAACAGCATCTGACATATGTTTTGTTAATTTTTTAAACTTTGTGAAAAAGTTATATCTGTTTACTTAGAATTAACATAGTCTACAAAATTATCTTGAGTGAAAGGGTGTTTTTTATTTATGAAATTATGAGATTCGGAATTAGTACCAAAAAAACTGTGAAAAAAAAAATGTTACATTAATGAAAATTGGTACAAATGTTTAATTTTTAACAGAAACCAAGAATCTAGCAGTCTTTACAAAAATTTTATGTGAAAGGGTGTTTTTTTTTAAATATAAGAAAATCTGCGATGAGTCAGATAAAATCAATGGTATAAAAGGTACCCTTAAGAAATTTATTTAAAAGTGTTGTCTTTCCTATGGGAATTACGAATAACATCAGTTTATATATTTTTTTTTTGTTTCATGTGAAATGGTGTTTTTTTAAGGTGTAGTGGAAATGTGGGTATATTGAAAAAAAGTAAGTATCTAATGATAATGATACTCTATTAAAATTCAGCAATTATGTTACTTTTGGGATTAAAAACAAGAATCTAAAGTGCCTATCATTGTTAAAAAGGTGTTTTTTTTTAGTGAAAACAAAAATGATGAGCCACTATAATGAAATTTTGTAAAGACTTTGAATTTGGGATAGAAAGCAAGAATAAGTATAGTTAAAAAAAAAGTTTAGGTGAAAGGGTGTTTTTTTTTCGAAGTGATAGTAAAATCTATAATTGGTCCCAAAAAGTCAATAATTCATTTTATTTTTGGCTTCGATGACAAACAACGTTTATGCTTAGTTCCCAGACGTTTAACACGAATTATTGGCTTTTTAGGACCAATTACAGATTTTAATATCTTTTCGAAAAAAGCACCCTTAAGCACATAAAAACTGCAACATTTCTAGACCAAATGTGATGAAAATCTTGCATTTTTTGGCAACACTTCCACAAAAAATAGAGATATTGTGTCAAGTTTTAAAGCTAATTTAAAAGAAGTCCTACGAGTAACTATCTTAATCGGTGCTAATCGGATATCGTTTTTTGTGAGTAGAAGTTAACTAACTAATTTCTTCTGCCTCTTATCTGAATTTATTCACCTCTCCTCGTTAAAAAAAAGGCTCTATCAAATGACATTAAATACTAACAAACTTGTAGACTTATTATTTTGTGTAGGTGTGTAGGTAAATGTATACAACATGTAGAAAATTTTCACAAACGGTTAGGTATTAAATCAAAGCAAGAACCTCTTTAAAACCCAAAAATAAATTTTTTTTGTATGTTTCCCACGGAGTATGCTATCTGGCTTTAGAGTGTAAACGTTGCCCTGTTTATTTCTCACTTGAATTTTGAAAGGATTTTGTTTTCATGCAAAACTAACAGTAAGCCGCAAAGAATAACCACCTTCGCAACACCAACAACAACAACAAAAACACTTAAAACTTATAACAATGAAGAAAACATCAAATAGAAAATGAAGGAAGGACCTTCTTGAGTCCTTTTATAAGAACTAAAAAAAGCACCTCTACAAACCATGTACTTCTTCCATCTGTATAATACTACAGAGTACAGATATTCTCATACTTCTTTAAAATTATTTATACGGTTTCAGTGGTTTTGTAGCTAAGTATCCTTGGCACACAAAGAATATCCTCTTTTTCTTTTGCTCGTTCTTTTTAACTCTCTGCTCAACCAACTTAACGAAGAAGATTGTTTTAATTTTTATGCAGTGCAGGCGTGTATAACAGTAAATACCAAATAAAGCCACGCTAAGCGTTTACTGAATGAATAAAGCACAAATCTCGCGCAAGGACGCTCACATCAATATAGGACTGAGAGTGGAGGTTATACTCATATACATTATATCCCGCACCATTATTGCAGCATCTAAAGAAGAAACGCTGCAGCAGCAGCAGAAGAAGTAAGCGAAACAGAGTTTCCCAAATCCGCAATTCTGAGGCTTGAGGCTTAGTAGTGTATTGGGCTGATTTTCTTGGACAGACATTAGGGCTTGGCGGTGGTGGTGATGGTGTTGGTGTTGCAAGAAGTTGAAAGTGCGCTCACATTGTTGGATTTTAGCTGGCGCCCGTACCGCATCCTTGCGGGTGTTCTTGCTTCTGCTGTAAATTGCTTAATTTTGTGGTTTACAGTTTGCTTTGCCTTAAAGGCTTTTTGCTAGCTCTGCTCTCCTTCATCTCCTTATTCTGCTCAGCAACAAAAACTTTAGCTTATTTTTTAGATGATAGAATATGAGTTGAGTAGATATAAAGGAGTGAATGTATTTTTTGGCCAAAAATGGGCGGTGGTCGGTATATATAGTTATGTTTAAGTTTTGCAAAAGTTGGTTTTTATAGTTAGGTGGTACTCATACACTTTTCTTGATGGCTTAAGGAGATTTCTAGAGTTTAACTTTAGTTTATAATACAAGTTAAGGAAAAGCTGTAAGTAAAATACACATACAAAAATAGAAAGGAACACAGAAACGCGACGAACACCACTATCGCCAAGGGTATTGAAAGGAATTAGTAATTGGAATAAACTTCGACGGGAATTAATTTAAGTTGAAAGATTTGTTGATTTTATGAGAAACAGTTTATGAATTATTATTATTATCTATTATTAAAGGAGATCAAGGGACTTGACGAAACTGAAAGCGATGTGATTAATGGAAAATTTAAAAAAACAATAGATACTAATTTTCCTTGAAAAAGTTACTATCGAAATGGCAAATACAATCAAAATTATGCTCCAATACAAAATTATTGAATTATCTCAACACCAATTTGAATTTTCTTAATATGAATTAATATATTGGAACAATTTACATTAAAAAAATACTTTTGTGCTTTTATAAAAAATTAATATTTTTATTAGACAAAAAACAATGTTTTTATTTAAACTTCTCAAAAAAGCTGATTTGTTTTAGAAAATCTAGCACTCCTTGGTCAGAAAAATTAATTCATGATTTTTTAAGATTGATATTGACTCAGAGTTTCATCTTCTATAGAAAGGTCAAAGTCCCAGAAAGTCCCTTGAGAAAAAAATGAAAATGAAAAAAAAAAAAAGAATGCAAAAATATTGGGTCCCGCAATTCGATCTGTCTTTTAATCTTTCTGTCAGACTCTCTGTCAGTTTGTCTGTATATATTTTGAGCTACAGCCTTAACAACTACTGAAGTGATTTTCAACAAAATTCATAGTTATTAGTTTTGTGAGGTGCCCTTAGATAGTCTATGAACCTTGATTTTAAAAAGTTGGGTCCCGGACGGTTTATTCGCTGCATTTTCCAGCAACAGTAATTAACCTTACACCGAAAAAAAAACCATTAGGTATCAATTTAACATTTTTATTAAAATATCAGCAAAAAATACTGGAAAAATGTGTTTTATGACAATTAAAATATCAAAACAAATATTTTTTTATTATAAGGATGATATTTAAAATTCACATTTTTGAAATTTTTTTTGATACTTTATTATCAATTTATCATATCTATTTTCATCTATTTTTCATTTCAAATGATTAAAAAACATTAAATAAAAACTCTTAATTTGTACTAATTCAAAGGCGCTTTTTGTTTTTTTCGAAGTAAAATGTATGAATTAATAATAAAATTTGATCGGCAATAAGATTTTACTTCACATAGCTTATATGAAAAAATAATAAAATACTTAAATTAATAAAAAAGAAAAAGAAAGAAATATCATTATAATAAACTGAAACGTAGGTAAAATCTAGTCAATATGTCAAATGTCAAAGTGTCACTATCAACCTAAAATTAAAATATTGTCATAATGATATGATAAAATCATATCAAAATTGATATTTTAATTGTTGGACGACTTTTGTCAAAATTAAAAATATTTATTTGATAAATGTTATTATCAAATTTTTTTTCGGTGTAGGTAGCCTGTCATACAAACATTTTCATGATATCTGCGACTTTTTTCGTATAAACAATTTAACCGATTTCCACGAAAAATGTACAAAAATGTTTTAGAAACAAAACAAAGCAACATTTTTAAAAATATTATTTTTTGATTTTTTAAAAATATGTACAATGCACAGTGGTTTGGGTTGTATGGAGATGGCGTCATAATTCAATAACTTCTGAACTACTTGTTCAATAGGGATGAAACTTTCAAGCATGATATAAAGTCTCAAAAGAATTCACCACACCAAATTTCCGCCTACTGACACGCCCACTCACAAATTTTTTTTCTGTTTTTTTTTGTTTTATTAATTTTTTTTAATAGTATATTCAATTTTTATTTCAAAATCAAACTCGAAAAAGTAATTCTCATGTTAAAAAAAAAATAATCAATTATTAAAAATACGAAATTTCAAAAAGTCAAAATTTAACCTTTTTTTCTGGAGAATTTATATTTTCTATGACGGAATTGAAATTTTGTAATTTTTTCTCAACTATCTCGCCACTTTTTACTGCCCAAATGTCATAGACGTTTTTTACACACTACAGGCAAAAATAGATCGTACCTAAGGAAAATTAATATAAAAACAAAAAATCAAAAGGGCTCAAAAAGGCTCAAAACATACAACACTTAAACCTCAATTGCGCAACTTGTGGTCGATTGTGGGTGCTAAGATTATGTTTTTCTTAAAGCTGACATATCATTCTTTATAACAAACAACTTTTTTTGCTTAAGTTAGGTTAAAAACTATTTTAAAAGTTTACTTGAAGATTGACAAAAATAGAAAAAACGCGTAAATGGTACATGACTCTACCCACATAAATATAAAATTAAGCGTTCAAATATGACAAAAAAATTAATAAAATAATCTACACACCTTCCTTTTGTAATTCCATTTCAAAAAAATATTGATAACTTCACTTTTATAAAAAATAAAAATACTTGAATTTTATCAAATTTATTAACACCTGTTTTCAACAAAAATTGAATAATCAGTTCACTTTGAAAGCTAAAACAAAATAGATATCACGTGACTTGTAAGAAAAAATGTATGCAGCAGTAAATATTGAACTATTATTTATTAGAATAAGTCACTTGGGACAGAAAAAACGAACTTTATTTTTTTTATTTTTGTCATATGGGCGAAACCACAGTGCAATGGTCGGAAAAAGTATTTTGACAAAATGAACATTTTTCTAACCGATGAGAAAAATCTGAAACGGTTTAACATAAAATAAGAAAGTTGACGGGTATTTATTCAGTATATTATGGTGAATCGCATGATGGTCAATGTCAGTCATATAGTTGGTATTATGCTTCGAGGCTGCATTTTTTGTATAAAAAGTACTAATTTTTGAGGGAAAAAAATAGACGCATTTTGAAGAATTCACTTTAAATCAGGGATTGACTCCAAAAACTCTAAATTTGGAAATGCCATTCTTTCATCAAAAACTTTGTTATCAAAAGTACACTTTGCATTGAGCTCGAAGAAGACAATTTTACAATGGTTATGGGAAGATAATACAGTATTTATCTCATAAAACAAAAATCGAAAAAAAAAATTGAATTCTCAAAGGGACATGTTGGTAGGCTTCTTTCATTCAAAAACAAAGTTTTATGGACCACATTCTCACAAATCTCTATCTCAATGATCCGGTAAACGTAAAAGAACTGTTGAAGCTCAGTAAAATTTTGGTCAAGTTTGTTCCAGAAGCGAAAAGCACAACAGCATGTCCCTTTGAGAATTCAATTTTTTTTCGATTTTTGTTTTATGAGATAAATGCTGTATTATCTTCCCATAAACATGGTAAAATTGTCTTCTTCGAGCTCAATGCAAAGAGTACTTTTGCTAACAAGGTTTTTGATGAAAGAATGGCATTTCCAAATTCAGACTTTTTGGAGTCAATACCCGATTTAAAGTGAATTCTTCAAAATGCGTCTATTTTTTTAGTGCATTTTTTTCATTTTTTGTCCATTTATGGTAAAGTTTGAAAAGTATAATTGTATAAATATATTTTTGTGTTTTCATATTTGGTAATTTTTAGTTTCCCGCGAAAAATTCAGTTCTCCACAGATTGTTTAACAGACACACCGAAATTATGACTTGATGCACTAATTTTAAAGTTAAGTTCCACCGTTTTACACATTTTTTTTATAAATCGGAGCCTTAATATGTCTGTCAGTTTCTGATGTGCTTGAAACACGTAAAATGCATTACCTTACCTTACCAACGTTGGAAAAGAACGTTTGTCAAAATATTTTTTTCCCTCAAAAATTAGTACTTTTTATACAAAGAATGCAGCCTCGAAGCATTATACCAACTATATGACTGACATTGACCATCATGCGATTCACCATAATATACTGAATAAATACCCGTCAACTTCCTTATTTTATGTTTAACCGTTACAGATTTTTCTCATCAGTTAGAAAAATGTTCATTTTGTCAAAATACTTTTTCCAACTGTTGTAGGTATTTCAAATAAATGAATGTCCTTAAAAAAATTCTTCAAAACAGTATTATGTACTAAGTTTTTTTAATGTTTGAAAATTAATTTCCAAAAACAATGCAACAGTTTTCAGAAAGAAAAAAATAAACAAAAAATTATTTGTTAGACAAGAAATCAAATACTAAGTTAGTTTAGATAATATAACTGGTATAAAAGGTTTTTTCGAAATATTTAACAAACATGTAGGGCGACATTAATAGTCGTTACTCAAGTAAAGATTTTTCTCAACCTAAGCATTCACTTGAGTAGAATAAAATCTTGGTTTGACATAATATTTTTTTCAATCAAATTCACATTGAAATTTTACTGATTTGAGGAAACTATCATATCAAAATAATTATTTTTTAAATAATTCCCTTGCAACGACTATGAATTCGGCTCTTAGGCCCATTTGCTGAAAAGAGTCTTAAATATTTATGTGAAACATAAACCCTTAAGATCTACATAATGGTTTGCGCGAACTTCAAATTGTGTCATAAATTCCTTTAAGTTTAACATAACTTAGGTGAAAGAAATAATTGTAGAACTTAAGCAGTTTATGTTCTACTTAAGCAAATTTATTTTACAAAATACGAGGGAATATGGCTTAAAAAATGCCACGGGTAGTAAAAAAGATTACTTAAAATTAAACTGAACTTACGTGCAAACATATTTTTCATATTAATCGTCCGTAAGGGTAAACTTTTCAATACAAGATTTTGCAGAACACAAATTTTACAGTTTATCCAACTTATTCACTATTTTAGGTTTATGTGACGTTTTTAATTTTATTCTTATGTCAAATACAAATTTTTTAATTTTCGAAATATTAGTAGTTTTTCCAAAAAAGATAAAAGGACACACACAAAAATTTCAACATTTAACCACATTTATTAGTATTTAATAAAAAAAATTCAGAAAACATGAAAAATAATTGAGTTTAAAATTTATTTGACATTTGAATTCAAATTCCCAGGGATTTTTAGCATGAAACTCAATCATTGCTAGGTTGAACATAAATATTTTATTGGAATAAACTAAGTAAAACATAAGAGCTATGTTCGACCAAGCTATGAATCAAATTTATGATCCGTATGAGCAAATGGGCCTTAATACTTGTCTTATATTTCTTATAAAATGAATGAGGCCCATTTGCTCATACTAGTCATAAATTCTCATCTTAGCTAGGTCGAACATAACTCTTGTGTTTTACTTAGTTTATTCTAAGTTGCTAAAAAATATTTATGTTTAACCTAGCAATGATTTACTTTCATGATATAAATCGCTGAGAACTTCAAATTTAAAAGTCAAATCAATAGAAACGTCAAATAATTTAAATAGATTTTGAGCAATTTAGCAATTAATATACAACAATATCGTTAAATTTTCAAGTTTGTTACTTTATCTTGCGGAATAAAAGTGTAAAAAAGTATATTTGAGCCAAAAATAAGTGTTAATTGGTTAAACAAAAATTATTCGTGTGTGTGTGTAAATGTGCTGGTGTGTCAAAATTAGTCAATGAAATATGACAGCAAAATAGTGCCTCATACAAAAAAATGTGGTGTAAATTGTACCATCTGTGGATGGTTTAAGTTAATGAATGTAAGTTTATTTTTATTAAATTGATAATAATTCATGTCCTTTGTACTACCGACATCAATTTTTGAGCGACATTCTTGCTTTTTTCATAAAATAAAAGCGCCTAGGTAGAACATAACAGCTTAAGTTTTACTATTTCTTCCCCCTAAGTTATGTTAAACTTAGAGGAATTTATGACACAGTTTGAAGTTCGTGCAAACCGTAATGTAGAACTTAAGGGTTTATGTTTCACATAAATATTTAAGACTCGTTTCAGCAAATGGGCCTCAGGCCAGATTTAAAATGCAAGAGTATGAGAGGAGGGGATGGTTGATCAAGCTATATGTTGATGCAATATGACCACACTTCAAGATAATTTTTTATACCTATTGAATCAAGTGACACCAAAGATATCTCCAGAGGCGTACGTTAAGTTGCTGGGGCTCCCTTTGATATAAAAAAAAAACAAAAAAACAAATAAAAAAGTACGTATACGCCATTAAAAAAAAAATTGTTGGTCGCTAAGATTTTTAAAGTAATATTTGTTGAGGCCCTTATATAAAATTTAATTTTTCTTCAAAAATGGAATTTATTTTTTTGAAATGAAATATTATGTGACGGGCTACCAATTCATTATGCATTATACTGAAGAAAATAATTTGTCTCTCTTCTACCCAAAGGGATTCATGTCGAATATCTTAACTTTTTGCTTATATAATAAGTTGCCTTCTCTGCATTGGGTCCAGTCGGGGCCCTATCGTCGGTCGGGGGCCCCGGGGCACAGCCATGCTTGCCCCAATGGTGTGTACACCCCTGGATATCTCAATACTTTTTTAAAGTTCTTCTTATGAAATGAATATTAGGTATTTTAGTTCGGCAAAAAAAAATATCAGCGAAAAACCACTGTTTAAAACAAGGTTTTCTAATAAAACTTGCCACTTTAGTTTCAATTATTAAAAAAAAGGACCAAGAAAGTCTATTTTGTATGCCAGAAAGTATATTGTTTGAGGAAACTGGTACTGAATCATCCTGTTGTTATTTAAATCCAATACCTGTAAATTAAATCAAAAATAATATTTAGAATTCTTGCTTGTTTTTCATAACTCTAGCTGCCACTTAACTAACTAACTATATCTATTGTGCTATTTATTTTGCTTTATTGATTTAAAAATGCAGTATTTTGAATTTCCTCCAAACTCTAACAGACTTTTGAACTTTCATAAAAACAAAACTGTTTAAGAAAGCTTTAGTATATATAGTATGCTGTCTTAGTATTCTTTGGATTCATTGCATTCCTTTCAAAATATATTAAGGTACATTTTTGTCTATAAAAAAAATTATGAAAACGATAAATTTCATTTTTATATCCGATAAGAATACTTTTATAACAAAAAAAAAAAATGAAAGTGCTAACAATTGACACAATGTAAAAAAAAAATTTTATGTTTTTATCAAATCACTCAAATTCGACCTGACAGACACCCCTTTTCTTTTCCTGTTCTTGAATGTTCAAATATTGGTTTACCTATACAAACATGTAAACAAAAAAGGATAACAAAACAAAGCACGCACCTACCATAATTCCTGTAACACACAAAAAGTGGAATTTATTAGATACTCCACCACTTTACTCTACCCTACTCTTCCAATCCATTTGAAGAATTTTTTGAAAAAAAAAAATATATATTTTTGCAAACAGTTTTATAGCCTTCAAAACGAGCTAAAAAAAAACCGATAAAAATAATCTAATCAGTTATCCTTTCCCTTTTTTTCTGGGAAGAGGGTTGGAAAGAGAAAAAAAAAATATTATTATCCTCAAGTTGTTTATTTTCTTATTTTATTTTTTTTTTTCTTTAAAACGATTTCAGGCCCATTTTTCTGGAATCGATTGCCCATAAGAATTCATTTCTCTTTTTTTTTTTTTTGCATAAGCTGGTGGGTTTTGCTCGCGATGCTATTCATATACACACTCAAAATATAAGAAACAATCATCCTTAACGGAGGTGTTTTTTTTTTTTTTTTTTTTTTTTTTGTAGAAAAGGATTTTCATAGAAAAAGGTGGTGACAAAAACCTACTTTGTAGCTGCTTAAGCCCCCATTTGAATCTACACAGAAAGTCTGGCGGGCAATGACGTTTGATAGTGATACTCATTTTCTAAATTGTTTTTTTTTTTGCTATGTCAATTCTGCAGACAACAACAACATTTCTTTAACCCTGAAACATTGGTATGTATGTCACCCTTTCATGTATAGAAGAAAACACGGTTCTCGGCGGATATAAAACCATGCCAAGGTCTCCCCTTTTTTACTACATCAGCTTCCGCAATTTCACAAAAAAAAAAAAAGACTATTTTCAGTTCACGCAATCATATTTCAGGATCAACTCAACTATATCACTAGGATTCGTGCCGTTATTTGTGCGTCATGGATTCCTTATAATTTAATCCCATCTCGGGTGATATCCTCTCCCCTTTGCTTATACCAACCCCATATCGCCATACTGCATGACTACGACACCGCTTAACTGACGAAAGTCGAAATAATAAAGAACACGAACTTTACTCCTGGTAACAACAAATAAATCACTTTTGAATGAAAAACAACAACTCGAGCACTTCTGGCAGAATTCTGGAGTGGTTTGGGGGCTTAAGATGAGGATTGCGGGTATACATGGAAGGATTAAGTTAGAAAGAGGCCTTAGGGTTGGTTTAAACCTCCTTCGATTTGATGTGGGATTATTTCTTCCCCTTTTTCTATCGATATCCTTGCAACTATACTTCCAAGGATCACAAACAGGACTATGGAAGAGTTTTTCGATTTCTTTCAGGACTTTCTTGTTCAGTCTCGAAATCAATAACACGGCCCCTTAAATCCTTTCGCCTTTTCAATCATATAAATACGACAATGATGACAATATTTTGCCCTAGAAAATGGACGTAATGCGGTACTGGATTTTGGTTTTGATTGTGATGAGGGAGAGAGGTAGTAGGTAAGTAGTTTACTGCTGGTACTTCAAACATAAGCTTCGTCATTTTCTTCTACTTCCTCTCTCAGCTATAGCGCGTTAAGTTTAACAGATTGACAACTATGCAAACAGTTAAATAGATTAAAATAGGAAATAACAACAACAACAACAAAATAAGCAGACAAGACAAGTAGTTGAAACAAATTGGAAGGATGTGACGCTATGAGATGAGATGAGTATTCCCATTCACAAAAATAATGTCATAGAAGAAGTTCTTATAAGTTTGATGGGGGGAGGTGGAAAGGAGAGGGTAGTTATTGAAGTAGTTGTGCTTTGGTTCTACAAGAGAAAGGATATTTTTGTTGAGAAGAGTTATAATATCTTTGGCATCTAAAAGGGATTTTACGATTGTCTTCAAAAAGTGAAGACATTTTTTGTTTTTTATTATAAGACAAAAGTTTGTGCATGTTAAATAGAATGTGAGAAAGAGAGAGTGAATAGAGGAGAGTAAATAAAATGAGATTGTTTAAATATTTAATGAAAATCAAGAATTATTATCATTTCTTGACTTAGTGTCTATGATGGTAAAGTGATTTCTATGACGAAATAAAAGATACTTAAGTTTTTGGGTTTTATTGATATTGTGTCGGAATTTAGGAAAAACAAAAATTGGGGATTGAACACCTAAAATTAAGTTCAGAAAATTTAAGACTTTTGGTACATATTTTGATAAATTGTTTTGAAATTGTTTTTAATGTCGGTAAAATCAAATAATAGTTATTTTATTTATTACCGCAACCAAATAAAAACAAAAAACTGTAACAAAATATAATAACATTAAAAAGTTTTCCCATATTAAAGGTATGAAAGCTTCAAAATAAAATTAAAATACGTTATTCTAGAAAGATTAATATAAAATTCTTGAAGATAATCTAAAGCACAGAATTGTTCGTATTAGATTCGTGAAATATTATTTACACTTGAAAGGAAAAGGTGCCACAAGGTAGTGTTCTAGGTCCAATATTGCATCTCAAAACGATGTACATATGTACATTAGGGTGGGTCAAAAAAATCGAAATTCTTTTTTTTGATTTGGTACTCCGAAAAATCGATTGCTAGACACCTCTAGAATATACAATAGAATATAAAATAATGAATTTTCAGTAAACTGGAAAATTTTTAAAAATATAAAATGTTTTCATAATTTTTTTTAACTTTGACCTCGAATATCTTTAGAATGGTTAGATTAATGAAAAAAAGTTAACAAGACCTTTTTTGTGAAGCAATCAATTTCCAACAAGAATATGTCTTGCGCGTTTGATTTTTATAATTTTTCAATTTGTTACAAAATTAAGAACAAAAAACGAATTTTTAAAGATTTTTTCGGTTTTTTTACCTCAAATATCTATTCAACGGTTAGATAAACGAAAAAAGTGTATAAGGTCTTTTTTGTAGATTCCTACAAGAATCTGAAAAGAAATTTGCTAAAAAGTCAATTAATAAAAAAATTATTTTTTTTAGTAGAAGCTTGATGTAAAAATGGAAAATTGCACAGCGGAGGACCTTCCCCTTAATATAAAGACTTCATATTTGGTGTGTATATTCCAGAGGTGACTAGCAATCGATTTTTCGGAGTACCAAATCAAAAAAAAGAATTTCGATTTTTTTTGACCCACCCTAATGAAGGTACATTTGTATAATACTTCTTATCTTTAAAAAATATTTCGAATTGATAAGAATTCTCAAAGACATCATACCTATTAAAACTTTTGTCAATTAAAAATAATTGAAAACCTGGCGATGGGACTTTGTTTTGAAAACCTTTAATTTCTGAAAAAAAAAAAAAATAGTTTTATTTTAGCGGCACAACAAAAAAAATGTAATAGAGCTAACAAATTTTTTTTTAAACGTTTTATCTAGTTAGTAGTTAGTGAGGCGGCTTAGCAACAAAATTCATTCAATTTCAAACTCTGAACCTGCTTATATAAACTTGTATCAGTTGTATGCATGGAATCGAAATGATGATTGAGAATGATTAAAATGAACGAAATCCGAGTTCTGAGAGATTTTTTAGATGATTTTTGATTGTAAACGATTTGGATGAACGAAACGTTCTTTTCCACTTCGTGGTTTTTGATTGTGAACGATTTGGATGAACGAAACGTTCTTTTCTACTTCGTAGTTTCTTATTTTATGAACGAGATTGATGTAAGGATTGATTGATTTGGTTTATTGTGATTGCCATCACTCAGAATTTTCGGTGAACGGGTCAAAAAGACCGAATCAATCACGATTGACACAGCTCTAATTTGGAGATATTGGGCCACCTTGTATTGCATCCGGAAGGGTATTTACAAGACTTTTTCTGTGTTGCACTCGATTTGTTGCATATCATAGTATAGGCAATGAAACATTTTTATTAATATGATACATGATTTCGAGGTATTTTCTATGCATTTTTTTAAAACCAAAAGTTTACAATTTTAAAAAGCGTTTGAGTTACAATATTTAGGTTTTCTTAAAAAATGTTGTTTTGAAAAGCAACAATTACTGACAAAGTCAAATTTCAAAAGAAGTGTTCATAATTTTGTTTGAGCAACCCGGAATTGAACTTTTTACATATTCCTACACTACATACAATTCAAATAAAAATTTACTCAGTAGCTTCGAAATTTATGTTATCGCAACAGCTCAGTTTGGGACATACAAGATAATACTTTTCTTATTTTCGTCCGCTAAATGGAATTTTATCACTTGTGTATCTTTTACAACTTTATCTACAAATTGGAATGACTATCAAAATTAGTTTTTTAATCATTTGCTGCAGAAATATTTTAGCGGCAAATCAATAGCAGTAATATCAGTAGCGGAGCAGTTTCCAACTAAACGACTGCATATCTTGCTCAATTCAAACAAATTGTGTTAATAATTTTATTGGAAATTTTAACTGGTCACTTAGCTTCCTCAATGGTCACACACACGTAAGGTTTTGCCTACAATTTTAAAATTAGACATTTCATCCCGAATGAAGAAGAATTCACATTTCTATTATATCTCTGTAAGGAAATTATGAGTGCTAAGGAGGTAAGCCCGATATTATTTAGCCAACCACCCACCGATGCATATAGGTACTAGACGAATCAATTTGTGCAAGACCAAAAAATAGAACAACAAATTCTACAAAATATGCTATGGAATGTTCCAGACCATAAACACAATTGGTATTATATAGCGATAATCCTGCACTTCAAAAATAAATATTTTTTGCCTCTGATTTTATAAAAAACGTAAGAAGAAGTATTAAAAGTTGATTTAGAATTACGAAAAAATCCTTTTTCAATGGTATTAATCTAAATGAAGCATGCCATTTGATTTCTTATAAACAAGGAATTTTTGAAAATTTTTTTTTGGAAAATATTTGGAGTCGTTTAAAAAAAAAATATTTTTTGTAGGTATGAGGGAAAAACCGCAACGTAAAATTTTTAACGTTGATTTAATGTTGAAAAAACTATCATGAAACATACTTTTAAAATAAAATTGAAACAACGTAAGAAACTTTTTTATTTTTGTCGGTCTTTAGCTTTTGTTGCATTTTATCACACAAGTTTCTAACAGTGGGATAGCACATTGGTAAAGCATTCGCCTAGAGACCCATGAGTTGTAGATTCGATCCCCAGCGGCTGCCAATTTTTTCTTTTTATTTTTTAATAAATTGATGCTTTTTTTCAAAGTTGAAACAACTTTGATTTAAAGATGTTTAATAACGGCAGACGACTTTAAACTAACTATTTTCTACTTTGATTTTAAAATTTTCGTCTTCAACCCAAAATCATTCCGAAATATAGTTGAATCAAGGTGGTTTTCGTTGATTTTAATTTGTTTTTTTCCCTCAGTGTACATATAAATAAAAATTTTCAAATGTCTTAGACCCATTTGCTGAAACGAGTCTTAAATATTTAAGTAAAACATAAAGGCCTAAGCTTCACATACCGGTTTGCACGAACTTCAAACTAGGTATATCCTAAATCATCATAGAATTAAGCGGATCGCACCTTAATTTAAGCAGATTTCTGTATGGATTTTGGCTAAGATGACTTTCACTCTAAATTAAGGTGACATACCTTTATATTAAGGTGACAAGTCACATTAATTTCTTGAATGCGCAAATTAAAAAAAAAAATAACTGGCAGCCACCGTTGATCGAACCTACAACAGTGCCTTACAACTGTGCTATATCACTGTTGGAAATGAGTATGAGAAAGTAAAGCTAAATTGTGACTATAATTTTAAAATTTGAATTTTTGGTCATTTTTTTTTTAAGATGAACATTCACATTAAAATAAGATGAAGTTCACATAAAATTTAACTGAGTTTAAGTGGAATCACCTTATTTTAAGCGGATATTACCTTATTTTAAGGTGGTGAAATTTTAGGATTAGGGACAAAATCCAGAAAACTGAAATCCCGAAAACCCCAAATCCCGAAAACCCAAATTCCCGAAAACCCAAAATCCCGAAAACCCAAAATCCCGAAAACACAGAATCCCGAAAACCCAAAATCCCGAATAAGATCCCGAAATCCCGAAAAATTTTTCTGGATTTCGGTTTCGAAAACAATCCTAAGTGTGAAATTAAGGCGTTTACGTAAAAAACAATATAAGTTTATGATTCCGTTAATATCTCTTTTTTACATGATTTCAAGTTCTTATTGTGATTTCAGCAGTGTTTTGTAATGTTTTCGTCTCCCGAAATTTAATGTGCGGATCGTCTTATTTTAAGGTGACACTTTTTTCTCCGTGCATGAATAATTTTTTAATTATTATTAAAAACACCCATTTTTTTAACAATATCACTTTTTAAACGTTTATGCAATAAAATTAACCAACTTTAAGAAAGGTATATCAAAATTGTTGAACTATTACATCCAAATTGCTCGCAAAAACAAATCAAATTAATTGACGTTTGTATTGATTTGACATTTGAATTTGAAGTTCTCAGCGATTTCTATCATGAAAGTATATTTTTGCTAAGTTCAACACAAATATAAATTCTTGTTCGACCTAGCTATGATTTAAATTTATGATCCGTATGAGCAAATGGGCCGTAAGGACATTGGGGACATAGTCTTTTTTAGAACCCCGTTTATATTAGACTGGAATTTATCAAATGTTATTTGAATAAAATAAACTCCAGTCTTTCTTAGTTACAACTTAGATAGCGTCTATGAATATGGCCCATTATTTTTTCACATATCTAAACAAAATTTCAAGTACCTATATTTATCAAACCGTTTTGAAAAAAAAAAAAAGATTTTACAAAAAATTGTTTCTTAATTTTTAATTTAAGGCTACTTAAACGTGTTTGTACAAAAATTATTGTTAAAATCTGTTAAGTGGGTTACGAAAAAGTCAGAAATAAAAAAAACGATTCTATGGCACCTCGCGTCGTCGGTAGCATTAATAAAGGTCCAAAAAATATTTTTATTTATCAAAAGTTGGAGTTTATTGGCATACATATCTAATACATGTGTTTGTCTAAACAAAATCGTTAAAGCCATTTTTTCTGTATTAAGAATGGTTTCTTTCATTTTTGATTAAGACAATTGACAAAAAAAATAAACCATATAGAATGAATAAACTACAATCTCGATTTTTCTGGTTTTGAAGAATTTTTTTTCAACTAAATTTTCTAAAAACAAAAATATTTGTGACATAAATACGTGTTGTAACATCGAATAAAAGTAGTTTTTTTTGTTGTTATAAAAATGAACTCCCACAATGTATAATGGGACTCAACTAGAAAATAACCAAAACCAAAGTGTATCTACTTAACGAGTAAGATACTTGTTATTTTCTAAGAGGTTTTTTTTTTTTCCAAATACATTCGGGAGCAACTATAGAAATGCAAAGTATGTCACTACTGAGTCCAAAAGTATAAATGCATTGATGTGGTTATCCAAACAGTTTGTGTTGGCTAACATGGCTCAGAGAGAGACCCTTAAAGGACATTCGTATACGCATAAGGATATGCGAGGTACATACTTACTTATACAACACAAACGAGCATTCACCATAAAATAACATCTCATTTAAATACAAAAATGATATCTTTCCTTTTTCCGGAGAAGAGACGAATATTATTTTATTATGTAAAAAAGTTATTCTTTTTTTTTCTTTCAATATGGGTTACATTGAACGAAAGAGGACCTTGTATGATATTGCACACTAACACACGCATTTCTCCGAGTAGGGAGATGTAGGTGGTGTTGAAAGGCAGCTATAGCAGCAGTAAAAATCTGGGTCTATATGCCACAGACAGACGAAAAATATACAAAGAAAATTCGACCCCAAACCGGATGAGTAAAGTAAAAAGGAAAAGCTGCCATCATACTGGGAACAATGGTTATTGCAAGGAAGCTTCTTTTGTTCCGCAGCAGCAGTCCGTATACACTGATGGCAGCTCTAACACAGGCCATAACCATAATGGTCTATTCACTGGGTATTATTCCTGCAAATGGATAGTCTCTGTGACTCTGATTTGGAGGGCGTGTGAAAAATACTATATATTCCTATTACCATATTCCTTTTGAGTGCTATGATTGTGTGTGTGTGTGTTTTTTTTTTCTTTCTTCTTTTTCTTTTGTTGGTCCTTGGATGAGTTTTTTGCTTTATAAGTGTGTGAGTTTTTTTGCTTGATTTTCGGGGTTACCTCATACCAAGGTATAGCCACCATCTATTCTCTCCTTAGAGCCATCATTTCCATTTTCATTTTCCTTGTCTGGGAAATGTCCTGCACTGAATTTCAATTCGATAGCCCATAGAGCACCTCCGCAATATAGCAAAAAAAAAAAAAAATCTAGAAAGAACTTTTATCCTGGAAGAATGCTTTTTTTCCCATGATGCGTAGTTATATGAGTATGCTGTTATTTCGGGACATTATATAAAGTGGAGTGCTTACTGCAGGTTTAGCCTGTTTGGAATATCCAATTCACACAAAAAGTGTATAAGGACATGGTAAATGTATTATACTTAAGGGTTCGTACACATGCAGTTTTCATAGACCATTGGATATGTTTATAGAAACACAAGCATGTAAGTGAAGAAATATAACAACGACTTGAAGTGTATCGTTCAGATTAACCCTTCGAAAAAGAATTTTCTGCAGATTGGAGAATGACAATTGAATTGAACTTTACAACGGGATGTGTCTTGAATTTTTACTTACACTCAATTTGCTCATCTATATAGTTTTAAAATTTTTTTTTACTACCATTACAATGTAGGAGATATGGAAACTTAAAGTGAAGAATTTTTAGTATCTTGCGATAAATAAAATCAAGTAAGTCTTGATTGTTTTTTTTTTTTTTATTGGCTTATGAGAATTTAAAAGCTGTGGATTCTTCTTACGTCAAATAATGTTATTTCAAATTCAACATGGATGCAATAAATTAATAAAATATAATTAAAAATTGGCAGTAAATGGTTATAACCTTATACATAATTTCTAATAAATAATTGCACTTATGGGAAAAGTTGCTTAGAATTTTATAGCTCTTATGCAAAAATTAGAAAAAAAAAATATTTAATTTAATTTTATTAGGTAGTACCTAATTTCCCTTGATTTAAATTCTGATAACAATGGTCGTCAACAAAAATAGAGCTAGAACCAAACCATACTTTTCTAAGGGATTTTTGTGTGCTGGCACGTCACATTTTTGGAAATACTTGAATATTAGCAGGTCGAAAACGGTTTTTTTTTGGGTACATTTCGATAAGACATCAAAAAGAACTTCATTGAAAATTAGTTTTTCAGACTTTGTTGTGGTGAAAATAGTGATGAGTATAGCTAAAAAATTAGACGTGATAGAACAAAACTGTAATCAGTTTTGAATTCATTTAAAATCACCTGACAAATTTCTTGCTCCCGACTTTTTTTTTTTTTTGCTTCTGCCGACCCGTGGAATTAGCTTTGCTACATATATTACATCTAATTCCCAAAAGAAATGTTTTTAGTAAACGTTGAAATATTTCTTTACAAGAAACGGTTACACATACGCCCCAGTGACCATTAAAATATGTTAAATCTACAATTATATATCAGGACCTTTCTTATTTGAAATTTGTTTGAATTTGTTACTTATATGTTACCTCCCAAAAATCTGTTTTTATAATGAAAGGGGAGTCTATCTCCCTCCGTTTAGACAAGAGGGACAATTTTCTAAAATATGGCGAAAAATTAAAAAAAAAATATTAAAAAACAACGGCAACACTTAATTATGATATGAATGATGGGTACTTTTTTAAAAAGCCACTAAATTCTAATTTTTTAATCAAATTATTTCAATTACTTGTTTTCGAAATAGAAGCACATGGTTTTCAGTATTGGATAAGGATTTAATTGAGGCGGTTTACTTCATCGATTGATTTTATATTTAAATTCACAGTCTTGGTAAGAATACTATTCAATGTGTTTTTTCAAACTTTTTTTTCACAAATTTTCAGTTTGAAATCGATTATTTCAAAAATTATTTATTGAAATAACTTGATTTAAAAATAAAAAATTAAGTGTACATTCCGGCTTTTGAAAAAGGTATTATTTATATAACTGTAAGTGTTGCCGTTGTTTTTTAATAATATTTTGTATTTTTCGTCATTTTTTAGAAAATTTCCCCTCCAGCCTAAACAGGGGCTGGAGTAAAAAATGGTTGTATTGAACTCCTCTACAAAAAACCGTTATCAATTCTTGTTGAATAAAAGTCAGAGAACATACAAAATCCCCAAGTTCATAGCTTTGATAATTTAATTTTTATATTCATATGAAAAGGACAAAATAATACAAAAGGTTTCATGTATGAACAAAATAATTTTTACTGACTCTTATTTACTTCCATCATAAAATTGACATTTCCTTTTATTTGTTTTTTTTTTTTTATGACAAACCACTCTAATAACTATATTCTCTTAGTGCGTTAGACCAATATACCCAAAGTCCAGAATCTAATTTAAATTTCTTTAATCTTCCAGATTTTCCCAAAACGAAATTCCCCAACTGATATCAATTTAAGCTTTAATCACTTCTAATAATCGCAAAATTGAAAAACTTATGTGTTTCTTGTCAAAGAACAAACAAATTAACAAAACAAAAAAGAAAGAAAGAAACAGTGGTAGCAGTTGTTGGACAAAACAAAACTTAACAAAAAAAAAAAAAAAAAACTTAAAGCAATTTACTTCAACAATAACTAAGCAAAGAAACAATAAAAGAGGAAAAACAACACAAACAAAAAAAAAAAATCTTCAACCCGTTTTGTCCATCACCATCGTCATTGTTGTGCTTGCTCGAACTCTCTTTCGTTTTCAGCAATGAGAGAAACAAACAAAGAAAAAATAAACTTTACTGCTTTAGTAACTGTCTTTTGGCTAAACACAACTATACTCTATACAACTTCTCAGATGAACCATTTTTCTGTATCTCCTGTTTCCTGCTGATTTTCTTTTTATTCTTTTTTCTACGCAATATATACACACACATATTAGATACACCGTTACGATTCATTTGAAGACACTTTTTATCCTCAAACTTTTTTGCCCAGGACGAAAATGTAAAAAAGGTACCTGATGGTGCCCATTTTACCTTTAGTTTTTTTTTTTAATGAAAATAAAAAAAATCTAAAACGATATCACATCACATCTCTACGTCCCAAAAGCCGGGATCAAATTTTAATTGCAAAGGAACTCTTCCTAAGGAAAAAGGATGAACAAATGAAAAAGAGAAATTTTACCATATTTAATACTGAAAACACTGAATTGCTTGTTTTTAAACAAAAGTTCAGTTCGATTTATATCACAGATTGGTTTTTTTTTTTAAAATGCTTGTCTTCTTTCTGTAAATATCACCGATTTCTCTGAGAAGTATCATAGAAATTTTCGATAAGTATCACGAATTATGCTTCTCAATTGCTCTAATAAATATCACAGATTTCTAGAGAAATTACAGGAGAATGTTCAGTTATGTATCACAGATTTCTTCGGTAAGTATCACAAAGTAAGTAAGAATCACAACTGCTTTAGAAGATATCAGGAACCTCTTCAATATCACGAGATTCCTTGGAAAATATCACAGATTTCTTCAGTAAATAAAGAAGATTGCTCCGTTATGTATCACAGATTTTCTTATTAAGTATCACAGAATCTTTTAATAAGTATCAGGATTTTTTTAATCATGTTACAAAAGATGTTAGGAACTTCTTCATTATCACTAGTTTCATCTTTGTAAATATCGTTAATAGCTTCATTTAGTATCATGAATTTCTTTGGCTATACTAAACAAGACATTTTCTGGAAATTATAACAGATTTTTTTAGTAGTATCACGACCTTTCAGGTTTTTAGTAGTTTTTAACAGAATTCAAAAATATTGTGCATTGGACCAAAAAGTATCACAGATGTAACGTACTAATCAGTATCACGTATTACTCCGCAAGCTATGACTGACTTCTAGAGTAGATTTAACGGAATCCAAAGTATAGCGAACTGTTTCTGAATGTATCACAGAAGTGACTTGTATCACAGGTTTAACAGAAAAAATATCACTGCTTTCTCAGGAAGGTTTAACAGAATTCAAAGTATAGTGCATTTCACTGAAAAGTATCACAGATGTTCTGATCGGTATCACGGATCGCTCCGGAAAATAGTATCACGGATTGTTCCTAAAAGTATCACAGAAATCCCTTACTGACCTGTATCACGGATTGCACCGCCATAATTGGCTTCTCGATGAGATTCATTGAAATTCGAAGTATCATGGAATTTTGGGGAGAGTATCACAGATGTCCCTTACTTATGGATAGTATGTATCACTGTTTACCGTGGCAAGTAAATTTCGGATATTTATTGATACAGAAATACTAATTGAGTGTTTTCGATAATCATCAAGAATCAAGTTTTTATTATGGATATGATTTCGTTAGTATCACAAGTGTAATTATTAAATATCACAGATAATCCGAAAAGTTAACAGATTTCTCCTGTGAGTATCAAGGATTGCTCTAAAAAAATAAAGCTGGCTTCTAATATAAGTTTTTGGGATATTTGCATGAAGTAAGATGCATTAGTCTAAAAAGTATCTCAAACATACGTAAATATCACAGATTTATTGGGGAAGTCTTAAGTATAGCTGCTATACTTACCACACATTTCTCCCATAAATAAATTTCTGTCAGTATTTTTAGATGTGAAATATTGGCACTTCGTCCTCCACAATTTTCTTTAGTTTATCTTCCTTGTGATATTCTCCTTTAAAACATTCACGAATGTCCCGAAGAAGCAAAATCGAAATAAGAAAAAAAAAAAAAAAAATTACCGAAGCAACTTAAATGCGAATCTGGAGAGTTGAGAGAAAACTTACTTTTATCACACAACTTTGTCTTTTCAGGATTACATTGATGGACATGGAACTGCTTAAGGAAAGGACATCACTAGCGAAACAGAAAACAAAAAAAAATGGTCAATTTGGTGCACATATTTTTTTTTTTTTTGTATCGTGTTAGAAACTGTATTTTTACATGACAGAAAGAAATTCACATCCCCCCATCCAACAAATGGTTAAACTTGGTACAACGGCGGCGCGGCGTCGGGTTTTAGGACTTGAGGAAAAGGACTAAAGTTTTGGATATTGTTGTAAATGGCGTCACACATTAAAAAGTGCCACTTGTGCTCAAGGGTCTTCATAGTTCGTTCCAACAAAATAGCTTAACCCTTTTTGAAATAAAGAAAAAAAAAAAAAGTAAAAAACAAAAATCTATTTAAGTTAAATTATGCATTCGGTCAAAGGAACGTCCATGGGATGCTATGATGTTTTGTACGACCTGCAAGAGTAGAGGCGGAACAAGAGAAGGACTTCGCGGCGGCAGCAAAAGTTGTTCCTGTATGTACAAAACGAAAACGACCGAAAGATGTTAAAAGTTAATTAAGAGATATTTTGCTTGCAGATAGAAGTGGCAGTCCTTTTCTTTGTTAATTTCAAGTTTTTCCTTTTTTTTTTCTTTTTTTATTTATTTATTATTTCTCTCTCTCTTTCTCTCTGAGAAAAGTTGGTAACTAAAAAATTGTATATATTCAAGTTGAATAAAAAAAAATGCGATAATGGAGAATACAAAAGAGTACTGTGTCAATGCAATTATACTCAGTTCGCTTCGCATGATGCAGTTTTATATTTGACTTTTGCAAGTTTCCAGAGCGAATCAATTACACGATGTGATGTTAGATAAAAACATTTACACTATAATCGTTAGAGAACTCTAAGGTTATCTCATGAAAATGCGCTCGAAAAATTGTTGTGTAAAAAGTTTTTGAAAATTAAAATGAGTATTTAGTGAAATGATGGTAAAGTTTTTATATTTTGTTTGTATTTTCAGTAGAATTGCCTCGAGAGTTGTAGCTTAGCAAAACAAAATGAGAATAGGAAAGATATTAAGGTTCAATGCGGATGACATTTTATTTTATACATACAACTACTACAACCAAATAGACTTCTTAGAATTTTAAAATCAAATTAAGTATGAAAATTCGTTTGATTTAATATGCTTGCAAGCCCTAAAGCTTAAGATTAAAATGATACATAAGTACGATAGAGTTTTTGTTGTCAAAGTGGATTGTATTTATTTTCAGAATCAAAATAACTTTAAGCTATTTCGAGACTGTTTAAACAAATTAATTGGGGTTTACCAAAAATTGTCGTCTAAATTGTACACAAATGTATTTGTTTTATTTTTAAGGATGTGAGATTTTACCTTAGAACAAAAATGACCTTCTAATTTTCTTTTGTTAATAAACTACTTTCAAAAAGAAATATGTATTTAATTTAAACAGATGACATCTTTAATTCAAATAAATCAAAGTTTTGAACAGTCTTGGCTCTGTTGATTGAACGATTAGGAAAAAGTTGTTACATAATCAGAAGCTGAAGTCTTTTCTTCTTAAGGAATATTCTAGCAAAATCATTAAGCATCAATATTACCAGTATTTTCCGTATAGATTGTAAACAATTCTAGCTTTAAAAGTCAGAAACCTTCTCCTAAATTTATTGATATTTGTCAAGACAGTAACAACAAATTTGATGATTCTAAACGCTGTTTTTGAATTCAAATATTGGTTAATTGGTTAAGATAGGGTAAAACTATACAATACGCCCCAGTTTACAAAACGCCCCACCAGTCTCGTACACTCACAGGTGTTGTAAGACAAACAAAACGAAAACTTTTCAAACTAATTTAAGTTGCTCGTCAATTGTGTTATTGAGTTGTAGTAATCTGTGTGCCCTGAAAAGAATAAAACTGCAAAACAAAAATATAATATATGCTAACATATTTTAGTACATATGAATATGCCAAAAGTAAGAAAAAAGACTATACTTTTTATATTTAAGAAAAAAACTATTAATTTCCTTTATTTTTTTTGTTTTACTGAAGATTCAAAAAAGTGGGGCGTATTGTATAGTTTTACCCTATGTAAAATTAAGTGTCTGGCAAAGCCGACACAAGAAATTTAAATGTAAAATTTCCATTTTTTTTTTGTAAGCTCATGCCAACCCCCATTTTTCTGTTTCTATACATCTAATTTTTTTTTTGACGTCTTATAAATCGATGAACTATGGCAGCCACCACAAAAAAGTGACCCCATTTTCTAACGTTACACTCTCGCACTTTCGCAGTGCGGCAAAAAATTTCAATTAAAAATTAAAAATAAACTGTTAGAGATACAAAAATATTCTATAGCTTATTTGAAAGATAATAACTTAAAGCTTAATCCAAATGAAGGATTTTTAAAAATTCCGTCATTTAATAGGGTAAACAGGGGTAAAACGGAAAGATGAAATTTGGGCTAAAATCTAAACGCAAAGCTGTAGAAGGTTGATTTTTTTTTGCTATAGATAGATGAGACTAATTTAATTATAACTGCATTTATGAAAAAATCCAAAAAAAATTTTAAACTAAGCTATAACGTTTTATTTGAAGGTTGTACACGTGTTGGGGCTATGACAAAATGATGATTTTGGGTAAAGGAAATTTTTTTTGACAATAATTCTAAAGATGCCAGGTGAAAGATGAGGGAAAAAAAATTAAGATTCTGATACGGATTTTTTTCCAAATATGAATTTTTGAAAAACACCTTGTTTTTAGGGGTATTTTTGGGTAATTTTTGATATTTAGCTTTTTTTTGGAGCGTTCAAAAAATCTCAAACTTATAGGACATGTAGGTTTTGGCCTTATGCATTTATGTGCAAAAAAGTTTAGTAAGTTTTGATTGAATAACGGAAGAAACAAGTTTTTAAAAAACACGTTTTTTGACCGTTTTTAACAGATTTTCATCGTTTTTTATTTTTATCTTTTTTTCTTTAATAGATACAGGAATAAAGTATATCGAGTAATGATAGACCATGACTACGACTATATGTGTGCGAAGTTTCAATCATTTTTGTAAACACAATTTTGAGATAACGGTAAAAGAAAATTTTAGATTTCAACAGGTTATAACTTTTGATTTAGAGCACAAAGAAATTTGATTAAACTTTTATGAGCATCCTGATACAATTACCTTTCATTTGGTATATCACACATAACGGTAGACTAACTACAAGCTATACAATGTTAAATCAAGAAACTTGCGAAAAACCTCAAAACACCAGTGGAGATCTGTTGATCATGAACAGCCACCAGTGTGGGAAGTACCGTAATCTCAGTCTGGGAATTCGACATGGTTGACTTTACAAAATTCTAACTTCTCTTGTAGGCATCTTTGAAATGAGATTGATACGTCATTTCATAATATAATAATTGTGCAATAATAAGCTTTCACATGGTAAATTTGTTTATAGATTGTCAAACAAAAAAATTGATTCCATTGCCTGAGAAGATAAAAATAAATGTTTTTTTTTTGCTTTTTTTAATGAAATTTTCAAAAAATTCTAGATCTTTTTGTAGATGTCTCATAGACCTGATCGATATATATATTTTGAGCTAAGACATTAAGCTTTCAGATGGTATAAAATTTTTTATAGGTTGTTAGGAAAAAAAATAGAATTAAGATAAAAGATAAAAATTCATGTTATTTTTGCTTTTTTTTTGTGTTCAATAAATTATTTTTATACTTTTTGCGCATTGTAAAAATTTTAAAATAGTTTTATTCTTAAGTAGAAATAATTGGCATAATTTTTTTTGTAAGCTTTTAAAATAAAAAAAATTAATGTAATGAGAAAATAAAAAAGGTATTTTTTTTTAGCTTTTTCTTGTAAATTATGATTGTTTGAAATAAGTAAATGCTTCAATTGTCTCATTTTAAACAAAAGCACACAACCTATTTTCTGACGACGTTATCACGTAAAATCATCGTCCGTAAACCGTAAGCCTTAAAAAAAAAAGTGAGCAAAATTTTTGTTGCAAAATAAGCCATAAAAAAATTTTGTTTACTCTACAAACAAATCAACTTGAACTCACTTGATGCAAAAAACGAACATTATGAGTTATGAAAAAATTTCACTCAAATAAAAATATTTTTTCCAAAAATGAAAATTTAAATTATTTATAACTTTGACATTTTTAATATTTTCAGTAGGTTCAAAAACTGGTTTGCAACTGGCCCTTAATATATTTTATTCATCTCAACATTAAAGAATTGTTTAGCTAAATTAAAAGTGCATCTGCAAAAAAAAGTGACTTTTTTGTTTATACTATTTACCTATATGATTAGTTTTTTTTTGTTTTTTTTAGAAATGACATTACATAATGTAGATGTTTTTAGTAAAAGTAGCTCTTATATTAAAAAATCATTTAAATAAATTTGAGTCGTGTTTATAAAACTTTGAAAATATTATGATTTGCGTGTGAAAATGCCATTTCCATTGCTTTTAAGAAATTCGGAAGATTGGAATTTTTTTCTAATACCTACCATATTTTTGAGGTATTGCAATTTTCTCAAAAATTGGTCCAACGATTTCGAATAAATTTAGGTAGCTCTTTTTTAAGGCTTACAAGGTTCAGATCCATAGGATTTTAGTTTGAAGGGGTCACAGCTTTCGTAAAAAATTACAAACACAAATATTCAAAAATATCGCTCAAAGTACCTTGACCGACGACGTTAACGCTAATACTAATGCTAGAAACATCGTTAAAGTCTCAATTTTATGAAGAAACCTTTGTAAATATTGTTAATATCTTTCTTATTTGTCAGATATTATTTTTCAAAGATGTTCCATTTTTCTTGCCCGTGCTAATTTTTGACTTTGAAGTCAGTTTTTTTTTTCGAAAAATGCGTAGTAGTTTTATTGTATTTGAAACTATTTTAAGATTAAAATAATATCTTTAACATTAAATTAAATAAGAACAAAAATCCTTAATATTTTGCAATTTTTTAATTAATTTTATTTCATTCGGAAAAAAGTTTCTTGAGAGAAAATTCAAGTTATGATTTGGCTTTTATTTTAATTTTATGTATTTAAATTTAAACTGGAGCTAAAAGATTTTAAGGCAAGTTCCTATTAAGAATTACGATTCTTTCAATCCTTTAATTGATTTTCTTCTTTCTTTAATAACAGCTAGTTCTTCAACTTCCGCAATTTGTTTAAATTGAATTTCCTTTTAGATCCCAGAAAAAAAAGTCATAAACTCAAAACAAAAAAAAAACACTGCAAACCCAAAATACTTCTCGCCAATCTTTTTTATTTTTTTTATATTTTCTCAAAGAAATAATTAAAATGCCATATTATATTCTGTTCTAATTTCATAGCTCAGCACTAATTCCAAGCAAATTTGAGTCATAAACCGATGGACCATAAAATTGAGTATATATACGAATAACGTATACCTTCCTTAACAAACACATACAAACACAAATAAACAATAAATACGAATAAGTATACAAGAATACAAACAAAAATTTAGTTTTTGAATGAAGTTATTCACCTAAAACTTGTTTATTACCCAATTTGACCGGCCATAAATTTTCAACGTACTTCCAAGATAATCATTCATCCCTCGTAAAGTTGAATTGTTGTTTGTTGTTGTTGTTTTTGTTCTTGAATGTTTAACATGAACACAACACAACTTTCTATTAGGAAGCAAAAATGTCCAACAAACTAAAACCAACTAACACACACACACACATACACAAAGACACGTTCGTCCTTAAGTACTATTGAAACATAAAAAAAAAAAATAGAAGAAACGAACTCAGAAGCAAAACTAATATAAATGTCGACCACCCAACTCTAAAAACCCCCTTCCAATGAACCCATTCAATCTATCACCCGACCAAAGTACAAGAAAAACTATAGTATTAACTTAATTACTGGACTGTTAATGAAGCAGCCCCTTGCTTTCTATATAGCAGCTCTAAAGCTGTTGGCCCGTTTTACTATGGAATAGCAGTAACCTTCCGAAATTAGTTCTGAATCGTTCTGAATATCGGAATCACAATCGGTATAGTAGCCGTGGTTGGGGGTGGTGTGCGGACGATGACGGTTCTGAGGGTCGTCGATGATGGGGTAAAAGAAGAGTGCTAAAAGTTTATGAGGCGTTAAAAATTGTTTCACAGCACAACAAGCACCCAACTTGTGTTGTGTTGTGTTGTGTTGTGTTGTGTTGTGTTGTGTTGTAAGTGCAGTATAGAACTACTCAGAGTATATGAAATGGGATCCATATTACTACCCCCAACTTATTTCCCTCATTTCAAACTCTATAAGGGCCATCTCAATGATAATTGCAATGTTTTTCCCACCACCCAAACCGAAGGCGATTTTAATTGAATTGTGGTTCGAGCTGTACAAAACGCAGACGGAAAACTTTAATCCTGAATATTTATGCCACAAGGGTGTTAGAGTAGTAGGTTAGGTATATTGGGTACTGGTGTTATTGCTCTCTATAAGCATTTATAGGCAGAGCGCAGAAGAGAACGTGTGTGTTATTTAGCTTTTCCATGGGAAATATACAATTTTCTAGTTCGTTTTTGAAATTAAAATCGATTAAATACGGTAAATTGAGTACTAAGAGATTTGTTTTTTTGGGAGTTCTGTTCTTCGTGTATGTGTGTTATACTGGGTTGGGACTCTTTAAAATTGTAAGGGTTATTGCCATAGTAACATTCGAATGTTGCCCAGTCCAGTGTATTATAATGGTGAAACGAATATAAATTTAGAATTTGATTGAGTCTTGAATAATCCTTCAGCTATTTTTAATGAAGTAAATAGTCCACTGAACCATCCAGTCTTTTTTGATTTTGATGATAAAGTAACAATGTCCAGATTACATTTTTAAACTAATATTTTCCGTTGAAAGATTTGTATGTTTATGTAAATATTTAGTAGGGAACGTTATAAGCCTAATTTGAAATATCTTGCGGTGGATAATTTTTGGGAAAATTACCATTTTCAAAGAAACGTACTGAACCGCGAATATGAAATTTTCATACATTTAAATTACAATTACAACCCATTACGACGTTTATCGTCTATTTATAAGTCTATTAATTATGTCTTAAAAAAACATAGCAATATATTAGAGAACTAAGACGTTAACGGATTTTTATTGCATTAAACTTTCAATGGGTTATAAAAAAAAGTTAAAACCACGGTGTGTTAATAAATGAAATTGAAAATAAGGTTGCAAAAGCCCCACTCTTGTTTTTTTCAACATATTATCGCCATGTATTGCATTAATACGTTTTGTAAGTTTTATCTTTTTTTATATAAATCATTGAAATATTGATGCAATTAAAACCCGTGAACGTCTTTGTTCTATATTTCTATGTTTTTTAAGACTTTCAAATTTTACAAATTTTTTTTCTTCTTTTCTTTTCTTCTTTTTTTATTTTTATGATTCCAAATCATATCATTCAAAACAACCATAGTTTATTTGAAAAAAAATTATGTTTAATTTTAAGGCTCGATTATTGAAGTTTCTTTCTTTACTCTTTCGCAAGTTAATATCTTTTTAACATAAAGCACTATTTGCAACACAAGTCTTACATTTTTCTAGTGATTAATGATGATTTGGCATTTCTTACTTCTGAGTTTCGTTTTGTGTTGATAGCAATTTAAATTTTTCCAAATAAAGGACTTTTTCTACTTTGCATATCTTTTTTTAATTTTTGCAAACTTTAGGTAAACTATTTTTTTTTTTTTTCAAAAAAAATGGAAAGTATTTTATGAAAAAGCTATGAGCTATGAGAACATACACAAAATTGCACACAAGGCCATAAGGATGCAAATAAATTTTTTTGTTTGTCATACTTAGTTTATATTAAACCAATCCCTCGAAGTCTTAAAAGTCTAAAAATTACCAATTAATACGACTTGATTTGAGTTTTAAAAACTTGCTTTTAACTAAAAAAGTCAAAAATATATAGAAAAAGTGCTAATTTTTGAAGAGGTACATTTAAGTCATTTCTTGACAAAAAAATTAAAAATTGCATATTATCAAAGGATTTCACCTCTACTATATTTTATCAGCACAAAGTTTGGACGTACCGGCTTCACACACAAAATGCCGCTTTATTTTGTAAAACAAAAATAAAGTCGTCAATTTTTTAACTTTTTTTCTTTGATTTTAGGTTTAAAGTTTATTCAAAAATATTTTCTTAGATTTTGAAACCGTCTTAACTTGACAGAAAATTTAATTTGCTATGAAAAGTCTACTTGAACCATTTCGAAATTAGGCTTGGTTTTCGAATTAAATAAAAAAAAAAACTGAAAACCGACCAGTGTTGCCGTTTTCTCAGAAATGCACCAATGGATTTAGTTGCACTTTTGGTTGGAGTATTCTTTTATACCAAGGAATCATAATCAGCAATAAAAACTCTTGAACAAATTTGTTCCATTCAATAGACTATTAGTATTTTAGTGAATATTTCACTTGTTTTTCAAATGTTTTGCAAAATTTTTATCGAGACTTTAAAAGAAATTAATGATTGAAATAATTTCTCGCACTTTTTATACTTGGAAATAGGTACTACAGTGCCTACGTTCTGTAACTCTCGCATCGAGAAATTTCTCGCATGAAACACGCAAATCGGAACAAAAATAATGTGAATCGACACAAAAATCATTTTCTCACATTCGTTTGTTTCTATAAACAAAATTTTCTCGCCTTGAAACATTTCTGAATCAAAATGCTTGACAAACTGGAAAAATGTGAATAAAACTGTGTCTGTAAGAAAATTATCGAGATAATTTCTCGATTGAACTGCCAAAATTACTCACAAGAAAAAAGGATGCGAGAAAGTAAGATATTTGAAAAAAAATTGATAATCATGCATTAAATGTGAGATTTTACTTCTGAAAAAGTGTTCACGGCAATTAAATTTTGTATCACTTAAATTTTTAAAATAAAAAAAAGAATATTAAAGAAAAAAAAAAAGAAAAAATTACATGCCACAACTGTGACTTGAACTCGGTACCCTCCACTCGCTGACCGACTGCTCTACCTTCGGACTACCGAGCCTTGGGATATTTATTGTAAAACTATGTCTATATGACCTTTGATGGCCAAAGGTACAAATATTTTCCCTTTTTTTGACAGTTTCCAATAATTCCAATGGAATAAAAAATGTACAGGGTTGCTTCTCACATCGAGATACAGACATAGGTTATTTTTCCAAATAGAGAAACGTATGGAATTTTTGTTTCAAAATTTTTCGATGCGAGAAGTTCTCGACTAAGTTACAGAACATAGGCACAGGGCAAGTTAAGGATTCGTAAAAACTCGAGATAACAATCAAACATGTCATTACGATGATAAAGAATACGAAGAAGTGGGTCTGGCAATTCTGTCTGTCTGTTGTTCGGTCTCAAATTGGAATTGGTACCTACTTCCTTAAGACCGTTAAGAAATGTACTCCATATAATCTCGTAAAGGCCCTTACCACAATTTTTCGTACTTCTAAGTTATAGAGGAAAACACAAAATCAAATACCGCAATTTGCACATAAAAATGAAAAAAAAGATTTGGAGTTTTCTAACTTATTTAAAGACCTAGGCTAAAAAAATAAATGAGAATAAATCAGAGACAATGCCCTTACTCCAAATTATGCAAAAAAATCAAAATTAAAAATTTTGAAATTAAGGCCCTTACGAGATTATGGGCAGTGTACTTGCCATAGAACCATTTTCTTGATTTCTGACTTTCTCATAAATGACTAAACTGATTTCAACGAAAAATTTTGTACAAAAACCTTGTTGTTGTATCAATTTTTAAAAAGAAATAATTATTTTTGGATTTAATATTATTTTTTTGACGTTATAACGTCTTATAAATCGATGAACCATGGCAGCCACCACAAAAAAGTGACGCCATTTTCTAACGTTACACTCTCGCACTTTCGCAGTGCAGCAAAAAATTTCAATTCAAAATTAAAAATAAACTATTAGAGATACAAAAATCTTCTATAGCTTATTTGAAAGATAATAACCTAAAGCTTAATCCGTCATTTAATAGAGTAAACAGGGGAAATTTTTTTTTGAAAAACACCTTGTTTTTAAGGGTATTTTTGGGTAATTTTTGATTTTTAGTTTTTTTTGGAGTGTTCAAAAAACCTCAAACTTATTGTAGGTTTTGGCCTTATGCATACATGTGCAAAAATTTGGAAACGTTTAGTGAGTTTTGACTGAATAACAGAAGAAACAAGTTTTTAAAAAACACGTTTTTTGACCGTTTTTAACCGATTTTCATCGTTTTTATTTTTATCTTTTTTTCTTTAATAGAATCAGGAATAAAGTATATGGAATAATGATGGACCATGACTACGACTATATGTGTGAGAAGTTTCAATCATTTTTGTAAACACAATTTGAGATAACGGTAAAAGAAAATTTTAGATTTCAACAGGTTATAACTTTTGATTTAGAGCACAAAGAAATTTGATTAAACTTTTATGAGCATCCTGATACAATTACCTTTCATTTGGTATATCACACATAACGGTAGACTAACTACAAGCTATACAATGTTAAATCAAGAAACTTGCGAAAAACCTCAAAACACCAGTGGAGATCTGTTGTAGCCCCCCGAACAGCCACCAGTGTGGGAAGTACCGTAATCTCATTCTGGAAATTCGACATGGTTGACTTTAAAAAATTCTAACTTCTCCTGTAGGCATCTTTGAAATGAGATTGATACGTCATATGAAAGGTGAAATAATTAGCTTTCACATGGTATATATTTTTTATAGGATGCCAAACAAAAAAATTGATTCCATAGCGTGAGAACATAAAAATAAATGTTTTTTTGTTTTTTTTTTTATGAAATTTGATCGAGTTCAAAAAATTCTAGTTTTTTTTGTAGATGTCTCATAGACCTGATCGATATATATATTTTGAGCTTAGACAATAAGCTCTCAGATAGTATAAACTTTTTTATAAAAAAAATGGAATTAATGACGTGAGAAGATAAAAATTCATGTTTTCTTTGCTTTTTTTAATGAAAATGATTGTTTTCAATAAATTATTTTAATACTTTTCGAGCATTGTAAAAATTTCAAAATTGTTTTATTCTTTAAAAGATATATTAAGCTTTTGAATGGTATAATTTTTTTTCTAAGCTTTTCAAACAAAAAAATTGATATAATGAGAAAAGAAAAAGAAAGGTAATTTTGTTTAGCTTTTTCTTGTAAATTATGATTGTTTGAAATAAATGAACGCTTCAATTGACTTATTTTAAAAGCACACAACCTGTTTTCTTACGACGTTATCACGTAAAATCATAGTCCGTAAACCGGCTATACAGACAACCTCTTTTTTTCAAATCTTTTTTTGTTTAACGGGTGAATGAATTTCATTGAAACTGTGTTTTTTTTTATGTAAATTTATATTTTCTTTTTAATGGCATAACAAATTTTTTGTATAGGTAAAAAAAGAAATATTTAAAAAGCTTTAATATTCTAAGCAACTTTTAACATAAGAGCAAGTACCTACGACACATTGTACATTTTCTTTCTGTATAGACTTAGTTAAAAAAAAAAAAAATATGAATACCTAAGCCATTACGATGAGCTTAAACAATAACACCAAACATTTTGTGAACTCGAAAGTCATATCATAAAAACAAATATACAACATTTCGCAAGGTCAATCAGGTCAAGCTAAATAATAATAAAAAAAAAAAAAATAATCATAAATTTTTTTTGTCCAAATGAATGTGAGGCAGAAGTTCTCTGCAAAAACACCACCAAATGACAACCAGAAGAGAGAAAGTGTATGGTTAAGGTGTGAGGACAATGATGTTAATGCCGTCATCCGAGCAAATCCTAACTAAGTTTCCACACAGTTGTTGTGTTTATCTGGTTTCTGGGAAAAACACATAGTCAGTCATGTGCGATGAATTTTCTCTTGAATTATGTTACCAAACTTAAGAAGCAAAATAGTAAGTACTCATGAAGTGTTTTTTTTTTTTTGTTCTATTTCCTTTATTCATTTTGGGTGATGGTACTTTGTTACAGAAGGAAAGTACTATAAACTCAGTATGCCTTTCATGGGAGGTTTTAAGAGTAGGCTCTGTATATAGGATTAAGAATGTGTACTATGCTTAAGACCATTCCGTTGGAAAAGGCTTTAAGGATTATTTGGATTTTCTTTATGAATGTAGTCATGCGTTGGTAATTGTTGCTAATTTTGGAATTAAAGGCAACTACAGCATGACAGAGGGGTTATTTTTTTAGAGACCTGGGATAATTATTTAAGGAGACTTTAAGTCGTTTTTTTTTTTCTATTTTAACAGCATGGCTGCATTTCGACTTTCAGTTGGCTTGTTGATGTGCGTTGAACGGTTTTATTTCAAAATTTTTGTTTAAAAAGTATGACAAAAAAACTTTTTTTAAATTACCAACCTCTAAAAGTCAAAATTGTACCTACTATTTGTGTTTCGAAAAAGAAATTACCTCACACACCATTTTATATTTGTTGTTACTTTTGAAAAAAATTTGAATGGTTAGTGTTCATATCGCAAACAAAAAAAAATCAATGATTTTTGCACTTGAAAAAATATTTGTATTTTGTGGTTTTTAAGGTGAAATAAAACAAACCAACTTAAGCTTCTTAACAGGAATGCTATATGGAATACATTCAATTAAGTAAGAATTCTAAGTCCAATAAATAACATTTGAGGTAAAGTGCCCACACCAGTGGATTAACTTTTTCAAATTACAAATTTAAAAAAGGTCACTGTGGTGTATGCGTACTATTTTCTTTTTGTATTTTTTTTTCGTAAACAACTACATTTGGGATGACGAAAATACTTGGTGCTTTAGTCTGGGCTAACCTTTGGCAAACAAAGACAGTGATAATTTACCGATTTCTGCACTGAACAAACAAAAATATTTTTTTTGGATTTTGAGGTGAAAAAACCTAAATTCGTTAAAATTTTAGAATTAAAGGTGTGCTAACTAACAAAAAAAAGTTGGGCTATCCTGGGCTAACCTTGGCTAACCTTGGCTAACCTTGGGAAGTCGAACCAAGAAGGCTTGAAAAAAAAACTTATCGTTTTAGATTAAATGGGAATGTATTCATGTTAGTATTAAATTAAAGGACATGTTTTTCTTATTCTTGCTGGGCCATGGATAAATACAACAACTACCGCCGAGGTTTACTTTGGAAACAAATTGAAGATTGTAATGTTACCGTATGCCAAAATTTATATATTTGTCTTTTTGATGGATCTTCTAAGAGAATAATGATCCAAGGCATGCTACAAAAGTTTAAAAAGACTTTTCTAAACGCCAACAAAACTGATGTTATGTTTTTCCCAGTACAGCCACCAGACTTAAAATTGTTTGAGAATTTGTACAGGTATTTCACAGATTTTATCGGGAAAGACAAATTTTGAATAAAGACAATTTCTGGGAACAAGTTCAAAAGCATTTAGCATACTAACCTTCATCAAGAGAAATTAATTGATGTCATTTATTAATATGACCAGATAAAAAAGTGTAAATTCTGATTTCTTTAGTACTGTTTTATGAAATGTTTGAGTGATATTGAATTTATTTTTATAATCTGATGAGCTTAAATTTTTTTTTTTTGAAAATAAAATATAAATTTGCAAACTTTTTGGACAATCTACAGAAGCATCAGCCTAAAATTAAGGACAAAAAATTCGTGATTGATTTAGTCATTTTTCATCAACTGTATTTTAGTGAAAAATGCAATTGTACACTTTTATAGACCAATCAATTCTGAATAATATGCTTTTTGATTCATTGAGATAGCATAAAAATCACAAAACCTTACGTGTATTTTGTATGGTAAATCTTAAAACTCAAATGGCGAGTTCTAAATCTTAATTTTATTCGGTTTCAAATTTTTAAGGAATTTTTTTTGGGCATTTCTAACCGAATTTTGAAATGGGAGCGACAAAAATCTATGGTCACATTAAAAAGAAGCACCCTAACATACCTACATACATATTTACATATGTATATATTTTTAATTTGATCTCAAATGTACACTGAGGGAAAAATAAATTGAAGTTGAAACATCGTTGTTTCAAAGATGAACTATTTTGATTTATGTGACTTTAAGATACGAAACCATCAAAAATTAACCTTTTTTCCACGTTGATTTTAAAATGTTCATCTTCAACGCAAAATCATTCCGAATTATAGTTAAATCAATGTGGTTTTCATTGATTTTACGTTGTTTTATGGTGGCTTTTCCCTCAGTGTTGTTGATGTACGTTGAACGGTTTCAAATTACCAACCACTTAAAAGTCAAAATTTGTTTTTTGTTTGTCATAGTTTTTGAGTCGTCATAGTGGGCTAAATGAAAAACAGTGACGGTTAAAATTACCATGGTTAGTTGAGACAGGTTTAAAAAAGTACCTACTCTTCGTGTACTGAAAAAAAATTACCTCGCACACCATTTTATATTTTTTGTTACTTTTGAAAAAATTTGGATAGTAGTTAGTGTTCATAGGACAAATCAAAAAAAAACCTTGATTTTTGCACTTGAAAAAATATTTGTATTTTGTGGTTTTTACGGTGTAATAAAATTTACAAATAAATTTGAGCTTCTCAACAGGAATGTTATATCTTATACGAACTACATTCCATCAAGTAAAAATTCTAAGTCAAATAAATTACATTTCAGGTGAAGTGCCCACACCAGTGGAGTAACTTTTTCTAAATTATAAATTAAAAAGTTCACTGTGGTGTATGCGTACTGTTTTTTTTTTTTTTTTTTTAACCAACTACCTACAGTTGGTGTGACAAAAATACATGTTGGTTTGGCCTTTGTTAACCTTGGGCAAAAGAACAAGAGTGATTATTTAACCATTTTTACAGTGGTTTTTAAGGTGAAAAAACTTTTAAAATTTTAGAACTAAAGGTGGGCTAAAGAAAAAAAGTAAGTCTATCCTGGGCTAACCTTGAGCAATTGAACCAAGCATATTTAAAAAGAGTTTGTCTGTAAAGCCGGTTAACGGACGATGATTTTACGTGATAACGTCGTAAGAAAACAGGTTGTGTGCTTTTAAAATGAGGCAATTGAAGCGTTTATTTATTTCAAACAATCATAATTTACAAGAAAAAGCTAAAAAAAAATTACCTTTTTTCTTTTCAAGTTATATTATTTTTTTTTATTTTAAAAGCTTACAAAAAACCATAATGTTTAAAGTCATTAATGTAGCTGATGTAAGCAATGTAGTAAGCTCTGAAATAGGCCCCAGGTGAAAAAGTGTAAATTCTGATTTCTTTAGTTTTTTGTATGAAATGTTTCAGTGATATTGAAGTAATTTTTAACTTTTTATTGTCTGATGAGCCTTACGACTTTTTTTTTTTTTTTTGAAAATAAAGTAGGTACATATTAATTTAATTACTTGTTAGTCTTGACAGCCTCCAAACTCGTGATTTGTTTAGTGATTTTCCATCAACTGTATCTCAGTGAAAATGATTGTATCATAACTAAAAGCATGTAAAAGCTACATTATTTTTTTTTTGTTTTTATTTTTTATTTTTTATTTTTTCAATCTTTTTGGAATTAAATAAATAAAAGGTTTAAATCTTAAATGTGGCATCACAAATTTTTCAAAAATCAAATACTTTTTAGATTGAAAAATATTCTTTTTTTTTTCAAATTAAATTCGTAAAAAAATCAAAAAAATAATATTTTGCTAAGAAACATTAAAAATAGAAAAAACACATAAAATTGTAGGTTTAAAGTTTTGATAAAATTCAATAAAATTCAAAAAAAGCAGAGACAATTCAAAAGGAAAAGAAAAAAAATTTGAAAAAAGACGTATTTTTGCATTTTTCCCACTATTTTTGAGGTTTTATAAAAAAATGACTTGCGTTAAAGTTGTAGATCATATCGTTGTCTACCACTTTCGTATTTAACTTTTTCCGATAGGAAGGTCTACTTTCCACAGAAATCTTTAAAAAATCAAGATTTTTGACACCCACTCCAGTTTTTGAATTTTTCTTTGGTTTATCTATAAATTTAACGAATTTTCGCTATATCCTCCTAATGTTTTTACTGCTTAATATTTCAAGAGTGACATTTGGTCGTCCATTTAGCTAGCAAGAAAAAAGTAAGCAAAAACAAATAATATGAAACTTATAAATTTCAACTCCTTTTTTTCCTTTAAACGATTTCATAAAGACACTTTGACTGAGTTTGAGAGTCTTAAATATGTTGCATAAAAATTCTTCAAAAAATTAATTTCAAAATTATTGCTACTTTATAAATATAGGTATAGCTTTTAACTTAGAATTTCATTGCCCTTTTTCTTTTTTGGCACAGGAAATTTATAAATAATCTGCTGGCAATGAAACCATTTAATCGACTTCAACAACTTTGGAGTTTCTATGAAATGTTTCAAATTGAATCTCAAACGGTTCTTTATTCTCACACAAAATTCAAACTCCATTCTGTATATTTCTTCTCTCTCTCAAAGGCATTCATTCCTTCATCACTTTCCTCTTATATAGGTACGAGTATATCTGCAATGGTATATTGCAACTGCTGCTACTACTTCTTCTTGTACTTGAAGCCTTCAAGTATCCTTTCTATCCTAAGTGCATTTAGTGTGCTCAATTGTAAATTGCATTTGTAACGTATTTTCAGTATATCGAGTGGCACACACAAGGATATCATCTCTCTTCAAAAAGCAAATAAGAGCTTCTTCCTCTTCTTCTTCTTCTACTACTACTCTTGTCTCGCACTCATTTGCAATTCCAAAGTAGTTGCGTTGTCTTTATAGTTGTGTATAGTATAGATATTTATACAAACATACATTCTATACTACTCGTAATATGTTTGTATGTAAGATGCTCGTATCTCCCAAAATTTAAATTAGATTTCTAAGTTTTTCAATTAAGTCGTTTTTGCTCGAACTCGTATTTTAAATTAATATGAATGATTTGTATGGATACCCGTTATATATATATGTATTCATATAAGTACATTATGTGGTGTGAGTATGTATGTATGAAATGTTCACTGGTGTAGCAAAATAGCTAACTAGTGAAGCGAATACCGTTTACCAATTACCGCAAAACTGATACCGAATCCTTATTTGAAATGCAATCGAGGAAAACTTTCCAAAAATTGTTTTGCACATGGTGTTTGCATCACCAGGTACAATTTCATTAACTAACGGATTTAAAAGATAAATATATAGTTACGAAAGGTGTCGGCAGCATGCATATTTAATGTAATTCGAGGACTCCCAAAAAACATGATGAGAGAAATTGTTTTAATTGGAATCAGTTTTTATTTATGTTTTGGAAGAAGTTTCAAATTCAAATTTAATCTGATAGAGAAATTATGGTAAGCTCAGAATAACTTTTAAATTGTTGAAATTTTCCCGATCAAAACTTCATCGTAGGTCATCACTCTTATTTATTTAAAGTTTTGGTTAGTAAAGCAGACTTTAAGTACAATTAGTTCCTTGGTTTACACTTTCTTACGCCTAAATCAGACCCGGCCATTTAGTTCCTCCCTAATTTCAAAATATTACTTTTTGCAAGGATTTAACAGTCATAGTTACCCGCGGTTAGGGAGCGGTTAATGGCTCCAGACACCTACCAGATACTTTTTAAAAATTGAATATATATTTTTTCTTCTATTTAAGGATTTTTTTAATCCTCAAACTCTGCTAAATTTCAGGACTCGAAGACGATAAGAAACTTCCCGATTGTAAGGCTTCAACTTAGGTAATAATTTACACTCTCAAATTGATGTTTAACACGCTTCTGAACAAAAAATTTTTATTTTTTTTTCCAAATCTTCAAAATTCTTATTTATTCTTATTTGAAACTAGGTACTTATGTTCAGTAATTATAAGATGCTTGCCCATGCCAAAGTATAAATTTTGCTTCTATAAGGCTTTACATAAGCCAAAAAATCAGCTTAACAAACACATCAAATTGTATGTTATTGGCTTTGTTGGTATTTAAGAAAGGGCCTGAATATAGATTGATATGAATTTCGTTATTAAAAAAATAGACAAACTTTAATAATATATGTATATGTAGGGAAAGTGGGGGCAAGACCACCCCTTTAGTGTTTAACTGTCTTAAAAACCAATAAAAACATCATTTAATGAAAATAAAGTCCTTAGTCAATGAGTTTAGAGTTTTTTTGTAGGAACTCCTCATTATCAAAAAAATAAAAAATACCCAACAAAAGATAAAAGTTTTTGAAAAAATATCTAACAAAAAACGGTCTTGCAGGGTAAGACTGTCCTTTCAAATTCTGTTACTAGTTAAACCGTTTCTTTCTTTAAAAACGGATTATTTTTAATAATCAGACACGTGTGATATATCTTCATCGATATTAGCTGCGTTCCTTTCGAAATATTTATCTACTGCTTAGTACTTAAAACTACTTTGAACTACTTTTGCTATACTGAAAAAGTAGTTCAAAGCAGCTTTAAGTACTAAGCAGTAGATAAATATTTCCAAAGGAACGCAGCTATTATAAAAAAAGAAAAGTTAAGACTTTTAATTAAATATTTCAATTTCAAAAGTACAAATGATTTTTAAAAAAAAAAAAAAAAAAAAAATAACGATTTGATAAAAAATCATAAAATTTGCCATACTTACAAACATGATCAATCCTACCAGAAGTCACTTATTTTACATTAAAAGTAGTGTTGTCAATTTGAATGTTTTTCATACATAGTAAAAAAAACATTTTTGCCTCCACTTCCCCTATTACTTTTTTCTGGAAAAGTAATCCTTTATTATTAACAGTTTATTTTAACAGTTATGCCTTGGTAAAGCTTTATATTACAGAAAGTCTAATTTTATAGAATTAAAATTTTTAATCGCCTACCTACAATATATTTTATGCTATATTTTATTTTTTTGATCTGTACGTGAGCGTGGAGTGCAGCAAAATGTTCTGTAATTCTAATTTTACACTTTCTTGCACCATTTTCTACAAAAAGTATGAATTTGCATACAATAAGGTAAGTGGTCGTGTTCTGTGCAGTTGTTTTAAATTCCGGACATGGCAATCTTTTGCCGAAAAATATATACTGAAACTCGACATTAAGTTCAGTCAATGGGGAGTAAAATGCAGGGGATCCGAAAAAATTTGTGACGTCAGCTAAGTTTGGATGCAGTATTGAAGAGAGATTTATCTTGAGTATTATTCTCAGTTTGCGTATTGATTGGCCTTGTGGGGAGTCCGCCATTTTGAAAAAGGCATTAGTCTCAATATCTCGAGAACGACTGGTCGGTCGGAAAATTAGCCATGACTTTTTAGATTGGAAACATAATTATCTTCCATTCTTTAGTACATAATTTTTCTCTAGGAGTTATACTTTCAGTGTAAGAGAACCGCAACGTATCTCATTTTCAGTTAGCTATTTCCCACTTAACCTTAAGGGTTGTTTAAAATATTTAAAATACCAAAAAATGCACTATTAGTGGTACTGTAACTCTGAGAGAAAAATGATGTACTAGAGAATGAAAGATAATTATATTTCCAATCTAAAAAGTCCTTGCTAATTTTCCGTCCGACCAGTCGTTCTCGAGATATTGAGAATGCGTTTTTGAAAATGGCGGACGACCCACAAAACCAATCAATACGAAAAATGAGATTTATACTCAGGATAAATCCCTCTTCAATACTGCATCCAAACTTAGCTGATGGCACAACTTTTTTCGGATCCCCTGCATTTTACTCCTCATTGACTGAACTAATACTAAACACATTTTAACACATTTCTGGCGAAATTCCATTATCCGGCCACATGGCCACTAACTAGAAGAACTCATAAAAATTATGTATGTAGGTTAGGGAATCCGTTATTTCCCAAAGTGATGTTTTCGGGGGAGACACCCCTAGATCGAAAGTTTAGGGCTTAAATAAGGGGAATTTAGAAAAAAAAAATGTTTGGAGGTCATTAACCCGTGCCTCTAGGGTCATACTTTCCCCATACAAATTTGTATGGGAAATTTTTAACTCATACATAATTTTTTTTTTCTCTCGAGTTAAATCATTTTTTTTTTAAATGTTTGATTATTCTGGTTGGAAAATAGTTACTTTAAAAGATCACATTCAAAATTTCCCGTTAAAAATTTTTTTTTATATTTTATTTCGGTTTTTGAAATTATTAGCTGTTTTCGTAGTTTTTGCTTTTACGTTTTATTTTATTATTCTTAAAGTACACCTCCTATCACACAATTTTTGATGCAGTTTTATTGATTTTTAATTCTTTTCAATTATTGCTTTCAAAAATCTGTGTATAAGTCAAAAATTTTAATTTTTTTTAAATTTTTATTTGAAATTTTTGCCGTTTTTATACGTTTAAATTTATTTTTCTCGAACTACAAAAGATTTGTTTATAATATTGTTATTGAATTTTGTTTAAAATTTATCCAATTAAAAAATGACATCAAAAAAATTACAAATAAAAAATATATAGTATGTTATATTATTTATTTATAATTTTCATTTTTTACCTTTATTTTAATATATATTTATTTAATGTTTTTTGTTTTATTTTTAATTCTTATATCAATTTTATAACATTATTAATTAATTTATTAAGAAAATTATTTTTAATAATAATTTTAAAAGGTAAAAAATATATACATATATGAGGCTATGAGAGCAATAGTGGCGTATCCACTTTTTTTCAAAAATGAGTTTTTCATAAAAACTTGGTATCTTAATATGTCTACTTTAATACAAAAATAGATTTATGCAGCTTGATACACTCAGAACAAGATGGCACTCAAAAAAGTGTTGTTTTAAAAAACCCTGTATCTTAAATCTCTGGTAGCACAAAACTTCATTTTGTGGCTTACGCCACTATTGTTCTCATAGCCTCATATAAAAGTATAAGGAAGGCCATTCTTGGAGTAGAAGAAACTATTATAACGACTTTAAGAGCTTTTATTTCCAAATGAATGTGTTCAGATAAATAAATATATGTGATTTGTGAACCAGATATCACCCCTCACAAACATAATATCAGAAACATTATTTAAAATAATAAAAAGAATCATAAAGGAAGAAATGAAAAATCATAAATAAATATTATAAAAAACTATATATTTTTTCTTTGCAATTTTTCTTATGTCATTTTTTAGGTGAATAAATGTTAAACAAAATTCAATAACAATATTATAAGCAAATCTTTTGTAGTTCGAGAAAAATAAATTTAAACGTATAAAAACGGCAAAAAATTCAAATAAAAATTTAAAAAAAATTAAAATTTTTGACTTATACACAGATTTTTGAAAGCAATAATTGAAAAGAATTAAAAATCAATAAAACTGCATCAAAAATTGTGTGATAGGAGGTGTACTTTAAGAATAATAAAATAAAACGTAAAAGCAAAAACTACGAAAACAGCTAATAATTTCAAAAACCGAAATAAAATATAAAAAAAAATTTTTAACGGGAAATTTTGAATGTGATCTTTTAAAGTAACTGTTTTCCAACCAGAATAATACAACATTTAAAAAAAAAAATGATTTAACTCAAGAGAAAAAAAAAATTATGTATGAGTTAAAAATTTCCCATACAAATTTGTATGGGGAAAGTATGACCCTAGAGGCACGGGTTAATGACCTCCAAAAAATTTTTTTTTTCTAAATTCCCCTTATTTAAGCCCTAAACTTTCGATCTAGTAGGTGTCTCCCCCGATAACATCACTTTGGGAAATAACGGACACCCTAATGTAGGTATGCATGAAAAAGGCTAATTCATTTCAATAAATTAAATCATTAAATTATTTTTTTATGAATTAAAGCTAGGTTCATAAGATTTATTTTTATTTTGAATAAAAAACCTTCAATAAGAATGAAACTATTTGATGAATTTTTACAAATTTCAAAAACAAAATTTCAGAAATATTATCAAGTACAAGCCAAGTTCAATTTTGTTTTGTATTAGTAACGCCATCTATAGTAACGCCAACAATTTAACTACATATACCTAAGCTTGTCCTTTAATTTGATTTCGCCTATTATTTTAACAAAATCAAAAAAACACCAGACAAAGGGAATTTTCCGGAAGAGGAAATCAAAATGTCTGATTGCATCCTTTTATAAATACGTTTTGTGTTGAATTAAATTTTTGTAGGACGATAACGAGGACAACGAGAGAGGTATACGAGAGTATAGAGAGAAAAACGAGAAAACACCACACTTTTGCCAGAAAAACCAAAGCTAAAGAGTGATTTAAATGTGACGCATGTGGCAGACCAAAACTCCCCAAAAACTCTGTGCATGCAAAACTAGAATTCTAGTTTTTGTTGCTGGTGCTTGCTCCTGCTGAAATGGAATTTGAAAATAGTCCTTTGGTCGGTTGTTTTTAGCCAATAACTATATACTACCTCTCTTTCTCTGGCTCTGGTATGACCAGGTGACCGTAGAGAAGAGGGCACAAAACTGGTACCCGCCAGAGTTAGTATAGTTAATTAAGATTTACCCAGTGTCTGCGTGTTTTTTTGAGGTGGTCAAGCGGGAGAGAGAGCGACAGAGAGAGAGAGAGGAGAGAAGTGGAAATATAGAGAAATGTTGAACTTTCATGCATGCACAAATTGCACCATCGTTTTTGGTAGGTACACCACTACCTGCAAAATGTGGTTGGTTTCTTAATGAATGCAATTAGCCAAATCATTTATGAAGCCCCTGGTCTCTGATGTTGGGTGATGGCGGTGGACGATGAGGGTGGTGGTACATTATAGTACATTTATATAGTATGCCAGCAGCTGTTGAACAACTATACTTCTACTATACCTCTACGTTGCCGGATTTAGGAGGGATTGCTATTGGCTAATTGGGTCAACCGCCTTTAGACCAGGGGTAGTTCGTTATGTGATGTGTGTTGCCTTCTGATACATTAGCCTATAATTAATTTTTGGTGGCCAAGCGGAACAAGATGTGGAAAAAGCAATACAATCAATTTGATGCGCACACATGTGCTTCAAACAGTTATTAGAAGAGTAATGAGGGCTTAAAATCATCGGTTTGTGGGCTGTCAAAGGTTTGTGTTGTATAGTGAGTGCATTTGATAAGTAATTAGCTATAACAGTTTGAAAAGTTAAGCTTTGTAAATGCGATTTCGCTACTTAGCCAGAACATTTTCAATAAGCAGATTAACAAACCGAAGCAATAAGGGAAGGTTATTAATGAAAATGGGAGATTTTCTATATTTCAAAATTCGTTTCAACAGCAGTATCAGGGGCGAACGCAGGGGGGGTGTTTTGGGGGTTAAGACCCCCCCCGAAATTTTTTGTTTAAGAAAAAAAAAAACAAAACTTTAATTCACTGCTGAAATTCCCAAACTTTAGGACTTATAAAAGCTGCTTTCCTTTTGGAATTTTTATCTACTGCTTAGTACTTAAAGCTGCTTTTGATATTGAAAAAGTAGTTCAAAGTTTGTAGTTTTAAGTACTTAGCAGTGGCGAAGGGTTCATTTAACTCGATTATTTCCGTCTTACCTTTTGAAATTCTCAAACTCAACAACATAAACTTCTGGCAGCATGAATATAATTTCAATCAACACCTGCAGACGCTGTCAATATTATTTCAAATACTCTTCTTTCAGTTCTACTCTACACACCTATCTGCTTTTCAACTCACTCCATAAACAAACACAAAACTAGAGCAAAGAAAAAGTTAACCCGAAAAATGTCGTCTTATAAACAATAGAACAAATTTGTTTTCTTTCCTCTTTTTTCATTTACTTATTACTGCCCTTGTGACCTCTCTGTTCAATACACGCTTTCTTATGGAAGAAAATAAGACGATATTCTTCGTCTTACTTTTTGGTGAATGAAAAATTGTGAAAAGTTTTTAGATACATAGTAAGATTTAGTGTGTTGATTATGACTTTAATATCATTGTTCGACAAACAAAAAAGTCAAGAGCAAGAACTTTGCTTTCTGATTTTTTTAATTTAGTGTTCTGAATTCAGAAGTCACAAATTGTCATTTGCTAACCTCTAAGATTTTGAAATTTAAATTTCTATTTGCAATAATCTTTGAAAACAAATAATTTTGAAAAGAAATAAATATGTTTTATACAATAAAATACGAGTATGACTTTTTGATAGTGATGGGAACTATCGAATGATTTGAACTATCGATAGTTAGTAACTGAATGATTTGAACTATCGAATAGTTCATTCATTCATTCATTCGAATAAAAACTATAGAATAGAACTATCGAATAAACTATCGAATAAACTATCGAATAAAAACTATCGAATAAACTATCGAATAAAAACTATCAAATAAACTATGGAGTAAAAACTATCAAATATTCAGTTGCTATTTAAAAATAATATTTTATCAAGTTTTTCACTTTTCATCCGATTTCATCTTAAAGAAGCATCCATCATACATTGAAGTACATAATATAAAAATCGTAAAAAAAAATTGTCGAGAAATGACCACTGGAAAGGATTTGTTTCCTTTTCTTACACTTTTTATTTTTGCTCGTCCACATGCAAAATTGCAAATATCAAAAGTATATACATACCTACCTACAATAATCCAAACCAACCACACAGTTGCATCATATTTTTGTCTAACCCATTCACAACCCTTTACAAAATCCACTTGTTGACACATATACCTGCTGTTTGTGCGTGCGCGAATGTTTTGCTTCTTCCGGCGCCATGTCTCGTCAAGTGATTGAAAAGATGGGTTTTCCCACTAATTAGGATCATAAACTATACACTGGCTGAACAATGAACATGTTCCGCTTCCCAGGTCAAAGAGTTATTTTTTTCTCTTTTGTCACTTTTTTATGACACCGCACTGACCGACGGATAACTTCTTTTCTTTTCATGCACCGTGCTGCCTTTCTTTTTCTTTTCTTTACCGCCTTTGTTTTGAAAATATGGGCACTCCAACATAAAACACATAAATTCAGTTCTGAAAAACTTTCAAGATATCATTTGGAAGATCGCACAATATGTGTATCATCATTCATCTTCCTTCAGTCCTTCCTTCAAATGCAGATAAAATCATTTACAATTAAATTGTGAAATCAAGAGAAAAGCAAATAGTAGAGAAATAAAATTATGACTGAATTAAAAAAAAAAAAAAAACAATCTAATAGACTGAAAGAAAACAGTAACTGAATATGAAAAAATTCAAATGAAAAAGCTATCGTTTGAAAAAACTATTCAAATGAAAAAACTATCGTTTGAAAAAACTAATCGAATGAAAAAACTATCGAATAAAAAAAACTATTCAAATGAAAAAACTATCGTTTGAAAAAACTATTCGAATGAAAAAACTATCGAATAAAAAAAACTATTCAAATGAAAAAACTATCGTTTGAAAAAACTATTCGAATGAAAAAACTATCGAATAAAAAAAACTATTCAAATGAAAAAACTATCGTTTGAAAAAACTATTCGAATGAAAAAACTATCGAATAAAAAAAACTATTCAAATGAAAAAACTATCGTTTGAAAAAACTATTCGAACGAAAAAACTATCGAATGAAAAAACTATTCGAACGAAAAAACTATCGAATAAAAAACTATCGAACGAAAAAACTATTCGAATGAATGATTTTAAACTATCGAATGAATGAATATTTTACAACTATCGATAGTTTGATAGTTTTTATTCGATAGTTCCCATCACTACTTTTTGACATTCAAAAATTAGTTTTCTTAACAAATACACGATGGTAGAATTCCACTTCAAAAGTACCGAAAAATAACGTTTTCTACCAGCTAATATTCAAGTATTTCAAAAACGTGACGGTACAATGCAATTTTAACTTCGGGAAAATCCTTTAGAAAAGTATGATGGTTTTGTTCAAGCTCTATTTTGTTACTTTATATGTACGTATTATTTTCTCTTAGAGCATCGGTTCTCAACCTGTGGTCCTCGGACCCCTGGGGGTCCGCAAAAAATTACATTGGGTCCGCGTCAGCTTTTCCATAAAGCATCAGAAAAATGTATTTAGCATTATTCTAATGTGACGTTCAACAAACTTTGTTTTTTTTTTTTTAACTTTTTAACTAATTTCCTCGTATTGCATTTTCTTACCCCTCTCAATAATAGATATATGAATCTAATTTTAATTACCAAAGGATCGAGTGCTAATTTTCTGCAAATTCAAAATTCTACCCCCTGCTAAATTCAATGCTTTTTTTAACCTATTTTCCCAACGCTAGGTCGCGCATTGCAATGCAAAAATGTATGTTTAGTACAGAGTTGGTACTAAAAAGAATTATATAAAATATATTAAGGAAGTAAACTAAAGTTTTAAACTGAAAAATATTAATTAAAAAATATTTTTACTCCGTAAGCCCTGACCTATCGTTTGTTTTTAGGCTAATTCTTTCATTTTTCAATTCCAATAAGGAACAACTAATGGAGGCTTTTTTGAGAAGAATAAACGCATAAATTAATAAAAAAAAAAAACAAAATGCAAAAGTCATTAAATAAAAAAAAAACAAAATGCAAGTATGTGTTTTATAAGCCAATTTGTTTTTTTGTTTTTTTTTTTTTTTTTCAAATTTCAAAGCGAATGCGTGACCGCGACCCTAGGCGGTCATTTTAAAAATTAAAAAAAATCTTTTTATACTTTTTTGGATCCAATGGAACTTTTTCGGGGGGTATGTTTTTTTTTTATTTTTCAATTTAATTTTTTTCACCATTCAATTTCGCTCCGACCCAGTGGGCAGGACTCACAGTCAACCACAGTGTGTAATTGTTAATTTAATATGATTCTTACACATAATAATAAATTAAATTTATTCTTGAAAGGGGTCCCCCAACTGACAATATTTTTGTTAGGGGTCCGCATACTCTGAAATGTTGAGAACCGTTGTCTTAGAGGATTCAAATAATTTTAATCAGTTTAGTTTTATGAAGAAACCAAAATTGTAGTTAAAGGACGCTCTTACTTAAAGTTTTGTATACACCTAGATAACTGTTGCTTCCGTCGGCGTCGAGAGATCTTTTTAGTTCTAAGGCGATTTCATGCATAGAAGATAGACTTTCTGATCTAGCACTTATATGTATCTATAGGTAGAAAAAAACTTCTTCTAAATTCTCATTACTTAAAGTAGACTTGACTTTTAAGAAAAAGTTCTTGCAGAGTTTTATGAAAGAAAAACGTAGAACTTTGCACACTTTTTAATGGAAACTTTATTATTAATTTCATGGCTTGAAACGCAGAAATGCATTTAAAATTTGGAATTGAATTTCTTGGTTTCAGAAGAAACCCCTCTTTAATGCTGCATCCAAACTAAGCCGGAAGAGTATTTTCTTCGGTTAGTGTATGTTCCGTTTTTGGACCTTTTACACAGTTAAAAAATTGACAAAGCTTAGTTTGTTCATTGATTCATTCTGGTGGTTGAGTCCCATATCAACCCCCCACTACCTTAAGACCCCGCTCGCTCTAGTTCCGAATTAAGTTGGAAACAGTTCTTTGCTTTTTAAGCGACGATATATCGTCGGCACAAAGCCAAAACCACAAATCTGCATTTTTTTGCATTTTCAATTTAATGCATCATTTTACTTGCTATCGGTCCCTCTATTCACTGCATCGATCCCAATCCTCCAACTTTTGCCTTGAAGCCTAAACTATCAATTTCCGTTGCACAAGTTTCCATAAGATTGCATGAGTTTTTGCATAATACAAAAAAAATAGTCAATTAATTTTTTGAAAAACCCCCCCAAAATTTGTTTCTGCGTTCGCCCCTGATCTGTATGTTCCGCTTTTGAAGTGAAAAAAAAAACAATACGTTTCAAAAGAAGGTAATCGTGTAAGGGTCTTAATACTTAGGTATTTTTTAGTCAAACTACTTTATTTTTAATGCAAACAAAATCAATTTCTTTATTTTTAATGCAAATAAAATCAATTTCTTTACTAATATCGTAAATCTGGCTACTCCAAAATGAAAAATACAATTTTTGGAATTAAGTTTCTTTGTTTGACAGTTATTTAAGTAAAAATTTGTTTAAAATCTTTGTTCAGTTCAATGGCTAACATTAAATTATCTTCTTTCGTTAAAACTATTTATTTAAAAAATGTAAATTTAAATTTAAAAATTAATAATAATATAAACACACAATTCAGTCTTCAAAGGACTAAAACTCCAATTTTAATTTATTTTGTTAATAAAAATTAATTTTTATGAAAAAAAAACAACAGTTTTTTCTATACCTAAAAGATTTTTCTATTCGAGTATCTTATTCTTCTTCATACCAAAAAAAAAAAAAAACTGCAGTGTTGTCAATTTTATCAAGAAATGGTTGTGAAATGAAATGGTTGGTAAAGAAAAAAAAAAAAATAATTAAATAAAATTCAAACCAAATCATAAAATGTTTCGTTGCTTGCAGTAAGACCTCCGAAAAGCTAATTTACGCTGTTTGTTACAACCTACATATTAGTTTGAGTATTTCCTGTAATATGCGCCAATCAGATAAGTATATGCTTGGAGAAACAAAGACAAAAAACTTTAAAAAATTCATTATCTCGCTAACGTAGACCTACCTACCACTGTAATTTTTCAAGTCTCTAAGGTTAAAGTACCTACGTTAAAATATAAAAGGGATGTTCATTTTGGGTGTTAGTAAACCAGTATTATCTTGCAATTTGATAAAATTAAAGTCTTTTCTAGTTTTTTGTTACACAGTGGAATAGTTATCCTGAACAAAAACCGAAAAGGAATTGAACTTTTCTTTGCTTGTGGTGGCGTGAATTTTATATTATAAACCAGATTAAAAATGATTTAACTAAACCATTTGTTGTCCGTAAATCTGTTTTAGATACCTATCAATTACAAAAATACATTTTTTGAAATTAAAAAAAATATTTATTGCAAAAAATGTATTCCAAATAAAAATAATTTCTGAATTTGAAAAAAAAAATATTAATGCAAAATATGAGCATTCAATATTTTTTTTTAATATTCGTAGAACTTCTTACAATTTTAACAGTTTGGTGCTATATTAGCTTAATATTATGGTTGAAAAGGCTACTTCATGGCCAAATAGTCAGAATTGTATTAAAATAAAAAACTATTTAATGCTCACATTTTGCATTGATTTCTTTTTTTTTTTCAATGCAGAACATTTTTTCTTTTAATGCAAAATATTTTTATTTGCTATACAAATTTTATTTTATTTGCATAAAAAATATTTTTCAGTGCAATGGAAATTTTTTTATAATGCAATTTTTTTTTTTTGTAATAAATAGTTTTATTTAATTTGTAATAGAAAGCATTAAAAATATAGTGATTTTGTTCTATGCTCGTAACTCATTTCTGTAAATTGTTATAATTATTCCATAACTTACATCGTAGGTACTCGCTAGAACGTTTTGAGATAAAATATAACATGCTCTTTTAAATCCTACCAGTGTTGGGACTTAGTTAAATTCATTCAAATACTAGGTAATGTCAGTTACTTTCAAGAATTAGAGCGATAAGGCATCGAGTAATTGATCATTGGCACCCGTAAGACATTCTCCTCGATACTACTTACTGCTCCTAATGATTTAAGAGCTTGGGGCCAGGTGAAGAATATTCGAAATGAAGATTGTAATCAATATAAAAATACCAATGTTTTCTCTTGAAACCAAATTCTTGTAAAATATAAAACATGGCTTAAGAATACAAAAGAAGGTTTGTGTGACGAAATCTTTATTGAAAGACTCCAAAAACGCCCGAAGAACACTTTGATACATTTTTTATCCCAACGACTTATCAATTTTCTAAATTCAAATCTAATAAGTCATTAATTCTCATAACATGGCATGCAATAAAATACTCTTTGCTTTCAATGGCTCACTCGCCAAAACCCCCTTCAGGTATACAAATAAATTCAAGTTAAAAGGTATACCGCCAATATGAAGGCTATAATGGTGGGTCTGACATAAAAGAAAGAGGGAGAGAGAGAAAAAAAACTGAATTAAGAGCAAAGACATCGGAACGATTTGTCGTTGTCAAATCAAAGTAAAATTATAGCCTGTGGTTTTTTTTTCTTCCTTTGCTTTTCCTTCTTGGTTTTTCGGTGAGGTTGTGCTATATATCTATTTTACACCCACTTAGAGGAGTCAACTCCGACCTCCGATTCATTTGGGATAAAAAGTTCTTTGCCATTGGAGCTGAATGAGGATTCACCAAACCAACCATAACGAGGCTCATGAAAAAGTATCGACACAGTTATTTATGGCATGTCGTTAATCATAATCGAGAAATAACAAATTTATTTGGAAATAGCTTAATTTCTTCCGCTATAGTATACACGGGCCAGTTAAGGCACACAAACACACACACACAAAAGAGGCCAGAGGCTACTCTTTGGACGAACGAAAGCGATGCGATGGGACGTGAACCATTTGGTAGTGGGTGGGTGATGGTGTTCCGGTACTACCCGATTTGGTCATGGGACACCGGTGCGGAATTTTGAAAGCGGAGATGGCAATCGTTTTCGCTGATTTATGTCCTAATTTTCCATTTTCATTTCAGGAACAGAATGAGATGCTGTCAGAGCAGCAGCAGCATCAGAGAACCCGAACCAGATAAATGCCAGGGCAAATTAGAGGAAGTGTCATGGCGGGTCACACGTCTGCCTGCGACTTGACTAGTATATAGGTGTCCATTGCAGTAGGTATATATGCGAGGTCGACAAACGGTCGAGTCGTCAAGTCAACCAAAAGGTGTTGGGTATCTGGGTTATGATAATTTATATTGTTGCTGCAGTGCGACCTTTTTTCGGGATTCGTCTTCTTTTGTTTTTGTTTATTTTTTTTTTGTTTATCTAAAAAAAAAATATTTTAATGCTTCCAGGTGAATTTGCTGATAAATGAATGGGACCAGGCGAAAGGCGAATTAATTGGATTAGATTTGTCATTGTCAAAGAGCTTACGAATATTTTAAGTAACTCTGATGTTTGAAAGAAGGGTGGATTGAGTGAGACTTTTTTTGTTTTGTTATTCACGAAGGGGGTTAACGAAAAGTTAAACGAAGAAATAAAAAAATAAAATTGAAAAATTGGAACTTTGAAAAAAAAAAAAAATTGCTTTTTCTATGGAACTGACGCGAATGAAGTTTTTTTTGTTGGTTTGGACCTTAAAGGTTTTGTTTGTTTTTTTTTTTCATCTTTCGTCTATTTTAATGATATTCACATTTTCTTCAGTTTTTTCTTTAAAATTTAAGAAATCAAAAAGTAAAATGATACATTGCGAAAAAGTTTTTTTTTCATAGATTGCAATTTTTTTTTAAGTATTTTTTTGTTGCATAAAAACATAACCTCGAAAACAGCCAAAATTACGTTTTTTGAAATTTTCTAACGGTAATATTTCAAAAACGAAGGCCAATCAAATTTTTCTGACTTCAGAAAACTAAAAGAAAAACTACTAGAAAAGTATATTTTGGTTCTTGTGGCAAAAACCTTGTTGACCAGTGTTATCACTTCTTTAACAAGAAATACCGCTTTGATATAAGGATACAAATATTTTACCATTATGATTTTCAATAGAATCAATTTTTTTTCTTAAAAAATGGAACAAGATACTCGTACATAAATATTTTTTAATTATAGACACTAGGGCGTATACGTACTTTTTACTAAAAATTGGTTGTCTGTAAAGTCGGTTTACGGACGGTGAATTTACGTGATAACGTTATAAGAAAACAGGTCGTGCGCTTTTGTTTAAAAAAAAAAAATTATCTAAAAATTATTTATTTGTCAACTTTTTTGTAAAAAAAATATAAGATAAAAAATCTTACAGTGAAGTAAGCTTAAGATTAAGATCTTACATATTTATATCTGTATGTTTTGTAGAAAAACGAAATAACTTTTTGAATCCAATCATAATTTACAAGAAAAAGCTAAAACAATACCTTTTTTTCTGCTTACGAGTAAATCAATTTTTTTATTTAAAAAGCCTACAAAAAAAAATTTTACTATTGAAAACCTAAATATTTTTTCTAAAGAATAAAACAATTTTTTTAATTTTTACAATGCCCAAAAAGTATTAAAATAATTTATTAAAAACAATTATATTTTATGAAAAAAGTGAAAAACTCACTTTTCCATCACCCAAAAATCCATCTTATGTATATAACATTCTATAATCAATTTTATACCATCTGGAAGCCTATTATTTTAACTCAAAATATTTATACCGCCCATGTCTGTGTGACGTCTACAAAAAGAGCTAGAATTTTTTGAACCCAATCAGTTTTCATAAAAAAAACAAAAAAAAAATCAATCTTTTTTATCTTCTCACACCATGAAATCAATTTTTTTCTTTGACAACCTATATTAAATTTTAAATCATAAGAAAGCTTATTATTTCACCTATCATATGCTGCCTCAATCATATTTCTACGATGCCTACAAAAAAAGTTAGAATTTTTAAAGCCAATCAAAAGTGGCTGGTCATGGGTAACAGAGCTCCACATTTGTTTTGAGGTATTTCTGAAGTTTTTTTAATTTAACGTTGTGTAGCTTGCAGTAAATGTGTTATGTGTGATATATCAAATTAAAGGTAATATTATCAGCATGCTCAATAAAGGTGAATTACATTTTTATCTGCTCTAAATCATAAGACAGAACGTGTTGAAAAATAGAACTTTATTTTACCGTTATATCAAAATTGTGACTACAAAACTGATTTAAATTTTGCACAAATAAAGTCCTGCCTATTATCTATCTACAATATAAATTTCATATATTTATCTGTTGAAGAAAAACAAAGATAAAAATAAAAAAACGGTTAAAAACAGTCAAAAATCTTTTGACAAAAAAACTTGTTTCTGTCGTTATTCATTCAAAAATAATAATTATTTGCGAATGCATGCGCACAGTAATAATATGTATGTTCTATAAGTTTGAGATTTTGTTTAATCTCCGAAAAATTGTAAAAATAAAAACCCACCAAAAAAAAACTCAAACGCAGGGACTTAAAAAAAACCCGTATCAGACCCCTTATTTGTATTTTTATTATCTTTCGAATGACGTTTTTTTTAATTGTCAAAAAAAATTTCCCCTACCTATAATCAAAACTTTGTCAAAGGTCTACCTCATGTTTTAGTTTTAAATAACCATTTATAACTTGGTTTTGAAATGTTTTAGAATTTTTCTCTAATAGTTTATTTTTAATTGAAATTTTTGCTGCCCTGTTAAAAATTTCAAGTGGAACGGGAGAAAATGGAGTCACTTTTTCTTGGTGGCTGCCATGGTTCATGGATTTATAAGACGTTATCACGTCAAAAAAGATTTTTAGGAACATATTTTATCAACCACAGTATTTTACAAGATAGGGATATAGGCCAAAATCGTTTTCTGTTCAAAAAGAAATCGTGTCGGTGCTGTTTCATCTACTTGTCCTTGTGACTGTCCACTTTAACTTATTAAGTAGGTACTTAGTTTATTCATAAAAACAACATGATGATCAATTTTTTAACATTAATGAAGCCATTTTCAATGATAAACAATAACATTTGTCTAAAAACTTTAATAATAAGCCCCAAAACTCTCGACCTGATAAGAACAAAGTTTACTTTTTCAAAACTACCCACAAGCAATGTCTGCAAACATTTTAATTTCACACTTAAACTTTTCAATTTTCTGAATGAGATTTTATTTGTCATCTAGAAATATTTTATATGGGTAAAGATTGTTTCCATGAAGGTAAAGGTAGCTATAGACTTCCTGGATACAGGAAGAAAACAAAACTAAACAAATTCACAAAATTACACCCTTCAGCAGTTTTATATGCACACACACACACACACACACACATTTTCATACAAAGTATCTATTATTTATTCACTTGTTTTGCAAATAATATCGAGTAAAACGTGTAACAAAAGTGAAGAGTTACAACACACAGAACTTGAAACAAGTAGTTTGCAAACAGTCTGAATGATCTACTCCTTTGGCAAAAAAAGACTTTCTTGAAACAAACAATTTAACTCTCTGTTCTGTGCACATTTGAATTGTGTGTCCTTCCTTTTTCTCTACTTATTTGTAATACAAATATAGAATAGTGTATAGAATATAGAAGAACAAAAAACACGTGCGCCAACAGGACTATACTAGGAACTAAAAACAGATTTTATGTGCAAAATGTCTGCATTCAACCAATTCCACCATCATCATCATTGCCGTTCGTTCAGCAAATATACAAAAATATTTATACGACGAACGCACGATGACACCCAACTCTCTGATTCTCCTCTATACTTTCCCTATGACACCGACATGACAATAACACGTTAAATTCCAAGGATCCTTTAGAAACTAAACCAAAACTATGATGGCAAACTACAAAAGGAAGGAAACACCGGAAAATGTGCATATTAACTCGATTTTTCACTCCATTCGATATGAATTGTAATTTTCTTTCTTTCGTATTTTTTTTGTTTTTTTTTTTTTTTGTTTTCGTTTATTTTGTTCGAAGGACGAACGAGTTTTAGAACTATACTGACTTCGTCCTTCTTCTGCCAAACCTCCCAACCCAATACCATTTTTAAGTTGGAACATCAACTCATAAACAACAATATCAATAGGATCGGAAGTACATAACTGAGCAGGATGTAGAGGACTTCAAAACAAAAACAAAACAAAAACAACAACAAAGTAGAATGTTGAGTGAATGGGAGAAGAAGGTAGTATTGCTGATGGTGCTGCAAAATGCAACAAAGACGACCATTTTTCCCGACGCACCAGCTAGCTTTAGGGATGCAATAATGGCAGCCATCAGCATCAGCATTTTAGATGGATGAGAAAGGAAAAATGAACTTTAAAATGTTGGCGCATTGTGGACATAAGGCGATGGCATATAAATTGCTACAGCAGTTGCACACATTCTAAATCGGTTTTCAACACTCAAACACAAAAATAACTGCACAATGTCAGTAGTTTAGGTATAAGAATGGTAAAGAATTTGAAGAAATAATAATGTACAGTTGGCTGATAAAGTGAGGCGTCAACATACTATTGCTGTAGAATTATATCCTGTTTCCTGTTGCTCGATTTATTATTTTTCAAAAAATAAAAAAAAAAAAAATAAATAAAATGTTGAAATTGAAAAATTCCTGTAAATTCTTTTGCAATTCTACTGTTGTAACAGATGCAATGAGTTATTACTTTAAATGAATAGAATTTTTAGTCTTTAAGAGATACCTTTGCAGTCATTTCGAGCAGTTATAACCAAGGTAGAAGGTAAGTTAAGTCCTAACCTAGTTTTTACACTTCTAAGAAAAGCTTCTATATTTAAAAAGTGTAATTGTTCAACTCGTTATTGATATAGAGCTTTTGTCTTTTTGTTCAATCTTCAATCGACGTTTTCGAAAAGGAAAAGCTTGTAACTTAGTTGCTCATGACCATTGTAGTAAAAGTATCATTTGAAAAAAAAAAAAAAAAAAAAAATTTAAATTTGCATTTAAAAAAAATATTTGTTGCAAATAAAAATATTTTGCATTAAGAAAAAATATATTGCAAATAAAAAATTTTCTGCATAGAAAATAAAAATTCAATGAAAAATCTAACTAAGGCCTGATCAAATAGTCAAAATTGTAAGAAATTCGACGAATATTTAAAAAAAAAAATATTTAATGAACACATTTTGCATTGATTTTTTTTTTTTTTTTCAATGCAAATATTTTTCAGTAACAATAACATTTTTTGTAATGCAAAATATTCTTTGTTGCAATACATTTTTTTTCGTAATGCAAATATTTTTCAGTTGCAATACAAATTTTATTTTCAATTCAAATTTATTTTTTTTAATTTTTAATGAAAAATAAGTGCATTAAATAAATAATTTTTTACAACCCTGTTTATGATATTTACAGTTCAAGAGCTTGAGACAATTCTGGAAATAATGCTTTTACTTGTTTCAGAAATATTGCTAATTATATTATTTGCAGCATTGAGTTTTATTTACTTTTATATTCCAAAAGTTATAAATTTCAAAAATTTCCCAACGTTTTGAGAAGTTTTGTAAAAAAGTAAAAACAAATATGAGTTCTTTGTAGCACCTTCTAAAACCATAGTTTACTTACTTTACTCAGCAAATTTTTTTTCAAAAAACAACGAAAGAGTTTTGATCACGTTTATATAATACGAACGAGTAGGAAAGAGAGTTTGAATAAAAAGGTTTCTGACTGGAATTCAAGATGTTAAAAAAGATGTTCAAAACATTATTCTAAGACAGAATTTTTGAGAACTCACTACTTGAACAATTTAATCTATCTATCTATCACACTAACTTGTGTACTTGTAATGTTTTAATAAAACTTATTAGACGAAAAATTCTAATTCAATGAACAAGAAGTGAAAGAAAAATACAAAAAAAAAGTTAATAAGACATTTTCTGTGGAACAACCCGAGTCGAACTTTATGTACGAATTTAGAACTCAAACTGCTTAATAGAATCTATTTAGGTAGTTTTCATCTTAAAATAAACCTAAATACGAACTTGGTATACTTAGTTATCTCAATATCTCCTGAGAATTCTTCACGACCCATTTATAACGCCTTTTGAAACTGAAAACACTTGTTTGATTCTAAATTTTCTACTTATGTCCTAATTTTTAAGACCTTTCTATGTACTTGAAAAGCTTTTTAAGCTTGGTAGATACCACTTACCCTTTTTAAGCTTGTTTGTGACTATAAAAACACCAAACACTTTTTGAGTACTAAATGTTCTTCTAAAATTTGTACTTTTCAAACTCTTGAGAGTTGAGACTATTAAATCTCAAAATTCTAGTTATGTCCTAAAAATACAAGTTCAGACATGCAACAAATTTGACCATTGTCTCGTGCACTTGACACTTTAAAGGGCATTCGAAATAGGTCATTCGGCGAGTACGGTCGGTATCGGATATTTTTTTTTTTGATTGAGTAAAAAAACACCACCGTGAAATAAAATGCAAATAAAAAGTGGAAGTGAAATTTGAAATGTAGAAGTGAAATGAAGTGAATGAAAATAAAAAAATATATTTCAGTAAAAAAATAAAATAAGTAAAGAACAAGTGGGCCTACTTATTAAAGTCGGCAGATTTTTCTTACACCTTCGTTGAATAAATTATTAAAATATTGAAAAATTCCGGGATTTGAATATGTATATAATGGCTCTAATACAAGTAAAAAACAAACAAACAAAATCGTTTTCATAATGACGTCCGTGCGTCTATGTCTGTGTCAGTTTGTAAGTTCGTTGCGTGCGTGTCGTCGCGACGACGCGTCGGTCGGTCGGTGCGTCCATATGTACATCAAAAACAGCCATAGATAACGCGTGGACGGATTTTCTTGAAATTTAGTACAAATGATTTTTATTGTTTTGTTTTATTTTTTTTCGTAGTATTTCCTTTGCAAAGTGTACCTCCCGTGCAATTTTTTCATGTTATTGCAATGTTCTCGAAAACGGGTTAATGATTGTGATTTGTGATTTAATTTCGTAAAGGTTTTGCTGGTGTTCAATTTAACAAACCTGAGTTCTTAGTTTTTCTCATAAAATACCTACGGATAGCAGAAATAGGTATAGTATATTTGTAAAAATTAAAAAACATCACTGAGGTCGGCTCTTTCTATTTTTTTTTATTGTCAAAACAATTTTGTTAAAAAAAGTAGAGAAATGATTTACCTAATTTAAATTTTACATTTGAATGGTTAACTAATATGTATACATATTTTGAGCTACAAGACGTGTGACCGAGTCATGCATTAGCATTTTACTTGTTTTTACATGACTGGACTTGTTGGTAAATTTATTTAAGAAACATCTTTCTGCTATTTTTTAATCAAATTTAAAGCTCACTGAACTATTAAACTGAATTGTATGTACATACCTACATATTTCATACTTTTTTTCTTCAATTTCATTATAGTCTTTGAAAAACAACAACTACTTGATACAACAAATCGACCTGATCATACATATCTTCAGATTTTCATAATAATACGCATTTTTAATATTTATTTTATTACATTATTTATATTTAAATTATAATTTGTGTGACCTAGTAAGAATTTATAGACCCTAGAGATGAAAGAAGGGCCTATCGAATTTTAGAAAAAAGTAGAATATACCTATAGGACTTAATGAGTTTTTGTAGAATATTTAGGTTTTGAAAAGGATTTAATCATATTTTTGTTGGTCCTAAATAACTACCCAAAATGGGATTTTTTCCGATAACTGACTCTTTGAGGTCTTAAGTAGAGGTTATTTCCTTTAAAAATTTAGTGATATTTAGGACCTATTGAATCTAAATAAAGAATATTTGGGTTTTAAATAGGATTTAAATAGTGCCAAATGTTCGACTCGGGAATCTATTTCCTACAAGAATATGTCTTGCGCGTTTGATTATTATAATTTTTAAATTTGTTACAAAATTAAGAACAAAAAACGAATTTTTAAAGATTTTCTCGGTTTTTGGACCGCAAATATCTATTAAATGGTTAGATAAACGAAAAAATCGTTCAAAGCCTTTTTTGTAGAGCGTTCAATTTACAACAAGAATATCTAAAGAAATTTGCTAAAAAGTCGATTTAAAAAAAAAATGATTTTTTTTTGTTGAAGCTTGATGTTTAAATGGAAAATTGCCAAGCGGAGGACCTTCCCATTAATATAAAGAGTTCATATTTGGTGTGTATATTTTAGAGGTGTCTAGCAACCGATTTTTCATAGTACCAAATCAAAAAAAAAAAAAGAATTTCGATTTTTTTGACCCACCCTAGTGTATATACATATGTACGTACTTTTTTATCAGGTATAATTTTTTTTGTCGCATCGTAACACATCATTTAAATTTATATGCCTTTATCATAATCTATAGGTACTTCAGCAGCCTAAGGTGTTTTTCAAAATATTTTATCTCAAAAACACTAATATGTGGAACGTTTCAAGGACTCTAAAACCCCTCTAACCCAATGGAGAGCAATATACCTATGTAATGGAAGCCCGTGTTAAACATTTTAAAGATAGCAGGAAGAACATTTATATGTTTCTTTAAGTTTGCATATTGAAAGGATCCTTTTTACATATTTTAGCTCTAATATATAAATAACAAAGATTAAAAGATTTAGGTATCGTTACTCATTTTCATGTTTACTGATCATTACTTCGGTGTCCTGATGAAAGGCACGGCCTATATCAGCAATCTTTATTGGAGAAGTACATAATTGTTTATATGAAAGTCTCATTTACACGATGCACGATGACAGGACTTGTTTTCCTTCGGATTGAATCACGTGTTGTTTTTTTTTTAACTTTTAATTTTCTAAACTTATTTTGAAAGTAATTTTTCTTACAATGTTTATTTCTTTATAAAACGGCTTCATCATATCAGAGTTCATAAATTTTCTTCTAAGAAAAAAACAAATTTATTCCACTTTTATCGACCTTAATCTCAATTCCTTCTGACCTGCCTTGCACGCAGCTGTTATATGCACTTTATTATTTTTTTGTTTGTTGTTTTTATTAAATTTTCGATTTTTATCCTCATTGTTGCACAAATAAAAATAGAAAAAAAAAAATATTTTAACAAAAATATCTATCGATAAGTTGCACCCATAGCCTAGGCTTCAAAGTACCTACACATAGTCAAGAATATATACCTTAACACGTGCTGCACCAAAGACTCGTCTAACTTTATATGGATCAAGGTATAAAAGTTTAGTGCGTGACTAAAAGTATTTAAACCTCCGGAAGCTTCTTCAATCTATGTTAACCTCATGTGGCATTTTGTTCGACTCGAATATTCTAAGGATGTCGTCGTCATCGTCGTTTAGGTGGTATAAGAGCTTGTATATGTACACAAGAAGAGCAAGGCTATGTTGTATTAGAGAAGAAAAAACTTTTATTTCCTTTTTATTTTTTCGTTTGGCGTCAGATTGAAGGACAAAAACAATATTAACAACAAGAAAAAAACCAAAAAGTACAATGATTAGTATTTTTGGCTCCTATAAATATGCTATATTTCTCCCTCCGCAATCTTTATGTTCTATAGCCTTTTGTTTCTTGCTTTCTGAATCACCAATTAAAATTCTATGAAATTCAATATTTCCCTTTGTAGAGGTCCTTACCTTCTCAACATCCTGTAGGACCATTTTGCACCTGTCAATAGTTTCTGCTCATAAAATGCTGTTGCATACTTTTCCACTCTCCGGCGGGCAAACAAGAAGAAAAGTGGCAGAGGCTGAACTTAAAAAAAAAAAAAATACCTACAAAAAAATAAAATCCTTGCTATATCCCTGCACCAGCTCACATATTGGATCAACGGAAAGTTGCATATTTGGGTTGGAAAGCAATTTTCCAGAGAGTGGATAACAATGTTTTTCGCTTCTTAGGCGGCTTGCAGGCTGACAGGGGCGGTCTGTACGGTGGTGGTGGTAGCTTGGTGCACTTTATATGAATTGAATTTATATAAAACTGTCTATGAGGCTTCAAAAAGAATTCAAAAATATCCTTTTTTGTACGTTAAAAGTGTATACCTACGTCTTTATTCCATAAAGAAAGATCTGGTTATGATTATTTGACATGGGAGGAGGTTTGACGTGAAGGTTGAAGTTTGCCATGGGACACACCCTTTTTATTATGTTCATGGAAATATTTTCATAGCACTTTGATTTATTTTTTTTTGCAAAAAAAAGAAAAAGGAGAAAAAAAAAACACATAACCCATAACTCTGAGGAGCAATTAACGACTCTTAATCATTCTCAGAGGCACCCGGCGACGACCTCAAAGTGACGGATGAAATCGAACCCATAAATCATGAAAAATCAATTTCCGATAGCGATTTTAATTTCCGATTGTAATAATTATTCCCTGTCATCGATAAATACATAAGTTCAGTTCAGTTGAGTAGGTATTGGAATGATATGGTGTTGGGGGTTGCCAGGCGTGTTGGGCTTTATGTGTAAGTATTTGAGGCTTAGACTAGGGAGCAGATAGGTATGCGTTTATGTTTGTACATTCATGAATTAATATAACTGGTGAGCTTCTTGACAAGCTGTTGGGCAATGAATAAAAACTTTTGTATAATTGGGAAAAAAGGATCAAAAGCTACAAACACAATGGGGTTTAAGGGGGATTTTAACAGCAGTATGAATTTAATGAGTGTAGTATTATGTAAGTTAGTAAAATTACAGACGTGTCGTTGAAGTTCTCGATGGATTTGCGATACATAAATAAAGGGTTTTTGCTAAAACCTTCGGGATTGATTTATGGGCGTTTTAAGAAATAGTTTTAAGTAATAGTCTTACAATAATATAAGGGTATATTTCTAAAATTGACACTAACCGATAGATTAAGGGCTCATTGGTCTATGTTAACGCAAAAAGCCTTAAAGTTAATAATGGTAAATACATTGTAAAAGGTTTTATTTTCAGAAAAAAAGTACCCACTTGGTTTTTAAAAAAACCTTCCAGGTAGTAGGATAAATAGGGGTAAAAAATGGTTATAAAAAACATGGTTTTAAAAATTATTTTCTAAACCAAAGGTGATAGAAAGTTAGCTATAGGATTTCATTTCGGGGAGGGTTAGCTCAGACCGAGCAATTTTTTTTTTAATTTTTTACATGCTAGCGTAATCAAGGAAAAAATTTTTTTTGAAAGCCTTCCTAAGCCTTATACAAAAAAACTATTTCGTAAAATACTGGACACAGTCTACACTGGATACAATCAATGGTTTAAACAGCAGTTAAATGACAGGTGGACTTTTCTCTCATTGATGGCTTGTAAAAAATATCTAGAAATAACCAACAATTTATGATCTTGCCTTTTAGGTTGTTTGTGAATTGGGTTAAATATTCGTCAAATTTTTGACCCCCACACATACATTCAAATATTTAGAATGAGGGAACAATTTTTTTGCGTTCTCGTTTCTTGTTCATATTCAGCCTAGTTTGCTGTGTTATAACAAGTTTTAACAAGTCACTGGGTTGCTGGGTACGAATCTGAATCTGACCAAAAAAAATGTTTAGCATACAAGTACAAGAATGGCATTCCCAAGAAAAAAAAAAAAACAAAAAATGTATATTTTTTGTGTTTATGTCGTATTATTTCAAAAGTGAGCTCTTTCAGCAAAAACAAATTGTGTACTTAAAAAGGAGAGACAATCAATTTATGTTTATCCATTTTTGTGTACGACTTGAGGCTTGACCATGCGGTAACGTTACGGGTACTTGTATGAAAAAAATTCCAAACCTGAATATTGATGTTCCAGTTTGGAATTTGTTTCATACAATATTACCCGTACCGTTACAACCTACCCTTACCGTGTGGTCAAGCCTTTATGGTTCCCACTTATTAGAGGAATGACAATTTCATACAAATCAGTAGGTACCTAATTCTTTAAAAATAAAAAAAAAAAAATACTTTTTTCATATACAGGGTGTCCCAAAAGTAATGGATCAAACGAAATATGCTGATAGGCCTACTTAAGGGCTCTCAGAATTTGGTAACTTGTTCATCCCAACTCCTTACGGTTTTCGATTTAATGCAATTCTTGTGAAATTTCGAAAAACCCCTACTTTGCAACAGTATTTTGCTTCCTGCGGCCATCATTGATTTTTGTTTTTTTTTTCAAATTCTTTTACAAAACACTGCCAAATAATTAGGAACTATTAATTTATCAAAATATTTTTTATACTATACGCCATTTCGCTGCAAGTTAACTAACTTCTGAGAGCCCTTAAGTAGGCCTATCAGCATATTTTGTTTGATCCATTACTTTTGGGACACCCTGTATTTTATTTTGTTCAAATCTTATTCAAACCGCGACAAAATTGAAATATGATTTTCTAAAATAAAATTTCGGGGGTGGTTAAACTCTGTAACACCCCTGTAAATACGGCTATGGTGTGGAACTATTGTCAATGGATGTTAAAAAATTCTTAAACTTTCAGCACTAACATTATGAAGTTTTTTATTTTTTACTGCAAAAAGGGTGAATCAATGACAAAATAATGATAACTCCCATGACAAATTTTATGTTGGCGTTCGAGCAATACCTACTATCTAATTGACATTAAAATTTATATGACGATTCATACGGATTTTTTACTTGCTCTATGGGACAAGTATTGGTTTCGTGTAGAAAAAAAATCGAGGTTTTAATCAAAACCAACATTACGATGATGGAGAAGACCAAAAAAGTAGTTTTCGTCATGCCGTCCGTCGGTCTGTGCGTCTGTGCGTCCATCTGTACATCGAGCTAGGGCCTAAACGGATGGATGGATTTGCTTGAAACTTAGTACAGATGATTTTTACGTAATTCCCTAAACCCGTTTTTTTTTATTTTTTTAATACCTATAACTTTTTTAACGCATATTTCCCATATAACGTTTTCGAGGTATTGCAACGGCTCTAACGATTTCGATTAAATTTGCTGTACGTAATAATCTTATTGATTCTAACAAAACTGCGTCTTTAGTTTTTCCCAAAAAATTCGGAGAACGGAAATATGGCGTTGCCGTTTTTCAAAAATTGACATATTATTTAAGTTCATATACTTCATCAAAGCATAAGTCAATTTTATTCAAAATTAACAGAAATCATTTTAAAGTGTCAAATGTAAAAAAAAAAATAAAAAAGTTTTTGAAAAAAAATGTTTCTATAACGTTTTTGAAAAAAAAATTTTTTAACTTTTAATTGTTTTTTTTTTTTTGAATTTGTTTCTCGACACTAAAAAAAATCTTAAATTTCGAATAGATATTTAAGATAAAGATACTTTGAACTACAAAAGCAAGTACGTGCGACCCAGTCGTGCATGTATTTTTTGAGGTATGTTTTTCTATCAAATATCAAAGTCAAAACTCGACTCTTTTTTTTTTCCAGAGCTCCATACAAAAATTTCTAAGTTCCCCATACTAATATCTTATGTGAAAATTAGAAAGCTGACTGTGTAGCGTGTAGGTACCTACTAGATCCGTTTACTTTGTTATTTTATTTATGATTCATATAACATGTTTCTTCAACACATAATCTTTCGTCTTTCGTGGTCGTATCATTCAGTTTCGTTATCGGTTCAACACGCCTTACAAAACGTTTTAAGTCTCCAGACGAGTATTTTTTTAAGCATTACGCACTACACAGTGTTATCTTATCACAGTCCTATTGAGCGTAAACTTGGCTTTTTGGATATGAAACTGAGTTCAGCTCTGCCCGATTGAAGAATTCGTTCATAACCAACAACTAAGTATCAAATAAGGTCAATTTATGTATTTGACTGTCTGATAATATATAAATTTGTGGCACAACAAGCCTTTGAAGACTTTGACTTACGACTATCAACCATTCCTGTGTGTTTGGTGCCTTTGTTAGAAATTGATTTTGTATTTTATTGATTTTGATCTCTTTGGATTCTTTATTTTAAAGGAAGTTTCAGAATTATCAAAACAAAGATATTAACCAAAATTTCTATGCCATTTTTGTGATTTGATCGAAACTATCTCATTTTCAAAAATAAATTCTTCTGTTTTGTGGGCTATAGGTCTTTTCTAATGATCCTATTTGTACAATACTAGTCGAATTTTAATTTTCTTAAAACAGTCACACAAGAAGGAACAGCTATCTCATTTTCTCTACATAGCCGATATACCAGGCTACGAAAAATCGAAATTACTGCTTACGGGTATAAATGTTTATTAACATATTATTTTTGTTGTAAATTGGAAAAATATTTGCAACAATTCATCAAAAAAAATTTTTCAAAGGACTAAAGTGTAACGACTTACTTTCAGTTTTCCTTAGTTAGTAGGTACCTAAATACTTTTGCTATGAAAAAAACAACAGATTTTTTGTCCAAAATTTTTAGGTACTCCCAGAATTTGAAAGCTTAAATTTGTAAAAGAACAGAAAAAAGCATATTTTTGAAAAGCAGGATTTTCATTTAAGAAAGTAAACCAGGGGTCGAATCACGGCACACGATTACTATCATACGTTAACGTTTTGACTATTGCTGTTTCTCTTCAATCAGTAGAAAATGATAGGGACACATAGCGACCATACGTTAATGAACGTATGCCGTAGTTCGACCCCAGAATTCTGTTCCGCTCTCAAAGTGACCAAGAACCACTGAAAAGGGGCAGCTTGAGCTTTAATGATTTTGCAAATTAATAAATGATCAAATATTGCTTCGCTGGGCCTTGATATTCGTTGCCAAATATCAACACAATTTTCAAAACATTTTTTTTAAGAATTATTGTAGATTTAATTGGTGCATAAATAACTTAAAACTAATTGAGTGCATTATCCCATAGTTTTTGTGCTAATAATGGGTTCATATAGAAAAGAAGAGAATGCTTAAATTTTCTCATATCGTTTCGAGTCGAAGATTGCCAAAACAGTTCCAATAACCACAAAAACTCGCATTCACCTGGTTTTAAGTTGAATCCCTTCATCCATGTAACACAGAAAAGGGCAAAGTTTCTTTAATGGTATATAAGTAAATAATAATGAAATTAATGCCGTTAGTCAGATCCACAACAAAACAAAAAAGAAAAAAAAAAAAAACTGCCTCAGAAGCAGCAAAAGCAGCATCAACTAAAACCCGCTGAAATCCCGCAGGATATATTCAAATTTATTTGTTACCATGAATTGATAACAACTTTCGTCGGGTTTCCACATCGTTAAGCTCTCGCTCACTCTCTCTCTTTCTTGCCTTTCTTTCCTTCTCACATACCCTCTGTATAGCTCCTGCTTTATCCCAGGAAGCTGGATAAAAGTTTTGTGTTTCAGGCGTGCAAATCATCTTCTCTCACACCGCATACGTTGGTCCTTTGTCATTATTATATAGCGTTTGCAATGCCTTTAAAACGCCTTCTTCATCTCCGCTGCGACAGCACTGCCATCATATCGCCCGCGCTTTGGAAATCCCTTATTTCCCGCCGCCGTATTTTATACAACAGCACCGAGGACCCAGAACAATCTGCCATCCGTTTGCACTGTGTTGGCCATTTCATTTGCAATCCTTGTTGTTGTGTTTTGGATATAATTTTGTATATGTATATAAAGTTGAACGATGGAAGACGGGTGGAAGATGTTGGTTATGGTGGTTATTCAGCCAGCCATATCGATTTCAAAGTGCACGGAAAAAAGTCATAAATTAAATACCCACACACAGGGATTTATGGAGTCACCGGATTGTGGTGACGCTTCTGCTGAGTTGAGCCAAAAAATATGGGTGAGGTGAGAGTTATAGTGACTGAGTACGGATATGATGATGATGGTGATGAAAGGAAGTGGGAAGGTAACAACTAAAGGATGCTGTTTTTTCATAACATTTTGTGGTTACTTGATTCATTTTGTATAGTCAAGTGTATTGAAGAAATGAAGATGAAATATATTCGTACTCATTAGAAATCCCAGAAAATCTTTTTAAAAAACCTACATGCATGCATACTCGTATAAATTTCTTTTCAAATTCCGAAATTTTTTTTTCAATGGAGGTTAATCATTTTTGTTTATAATAGTGTCCAAGGACAATTATTTAAAAAATTCTAATAAAAACGCGATTTGTTTCCACAATTTTGAAAAACTTTCCCCAATATTGAGGAGATTTCCACCGCAGACTAACTATTAAGACAACGAAGCTTGAAGACATCCTTCCGAAGACAGCTGACAATGTCGCCTTCCGTTCTACCTTTTATAGAGATCATCATCTATTGTTGGAAGCTGTTTGTTTGACAGGTTGACTGGGTTTCGAAGATGAACATCTTTATTTTTAGTGACACAATTTCTGATTTTCTTTTCATCCTTGATGTCATTTAATGGTGATCCATGATCCAGTGAAAAAGGAGGCATACGTCAATACGTGCTAATATTTAAAGAAAGGAGGCCAATAGAATTTTTCTGATTGCAGATTTAAGTTCAGCAACCCAAAAACACTTAGAAAAGTATATTTTGGTTCTTGTGGCAAAAACCTTGTTGACCAGTGTTATCTAATGAAAGAAGTTTTTTCTAAAATCCATCTTAACAGCACCTCCAATAGAACCTTTTTTTAAACAATTTGTTCAATTTTAATGATTTTTTATATGCAAAAGCATTTATGTTGCCTTAATATAAATCAAAAAAAAAAAAAAAAAATTTGAAAAAAAAAATATAATTTTTTGATTTAAAAACAAATTTGAAATTTTTGTTTTGAAAAATCAAATTTTCGAAAACGTGAACTTTTTTTTAATTTTAGTTTGGTGTCGATTAGTAGTTGCTACAAAATGGCATACCAACTTTATTTTAAATTTTTCTTTTTTCAAAAAATTATTTAGTTTTAATAAATAGTTTTTTTTTTTTAATGGCTGTAACGATTTTAAAAATTTGTATTTCTAAAAATGCATTTAATATAGAAATTAAACTGCATACTTTTTTTTGGAGTACAGTTTCATTTAAAATGTTGTTTTTTCTTTCATTTGAAGAACGAATTGTATGCTTTGTTGTTAATTTTTTTCATATACAAATTTGTATATAAAATGTTTTGACTTCTAAGAGCAAGTTCGGGCGACCCAGTCGTGCATTTTATTTTATTTTGAACTCGTCTGAAAATCTTTTACCATACAGGAATTGGTACTTGGACACTTGGACCAATCGTATGTTGATTTTATAAAATCAATTACAGTATCCAAGCTAGCCTTCACATCCAGGATCCTACTTATCAAACGTCTGATGTTGTACTGATCACAATTCACGAAACCGTCAGTTTGGTTGCAAAATGCTTGTCCATCCCGAGCGTTATCAAGTGTATGGATAATTAAGTGGGTCGTTTTTGGTTTTTTTTTTCGAATTTCAAATCGTAGATAATAGCGCGGAAAAGTTGTGAATGGTGAAGACTAATAAGGGGTTAAAATATAATCAAAATCAGTTAATATCTACCCGCGCATCGGCTTTAAAGGTTAAAAAATATGTTAAACAATGGTATTTTTACAAAAAAAAAAATTAACCACCCTAATACCTTTGGACAACTCTTATATGAGCTAAATATTATTTAGAAAAAAAAAAATTGTTCAAATTGCTTAAGGACTTCCGGTCGCACAGCGTTTTGAAATTTGTCGAAATATGGAAAAATTCCTATTTATTCGATTTTTTAAAAATTGTTATAGACTACTTAGTAAATTATTATTTTTACAAAATTTGAAGTAAAAATGAAGTTCACACAATTAGTGAATGCTATGAACTCGTTAAAGATTTAAAAATGTGTCGGTCAAGAAGAATTTGACTATTTATCATTCTCCTCGCCGGACAGTGGTGCATTTGGTGCTTTATAGCGACAAAAATCATTTACACGGCCGTTTCTTGACGAAAAGTCATGAAATTTGGAACACTGAAGCAATTCTTTGTACATTGAATTTTACATAAAATTTTTACATTAAGAAACTCTGTCATTTTCCTCAACTTCAATGACGAATTTGCGATATTGAATGATGACATCATTAAATCGTTCTTAATTTGCAATTTCGGAACAAGAAACTTCTTATGTAGATTTCAATTGTAGTTAGACAAACTCATTAGTTGAAATAATAGGCGGTTTTTTATTTGTTCGTTATGTTCACCAAAGTAATAAAAAATACTTCAAAAACCTAGTTTTTTTCAATCCTAGTATTGGCCTGTTTGAAGTCCGTTTATAATATAAAAATACATTCGAGGTCAGGGTGCTCGGAGACATTAAATATTTTGTTGACATAGGTATTGGATATAACGAGAGACGATGGTAAATCTCAAATATATACACACAATTTAAGTTAGATATTTATTTTCCAGGCCCATAGGTATAGATAATTTAAAGCTAATAAAAACTATGAGTGAATTAAAGTTTAGTTTTTCTCTATAATCTATTGAAGTGTTATTAAATAGCTACATTTAAATTTTATTCTTGAAAATTCTTTCATCAGTAGCAAAAAAAAAAAAACGAACAAACAGAATATACATTTTCAGAATAGCATTCCCCCTGAATCAACCAACAGTAAAGGAATCCACGCAAATATATCAGGTTTTTAAAGGAAAATACCAACGGTGTGGTATAGAAAGTTTAACACTGCCACACAAATTTATAGTAAAGAGAAAATTTAGTTTGAAAATTCTCATGTTACAAGAATCCTCTTTGAGTATGGTGAAAAGCTTTATTCGTTATAACAGCTTTTTATTCTGTTTAAGTTCAAAGCAGTGGCGTGCGTAGAAATGTTATAAGGATTCTTTTTTTTTTATTCAAAACACTTAGGTACAAGATGAAGATGATGATCTTGATTTAAAAAATGGAAGGGCCGAAAGTCATGATGAACCAAAACATGAGTTCAAGAGATACTAAAGTAAGATAATTAAAATAAAACCTAGCAAAATTTAAAAATTTAAAAATATATAATTTTTAATTATTCGGACCTTGTTGTTATTCAAAAATATTTAAGTTTTTATATTTTTTTTAAATTTGTAACAAATGTTTTGTATATTTTTCAAACATTTTTGAAAAATTTATTGAAATTATTTAAGAAATTATTATTTGATGCACTAAAACAAATTTTCAAAAATAAAATTTATAGGCATATTTGAATATAGATACTTAAACGCTTCTGTACCTATACAAAAAAATATGTAAATTTATTTAGGAAAACGTCAGAAATCTACCGTTAACAATTTTTTTTTTTAATTCTTAGTATGTTCTTATTGGCTAAAGTCAATATATTTTTTTTTATCAAAATCTTTAGAGTCGTTTAAAAAAAAAAAAACAGGCTTTTCAATTTTGATTATATGGCAGGTAGCATTAAATTTGGTCCTTAAATCTCTAAGTGATTAGGACTGTAGCTCGAAATAGAAACAAGAGACAAATTGTTTCTATCTGTCAGTCTGTCAGTCTGTCTGTATAAGGAGCTACAGCCTAAACGGATGGACCGATTGACTTCAAACTTGATATGTAGCATTTTTTGGAGAATCTCCAGAGGGGTTTTTGGAATTAAATAACGGTAACTTGTCATATACCGATTTTAGTAAAGTTGAAATTGCTCAAAAACGGCTCCAACGATTTTGTTCAAAAAATTCAAATGTAAGTTTTAAGATAAGGTCTATTTTCTAATGAAAAAAATTTATTTTGAAAATCATTATTACCTGCCATTGAACCGTTTTTTTTTTTTTTAAATCTGATTTGCTCCGAAACGGCTTATTCGATTTCAAAGAAACTTTTTGTGAAGAAGCATTTATATAATTTTAATATTATCCAAAAATAAAATTTCGAAAAAAATAATTTTTGGATTTTTAAAAAACTTTTGAAAACGGGACATTGTTTTTTTTTTCGAAATTTTGTTTTTAGATGTTGATAAGTGATTCCTAAAAAATGACATACCAATTTTATTTTAAAACTTTTTTTCCAAAAAATTATTTATAAAAAATTAGTTTTTTAAAAAACGGATCTTACGATTTTGAAAAAAGTTTTTTTTCTAAAAATGCATCTTAATATATGAATCAAAACTGCATACTTGTTTTGGAGGGCAATTTGATTTCAGATTTTATTTTATTTTTTTAAAAAACGAATTTTATTTTTTTTTTTAATTTTTTTTTGTACCTATATAGTAGGTACCTACCTACATTTTCCAAATTTCTATATAAATATTTTTAAAAATTTAAGCAACTTCAACTCTAAGAGCAAGTTCGTGCGACCCAGTCGTGCATTTTATTTAATAAGAATTTTAAAAAAATTGCATAAAAAATAAATTTTTTTAATGCAAATTAAAAAAAAATTAAACGTTAACTATTGCAAATAAAAATTTTCTGTATTAAAAAAAAAATGTATCCACTAAATATTTGTTTTTAATATTCGTCGAATTTCTTACAATTTAACAATATCACCAAATTGAAGCTCATGTAAGCCCAAATTGCAAGAAATTTGCCGAAAAAAAAAAAAAAATTTAATGCACTAATTTTGCATAGATATTTTTTAAGCGCTGCAAAATTTTTATGATAACATTTTTTTTTATTCAAAATATCAATTTTTTTTTGCCAAATTAATTTAAATTTTAAACTCAAAAAAGAAAAACAAAAAAAAACTACTTGATTACTTTGCTTTTACGAGATTATTGTTTCAATCTCTAGTTCCAATTTTTTTTTGTCAACTTAAATTTGAAGCAATTAAAAAATTAAAGCTCTTCTCTTAGTTGGCCCTTTAAAAAAATTATATCAGTCAACAATGTGCATCATACAAAAAAAATACTTATTCACCACAGTTACTTTCTACTGAAAATCTCTCTCATTCTCTTTTTACCTAATTTTCCCCTAAAATACCTTTTTCTTTTTTACTCAGGAAAATTACTCTAAAATCAAATAAAATTCAAAACTGAGCAAGAGCAGGCGCATTCCATTACACTGAGAATTTTTGCAAAATCCCATCAAACGACCAAAACTCAGAGAGAGAATATTATAAGTTTGAGTTGATATGAGAGAGTGAGAGCAATAGAGAATAATATTAAATTAAATTCCTTTACACATCGACTTTGGTATTTCCAGCATCCACCCACTACGCAGCAACCAAAGGGGACAAAATTACTGTTCTTATAGGAAAAATGAGATAAAGATACTTAATATGTTGCCAGGAAGGGCTCTCCGCTTCGCCGCTACACGTCCCCTCCATATAACCACCCTCAAATACAGTAACTTTTATAATAACATTTTCCCGCATACAGAAGCCACCACCCAAAAATGCCATTACTCCCCCCAAATCTCCCACACCCCTCTCAAAGAAATGATAAGAGAGTAAAGTTCAACAGTTTCAGCAGGACATCCACTCTGACTGTTTACTCTGAGATAATGATCATCGAGCTCATCCCCAAAAAATACACACAGACACACAAGTATCCAAATATTAGTATATTCTCTTGGGGAGTAAAACCTTAGTTAGAGTAGAATTGTAGAGAGGGGGTGAGTTGCGGGGATGGAAGAGTGAGTATTGGTGTTCTTTTGCTGAGCATGTATTTTGGAGCAATATTCTCATATCCGTTATATTTCCCAACCATCGTTCCGTTCATCATCTCAAATTTTCTTTTTCCGTGAGTTCAGTGCGCCAGGGTGTGGGATAAGAGCGAAGTTCGCATTCGGGAAATTTTTTTGTATCCAGGATACACACAACTCGAAAGAAGGTGTTTGCTTGAGAACAAAAACTGAGTAAAAAGTTGGTTGAAATAAAAAAAAATTCTCTTCTTTAGCTTTTATTCTCCTCGAAAATTCGGTTAAGCGCGATATGGATTCAAATAACTCCTGTATACCCTTTCCCATTTCTGTACAATAACTGCTACTCCAGCTACTACCAGCTACTGTGATTGTACTGTTAACAACGGACAACGGTGGTGCTCGGTTACCTACTGTTGGAAGAAGAACAGAAACGCTCTTCTAGGATGACAACGCGGCACTCCAAATCTGCTCCACTCTACAACTATTACGTTTATCTCTGTGAGTTGTTGCTGTGTTATATTTTTTTTTTTGTGTGTCCTTTTTTGTTGCTGCTCCTGCTGCTGCTTCTGCTTACTCTCGTGTATATGTGTGTGAGTGCGTATGTGTTCTGGTTTCCTTTTTTTTCCGATCCGAATTGGGGGGCTAAAACAGCGCAAAATTTCAGGGCGTTTAGTCCCAGACCGACTTTTCATTGAAACGGATTTTTCGGTGAAATATTCTCGTGAACTAAAAATAGTCCAGTAGTGTCGCACCAGACTGACTGGCTGGCTGGTTGGTTGGCTTGGCTTGGTTGGCTTGGTTGCTTTGGTCCTTAGCACTTTGCTCTCGAAAAAAGTATTAGTGCTCCACTTTATACATCACGGGACTATTCTATACACGATGATGACGACAATCGCCCGCCGACAAAGCAGCAGCGGGCCAAGGGGAGCCAAGCGCAGGGTTGCCCATATCCTCTCGACTCGAACTCAACAACACACTGCTTCCAGCTATACTCGACAAAGCTACACCTCGGAAAAGGCACTGACTTTGATTTTAGTCGATAACGAGTCCGGTTAGTAGTCTAACGGTGGTGGTGGTGGTAGTAGGTTCGAGCGTTACAATTTTTCAGACAAAAAAAAAAGTGTGTTTTTTTTTTGGTTTTTTTGCGGGTGTGTAGTAAAACGGTTGTTTGTTGTTGTAAAAATCTTTTTTTTTGTTTGTTTGTTCCTGATCCTACTGCCTTGTATTTTACTGAGTTGGCCATTGAATGTCCTTGTTTCCTATTTTAATAATTTTGTTTCTGTTAACTGAAGTTTTTGAAACTTTTTTTTTTTTTGTTCAAAAGTGAAAAGTGGTTTTTTTTTTGAAAATCGGATCAAGTGTTAACAATAAATTGAAGATTATTTACAAAACTTGAGAAATTTTAATAATTAGGTTAAACTTTGTATTAATTTCAGAAGTGATATGATGAAAAACCCATTTTATTAAATTAATTTAACTGTGTGTGATTTCAAAAAAATTGACTTTTTTTTCAAAAACTCCGTTTCTGACCTACATATTCGAGTGCTAAACAATTATCAAATTGGCGGTTAACTACTGATAGCCTGGTGGTGAAAAACTAAGAAGACTTAATTTAATATTCATAATAATGGTGAGTATTTTTTTTTTTTTGTAAAAAATTAATTAAAAAATAATAATTGATTTAAATTTTTAATGAATTTTCGATTGAGAGAAGAATTAATTTATATTTCGGTTAGCCAATATTTGCATATTTCATAATTAAATTGGAAAATAAATTCAGAGATATTTGAAGATAAAATATTTAGATAAAATTATGTATGTATTTCGATATAGCTTAAATGTAATAAATTATTATTTAATTTAACCATTGTTATTCCTTTTTTTTCAAAAAGGCTTGTTTCATTATTTTTTTTAAGGATTGCTAAAGGAAGAAGAAATAAGGATATTAAAAAAAAAAAACGAAAAATATAATTCCATACAAAAATTCCATTAGTATGAATGATTGTAATATATTTTGTTTGGGTGGAAGGTAGATTCTTTTAATGAATCATTTGGGAATAAATCACAGTAAATGAGGTGCTAATTTGATCAGCATTTTAAGGATTTTCATAACAAAAAAAAAACAAAAAAAAACGAAAAACCTTTTTTTTTCTTTAAGAGGGTATCTTGTAATGATTTTATTATAGAGGGAGGCTTTCTTATAAAAGAAAAAACGAATACTCATTTGGGACTAATCTGTTTTGAGATTAAGTATAATTAAAGGTGTGGGCTAAGTTCTGATAATATGCAAGTAATTTGAAGAAGAATATTTTTGGAGTTATGAGAAAGAAAGAAAAAAAGTTTGGGAATTAAGAGACATAAAGATGATTTATCGTTATTGAATTTCTCAGAAAACAAAAAAAAGAATAATTAGTACAATAAAAAGTTTTCGACAGGTTATGGGTTTATTTATACCTTTGTGGCGTGCTATCATGCCATAAGTCTTGTTAGTATCTTAATATTTCATATTTGTCTATTATAAGGTGCAGGAAAAGCAAAAAAAAAAATTCTTTAATATCAGCTTTGAGTTTTTTTTCCCCAAATTTAACTTAAATCAGTTTTTCACCACTTCGGGATTTGCTAGACTAGTTTCCGAAAACATTAATTTAATTGTTAGCATTCGGTAACATTTAAATTTTGGTTCAACTTCATATTTGAAAAAAAAAAACACCATTTGGCTCTGTAAAAATTAGCAAGCAAAATTGTTGATTTTTTTTACAAAAATAGTTTTTAATAAATTTGTTTTAATAGATAAATTTATTTAAAGGCAAAAAATTTTAAATAATTTCTCATTTTTCATTAATAAATGAGTAAAATAAATAAATTAATTTAAGTAAGTTTACTTTAAGTTTTTAGGGCTCTTTGTCGTTATTAATTGGAGTATTTAACCAAATAAGGTATAATATTGTATTTTTTGGATAAGAACTTTACTATTTCTTCGGCTTTTTGGTCAGGAAGATTAACCCTCTGTCGGCACACGGGTGCGAATTTGGCAGGGCAAAAATAAAAAAATTACGATTTTTCAAAAAAAGCGGTCACAAAAAAGTCTCTTTATAAGGGTGAAAATATTTTTTTTCGGAATTGTGAATACAATATTCGAATTCCTCGGAGTATTCTACATCAATTTCATACTTGATTCTGTATAAAATATTGTGACCGAAAAAAGTTCAAGCGACATGAAAAAGTATAAACCAAATTCGCACCCGTGTGTCTATCACGTCACAAAAAAGAGGTGTGCCTACAGAGGGTTAAAGTTCTCATCCAAAAATTCAATCTAGCCTTTGCAATAAGACACTTAAGATAAATCCGTCATAATTTTCTGTCTTGTTTTTTTTTTATTGGATGTGGAAGAAGAAGTGTGTTAGGTTAGTTCGCTCGATTTTTTTAATGAAAGCACTTGTATAGTTCTTTACATACTCACTTGATTTAGTTTGTAATGCATTTATTTTTTTTGGGAAAATTCACTATGCAAAAATAAATAAATAAATATTTAAAAAAAAAAACATCGGGCGTTAAGAGTTTATAAAATACGACGACTAGCTCAAAATGTTCATAAACTACGACCAATTTGTTTTCGTTTTTAAATAAAATTTAAGTTAATTAAAACCTTCGAAAACATGGATATCAAAATCCAGAAAATCATATCCTTTCATTAAACAATTTCTGGGAGTTCGTTGTTAATTCTAAAATGAAAAAAATTAGTAAGGGAGTGATAACCAACTAGTCTTCTGCCTTTGGGATAGACAATCTTTTATACGACATAGTATGTCAATTAAGCTGTAGGTCAATTTGATTTTGAATTTGTTTTGAATTTTTGAAAATACATATGTGCCATCATTTTTTTTTAATTCCACATTTTCTTTGTTTTTTCTTTCAAGCTTCTTGTTAAATTTTCTAATAGAAGACAAAAAGTTAATATGCTAAGGGCCGGTTTGTTCACACTCGATTATCTTTTAATCAAGGAATTTTGTATGGAATAATCCTTGATTAAAAGATAATCGACTGTGAACAAACTAGGGCTAAGTGTTTCTTAATAAATACATTTATGAGCCATTCTCTTAAAATGCATAGGTATATACTTATATAGAGTACATATTCATATTTGACTCATGATTTATCTTGGAAATTCGATTTTACAGAAAAATAAAAACATTTTCGCGCTTTTTTTATATTTCTTATTTTATTTTCCTTTAAAGAGTATCTATCTAAAGTAAAACGGGTATTTTTTTTTTTTTTTTCAAAGCAATCGGTCACCAATTACTAAAATGGTGAAATATTAAATTTTGTCCTTGGTCAATTTGACCCACTTGAGACAATATTGATTGAAAAAATAAGTGTAACAACGGGGGATGAGGATTGTTAGGGTCAGTCTTAAAATACAAATTTTCGAAACACTCTTCAATTCTCAATTCTGTTCTTTTAAGTATGATAAAATTGTGGGGAAAATTTAATCATTTCTTTAGAAATGCTAGCAACATCGCATTCGTATGAGAGGGCTTGAAAATTTAAGTTATGAAAAACTATTTTGTTTTATGTGTTGCAATAAAATGATTTTAATTTACCTACTTTAAGAATTTTGTAAAATAAACACTTGACTATTGTTAATAATTTAGCTTCAATAAAATGTTTTCATTCCATTTGAAAACTTTGTTTTCCAAAATACCACCAAATTTTTAAAACTTTACGAAATGTTGAGTTAAATATAAGAGTAAAAGTTGTTCTATTCGCTTTCCTAACCAAAGGACCTTAACATGAGAAATCATTTTGCTTATCAAATAACTTAATAAAGATTTATCAACAACTTTTGTAAAAGTGTGTCACTCATCTGCTTCAGAAAAAATTAGTAATTAACACCTTTTGAAAAAAATAAGAAATAAATTCATTACTTATCACATGAAAGGTTTTTAATATAGCATTACCTTGTCGAGTAAGTAGTGCAGAGGTCTTCGATTGTGTAGGCTTAAATTACACTTACCACCTAAAAATGACAACAGATTTAGTGTCTCTAATCTTAAGTGTTGACTGTGAATCTGACCCTACGTTTTTATTTCTTTGGATCAGCCGAAATACATCATTATATTTCATGTCCAAGAATTCGAGCTTAACAGTATAGGTCATGTGTCTTTATTAAAATAAATAAATAGATGACCGACTAAGGGGCAACAAATAGTGCTTTACACATCTCAACCATTCCTGTTTGAAAAATAAAAAAATGTTACACGCAATTTTAGAAACTAAAAAAAATATTTTGGACTAGCTTGGCTGGCATTTGCAATAAAAATTCTTCGTTATGCTTTTATAAAGAAGATAATATTTTGTATTTTATTCTTGAAAATGCCTTCACATAATCTCACAAAAAATTAAAAAAAAAAAAAAACATAACAATGTTGTAAGAAAACCATATAATAATAGCTAGTGGAGTAACTAAAGCTCAAAAATTGGCAATATTAGGGAACCCGTCCGAACAGCTTAGATTTTGATGATCTTTTTTTTCAAACGTCGGTAATTAAAAATACTTTAAAGTCTATAGATTAAAAATTGCCGGTGTTGACGTTTTGATTTTTTAAATTAAATTGAAGATTTTTGTGAACAAAAACAAATTTTTTTCAAAAATTTTTCTTAAATTTCATAAATGCTTTAGTTACTCTACTAAAACGTGCCAAAGTTTTCATTGCTTTCTTTCAGAGTATTTGCAAAGGCTTACTGCGGTGCAGTTTTGCTAAAAGAATATTTGATGTTAATAAATTTTTATTAAAAAAGAATCAAGTATTCGGGTCACTAGGGTGTATGCGCAACATTTTTTTAAAAATTATATTTGTTAACTATAGCAGTGTTTTATTGGTAAACGTTATATTCTGTTAACAAAAGAACTATTAATTTAATTTATTAATAATAATTCTATAATGTTGAAGAGTCAAAAATGTATAAGTTTAGAAACAAATTTTCTCTAAACCAACTTTTATCCTTGGCAATAATTTATTGTTGTTTCGCATGAAAAAAAGGCGCAGGGACATAAGTCCCCAGGACACAAGTCCCGAATTTTTTTTTCAGGGCTAATGTCCCACTTTACTGGGTCATAAATCCCGAATCGAATTCGGGAATCATGTCCCACCTTACTGAGACACTAGTCCCGAAAAAAAAATTTCGGGAATAATGTCCCACTTTTTTTTTTGCACACAGAGAAAAATAGACCACATAAAATAGAACAAAAATAATAAGATTTCTCTATGGTTTTCATCCAAGAAGGAAACCTTATTAAAACAATCGGGTTTTCCTTATTGTTTTAAAATCTGCAAAAAAATAAAAAAAACGATGACCAGGCTGGGAATCGAACTGGAGACTTCAAATCATTAGTCGCCCACCTTACCACCTGAACCAACCTGCCATGAAAATATTGATCGCGATTTTTGTTCTAGTGCTAAGTGCAAAAAAAAATCAACTTTTCAGTCAAATTTTAATAAGATTTTCTCTATAAAAATAATAAGAAATCTCCTTAAAAAAACCTTATTAATCGTTGATTTTAATAAGATTTCCTTATGAAATGTATGGACGGTAAAACAATATGGCAATCTGTTAGTTTTTAGCGGGTCATATTTTTCTCTGTGCATAAATATATCAATAGAGACTAATTAAAGAGACTACAGCTGACGAAATAATAGAACCGATATTGTTCCCACAATTTTTTTTTCCGTAGTACTAACTCCAATGTAAGGTACGGTTACAATCTGTTGGAAAACAAAAGCAAAGTTTGCAAATTTACTGGTTAGTCGAAATTGCGTCGTGACAAAATATAAACAAATGTATAAAGTGAAAGTTTAATAATTGAAATTTGTGATAACCGATATGTGTTCTTACCAGAGTGAAGCGGAAAAAAATTCTCAGATTCGAATTTCTTTAATTTGCACAATAATTCACTATTTCAAAGAATAAGTTTTATTTAAAATTTGTCTTACTTCAGTTTGACAAGTTAAAAAAATAGAACTCAAACTACAATATGAATATTTTGCCAGTTCAATGTTTGTTCCAAAGATATTTTTGTGTTATAACTTTCTCAGGTTCGAATCTTTTGGAAAAAAAATTTGCCCACGGGAGAATCCATTTTGAGGTTGGAATGATATACAAACCAAACAGAAACGAGGCACATGTGTTTTTTTTTTCTGAAAATAAATTGACGTGAAAGAGAAATAAAGCTAAATGTTGAAATATGGCTTTATTTCTCTTTTAAAAATTAAAATTATGCCAATTTTCGAAAGGCTGCCTTATTTCACTTGGGTATATTTCATGGCTCCAAAAAATATTCTTTTAGATTACTTAATACCTATATGAACATTTATGGTAAAAATATGTATATAAAACAGTTTTTACTTCAATTGGGACTTACGCCCCATTTTCGTCTAAAAAATTCAGGACTTCTGTCTTAGTAGGGTAGGAAATAATTCCCGAATTGGATTCGGGACTTATGACCCGGTAAAGTGAGACATTAGTCCTGAAAAAAAATAGGAGACTTGTGTCCCGGGGACTTGTGTCCTGGGCATATCCTTGCCCCGAAAAATTTACTGCGCTTGGTACTTAGTTACCAATAAAACACGGCTTATAATGTATATTGAGCAAGAGGAACCTTACCTATTTTTCATTTAAATAAAAACATGATTTTTTTTTTCTTTTTTCAAAAACGTTTTCTTTCAATACCAAAATATCATAAATAAATAAAGGTTTCGTTACTATTCAACCATATTCCTGTACAAGTCAACTGATAAATCCGACTGAAAAAGAACTAATATTTGAACTGGTGTGTATAATTGTTTGTATGGCTTTACAAAAATTTTGTAACTTTTGAATCTAAAGAAAATTTTGACCATTTCTGTACAAGTCGTCATCTGTAAGCCTCGAATCGCTGAACCATGAATATAACGATAGCCTGAATTTTTTTTTTTTAACACAAAATTTAATTCAACTGTTGGAGATTATAAATGTAAATCTGTGCTAATAGCAAGTTTTAAAGCAAGATTAACTTTTTACAAGATTTGTTATATTGTATTAACCCTTTCGAACCCAAGCTATGAAAATCAATATTAAAAAATGTTTTTTCGGTATTATCGGGTCAAAAACATCACAACTAAGAAATATGAATAGCAAAAAGTTATTTTCCAAAATAATAAATATCAAAACTAATGTGTTTTTCTCATGTTATATTTAAGTAACATGCACTGCCTATGACCACCAAAAAAAGTCGGAGAACTGAGAAAATAACTTTTTATGAAACTATAATGTATGCTTCTTCTTCTAAGCAAAAAAAACAAAACGCTTTCTGCATTAACATTTTTTAAATCTTTTTTTCAAAATTATGACCATATATATAAAAAAAAAAATTTTGCAAAAAAAAAATGTGAATTTCAGTCGCTTTCTCGATAAAACAAAATTAAAGGTATGATATTTGACTAACTTTTTTGTAATAATCCAGTAACTAGGCATTATTATCTTTCAATTAAGCCATCGTAACCTAAAAAATTGTTTAATTTAATATTTTTTACGAATTTTTAAAAAAATGTTACCTGAGAGTAACGCTGAGTCCGAAAGGGTTAAAAGAAAAAAATTTATATTTGATACCAGAACCCGAACCAAGGAAAGAAGATTAATCTATTAAAAATATTTTTAAAGAAGTTCCTCTTACATCATCGCTTCAACCAACAAGAAAATTTAAAATTCAAAAACTCCTTAACTCGCTATATGTATCTACAATTTCACTAAAAGCCAAGACCATCAACCTTGCTCTTACTTTATTTATCCACTAAAAATCCATTTCATCCTCATCAACCTACTTAACCCTGCACCATATATACCTACTTCATCTTAAAAAATAATTTCATCACTCGCGTCTATTAAATGAAGTTAATCCCTTATACCTGCAGCAGTTTCTCCCTCTTTAACTTCTTAATCAAACAACTTAACATGCACCAACCTCATATTTAAACCACCACCTCCATCCATCTTTTACCTATACGAACCTACCATCGACCAATATACATATTGATTTTTAAATTTTTATGAGAACGAAAAAGAAGAACAACAAAAAAAAATCCTTTCCATTACACTTAAGAGACTAAAGTGTGAGAAATAAAAATGCCATTTATGTCCTTTCCTTGCGAGGCAACTTAATATAACAAGTCCTTCATATATACCCTCTTCTATATGGTGGAGGTATATATATTTTCCTCATAACATCTCCATCACATCGTTTCGTTTCATTACTGCGAGAAGTATGTAAGACAACAATATCCTCATTGTTCCTGTGATATACTTTTTAAAAAGCTTTACTTTGAACTTCACATGATGGTGAAGGTGGTTAAGTACTTTTTATGGTGCAAAGTGCATGAGGGATACAAAAAAAAAAAAAGAAACCAAAAAAAAAACTGCATTCTAGGAAGAACATCAACGACACATCCTTGGGTACTGCCACTGCCCCAGATGTAACGTAGGTATATGAAATATTCTGAGGCTTTTATGGATGATAGCGAGTATATTCTCCATCATCCTTCAGTCGCATACCCTTTTTTTTTTGCTTCATCTTCTATGAAAAAAAAAAAAAAAACAAACAAAAAAACACAAACCGATTAAGTACAATGGACGCAATAAACTTTTCCCATAGGGGTAGGCCATTCAGGCAATTTATATTCCTTCTTTGCACTCATTCACTCACACACACACACTTAAACAATTTCATAGAAGACATTAAAACAATAATCTACTTTATAAAATGTGTGTGCTTTGTCCCTTAGCCCAAATTGCTGTCATTTATATTCACATTTAAGGGGACAATGACATTTAGTGTAACACTTTCAAGTTTCATTATAATTCCGGCTTTACGACTGATGTGGTGCAACTCATAAAGGATTTATATCATTCCACTCTTCTCTCCTCCTTTTGTCTATATATGAACGCAAACTACATCATAATATCTTGTCCTCGGTTGGTATAAAGTGCTCTTTGAAGGCTCTCTAAAGCCATTAAGTGTTTAATATTAATATTTTGAGGGTTGGTTAATTGATTTTAAAGTTTTCTTGAAGAAGGAAAGATTTCTTGTACTTTGGAGAAACTAGGTTATGGTTTTTAATTATAAACTTAAACGTTTAGTTTTTTGGAAAATTAAAAATTCCCTTTCTTGGTTTTTGTAGGGCAAGTTAAGTATCTTGGTTTTTTTTGTATGAGAAGGATACTTTTTTAAGAATTTAAGTTCATAAAATGACTTTTGAAACTAGTTTACTTCAAATATGGTAAACTTTTATAATATTCGATAGAATATTCAATGTTTTAAGTTCTTTTTTCATCTCATTACCACCTTTTATATGACTAAACTTCTGAAAAAAAAAATAAAAGTATAAACTTTTTACACAATGCAATTTTTCCAACTGATTTTGCATAGGTACTAACATATCCACAAGCCATTTAGGAACCTACACATACAAGGAAAATTAAAAGTCAAATTCTTTGATAATCCTGATGCTCAACCCATGCAATCATTGTCTAACCTTATACCTATAGAAACTTCATTCTTGCATATGATTAAAGGAGAACAACCGACGACGACCGACGACCAAATGAACATCTTGTCGTCCTTGCTTTTTCCAACTTTATAATTAAATTAGTTCGGGCCAACGCCCATTGGATGCCATTTACCAACCCACACACACACACAGTACTTTCTACTTTCTGAAAAGACAAAAACCAAAAGATGTAAAAAAAAAATTAAAGAACAGATAAAAGTAGAGAACATTTTGACTTTTAACACCCACTATCACTGCACAATTTACATTTTAAACAAAAGAGAGGTTAACACATCCTTATACTAAAAGTGGTTATGTGTCCCAATGTTACCGTACTGTGTCTTTTCTTAAATTTCAAACTTGTACAACACAAGTTTTTAGGAAAAAAAGAAAAGTGCATAAAGTTTAAATTTTATTCAAGGAAGAAAAAGAAAAGTTGGATTCTTTCTAATGACTCATATAGAATAGATATTGTGGAACATAGAATGCATTAGAATTAGAAACTTTGATTTCATCTGAAAATTTTATTTTTATAATTACGGTTAAGTTATATACTACATCGAATTATTGTTGATTCATTCGTTAATAAAATGCACAACTTAATTTTAAAGATTTTTTTTTATAAAAAAAATGCCTCTTTGCGCAAGGTTAGGCCCTTTTTTCCGACGCTTTGACTGGAGTATTGGACTAAAGGCCATAAAAAGGTATATTAAATCACTTAAAGTAATGTCTTCAATGGTTTTGAACCCAATAGAACGCCGTTAGATTTTTTAAAATAAAAATAAGTTATGATTTCATACAATTTTTACTTGCGATATAGGTACTATATGTATATCAAGTTATGCATTCGTACAAAAAAAGTTCAGATAACATTTTCAACGATGTTAGAGAATGCCAAAAAAGTGGGTCCCGGAAGTCCGTCTATCTGTCTGTCTGTATAAGGGGCTACAGCCTAAACGGATGGACCGATTGACTTCAAATTTGGTATGTAGCATTTTTTGGAGATTCTCCAGAGTGATTTTTGGAATTAATTTTTTTGGACCAAAAATAACGGTACTTGTCATGTACCGATTTTAGTAAAGTTGAAATTGCTCAAAAATGGCTCCAACTATTTTGTTTAAAAAATTCAAATGTAAGTTTTAAAACAAGGTCTATCTTTCAATGAAATTTTTTTTTTTGAAAATCATTATTAACGGTACCTGCCATAGAACCGTTTTTTTTTTAATCCGATATTCTTCGAAATGGCTTATTCGATTTCAGTGAAACTTTTTGTGAAGAAGCACTTATATAACTCAAATATACCTAAGCCAAAAATAAAATTTCGAAAAAAATAATTTTTTTTTGAAAAATAAAATTTTCGAAAACGGGACATTGTATTTTTTTTAAATTTTGTTTTTAGATGCTGATTAGTGATTTCTACAAAATGGCATACTACTTTTTTCCAAATCATTATTTATAAGAAACTCAAGTAGCACAAAAGTCTAAAATACACCAAAATATTTGGTGTATTTTTTGCACTTTCGTGATATACATTTTGAATATAAAAAATACACCATTTTCTCGTATATAATAAACTCCGGTGGTTAAAAAAATATACCGATTTTAGTGTATAACTAGTGGTATATTAAATGATCTAGTTTTTGGTGAAAATTATCCCTTTGAAATTGAAAAATACACAATAAATCTATGGATAAAATAGGTACACTATTTAAATTATTCTGATTTAAAATTTGAACCAAAGTTTATTTTTTACCTCAAACAGTTTGATGAATTCTAATTCACACCATTTCTTATGAAATAAATGAAAATGAACTTTTATTCACTTTCATAATATTGCCATAAGAAACTAATGGTTAAATATGAATTTGCTTGCCTAATTTAAAAACGGAACACATTCTGTCTACTAATTTTAGATACTACCCCCTCTAAAAATCAAGCGCCTCAAAAATGTCAGTGAATTAATGATTTTTTTTTTCGATTTTAAAAATCAGTTTTTTTTTTAAATTATAATTTTGTTGTTGTTTTTACATTTTTTTAGAAGAGTTCTTTTATAGTATAATATACCGAATCGAAAAAACCAGGAATGCGGGATAATTAGGTCAATAAATATACTATTATAGTAAAAAAATTAATTGCTGTTTTCTTTTTTTAAATGGCGGCCTTTGAAAAATATGGCGTCTCCCACTTATCCATTCTGGTGAATTTTATGTCCACAGGGTGTGCTTCCTACACCAAAGAGAGTGTACAAAATATACCGTTTTGATAGATTTCAGAATCGAATAATTTTATGCACCGTTAATGGTATATTATAAATATAACTGAATATCGGTGTATTTTTTGCACAGAATTAATTAATTAATTAGTAAAAAAAAACGGATCTAACGATTTTGAAATTTTTTTTCTAAAAAAGCATCTTAATAATATAATAATGCTTGTTTTGGAGGGCAATTTGATTTCAGATTTTGTTTTATTTTTATAAAAAACGAATTATATATTTTTTTTTTGCTCATGTTATGTGTGTATATGTATACAATTATATACATAGTACCTACATTTCCCAAATTTCTATATAAAAAGTGTTAAAAATTTAAGCAGCTTGAACTCTTAGAGTAAGTTCGTGCGACCCAGTCGTGCATTTTATTTTTAAATAAAAGTTGATGCATCTGAAGAAGAAAAAAAAATGTTATCCATACGCCGCAGTGACCCACAAATCTATTGTATATGGAATGTGAACGACCTGTCTAAGTAATTTCCCAAGACATAACTTAATTCCATGATTAACAATTTGTTATAAATATTATCACCTTAATATTAGAGTGTATACATTTTTTTCCTTTACATAAGCGATTTAGGCCATTCATAAAAAGTAACCGGTTATCGCCATCAAAAACAAATAAAATGGTTTATTTCATTTAACATTTTATTAATGTTTGATTTTCTTGTTAAAGATTTAACCGATTTTAAGAAATAATTTTGTATAAAAATTAAGTATTCGTAGTTATAGATAATAAAAAAAATATTAATTAAAAAAAATTTATTTTGTTTTTTTTTTAGAAAGTAAGGAAAGCAAAATTTACGGCGTACTATTTTTTTTTTTTTTTTTTTTTTTGAAAATAATTTTTATAAATAAAGTTTTGAAACCAAAAATTTGAATAAATTTGTCATGTCATACTATGATAAATATTGATCAACACAAAATTTCAAAAATATTCAATATCCCATTTTCGAAAAAAAAAATCAAATACCTAAATTAATATTGCACTTTTAAATTATAACTATAAAAGTGCTTATTCTTTTAAAAAAAATCGTTTATTTTAAATTAGCCGTTTTTTTGGAGAAATTCAAAAAAAAAAAACCCTAAAAAGTATACCGTCTCCCTTGGGCCGAACTTTTTATTTTGATTTCATTAGTGTGAATGTAAAAAATTTTGTAAGGTATAAGAAATATACTGATATACTTAATGCAACAACTGTTTTTAAACTTAGAACTAAGCTTTTTTTCAATCAAAGTTTTCATTATAACATCATTGAATTCCTTTTTGATCGAGTGTAAAACTTTAAAAGACCGTTTTTTTTTTCAAACAATGTACCTATGTTTTCTAAGTGGGAGACCAATCTATGAGTTTAATTATATTGAGGACCATATTTTTAGACTAGACTAGGCAGTATTTTTAATGAACAGTAATGTTCAATTATAAAACGACAAAAATAAAACCAAAATTAATTATTTCAAAAATTAAAGAATTACTCTCTAATTGGGATATAATTTGAATCAACAGAGACTAATTCAGTTTTGTTATTTTTTATTTTAAACGAACAAAAGGCCAAATAATTTACTTTGTCTCTTCATTCAGTCGTAATTGATTTCACTAAGAACAATATAACACAAAAAAAACAACAACAACAAACAAACAAACACAAACAAAAAAACTCTAGAGTATTCTGTGTAATCGGATTACATTATTACTTCATTTGAAAATCTATATCCATTTTGGGTGTGATGTTACGAATGTAACTTCGGTTTTTGGGTAGTATAGTATTGTGTGTGTGTCCTATTTAATTTGAAATAAATTGATAAATAGGTAATTAGAATAATTAAAGCTTTTGTGTTGACAAAAGTTAACAGCACATAAATAAATGAGACTTTCCATTCCTTTGGGGGAATTAATTTTAAGTATTATGCTATGCATCATCTATTTTAGATTGACAAAGAGAATTTAATAATGAAGAGAGTATAAATTTATATCATTCTACAAATTAATTTGTTTCATTTTCAATGAAATTTTTGGAATTTAATGAAATTTAATTTTGTAAAGTAGGTAAAGTTAATATGTATCTTCTAACCAATACACTCATAACAGAGCCGTTTATGAGAGAAATAATAATATTGACTATTTTTAATGTCCCACAATAAGACTTATTGACATTGTCCCTCATCACTTGAGACAGTAGTTACTTAGAGCATTTTGTACAAATTGATCCTGCAAACTAACCTTTTCTCGTATTTGTGTATATTTTATCACAAAATCTACAAATATCTACATTTTTGGTATCTCTTATTGGATGATGCTCTGTTTTTGAGATAACATAAACACTCTGTAAGGTATCTAACAAATACATAGGAACCATATAGGAAGGATGTGATGTCAAAAGGTTGAAGGCGTTTGTAATTAATCAACAACTGGTTTCTATTCTATAGTCGAAGTGAAAGATACCAATGAAATTGTTAGATTGGAAGGACAGAAAAGGTATTTTTCGATAAACATAGCTACACATAGCTTGCTCTCGGTATCTTTTGAAGTTTATTCAATTAATTTAAAATGTTTTGTGTTTTGGTATTTTTGGAATGAAGGTATTTTATTTATTTTGTAACACAAAATGGTTTCTATGCAATAAAGTAAAACTCAACAAAACACCTGATGATGAGGTCAAAATGGGTATTTATATTTTCCTTTTAATTTATCGAAAATTTTTGTGATAGATATTATGTTGGTCTTCATAGTCAATTGACAAACTGAAGTTAAATTGTTAACTACTGTAGATTAAACAAATATATTGGATTGCTTGCTTTTTAAAATTAAATTTTAGGTAAAACTTGTTTTTGTAGCAAAAAAGACCTTTGTGTTACTGAAACATTTAAAAATTTAAGTTTCTTGCTTCATAGCTTAAACTTTAAAAAAAAAGTTAAAATTTATGATAAAATCTTTTGAACAAATTTTTAGGCAGTCTATTCATCGTTAGGCAGTCTATTTATTATTAAATATATTTTTATTGCACAATACCTAAAGAGCACTTATTATATGAATAACTGATTTGTTTATATGAAAAATATTAAGAACATAAAACAAACCTCCGCGACAAGACTGGCGTAGTAGTTGCAGACTTTTTCAAAACTTAATTAAGAATTCCTGAAAACTCCAAATGTTCAATGCTATTTTTAAATAAATGAGGAGAAGTTGGACTCCAAATAACATAAAAATTTTATCATGATAACTCAACATTTTGAAAAAAAAAAAAAAGAAAACACAATTACTGTAAATTGATTGTATAAAGATAAAAAAATTTAAACTTAAAAGTGATCAAGTGAAAAAAAAGTAGAAATAGTAGTAAAAGTAGTAATAGTAGTATTAAAAGTAATATTAGTAACAGTAGTAGTAGAAGTAGTAGTAATGTTGTTCATTTCCATTCATCAATGTACATATTTCATATTTGTTGTAATTTAATTAAATTAAGATTAAGATAATATCTAAAATTAAAATCCGAAAGCAACTAGAGCAAGTCGATTCCGGAAATTAGTTTACAATAACATTGAGTTCACAAAGTCAATTTAAATTAGTTCCTTTATCTAGGATTATAACATTTGTACATATTTCCGAATATTATAGGTGAAGTGTTTTACATGAGCTTTTGTTTAACAGTTAATCTTTGAGGTAGGTTATGATTCAACTTTCATAACAATAATAAGAAATACAGAATTATTAAAAAAAAACATCATTTCATCAGATAATTTTTGTTTTTTAAATTTTTTTGACATTTTAAAGAGTTCAATAATTTAAAGGGTGTTTTTTTTAACGCAGTTCTAACTTTAATTGAATGTGTCTAAAATTAATTAATTTTATAGTATTTGTATTCTATGTATATTAGGGTGGGTCAAAAAAATCGAAATTCTTTTTTTTGAATTGGTGCTCCGAAAAATCGATTGCTAGACCCCTCTAGAATATACACAACAAATATGAGCTCTTTATATTAATGGGAAGGTCCTCCGCTTTGCAATTTTCCATTTTTACATCAAGCTTCTACTAAAAAAAAATAATTTTTTTATTAATTGACTTTTTAGCAAATTTCTTTTCATATTCTTGTAGGAAATTGAACGCTCTACAAAAAAGGCTTTATACACTTTTTTCGTTTATCTAACCGTTGAATAGATATTTGAGATCCAACACATTTTGGCCTTTTTTTTATTTCTGTGGGAGTGGATATTTATGTAAATGTTTTCGAACACAATACTGTTTGAAGTTAGGGCTGTGTTAAAAATTTAAACATCCTTCAGTAGTTATAGTAAAATTGTAGTTAAAGTAGTAATAGAAGTAATATGTAGTAGTAGTAGTAATGTTGTTTACTTAAATTCATTCATGTACATATTATCTTGTGTATGTAACATCCTGTTTAATCCTTCGTTGTCACTCGTATTCATTATTATTTTTATCTGAAAAAAAAAATATTATTTATAAACCACAACAAACAAATTAATACTTTTGTTGTAAGACAACATTTATTAAGAGAATAGGTGTGACAATGGAAGGATAAGAACCACATATTTTTATATTTTTAAAATTGATACTTTAATTAAAAAATAAAAATTGTATTTAAAAATACTGATTTATCTAGGTATATTGAAAACATTTCAAAATCAGTAGATACTTATGAAAAAATTATTATTTTTTGTTAAAATATTTTTCAAGACTAAAATTATTTATGGTTCTTGCACAAAATACTTAATTTTTAAAAAAAATTTTAATTACTTTAAGAAACAGTAATGCCGATGCAAAGCAAAGGATAAGAATTGTAATTTCGCAAAAAAATTACAATTTACATCATCAATCATTTATGTGTACAATCCTAAGGGCTCAGTTATAGCTATCAGCAAAATTCATTAGTTAAAATTTTGTTTTGCTATTTTGAATACTTTAATCTTATATTTTGAGGAAAAATTTTGATGAAATAAATTGAAAAAATATTTCCACTAATTTTTTCCAAAAAGAATCAATGCATTTTGTGTTAAATTTTATTCACAAATTCAGTTTATAAATTTTAATGATGAAATTTCATTTTACTTAATAGCTGACTACCAAATCCAAAACGAAAATTCTATTTCGTTTAACTGATGGCGTTCCATTTCTTGTCTGTACCGGTGCCATCATTAAAAAAATTTATAATGCAATGAACAGTAAAAAAAAAGGAAACAACATTTTTTGAGGCGCGAATGTCTAATAACATTTAGTTTATTGACGTAAATTTACTGATTGCTATAACTGCTCCTCAGTAAAACATTTCAAATTTCTGATATTTCAATTTTTACTGATGGATTTTACTGAAAGCTATAATCAGGGCTACCTTTACACCTCTAAAGAGGCGTTTTTCCTCTTTTTTTTCATCCAATCCACTTTCCCTCCACTTTTTAAAAATTATCAAAAAATCCCTCTTTTTGATATTTTGGTTCCTTTTTTTTTAAATTATGTAGGTACGTTTGATTAAAAAAATTGACATATTTTTGAAAATCAAGGAAAATGTGACATAATACCACTTTCAATTATAACGACTCAAATGTAAAAAATATACGTTACTGTTGTTTAGCGCTGATTTGATTTTTATAAGCTTATTTTTGATATATTTTCTTTTTTGAAGAGATTATGCACAGGCAATATTTTTATAATATTCTGTTTTTAAAATTGTATGAACATAATGCAGTTTTAATTTTAAGAAATTGTGTTAAAAGGTTTGTGTTGCTGTTCGGAAAAGGCGCAAATGAGGTTATTCGTGTGACTGTCGTACTTAACTTATTGTATTTTCACATTTTTTTATTGGGGCCTCTTTTTTTTATCAAAATCCTCTTTTTGGCCTCTTTTTGAAAATCTACGAATTTAGCCCTGGCTATAATTGAGCCCTAATGTATTTTGATGTATTATAAGGATGTGTCATTTTTATATGAATAATTTTTTTTTAAATTAAGTTATTGATATCTTTAAAACATTCGATTATTTATAAAGTCCAATTACAAAAGCATTCATTCAAAAATATTGAAAAGTTGGATCTCTGTAAATATTAGTTTAAAAAAAGAAATAAAGTGAACTATGTTTTAAATATTTTCACTTGAAATTTAGTACAAATCTTAAAAACATTCTCGCACAGAAATGTTTGGGTATTAGCTTAAATCTATTATATATATTAAAGTTTGGTTTTGTGTACGTTCGCTAACCAAGTTGTGAGGGTTTTTTTGCAGTCATAGACCTTCGACAAAAAACTAATTAGAGGTACGCAAAATTTTGCACAGAAATTTGAGTTACACCATAAGAAAGATATTTAAAAAAAAATTAGGGGTCTAAAACGGATTTTTATCATAGGCCCTGTATTTTGAAATACAAATTTTTGAAAAACAACCTAATTTTTAGGGACATTTTTGAGTAGCCTTTTATTTTTTTGGAATTTTTAAAAGACTGCAAAAAATCTCAAATTTATAGGAAATATAGGTTTTAATCATGCGCATGCATGTACAAACTTTTGAATTTTTAAATCGATTTTTGACCGAATAACGGGAAAAACAATTTTTTTTTTGTCCCAAGTTTTTTGGCCGTTTTTAACAGTTTTTTATTTTTATCTTTTTTTCTTCAATAGATAAATGAATGAAATTTACAGTGTAGATAGATAATAGGCAAGACTATATTTGTACAAAGTTTCAATTAATTTTCTAATGACAAATTTGAAATATCGGTAAAATAAAACTCTATTTTTCAACACGTTACATCTTTTGATCTGGAACTTACCAAAATTTGATTTATCTTTATTGAGCATCTTGATAATATTACCTTTCATTTGATATATCACACATAACGCTACATTCACTACAAGCTTCACAATGGTAAATTAAAAAACTTAAAAAACGTTTTTAACATAGGCCACTTTTTTTTAATTTTAAAAGTGAATATTTTTAAATTAATTGGACGAACTTTTCAAGTTTTGATTTCCTTTTTGTATTATGAATTATGACAAATTACAAAGTCGAAAATAGAAATAAATACAAGAAATAGCGGAACGAAGTCCGCCGGGTCAGCTAGTAAATTTATATTTTGATATTTGGTACACATTTGATTTAAATTTACAAGTCGGTTTGCGAAAAAAATTCAAAATCTTTACCCTACACCTCTTTTATAAAAAATTTGGTATGCATGACAAAGAAATATGTTATAAAAACAATAAAAACAAAGTTTCAAGAAATTTCAGAAACTCGTTTTCAAAAATATGATTTTCAAAAACAAAAAAATAAACAATTTTATTTTTAAATCCAGCAATTTTTGATTTGTGCAACTCAATACTAAGTGAATTTAAGTGAAATCGTATTTATTCTGAGTAAAATACCACAATCTCTCAACAAGTTTCTATTAGATACTCTTAGGGAGCTCGAGCCTTTGATTGCAATGATTATAATTACACATAATAATTCCCAAAATACCTCCTTATAATATGAGTACCTACTTTCAACTTTTTATAAAAAGGATCTTATATTCCGTTTAATTAATTGAAAATATTGCAGCTTTTTAACTAATTCAGTCGATTTTATTAGACACAACTTTTTCCCTTTTACCTGAAACACAATAATTTCCTTCAAATTTCAAAATATAGATATTGTTCAAAACTTTCCTTTTTTTGCAAAACTTTATTTTTGAACATAAAGAGATTGGTATAAGAAATTCAAGAAAGGTTATCAACCCTTTCCATCATTTCCAAAAATTACTTACCTACTCAAGTTTCCTTTTTTTTTTTAATTAAAAAATAATAATTCCCCAAATAGAAAACTTTTCAAACTGAAAAACTCACACTCATTTCAAAGAAATCGGAAAAAGTCGATATCAATATCAAATATCTACTCTGTTTAGTATATTGAACGTACAAACGTACCTACATACTCAACCCCCATCAAATATAACTTTGATGATCCTTCTAATAATCGCTTTGAATGAATGAGCTTGTGAAATATACTACATACCCTACCCTACACCTCTTTTATAACTCTTACTCTCGTATATTTATATTCACTCGCACATTTCCACTTAAATATGAAAGAGAGCTGGATTTACACACAAATCTATTAGATTAATTGATTCCCGAGATTGGTTACCAAAAATCGTTAGGTAAAATATTTACAATCCACTTTAGCCACAACTTCGTGGATCCGATTGAATTTCATTACAATGCAGAAGGATGACGAGGACGACGACGACGATGGGATGGATGTGTGGATAGGGTACTTTACTATATTCGATATTTTCTATCACCCTTCACCGTCACCCCTCTCAAACAGCCTCTGCTGATGCTCTTCTGAGTTGTTCGGCATCCAAAATGGCGCTGATGATGTTTGTGTTGGGTTTCCGCTTGCATTTTCATTCAATTCTCATCGACTCTATCATCGACAGTGTGTGTACTTACACTCTCGTAAATTAATTCAAACAAATTTAAATTTCAATTTGAAAGGACAACGAATAATGTTTCTGTTGCTGTTGATGTTTATATTGATGATGGTGATGACGACAATGACGACGATGATGATGATGAAAGTGGATTGTTCCAAATTTCCCAAACCAAAAACTGAAGTTACCTCAATAGTTAAACAAACATACAAATTCAGACGAACAAGCGTAAAGCACACTTCAACAATACCTACCTACTATCTACCTGCGCAACGAAATTTTCGTTGGTATTTTGTTTAATTGTTTATTGTGAGTACTATCATTAAAAATTAACCAAAAATGTTTTTATTTTTTGGTTAAAACGATATTATATTCATGAATGTTAAGGGTAACTTCCCTACTCTTGATGTAAAATAAAATAAAAAATATAAGAAAACTTTTTGAATTTAAATTTTAAGCATTTTGATAAATTGATGTTCAACTTGAATCCTAAAGTATGCAAATAGCTACCTGGCGAGAATTTAATAAAAAAAAAAAAAAATGTTTTTAGCAAAAATGTTGAACTTCAGAAATTATTTCAATGAATTTGAATGAATTCAAAGGAAGTTCGAATTTTCAGAAAGGAAATTAAAGTTAAAAGGATTCAAGCTTTAATAAAAAATTAACCAAACATTCTTCAAGTGGATTCCAATGAATTATAATACTTTATTAAACAGAATTTAAAGGCACATGCTTCGCGTTGGGCGCCATTATTTATATTTTATGTTTCAAAAGGAATGATAGAAAAATACCATTCTGTGTACAAAGAAAACCAAAAACAAGCTAGGTTGATAATATCTAACATGCAATAAAGTTCACTTTGAAAGAGATCTACTTTATTTATTTGTTTCATCAGAATTTTGTTCAGTCTTATTGACTTTAGATTAGTTCCAAGTATTTGAGTCTTTGATTTTTCTTCTAGAACAAAAACAAAATTCTTCAGAATTTCAAATTTATTTCAGTAGAATTTTAAATGCTATAGAATGTTGACTACCAAATTGACTAAGTATACAGTGACTAAGGAGTGCTAATTGTACATAATAAAGGTTAAGAATAAATTGAATCATTAAAAAAATAACAAAGTGAATGCATGCGATTATATTTTAGTAAAGGTCCTACAAGCAGATGATTTTTTTATAAATTTCGTTTGTTTACTTTAAATAACTCGCATACCAAATATTCGAGTACCTAATTGTAAAATGTTTGGAAAAAGAATAAAAAAAAATCATGTGTGCAATTCACACGTGGTAGAAGTGAAACCTTAAAAAATCATTTTTCTTGCAAAAAAAAAAAATAGAAAAAATCTACCTATTTTTATTCTATCACCTTCAAATCCATGTTTTTTATATGACAACCTAGATAAATTTTATATCATCTAAAAGCTTATTGTCTAAGCTCAAAATATATATATCGATCAAGTCTATGAGACATCTACAAAAAGAGCTAGAATTTTTTAAACTCGATGAAATTTCATCCAAAAAGCAAAAAAAACATTTATTTTTATGTTCTCATGCTATTAAATCAATTTTTTTGTTCGACAACCTATAAAAAATTTTATACCATGTGAAATCTTATTGTTTCACCTTGTATAATGATGCATAAATCTTATTTCAAAGATGTCTAAAATAGAAGTTAGAATTTTTTAAAGTCAACCATGTCGAATTTCCAGACTTAGATTACGGTACTTCCTACACTGGTAGCTGGTCATCGCCAACAGATCTCCACAGGTGTTTTGAGGTATTTTTAAATTTAAGATTGTGTAACTTGTAGAGCACGTAACTTTATGTGTGATATTTCAAATAAAAGGTTATGTTATCAGCATGCGTATTAAAGTTAAACCAAATTTGTATGTGCACTAGATCAAAAGATATAACGTTTGTTGGAAAAGAACATCTTTTTACCGTTATCTCCGAATTTTGAATATGAAATTAATTGAAATTTTGTACAATTATAATTTATTTAATTAGTTATTTACAGTACAAATTTCATTCATCTATCTATTAAAACAAAAAAGAAGTTTTCACTTCAAAATAAATACATTTTTCAAAAACGGGACATGTTTTTTTTTTTCATTTATAAAATTGAAAATTTAAAAATTTTGAAAACGGCGCGCACGGTATTGATTTTTTTTTTTAATTGGGTAAACAAATCATATGATTGAAGTTGCGTAGAATAAAGTGTAGGTAGGTACTATCTTCTAGGACCTAGTTAGCCTAGTTCAATACTCAAAGTGTGAGTTTTTAATAAAATAAAAGTGCCGTTTAGTATGCATTTAAAAGATCTTATGTCTTACAGGCATATATGTAGTTTAAATTATTATTATTATTATTATTAATATTATTATTATTATTATTATTATTATTATTATTATTATTATTATTATTATTATTATTATTATTATTATTATTATTATTATTATTATTATTATTATTATTATTATTATTATTATTATTATTATTATTATTATTATTAAAAAAAAATAAAATAAAATCTGTTTTAAAATAAAATAAATAAAATCTGTATTAAAATAAATGGATTTTAACATGCTTTTTTGCGTCAAGAAGACGAAGAATAAGTAAACAAAATTCTTAGTTTCTTGAAAGTTTTTATTTATTTTTTTGAAGACTTAAAAAAAAATTAATTTTGTGTTAAGTGATATTGTACCTATTTTATTTTCAAGCACAAAAGCGCTAGGCTCTAGTCCCACTTCCTTTATTAATACTTAAAACTACTCACTGTAAATCTAGCATTTTTAGTATTTCTAAATAAACAAACCAGGAGTATACCTACCTACAAAAATTAATTAAAATTTTTCTAAACAATGTTAAATATTAAATTTATTTTAACCACCAATTTTTTTTTTACTAAAACTGACTGATTCAAATTCCTTAAACGAATTTAAAATAATTGTTTTTCCTGTAACTGCTTAAAGTGTAAAAAATATTTTCAAGTTTTAAAAATTTAAGATTTTTTTAAGTCTCCTTCAATCCCATGTCTACGTCAGAAGTTATTCAAGTTTAAATGACAAAAATATCGGTTTTTCTTATACAGGTCCTTAGCTTTGTTATCAGAAAGTTCTTTAAGTAGCGTTTAATTTAAAAAGATTATGATACTGTTTTCTAAGACCAATTGTAAAAAAAATGTAAAATGTCAAAAATAACCGTTTTTTTTCGTATAAGAGTCAACAACGGTGAGTGGTATAAAAAAGTAACTCAGCAAATAAATTGTAAAATTTCTGTGCAAAATTACATTGATTTTTTTTTGCTTAGTGACATCTTTTTACAAAAATAGTTTCTTAAAAATTTAATCAAAAGTTACTGCAATATTTTGGACTTTAAGAAATTTGACTTTTATAAAATATTTTTTAATAAAGTTCAAAAATTATGATCGTTTTTGCAAATTGAAAAAAATAGTGAACAAAAAACAAGTTCTTCAATTTTTTGTACAACTATTTTTTGATAGCAGCACCTAATGCTGATGAGTAACATATAAAAACATTTTTTTTTACATTTTAAATTATTTTAAATAAAAATTTCTTCTAAGAAACTTCAATGACGAGTTAAATTTCTGTAAAAATTTTCAGCCTGATGCGAATGTTGTCTAGAAAAAAAAGTATTTTGACATGACTAATTTGCTGTTTCCAACATTCTATATATAAAAAAAAAAAAAAAACTAGAGACAACTTTTAAAAATAAATTCGAGCATTCTATAGACTAGAAAAGAATGTCGCCTTTATTTGAAAACCTTAAAAAGGATTTTCATACCATATAAAATCTACTTTCCTTATTTGTTAAGCAAATAGAAATTTTTATTATGAGAAAATTTGACTAAACCTTAAAAAAATTGTTACAAAAAGAGCCACTTTTGAGAAAAAAACACAGTTTTTGTTTATTGATTATATGGGAAGAACTGTTAGTTTTAATCCTAACAACTTAAAAAAAAAAAATCAGTTTCTCTTTTGAGAAATCACTCAAAAATTTTATGTGCTAGATTGTTTGAAAAAGCCTCTTCATTCATATTGGAAACATGTAGGTAGTTGTAAATTTTAAACTCCTTCTGTCATGAATTCAAACATTTTTTTTTTTGATAAAAAAAAATACAGAAGACATTTTATTTTTATTCCTTTCTCTAAATCCATCTTATTTTTGGTACATAATAAAATAAAATCTTTCAACGGATTTTATTAAAATAAATTTGCACAAATATAAAACTTCAATTAAGATTAACTTAGAATCCTCCTGAATTACCTGAAAACTTATCTGATTATGCTTCAATTCCGCACTAAATGATATTTTCCCCTTTAATTCTAATCCCTTCTTATTTATGTTTAATGGCAAATTCAATTTGTTTGGTAGATGTTATACAACAATTTTGTGTCAAATTTTGTACCATCCCCTCGAATTTGGATCACACATCACAAGAAAAGAAGGGAAGCAACCCTTTTATCTTTCGCCATTTACAATAAATCGATGTCAAGAAAGCATCAGGTATATTCAATGCCAACAACACCATTCTGTCTTCGGTATCTCCTTCTTCGAAATAAGGTCTGAGGTATTGTAAAAGTGAACTTTGGAACCATGGCATACAAACACAACCGCGTTATACAACTCAAATCCACCCTTTTTCTTATATCTCTTGTACATGAGGATGTCTTGTTGGTTTTTGATTGATATGCTCAACACCTTTCATTGTTATCGAAAGTTCTGATACCGTTACTCCTGCTGGCTGCTTACGTATATGTACAATCTGCATTGTGCCAATATTGAAAAAGATGGCCACCATAACCAGTGTGTGACATGGGTTAAGTTAATACTTTTTGAACAGCAGCCACCATAAATGTGTACATAAACACAAAGAATGCGGTATCTATATATCACCTGCATATGTATGTGTATTTTTTTTGGAATCAAATATTGATCAATCCTGACGTCAACACTCATCAAAACTTCCTCAAAATACATATTCTTCGAAACTTTTTTTTGTGTTATCTTGACGGGTGTTGAATAAAAAGGACTTTAAAAAAGAAAAAAAAAGGAACTCCAACAAATCGAAGAGGAAGAAAAATGGATTTAAAAAAATGGAGAAAGGATATAAGACGAGAAGGCACTGAACCGGTGTCAAAATGATTGAGCTTTTATTGTATGTGTGTGTCCGAGTGGATAAATATTTTGAAGGCGATATAGGGTTAAGAGATTAGGCAATGTCCTACTTATATCTTTTTTTTTTATCTTTTTCAAAATTGTCCTTTTTTTTGTTTGTATTTTGTTGGTTGGTTGTATCATTTTACGTGTATATATTTACTAACGAGATATTTTTTCGTGCAATTTAATAATAATTCAAAACATAAATTGATGAAAGAAAATAGATAAAAAGATTGATTATGATGGGACGAGGGAGATATTATAAGTGATATGGATTTTTTTTTTTCTATTTCTTCTTTTTTGTGTAAAGGATAAAGAATAAATATTTGAAAAGGGTTTTTTGTTTGATTTGGGAATAAAATTCATAGATACATATAGATAAATGATTGAGGATAGTGAAATGGATTTTTGGGTTGTTGAAAAAACCTTTCAAATAAATAAATAATAATTTTTTTGCCGGAAATCATAAATAAAGTTTCCAATGAAAATTGATTTTTTTTAATTTTTTTTTCGAAGGTATAACCTAGTCGATGAGATATTATTTATGCAAAATGGGTATTCTTTATATTAAGTTCTAAAAATTGATAATATTAATATTACTGTTCGGAATAGCTTGGAGAACAATGCATTTAATTTGAAATCTATACCTACAGAAAAAGTAAAAAAAAATCTAGGAAAATTTGATCTTTAACAAGGACTTCCGTTTTGAAGCTAGTTTCGAACAAGCACTTACATTTTACTGCTTTGCTTATACAGTATCGAAGTAAAAATATCTTAGGATAAACAAAATTTCTTTATAATTTAAAAATTCCTCGATGATGAAACTCTTAACGTTTTACAAACATACCTAACAGTACCTATACTTCAATTTATTGAGAATTTTTTACTTCGTTCAACATGGCGTATACGTATTTTATTGATTCAATTTTTGAAATTGAAAAAAAAAAAATCAATTCAGATTTTTGCATAAATTTGACGACCATTTTATATAAGGGATAACTCGTTTTTTTTTATCAAATTTTGTGTACGTAATAGCTAGTCTTAGTAATTCTCACAAAACTATTTTATTTTAGTTTTTTTTTTTTCTAGAAAATTGAAATACATATGTATATAGTTTTTCTCATATCTTTATGTCGTCGAAGGGTGAACTTATTTTATTCAAAATTTACAGACTAATATTTCTTCTCATTTTTTAAGATAAAATGTATACAAATTTAAAAAAAATTGGAAAAATAAAAAAAAAACTTTTTAGCCTCAATTTTTTTTTTCTTTTTCAAAGTATTTTTTTTAACTTTTTTTATATTTTTTTTTTTTTTTAATTTTATTAAATTAAAATAAAATCACGTCTTTTTTCAATTTTATTTATTTTATTTTATTCGAAAAACAACTTAAAAAAAAATTAATTGTTAAAAATATGTAAATTATATATGCTTGTATCCCCTTTCGAAAAATCACTTTGCAATTAATTTGCCACTAAAATTTTTCTTTTGAAATTTAGCACAAATGATAACATCGATGAAATTATTTATTGACAGAATAAAGGACAACGCTTCCATTTTTAGATTATTTTTGTAATTTTTGACGTGATAACGTCTTATAAATCGATGAACCATGGCAGCTACCACAAAAAAGTGACGCCATTTTCTCCCGTTCCACCCTCGCACTTTTGCAGTGCGGCCAAAAATTTCAATTAAAAATTAAAAATAAACTATTAGAGATACAAAAATCTCCTATAGCTTATTTGAAAGATAATAACCTAAATCTTAATCCCAATGAAGGATTTTTAAAAATTCCGTTATTTAATAGGGTAAACAGGGGTAAAAGGGTAAGATGAAATTTGCACTTAAATCTAAACGCGTGGTTGTAGAGAGTTGATTCTTTTTGCTATAGATAGAGGAGACTGATTTATGGATAACTGCATTTAAAAAAAAATCTAAAAAATTCTGGAACTCCGCTATAACGTTTTGTTTGAACGTTGTTGATCAGGTGTTGTGGGTATGACAAAATGTTGATTATGGGTAGGGGACATTTTTTTTGACAATTCTAAAGATGCCAGGTGAAAGATGAAGGAAAAAAAAATTAAGGGTCTAATACGGATTTTTTTCCAACACTCTGCTTTTTGAAATATGAATTTTTGAAAAATACTACTTTTTTAGGGGTATTTTTGGGTAGTTTTTGATTTTTAGCTTTATTTTGGAGCGATCAAAAAATCTCAAGTTATATAGGACATGTAGGGCTGATCAATGCACATACATATGCATACATATGTATTGGAATCGTTAAAAGAGCTTTGACTGAATACGGAGAAAAATAAATTTAAAAAAACAGGTTTTTTGGCCGTTTTTAACCCATTTTTAGCGTTTTTTATTTTTATCTTTTTTTTTTTAATAGATAGAGGAATATGTGTGCGAAATTTCAATCATTTTCGTAAACACAATTTTGAGATAACGGTAAAATAAAATTTTAGAATTCAACAGGTTATAACTTTTTACCAAAAGCAGATAGAAATTTGATTAAACATTTATGAGCATTCTGATACAACTACCTTTCATTTGGTATATCACACATAACGCTAGACTAACTACAAGCCACACAATGTTAAATCAAGAAACTTGCGAAAAACCTCAAACCACCAGTGGAGATCTGTTGCTGTTTAAAAAATTCTAACTTCTCTTGTAGGCATCTTTGAAATGAGATTGATACGTCATTTGAAAGGTGAAACAATAAGCTTTCACATGGTATAAAATTTTTTATAGGTTTTTAGGGAAAAAATTCATTTAATAGCATGAGAACATAAAAATATGTTCAGTGCCATAGCAAGGCAATAAAAATAGCTACAATTTATCTTCTTTGAAGACTTGTAGCAACTATATAATTCGCAGTTGCTCTATGCAGCTCGGATTATATGGAATCTCGATTTATTCGGGAAAATATGCGTCAAGACAAGGTGTAATGGTCATCTTCTGATGAGCCCAACCATTATATCGGGGCGAAACGCATACGTATATGTACAATCTACTTTGTGCCAATATTGAAAAAGATGGCCACCATAACCAGTGTGTGACATGGGTTAAGTTAATACTTTTTGAACAGCAGCCACCATAAATGTGTACATAAACACAAAGAATGCGGTATCTGTATATCACCTGCATATGTATGTGTATTTTTTTTGGAATCAAATATTGATCAATCCTGACGTCAACACTCATCAAAACTTCCTCAAAATACATATTCCTCGAAACTTTTTTTTGTGTTATCTTGACGGGTGTTGAATAAAAAGGACTTTAAAAAAGAAAAAAAAAGGAACTCCAACAAATCGAAGAGGAAGAAAAATGGATTTAAAAAAATGGAGAAAGGATATAAGACGAGAAGGCACTGAACCGGTGTCAAAATGATTGAGCTTTTATTGTATGTGTGTGTCCGAGTGGATAAATATTTTGAAGGCGATATAGGGTTAAGAGATTAGGCAATGTCCTACTTATATCTTTTTTTTTTATCTTTTTCAAAATTGTCCTTTTTTTTGTTTGTATTTTGTTGGTTGGTTGTATCATTTTACGTGTATATATTTACTAACGAGATATTTTTTCGTGCAATTTAATAATAATTCAAAACATAAATTGATGAAAGAAAATAGATAAAAAGATTGATTATGATGGGACGAGGGAGATATTATAAGTGATATGGATTTTTTTTTTTCTATTTCTTCTTTTTTGTGTAAAGGATAAAGAATAAATATTTGAAAAGGGTTTTTTGTTTGATTTGGGAATAAAATTCATAGATACATATAGATAAATGATTGAGGATAGTGAAATGGATTTTTGGGTTGTTGAAAAAACCTTTCAAATAAATAAATAATAATTTTTTTGCCGGAAATCATAAATAAAGTTTCCAATGAAAATTGATTTTTTTTAATTTTTTTTTCGAAGGTATAACCTAGTCGATGAGATATTATTTATGCAAAATGGGTATTCTTTATATTAAGTTCTAAAAATTGATAATATTAATATTACTGTTCGGAATAGCTTGGAGAACAATGCATTTAATTTGAAATCTATACCTACAGAAAAAGTAAAAAAAAATCTAGGAAAATTTGATCTTTAACAAGGACTTCCGTTTTGAAGCTAGTTTCGAACAAGCACTTACATTTTACTGCTTTGCTTATACAGTATCGAAGTAAAAATATCTTAGGATAAACAAAATTTCTTTATAATTTAAAAATTCCTCGATGATGAAACTCTTAACGTTTTACAAACATACCTAACAGTACCTATACTTCAATTTATTGAGAATTTTTTACTTCGTTCAACATGGCGTATACGTATTTTATTGATTCAATTTTTGAAATTGAAAAAAAAAAAATCAATTCAGATTTTTGCATAAATTTGACGACCATTTTATATAAGGGATAACTCGTTTTTTTTTATCAAATTTTGTGTACGTAATAGCTAGTCTTAGTAATTCTCACAAAACTATTTTATTTTAGTTTTTTTTTTTTCTAGAAAATTGAAATACATATGTATATAGTTTTTCTCATATCTTTATGTCGTCGAAGGGTGAACTTATTTTATTCAAAATTTACAGACTAATATTTCTTCTCATTTTTTAAGATAAAATGTATACAAATTTAAAAAAAATTGGAAAAATAAAAAAAAAACTTTTTAGCCTCAATTTTTTTTTTCTTTTTCAAAGTATTTTTTTTAACTTTTTTTATATTTTTTTTTTTTTTTAATTTTATTAAATTAAAATAAAATCACGTCTTTTTTCAATTTTATTTATTTTATTTTATTCGAAAAACAACTTAAAAAAAAATTAATTGTTAAAAATATGTAAATTATATATGCTTGTATCCCCTTTCGAAAAATCACTTTGCAATTAATTTGCCACTAAAATTTTTCTTTTGAAATTTAGCACAAATGATAACATCGATGAAATTATTTATTGACAGAATAAAGGACAACGCTTCCATTTTTAGATTATTTTTGTAATTTTTGACGTGATAACGTCTTATAAATCGATGAACCATGGCAGCTACCACAAAAAAGTGACGCCATTTTCTCCCGTTCCACCCTCGCACTTTTGCAGTGCGGCCAAAAATTTCAATTAAAAATTAAAAATAAACTATTAGAGATACAAAAATCTCCTATAGCTTATTTGAAAGATAATAACCTAAATCTTAATCCCAATGAAGGATTTTTAAAAATTCCGTTATTTAATAGGGTAAACAGGGGTAAAAGGGTAAGATGAAATTTGCACTTAAATCTAAACGCGTGGTTGTAGAGAGTTGATTCTTTTTGCTATAGATAGAGGAGACTGATTTATGGATAACTGCATTTAAAAAAAAATCTAAAAAATTCTGGAACTCCGCTATAACGTTTTGTTTGAACGTTGTTGATCAGGTGTTGTGGGTATGACAAAATGTTGATTATGGGTAGGGGACATTTTTTTTGACAATTCTAAAGATGCCAGGTGAAAGATGAAGGAAAAAAAAATTAAGGGTCTAATACGGATTTTTTTCCAACACTCTGCTTTTTGAAATATGAATTTTTGAAAAATACTACTTTTTTAGGGGTATTTTTGGGTAGTTTTTGATTTTTAGCTTTATTTTGGAGCGATCAAAAAATCTCAAGTTATATAGGACATGTAGGGCTGATCAATGCACATACATATGCATACATATGTATTGGAATCGTTAAAAGAGCTTTGACTGAATACGGAGAAAAATAAATTTAAAAAAACAGGTTTTTTGGCCGTTTTTAACCCATTTTTAGCGTTTTTTATTTTTATCTTTTTTTTTTTAATAGATAGAGGAATATGTGTGCGAAATTTCAATCATTTTCGTAAACACAATTTTGAGATAACGGTAAAATAAAATTTTAGAATTCAACAGGTTATAACTTTTTACCAAAAGCAGATAGAAATTTGATTAAACATTTATGAGCATTCTGATACAACTACCTTTCATTTGGTATATCACACATAACGCTAGACTAACTACAAGCCACACAATGTTAAATCAAGAAACTTGCGAAAAACCTCAAACCACCAGTGGAGATCTGTTGCTGTTTAAAAAATTCTAACTTCTCTTGTAGGCATCTTTGAAATGAGATTGATACGTCATTTGAAAGGTGAAACAATAAGCTTTCACATGGTATAAAATTTTTTATAGGTTTTTAGGGAAAAAATTCATTTAATAGCATGAGAACATAAAAATATGTTCAGTGCCATAGCAAGGCAATAAAAATAGCTACAATTTATCTTCTTTGAAGACTTGTAGCAACTATATAATTCGCAGTTGCTCTATGCAGCTCGGATTATATGGAATCTCGATTTATTCGGGAAAATATGCGTCAAGACAAGGTGTAATGGTCATCTTCTGATGAGCCCAACCATTATATCGGGGCGAAACGCATATATGAACACTTTTATGCTGGTTTTATATTTTCATGATTTTAAATCATATTTATTAAAAATAAAAATAAATGTTTTTTTTTGCTTTTTTGATGAAATTTCATCGAGTTTAAAAAAATTCTAGCTCTTTTTGTAGATGTCTCATAGACTTGATCTATATATATATTTTTAGGTAAGACAATTAGCTTTTAGATGAAGTAAAAATTTGTAAAGATTGTTGAAAAAAAAAAATGGATTTAATAGCGTGAGAAGATAAATTTACATGTTTTTTTTTTTTGCTTTTTTTAATGAAATTTGATCGAGTTCAAAAAAATTCTAGCTCTCTTTGTAGATGTCTAATAGGCATGATCTATATATATATTTTGAGCTGTAGCAATAGGCTTTCCGGTGTTATAGAATTTATTATAGGTTGTTATATCAAAAAAATGAGTTTTTGTGAGAACTGATTTTTTCACTTTTTTCATAAGAAATTATTGTTTTCAATAAATTATTTTAATACTTTTTGCTCATTGTAAAAATTTAAAAATGGTTTTATTATTTAGAAGAAATATTTGGCTTTTTAATGGTATAATTTTTTTGGTGAGCTTTTAAAATAAAAAAATTAATTAAATGAAAAAAGAAAAAAGGTATTTTTTTTTAGCTTTTTCTTGTAAATTATGATTGTTTGAAATAAATAAACCCTTCAAATGGCTCATTTTAAAAGCACACAACCTGTTTTCCTACGACGCGACGTTATCACGTAAAATCATCGTCCGTAAAGCAGCTTTACAGACAACCTCTTTTTTCTTTTTTCTTACAGCAAATATGTATGTAAGCAAAATACCATTATTACGATAAGGGACATATTTCACCATTTGCTTTTTTTTCCTAACATCCTGTTTTTGATTTATAATATTTGTACACACCAGAAAAAAAGGCATTTATTTTAACTTTTAATTTTTTTAGTTTCAATTTATTATTTATTTTTAACCTTTTGTAATGCAAACAATAATTTAGTCAGAATCATAATAAATGAGCACTATTATCGCACAAAAAAATGTAATTTCCTGCAGGTACCTACGCAAATTAAAACAAACCTCAAAAACATACCAACAATGATTATAAATTAAATGTGATATTATATTAATTAGCAAGCAATAAATTAAGTTATATATATAATAATAATAATAATATATCAATACCAATTAAATTGATAATGTTTAATGCATGGATAATATTATCCAAAATTCTTGTTTTTAGTTATGTTAAAGGTACATAATAATAAAATAGAGAATTGTGTGTATGTTGGTGATAGTTTTGTTCAAACAATTAAATGTAATTTATTGATGAAGAGAGACATTCATTAACATCGATATAAATTCCATTTCACTTTGTATTGAATTTTCACATTTTAATCCAATTTTAGATAGATTTCCAAATTGTTTTGTTTTACAAAATTTTGTGAATAATTTTAAACAAATAATAATAAATAGCATATAAGAGTTTTTATTATTGACTATGTTTGTTTGGAACCAAAGCATGTTTTTAAACCACAAATCAATACTAAATTCAAAATTTTTGTTTTTTGAAAATTTTCTAAATAGTAGTTGTTTTTAATATTTTGAATAGACGTAACAAAAAACTAAGCCGATTTTGGAAAGTATTTATCAAAATGACTGTTAAACAAAAAAATTATTTATTTAAAAAGCAATTTAACAAAACTTTTTTTTTTTATTATACATATCTATGAATTTCAGCTTTGTTTTTAAGTCATTTTTATTCAAAAATATTGAAAAATTACAAAAAGATCATTCTTTAAAAAACACAAAGTTGAATTTTAGTGCAAATTTGTGGTTTTAGTATGATTTTGGTTCCGAGCAAACATTTTCAATAATAAAAACCTTTTATTTTTTTATTTACAGGCTCTACACAAAATGCTGATACAAAAATGTTTTTCCTCGAGAACAAATTGAAACGATTTTGACTGAGGCAACAAGTTTATTAAAAGGTAAGTTTTTTTATTGACAAAAATAGCTTTATCTTTGAAAAAAAGCAGTTTTTAAGTCATGAAATTATTTAATTTTCTACACATACACCTCCTGCAGTACAATAAATCAGTCAAATAGAAGAAAAAAACTAAACTCCAAATATAAATGTTTTCATTTTATTTTAACCTAAACGCCACAATGAAAATAAATAAATGTGAAAATAAATTCTCAGAGGATCCATAAATAAGATGGTCCTTTGAGAAATATGTACTTTATTTATTTCCAACATTTATACTCTATTTATCTCTAAATATTCTTTATTATTTATTTTATTTAATTTTTTCTTTCTGTTCTGTTTTATTTTATTTTTTTTTTATTTTGGTTGTCAGTGCCAAAACGTTTTTTGGATTTCGTTATTGAATTTTTCCAACTTTAATCGCTTCACTGCATTCCTCTTTTTCTCATTTCATTCCCGAGATAGTTCTTTTTCGTACTTTATTTGGTATTGCGCTCAACTTGGAAATATTGTTGATATAAAGAGATAACTTAAAAATGAAAAAAAAAAAAAAAATCTCAATGGAATCTTGAATATATCTACCATATTCTGATACTGAAAAAGAAAATCAATTAAGTATTCCCTTTTTTTTTGCTTTTTGAAGTGGATAGTATTTTTAAATAATCCTTTTGAATGTTTTCTCAACCATGTTATGAAGAAAAGCTGTTGACAGAACAAAAATACTGAAATAGTACAGGAAAGATAGACTTTTTCGTGGAACGAAATATAGGACGGCTGAATTTTTCAAATCTGAAAGAGGGGTATTAGAAAAGCTTAAGTCCTGGTTTTCGGGACGCCACCCCCCTGGCGAAATCCACCATTTTGGAAAACGCGAATCGCTCTATATCTCCAAAACTATTTGTCCTAGAGAAATGGTTATCAGGCCAAAGTTCTTGGAAATTTAATAATCTTTTTCTTTGTCATACATTATTTTTCTATGCGGGCAATAGTTTTGAGGTTATGTTGTTTTAATTTATTTTTTTTCGGTTTTTTTAAGTTTTTATCATTCCCGCTAATAGTAACATCATTTTTTAAAATTTTATACCATCAAATTACCAATAATTTGGTATATTTTTGAAAGTCATGCGATGTATGAGTCAAAAGTTATTGATCTGAAAACTATAGTCTAAGTACAGGAAAGTTAGTAAATAAAACAGGCATTTTGTGAAATGAAATATAGGCTGATTTTTTCAAATCTGAAATAAGGGTATTAGAAAAGCTTAAGTCCTGGTTCTAGGGACGCCAACCTCCTAGCGAAATCCGCCATTTTGAAAAACGTGAATTGCTACACTATTGACTTGACCGAATAAGTTACCAAAGTTGAAGGTAATATAAATATCTTTTCTTGTGCATTCACTGTTTTTCAGCGAGGACAACACTTTTGAGGTTATGTTGTTTTATTTTTACGTACACGATTTAGTCTTTTTTTCATATCATATGCAAAAACATATTAGTATATTTATTGAAAATATTTAAAGGGATTGCTCTCAAAAATTCGTATCTTTGGTTTGAAAAGTCAAATAATCTTCAAAAGTATACCAAATTAATGGAAATTTGATGTTCTACAACTTTAATTATGCTAAAAAATTATGTTTCTATCATAGAGACTGAGAAAAATTTAAAACAACATAACCTCAAAACTATTGCCCGCACAGAAAAATAATGTATGACAAAGAAAAAGATTATTAAATTTCCAAGAACTTTGGCCTGATAACCATTTCTCTAGAACAAATAGTTTTGGAGATATAGAGCGATTCGCGTTTTCCAAAATGGCGGATTTCGCCAGGGGGGTGGCGTCCCGAAAACCAGGACTTAAGCTTTTCTAATACCCCTCTTTCAGATTTAAAAAAATCAGCCGTCCTATATTTCGTTCCACAATATGTCTGTTTTTTTACTAACTTTCCTGTACTAAAACCCCTAGATTTAATTCTGAAAATAAATGACTTGACCTAGCCAGCAATAACATGCCCAACGAAATAAAAAAATATATACAACTTTTCTTTATTTTTACTTTAAATATGGAAATATTATTTACATTCAAGCCTGCTTTATTTTCATTTCCAAGCAAAACAATGTGAAATTGATAAGAAATTGAGGAATAAAAATGAATAAAATATATGAGGTCACTGTGGTGTATACGTATCTTTTTTGTAATTTATTTAAAAAAATCGTTTCTAAAGTTAAAGTGAAAGCTCACTTTGCTTGGATTTGCTTAAAGGGTAATATGGAACGAAACTTAAATATTTAAGTTGAAAATAAACTCTTTACTCTTTGTAAACTGTCACATCGTCAGCTTAGAGATAAAAACTTTTCACTCCACTTTCACAATACTGACGAAATATACAATAAATGAATATTTCTGAATTTTTGAATAAATTCAAAAAAAAAATATACCTATGCATATTTTTTAAGTGATTTTCAAAAGGTTGTCTCAGAGAAAAATAATATCGTATAATGATAAAACAAAAAACAAGCATGTTAAAGCTTGATTTTTGTAATTTTACGATTTCTGTACAATGTATTTTTTTTAATGGTAACAATAATTACAAAAATCCAAAAATCAAAATTTTTAGTTTGCTTCACTATTTTTTATAATAAAATGATAATTATTTTTAGAAAAGCTATTTATTGTGTTCATGTTTTTTCTGTTTGGTTCCTTATAACTATGGGTGATATGATAAGATTAAAATGAGGTTTTGTTATTATTCGAGCTTAATATACCTACCTTAAATAAATCGGCAAACATTATACAGACTCATCAACAATTTTTTCTGTTTTGAGGGATGGAACTTTTCAGATCAAATAAAACACGAAATTTTTGCAGTTGTAAATGACATACATTACACTGGTCTGCAAAATATAATTTTTCTTTTCACCTTCAAATAATTTTTTAATATTATGAAAGATTAGACTTTCCTGAATCTAAATATGGTTTAAGAAATATTCTATCAGGTACCATTTTTGTAAAAATGATTTTTGAAAAATGTGGGTAGTCTCTAAAAAATCACATTTTTAGATTCATTTGAACTTGTATAAAATTAAAACTATTTGTCGCATTGAGCTCAAATTTGGAGAACTTATTCTTCGTTATATGACCTATCGATTGACATTAATGATTAATGATTTACATTAATGTTTACTCATATTTTAAAATACTGTTTGACAAAAAAAGCAGAAATATCGAAATCCTTCACTTTTTAGTAAATCCTACACGAACAAAACCACCTAAATTAAAGAAAATGTAAAATACCAACGCCTATTATATTTAAAAAGTCAAATATGTACAGAAAACCATAATAAAATACATTAAATACAATTTTTACGTGTTTTGTAATTTTATATACTATTTTTCTATTTAGAAATATCTTATTTGTAATAAACCATTCGATAAACTGCCTTGTAAAGCTTCAGATTTGTTTCTCCTAGAAACAAAAGTATGTTTTCTTATAGTTTATTGATGTGCTGAGTTAGAATCCAAACTCTATCCAAAATTCTATCACGTCAGGATTTTGAGATATTAGCATTAAAGTATCACAAAATCAAGGTTTTTTTTAGAAAATCTAAAAAAAAAAACTACTATATTTAAAAAAAAAAACCAGAGCTGACCGAAATTTTTTGAGTTCGGATTCAAAATTAGCACACTAAAGTCCATTAGAAAGTATACTTTTGTTCTAGGGAGAAAGATATATTAATTTTAAGGGATCAGTTACTTTATGGTAAGATATGCCAAACCTACTAAACTTACTTAAATTAAGATATCTCGGAGATGAAAAGAGATATTGAGAAGATTGAAGCTGAACTTGAAAGAAAAAAATAAGTTCTTTCATAAACCGTAACAATTTTAATTGAAAAAGATAACATTATGCCAAAATATTTCTTAGAAAACAGCAAAAAAAAATGGCTTTTTCAGATTTTCTAACGGGAATATCTAAAAAACGTAACGTGCTAGGTCAATTCTGACTTCGGATTCGGAATCAGAATACAAAAATCCTTTAGAAAAGTATAGTTTTATTTAAAGGAGGATTTAAAGGCAGACCAGTGTTATTTGTAATCAGGTAATCACTATTTCATGAGCAAAATCGAATTCTCTTGAGTTTATTTTGTCAATAAAAATCGTTTCGATCAACCAAACAAAAATTCAATGTTTTCAAAAATGTTAAATTTTGAAAAAAAAAATATTTCATAAGATTTTTGCATACTTTTCCTTATTTTGAATTTTTTTTCTTTTTTTTGGGGTGTTTTCTTTGATCTCAAAAGCCCTATCTCTCAGAATAAAAGACTCTCATCATTTTAGATAGCGTGTTTCAAGCGGAAAATTTCGCAACTAAGGAAATTTTATCTTGCCTAAGAGAAAATGTATAGAAACTAATTACAAACTGTAGAATCAAAATCAAGCAAATCGAATGAATAGTTGTTGAAAGAAATCTGAATTTTGAAAAAAAAAAAAATATTTAAGTTAAAATAATTAACCTGTCTTTAAAAAAAGAATTCGTAATGTTTAATAAATGAACAAATTTTACTTCGTATTATAAAAAAGTCTGTATAGTTTTGTATAAAAATAAATAGGTAATAAGTAAGCCATTTCTCAAGTGTCTCATCCTTGACGATAGGATACAAAAAAAAAAAACATATTTTTACTGACCATCCATATCTAATAGCATAGAAAACTTACAATCTCTTTATACCAATAGTGTTTCTTTTTTCCTAAAAAGCAGTTTCCTAAAAAAATCCTTTATGGATAATGATGTTTTTTTTCAAATTTAAAAGAATCGTAACGAATCAAAAAACTTCAAATCGTCTAAAACGAAACAAACAAACCGTGAAATCAAAATATTGCCATAAATCTGCTAACAGCCTCCTTCCTTGTATTTCTTCCAGCTCTTTAAAATACGATTTTTTGATTCAGAATGCTTTTACACCATCCAGTAGCATCACAATGAACCACACGAGTGAGAGAGTATGTCTTCTGGCATTGGTATTTGTCTGAAGTGTTTGTATGTGTGTAATAGAAAAACGTGCTAGGACATAATTTATAGCTCGTAGCATTGTGGCTCAGGAAATACCACAAAAATAGACAAAATCCTCTTTTCTCGCAATATTCTCACAGTCTGCCACAGGCTTGGTCTATACTATATTTATATTTAGAGACAAACTGAACCATTGAACTGGCACCGAACTATAGTTTTGCTGCTCCTGTTTTCTAAGCGGGGGCTGTTGGGGGTGTGTTTCACCACCACTGCCAAATCGAATCCAAATCCGAATCGAAATGGAAGGCTTTGTGATGTTGCATAGACATTTCCATTATTTTGTGATATTTCATGGCACATTCTAGTTCTATACAAATATGTGTTTAATATGTGTATATTTGGTGTGTGTCTCTCTGTCTATGTGTATTTACTATTCGTGGTCGAATGGAGTGCTATTGATTTGTGAACATACGCATATCTCTTCCGATCCACATTCCACACAAATCTACCATGGGAATGTGTCCTCGTGGTCCTGTGTAGAGTATCAAATGGTGACACCCAAGCTACAAACTATTTCTAATAGGTATGCAAATAAAAGAAGAAGACTAAAAAAAAAAAGAAACTAGATCACTGTTGGTAAAGGACTTAGAAGTGACACTATGAGTTGTTGGTTTGTGTGTGTAGTTACGGCGTATGGTTGTCCTTTGAGTTCATTTGAATGGAAAAACATTATTTTAAAATTGTTCAGCCATTTTTTTTTTCGTCTTCCTTCTGCCCATATCGTTCTGTTTTATGGGAATTTCAACGATTTTATTTGTGACTTTTGTGATAGCAATGTTAATTTACGACCTTTGGAGTCACTATATATTTTTTTTTTTCTTCTCTACTATCGCACACACCTACAAATCTACATGCGAGGTACTATTCTGGCAAAGGATTTAACTATTTTTTATCAACAAAAGAGTCGCAGAGATATTTTTGGTGCAGTGAATCATTGTTTTTATGTGTATGTATGCTGTGTGTGTTTGTATATATATTTTAAATTAATGGTGCGAACTCTCAGACCTTTGAATTTTGATTCTGTATGCACAATAACAACAACAACAACAACAAAAACGCAGGATGCAAATATGTTGGAAAACAATTTATTTAACATTCGCATGAGTTAACTGTTTAATTGTAATAAAATATTATATAAATATGAACAAATAGTTCGATTTTATTTATGCACAAATTGGATGTCATAGTCGAGAATGTTATGTTTACATTTTGTATTTTTTTCATTGTTTTTTGTTTTGTTTTTTGTTTTTTTATATTAATTATTTTGTTTAAATTTTGTTTGAATAAATGAAGCGGAAAAATAGATTCGGTCACTGGGGCGTATGTGGAATATTTTTTTTTTATTTTTTATTAATTTTGCGTATAAGCGGACAGTTGATATATCGTTTGAACAAAAATTATTCATGAACAGCTTTACTTAGAAGAAAAAAATACTTTATATTTAACGGCCCGTTTTAAGTGTAAGCTATTGTTTTTAAATTTAAAGCAACAAAAAATTTAATATTTTTAAAGCTACAAAGAGGATATTACTACAAAAATAACAAATTTTAATTATGTAGAAGTAGATAGATACGAGAAGTGAATTTTTATACGCTATTATTAGCATTACAAATCTGGAAGGGGATAAATGATGGATTATGCCTATGTTTAAGACTGGTATTTACTGTTATCGTGGAAGAACTTGCGATAAAGCTTTAAACTGAGCAATCACGGAACTTGTTTTAGCAGAAGTACATACATCCCTGGTCAAAATGGAGTAGAATGTTACTAATAATTATCCCTTTCTCTTCCAACGAAAGAGTGTTTCTAACAAGTCACTCTCAAAAGAAAAAGTCTACCATAGAAATAATAACGTCATTATTTCCTTTATGATGTATGAAGCCAAACCCACTTATTTCATCTTAAGATATCTCGGGCAATAAAAAAAATTACGAAAAGATTTAAACAGGTCTTGAAAGAAAGAAAACAGTTACTAAATATGTTTAAGCAATTTTCTTTATACACCTATAAAAGAATAACATTTTTTCGCATTTTCCAACGGTAATATTAAAAAAAAAACAGGAGCTGATTAATTTTTTCTGACTTCGGATTCGAGTTCAGCTAACCGAAAACCTTCAGAAAAGTATATTTTTATTGTGGGAACAAAATCCTTGTAAACCAATATTATGAACTGTTAAGAGTTACTGAAGACAATAACTTACAAATAACATTAAGCTACGTCAACGAAACTTCAGCACACATATACATTAGGGTGGGTAAAAAAAAAAATCGAAATTCTTTTTTTTTGATTTGGTACTCCGAAAAATCGATTGCTAGACACCTCTAGAATATACACACCAAATATGAGCTCTTTATATCAATGGGAAGGTCCTCCGCTTCTCAATTTTCCATTTTTACATCAAGCTTCTACTAAAGAAAAATCATTTTTTTTTAAATCGATTTTTTAGCAAATTTCTTTACAAATTCTTGTAGGAAATTGAGCGCTCTACAAAAAGGTCTTATACACTTTTTTTGTTTATCTAACCGTTTAATAGATATTTGAGGTCCAAAAATCGAGAAAATCTTTAAAAATTCGTTTTTTGTTCTTAATTTTGTAATAACTTGAAAAATTATAATAATCAAACGCCCAAGACATATTCTTGTAGGAAAAAGATTGTTCCACACAAAATTTCTTATTAACTTTTTTCATTAATCTAACCATTCTAAAGATATTCGAGCTCAAAGTTAAAAACAATTATAAAAACATTTTTTACTTTTCAAAATTTTCTAATTCACTGAAAATTCATTATTTTCAAATTAGCAAGATATATTCTTTAGAGGCTTAAACGTTCTATAAAAAATTCCTTACAATCAAATTGATTGCTTTAACCGTTTAGAAGTTATTCGTATCTAAACCAATGCCCACTGATTTCAGTAGTTTTCTTATGACTCGTATGCACTGCGATTTGGATACGATTATTTTCTAAACGGTTAAAGCAATCAATTTGATTCCAAGGAATTTTTTATAGAACGTTTAAGCCTCTACAAGAATATATCTTGCTAATTTGAAAATAATGAGTTTTCAGTGAATTAAAAAATTTTGAAAAGTAAAAAATGTTTTTATAATTGTTTTTAACTTTGAGCTCGAATATCTTTAGAATGGTAAGATTAATGAAAAAAGTTAATAAGAAATTTTTTGTGGAACAATCTATTTCCTACAAGAATATGTCTTGCGCGTTTGATTATTATAATTTTTCAATTTGTTACAAAATTAAGAACAAAAAACGAATTTTTAAAGATTTTCTCTATTTTTGGAATTCAAATATCTATTAAACGGTTAGATAAACAAAAAAAGTGTATGAGGCCTTTTTGTAGAGCACTCAATTTCCTACAAGAATTTGTAAAGAAATTTGCTAAAAAATCGATTAAAAAAAAAAATTATTTTTTTTTTAGTAGAAGCTTGATGTAAAAATGGAAAATTGCGAAGCGGTGAACCTTCCCATTAATATTAAGAGCTCATATTTGGTGTGTATATTCTAGAGGTGTCTAGCAATCGATTTTTCGGAGTACCAAATCAAAAAAAAAAAAAAGAATTTCAATTTTTTTTGACCCACCCTAATATACATACTTCAATATTATGCTCGTATTGTGAGTACGTTGAAGAAGTTTTTCATCAAATGAGTTCAATGTCCTATTTTATTGGCTCGATTATAAATTATAAAATCACTTAATTCCTCATTTTTTTTTTTTTGTGAAATAAGAAAATATTTTTTAAAAAATTTAAATTTGATTATAAAATTATGAAACATGTGAACATGTTGTGTCCTAAAATTTCTTGTGTAAAAAAGAATTTTTATATTTTTTTTTCTTATTATTAAGAGCCATTTTTTGTTAAATAATCCAAAAATGTTCAAACATATTTCAAAATAAAAAAAAAAAAACAAATTGGTACCTATGTATGCCAATTAAAAGGAAACATTAAAGGAAATAATGAAAACAAACTTTCAAAAAATTCGTAGATCCGTTTAATTTTTAATTTTTCCTTAAACCAAAAATTATTTTTTCTTTGTTTTATTATTTTGGATACTAAAATGTTTTTTCTTTTTACAAAAATTGTCATTAAAAAAAAAGGTTTTCTGCAGAAAAATTCGCTACCATTATATTGAATTTTGTACTACAAAAAAAAATAATTTTTTTTAGGTTATTATTAATGGAGCCTGTCATAGAACCGTTTTCTTGATGCCTGACTTTTTTTGTAATATTGGGCAAAACATCAAGATTCAGTTATTACCTTTGGTATATAGAGCTTCTGATAATGTAGGTACTTAAACAATATACTGTACCTTGCCATATTATAGGTAACCAAAACTGGCCATATTTTTGAAAACTTTGTATATTTCCCTTTCACTGCAAAAAGCACTTTAAGTTTCAAGCCATACTTTTTAAACATGATTAAAAAGAATTTGAGCTTTTTATTTTACTTTGAACTGTTATCAGATTTCTTGCAACTTTTCTAATGAGAAGCTCCAAAACACGTTTTCTATGGAATTTATAGCCAAAGAAATACCAGACCAAATAGAGTACTTCGAGTTTCTCTCTGACGAATATTGTGACTTTTAAACTTAATGGCTAAGGCAAAGGTTTCTGTTACTTAAAAAAACAAGGCTGAAATTTTGACGTTTGTTGTTCCTATACCAAAAGATTTTTTCCTGTCTATGAAATTTTTGCAAGTCAATATGCCCAAATTGAACTCACAATTCATTATTTCGACCCAATTTCCCTTAGCCAAGTGATATTTTCCATCGAAATCCCTATAACCATAACATAATTTCGTGCAAACTACCATATCAATATAGATTTTTCATCTTTCTATCGATGTTAAATTTATTGTTTTTCACCATCGACATCGGTGGTCGATCGATAGCTTAGGTGGTAGAATTTAAAGTAAAATTTGGACAAAAAAAATCAATAAAAGCAAGAAAATAAAAAAAAAAAAAACTGAACAAAAAGTCATCAAAGTCCTCATCAGATTGAACTCCTTTCTATACAGGATCCTAACCCTTTCTCTCTTAGTATTTTATTCCGCCCTTTCATTGTGCAATCACAAGCCTTTTTTGTGTATGTTTTTTTTTTTTGTATTTTAGGATGCAACTCGCCTCTCATCTTTTTCTATATCAAATGCAGTTCTGATGGAAGTTGATTAAAAATCTGCACGTTCAATGTTGAACCAGAACCAAGGGGAAAGCAGGAGGAAAGAATGATGTTACGCTACTGCTGTGCAGTAAAAATGAAAGAAAACTATAGAAATATTTGTAGTATATAGAGAGGGAAAGAAATGATTTCTTGATTAAAATTGCAGGTGATATGATAACAAACCTGGGTTGGGTACTTTCTATATCGACTGCATCCTACCACCCTTGTCGCTGCAACCAACATCGTCGTCGTCGCCCAATCAACTCCAGCTCCAGTTTTTTCGTTTCCAATCATCAGTATGCCGAACTCGTGCCAAAGGAATGAAAACACAAAATAATACAACAACAAAAAAAAGGACAAAATAAAGTTCCCTTTCTTCTACTTTTTTGTGTTGATGAATTGGAAATTTTTGTCTATACTGGAAGTATTTCTATAGCTATAGTGCGGTAGCTCTGCAATTTTGGTGCTGGACTAATAGATTGGCAAAGTAAAAACGTGCTTTGAGGCTATAATCAGAAAAGGGGCCCTTTTATCAAGCCAATTGAAAGTTTATTTAATTTTTCACCAAATGTAAAAAAAACTAATAAATTTGATTTGAAAAAATAGGGTTGCCGAAACAGTTTTTTTTTTTCATAAAATGTTCGAAATGAACAAAACATTTCTTCCTCTTTTAAGATAATTTGTTTTCGTTTTCGAAGGCACTCTAAGTATTTCAATTCGACCCTGTAATACTTTTTTATGGAACTTTTTATTCAAAACTTTTAGGTTCATTTTTGTGTTGTTATTTTGTTTTCCATTCAATTCAAGTGTAACAGAGAGTTTTGAGTTATTGAAAATACTTTGAGACCGAAACAAGACCATTAATGAAGGTACAGCTGCCAATATTGTAGGTTTTTTTTTTAATACACAAATGAATTTTTGTGATATTTTTTTTGTTGTGTTGCTCTTGGGAAAAATCTATCATATTCCTCTTTTTGCTGGAATATTATTGGATAAATAACTTGTCGCATTATGATTTTTTTCAAAAGTATTATCCAAACAAAATGACTTGTATTCTGAGTGGGTAATTGGTGAAACGAATTTAGTTTGTTTGAAGGAATTTAGTTTGGACTTAGTTTGGATTAAGTTGGACTTCCCGAAAAACTTTTTTGAACATTTGCACTATTTAGACCCTAAAAAGTATTTCTTGACGTTCAATCGGACTCAACTATTTTGATTTTTGAGGTTACTGATGTAGTAAATGTAGTTCATGTAGTAAGCTCTGAAACAGGAACATTTTTAAATTTAAATATACCTTTTCAGTTTCTCCATTTCAATATAAATAAATTTGATGTTTTCGTAAAAAATTATTTTTATTTTAGAGTAGCATCTGGAGAAAAATTGTAAATTTTCACTTATTATGCATTTTTCATAATAGTATAAGGCTTTTGAAAGCATGAATTATGCCTACAGACAGTCTATAAGAAATTTCAAGGGGCTACCCTAACTAAATCGATTGTTAGAAAAATGATACACTGAGGGAAAAGCCACCATAAAACAACGTGAAATCAATGAAAACCACATTGATTTAACTATTATTCGGAATGATTTTGCGTTGAAGATGAACATTAAAATCAATGTGGAAAATAGGTTAATTTTTGATGGTTTCGTATCTTAAAGTCGCATAAATCAAAGTAGTTCAACTTTCAATCAACGACGTTTCAACTTCAATTTATTTTTTCCTTCAGTGTACTTTTGATGCGCTTTTTCTCTATAACGGCCAATAAATGCAGATAGACTAAGACTAAGGTATTTATCATTATCATCACCATGACCCAGACCAGCGACATTCATATGAATCGGTTTAATTCTTTGGCTAATACAGACTAAGACTATCTATTGTAGGTATGATATTCAAAAACAAAACAATTTTTCAATAAAAATATATTTTTGATTTAATGAAGTAAAATTAAGGTTATAACTACTTAGTTTTAAAGAACAGTAAAAGATTTTTAAAAAGATTTTTCAAAAAAATTTGATCACTGGACTTTTGTATTTTTCAATTTTCGTTTGTAATGCTACGAAATACACCAAAACCTGTGTTTCCAATATCATAATTCATTTTTTTTTTTCCAAAACTTTGAACCAACCCTAATGTGAAGAGTTAATTAAAACAAAATAAAATGCACGACTGGGGTCGCACGAACTTGCTCTTAGAGTTAAAGTTGTTTAAATTTTTAAGACTTTTTATATAGAAATTTGGAAAAAAAAAATAAAATTCGTTTTTAAAAAAAAATAAAATAAAATCTGAAATTAAATTGCCCTCCAAAACAAGTATGCAGTTTTGATTGATATATTAACATGCATTTTTAGAAAAAAAATTTTCAAAATCGTTAGAGCCGTTTTTTAAAAAACTAATTTTTTATAAATAATTTTTTGGAAAAAAAAGTTTAAAAATAAAATTGGTATGTCATTTTGTAGAAATCACTAATCAACATCTAAAAACAAAATTTCAAAAGAATTAAATGTACCGTTTTCGAAAATTTGATTTTTCAAAAAAAAATTTTCAAATTTTTTTTAAAAATCCAAAAATTATTTTTTTTTAAATTTAATTTCTGGTTTATATTTAAATTATATAAATGCTTCTTCACAAAAAGTTTCGTTGAAATCGAATAAGCAGTTTTGGAGATAATCGGATTTGAAAAAAACGGTTCTATGGCAGGTACCGTTAATAATGATTTTCAAAAAAAATGTTTTTCATTTGAAGATAGACCTAAACATTAAACTAACACTTGAATTTTTTAAACAAAATCGTTGGAGCCGTTTTCGAGATATTTCAATTTTACTAAAATCGGTATATGACAAGTACCGTTATTTTTGGTCCAAAAAAATTCATTCCAAAAATCCCTCTGGAGAGTCGCCAAATAACGCTGCATACCAGGTTTGACATCAATCGGTCCATCCGTTTAGGCTGTAGCTCCTTATACAGACAGACTGACAGACTGACAGACTGACAGACTGACAGACTGACAGACTGACAGACTGACAGACTGACAGACTGACAGACTGACAGACTGACAGACTGACAGACTGACAGACTGACAGACTGACAGACTGACAGACTGACAGACTGACAGACTGACAGACTGACAGACTGACAGACTGACAGACTGACAGACTGACAGACTGACAGACTGACAGACTGACAGACTGACAGACTGACAGACTGACAGACTGACAGACTGACAGACTGACAGACTGACAGACTGACAGACTGACAGACTGACAGACTGACAGACTGACAGACTGACAGACTGACAGACTGACAGACTGACAGACTGACAGACTGACAGACTGACAGACTGACAGACTGACAGACTGACAGACTGACAGACTGACAGACTGACAGACTGACAGACTGACAGACTGACAGACTGACAGACTGACAGACTGACAGACTGACAGACTGACAGACTGACAGACTGACAGACTGACAGACTGACAGACTGACAGACTGACAGACTGACAGACTGACAGACTGACAGACTGACAGACTGACAGACTGACAGACTGACAGACTGACAGACTGACAGACTGACAGACTGACAGACTGACAGACTGACAGACTGACAGACTGACAGACTGACAGACTGACAGACTGACAGACTGACAGACTGACAGACTGACAGACTGACAGACTGACAGACTGACAGACTGACAGACTGACAGACTGACAGACTGACAGACTGACAGACTGACAGACTGACAGACTGACAGACTGACAGACTGACAGACTGACAGACTGACAGACTGACAGACTGACAGACTGACAGACTGACAGACTGACAGACTGACAGACTGACAGACTGACAGACTGACAGACTGACAGACTGACAGACTGACAGACTGACAGACTGACAGACTGACAGACTGACAGACTGACAGACTGACAGACTGACAGACTGACAGACTGACAGACTGACAGACTGACAGACTGACAGACTGACAGACTGACAGACTGACAGACTGACAGACTGACAGACTGACAGACTGACAGACTGACAGACTGACAGACTGACAGACTGACAGACTGACAGACTGACAGACTGACAGACTGACAGACTGACAGACTGACAGACTGACAGACTGACAGACTGACAGACTGACAGACTGACAGACTGACAGACTGACAGACTGACAGACTGACAGACTGACAGACTGACAGACTGACAGACTGACAGACTGACAGACTGACAGACTGACAGACTGACAGACTGACAGACTGACAGACTGACAGACTGACAGACTGACAGACTGACAGACTGACAGACTGACAGACTGACAGACTGACAGACTGACAGACTGACAGACTGACAGACTGACAGACTGACAGACTGACAGACTGACAGACTGACAGACTGACAGACTGACAGACTGACAGACTGACAGACTGACAGACTGACAGACTGACAGACTGACAGACTGACAGACTGACAGACTGACAGACTGACAGACTGACAGACTGACAGACTGACAGACTGACAGACTGACAGACTGACAGACTGACAGACAGACAGATAGACAGACAGACAGACGGACTTCCGGGACCCACTTTTTTGGCATTGTCTACCATCGTAATGTCATGGAAAAATGTTATCTCAACTTTTTTTTTTTGTACGAATGCATAACTTGATATACAGGGTGTCCCAAAAGTAATGGATCAAACGAAATATGCTGATAGGCCAACTTTAGGGCTCTCAGAATTTAGTAACTTGTTCATCCCAAATCCTTACGGTTTTCAATTTAATGCAATTTTTGTGAATTATCGAAAAATCTCGACTTTGCAACATTATTTTGCTTCCTCCGGTCATAATTGATTTTTGTTTTTTACAATTCTTTCACTAAAACATTGGCTAATAAGAATAAATAATTATTTAATCAAAATATTTTTTATTTCATACGCCATTTTGCTGCAAATTAATTAACAGTTCCATGTTTTATAAAAACTCAATTACTTAATTTTTTTTTTCAGAGCAACACACTGCAAAAAATTTGTATGGTGTGACACAGGTTAATTATTTTAAAAACTTGCCGTGTTATTGCACTTTTCAAAAATGTATAAAAGTTTCCAAACTTGAAGTTAGAACAAAAGATATTACAATTTTAATGCAACAAAACAGGCCTTTTCAGAGAAAAATAACAAAGAAAAATAAACACATTTCCTCGACTGTTGTTTGTTTATTTCTTTTTGAATAAAAGCCTCGATTTTCGTTTGTTATTTTGCTCTGAAAACTTCTGTTTTTTTGCATTAAAATTGTAATATCTTTCGTTCTAATTTGAACTTTGGAAATTTGTATACATTTTTGAAAAGTGCAATAACACGGCAAGTTTTTAAAATAATAAACCAGTATCACACCATACAATTTTTTTTCGGGATGTTCCTCTCAAATAAAAGTAAGAAATTGAGTTTTTATAAAATATGGAACTGTTACATAATTTTCAGAAAAATGGCGTATGAAATAAAAAATATTTTGATTAAATAATTATTTCTTATTATTAGGCAATGTTTTAGTGAAAGAATTATAAAAAACAAAAATCAATTATGACCGGAGGAAGCAAAATACTGTTGCAAAGTCGAGATTTTTCGATAATTCACAAAAACTGCATTAAATTGAAAACCGTAAGGATTTGGGATGAACAAGTTACCAAATTCTGAGAGCCCTAAAGTTGGCCTATCTGCATATTTCGTTTGATCCATTACTTTTGGGACACCCTGTATAGTACCTATATCGCAAGTAAAAATTTTTAGATTTAAATTGAGATTTAAAAATAATCTTTTTTTTAAGTTTTTTTTTTTTTTTTTTGAAAACGGATTTTATTGAAACCTTCTTTTTAATTTCAAGTTTTTTTTTTAATTTTTATGTGTTAAAAACTATTTTTTTAAATAGCTCTAACGATTTTCAAAAAAGAAAAAAATAAAGTCTTTTTTATACAAGAAACCACTTATAGGGAGTTGTTTTCGTAATTTGAAAATACAATTTTATATTATTTTTCTAGTTTTAACTATATTTCTCTTAAATTAAATTAAAATTATTATTTTATGAGTTTTTAAAAAGTTTTATTTTTTTAATAACTTTTAACAGATTTCCAAAAAAAAAAAAACAAAAACACTTCCCATTCAATATAATGGTCAATCAGTGATATAATTTTTTATTTCTAATAATAATTAATTTAATTCAAAATGCCTTTTTAATCAGTAATGCTAGTACTATATTTACTTCTTTCTTACAATTTCCTTCTTTCTTCTTTGCAGATATGTAATTCAACAAAATCTTGGCAATTCTACTCCTATGATTGTCTTCAAAATAAGTCAAAATTAAACTTAAATTGTCTTTAAGGTAAGTTTTTTATGTTTTTATTGCTGTTTTCACAAGGTTGTTACCAAAACAAGATGTTAGAGTCAATTTTTCTTAATTTTGTTAATGATTAAGTTTATTAACGAAATGATTTAATGAACTTCTGGACAGGAAGGAGGAAAATGTCTCAATGTAAATTAAATTATTGTATAGTTTTTAAAAATTGAGCACAGCAACACAGAGAGCTTGCAGAGAATAAAATGCATTAAATTCTAATATTTCTGTTCAAACTTAAAAAATACCCAACTTTTAAATTTCCTTTGTGACTTTGTTTAAAAATAATTTTTTTAAAAAAGTACATAAACATGTTCATTTATTTTTTATGAATTAGAACGCATCGTTACGTTTCCTCAATAAATACAAAATTCATACAAAACACAACAACTAAAAAAAAAGACAAACAACAAGAAAAAATATAAAAAAAAGCTTCATATTATAGTCCTTGATTTTACCTACACACACGAGATAAAAACGACACAAATGACGTATATAAAGACATTTAAGGGTTTTCAAGATGAAATCATCTTTTATGGCAAACATGCAGCAGCAACTTTTCAAGAAGAAGTATAGAATGTCTAATTTATGAAAATTCAATAAACGACGTATACCTAACCTCTCCATCTTCTCATATACTCATAGTATAGAATTGAGCTCACTAAAAAAAAAAAATGTTATTAAATGAATCATAAAACCATTGAAAGACATTCACACGAAGAGGCGTCTGATGATGGGTTTTTCATCCTTTTTTACCATACATATCCCGGAAAAGAGGATTTTCATGAACAAGATGCAGACAAGAGCAGACATTGTAATCTTATGGAAGTGCAAATGATGTCGTTAAATTGCATTTTCTTTGCTGTTAAGTGTTCACGCTGAAGTAGGTTATATCAATGTTGTGTTGGTAGATGAAGTGTGTATAGTGTATATATTGTAGATATTATGATGGTAGGAAGAAAGTAAGACGATGGTGATGATAGTTTTTTGATAACGAAAGCGGATTTACTTTGAGGTAAATTAAATGTGAATTAATGTTTGAAGACTTTGAAAGGGTATAAACATAATTTCAAAATTGTTTGATGATGGTTTGAATTGTTGTTTTTTTTTTTTTTTTTTTTTTTTTTTTGGTGAGCTTACTTATTAAAAAAAAGTGGTATTTAATATAAAAATTAAAGACTGACTACAATGTACTTGTATGTATTTACACATAAAATAAATAAAAAAAAAATAAATAATATTAAAAAAAAATTTAAATATAGTTGTAATAGAAGTAGTACATAGTAGTTTCAGTAGTAGTTAGTAGTCGTAGTAGTAGTTATTTTGTTCTTTATGTACAAAGTATTGTTTTTTGTGCCTTTAGATTTTGTAAATAATAATATAAAATAAGAGTTTAAAAAATTATGATAAAGCTTAAAATAAAAACAATGTATAAATTTAATAGGTAATAATAATATTTTAATACCCATATTTCATTCTAATTCTAAGATTGCTAACGTCTACAATTGAATCGTTTATTTTCAAAACATGATAAGTCCACTTTTTTTCAAAATTCGTTTTTTTAACTGAATATGTTCTTGGGGTATAACCACACCTGCCTTCAAAATATGAGCCATCTACTCAGTCTATATTCGATTTTACAGCTAAGCGAAAAATTTTTTTATTGTCAAAACATGATAAAATTCCCGGACTTATCATCATTTGAAAATAAACAGCAACTTTTTTACGAGTAATTGACTACACATAAAGAAGCTGACTATTGACTCAAAATCTTAGGTTGAAAGCGTCTTTCAAGTAAAATAACTACTCGAAACATTATATTCTATTCCCAAATGCAATTGTTTGATAGTCTGCGGCTTTAAAAAAATTTTCATATTAATTTTAAAACTAAATTCACATTCGTTTATTTTCAAAGTATGATAAGTCTAAAATCGTTTTTATTTTTTGAACTATCGCGATCCAAAAAGTAAATACCAAACGATATTCTGTAGCTAGGTAAAAGTTCTACAAAATATATTTTTTATACATTTAGCCACACTTAACAAAAGAAAATAGAACGTTTTTTGAAGTTATACTTCTTATGGGAGGGTGGGTATTAGGGTGCTTCTTAAAAATCAATTTTCGAAATTTTAATGGGACACCCTCTCATTTTGTTCTTCCTGCCTTAAATATAAATTGGGTAAAATTTGGCCCAGTTTAAAGACGTTCTAGGGGTCGCTACCACAATTCAAAGTTTTGAAAAATACACCAAATTTTGTTTTTTTTTCTCAGAAAATTTTAAAATTTTTAATCAGAATTAAGTACTTTATATTAAATCTTTAACTATTTTGAAAGAAATTTTGATAAAAATACAGGGGAAGTTTAATTTTGAATATTTTTGAATTTGACATTTTTTTTGTGTTATTCTGTAGAATAGCTATTTGAGTGATTTTTCTTAATTGAAAAATCCAATGATTTTATCTGATTATTTTTGAGCCTAATATCTTTATTTGACAGACAGTTAACTGACTGTTTATTAGAAGATTGAAAAATCGGGTCTTAAGCGTACGTTAAAATTTTTTGTTGCAATCGATATTTTTTTTTTTACTTAAAATCTTTATTGAATGGTAGCGACCCCTAAATTTTAATATTAAAATCGGAAAAAAATACCATATACTATGCTTATATGGTAGAACATAATACAGGGGTGTCCCATTAAAAAATCGAAAAAAAAAATTTTTCGACCATATAAGAAGCACCCTAGTGGGTATGAAAATTTACTTTTTGACAAGAATGTCAAAGGGATTATGACGCGATCACCCTGGGTAGCAGGGCTGTCGTTTCACCTTTAGAGTAGGCAGTACTTTAGTATTTAAAAATGTAGTACGCCGCAGTACGGCAAACATAAAACACACAACACGTTGCAAGTTACATGTTTCATGTGGCAAGTTGCATGTGGCAAGTCGTATGTGGCAAGTTGTATGTGGCAAGTTGAGTGTAGCAAGTTGCATGTGGCAAGTTGCGTGTGGCAAGTTGCCAGGGTTGCAAAAAGCTCACATTTCAGCTCAGCTCACAGCTCAGCTCAAATTTGAGCTAGGTACCATAGCTTAGCTCATTTGAGCTGAGCTGAAAGTGAGCTGAGCTGAAAGTGAGCGCCCCAACTTCCAACGCCTATATCTCGGAATTTTGATGAAAATGAAAAAAATTTTTTGATGCCAAAAGGTAGCGGGGACTCTAACCTACATTTGGGTACAACTCTCATTCCTGTAGGTCTACGCGTTCTCAAACCGGGAGAACTTAAAAGTTAAAAAAAAAAATAGGCACGATTCTGAAAAAATAGGCATGATGTGGCGGTTTAACATGAAGGCGATTTTTTAAAAATCTGATAATGTGCAAAGCGTAGACCCATGACACAAGCTATCATTTGGCATCACTCCCAAAAATTGCTCTCAAGCGGTTTAATTTCCAGGAGCGTTCAAAGATTCGGGGATTTTTCGAAAAAAAAATTTACCCCAACTTTCAAACGCGATTTTCTCGGAATTTTGAAAAAAATCGAAAAACCGGATTATACCACTATCGGCTAGCTGAGAATATAAGCTTTCATATGGCACCACTCCCCTGTCTCTAGATCAAAGCGTTCCAACGACTATATCGCGGAATTTTGAAGAAAATGAAAATAAAATTTTTTGATGCCAAAAGGTAGCGGGGACTTTAACCTACATTTGGGTACAATTCCCATCCCTGTAGGTCCAGGCGTTCTCAAACCGGGAGAACTTAAAAGTAAAAAAAAAATAGGCACTATTCTGAAAAAATAGGCATGATGTGGCGGTTTAACATGGAAAGCGATTTTTTAAAAATCTGACAATGTGCAAAGCGTAGGCCCATGACACAAGCTATCATTTGGCATCACTCCCAAAAATTGCTCTCAAGCGTTTTAGCTTCCAGGAGCGTTCAAAGATTCGGGGATTTTTCGAAAAAAGATTTTACCCCAACTTTCAAACGCGATTTTCTCGGAATTTTGAAAAAAATCGAAAAACCGGATTATACCACAATCGGGTAGCTGAGAATATAAGCTTTCATATGGCACCACTCCACTGTCTCTAGATCAAAGCGTTCAGCTCCCAGAAGTTTTTTCGCGCCCCCAACTTCCAACGCCTATATCGTGGAATTTTGAAGAAAATGAATAAAATTTTTGATGCCAAAAGATAGCGGGGACTCTAACCTACATTTGGGTACAACTCCCATTCCTGTAGGTCCACGCGTTCTCAAACCGGGAGAACTTAAAAGTAAAAAAAATAGGCGCGATTCTGAAAAAAAAGGCATGATGTGGTGGTTTAACATGGAAGGCGATTTTTTAAAAATCTGATAATGTGCAAAGCGTAGGCCCATGACTCAAGCTATCATTTGGCATCACTCCCAAAAATTGCTCTAAAGCGGTTTAGCTTCCAGGAGCGTTTAAAGATTCGGGGATTTTTCGAAAAAAAAATGTACCCCAACTTTCAAAACCGATTTTCTCGGAATTTTGAAAAAAAGTCGTTAAGCGTATACCGTACGTTCTGAGCCGCACAACATGTGTAAATTTCACAGAATAAATTGAAAACTACATGGACGCAAGGAGGATGAAAGAATTAATTTATTGTTCGCTTGATAAAAATGTAAAAAAAATAAGTGGGGATTAATTACTTAATAATAGAAATTAAAAATATCAAATGAAATTCATTTACATAAAACTGAATGAGAAGTATAACTTCAGTCGCGTGTACATGTGTACACACACTCTTTTTTTTTTCTTCTCCTGAAAAATTTGAAATCATGGACTTATCATGTTTTGAAAATAAATGATTCAATTTTTAAAGGCACTCAACCTAATGCATTATTATTTTTGTCAAATTTACTATACGAAATAGATTAACGATAAACAATGCTCAAGATGGCAAATGCGATGCCTTACCTTTACCTTATATAGGTAGTGCAAAAAGAACTTGTTTGCCTTAAGTAAGAATAAAAGTGGACTTAAGTTTTTATCGCAATAATAATAATATTTTAATTAAATTTTGCCCCCGAGTACCGAAAGAAAACACAACAAATCACTTACTATTGCAGAAAATGGGTGAGAGATATTCACAAGCCATAATTTCTCTTCGAATTCAAAGTTTAACATGAAATTGTAAACGGAAAAAAGCAAAGTAACATAAATGTGTCCAAACTCGACGTCTTGAAAGTGATTTGTGTCCAGGGTTAGGTGTATAAGACTTAAGACTTTACATGCTGATGAATTTACAAACAAACATAATTTTAAGTATGTCGTCTATTATTTGTAATTATTTGTTCTTCAGTTTCAGAAGAATTAGTTTTTTTAGGGATCTTATGACATCTGAAAAAAAAAAAAAATAAATTTAAAAGTAAAAATAATCTAATTTTTTACCTTAAAGTATGATCCAACAAGTGGTTTCATATTAAATTTCGATTTTAATATATATATTATATATTTCAAACATTTTAAAATTCTGATTTTCTGCTAAAATTTTATAACATAGGTAATAATCTAATAATGTACAACATTCCGCTATTCAGCGAAAAATAATTTTGTATGATTTAAAATGAAACCTTTTGTTGTATATAGTAGTTAGTTACATTTAGTATTAGAAGTAGTAATAGAAGTACTAAAAGTAGTAGTTGCTGTAGCATTAGTTGTTTTTTTACGATTTAAAGATTTTTGCTAAATAGCATAATAACACTTAGACTAAGAGCCCACGACGACGGCCAGACCTTCGTTATTTTATAAAAGCTGAAAGTTTGTCTATATGCATGCCCCTCATAGAGGTAAGAACGACCAGGGACTTTCTAGTTCTGGGTTGTGGTGTAAACGTGTAAAAAATAGTACCTTACTTTCGTTAAACTATAAAGCTTCATTTTTTTTATATTTTCTTAAGGATAACTTCAGAAATCTCGTCGTCCATTGCCAGACACCTAGGACGGTTGCTTACCCCTGCCAGACACCCCTAAACTTGAAAAAATTATGACCCTACTTTCGTCATAGTATAAAAGCTTAATTTTATAAATGTTATTTGGCGACCTATGAAAAGATGTTACCTCAAGAGCCAGACAGTTTTGATGGTTGCAACACCTTGCCAGATACAATTTTCTAAAAAATGACTCAAAATAAAAAAAAAATATTAAAAACGACAGCAACACTTATACAGTAATAAATGATACTTTTTTCAAAAGCCAGAATTGTACACTTAATTTTAATTTTTAAATCAAGTTATTTCAATAAAAAGTTTTTGAAATAATTGATTTCAAAGTCAAAATTTGTGAAAAAAAAGTTTAAAAAATTACATTGTATATTATTTGTATGAGAAGTTATATCAGTAGTAGTAGAAACAATATTTATTTGTAGTTGGGCGCAGGGATATAGATCCACATGGTAAAAGTCCATGATGGATCAGCTCTCCGCACCTATCGGTGTAACATAACTCCTCATATAATTTCAAAAACCAATATGTGGAATTATGTCTTATATCAAACATTTTTGTTTCAAGGAACGCAATTCTGAAGTCCTTAATAAAGTTGTCGAGTTATGTCCCATCGAAATGGGAACTTATTTACCCTCGTCAACCTTCGCCGAAGAATTTATTTTCTTTCCGTGTTGATATTGATTAATCTCTTTGTAAGAATTGAAAAAAAAAAACCTTTTCAACACCTCATTTATCTTTCTTTTATGTTACAAACCAAAAACCACGCCTTATTAACTTATCATTAAAACACTAAACATCAAAAAACAACTTCCCACCAAATAAAACTATCCTCACACAAAACATTACACAACTTTAAATCAATTAAAGCCATAAAATGTTATAAGAAGAAAATCAAAAAAGAACAAAAATGAAGACGAAAATATTATTTGACGTATTGCGGCCAGATTGCTGTCTAAAAGTTTATGTGATTTATCTTGCCCCGCATCCATAAAGTATACGTCATTATAAGTATTTTGTTATCACATACGACCGCATTTACCATCCATGCGTGGTACATATCTATATTACAAGTACATATACATATTATGTAAGCTTCTTTAACTCCCTTGTCTATCATCACAACATACTACTATATCCTTAATGATTCCCATTCCAATTTACAAAAAAAAAAAAAAAAAGACATCATAAGCATCCGGTAAAACTATAAATATACACAGGACATAAATAAATATCTCCCAAGATGCTTTAAGCTTGTATAAAATACGTACAAGTATAAGAAAGAGATATATAGGGTGAATGAAAGAGAGAGAATATTTCGCCCAAAACCTCATCTCTTTACCTACGGTTATTTTCTGTTATTAAATAAACGATGCTCCCTTACAGTCTTAGCACACATCTCTATTCGCAAACATAATACAAAGTATACGCATTGCAGGATTTAGTTACTTAGATGCCCTAAGGCTATGGAAATCTCTCTTCTTAAGGGAGAAAGAAAATTCATTAAGCTTGACTTATATCCTTTGAAATATTGGGCATTTTAATTTGTTTGCAAAATCTTTACACACGATTAAGTTATACAAATTTGTATATCTGACTTTTCATTCCCCAATAGCCTAAAGCAATTTCAAGAAATGCAAATATAAATATAAAATGCCCTCCTACAGTATGTCCTTTCTAAGGATAAAGTGAGTTTTATGCCTTAAAACACTTCGTTACAAATCAATATCTATCAAAAAGATAAAAAAATCATTGGCGCCTCAACTAGTTGAACACTTTGCCCTATGCACAATCCGCTCCTGTTCATATATGAACGCAATATGAATGCTCTTATGGATTATTACGTCTTCATAGAATGACAGCAGAAAATATTATAAGAGTGGACCCTTCTTAGAAGTAGATATATGTACCTAACGTCCTCGTTGTCGATGCGACGTGACGCGACAGACGGAAGTAGGCCAGACGCCCTTTCTTTTTTTTCTTCCATTGATCCCATTCCCGATAGATATCCATCGATTTGATAATAATAATCATTCGACTTGAAATTGTGTGTGTGTGTGTTCTATGTGGTGATTCTGCTCCTGCTGCTACTATAGTGTCGTTATAGAGTAAGTATTTCTGCAGTCTTTTTCTGCGACAATCATTTCTGAGTTATATTGGTGCTTGACGCTTGGGCACAACTCCAGGATAAATAAACTTTTCCGCACGATTCATCTATTTTGTACCGGATGTGGATGATAGAAAAGGGGTTGGAGGGAGGGAGAGAGAAAACTTGGAAAACCCCAACACACTATAATATAGATAAGTGTGTGCAGTTGTAGGTATACCGCCATTATAGTCCTCGTCATCATAAGCTCAAAGTTTTAAACCCAGACAGTGGCAGTGGCAGCAGCATCCAGCAACATATTGAATCTAAGATACTTTTTGCCAGGCTATATGGGGTGATGGAAATTGATTGGGGTTTGGGGGAGGGGGTATTTGTAGGGGCTAGGTTGTTTCTTATGGTCCCGTGGTCGGAACACGATGAAGAACTTATTTTCAATTGATAGCTGGATGTGGATGGAGATACTTTTTTTTTTGCTTCTTTTTTTCTTTTTGCGTCATATTTTTATTTTCTTGCTGTTGTTGGCAGTTGTTTGATGGCTGATTTAGTAGCGGAAGTGGTTGGTTCTTCCATGCTTTTGTGAACTAGAATAAAAAAAAGAAAGAAGAAAAGTGTATATACAATGAGGCGGGAAAGAGAGAGTGAGTGGAGGGGGTTAATGCTAAAGTTAGTCCATTCTCGTCTTATTAAAAAAGTTTTCTTTGACAGTCCTTTTTTTTGGTTTGATATTTTTCTGTCGTTCTTAGATGACATCCAACCCAAAAAGAGGGTGAGAAATAGCTAGAAAAAAAAGAGGGTTTTTAGGAAGAAGAATATGAAAAAGAAAAAAAAAAAGAAAATCGAAATACATAATTCCTTATGTCAATGTCGGTTTAATTAAAGAAATCGATGAGGAAGTGAATCTAAGAAGGATTATGAGATTTTGTCTGCATGATTTATTATAATCTTTGAGGTTTTTTTAATTTTTTTTTGTTATGAAAGAACAAACAGGAACAAGAAGAATAAAAAAATCAGAGATTACGCAGTTTTTTTTGGGGAGGCATAAGTTTATTTGTATGAAAACAAAATATTTTGTTGTTTTTTTTTCTATATTTTTTTTTTTTTATTAAAAACGTGCGGATAGAAAAGTTAAAAGAACATAATCTTTTATAAACGGGCTTATATAAGTACATAGCAAAATATAAACATTTATTATTGAACATAAGCTTTGGGTCAGATTTATAGGGGCTTATAGAAATATTGAATAAAAAATGCTTTTCTGATATTTTGGTTTGGTATAGGTGCCAAAAAATGATTTCATTAATTCTTTGTCTATTCAAACTTTCTCCAACAAAAAAAAAAATCAATGCAATCTGAGGCCATGTGTAAATTGCTTCTTTGACGCCAAAATTTACAGGCTTAGGAGCTTGTTTCTTTAAAGGAGCTAAATTTGGACATTTTTGTCGTCATGAAAAAATGAATGAGATGAATCAATATAAATAATACAGTCAAATAGGGTGAAAAAAAAGGGTAAACCTCGGAATGAATGCTAATAGAAATATGGTGTATTTCTCAAAATTAGTGGTATAAAAATTATACCACTGTCTTTTCTGTAAAAAATTTCAACATTTTTTTAAGATTCCGGGCAAAAAATACACCGATATTCAGTTGTTTTTAGAATATACCATTAATGGTGCATAAAATTATTCGATTCTGAAATCAATCAAAACGGTATATTTTGTACACTCTCTTTGGTGTAGGAAGTACACCTTGTGGACATAAAATTCACCAGAATGCATAAGTGGGAGACGCCATATTTTTCAATGGCCGCCATTTAAAAAAGAAGACAGCGATTAATTTTGTTACTATAATAGTTCATTTATCGACCTAATTATCCCGCATTCTTGGTTTTTTCGATCCGGTATATTTTATTATAAAAGAATTCTTCAAAAAAAAATGTAAAAACAACAAAAAAATTATAATTTTTGAAAAACTGATTTTTAAAATCGCAAAAAAAAAATCATTAATTCACTGACATTTTTGAGGCGCTCGATTTTTGGAGGGGGTAGTATCTAAAATTAGTAGACAGAATGTGTTTCGTTTTTAAATTAGGCAAACAAATTAATATTTAACCATTAGTTTCTTATGACAGTATTATGAAAGTGAATAAAAATTCATTTTCATTAAATTTCATAAGAAATGGTGTGAATTAGAATTCTAATTCACACCATTTCTTATGAAATTTACTGTTTGAGGTAAAAAATAAACTTTGGTTAAAATTTTAAATCAGAATAATTTAAGTGGTGTATTTTATCCATAGATTTATTGTGTATTTTTCAATTTCAAAGGTATAATTTTCACAAAAAAACACCAAAATATTTTGGTGTATTTTAGACTTTTGTGCTACTTGAGTTACTACCGAAAAACACTTAAAAGTTATGGTAGCGGAACCAGATTTTGCAAGAAGGTTTTCATATCTATTACCATTAAGAATCAAAACAATGCAATCTAAAAAACATTCATATCTATGAAAAATTGGTATTTTTTGAGAAAAGGGTAAATTTTGGGATATGCACTAAAAAACATCCTGGTACAATCTTGGAATTAGTGCTAATAGGCTAATTTTTTGGTTTCTATCTTTGTTTGGATATTCTATAACTTATGTCAAAAATCTAAAAAAATCTTATAATCTAATTTTGAAAATCTCCATTTCGCGCTTAGACCTTGAAAATCGCGACTTGCGGACATGATATTTTTCTAGACTTTTGAGGTATGTTATAGAATGCTAAAACGAAGGTTTTGAGCATTTTTTCTATTAGCATTCATTCCGAGGTGAAACCTTTATTTGACTGGATTAAAACTTTTTTTTATTTGTTTTCCTATCGCAAAAAATTCAATAAAATGAAATTGAAAAGCAAAAACACTCAAAAAATACGTTATTTTTCTCAAAAACCTACTCCTTACTCCTACATTTGAAGTATAAAAAAAGCACGTATTTGCTCTTGTAAATCGAATTTTTTGCGGAACGAAATTTTTTCGGGTATGTCCTTATTATAAAAATCAACTTGTTGGGATAATACAATGTCGTGACAGCTGTCTGTTTGTATATACCTCGAAATACAGACTTAAATAGTAAGGCAATTTTTTTTTCAAACTTGGTAGTTAGCAGTTTTAGGTGATTCCCTAGAGGAGAAATTGAAATTTGTTTTTTTAGGACCAAAACTAACGGTACCTGCCATATAACAGAAATAGAAATGTAATTTTTTTTCAAAAACGGCTCAAAGGATTATGATTAAAATTTTGTGTGTAACGTTATAAAGACGACTCAACTTTTGAAATAAAAAAAAAATATTTTTTGTACCGTTATTAACGGTTTCTGTATGTATCGTATGTGGAGAACACGATATGTACGTACATTTTAATGCAAAAGCGTTAAAGTCAAAGTAATAATAATACTTTTTTGGATTTTTGAAAAATATATTAATTTATATTTTTGTTTTTTTTTTTTTGTTTTTAAATCAAGTTTTTGAAAACGGTTTAGTGAAATATTTCGGAATTTCGGTTGTAAGTGTTATTTAATTATTTCTTCAAAATTGCATTCAAACTTTGTTTTTTTTTTTTTTACTTTGTTTTTTGAGAATTGTTAGAAAATTTGTATAGGTATACAAAAAATAATTTTTTTTTTAAACGACTCTAACGATTTTCAGCAAAAGTCAGTTATATTAAAAAAATCACTAAAAGTTAATTTAATCGGTCCTATACTTACGATACTTTCTCACATGACTAAATTACAATTTTAAATAGAATTCAATTTATTTATTACGATTTTCGTTCATTTTAGCAATATCACACCAAAAATTCTTAACTAGAATGATTAAAGATTTTAAAATTTATTTCTTTACTCAAAATTTAATTTATAAAGTCGTCTCTATATTCAAACGAAAACTGTCTTTTAAATTAATATTGAAAATATCAAAGTGCACGCTCTTAAGGATTTTTTTTCCTTTTATTTTTATTTACTCTTCTCTCCATTTAAATCAATAAAAAAAAAAATAATTACAAAATACTTTTCACACAAGAAATTTCACATTAAAAAAATTCCTCGAAAAAAATGTCCTTTTAAAATATTCTTAATCAATTGAATATAATATATATATTTTTTTTTAATTTAAATTCTTCTAAAACATTCCTTTCATTAAAATTAAATCAATTTCAAAGAATTTAAAAATACATTTATCACAGATTTTATTTATTTATTCAACTTTCCAAGAAGAAAATCTATTTAAAAAAGGACGAAAGAAGAAAAAAAAAAAACAAAAATTAATCTTCCAGGATAATCTGCATTTCCACTACATAAATTGTCGTTTCTAATTCAAATCAATTCTGTGTGTTCATATTCCTTCATTTTGCTTCACTTTCTCGATCCATTTCCATATAAACTAGATAGGTACACTATATACACCGACACCGGAACGCAATCCAAATTGCATAGTTTGAAATAAATTGATTGGAAAATTCGAAATTCCTGACTTTTCTCTCCTCTCTGGATATCTAAATGTCTTACATTTGGTTCAATATTTTTCGTTTTAGTTGAATTTTTTTTTTTATTTTTTTTATATTCATAGACTCCCATTTGTTTGGAGTTTCAGGAAGCAGGTACTATTTCCTAGCTGTTTGTGAGTGTGATGTGAAAACTACGCCTTCCAATATTGCTGTTCATTTTTTTTGTTTAGGTTTTTTTTTTATTGTTGTGCTCCATTCAGTTTTCTCTCAATTCTTTCATTCTATTTAAGCGGCAACTCGGGAAATTCCTATTCATGTTTTGTTTATTGAAGCACGTTCCCGGTACTATATCTCATGTTCATGCGGACACAAATCCTTGCACAAATCCAAAACGATTTCAAAATTCAAATTGAGAGAACTCTATAGGGATAAGGGATATAAAGGGCAAGGGGAATTGAGTTATATGTATGCCCGATAGAATGGGTAAATCGAAAAACAATAGATGAATTTAACGGTTGACTTCCACCAAGCTACCAAGCAAGCAAGCAAGAGTGATATATGGGTGGGTAAGTGAGCAATTTGTGTTATGTTCCTGTTTCTCATACTCTTTTTCTCGATCTTTTTGTGATGGAATAATCTTTTTGAATTCCTATTTCCATATGATTAAACTGAAATGGAAGTCAACTCCAAGTTGAACTTATGGATTAAGTATAAAGTTTTGTCGTAAGCCGTTTTTTTTATGGGAATATTTTTAATTTTACCAAAGATAAATGGTTAAATCTGTGATGTTAATATTAACTTTGATAACAAATGACATATTTAAGCAATTTTAGATCCTTTGAACTGCACTTCCTCCAAAAAAAGTGAATTTAAAATTTTACTATCTATTTTTAAATACTTCAGGAGATGAATCTAATCATTTTTGATAATACTTATAGTAACGTTTATACGTTTCGGGAAAAAAAAAAAACGTGACCGTGAATTGTAACTTTAGATACCTAGAACTTTTCCCAGATGTTTATGATAATTACCAATTTCTATTTAGCTACACACAAATACTGACGATGTAAAATCGTGTTCAGTTCTTTAAGGGGGGAAATCCCTCTGGACGACACCTTTTTCAATATTTTTTTATGAAAAACTGAAAGCATTTATTGAAATTTGGAAAAAGACAAGATATTACTGGACATTATTAAGTATTGAAAACAATTTTTTTGAAATGAAAAAATAACAAAATGGCGGCTCTGGAGCCTTTCAAAGTTGACGCCTCTAGTTTACGCCGTGCAATGCACAGGTCCAGGAAATCATCTTAAATCAAAAAGGAAATTTTTTTCCGTTAGATGATATTAGTACGCATTGCATGAACCTAAATTTATTTTTTTTAAATGAAAAATAAAAATTAGAAATCAAAAAAACGAAAAAAACCATGTTTTTTTTTGTACAAAGAAGTAGTTAAAAAAATATTTACTGTACAAATTTTATTCAACTTTTAGGTTCATGTTGTGGCCAATAAATTAAGGAGTAAATTGCTTCAAATTTCAAGTCGATAGCTTTATTAGTTTTTGAGTTACATTGCACGGCGCGGAAAAAAACTAGTTTCGAAAAAAATTCGTTTAAAAAGTTTTCGTTTTCGTACTATGGTAGGTTCGGAGCGCATTGGTTTCGGGACTATCTAGGCACTTTTGACGCTTCATTTAAGGCTAAGACCACTGAAAATAGTTTCTTCGGTTGATAAATAAATTTATTACGCAAAAAAAAAAATAATGCAAAAATATAAAATTCCAGAATGTGAAGAAATAAAGTTTTCAAATAGGAACGGCTTAGATATATAATTGAAGGCTTGGAAATTGCATTTAATAGTTTTAATTTAGTATTTTATATTCTATAGTACAGAAAGTACTGTAAATATTGGTCACTGTTTTTCAAATCTACCGCCATTTGCTAGAACTTTTGCCTGTTATTTTTCAAACCACCCAAGAGCCAAATTAATTCTTCTGTTTTAGCCTGAGTTTACAAACAAAAAAATAGGTAGATACCTATTTATCAAGTTTCATCATCAGATTTAAAATTTCCATTTATATATAATGTATCGTTATCCGTTACACATAACACAAGAAAATATAAAACTGTTGAGTTAAGCGGGTTGGTCAAAAAAGTTCGCGGAATGGCAGGGAAGGGGGAGGAAATTTGACATGTTTTTACTTTTTCCTAAAGCGTAATGCATTTTAAATATTTTAAGAAAAGTTTATAAAGACCGTGCAAAATTTTGTTTTCAATCTTTTCAAAATAGACGAAATTCTTGAATTCATCTGGTTATCGTAAGTAAATTTTTTTCTTCGAAGTTCTTTCTTGAGTTTTCTGAGTTTTAAGGTTGGTCATTCAATATACCAACCCCACATTTTTGTAAGGCGGTCTGAAGAAGCCTTGTCATGTGAAACCAGTACATAACGAAATTGTTTAGTCCCATTTAGTTGGGCCATTATAGATTTATGTCCTAGTAACCTAAATATGTTCCTGCCACAAAAGATGTACACGGAGGGAAAAAACAACTTAAAATCAACGAAAACCACGTTGATTCAACTATTTTTCGGAATGATTTTGCGTTGAAGACGAAAATTTTAAAATCAAAGTAGAACATCATTAGTTCAAAGTGGTTTTCACTTACAAAACATACTTAAATCAAAGTTGTATCATCTTAAAAAAAAAAAAATCAATTTCAATAAAAAAAAAAGAAAAAATTGGCAGCCTAGGCGAATGCTTTACCACCGTGCCATCTCACTGTTGAAAATTAGGGAGATAAAATGCAACAAAAGCTAAAGTGCGAAAAAAAAACGAAATTTTTTTTACGTTGTTTCAAATTTAGTTTAAAGATGTTTCATGTTAGTTTTTTCAACGTTAAATCAACGTTGACAATATTACATTTTACATTACGTTTTTTCAATCAGTGTATTTTTTCAGATTTTTAAAGTGATTTAAGGTAGCACGTATCGATTTTATCAAAAAATAATTGTTTTATTTTTATTTAATTTTTTTTTTAACAAAGTAAATATTCATTTCTCAAGAAAACACGAGAGCATAAATACGCTGTGGGCAGTTTGCAGTTATGGTAAATATTCAGTATTTACGTTTCTGACAGTTGTTTGATTTATTCTTCAATGGAAATAATGTACAAATTGTATGTAGGTACTTATATGCATTTTTTTGTTTAACGTTTTTAGAAAGTAGCCAAATGTATTGGGATTTGCATTTGATAAAATACTGTGCATTAAGTAGGCATACTAATTTGTATTTATAAATCAGATTGTATTTGTCAGTTAACAGAAAACTATTCTTGAAAAAGATTTTGAACAACATTATTTATTGTTTGATAAAATTGATACGTACGACCTTAAATCACTTTAAAAATCTGACAAAAAATTCAGTAACATTGGTTATCTCAGAAAAACAACATACATATAAGAAGAAGAACTAACAAAACGAAAAAAAGGATTTTCTGGTCTACCCTAATAAGTATAACAAATGTCCATCAACAAGAGAGCGTGAATTATAAGATTTGACTTGTCTTTTATAATTTTGGAAAAATAACGTGTGCAATAAAATGGAATTAAACAAAATTAATTTGATGTCAGTCCGAAGTCATGAATATTAAGTTTTTACCCCTAAGAATTATTAGGAAATAATTTAACATAAAACTAAGTTGAAAAAAAAATTCCTACTTCCGTCATCATGCCCAAGCACAAATGACTCAAATTCATTTCTCTCTCCAAAAAAATCGATGCTTATAATAATATTTCCATAACTCAATGCAAAATAGAGAAGACAAAAAAAAAATGAAAATGCAAAATTAAACTACCCCGGGGGCAGTTTTCATACAAAAATATAAATTCTACTCGTACATTATACACCAAAGTCCTTTTTTTTATATTATTTTGTATTCTTTCATTCTCGGATCAACTTTATGTCCATTAACCACGCCTCCGTATCGTAATCGATTGGGGCTTGGTGTGGTTATAATCAGATTTTTCACGAATGAATATATCGTGTGGAAAATTAATTCTACCATCACCTTTTTTCACCCACTTATACCGTATATATACCTATAACATCGCTATACCACCATTCCAGATATCCTTCCGCGTGTAAATTGCTCGACCAACCCTGCATTGAACCGCAACGTAAACCGAGGGTAAACGTAAATCTAGTGTATGTGTGTATATTGCGCTGGTGAACAAGGTGTAAAATCGGGGTTAATTCTGGGGTTAAAATTAAAATCAAAAATTGGATCAATGAACAAAAATTTAAATGAAAGTCAAAAGGAAACCAAAAAAAAAAATAATATAAAAAAAAAGCGAACACAAAATAACATTAAAAAAGAAGGACAACAAAATTAAGTTAAAGGCCGTAAACTTTGTCAAACGGAAAATTACTTTTTTTTTCTTCTGTTTTTGTATATACAGAAGGCAGCAGGCAGGGGGTGGATATAATAATGGTGTAGGTATAAAGTAGCATTGTGTGTTTTTTATTTACATTTTTTTTTTATCCTGGACACGGGTGTATCCCAGAGTAATTGAGGTACACCATTATACACGTAAGCAATTCAAACATACAATTTTTTTTTTGTTGTTAGGTATATCCTTGTACAGGAGAATAAAAAATTTAAAAAAAAGAGAAAAAACAATCTTTTTTATCATTCCCAGAGAGAGCTTATGTATTCATTTCGGGTTTTAGAGCTCCATATCCACACACAAATGTGTGTTTAGAAAATTTTGGATTCATTTTATAGAAATAAAAAAACAAAAATTAAATGCAAATATTTACGTTTTTTACGTTGTGCGAAAATATTCAATAAAAATGAACTTGGGAAATCAATTTTTCTAAGCTGAATGGAAATGAAGGGATTCAATCGATGGATTTTTTAAGTATTGATGTATCTCGGTATGTGTGTGGACTTTTTTTTATATAGATAAAAGATTTTTTTTTAAATCTGTGCCAAATAAAATTCCAATGTTTTTAATTAAAATGGAATTTGAAATATTTTGATATGTTATCGGAATTATGCACAAAAAAAAATATTGTTTTCCTCATATTGAATAGAATTAGAAAAAGGTTTCAATTACTTTGACATAAAAATACCTACCTAGCAGATTGTAAAATTGCTGGAAAGGCATACATTCAAGTTTTTAGTCCACATCTCTTTGATGGATAAAGTACTCAAAAGATTAAATACAAAATCCGGTGGCATATCTGTCATTTGGGAGCCCTCTATCCAATTTGTTTTTAGAGGGCTTTTCTTGTCTAGAACTGAACTTTTCAACCTTTTTAGTAGGCTTAAAGCCTTGCGTAGACAGTATAATGATCTAGTTTCTTTAAATATGGTTTTTAAGCTAAGTTATCTGCCATTCGTAACTGGAAGAAATATGAAAATCTCAAAAACGTTACATAAAATATATTTTTTTAATCAAAAAGGAATAATTTTAGTGGCCAAACTTTTGCAGGATATTCACTTGCCATCAGCAAAATTGGTAAGTCCGTTAATTATTTCTGTCCCTTTGAGGTTATTTAAATAGTGGAGTCACTATAGCTTAAAAAAAAAATTAGCTACATTAGGGAACCCAGCCGAACAGCTCCAATTTTGATGATCATCTTTTTTTCAAACGTTGTCTGTAGTAAAAAAATACCTCTATAGGCAAAAAAAATTGTTTTTCTTTTTAAATTAAATTGCAGATTTTTGTGAACAAGAAAATTTTGTTGTCGAAACTTTTGCTTAAATTTTATAAATAAAAGTAGGTATAGGTACTTAAAGATTTTGTAAGTATTTTAAGAAAAATATATGTATTGGGAAATCTTCCATCCTTTAAGCGATAGACGGAATTTTCTCACCAATTGCCTTGAAACACAAAACATAATTAATATACACATTTTTAAAAAGCTAGAAGCTTATTTCTTTTTGTAAAATTAAAATTAAATAAATTAAATAATATGTTTTTTGAAAAACTGGTCAGTAAACTCAAAATTAAAAAAGAAATGTACCTACCTATTAAACAAAATTTAAAATATCATTTTTAAAACATTTTCATGATTAAATATGGAACTATTTTTAAAACTTTTTGGCCATATTAATTGATATTTGAATTCAGAAAAAGAGTTTAAAAAAAAATTATTTCAATACGAAAACTTCATTTTTATCAAAAAATCTCCAAAGAAATTGAAGTAATTTTTAATATTCTTTTCCGATTAGTAATAAAAATATTACCTTTTCCTCTTCTGAATTTAACTAACAATTTTTATGTCAAAAAAATGTTTTTGTTCACAAAAATAATTTAAAGAAACAATACGGCAACTTTTTAATTTTTAATAACCGACGTTTGAAAAAAAAGATTTGTTAAATTTGGAGGTGTTCGCCTTTAGTTATTCCGCTAAAATATGTTTAAAGTTTGATGAATTTATTATACTATGCTTTATTACTCGCGAAATCAGAAAGTTCTAAAAATTACGCTGTATCCCCGTACATTTCCTGATAAAAATAAATACAAATTATTTCTTATAGTAAAAATAAAGTAAAATAGTCTTTAATTTAATGAAAAGAAAACAAAAATCATTCCAAAAATGACACAAATCAACTAATTTACCTTTTCAATATTTTTCAATCAGTTTTCTTGCTTCTTTTTTACTATATAGCTTGAAATTTGACAGTTTGAAAATACTACTCAGAATAAAAAGCCTCTGAAATGCTACTTTAGTTTAGGTATGTTATCAAAAGCAGATCTGAAATCTTGTCATATTCTAACAAAACATCAAAAAAGATTTTTCGTTACTTGCTCCTTTCTTAGAAAATCAAACATATCATTTCTTCCTACAGAACACCGTTTTGATAAAATACTTGATCTTTGTAATTGTATTATGCATATGGATTCAGTGCAAGCAGTTTGAGTACAGGCATTATTGAAGAAAAAAAAAAAAATCAAAATAGAGTTGGTTCAGCGTTTTCAAATTTATTTTATTCAAAACTAACAAAAAGTAATAACAATTTTTTCACACGGAACTAATGCAAAAAGCCTGCTCAAATTGTATTACAATCAATAATGCTTATTTTTTTAATTTATCTTTAAACCTAGAATTTATAAGATATTAACTTCAAAAATAAAATATCCAAACGAAAGAGCTGATGCCAAAACTTACTTCGCAAAATCAAAGTGCCAATATCAAAACTCACCTGCATTATTATGAGCACCGTTTCTATCAGAAATTGATTCGTGTAAAAGTGAAATGATACTAAAGTTCTGTGGCTAAAATTATAGGTATGGTACAAAAACTGTTTAGTAAAATGGTACATGAATGGTACATTTAAAATAAATTAAAAACAAACGGAAATAAATATTTGACATTAAAAACTGGTAAGCAAACACAAATTAAAACTAGTATCACAGCTTAAGTTAAGTATAATAAATGTCAATTAAAACAATCAAAATGCAATAGCCCAATCTTAAAAAAGTAAGTCAAAGAAAATATAAGGGTTGGGGTCAAAATTCTGCCAGGGTCAAAATTCTGCTTTCAAAATTCTGCTTTACAAAATTCTGCTTTCAAAATTTTGCTTTTCAAAATTCTGTTTTTCAAAATTCTGCAAAAAAATTAAAAAAGGGTTTGGACAATGTTAAAAAGCGCGCGCTTTTTTGAAAAATTATCTACTTATTTGATTACTTACCTACAAAATTTGTCATTCTTTGAATGCATATTAATTTTTGTTTTATAAATAAATAAATTTGAAAATATTAAGAAAAGGTTTTTAATACTAAATATTTCCGAAAATAATTAAAAATTTTTTAATTTTTTAATATTCAAAAATTTGAATAAGAAAAGGAATATTTTGTATCAACAACATCGGTTCCAATAAGTTATAGATTTTATTTGAAAGAAAATCAGTCTATGCATTTTAAAAAATATTTGCGACACTTAAACAAAAAAATTTAGGAAAGTACCAATTTTGAATTACATTAATGAGGTGTATTTTTCTTTAGTCAGCGCATACCTATGCTATAAAAAAAAACAGAATTGGCAAAATTTTTTTGTTCAAGTATAATGCTAGCAGAATTTTGAAAAACAGAATTTTCGTTAAAAAAACAGAATTTTGAAGCCAGAATTTTGACCCGATCCCAAAAAATAATTGTAACACAGTACCTATAGTGAATAATTTATTTTTGTTTTTAAGAAACTAATAAAGAAAAATCACATGATGAAGCCGGAAAAAAACCGGAGAAACGTTGGGAAAATAATGAATTAGTTTTTATTAAGTGCATTAATTCTCTGAAAGATCATTAAGCCCGAAAACTTAATTTTTATAATTTAAAAATTTAAACAATTTTTGTAAAACAAATGATTTGTGTAAAATATTTTTGACGGTATACATTCCTCTCCCACCTCCTCGACCCAGATATACTTTCCTGAGAACAATCATTCAAATTTCTTCGTTTAATTACCTTCCATCAATAAGGTGATGTTCCTTTTCTTGTCTCATTTTTGTTATATTATCTTCCATCAAACATGAAACAGTATAAGATTAAACTGCCTTCTCCTCTTAACCTCCCTTCATATTGTCGTAGATAATTTTTAATATTTTCTTATCATATTTTCTTAAAAAGAGAAAAAAATATTTGTTATATTACGGCTATGCATCTTCCTGTCACAACATCCCCTGCAGACAAATCACCGTACATAAATTAAGGTCACAATTTCCCTAATTAGTTCCTTTTTTTTTTTGTAAAAAAAAAAAACATTTTTTTTATTTATGTTTGTTTTTTTTTCTATCTCATTTTTTTTTTTTATTAAATTTATCTCCCGCTCTTTATTTAACTTAGCCTTGCAGTCAAGACAAGGTACCTAACATTAATTTTTAGATTCGAACCAACTTTTCCCAACCATTTTTTTTATTTATGTTTGTTTTTTTTTCTATCTCATTTTTTTTTTTTATTAAATTTATCTCCCGCTCTTTATTTAACTTAGCCTTGCAGTCAAGACAAGGTACCTAACATTAATTTTTAGATTCGAACCAACTTTTCCCAACCATTGTTGGCCAATTTAAAATTTACTTTGAACCAATTGAAATGGAAAATCACTTTTGACCCCGCCTTCGTTATAATATTTATTTTATTATATAAATGTGTGTGTTTTTCAATGATTTTCTTGAAGCAAAATGAAAAAAAAAATACAACAAAAAAAAATAAAACATTAGAGAAATATTATCCTGAATCTGATACCAAAAGACATGACACAAGAGTTTCACATCATCTCTGTGTATAGGTATATACGACAGCATCACATCTTTCCTTCTGTCTTGATGCTTTGCTATCATTTTATTTGCCTTAAGGACCTCGTTAGCAATTCCAATGATATTTGCAGTATGCTAATTTTACCATCTCTAGCCACAACATCATCGCCATCTACCAACTCTCATTCTACTGTTCCACCAGGAATCGAATCCTTCCCCCTCCTCCTCTTCTACATCTCCCATCTCATCAGAAAAGCTGAGAAGTTAAGTGATAAGGAAAATTGTTCTGTCCAACAGGGACTCATGCTGCTTCCAGTCAGAAAAGTCAAGACTATGTATGTGTATACCATTTTCATTTCCTTCGTCTGTCTTGCAGTCCGTCGCGTCGTCGGTTGTTCTTCCGTTATCGTTGTTGGTCGTGTAGAACCCTTATCATGGACATGTCTCTGCCAGACATTCAAGAGATTTAATGAAAATAATAATAATAATAACGGTAATAATTGTCAACTTCCCCGGGTCATTCAGAACAGGAGAGGAGAAAAGAGGGGAGGGAAATATGATGGGTGAGTGCAAAAACGGAAACACTGTGCACAGGGTGTATGTAAGTATCTTAATGGCAGAGAAGAGGCAAAAGCCAGGAAACTATATTCGATTCATTGAATCATCGATGGCATAAGGATGGCACTTAAACCCAGATGTGCCCATCATTTTGTCCTACGAGAATATATATAGGAAATACCATTAGAATTGGCCATAATGTCAGTTAAGTATTGCAACTTTGCCAATATGATAAATTTTTTTTCTTGGTAGGTATATAACGTTTATTCAATAAGGAAGATCAATTTTGTCAAAGTTTTTGAAATACTAAGAAGAAATATTTAAGAAATTTCTGATAGAAATTATTTATAGTCAATAGGAAAAAAGAACGTCGATGGACGAAAAATTGTTTTGAAAAAGTTATATATCTTTTATTTACAATTTTGATGAGAAGTGAAATAATTTGCAGTAATATGTAGATATTCTTTTTGTAGGTATATGTAATTGCATCAGGATTTCGAAGCTGCAACATAAGTTTTCAATACATAGTTCCCCAAAATTTTTCCTTCTTCGACCAGGGCTTGAATGATAAAGGAATGAAGTGGTTAAATATTCGTTTTAATATCAACAATACGTCACATTTTCATAGTCTGGAATTTTGTATTTCCAATAACTTAAGCCCGTATGATACTACTTTATTCCTTATTTTTAATATTATAAAAAAAAAAGAAAATAGAGCAGTAAAAAAATAAAAAATGTCACAAAAAAAGTACTAAAAAAAATGGGCAGGTTCAGAAACGTTAGGTACTAAATATTTAGGTAATTTCTCGGTCTCTGATTGGTCAGCTGTCAAAAAAAATCCTTCCAATTTAGGTAATTTTATTGGAAAGCTGACTGGAAAGTTAGGCAAGAAAATTTTCCCTAAAAATTTAAGAATGTTTTTTTTTGTCAACATGACAGCTGATTGTTTTTAAATACAGAATTATTTTAGCAAAATTAAATCTATTTGTGTGAAAAACGAGTAAAAAGTGCATTATCGGTTATAAATAATATTATTTATTTATTAAAGTTAAGTGAAATTCGGTGTCTGCCCCATGCGATCTGTAAAATTCTCAAATAATTTTTGAAATTTGACAATAATGAAAAATCCAAACTAATTTAGGCAATTTACTCAAATTTCCGTTCAGAAAATGACGTTGTCTAAATATCAAGTCCCTAATATTTCCTGAACGTGCCCAATAAGTTTGCTTTTCCCAGTAATTTTTCAGTTTTTTTTCGACGTTTCTGACTTGAAACTTGAAAGATCAATTGATGTTTGTTTATTTGTCATTTAATTTTGTCAGAAATATTTGAATTTATTTTTAAATTAAGCAAAAAAAGTTTAAGTCCGTGGGTGGTGAGTTCAAATTTTGGAAAAAGAAAAAAAGAAGTTACCTAATCTAAATTTTTGTAAGAGCAAACATGCTTTTTTTCTTTGACATTTTTTCTTTTGTTTTTACTTGCTCTATAGCCTATAGGGCAAGTATTGGTTTCGTATCGAAAAAAAATTGAGGTTTTAATCAAAACCAACATTACGATGATGGAGAGTTCCAAAAAAGTGGGGCTCCCAATTCCGTCCTTGCGTCTGTACGTCTGTGCGTCTGTGCGGTTGTGCGTCCATCTGTACACATTTCCACAGCCTAAACAGGTGGACGGATTTTCTTAAAATTTCGTACAGATGATTTTTATAGAATTCTGAAAGTTAGTTTTTTTTTTTGTTTTTGTTTTTATATCTCGCTTAAAAAGTGTACCTCCCATACACATTTTTCAATTCAAACCAAATAACTTGAAGACGGCTCTAACGATTTTGATTAAACTTTGCAGACGTAATATTCGAAGCAATTGCAACAAAAATGCATTTTTAGTTTTTCTTAACCCTTTCGGACCCAGCGTTACTCTCATGTAACATTTTTTTAAAAATTCGTAAAAAATATTAAATTAAACAATTTTTTAGGTTACGATGGCTTAATTGAAAGATAATAATGCCTAGTTACTGGATTATTACAAAAAGTTAGTCAAATATCATACCTTTAATTTTTTTTTATCGAGAAAGGGACTGAAATTCACATTTTTAAAAAAAAAAAAAAAATTTTTTATATATGGTCATAATTTTGAAAAAAAGATATAAAATATGTTAATGCAGAAAGTGTTTTGTTTTTTTGCTTAGAAAAAGTAGCATACATTATGGTTTCATAAAAAGTTATTTTCTCAGTTCTCCGACTTTTTTTGGTGGTCATAGGCAGTGCATGTTACTTACATGTAACATGAGAAAAACACATTAATTTTGCTATTTATTATTTTGGAAAATAACTTTTTGCTATTCATATTACTTAGTTGTGATGTTTTTGACCCGATAATACCGAAAAAACATTTTTTTGTATTGATTTTCATAGCTTGGGTTCGAAAGGGTTAAAAAAGTCAAAAAAGTGTATCTACCACACAAATTTTACAAATTGAACCAAATAACTCGAACACGGCTCTAAAGATTTTTATCAAACTTTGCAAACGTAATATATAAAGCAATTGCAATAAAACTGCATTTTTATTTTTTTCAAAAAAAAAGTCAAATAAAAAACATGTTTTTTTTTTTCATTTAACAAAATTTTGCCCTAAATGTCGGCTCTTCTCCAACATCAACAAAATTTCTTTAATTTAATATAGAGGGAGCTCTTAAATTCTAACATAAAAGTGTTTTAAACTGAAAGAGCAATAGTACATAGTAAAATTTAAGAATGCGCAAGTGTATCTGTTTCGATAAAACAGATATTAAGAATATAAAAAAAAAGAAGTGCCATACAGGCTCCACCTAAAAAAAATTGGTTTTTAAAAACTAGAATTGTCATCGATATCACCAATTAAAGCTCGAGACCTTCAAAAATGGCCACCGACGGAGTTGAACAAATAATCAACTGGCTTTTCCAGCTAAGCTCTTACCTCATTTTCATATAATATAGATTTATCTTTCAAAATTTACTAGACGTAAAAATTGCGATGTTTGAAAAAAAATTTAATCATTAAAATTGGAACTATTCGTCTTGCTTCCGAGATAATGCCTGTTTCAGCCAGTCAATTAATATATGATTAATTATATAGTCTACTAAAGTTTTCATGAAACAGGGATTGTATTAAATGAAAAGCCGGTTTCAAAAATCTGTTTGAAATTGAAAAGAATAAAGTAATGGTTACAAAAGAACAGTGGCGTACGTTGAGTCGCCGGGGCCCCGGGGGAAGACTAAATTTTGTGGCCCCTTAATTACAAAAAAAAATTACGTATACGCCATACGTTTTTTTTTTGTTGTATGGCTTATTTATTTTTAGGTTTATTTTAATGTTTTAATATGTTCGTAATGCACTTTGCTATACTTACTTAAAATGTCTCTCATAAAAGTAGTAAACACTTGTACTAGGGGCCCCCAAAATTAAATATTTAGAGACCCCTAAAATAAAATTTTTTTAGCTAAGAATTGATAGTTCTTGGGGCCTCTGTTCTGAAGTAATAAATACATATTTTATTTTCCATCATCAGACATAATTTTGTATATTTTGGGGCCTCTGAAAAATTATTTTTAGAGCCTCAAAATTAAGTGCTTAGAGGCCCCTAAAATATAATATAATTTTTTTGGAGCCAAGAATTAATAGGTATTGGGGCCTCTGTTCTGAAGTAATATTCGGAATGCCACCAATAACGTAATGTTTTTATTTTGGGCCCTGATGTATTTATGTTGGGGCCCCTGAATTTTTATTTAATTTTCCATTTGATTGTTTTGAACCACTTTTGAGGATCCTCAAATAATATTTTTTTGCTTTTTTGGGGCCCCTAATGTATTATTTGTGGTGGCAAAGATTTTTCAAGTAATATTTTTTGGGGCCCTAAGATAAAATTATAATTTTTCTTTTAAAAAAGGCAGTTTATTTTTTTTGGGACCCCTGGGGTAACCTTTTTTTAAAATCAATATACATATATTGTGTGGCTACCAATGCATTATACATTACACTTAATGACATAGTTTGTCTCCCTGGTTACTTCATAACTCAATTTATGCACAGCTCCGCTTGCTCCAAGGGAGTGTACGCCCCTGCAAAAGAATATTAAAGTGGATGTTGCCAAATTCGAAAACTACTGTGGTTATTATTTTGAGGTAGAAATTGTTACTGTAGGCATCAGAACAATCTAAATTTACAATTGTGGATCTTAAAACTTGAATACTCCTAGATGCTCATATGGTTAGATATAAAATAATATTCTCCAAGCTGCAAGTCTCTAACACTACACGGTTAAAAATTTTGGTGTAGATTCTACGAAAATTTGGGTTACATTTTTGTGGCAACACCAAAATTTTATTTAAATATATAATTTGATTGTATTACAATTTTAAGTCTAACACAAAATTTATTGAAATGTAAATTTTTTTTTGTATTAAAAATCAAGGACGTTTTCCTGAATTTTATTTTAAGTATTTTCTTTCTTTCTTCTTTAAAATGAAACAAAACATTTCTGAAAGTGATTACTCATCATAAATATAATAATTATGATATTATTTTATCTAGGTATTATTTTTTTCACAAACTATGTAAAGTAAAATCTTCTTGCCAATCAAATTTTGTGAGTAATTCATACATTTTACTTCGAAAAAACACATAGCGCCTTAAAAATAGTGCAAATTTAGATTTTTTTTTTATCAGATAAAAGGTCACCGAAAGCATTTTTCTGAACCAAAATAGTTTTATATAGGTATTAGGTACTTTTTCAGGTGGTGATAACCTTAAACACAGGCACAAGCAAATTTCTTTCTTTTTTGATATGGCTTCCATTTTCGTATTCGTTTTGATTAAAATTTGATTTTCTTGTATTAAAAAAAAGAAGACACTTATTTAATTTCAATTCCTAACCAGATAAAGTTATATAAGAAATTATTTTTTAACTAAAATTTTCTTATATTACAATACTTTTGATTACATTTTTATGTTTTGTAGGTATTTGAAACTAATACATTTTATTTTTTTTCTTTGAAATTAAATTCAAAACTAATAATTTTTGTTTTAAAAAAGGCCTGATTCCAAAGGTTGTATTAAAAACTGTGACAGAATTTTTAACCGCGTATACAAAATAAAAAAAATTCTTAACAGCAAACTTTTGAAATAAACTTTTAAACCGAGGTGATTTACAATATATGAAAAGTCCTGAAGTTTCCTCCATCTTTTAGTCTCGTTATCGTTATATGCGGAACCATATGAGTCACAAAAATCTTTATCTTAAAAACTGTAGGTTTTAGAGAAAAGCAAATGTTCAACATACTTGTTGCTCAGGTAATATTACATGAAACCGTCCTTATTTAGAAATTATAGCATTTCAAATTTACATATACTGTACTTTGAATGAAAACTCGTGGAAAATGTTCAAGAAAAGGGTTACAAATATAAAAATTTCCCGGAATATCGCTGATTTTTTCTTTATTTTTTCTTTGATAATGGTGAAATAGCGAAAAGGGAGCTATTTGATTGGTAGGTCTGATAAAATTTAATTTAAACTGCATAAATGTGTGATTCATATGAAAGATTGAAATTCTTTTTTTTATTGTTTATTTTCTTAAAAAATGCCACTTAATACCAGCGAATTTTTCGGAGTTCCAGTATAGTTTTCTACTCACTACCCAATTAATTTTTTCACATTGAGGACAGCTAGTTGAGCTAGTTCTTAAAGTTTCAAGTTCCCGTTAAGTTCTTTGTTCTCAAAAAAAGTGATTAAACTTTAACTCTATTTCGGCCAAATTTTGGTTAGCTGATCTGTATATTTCCAAATATGTATTGAAAACGAGTAGTATTCTGTTTTTTTTTTTTTTGTAATGAAACATAAAAGGGTTTCGATGAGCTATTTCTTCACAGTGGTTTTGGCGTAGCCGATGTCGTTTTAAATTCAGCTGTTTTTTTTTAGTTTTTATCACTTAGGTAATTCTCGAAAATATGTTTTTTTTTTCTAAAAAAGTCAGCTTGAATGATAGCCACGTCCTTTTATAAAAAATAAAAAAAACCATATCAATTTGTAATATATCTTACTATAGTTTTATTATTTTGGTAAGGGCATTTATTGCAATTTTGCATTTAGTCTGGATTACAGTCATTTTCCATCAAAAATAAAAGAAAAAAAAGAAAACAGAAAGAAGACCAAAAATAATAATTAGTGAAATATTTTGTTGTAAAAATTTAATCAAGAAAGATTTAAATTAATATTTTTTTTTTTTTTTTCATGAAAAAGGGTATTATGAAGTTCAGTAATTCTTCTGTAGTAAGTTTTTCTTTAATGATACTATTTTTTTTGCAACCTCTTGCAATAATCCCTTCTGCCAATAATCTTTTTTAAAGTAGAGATAATTGCACTTGCAATGGTATAGTTGTGATGGTATAATGATGCAGTATACAGTTGCTCTGGAATTGTGAAATGCCATGAAGAGTATTTGGATAATGATGCGTTGCAGCTTGCAGATGGCTGACAGCACAGTGGCCATGTCCTTAATGGTGATTACAACAGTTGACTGTGGGTGGATGTGTTGTTTATGGGTGAAGGGTGTAAAAGAAGGAGTAAACTGGCAAAAGAAATTGCTTTTTGCCTTCTGTTCTAGGTAAAATGTATATTATTTGCTCTCTCTCTCTCTGTGCTCATTGCACATCATCCTCAAGGCTCGTTATGTGCTATATAGCATGCAGTATAGTAATATATCTCATCCTTGTCCCCTTGTGCACATCCTTCATCATTATCATGATGATAATGATCGTTTTGTGCTTTTCATCGCTTCAGTAAGAGATGATTTCACTCCCTTCCTCCCATTTTCATTTTCCACCACCCATTTCCCACCCAGTTCATAGCCGACCACAGGCAATAAATTTGCGGTGTGCACCATCTGCAATTTTATGCCCTAGTTATGAATTTTTCATGAAAACAGGTTACACAAATATGAGCCAATGTTGGTATTTGGCGGATACAGTTAATATTTTTTTTTTTTATATTTTATCTTTTTACTTTTCAACCTTATGCCTTCCTCATTCAAAAGGTATCTCTCTGTGTTTTTTTTTTTTTTTATCCACAAGAGTGGAAGTAATGGAAGGGGATTTTCTTTTTTTTTTATAAAAAAAAAAAAACGAGAAGATCCTTTTAAGTTGAAAGGATGAGAGGTTGAAATGAAAATTACTTGTTTTTTCTCAACGAAAACAACAACCAGAGTATTGGTGAGAATTTAAAAGAAGAAAAAAAGATGTTCACACTTCTTTTTTTTTTTTTTTTAATTTTGAAAAATTCATTCGTTGATTTTACTTCTGGTTGATTGAAAAAAATTGGTTGTGTGGGAGTTGTGTGGGTTGAAAATGAGGTTAAGGAAACACAAACAGCACCTGTTCACTCAATCGAATTGTTGAGTAAATAAATTGAAAATAAGTTAACCCCAACAAAATATTCATACAAATTTTTTTTACATTAATTTTCTTTTTTTTATTTTACATGTTCATACATTGTAGGTATTGGTATATGGTTGATTGTATACCAAGGCAAAAATAATGGTTGAAGTGGGAGAATGTTTATTTTTTTTTTTTTGTATGCGTAAATTTGCAAAGGATGTGAATGACAGACGATGAAAATCGATGCGGCCTTTTTTTCTGGCAGGTATATATTATCGAAAGAGGCAGTCTTATGGCCACTGAATTAATACAATTATTCGATATGGAAATTTACTTTGGCAAAGTAATGAGATTCGATAAATTTAAATTTACAAACAGAAAAGAAAAAAAAAAATGTAAAAATAATGTCGAAAGTTTTTGAGATTTTTTTTATTGTAAAGGTAAACAAAAAATGAAAATGGAAATTTAAGACAAAATGATAATACAGATTTAATTGATGTTTATTCATATTAAATGCAAGATTTATCAGTTAAATTGAATAAGTAATTGGAATGAATATTATTATAAGAAATTTAACAAAGTTCTCAAAAGGATGGGAATTTAAATAGTTTTTAGGAATTTTTAATTAAATTTTTGGTTCGAAAATAGAAAATTAACATATAGACCGAAACTTTTTTTTGGTTGGCCGAATCGAATTTTTTTAACATCAAAATTCATTCTCCAACGGGAAATAATTTTTCACGCTTTTGAGCTACGAGACTATAAAATGGAATCTACTTATGATGGTTCCATATAACTCAACTCAATTTATTTTGAACTTAAATGTATTCTTATTCTTCTAATTTTTTAAAAGTTAGTATAAGAAAAAAAGATTTAAATGGTTTTCAAAAACCTTGTAAAGAACCGTTATTTCTTATTCTTATTTTCCAGCGCAGACTTTTGTGAAAAAAGTGACACATTTCTCAATTTTTGCACGTGAAAGTAAAGCGCAACAGCCTATACAAGATTGAAAATGGATTTATTTTCCATCTTGCGCAGCTAATAACTTCACCTAAGTAAATTTATTTAAAAATAAAGCAAAAAAAAAAAAAGAATTCATAACAAAAAAGTGAATTTTTGTTCCACTGTAAATGAGGTTATTGCCATGTGCAGTTAATTTAATATATGTGAAGTTAATTCCCTGCTGCGGTTACCTACTCTTCTTTTTAGTGACTTTTTTCGTAATACCTATCCACATTTTAGAATTAATAGGTAAGGTATAAATTGAAAATTTTACGGATTTTCGCCACACAAATTTAGCACAATTCTTTCAAAACTGCAAAATAAGTTTTATATTGTACCTAACAACATAACATAAAATCAGTTCGGTGCAATTTTTGCTGACCTTAAACTCATTTTTTTTTTAACTATGAATGAAATAATTACCCACTCAAACTTCAAATTTTAAATGAAATTTTTTAACACATTTCCACGAAATGAGATAACTGTTTAGTTAAGCAAAATATTTTCGAAAAAACATTTCAGTTCAAAATCTCCAAAACTCTCTTTTCCGAAAAAAAACACCCCTTCATTTAAAGTAATTGTATGGCCTAATTAGATTCTTGGCTTCTATCATAATTTAAGATTATTACCAGATTTTAATATGAAATAGATACCTCTTATGAAAATAATTTTAATCAACAATTATAAGTGTACGTTTCTTTATCAACAAAAAAAAACACCCTTTTACCCAAAGGCTCATTTTATTTTTTTGGGTCTTATGACAAATAGATCATTTGTGTTTGAGTTTTTAAACGAACTCCCTACACGAATCGTTGACTTTTTTTTTACTCATTTTTTTTTTAATTTATTTCCTCCTCTATAAAAACGTAAATTTATCCAAAATAATTTTATTAAGTCTCTAAATAAATTCTTAGCTCCTATTCCAAATGTTATATTATTTGTTTCAAAATTTCATTATTGTACCGCATCGATAAAAAAAACACATTTTTTGAAATGAAATTCTTAAGATTTTAGTTTCAATCCGAAATGTAACATAATTGTTAGATTCCAATAGTGTACTGAGAGTTTTCAATAAATGAATATTTTCGTTTCACCTCAAAAAATACCCCTTTTTTTGCTTGAAAAAAAAAAAAAAAATTATAGGTTCATTTTTAATTCACAATTACCAAGTCAAATATAAAGTTCACGAGGAGGGTACCAATTATACCATTTCCTTAGAAAACATTTTTACTAATATTCACTAAGGTATCATTTTTGTCAAAGTTTAAGGAGTTTCATCTTTTCCTTAAAAAAACACCCTTTTACCTAAAATAATTGACTTTTTAAAATAAAAAAGTTTTCAGAGAGTTGAAAAAAAAAAAAAAAACAAATAAAGGGAACGCCCATTTTACTATGGAGCCATGGCCCCGCGTGTACAGAGATGAGTTTGGTATCTAATGAAAGGTGGCGTTGAGAATGTTATGTGTGTGAAATATTTTTTAAATCGTTCATGGGAGAGGGTAGATATTTATGGTTAAAGTTGCCTATCTCAAAATCGAAACTTAAGCTATTTTTTTCAAATAATTGATCGTAGAATTCGTAAAATATAACGTAAAACAATCACATTGATATCAAATGAAAGGTTATTTTTTGTCTATAAAACTGTATCAAAGTAATTTTTTATTTTTAAACAAACTTAGAGAAATTAAGTGCTTACTTCTGAGGAATTAATTTTGTATTCGAGACCTTTGACGCGTAGAAATAGTTTTTTTTTTTGTCATTATTAAATAGCTTTTTTTTAAGTATCATAGGCAAGAAAAAATCATCAGCTTTAAAAAAAAAATAGTTGAAATTTCGATTTTGAGATAGGCAAATTCAACCTCAAATATCTCGACTCTCCCATGAACTATTTTAAAAATATTTCACACACATAACAAGCTCAACGCCACCATTCTTTTGATACCAAACTCATCTCTGTACACGCGGGGCAGAAAATGGGCTATTCCCTTTTTACCTATTACCTCTTATGATACCTGCCTCAAATATGACACAACGTTAAAAAAAAAACACTCTTTTGTCAAAAACATTTTTAAGGACTCAAAAATTTCTTGGTTCCTGTTTCATCATAGTTAGAGAAGGGTTTTGCTTATTTTAATTTGTAATGACTACTTACAAATTTTTAAAATGAAAATGTATTGGAAGATTTAAAACCTTTTAAAACTTTTAAATCCCATAGAACATTCAATGCAGTCAGTCATATGGATTTTATTCAACTTTAATATGTTTTCCATTTGGCCTTTAAATTAATCATCATGTTTCAGGTGTGAAATAATTACCCATTTGTCATAAATGTCACGTATTTCCTATTTTTCGTGAACAAAAAAAAAAAAAGATAAAAATAAAAACAAAAAAATAAATATGTGTATATAAAAATCCCATTAAAATATGAAGCTCTGCAAGGCTCTTCATCATGTTCATACAGGCAATTTATTACTTATATTTATATTTTTTTGTTTTTATATAGGTATATAAATTTTCCAGCTACTCGAGTTGGAAATTTGTCTGCAAGAATAATTACCCTCCCAGGTCATGCATGTTTGGGTGCCATCTGCCATCTTATTTTATGGCCAATGAATTTTTTGGGCAAATTTCACGCATCTTTCAACTTTATGACATTTTGATCCCCAATCATAAATATATGTACCATGTACCTACAACAACAACTTGATTAATGTGTATCAAGTTCGAACATCACATACATGATATATGTATATGTAAGATGCTGATATGATGACATCTGATGATCCTAAATCAACTGTCAAGCCTTCATTTTATCATATACTCTTATTTTCATACATGAACATAAGCATAACTCTCGTATTGAATTGACAGATAATATTCACCAACACGTGTTTATAATATTTTATTATGACATCCTTCATCGTCGTAGTTGTCGTCCTTTTGAATATCATCCTCCAACAGATAATTAATCTTTTGTTTATTTTTTTTTTTATTTTTATATAAGGGGAACAAAAAGTACCTACATATTATACATTGTATAATAATACCTGATTGGATATCCTGCATAGATAATATTTCATTAAAAAAAAATTAATGACTTCCTTCCTTAATACACACAAACACAGACACAAACAAAATTTTTCAGAAAGGACCTTAAAATTTCTACCATTCTCCTTGGAGCTTGCTTGGCAATCATTCTTGTGGAGAAATTAATTTTGTTGGAAATTTTCTTTTAACTTTTTTTTTGTCATGTTTCCTTATTTCAAAATCCAATGTCTTCTATATTCTTATACTTTCGTAATATTGGAACATAAGGTTTAAGATGATTGATTAGCCCAGGGCTGGAAGAGTCTTTGAATGTATATTTTCTTCTTTCTTTATTTTTTGGGTTTTATATAGGTAGAAACTTTTTCTTGATGACAAATTTTGGAAAAGAAATTGGCTTCAAAGTTGACAATCAGTCATCCAGTATTCTAGCTCGAAGCGTGCAAAATGCACAAAAACCAGGAACGTTGTTTGGGGCAATTTTTTAAGTTTTTGTTCTTGTTTATTTTTTCGTTAGATCTCAAAATGATATTCCCCCTCTCAAAGTTTTTTCTAGCTACGGTCATGGTGGTACATTTATTCATTCATTCAAACATTAAAATCCTTCTTTTGGTTCTTTTTATATTACTTTTTTGTCAGCTTGTTTTTTTTTTCATCTTCTAGTATTTGGCAACCTACTTAACAAGTTCTTAGAGAAAAATCTTTTACTTATATTTTTTTTTTGATTATTTTTTATATATTTTTTTTTTCTTGAGAAATTGAAATATTTTATATTTCAAAGATATTAAATTTTGATGTGGTTTTTTTTCTTATTCTACTTCTTCATCTTTTACTTTGAAGAAGTAAAAGTGGTAAGGTTATCAAAAATGCCTAAGGCATAGGTACGACAAACTCATCGTGCAACAAATTTGCAAATATATATTACTCCTTCAGCTATTATATTTACAAAAACATTTTTTTTTTTTGATGTAATAAAATATATATTTGAGAGAAGGAGAAGTTAAATTCGAATTTCTTAAGAAATATGGTTCTTTTGATTTATATCCTTGACATAAATTTTGAAATCAAATTTTCAAGATTGATTTTATGATTTATGTGGGACAATTATTTAGGTTTATATGAATCATGTTTAAATTTTATTCAACTTTAAGAAGATGAAATTTTAAAAAAGATTATGGTGGTGTTGGAACGAAGCTTCATTTTTGGTAGATAGAAGATTATAGAGTCATCTTTTCTTAAGAGATATTGTACTAATTTTTAAAATGAGAGAAGCACTTATAAGCCTAAACTATTTACCTCATAGAGATGATCTGATTATTAACTTCAGCTTATGACACCCTTAAGAATAGAAGAATGTTATTCACTCTATTTGAAAATGCATTTGTTTTACCTATGCGAAATCATAATATAAGAAATTTTTGAGCAGCAATTTCAAATCAGACGAAGAAGCAATTCTGCTGCTTAAATTCGAATGTAGTATCAACTAGTGATGGGAACTATCGAATAAAAACTATCAAACTATCGATAGTTGTAAAATATTCATTCATTCATTTAAATCATTCATTCATTTAGTTACTATTTTCATTCGAATAGTTTTTTTCATTCGATAGTTTTTATTCGATAGTTTTTTTTATTAGATATCTAGTATTTTCATTCGAATAGTTTTCTTAAACGATAGTTCTTTTATTCAAATAGTTTTCTTAATCGATAGTTTTTTCATTCAAATAGATTTCGTAAACGATTGCTTTCTCATTCGAAAATAGTTTTTTTTTGTATTCGATAGTTTATTTGATAGTTTTTATTCGAATGAATAAATGAATGAATGAACTATTCTATAGTTAAAATCATTCAGTTACTTACTATCGATAGTTCAAATCATTCGATAGTTCCCATCACTAGTATCAACAATCTCTACAAATTTGGTGAACTAAAAAGACACTTATTTATTACATTTTTGCAAATTAAATAATTTTTAAACAATGTCAATTGAGCAGACGTTGAAGCCATGATTAAATAATTTTGATGTTAATTATAAACTTAAATTAAAACAAAAATCTCTCCAAAATTTTAGCTTTAAAAAAAAATTAGGATTATTCCAGATTTAACCTGTTAACATAAAAAAAACCATGGTGAACATGAAGAAAAACTACTGTAGATTAAAAAAAAAAATAATTGAAAATCGGTTGAGCCAAGCTGTTATTACCTTCTCAGCTAAGCTTACCTTATTAAATATATAAAAATAAGTGAAAAACTTAAACAATAATATTTTGAATTCAAGGTCAGAAATACTTTTAGTATGTAACAAGAAAATATTTTAAGTACTGTTCTTAATGACTGTGCAGTTTTTTTTTTTTTGCTTCTCAGACATTTTTTTGTATCTAATTAGTAGGCTTGAGACAGAGCTCTTAGTCTCCGTCTTCGTAAGCTTGAAGAAATTATTTTATTTTTACATTTCCTGTAGCTCAACACAGTTGGTTTTTAAGATTTACTGAATACCGAACTTCCACTCTGGTCGTCTGTTTTAGTCTAGCTTTTCTTAATATTGGCTCAAAAAAAAAAAAAACTTTATTGATTTCCCATTTTTTTTTTCATTCAACTACTTCGGTTAGTTTTGGATTGCTATCACGGCCTTGCACCTATTATTCATAACAGGGTTGTACAAATATCAATACAAAAAATGAATTTGAAATTTAAAAAAAATTTTTGATTGTCAATTAAAAAAAAAATATTTATTGCAACTGAAAAAATTCTCATTGGGCACGTTCAGGAAATATTAGGGACTAGATATTTAGGCAACGTCATTTTCTGAACGGAAATTTGAGTAAATTGACTAAATTAGTTTGGATATGATGCTATTGTCAAATTTCGAAATTTATTTAAGAATTTTACTGTTCGTATGGGTAAGACACCAAATTTCACTTAATTGTAATGAATAAATAAAATTAATTATAACCGGTAATGCACTTTTAAGTTGTTTTTCACACAAATAAATTTAATTTTGCTAAATAAATTCTTTAATTAAAAACAATCTGCTGTCATGTTGACAAAAAAAACTTTCCTAGATTTTTAGGGAAAATTTTCTTGCCTAACTTTCCAGTCAGCTTTCCAATAAAATTACCTAAATTGGAAGGATTTTTTTTGACAGCTGACCAATCAGAGACCGAGAAATTACCTAAATATTTAGTCCCTAACGTTTCTGAACCTGCCCATTAAAATAAATATTTGCATTGAAAATAAAATTTTTATTTATTTTTATTAAAAATATTTCGCATTAAAAAAATTATTGCCAGTAAAATATTTTCTACATTAAAAAAATAAATTTAATGTAAAATTTTATTTTCAATGCAAATATTTTTCAGTTGTGATAACATGTTTTTTTAATGCAAAATACTTTTTCTTGCAAAAGAATATTTTTTTTGTGCAAATATTTTTCTATTGCAATACACATTTTTTGATGCATTTTTTTTTGTTTGCAATAATTTTTTAGAAAAACAAAATATATAATATGTAATGTAATATATTCTCAATCTAATGGTATGGATAAAGGTACTCAGATAAATCTACTACAAAGTCTTGTAGATTAAAAAAAAAAAAAAACAAGCAAATTCCTTAAAAATAAAATGCACGACTGGGGTCGCACGTACTTGCTCTTATGCTTAAAGTTACTTCAATAGCTTTTAATTCAAGAAAATTAAGGAAAATTAAAAAAAAAAAAATAAAATCAGTTTTTATAATTAAATAAACACCGTTTTAAATGATTTTTTACAAAAAACCAAGTATGCCATTTTATTTCTTGTATAACAAGCAATATTTAGAAAAAAAAAATTCCGAAATCGTTAGAGCCGTTTTTTAAAAAAATAATTTTTTATATATAAAAATTTTCTGTTATTTAAAAAAAAAAAATTGTTGGTATGCCATTTTGAAGAAATAATTAATTTACACATAAATACGTAATTTAAAAATTTTTCATAAACCCGTTTTCAAAGAATTGATTTTTCAAAAAAATATATTTTGAAAAATTTTTTAAAAATCCAAAAATGTGTTTTTTGAAAATTTTCTAAAATTTTAATATTACTTTTACTTGAACGCTTGTGTATAAAAATTTTCGTTGAAATTGGGTTAGTCTTGTACGAGATATTTATAAATAAAAAAAAAAAACGTTCTATGACAAGTACCGTTAATAACTATACAAAAAATATTTTTTTTATTTCAAAAGTTGGCTCTTATGTGTAATACTATACACAAAAATTTTAATCAAAATCTTTAGAGCCGTTTTTGATAAAAGTTAACTTTTCTATTTCCGTTATATGGCAGGTACCGTTAGTTTTGGTCATACAAAAAAAATTTCAATTTCTCCTCTAGGGAATCACTAAAAACTGCTAACTACCAAGCTTGAAGAAAATCACTCCTTTAGTTTAGGCTGCAGCTTCAGGTACTTACAGACGGACAGACAGACAGACAGAATTGCCGGACCCACTTTTTTGACATTCTCCATCATCGTTATGTCATATAAAATTATTATCTCGAGTTCGATTTTTTTACGAATCCTAAACTTGCCCTATAGTACCTATATATCGCAAGTAAAAATCATTTATAGCTTAGTTAAAACAAACCTATAAAAAAGCTATCAACCTTGTAACTTTTTCACTTTTAATTATCTTGAACTTATTTAACTCCTTTTGGAATTGACCAAATTCACCTTTACCAAACAACACTATCATTAACTTTATCCTTATTTGCAGCAATTAGAATAATGTAACAACGTATATTAAAGTTTCCTAACAATAAGACACCTTCTTTACTTTGTGTTTACCCATTCATCATTCCTAATAAAAAAAATATCAAAATGACATCCCAATTTAATGAAAAATCCTTTATCTTTTTCCAGGTGACAAAAACACAATAAACCCATTGACTGAAAGTGTATGCTTTCCCAAGGATACAAAAGGTAAGTAAGAACAAAAACTCTTCTTACCACTAACTACAAATTATCCATTACAACACGCCAACAAAAATTATTACCAAAGTAAAAATCTCAAACTCTTGCAGACACCTCATAGTTTTTTTTTGGTTTTCAAAAAAATCTACTTATAGATACAAAATTTTTAATTTCGTAAGTAAAACTGTTTGCATCACAGATTTTGCCACATAATACATGAGATTATGGTTTTGGTTCCACTCCACACCATCATCAGCATATTCTATCCAAACAAAATCCTTCTCACACAACAGAACAGAGACACCTCATTCGCGTAGATTAAACACCTCTCCACACTCTTGCAAGGACCTCAAAAAACCCCGTCCGTACCTCGCTCTAACTTGAACTACCGACCCAACAACCGTCCACACCGACACCATCATCATACCGTGTCTCATCTTATTCTCTGCGCATCTGATATTCAAAATGCAAATACAGACGTTGAACTCGGTTTTCTTCAATCATTTAATGGAATTTTGAGACGAGATGTCGACAACGACGATGATGATGATGTTGATGGTGACTAAGTGGAACTGAAAGGGGCCAACTTTGGGGGGGTGGAAGGGGAATATATAGGTATGCCATGACGACGACGATGATGATGGGGATGGATAATATTAACATTGTACTCGAGAGACGAGAAAGAAAATGGGAAAATGGTCGAGTATTTTTCGTTTTGTTTGCTTTTTTTTCATCCAATTTTTGAAGTTATACTTCTTATGGGAGGGTGGGTATGAAAATTTACTTTTTGACAAGAATGTCAAAGGGATTATGACGCGATCACCCTGGGTAGCAGGGCTGTCGTTTCACCTTTAGAGTACGCAGTACTTTAGTATTTAAAAATGCAGTACGCCACACTACGGCAAACATAAAACACACAACACGTAGCAAGTTACATGTTTCATGTGGCAAGTTGTATGTGGCAAGTTGCATGTGGCAAGTTGCATGTGGCAAGTTGTATGTGGCAAGTTGCGTGTGGCAAGTTGCCAGGGTTGCAAAAAGCTAACTTTTCAGCTCAGCTCACAGCTCAGCTCAAATTTGAGCTAGGTACCATAGCTTAGCTCATTTGAGCTAAGCTGAAAGTGAGCTGAGCTGAAAGTGAGCGCCCCAACTTCCAACGCCTATATCTCGGAATTTTGAAAAAAATGAAAAAAATTTGTTTGATGCCAAAAGGTAGCGGGGACTCTAACCTACATTTGGGTACAACTTCCATCCCTGTAGGTACACGCGTTCTCAAACCAGGAGAACTTAAAGGTAAAAAAAAAAGTTAAGCCCGATTCTGAAAAAAAAAGGCATGATGTGGCGGTTTAACATGGAAGGCGATTTTTTAAAAATCTGATAATGTGCAAAGCGTAGGCCCATGACACAAGCTATCATTTGGCACCACTCCCAAAAATTGCTCTCAAGCGGTTTAGCTTCCAGGAGCGTTCAAAGATACGGGGATTTTTCGAAAAAAAAATTTACCCCAACTTTCAAACGCGATTTTCTCGGAATTTTGAAAAAAGTCGTAAAACCGGATTGTACCTGATTTTTTTTATGATTAAAAAAGAAATATTTTACTAAAAAAATAGAAATATATTTACTATTAACCCTAGAAAGATAATCTACGTCTGTGAGACGTATGGCGTGTAAAGAACTGTTTTATCTAATTCAATTCAAATTTCTGGGTTTTTGTTAAATTGATTTCATTTATTATATCACTTCTTTAAAATAATCTAAGTAATGAGTTAAATAAATATGACAAAAAGTGTTAACATAAGACCAAAAATCTTTTTTAGAATCATACGTCTCTGAGACGTATATTATGATTATCTTTCTAGGGTTAAAAAAACCAAGAGAAAGATCACGAAAAATTATCTGTTTTATTTATAAAAATATCCATGTGTTAAAATAATTCCATTAATAACTAGAACCAAACATCTTGAGCTATGGTGTTTTATAAAAGTTTAAAATATCTTCATATTTCATTATACTTTCCAAATAAAAATCAATGTATCCTCTCACAAATCACAGCTCAGCTCAGCTCACTTTACTTTAGCTCACCCAACAGCTCAGCTCAACCATCAGCTCAGCTGACTTTCAGCTCAGCTCAAATGAGCTGAGCTATGGTACATAGCTCAAAAGTCAGCTAGCTCAAAATTTGAGCTGAGCTGTGAGCTGAGCTGAGCTCAGCTCACTTTTGAGCTTTGTAGCAACTCTGCAAGTTCCATATTGCTACTACTAGTGCTGAAGCACACACAATTCTCATAAAATAACCATATCGCACATTTTATGCTCAATTCATTTAGTTTCGTTAAGCGTATACCGTACGTTCTGAACCGCACAACATGTGTAAATTTCACAGCATAGAGGAAGGAATACCTAGAGACGCGACTTCGGTTGGTTTTTCTCTTCCACCCTACAAGCTGCAATGAGAGGAAAAACTCCACAGTGGTTATATGTGGTAGTTTTCCCGTGCATTTTAAATGGCACCAACACATTCAACTGTGGAGTTGAGCTCAAAACAATTAAAAACAATTTAAGTGCTCAGTAGGAAATAAATTCATAAAAAAATAATATAATAAATTCAAAACACGAACCTTTTTTTTTTATTTCTGTACATATTTATTGAAAGGTGGGTGTCTGGAGTGAGCTATTTGAGCTATTCAAGTTCATGTATAAACCAAAATCATGTTTAAATTCAAAATTTGTGAGGACATCTACTGGTGAAAGGAACATTATAGCTTTCACACGTATTCACAGATAGGAAATCAAGAGAAAAATAAGAGAGATGTATACCAATTATCTGAAATTAAATTTGCGGGTGTTTTAGGCAAGGGGGGTACGAGTCGGCTCTCTAGGTATTCCTTCCTCTATGTTTCACAGAATAAATTGAAAACTACATGGACGCAAGGAGGATGAAAGAATTAATTTATTGTTCACTTGATAAAAATGTAAAAAAACGATGTGTGGATTAATTAATTTAATAATAGAAATTAAAAATATCAAATGAAATTCATTTACATATACTGAATGAGAAGTACACAGAGAAAAATAGACCACATAAAATAGAACAAAAACAAGAAGATTTCTCTATGGTTTTCATCCAAGAAGGAAACCTTATTAAAACAATCGGGTTTTCCATATTGTTTTAAAATCTGCAAAAAATAAAAAAAAAGATGACCAGGCTGGGAATCGAACTGGAGACTTCAAATCATTAGTCGCCCACCTTACCACCTGAACCAACCTGCCATGAAAATATTGATCGCGATTTTTGTTCTAGTGCTTAGTTGCAAAAAAAATCAACTTTTCAGTCAAATTTTAATAAGATTTTCTCTATAAAAATAATAAGAAATCTCCTTAAAAAAACCTTATTAATCGTTGATTTTAATAAGATTTCCTTATGAAATGTATGGACGGTAAAGCAATATGGCAATCTGTTAGTTTTTAGCGGGTCATATTTTTCTCTGTGTATAACTTCAGTCGCGTGTACATGTGTACACACACTCTTTTTTTTGTTCGTTTTGTTATTTTTTGATGAAAACCAAACGAATTCGTAATTAAATTTTGAAATTAAAATTTAAAAGGTCAACATAGCCAGAATATTGGTATGGACAAAGCAACCATCATCATCATCGTCATCATCGCACAGACAAACACAAACAAACACAAAAAAATTTGTATTTTCTAACCTTAATATAAAATCAATAGATTCAGGACCTTTTTTCGGAATCAATTTCCGTTGGGTTTATTACCAACAAAATGAAACGAAAAAAATAAAAAATAGTTACCTACTAGATGAAAATGTCTGGAATTTTCGCTTTTAAAAATAGATTTTCGATCTATTTGAACAGAGTGAGAAGGGGAAAAGGGGGAGAGAGAGAATATAAAGTCGAATGTAGAGCATGACCCACTAATTTATTCATTACAATTCTGCCACTCAAAGTGAGCACGTGTAAGGTTAAAGGACGACGAGATGAGGCTATAATGTATTTTTAGTAACATTTTTTTTTTTTTTTTGTATATTTTATTTTACCTTTATACCTTTAGCATAAAGTAGGTTCTTCTACCTCACCAAGAAAGTTCATCTTATTTCTAGAGCTTATTTAATATTCTCTGAGAGAAAAGTCTGCGTTAAGACGCCCGCCAACCGACATCGTCGTTGCCACAATTCAAAAGAGGATTTGTGGTTAAGGTTTGAAAATAGTTAAAGATACTTACTTTTCTTTTAGAAGATACACACGTCTGCTGTTTATTGGCGCTCTGTGCTGTAGCTAGAATAACAAATGAAGATGAATTTACGAAGATGTAGCTACCTAAAAGTATATTTATGTATGTTTTTAAAGAAGCGATAAGTTGAATAAAAAAAAAAGTTTATGAATGATGTTAAAAAGACTTTGTAGGTACATTGATGCATACTTAAAAACTGTACATAATGTATTTAAATTATTTAATTTTATTTAAATATCGTTTAGTTAAAATAATGCTTAAAAAATTTTGGTTTTTTTTTTAATTTGGGGAAAAAAAATCGAACTCGATATAACAATTAAAAAACGATGATACAGAATGTGAACAAAGTGGGTCTTGCAATTATGTAAGTCAGTCTTTATCTATCATGAGCTAAAGACTAAACTACATATTCGATTTTCTTCAAACTCAGTAGTAATGAATTTTCTGCGATTTCCTTGAACGAACTTTTTTCCTTGAGTGACTTGTTGCAAAAAAGAAGTTAAATGATTTAGATGTAACATTTTGAGAATAATGTGGCAAATAAGGTCGAACTTTTGAAGTAAACAAATATTTTTGAAGTAAAAACTTCTTTAGTATCGTAGTGATTTGAAACAAGATGAAACGAAAACGCGACACGAACATTCAACTTGTTATAACTTTTTTGTTTTAATAGAAAGATGAATTAAATTTGTACTATAGATAGGTAATTAAAATAAACTATAATTGTACAAAATTTCAATTAATTTCATATTCAAAATTCTGAGATAAAGGTAAAAATATGTTCTTTTTCTACACACGTTATATCTTTTGATCTAGTGCACATACAAATTTGATTTAACTTTAGTACGCATGCTGATAACATAACCTTTTATTTGATATACCACACATAACGGTACGTGCTCTACAAGTTACACAATCTTAAATTGAAAAAATTGAAAAATACCTCAAAACACCTGTAGAGATCTGTTGCCGATGACCAGCCACCAGTTTAGGAAGTACCGTAATCTCAGTTTCAAAATTCGACATAGTTGGCTTTAAAAAAATCTTACTTTTTTTGTAGGCATGGTAGAAATATGATTGATACGTCATATAAAAAGTGAAATAAGCTTTCACATGATATAAAATTTATCATAGGTTGTCATTTAAAAAAATAGATTTAGAGAGAAAAAGGATTGATTTTTGTACTTTTTTAAAAAAAATTGAATGGGTTCAAAAATTTCTAGCTCCTTTTGTAGATGTTGTTTAGACATGGTCGATATAAATATTTTGAGCTTTCGGGTGATATAAAATTTATTATAGGTGGGTGGATTTAAATTTGATAGAATAAAAAAAGGTAGACTTTTTTGTTTTTTTTTTTTTTTGCAAGAAAAATGATTTTTTAAGGTTTCACGTGTGAATAACACACATGATTTTTTTTTTTTTTTTTGAAATGTAATTAACGGTATTCTCATAGAAATGTCTTCATAACTTGTAAACGATTCAATTGCTTTTGTAATCGTGAATTGAAAAATAAGCAAAGTTTTCGAAATTATTATTTTTTTTTTGAAAAATCAATTTTTTGATAATGGTTTAGTTAAATCTCTTTCAAATTAGATTTTAGGTTTTGATTAACATTTTCTTAAAAATTGGATATCCACTTTTTTTGTTTTGAAAAATGTTAGCAACATTTTGTCCAAATCAAATGGGGTCCAAAACGTTTGAAATGGTGTGTGAGTAGTTTTTAAATAAAAAAAATTTCAATTTCTTATGAAATAACATAAAAATCACATCATAATTATTTAAAAAAAAAAAAATTACCATTAGAGCTACTTTTTCAGTTATAACAAGAACGTGCCACCCAGTCGTGTATTTTATTACAGTAGGTACTGAAGTATAAAGGTATTGTTTAAAAATTATTTTTTTTTAAACCGTAATTAATTGTTTTTTTGGGTATGTTTTTGAAAAATCTCGAAAAAAAAAACATTCCAAGACTGACTAATACTTTAATTCTATAATTTGTTTGCATGTTAGTACTTGACTTGTCACAATATTCTTAAAACCAAACAATTTTCATCTAAGCTGTGGTAGAAAATCGCATTGTGTAAAACTTTTATTTATACCTACTTTTTTTCGTAATAGTGATTAGGGAAGTACGTCTTTTACAACTGGTACCTGCTAAGATCGTTATAATACAAGAATGTATATTTTATAATGCATGTATTATGTATGTTTTATTATTCTTCATAAGATCATTTTTCACTGAAATACAACCTATTGAAAACCACTAAATAAATCAAAAACATTTTTTAGGTATAGGTACTGTATATAAAAAAGTACGTATACGCCACAGTGGACATTTTATTTGTACTATGTATTAGCTTAGCTTTAAGTTTCTTCTTAGCAAAATGTTTTTTATTCAAAAAATATTATAGCAATATGTTTATAGACTGAAAAAAGAAGTATGGTCAACTTTAATTTAATAGGTAGATGGTAAAACACCATTCTTGTTATTTAGTGTATTAGTATCGATCTCCAAATTTTGCGTTCGTTCACACTAACTTGGTAGAAAAATTAATTTTAAACTTTCTAAAATTGTAAAATTCATTGTGTGTACTTCATTGGATTCAGTGATTGGTTTTACAATGAGCGTTTTGAGCAATCCAGGCCAATTTAAGTAGGTACATAGCTGTTTTTACTTGCTCTATAGGGCAAGTGTTGGTTTCGTGTAGAAAAAAAATTTTGAGGTTTTAATCAAAACAAACATTACAATTATAGAGAAGATCAAAAAAAGTGGGTTTTCTGTACGTTTGGTCTGTGGTTTGGTCTGTACGTCCGTGCGTCTGTGCGTCTGTGCGTCCATCTGTACATCGAGCTAGGACCTAAACGGATGGATGGATTTGCTTGAAACTTGGTACAGATGCTTTTCACGTTATTCCCTAGATCAGTTTTTTTTTATTTTTTTAATATCTCCTTTTTAACGCATATCTCCCATAGGTATAACGTTTTTGAGGTATTGCAATTTTCTCTAAAACGGCTCTAACGATTTTGATTAAATTTGGTACACGTAATAGATGTATTGATTCTAACAAAAACTGCGTTTTTAATTTTTCTCAAAAAATGCGGAGAACGGAAATATGGCGTTGCCGTTTTTAAAAAATTGACATATTTTTTAAGTTCATATATTTCATCAAAGCATAAGTAAATTTTATTAAAAACTTACAGTTATCATTTTGAAGTTTAAAATGTAAAAAAAAAATATTTTTAAAAACATTTTTGAAAAAAAAAATTCTTTAATTTAATTTTTTTTCGATTTTTGTTTTTTTGATTTTTTTTTTTCGCTACACTAAAAAAATATTTTAAATTTCCAGTAGATATTTAAGATAAAGATACTGTGAACTACAAGAGCACGACCCAGTCGTGCATTTTATTTTTTGTGCGAAAAAATATTCGCGTGCTAAAACTGTGGCCAAAAAGTTTTGTATGTCAACATAAAGAAGCTAAAAAAAAAAATAGCGCATGTGAAAAGGTTTAACAATATTGGTGAAAATGAATTTAAAAGATTTTGTGATACTTTAAATTGTTTTATATGTATACGATTAAAAGTTCTTAATTCTTAAAAACTTCATTAATACAGCCTTTGGAATAAAGTCTTTTTCAAAACAAAAATTATTAGTTTTTAATATTGCGATTTTATTACACAGTTTTTTAACAATTTTTTTTTTATTAATTTCAAATAAAAAAACATTCAAATGTAATTAAAAGTATTAAAATATAAGAAAATTTGAATTAAGAACTAATTCCTTTGCACAAAAGTTATAACTTTATCTGGTTACTCGTAGGTACAAGAAAATCAAATTTTATCAAACTGTATTAAAAACGATTTCACTTCACATAGTTTCTAAAAAAATAAAAAATAAAAGAGATAACATTTATGATGAATATATAATCACTTCCAGAAAAAGAAAGAAATACCATTATAATAAACTGAAAATTTAAATTTAGGAATACGTCCTTGATTTTTAATACAAAAATAATCAAATTTCAATAAATTTTTTACTTCACTAAAAATGTATACAATCAAAGCATTAAATTTAAATAAAATTTTGGTGTGTCCTCATATGAAACCCAAATTTTCGAAGAATCTAGACCAAAATTTTAACAGTGTATGTTCATTATCAAAGAAAAAAAAACAAAAGAAAAAACAAAACAAAAAAATTAATAAAAAAATAAAAACAAAACGGAAAGAAATTTTGTTTAACCTTATAGAGGCCCAATTCAAACGGGTATAACATGTTTCATTAATTTATGCAATCGTTTTATATTTTTAATTATCAATTTGGCTAATTTTAAAATTTATATTTATCTTTAACAAACGTCCCTTTAAGAGTGATTTATAGCAAAAATTCAAGCCCTTATAACATACATCCCTTTTTTTCATCATGCTGGGTTTTTCTCTTCTATTTATTGTTTGCCTACATTATTGCGCTTTAGTAAATATTTTTTCTACAAAAATAAATATGTGTCTTCATTTATTCAATGCCACAAACAGAAAAAGGACACAATTCAACATCAAGAAAAACAATAAAACATTAGAAGCTTTTAGTCCTGTGATGGAAAGAACATACACGAATATGATATAAATAATGCATCCAAACAACCACAACGAAAAAACGCATCTATCATGACTCTATTTTGTCTATATGTGTATGTGAAAAAAAGGAAGATTGATGTGATAATGTATCTTAAAGCTGTTGTGGACATGTTTAACTCAAAAATATTATATACAAGTATAACACCATCATAATCCTTAACAAAGTCTCTATTACTTTCTTGCATCTGTCGAATGCACAAGCATATACTTATATATTTACATATATAAATAATCTACACAACAACAAAAAAAAAAGTTGTAAAAAAAAGTAGAAAATTAAATCCCATTCCATTTCGTTGTGCAATTTGTCATTTATTATCTCTATGCGCTCAATAGGAATCTAACAGGCTTTTATGTCTCCATATCAATGTATGTGTGTCTTTGTTTGTTTGTGGTTAGCACCGTGATGAATTTGATGAATGTTATATCCTCCCATTTCGATTCACCACTTATGAGTTTTCTACTACCACTTCCACCTACTCCAACTCTGCCGCCCTCTAACATACTCCTCATCATCCAAGGATCCATCACAAGCTTTACTAACAGAGGATACCGCATTATTTATGCTCTCACGATGACGATGAGTGTGTAAATAGCAAAAGGGTTGTGTTTTGTTTGTTACTAGAGAGTCCCTACTACAGAGTGTGTGTACCACTGTTGTAACCATAGTCAGTTCATTACTTCATTACATCGTAAACAAGGACGAGTAGGAAGGAGTAGGTACATATGGTAGAGGAATAAATGCTGTTGTTGATGTTTACCATGCTCCATGTTGTTGCTCTTGTTATTGTTATTCTGCTATCCTGCATAAATAACTCTTTTCTTTTTCTGTTTTTTTTTTTTTTTCTCATAAATAAATATTAATGAAAAATTGAAATATTACTGTAGACTGTAAGGTAAAAAACAATAATTTTTCATTTTTTTTTTTTTTTTCAAAAGTAAAGCATAGATTTAAGCCACGTGCCATTAAGAGGGGTTAAGGATAAGGACTATGAATGAATTAGTTGAAAATTTGAAAAAAAGAAAATTGTATTTGAAAAATCAATCAATTTGCTTAATAACATACCTACATTGGATTTAGTCCTTGACATCTTATAAAGTGGTGTTGACTCGAGTTGTATTTGAGGAAAAATAATCATTTTCTGTTTAACAATAAAATATAAGACATACTTACGAAGAAAGCTGTTTTAAAAAACAGTAGCCTTAGAGCCTAGTGAAAAGGAAAAAAAATAAATATAATGCATCATTCTCACTGACAAGTCCGCTACAAAGCTATAATTTTGTTTAATTTAACTTCAAGCAGACAATCATAAATTAAAAAATAAAAAATAGTCATAAATACAAAAGTTATATTTGTTTTACAATTCATTTTATATGGAATAAGAGTAATGAAAATCTTACCACTTCTTAAAAATAAACTGAAGACATCAGAAGAAGAAGGGGTTAAGTGCCAAATTTGTAGTTTTGAGTAATCGCGTCATTTAAAGTTTTTATGGTTTACAACTTTTTGTATGGAAATGAGACAGTTTTAGAAAAAAGATCTAAAGATAATAAAAGATAACTTCTAAACTAATGACGCGAGATGAATTCCGATAATGCAAAAATTTAAGTTGTCATTTGACCCTTTTATCCGCTGGAAAAAATAAAAACATTTAAAAATGTCTTCTTTTAATGTCTTCTATTGTAATTATTTTTATTGTTTAATGTTTAGGTATTTTGGCTAAAACTAATAAACCAGACTCTTTTTTATCTTTTTCTCGGCGATGTTATGATTTCGATATCGAGGGGATGAGGCCAACTGAATGCGCTGATCTTTTTGCATTTTCTTGTTAATTAAATTAAACGGATTTCTCGTGGTTATTAGCCAAGATGACTTCGGTCTTAAATAAAGGGGAACAATCTTTTTAATTTCAAGAATGCACACATTTAAAGGAAATCTACTAAATTTAAGCGGAAAATCATATTATTTTCATGTAGAAACATATTAATTAAAAAAAAAAAAATTACATACACTGGAGATCAGACCTACTAACTTTTGGGTCACTATAGGCTAGTGCTTTACCATCAGCCTATCTCACTGTTGGAAATAACTATGATTAACTGCAACTTAAGCTAAAAACTGACTATAATTTTGTATATTTTAGTTTTTTGTCGGTTTTTTTTTTTATTGAAAATTCACATTAAAATTAAATGAATAACCTTAAAATTAACGGAATTAAAGCTTGTTTCAGTTATTTTAAGCGAAAACCGTATTGTTTTAAGAGAGAGGTCCTTTTTTTTCTCCGTGTATCTTTCATCTTACTTTGTGTAAAAAAACGAAAAATATTTATACGATAAAAAAGTCTTCCAAGAAAGCATTATTTTAAAGGTGTTTGAGTCAACTGTACTGCCAGTAGATGAGCATTTCTGTCTAAAATTGAAATAATATGTTTTAGTTTAAAAATATCTCTAGTCAATTATTCTGACCCCATTATTTTTTTACTGTGTTAATAGTACTTTAATATTTGAAATTTTAAGGTATTTTTTTTTTTAATTTTACGTGTCTTCAATGTCACACCCGTAACAAAAATGTGTCACACCTTTTACATTTTTGAATTATTATAAGAGTTTAATTTTTCACAATTTTTTTGAAATATTATTAATATATCCTTTTTTCTGAGGGAAACTTTATTGAAAATTAAATACATTTTTATGAAAAAAAAAATAACAAAAACTAAACTTTATTTTTTTTTTAGTCCACTTTTCATTGATTTTTTTTCCTGTCATAGTGGTTAGTGTTTACATATTATAGAGCGGGCGGCCACTGCAGAAACGCTCAACTCATCGGGCTAAAGAAAATTTCAAATGGGAAGTGAAAGAGGGCTATTAGTAGTTACGAAAACCACTGGTCTTCTCATCCGCATCCTGGCACGATTGGCGTGGTAAAGTGCATTGTGCATCTCATAGAGTTGAAAGAAAATATTGGTGTCAAATTAAAGGTGATCAGCTATCAAAATTCTTCCGGTTGAAAATCTGGCCCGTTTTAAGGTTAGAAGCGCTAAACAAAAGTTTTTGGCTGAAGTCCTGTTTTTGGTGGTGTTCGTGGATGAGTTAAGGAGTTTTGTTTGTATCAAATCAAAGGTAAAACGAAGCACTTTCCTGGCATTGGAGTTTTATAAGCCATTTGTTGATAGTTTATTTTTTATCTATACAAAGTATTTGTAAAATTATTAAAATATATGGCAAAATTATACAAAAGGTGCGATGCAAATGTTTTATTATAGACATTAAAGAATCAGTGATGTCAAAATTAAGGTAATAACATATTCTTTCAAAATTTAGAGGTCTGTAGGATCAAATCTTGACATTTTACACCCCAGCCTGGGAACATTAGAAATGAAAAACGCTCCTAACCTTAACAGGCTGCATGACCTTATCTCGAATTTCTGACTTTGAAGACCTCTGGTTTTCAAAAGGAGACATTATTAACTTTAATTTGAAATTGAATTCGCCTTTTAATTCGATAAGTTCAAAGGGGCGGAGCGTATTATTTGAGACTTTTTCCTGAATTATTCGTAGTTTTGCATATACTTTGGGTCATTGTTAAGAATCTATCAAACTTTTTACAAAACACCGTTTTGAATTTAAATGCTAATGACTCTTATTTTTATTTTATAGTGAAAAAGTTCTATAACTCATCGACCAACTTACGAAAAAATAAGACTTAATGAAAAACCTCACTTTCATCGCTTCTAACCTTAAAACGGACTGCATGAAAAAACCTGAAAGACCTCTGAATTTTGATACCTGACAATATCACCTTAAATTTGACACCAATATTGTCTTTTAACTCTATGAGATGCACAATGCACTTTACCACGCCAATCGTGCCAGGATGCGGAATTGCGGACGGAAAGACCTGTGGTTTTCGCAACTACTAATAGCCCTCATTCGCTTCCCATTTGAAATTTTCTTTAGCTCGATGAGTTGAACGTTTTTGCAGTGGCCGCCGGGTCTATTACCTTTAACCTTGTAAAAATTTGTTTATTTTATTTCCATGGCATGGCATTTAGCGGATTTTGTTTTGTAGTCACTGGGGTGTATACGTGCTTTTTTGCAAAACCTTTTTTGCGTAGTAAGATTATATGCATTTAGTCTCTACTTAAAACTGTAGGACCACAAATTGCACTAACTTTTTGTTATAGTTATAGTTCAGCTAAGTCAAAATTTAACGACTCCCAAAATGTATACCTTTCGGAGCCCGGTCTGATCTCTAAGAAATTTAGAACTTGAAATTTTTGTTACAAATGAACATTAAAATTCGCATAAAATGGCCACAAAATGGGTCGGAACTGTCTCTAGCTATACGCAATGCCTGTTCAAAGTCTCAAAATCGTCAAAAAGTACATTATGTTATAAAAAATCACATTTCAGTCACTTTGGAAGCATTTCGTTGTCACATTTGCTTAATTTTAAGACTCATGGTACGGGTTACTATAGTAGGTTCACAAAAGAAAACTTGTGGAACAACACTAGCCATCAAAAAATGTTAGGTCGTGTTTATTGTAAATTGATTAAAAAAGGCTATGCTAAGAAAAGTTATAAGAATAACTTAAAATTTTCCAGCAAAAAAGTATATTTTCAAACTTCACTAAATAAAATGCAATTTAATTTGATCATCCAATTAAGCAATTCTACAGTTCTTCAATATCATCATCAGTTAAATAGAAATCCTTAATAGATTTTCTACAATTAGCTTTTTTTCTTTAATTATAAAAGTTTTTTGTCTTTATAGCATTCCTTTTTTTGTTTTGTCTTTCTAATTACAACTATTTAATCTTTTTCAATCTCGCCATACGCTCAAAACAAAAGGTTTTTACCACTAAGAGTGGTAATGAAAAAAAATATATAAAAAAAACAAAGACAAAAACTACTCAAGTCATAGATGTGAATGGAAAAAAAAATAAAACACTGCAAACTTGGCATTTGCACCTTTTTCGCAAATGCCCATCTTAGTATTGGCTTAAAGCGGATCAGGCAGAAAAAGTTCCTCGTGCAGAATAGCTACTTTCTTTTCTTATTTATAAACTTCTTTTTATTTTTTTTTTTTTATTTTTCTTTGGTCAAAGGACGTTGTTGATGAAGATGATGTGATATATATTTATTTATATAAAGAGAGAGAGAAAAGAAACTGGTAGGAAAAAGAGAATTTTTCATTGGATTCTTTTTAGCATCCTCTTGGTCTTGACTATGAGAATAAGAAGAAGAAATATAACAAAGTTAAATTCCTACTTTATTGTTAAACTAACTTTTCCACTCTTATTTTGGACTACAACGACGACAACGAGTAAGACTACGACAACAACGACACAAAGCGAAACAAGAGGCAAAAGTTTTTGGTATTCCTAAAGCCTCCTCCGGAACACTTTTATCTCTCGCTCTCTCTGTTTTTCGTCTTTCAATTCACAAGGAATCCAATTCCGGACACAATAAGTGCCACAAAGACGTTCATTTTAGATACAAAACAAAAAACAAAAAAACAACGACATAGCTGCGTATATGTGTTTTGAAAGACGAAAATAAAAAAAAATTAAAATAATGAAAAAAGATGTCCTGTATAAGGATCTAGATATGGTGAAGAATTTCTCTTTCTGTCGTTTTATCAAAAGTATACTCAACTGCTGTGTAATTACTTTGGGAGGAGTTTTGAAGTTTTGGATATTATAAACCGCTACCAGCTTACAATTAACCTAATTGATCTCCCACGTCCTTAAAGGGTTATATAGACGCTCATTCTTACATCCCCCGCCGTGAGACAAGTGTAAAAGTTTGATGTTGCAAGTGCATGTAACAGATTGTTTAAGCTTAAAACTGGCTTTCCAGTCCGCCAGGAGGGTTAACTTAAGTTACAAGGTGAGAATTTGTTTTTTTTTTTTTCCGTTCTTCAAGAATTTCCTTACAACTATGCTCGCTCTCTAAAACAACTGAGCACAAATTTCTATACCAACTTTTTAATGGTATTTCCTTTGGGGGACTCCTTGATGTGGTATAGGTTTTTGTGAAAGAACATCCTTTTTGTCCTTTCTTGAGGAGAAGATGGAACAAAAACAAAATAATAAAACTCCAGTTGCCAGTGGCGATTGAAAAAAAGGGAATATTGCTTCAGCTTTATTTTTTGTTTCAATTTTTTTTTTTTTTTTTTTGTTCCCAGTTGGGCTTCCTTTTCGTCCTGTTTATTTTGAAAGTGCTGGTGTAGAACAAAAAGTTTGTTTTTCCTGTTTTTCTTTCTATTCGGGGTTTTCTTCTTTTATTTTTTTTTTTTTTTTATTTTTTTCTTCCTGTTTTGCATTTTACGCTAATGTTCTTTTGTTTTGTTTCAATTTTTATTGCCACCCCAACAATTACCACAAAATGGCGTCGTCGTCGTCGTCATAGTCCAAGCTCCAAAACGGAAGACAGGATGGCGACGAAAAAAACAATTTTTTTTTTTTCTCATTTTTACATTTTCTTGCGTCTTTTTTTAGAATTTTTGTTTTCCTCTGCTCTTTTTTTGAGGGAAAAAATTTCCATGAATTTTTATAACATAAAATTGGTTGATGGAGGATACAAACATACCTTCTCATATAGATTTCTATTTTATACACAAAACTTGCTAACATATACAAATAGCTATATAGAGGATATAGGTTTGGTATCGGAAATAGGATGTTTTTAATAGAAGCAAAAATAGAGAAGGTTGGGTTTTGGATAGAGAGAGTATAACTTTCGATTGTAAGGGTATACATTTAATGGGCGAAATGGGGGAAATTACTTTTTCTATGTTGCAACACAGCGTAAAAGTCGTTTGAATTTTCTTATTTTTTTTTTATTTTCATTCTTTATATTTTTACAAGAGGAAGTAATTAAATTCAGGGAGATGGTGGAGGGTGTGGGGGTGTGTTTTGATTTTTATTTTTATCAGAAAATTTATATAGTTCAAAAAAGTGAAGGAGGATGAGGTTTAGAGAAGAAAAGGAAAATAAGAGAAAAATAAAATTGAATTTTATTACACTTTAGTTAAAAAAGTGTATGAGGAGGTACCCAATGTCATGTCTCTTTTAATGGAGGTTTGTTTTTGAACAAAAAAAAAATTATGCTGAAGAATGTTTGTTTGCTTTTGAATTAATTGTTGTTGATTACAAAAAAGAAATTAATAATAATTAAATTTTAAATGGGGAATGAGATGATGATTGAAATGTTTTTTTTTCATAATAGGGGGAAGTGGTCACCCTTCGTACACGGTCACCCTTCGTACAGTGAGCATAAAACAAAAACTAAACGGTATTCAAACACGTGCTTACTAGTGTGCATAGACATAGTAGGTGCCGAGCTGCTAGATAAATTTTGAATCCTAAGTGCAACGAATTCGGTCGCCACAAGACTTTTAGTGTTTTTTAGTGCTCTGAGTAATTTTTTTATGTACATTTGATGTCATGTTGTGTTTAAGTTAAGTATATTTTTGGCTAAACAGTAATGAAGAATTGTTGATTAAAGTGTTAAATTTGTGTTTTAATTATAAATATTGCAAAATCTCAGTACATTTTTTCAAAAATCGATTTTTCTGCATTATGTACAGCTTGGGGAGCTTTCGTACAGTCAAACATGGGGCACATTCGTACGCATACGTATGCCCGCCAGTAAATTTTCTTGAGCAGATAACAATCAAAACACAAAGATACAGTTTTATGAAATGAAATTTAAACCTCTATAATAAGTTTTTCGCATTCTATAGTAAATTAAGGTTGGTATTTTTATATATCTAAATAATAATTTGTTTCAGAATCGTCGAATCGCGAAAAATTAAGTTTTTTATTTGTTTTTGTTTTTTTCTGAGTCAAGTTCAATTAATTAATAAATTAATAAGTAATTAAATGTTTTAAAACTCATATTTGGCATTTGACAAATCAAAAGTTAGTCAAATTAACGTTTTAAATATCCTGTTTGAATGTACCCCATGTGCTGTACGAAGGTACCCCACGGGTGGGGAGGATTCGTACAAAAATCTAATCCCAGTAAAATGGCTATAACTATTTAAGCCTTTGACTTAGAAGTGTCAAATTTTTTTGTAAAGTGTAATAATATACATATTACAAATAAAGTCTATTTTCTCGAAGCTGGAGTGAGTAAATAAATAACTAAAAAAAAATAAGTAAAAACTGTACGAAGGGTGACCACTTCCCCCTAAAAATAAAATTTGATTAGAAAAAAAAGAAAAATAGAAATAATTTTTAATTAAAGAGAAAGTTTATGAACTAGGACATTTTTATATTTGAAGACAATTTGCAATTTTAGAAATGGTATACTCTTACCTTTGATATCTAGGAACAATTTATTGTTTAGTAGTATAAAGATGATTGAGGACATGTAGAAAGTGGGTCTTTGATGATGGATTTTACCATTTTGATTAAAAATTGTTGTGACATTATTAAAATGAAGTTCTATTTACCTATTTCAAACTTACTTGCAAGTTTAATTGAAATAACTATTTCTCAAAGAAAAAAATTAAAATTAATATTTAAGAGTACTCATTGCTAACCTTCAGCCTATTTGACTCTTTTATCTTTTCTGTGTACATAGTAAAATTTTCAAAAAAATTAGAGTCTCAAACCATGTTTGTGTTGGATATTTTTTAAAAGATATTGCTTTTCAAATGTTGTTGTTGTTATCTACTGTTTTTAGGACAGTAATAAATTTTTCCCTTCAAGGGGTGATTTTATTACAAGTTTTATGTTGACTCCTCTGATTTTCCGACTTATGTCTTTAAGGCTCAAAGACGCACTAAAAAAGATTTCATCAAATAACTCAGGACTATTTAATTTTCCAAACAAATATTTTTTTGCAAAGCATTTAATTTTTTGATCAAAACTACGTCAGATAAAAATGGTACAGAAGTAGAATTCGGCATGACGTTAAATTTGTAATGAAAATGAGGAATCGGAATAATTTTTACGATGACTTGAGCTGTGTTCAAATTATATCAATTTATAGAATCCGACTGTGATTCAATGGTACAGACCAGCGACTTTGAAAAACCTTACAAGAATAAATCTTGCTGAGTCAAATCACACTCGTTGGTGGCCATTTTTTCATATAACCTTAGCAGAATATACATCTCACCTGTGTTACACATAGCACCGGCCTTGCTTCTGGAGTCAGATAGCGTTTGAACAGAAGAGATCGGTTATTTTCATTCCGAAAATTTTGGCTTTGACATTGACAGCCTTATCAAAGTTGTGTAAGTGACTTATGGCTTATGATCTTCAGTACCACCTTTGGTTTGCGAAATTATCTCAGACACATCGTATTCTTTGCTGATCTGTAAGGTGTTGAGTGAAACGAGGTACGAACGGATCAGCAGGGTGACTCTGGGTCTAGTAAGTTCTTTGATTTTTTTACTCACCAGCCTAAGTGTTGTAAATGACAAAGCAGTTTGAAGCCATGGTAAAATCAGTATGTTTGAATCCTTGAAGGCTAGTGAGTGTAAAAAAGAGTGACCAAGGCCAGCGCTACACGATAGTCTCGTTAATTTACCTATCAAGATTCCGGAAGTTTTAAAAATTTCCAGTGATCTTATTTTAGCTTACGATTTGGTAAGTGTATCCAAATTTTGATCCCTGCTGGCCAAGTCATCCACTGAAGTGAGGCTATTAATATATTCTTTTTAGGAAAACACTTTCTTATATGATGATCTTTTGGAAGAACTTATTTAGGCTTTTTGAGGTTAAATAGAGTTCAGGGAAAATATGCTTATATAGCATATGGAACGATTTTTGAGAACGATCCGAAAACAGTAGGTAAATGAGTTAAAAGTTCTGTTTTTTTTTCTAGAATGGAGCTAGCATTCTAGAAAAACAAAACAGCACTTCAACCACTTATTCTTGAAAATTACTGACCCAAATCCACCTTTTACTTCTAAAACCTGACATTAACATTCCGAAAACAGAATTCGGCTTGATGAATATACATTGTTTTGACATCGTTGAACCTTATCGTCCCAACATTTGAAGTCCTGAAAACTCAAACCAACTTAAAATTTAAATTTAAATTTTCATTCCATAATCAAGATTCTAATTAGAACTAATTTTTAACTCCCCCAATTGACTTTATAAGATTCTAACAATAAACTCTAAATGTGTGAATTTCATTTTAAAACTGCTGAATCATTAAAAATCCATCATCATTCTTCGTTGCAGTAATTATTATAACAAAAAAAAAATTATGACAGCACTTGTCACTGAATTAAATTCTCTTTAATAGTTCCCCCGCATACAAAATCACCATTCAACCCAACCAACACAGCAAAAGTACCGCATAGAGCACCCATCCAGCAATAAAAACAGAAATGTCCCATGTAAATGCTTTTTAATTGTTATACTTTTGTGAAATGTTGGGGAAACAAAATTGACTTTAGAGAGGGAGAGAGAAAGTACTTATTCCCAGCAACAGATTGCTCTTTATTATAATTTTTTTTTTCATTTTCAGCTTAAAATAGTATTTAGATTTATGCAACATCCTTGTGTGTTTTTAATCTTAAATTAACTGCACTGCAAAACATGAAATTTTGTATGTATCTCTTATTGGCCTTTTTTGTGTGTGTGTATTTGATTGTGTAAGTGAACAATCAAAAATTGGTTCAATTCGTTTGAAAGCTTCAAGGTAATAAAATTTCTCAGCAAACCAGAGGAGAATGCACCAGTTGAGCCCAAAATGAGGATGTCGAGAAGGAGAATTTCACCAGAATCAGAGATGTTCTGTCAATCAATGTGACCAGACTATCATTTTTTTTTTTTACAAAAGTGATACCAATCTACTCAAAAAGTTGAAAGCAAGTCACCAATTGTTCTGTGGAAATAATTAAAATTAAGGTCTGATAGGCAGAATTAAAATGAGATAGATTTTTCAAAACTGAAACCTTTAATAGTGCCTTGGATATCCAAAACCTCGTGCCTCAAACAAATTTTTTTGTTAAAAGTCCTCAACTTGACACGATTTTAAGTCCTTGAGACTTCATCGCCATTAAATTTCAAGGTTTTTCAGGAATTTTTCAACAATTTTGAAAAAAAAACATCCGTTGGTAACCCTGTCAGACACATCAAATCTCACTTGCTCCTAGAGCCCCATTAAACTATCCGAACGACCCAATATATGAGAAGCAGTAGCTTTTCAAAATGGCATAATAGTGCGACAGAGGACACACAGAGGAAGCCATATCGTTTAGTATCACCACGACTATAGGTAGTGCAATCGGCAGGATCATGGTAACGTTATACGATGCTTAAAGTAGGCTATGTTATGCTCGACCAATCCTTAATAATGATTTTGCGGATGGGCTCATAAAATCTGGAATGCCTTTTTTTTAGTGTTCGCCTTTTCTGTTATAAAAGGTAGGTACCATAGAGAGAGAGAGCTTGGGTCCATTGAGAGTGTAAAAGTGCACGTAATCCCGAACGGAAGGACTTTGGGTATACGAACGAATATAGTGCCATTTTGAGTTGAAAGGTCGACAATTAATTTTGACCACGTGTGTAAATGTGTGTGTGTGTGTGTATGTGTCAGGGAAGAAACATTCAATCTTTTCAATTGCTATTGGATAGTAAATGTATGATGTTTGTTTGTATGAGAAAAAAAAGACCAAAAAAAAATCTGGTGAAGGGTATACGAAAAACTTTAAAGTTCTATATTACATTGGAGACATCGTAAAACTCATCGACATTGATATAGAGGGAGAGAGAAAGTACATGGTTGAGCTCATAAATTTCACACAACACCAATTAATTGAACCCCCATTTGCGAAAGGATTCTCCTTTTTCCTCTTCTGCTACTGTATGTTGGTGTGAATTGTACGAACCTAGACTATTTATAGGAACAGGGAGGCTATATAAGGTTGAATGGAGTTTATTATTCTTCGTATATTTGATTCCTTTTCAGGGATTCTTTTTTTTTCTCGTTGGTTGGTATATAAATGAAGAGAAAGAGTCCTCCGGGTTTTCTATACCTTTTGCTTTTACCGGTCGGATGTTGGTTTAATGGAGTTTGGGAACACCAGGTAATAAGGTGACTCTGATCTGAACTAAAGGTAGATTGTTGCTGTTCTTCTTGTTGTTGTTAGTGTACAACACACACAAGTTTTTTGTATCGATTTTTTGCTTGTGTGTAAAGTAATGACCGTATAACTAAATAACGCTTCGTTAGGCACGCATTTAATTGGGATGGAAATTGTTACATCGATTTATGTATGTATCAACAACAAAATGGAAGGAAACTCTTTTGATTGAGGTTTCAGGTGTGTGTAACAAGTGACAGATCCAATCATGCCTTTTCCAATATCAACCTATCAAAAAAAAAAAAAAACTGAAGTTGATGAGGAGGAAAGGAATATTGTGCGTGTGGGAAATTGATATTAAGGGTTTGGCATTGGGATGAGAGTATTTTTTGTATATTTGTGTACATATTCTAGTACTGAATTGAAGTTGAAGTGAGTGGAAAATTTAGATATAAAATTGGATTGACTGTTTCTTTTCCTATTTCACTTGTCGTGTTTTAATTAATTTTGATGAAGGTAAATAGAAACATGGTTAACAGAGTTTTTCTTTTTTTTTTGTTGACAATTGGGGGATGGTGATTTTGTGTGAATTTCTGAGATTTATAACAGAGTTAAATAATTGAAATCTTAATATTTATAAAAACCTAAGGGGTGAAGTAAATTTTCTGATTATAATTTGAACTATTCAAACCATTCAACTCAAAAGATAGAGCCTAATTTTATCTTTAAAAGTTGTTTTTTTTTATGAAAATAATGGAATTATATTTTCTTCCGGGAAAAAATTATAGCAACGGTGAACATACACTTCTGGATTAAGCAGATGAGTTTGACTCAGATTACGTGTTGAGTTGGAAAATTATGTATGTGATGGTACTTGACTTAAAAATGCTAATTGGAACAATCAACTTGTGGTCTTATTCATTAAAAATTGTACTTTTTTTAGAATATATATATAACGAAATATTAACCTTTTTAAGGTCAATTGAATGTGCTTTTTAATCACGAACTATGTAACATTAAGTTCTTTAATGTTAAACATTCTTAATAGAAAAAAAAGAGATTACGCATACGCCAGAGTGACCTGTGGTTAAACAAATTCAAAAGCTGATAAAAGTTTTTAATTATTGCTTCTTAAATTCTTATAAATTCGAAGTGTCCTATTGAGTTGCCACAATACTTTTGACTATTATGATAGAAAACAAAAAAACTAATAAATATTAACAACAGAAAAAACAAAGCTTTTAAACTATTTAGAAATTCAATTAATGATTTAGTTCTCTATAACAAATATCTTCGATTACAAAAGGAGTTTGATTTTTTAAACAAATTCTTTTATAGACAATATGTCTTGAATATGGAGACTAATCTAAAAAAAAATTAGTAAATGTTTTTGTAAATTCATAAATGAAAAGAAGAGCTCAGCTGGTATTCCAAACATAGTTCATTTCGATGGTGAAACATCTAGTGACCCATTTATAATGTGCAATATGTTCGTAAGCTTTTTTCGTTCAGTGTACAAACCATCTGTACCATCAACCATGGAGAACTCCGATTTTAACTTAAACTTAGTAAGCATTGGTGAATTACAAGTTCTGAAGAAATTGAAGATGAATTGAGAATGTTGAACGATGATAAACATCCAGGAGCTGATGGAATTGTTCCATTAGTGTTAAAAAATTGTGCAAAAGCTCTGGCTTGTCCACTCTCAGTCATTTTTAACCGTTCCCTTCATGAAGGTATTTTCCTTGATGCTTGGAAATTATCATACATTCACCCAGTTTTTAAATCAGCTTGTAAGAATGAAGTTTGTAACTATTGTTCGATCTGTAAAATTCCTTCGAAAAAATCGTTTATAACAAATTAGTATTTCTTTTAAAAGAAGTTATTTCTCCTCTTCAGCATGGCTTCGTAAATGGGAGGTCTACAACTACAAACCTTGTAGTCTTTAATAACTATTTAGTTAACTCCCTTGAACGTGGTTTTCAATGTGACGTAGTTTATACGGATTTTTCAAAGGCTTTTGATCGCGTAAATCATTCAATATTGCTATCAAAATTGAAAAAAATTGGGTTTTTCTCCTCGATTTTAAAATGGTTAAAATCTTACCTTACAGGTAGAACACAACGTGTTCAAATCAACAATATTCTTTCTGATTCTGTAAATGTTACTTCTGGCGTTCCGCAAGGTAGTCATTTAGGACCACTATTATTTCTTATTTTCATTAACGATATTCCTGATCAGTTCAATAATTGCAAATGTTTAATGTATGCTGACGACATTAAACTCTATATCAGAATCAAGTCAACTCTCGAAATGTTTCTAAATGTCAGTGTATGTCTTTTTATCGAAGTTAATTTTTTCATATAGTTTAGGTGAAACACCTTTAGCCAGAATTATTGAAAAAAAAAAAGATCTTGGGGTTATATTTGATATTAAATTAAACTTTTCTGATCACATTGACTATATTGTCTCCAAAGCAAGCTCAATGCTTGGTTTCATTTATCGTAACTCAAAAGATTTCTCAGATCCTTTTACGTTAAGATCACTATATTTTAGCTTCGTTCGATCTATTTTGGAATACTGCTGCATTGTATGGAACCCTATGTATCAAAACTCATTCTATGAAAATTGAAAGGATTCAAAAGCGTTTCACCAGAATGGCTATCAAAATTCTTCATTGGAATATTGATATGCCTTCTTATACTTCGAGGTGTTTGTTATTGGGAATTCAATCTCTTGAATCTAGAAGAATATATTTTGAAATAATGTTCATAAGAGATATTATTAACTTGAAAATCAATTGCCCTTTCTAGCTTTCTTTAGTCTGTTGGTATGCTCCTGAGCGTAATCTTCGTTCTCGATTGCTATTTGAGATCCCTTTTTACAAGGTGAATTATGGTTACAATGAAGCTATTACTCGTTGTTTAAGACAGGCTAACTCAGTTTGTAACATTACTGATTTCAATATGTTTTTAAGCAGAGATGTATTTAAAAAAAATATTATATCTTTTTTCTTCGCTGTTGGGTAGAATATATATATTATAAGTCTTATTGTATTCTGTAGTCTATAAGAGATTTATAACTCTGCTTGACGAAATAAATAAATAAATAAATTACGCCAAAAAGTGTTTGATATTTTTCTATTATTCAAAAATTGCTTTCACTTTCATCGATTTGAATAATAAAAATTCATTCGCTAAATAATAGTTTTCCTAATATGGGTATCGTTTTGAGAATTTTTTGAAATTTCAATTCATCAATTTTTGAAACACTTTGAGTGAAAATTCGGTTTTTAGTGAAAAAAACCGACTTTTCGTTCTTGTAAAATAAAAATTAGAAACAAATTAAAAAAAAAAAAATCCTCAGTGTTACCTACCTAGAAGATTATGCAGATGCAAAGTATTCAAATGATTAAAGTTATGAGTACAAGGCTATGACAATATAGTTCATTATAAGTTGGGAAAAAAAAAAATTTTATTTTTTTTACAAAAAGGTTTTAAAAATGTTTTTATTGAAAGTATTTATTCTTATTTCTAAATGAGACGCGTAAATTTGTGCCTATTTGATCAAAAATATTTAACTTCTTTAAGGAAGAAAAGCATAGAAAATTTTTATAAAAAATTAAAAGATCCAAAAAAGTTGAATTAAAATTAAAATAAATAAATACAAATGCAATACTAAAATACACCACAACATGACAATAATATAGCACTATTATACACTATAAAAAAAAAAAATATTTTCCCTCTAAAAATTCACATTTTTCTTTTCAGAAAACAAACAGCTTCTGATCGTGTACAATACATATAAACTTTACTGCCGTACTAATCAATTAAGAATAAAAAAGGTAAGAGAATCTTATTTAATAAGCACAAATTTTTCTTCTTTGTTCTTGAAAACGTGAAATCTCACATGAATTTAAGATATTTCCTTTTTTTTCATTCATTTTCATATTCAAACGCCTCATAGAGAAACATTTGATCAGAATTCAGAATAATTTACTACATAATTTACTTGAAAGAAATATATTTGTTGTGATGGAATATATTTCTTTGATTTAATAATTATTTTCAAGTCTACGAGATTGGCAGCCAGTTTACCAAACATAAAAACCCCAGAATCCGGATTTTTGTCGTCTCTGAAATGGAAAATTCGGTTTGATATTTTTCTTTATGTCAGTGGATGTTTAAGGGGTTTGATGTTTATTAAAAATAATTGACTGATGTTGTATCTTCTCTCATTTACTAATTCAAAATCAACTCCGTCATATATACAGCCAATTCGATAAAATATTATATAAGTGGGTCACTGTGGTGTATGAGTGTTATTTTTAAATTCAAGAAAAAGGAAACTGATACGGTTCGTAAAAAAAATTGTATAGCCGTCTTATTACTCAAACTAACTGATTTCTTATAATTATTTGAATGTCAAGCATTTTATTTTATGTTTTTATACAAAAAATCATATTACGCGTTCACATTAGTCTAAGTCAAAATTATTATGTTCCTGCATAGTTTTGTATATCAACAATTTGTATTGAAAATGCGAACATGGTGCAAGCAACATAGTTCTTAAATGAAGTATCTATCAAAATGAATATTAATAAAAAAAATGTAATAGAATTTTTTGTATCAGTAAGCTTTTACTTCAGAATTTTTCTATTCACGTTCAATAAATAATGTATTTTTTCAATATAATTTTCAATAAAAATTCTATTGAATAACATTTTCAAATAAGCTTATCAATATGTAAGTAACACAAATAACAACAAAAATAAAACTACATATTATAAATAAAGAGTCAGTACATGTATCCTAGAATAATTTCTGGTATTTTATCCTTTTTCACATGAAACACACATAAAGTATTTTATGAACTCTTTTTTTTTCTTTCATTTGCTACATGATACCTACATATATACACATTAATAGTACTATAGTAACATCATGCGAACAAAAATTACTACAAGAAAAATTCTTGCTTTATTTCTATACGATAAAGGTTATATTACAAGACTTTTACTTATACAAAACAGCAAAAATATCATAACAGCAACGTATTTTAATGTAAAAAAGCTATAAAAATAAAACCAAAACGAAACCAACGACGAACTTGACATCCTTGAGCATGCCACACCTTTCCACGAAGGCGACCGACGACGTCTTCATGTTACCAACAACTCATACCACGCAACCAAAACATTTGTTACCTATTCGCAAAAATAAAACCACACAAACGACTCAAAGAAGTAGAAATACTATCCTCGTATAGTATTATAATACACTCCGGGACTCTTAATTAAAATCATTTGTTTATATTAAAAAAAAACAACTACCACTTAACAATTTTTTAATTTTGGGACGTCAGAATTCAAGGACCTATGTCATGTATGCAGTTTTTTATATCAAGTTATTCATATCAAAAACTAAAAATTTAATAGAAGAACTGAGAAATACGAAACAAATTATATTGAAAAAGGTCAAAATTATAAATTATAACTTATAAATTAACATTTTTGTTTTTTAATGAGAATAATGCTCTTCAAATTAATAGACTATACCGAATATCATCATTAATGTCTCTGAAATCAAATTTCAGTGTTGGCATAGATAGACATAATTTTGGGACCCACTTGTAACAAATTTGGCTCAAAATACGAGTTCTAATCTGAAGTTGTGCAGTAAAATTTTTCTCATCTAGCAGGATTTATTTGAAAACGGATTAATAATTTTTTTTTTGAAAATTTTGATATTATGTATCGAGTAATATTATTCGGTACATTATATCAAAATTTTCAAAAAAATTACACTGGTCAACAAGGTTTTTGTTACAGACACCAAGATATACTTTTCTATAGGTTTTTTGGGTGCTGAGCTCGAATCCGAAGTCAGAACAATTCTACCACATCACGTTTTTGAGATAATCCCGTTAGAAAATCGAAAATGCTGCTTTTTTACCAGTTTTCGAGATTATTTCTTAGCTTTTGGTTATTTGTTTTAAATAAATTTGTAACGGTTTCTAATAGAACTAAATGTTGTCTTTCTAAATCCGTTTAAATCTTTAAAAAATCTCTTATCTTCTTTGAGAAATCTAAAATTGAAATCAACGTGTTTGGTATATCTCATATTTATTTGCTTTTAATAATAAATCTCGAAATTTTCTTTGCCAATCGCTTTCAAATTTTGACACAACGTTTCATTTACATTCCAGTAAGTTCTTATCTTGTTTTTAACAAGAAAAAAAATTATATTTTTCTCACTAGTAATTATTTAGTATAAGTATCTGACACGGTCACGCTTTGATGTATCTCACTGCGATTCACCACCTTCGCAAATATAAAAACTTGCAAGATTCTAAATGAAACGTTGTGTCAAAATTTGAAAGCGATTGGCAAAGAACTTTTCGAGATTCGCTATTAAAAGTAAATAAACATGAGATATACCAAACACGTTGATTTCAATTTCAGATTTCTCAAAGAAGATAAGAGATTTTTAAAAGATTTAAACGGATTTAGAAAGACAACATTTAGTTCTATTAGAAACTGTTACAAATTTATTTAGAACAAATAACCAAAAGCTAAGAAATAATCTCGAAAACTGGTAAAAAAGCGGCATTTTCGATATTTTAACGGGATTATCTCAAAAACGTGATGTGATAGAATTTTTTTGACTTCGGATTTGAGCTCAGCACACCAAAATCCTATAGAAAAGTATACCTTGGTTTCTGTAACAAAAAAAAAGTTTAATTTTGTTGACCAGTGTTATTAATCCGTTTTCAAATACCTAATTGATTTTTCGAAATTTTTTTTTAATACATATTATAAAAAAATCCAACACTGAGGCTTTTTAAAGTATTTTTATAATTAGCTAGTCATTCTTTTTTGTGTAAGAATTTTGTTTTCAATCGGTTAAAATATATTGCAGAAAGTTTAAAATCAAGAAATCAGTTGTTTGAAAGGATAATGGTCGAACAAATACATTTATTATACTTTTACAAATCGGAATTTATTTGTTTAAGCCCACAGGTTAATTATTTTTTTATTGGTTTTCATTATTTTATTCAAAACCGTTAAAGTTGTTTTCAAAAACGTTTTTGGATTTTTTAAATATTGAAAAATCAAGTTTTTGAAAACGGATTGATTATTTTTTTTGTTTGTGTTGGAAAACAGTTTCTTTCTTATTCTGAAAAATGAAAATTTGTATTTATTAATTTGTATTTATTTTAAAAAATTGTTTTCTAACTTTTTTCTAATTTTTTTTGTTGATGTACAAAAATGAGGTTAAAATAATTTTAATAACTTTTTTTTGTTACTTTTCTTATAAAATTAGATTAAAATTAATTGTTTATGTTGTTTATTACCATTCGAGAAATAGCTTGTGACCATGCATATTATTTTATTTTTATTAAAAAAATTGTGATTTTAAGCAATAAAAAGACTTCAATTAAATGACACGGAGTGTATAAAAATAATATAACGTTTTTGAATGAATTTAGTTGTCGAAAACTAACTTTACGTATACACAGTATACTTAAATTTCAACAAGATTCAAACACACATAATTATGTAGATACGAGTATACTCATCCATATAAATACTGTGTGTTTGTGTGTGTGCAAAAGAAAAGGACGATACGTTGTGGGTTGCTTCCACTAAACACACTAAAAAGCTTGTATTTTCTATTCGGTGAATGCTTCTTAGAGTTCTATTCCTTGTTTTTCTCTGTGTATTTTTTTTTTTGTTCGTTTGTGTTGTTGTTGTTGATATAATGTCTGTTCTTGTACAACTTAGATCCTTAAATTAGTTAAACAGATAAAATTCAAAAAGAACATTATATTTGACTATCAAAGAAGACTCCATGGAGCCAGAAGCAATATCTAACTACTAGATACGAATTTCTTTGAATTCGTATGTGTGTGTTTGTGTGTGTATTTCAGTGTTTGTAGATGTTTTTGAATAACGTGTGTGTCCTGAGTAAACATTTTAAATTTATTTAACATTCGTCGTACAAAACATTTTGCATGTAGAATTAGAACTCGTACTTGGATACATTTTATCTTATGCATAATGTATCACTATCTGTGGATGTGTGTGTTTATGAGTTTTATATTTTTATACTTTTATGTCAGGAAGGAGTAATTTCATAAAACCAAAGCAAAGGACTTGTGTTTTGTTCTCTTTATGGAGTACTTGTACTTTACACATTAAGTACACTCATGTCGAAAATAGTATAACGTTAGTTGTTATTTTTGGCTTCAGGTGCGGGGTTATGGGTGGATACAGGAACAAAGAATACATATAAGCTTGTTCTAGGACGAGAATGTTTGCTGGTACACATAAAATACATAAATAATAAATGTCCTTAAAGATTTTCATCTTCATTTTACTGAGAGAGAGATGTGTCTTCTTCAATAGAGTCGTCCTTTCTGCTGAATAAAGACGTCGAATTGGAATGAGTCTGTTATTCTATGTTTGTGATCAGAAAGTAGTGAACCTTGAAGTAACACAACATATTATTGGAGACTATGGTTGATATCCTGTTTCCTTTTTTTTTGCTGTTTCCTTAACATTGTATATATAAGTTTTCTCCATTTCAAATTCTAGGCCAAAAGATTTATGGACCGTTTTATTTTGGCTCACTGAAGCGAAAGTGAAATAAAGCATTTCTTCCAATTGCCTGGTGGTGGTAAACCAACATATATATTTTTTTCCGTTTTAGTGTATTTTTGGCAGGAACATTTTTATTTGCTTTATTCTTATGTAAGAATTTGTTTGTTTCTTCATTTTTTTTTTTTTTATTGTTCATTGTTCAATTTGTTATTTTAATTAATTGAGAAAACTGTAGGCTTATAAGATGATTTTCAGGGCATTAAGGAAGATTTTTGGTGAGCACACAAGCAAAAAGGCTTTTTCGTAATATCGTTTGATGTTAATTGCTTAGATAAGGAAGTTCATATTATACGAAAGATAAACTTTAAGAACTCTGTAATTTATTACATTATTTTTTTTTTTTCTTCTTTGATCCTTAATTCGGAAGAAATAAAAAGAAACAAAAAAAAATGAGCTTTATGCTTTGGGGTTAATTAGAGAATATGTATGTTATTCAATGTTTTTTTTCTCTTAAGTTGGAAAAAGTTTTTGAAGATGTTTCTTTATTTATTTTCTTGTTTTGCTTTTGTAGGTCATGCGTTTAATTTAATTCAAGGAAATATTGGTGATTGTATTCCTTGAGGATATGCGGCTGTAATTAGTTTTGAAATTAAATATTTTTGCGGTTAGGGCATATTAAAACTTTTTTTTTCGATAAAGAGCTTCAGGGTTGGGTTTTAAATCTTAAAGAATGAAAATTCATCATGATAATAGAAATTCAAGTTAATTATTGATTAATAAGAGATAGGTACATTATATGTCTGGATATTTTACTTAAAATTTCAATATTAAAATTCTAGCATTATTTAACATCATAAATCTTGAACAAGTACATGTTTTATAACTTGGCTTATAATTTTATAAGTTGTTATTTTCAGTTTTTATTCTACCCATTTTCATGAAGTGAGATATTATTTTTTTTCTGCATAATTTTGTCCAAATAGAATTTGAGATGAAATTAAAGATATCACCAATAACAAGAATTTCCTTGAAATTTGAAATTATCTATAAAGAGATTCTTTCCCTTTCACTCGTGGACAAATTTGAAAATGTAACCAAATCAATCAAAAAACGTTGAGTAGTTTTGATTAAAATTTTAACTTCAAAAATAAACCTTAAACCAAGACTATTATCGAATAATAAAGCCACACAAAAAATATAAAAGTTCTGACCTGAGGTTGCGACTAGGTTTTCCATATAGTTTTTGGGTCGCTGACACCGAATCCGAAGTCCGTTTTGCCTCCATCAAGTCAGGTTTTCGAGATAACCTCAAAAAATGTCATGAAAACAAAAAACTTTTTTCTCTGATCTGGATATGCGAATATGTTAATCATATAGTTTTTGGACCGCTGTGTCCAGATTTGAAGTCAATTTCGCCCTATCACGTCAGGTTTCTGAGATATCCTCAAAAAAATGTCAAAACCAAAAAAATAAAATTTCTTATCTGGGGTTGCGACTAGGTTTTTCATATAGTTTTTCGGTTGCTAAAACCGAATCCGAAGTCTATTTTGCCGTATTACGTCACGTTTTTGAAATATCCTCAAAAAATGTCTAAACTCAAAAAAAAAAGTTCTTATCTGACATCTTTTGAGGATATCTCAAAAACCTGACATGATAGAATAAAATTGACTTCAAATCTGGATTCAGCGATCCAAAAACTATATGATTAACATATTTGCACATCCAGATCTGAGAAAAAAATTTTTTCGTGACATTTTTTGAGATTATCTCGAAAACCTGACGTGATGGGGCAAAACGGACTCCAGATTCGGCTTCAGCGACTCAAAAACTATATGAAAAACCTAGTCGCAACCCCAGGTCAGAACTTTTATTTTTTTTGTGTGGCTGTGTAATATATATTCTTTCAAAAGCCAATCTAAATTCCAATATCTTAACCTGTTTTAGGATTCTCAGAGGTTTAGGATGAAATCCGATAATTAATTACTAAAAAAATTATAGATGATCACACATCACAAGTTACCAGTGTTATTTAACACATTTCCTTAGCTTAATAGACTGATTTTCACTAGTGAAATTTTTCAGGTTTGCAGTTTTTTATTCATTTTTGGAATTATATGCTATGTAAATAATATAAAATATCCCGAATCAAAGTCAACAAAATAAAAAAAAACATGAAAAAGTGAAGTTTTTGTTTATAAAATACTTTGTAAGCGACCGTAACATAACAATCTAGGTTGGAATAGTGTTAAACATATAGCTATATATACAGGAATAGCTTTTCTCTAAACTAAAAACTGCTTAAAAAAACTTAATTATTCGAAATTATCAGTATTTTAATATTCCCGACCTAAGATTTTATTTTCGAAATATCTCGAAAACTTGAGCCAAACTTTCAAAACGGTTGCCACCACTGAATTCAGCATACTCGAATTAACTAGAATCGATGTGTCTCGCTTCTGTTGCAAAATCGAACTATCAGTGTCATTGGCACCCAGGTACAATTTATTGTTGGCACCTTCAAAATTGAAAGAAACACAAGTGTTTTTCATGATAGTTTTTTCAAAGTTTAGTTAACCCTTTCGAACCCAAGCTATGAAAATCAATATTAAAAAATGTTTTTTCAGTATCATCGTGTCAAAAACATAACAACTAAGAAATATGAATAGCATAATGCTATTTTCTAAAATAATAAATAGCAAAAATAATGTGTTACTCTCTTGTTGCATGTAAGTAACATGTACTGCCTACGACCACCAAAAAAAGTCGGACAACTGGGAAAATAATTTTTTATAGAACAATAATAATGTATGCTACTAAGCCAAAAAACAAAACACTTTCTGAATTAACATTTTTTATATTTTATTTTTCAGAATTATGACCATAAAAGAAAAAAAATGTGAATTTCAGTCCCTTTTTCGATAAACAAAAATTAAAGCTATGATATTTGATTAACTTTTTGTAATAATCCAGTAACTAGACATTATTATCTTTCAATCAAGCCATAGAAATCTAAAAAAATATTTAATGGAATATTTTTTACGAATTTTTAAAAATATGTTACATGAGAGTAACGCTGGGTCCGAAAGGGTTAAAAACAGTTAAATAAATAACAAAAAATCTTCATTTAACGCAAATAAAAAGTAAATGAAATGTACATACGACTGGGTCGTATCTACTGGCTCTTGCATTTTAAATTATATACCTTTATCTTAGATAATTTTTGGAAGTTAAATCTTTTTAAGTTTGGAAATCACGTACAAATCATCTGTAACGAGTTTTTAGCAAATCTATCAAACATTTTGAGCTCTTTTTCCCCCATTTTTTCAAAAATATACTTATAACGGATACATGGTATAATTTATTGGCAGTCTTAAAGGTACAATTATTGGCAGTGCCAACGATTGATGTGCGAAAGCACGCATAATTGGCACCCCCTGCCAATAATACCACTACCTTATATGGGACCATATTATTGACACCCCTTTTTAATTAATTTGAAAATATTTTTTATATAAAAAAAACAATTAAAAACATTTAATTTATTATATATTGTTAAGCTAAAAAGAAATAAATCTTCATCTAAAAATTAAAAAAATAATCAAAAATGGACAATTACCAAATCCATTGTCTTTAGCGGGAACACTGTATTTTTTGCACTTTTTTCATGAACTTAGAACGGCTTTACTTTTTTACTAATTAAAGGGACTGAGAATGAAATAGACCTGAATAAATAATAACACCGGCACACAAAATAAAAAAAGTGTCATGTACCAGGAACCAGACCTATCTTTCTACATGTTTTTGGGCACGCTGAATTCGAATTTCAAGTCCGTTTGGCCCTGTCACCCTCCAGTTTTGAGTTAGATGCAAAAAACTAAAAAAAAAGGAAGTTTTTTTTGCCTTTTTTGGGGTCTTTTTTACATATTTCTCAAAACTGAAGGGTGTTCGGGCAAAACGGACTTGAAATTCGGATTCAGAGGGTCCAAAAACATATAGAAAAATAGGTCTTGTTCCTGGTACATACAACTTTTTTTTTTTGTGTGCTGGCACTGTCGCGAAATTTCGCTTTCATCCCCGGCACACAAAAAAATAAGTTCCATGTACCAGGAACCAGACCTATATTTCTATATGTTTTTGGACTCGCTGAATTCGAATTTCAAGTCCGTTTTGCCCGAACACTCTTCAGTTTTGAGAAAAATGCAAAAAACTCCAAAAATGTCATAAAAATCCAAACAAAATGCAGTCACAGCACAAAACTGGAGGGTGACCGGGCCAAACGGACTTGAAATTCGGATTCAGCGTGCCTAAAAACATATAGAAAGATAGGTCTGGTTCCTGGTACATGACACTTTTTTTATTTTGTGTGCCGGTGTAATTGGTACAAAAATCGGGGGTGCCAACCATTGTACAACTTACGCTTTCTCATATCTCAAAGAAAGGCCAATCCCTTTCAGGAAGTAGTAGGCAAATAAAGGTTGATATTAATTTTAATTTGGTCCCATACTTCCATTATGTGAAAGTTCAACTCTTAAATAATTACTTCAATGATTTTTATTAATTTTATATCCAAACTTTACGCATTTATAGTTTTTTTTTGTTGGTGAAACTCCATATCTTACTTCAGATTTGCCTAACTTTTTTTTTACAAAATAACTAAATAAACAAAAACAAACTCTCCCAAAATACCGTTACTTCAATACAAATTCTAACACACTCATCTTCAAAAACTCAAGTATTCTATTTTGGATTTCCTTAGTCATCATCATCATGACCATCATCAACGTGCACCTTTAGTGTGCGGGTGTTGAATTCCAATGCAACTTAAAATAAAAACACTACATCAGCATAATGATATGCAGTAATACAAAAGAAAAAATACAAAAAAAAAAAACTGAAAGAAAAAAAAAAAACATATCCTTGGAACCTAGATTGAAAATTATCTAGCCGCAGGAGATGGAAACTCTATCAATATTTTTCCTTTTGCAATTTTATAATACTCCCATGCACCCCTCCAGACTCTTGAATTCCACTGTAAGTTTATATTCTACAAAATATAAATACAGCTTGCACATGCACACACACATCAAACTTACAACATGATGTCTAGAGATAGTTTGATAGCTTGAGATGGCTCTCTACGACTACTCTACATGGCACATGTTTTGTGTGCAATCCAGTAGGTGTGCCCTCTAGGCAACCTAATGAATTTTTCATAACCACTTGCTCTCCTCGATGAAGATGCGCCGCGGTAGCCCATGGAAAAGGGGGTGAAAGGATGGGGTCCAATAGTTGGTTATATTCGGGACGATCCTTGGGAGGGGATATTCTTATTTCATTTGTTTCCAGACCACACAAAGTGGTTTTTACTTGTAGCAACCTAAGTGTATCTTTTTTGATGTGATGCTATGCAATATGTGTGCATACCGATTCGATAGAACATGTATCTCCTATCTCTCTGAATATAAATTTACATTTTATCCTTCTATGTTAGTTGTTTTTTTTTTTTTTGTTCTTCATTCTTCTGTTTTTCTCATATCAATTTTTTTTTTTGTATTTGTTCTCCTTGCAGCACTGGAATTGAAGATGCTAATACTGATATCACCACCAGAAGCGTCCGCCAGAGACAACAGCTGAATTCTTGGTATAATATATGTAGCACCCAGGATATAAGTTAAGCACAACATATGCTAATGGCGGAAAAAGGATACGTGTTCATTGATTGAAAAATATAAAAAAAAAAATATACAAGAAAAAACAGAAGAAAAAAAATGTAATACGAAGGATGAAACTAATGGAAACCTTCAGAATGAACATTGGGGTTAGAATATATATTGTCGAGGACCAGCAACCAGCAGCAGCATCACAATGCTATAAGGATATATTGGAATGTGGTGAGTCAGTGTCAATAAATTGAGAAATGTGTATAGGTATTAAAGGACAACAAGATAGAGGATAGGATATGTTGTCGATAGCGATATTGATTGAATCGGAAATTTCTGTGGGTTTCTTCTTTCTTTTTGAATTAATTTTCTTCCAAAGTTAGACATTTGTATGATATTTAATTTGTATACTAATTTTGGCAGGAAAAAAATGACTTCTTTAGCTGAATTCACTTCGAACATGAAATTTTCAGTATACTGTTGATTGTCCAATTTAGAAGTTTTCTAGCATAAATATTCTGCATTACCGAAGTATTGTTAACAATAATCAGCGATTTAAGCTCCCAAGAGTCATTTTATCACTTTGGAAAATGATTTCTATTTATGTTAAAAAAAATTACTGAACCTCTCCTTTTTGAAGTGAAAACTTCTTTAGTATCGTAGTGATTTGAAACAAGATGAAACGAAAAAGCGACACGAAAAATCAATTGATCATAACTTTTTTGTCTTAATAGATAGGTGAATGAAATTTATACAGTAAATAGGTAATTAAATAAATTATGATTGTGCAAAATTTCAATTAATTTGATTTTCAAAATTCTGAGATAAAGGTGAAAAGATGTTCTTTTTCCAAACACTTTATATCTTTTGATCTAGAGCACATAACAAATTTATTTAACTTTAATACGCATGCTGATAATATTACCTTTCATTTAATATATCACACAATAACGGTACGTGCTCTACAAGTTATATAATCTTTAATTGAAAAACTTGAAAAATACCTCAAAACACCTGTGAAGATTTGTTGCCGATGACCAGCCAGCAGTAGTTTGAAATTTCGAAATGGTTGGCTTAAAAAAAATTCTTACTTTTTTTGTAGGCATGGTAGAAATATGATTGAAGCGTCATATAAAAGGTGAAATAATAATGATATAAAATTTAATATAGGTTGTCTTTTAAAAAATGGATTTAATGGCGTTAGAAGAGAAAAGAGATTGATTGTTTTGCTATTTTTATGAAAACTAATTGGGTTAAAAAAATTCTAGCTTTTTTTGTAGATGTTGTATAGACATTAGGGTGGGTCAAAAAAATCGAAATTCTTTTCTTTGGATTGGTACTCCGAAAAATCGATTGCTAGACCCCTCTAGAATATACACGCCAAATATGAGCTCTTTATATTAATGGGAAGGTCCTCCGCTTTGCAATTTTCCATTTTTACATCAAGCTTCTACTAAAAAAAAATAATTTTTTTATTAATTGACTTTTTAGCAAATTTCTTTTCATATTCTTGTAGGTAATTGAACGCTCTACAAAAAAGGCCTTACACACTTTTTTCGTTTATCTAACCGTTGAATAGATATTTGAGGTCCAAAAATCGAGAAAATCTTTAAAAATTCGTTTTTTGTTCTTAATTTTGTAACAAATTGAAAAATTATAATGATCAAACGCGCAAGACATATTCTTGTTGGAAATTGATTGCTCCACAAAAAAGGTGTTATTAACTTTTTTCATTAATCTAACCATTTTAAAGATATTCGAGGTCAAAGTTAAAAAAAAATATAAAAACATTTTATATTTTTAAAAAATTTCTAATTCACTGAAACTTTATTATTTTCAAATTAGCAAGATATATTCTTGTAGGGGCTTAAACGTTCTACAAAAAATTCCTTGGAATGAAATTGATTGCTTTAACCGTTTAGAAGATATTCGTATCCAAACCAATGCTCACTGATTTCAATAGTTTTCTTATGACCCGTATGCATTGCGATTTGGATACGAATATCTTCTAAAAGGTTAAAGCAATCAATTTCATTCCAAGAAATTTTTTGTAGAACGTTTAAGCCCCTACAAGAATATATCTGGTTAATTTGAAAATAATAAAGTTTCAGCGAATTAGAAATTTTTTAAAAATATAAAATGTTTTTATATTTTTTTTTAACTTTGACCTCGAATATCTTTAAAATGGTTAGATTAATGAAAAAAGTTAACAAGACCTTTTTTGTGGAGCAATCAATTTCCAACAAGAATATGTCTTGCGCGTTTGATCATTATAATTTTTCAATTTGTTACAAAATTAAGAACAAAAAACGAATTTTTAAAGATTTTCTCGATTTTTGGACCTCAAATATCTATTCAACGGTTAGATAAACGAAAAAAGTGTATAAGGCCTTTTTTGTAGAGCGTTCAATTTCCTACAAGAATATGAAAAGAAATTTGCTAAAAAGTCCATTAATAAAAAAATTATTTTTTTTTAGTAGAAGCTTGATGTAAAAATGGAAAATTGCAAAGCGGAGGACCTTCCCATTAATATAAAGAGCTCATATTTGGCGTGTATATTCTAGAGGGGTCTAGCAATCGATTTTTCGGAGTACCAAATCAAAAAAAAAAATTTCGATTTTTTTGACCCACCCTAATAGACATGGTCCATATAAATATTTTGAGCTGAAACAATAAGCTTTCAGATGGTATAAAATTGATTGAAGGTTGTCATATAAAAAAAGTGATGGAATAAAAAAAAGTTATATTTTTTCGATTTTTTTTTTAAATGATTTTTAAGGTTTCACTTCAACCACGTGTGAATTGCACACATGATTTTTTTCCTCTTCGCCTCCGCACACCAGTTCAAATTTTTCGTCCTATTTTATGTCAATAAAATCTTTAAGGATGACTTTTTTTTTTTTTGATATTTCGCTTTAAACTAAATCATTTATTTCTGAATTGACACCTCTGGCACCCCTGACAGTTAGAAAAATTGACTTAAATATTTTCAACTCTTTCCATTTTTTTTTTGTACCCACTTGTATTTTGGTCTCAGTTGGCTGGAATATATAGTAATTTTCTATGAACATTCACGACTCTTACGTTGTCGTCATTTTAAGTGTAGATTGTCGACATCGTCTGGAATTTGTAAAATGCAGACGAAGACGCGATGTGTATGGAGGACTTTTTTTTTTTTTCTTAGAAATAATATTCCCATCTGCATTCAGCACAATTCGTTCTTTTTGGATGAAAATCCTGTATTTTTTTTTTTTTTTTTTTTTTTTTTGCTGACACTTAAAACTCACATGGGTCTTGAGTTCTTGACATTAACAAATGTTTTCTTGGCAACCCCTTTATTATAATGTTGAATAAGTGCATACAAGTATAAGAATATAATATAAAGTGAAAGGCGTGGAAAAAGAAGCTTTAACTGATGATGGAAATTGGAAATGAAATAAGTTATATGCACTTAACAGTAAAGTGCTTAAAGATATTGATCACTTTTTTATACAAAAAAAAAAAGGTTTGAAATATTATGTACTTGTAAATGTAACTTAGGTTAGGAAAGACTTTTTGATGGCTTAAACTAATGGACAAAATGACAGCAAACAAGGTTAGTATTAAAGGTCTGATTTTTTGTCAGCTTTGAGGAACACTAATAACAGTGAAATTTTGTCTTACTTTTGACTTTAAATATCTTTTGTTTACTAATAAACAAAGCACTTTATAAGTTCAACCCAATGAATCAGCCCAGTTACCAATAAACTTCTTTTATTAACCCTCTGTCGGCACACGGGTGCGAATTTGGTACCATAAACATAGGAAAATAACAAATTTTTCAAAAAAGTGGGTGCAAAAATGTCTCTATATGATGTTGAGAATATGTTTTTTTGAAATTGTGAATACAATATTCGAATTCCTCGGAAAATTCTACATCAATTTCATATGCGTTTTCTCTATAAAATATGAGACATAAAAAAGTTCTAGCGACATGAAAAAGTAGGAGCCAAATTCACACCCGTGTGTCTATCACGTCACAAAAAAGAGGTGTGCCTATAGAGGGTTAAGTTACACAAAAGTTAATAATAGATTTTTTAATTTTCACTTAGGTACTCGTAATCGATTCAACCGATTTCAACGAATATTTTTATACCAAAGCATTTTAGTATCCTACAATTAAAAATACAAATACAATTTTTTAAAAACACATTTTCGGATTTAAAAAAAATCACATAAAAAAAAAAAATAGTCGATGTCTGTAAGTGTAAATAGTCGACTTCTAGGGTATATTTATCAAAAACAGCTTATTCCACTTTTTTACTTGCGACATGTAGGTAATATAGAGAAGGTCTAGGATTCGTAAAAAAAATCGAACTCGAGAGTCGAGATATTAATTTTACATGACATTACGATGATGGAGAATGCTAAAAAAGTGGGTCCGGTAATTCTGGCTGTCTGTTTGTCTCTCTGTATGTTCCTCGGTAGTAAATAGGTAGACCGGTGGTAAATAGTTAGACCCTAGAGGAAAAATTGAAAATTTTTAGGGCCAAAAATAACGGTACCTGTCATATAACGGATATAGAAAAGTTAATTTATTTCAAAAACGGTTCTTATGTTAGATCGTAACCTAAGATCCTCCTCTTGAAATAAGAAAAATATTTTTTTTTATCGTTATTAACGGTATTTGCCATAGAACGGTTTTTTTTATTTATGAATTTTTCGTATACGACGAAGTAGATTTCAACCAAATTTTTTATACAGAAGCGTTAAAAAAATTATTTTAAAAAATTTCAAAAAACATATTTTTAGATTTTAAAAAAATATTTTTTTTTTGAAAAATCAATTTTTTGAAAACGTTTTGATGAATTGTATTGAAACTTTTTTTTTTCTAAAAATTCTCTTATATACAAGAAATAAAAAGCATCTTGGTTTGTGTAAAAGATGATTTAAAACGTTGTTTCATTAATTTATAAAAACTAATTTTGTGGAATAAAAAGCTTTAATATTAGAGTTAGAGTTACCTATTTTTACCATAAGAGCAAATATCTACGTGCGACCACAATCGTGCATTTTATTTCTAAAGGACTTAAAAAAAAATCTTCTAAATCGATATCTGGAAATTTTTGAATTGGGAGAAGTTGCTAGTAAAATTTTCTTTTTGTATCTAAACTTAACTATAGCTATCTCAATTGCCTTTTGGATACATAAATTTCAAAAAATAAAAAAAAAAATATATTGGTTTTCCATTCTCAAAAAACCAAAATAATTATGTCTTTTAGCTCTACGGTACTCAGCTTCAAAAGCCTCCAAAACAAATTAGCTTGGAATGTGTAAGATCATTAATTTCTTTGAAAACAGTTTCCATAGGTATAAAAAAACAAAGTCTTTAATAATTTTTTCTTTTTTCCAAATGAAGAATTTAATCGCCAAGCAAACGTGTTTTCTTTAAATACCTAAATGAAAGCTCTCATAATATCTGCTGAGTTTTTTTTTTTTTTTTTGTCATTAAAATATTCTTCAAACATGTAAATGTACTTCAGTGGACAACAAATTGAAATGGCAACATTTACCCCTATGAGTGTCATTAACAACTACACTTGAAAGTCCTTACCAACACGCAATTGTAGACAATAATTACCAACAAAAAAAAGAAATACTAAAAAAATACAAAAGACAAGAAAGTAAAATTAATAAAATGAAACCTTTTTTCCTTTTTAATTATATACACAAAAACGCCCTCTCTACATGATGTTAGCTGAAAACATTGAATGAACAAAAACAACAATATGAAGTAGGTATACTTTCTACACACAAATAAACCCTGAATACACCCTTCTTTTCATCCCATTTACACCACAACATACTGATTAATTTAAGATACGAATGCCTCATATAACAAACCATCCACAGTGTATTTTCTTTTAATAAAAAAAAAGACTGAATATAATAAAGGTGCAAAAATGAGATGAATTTTTGCTCCTTAAGGTTTTCAAGTTGACGACAACTGTAGCATGGCGCGCGTATTAATTTACCACTCAGCCATAATACATCGTTACCTCCGCATCTTATCGTGACCATAACTTTTGAACAAGCGCGCTAACATAAGGACCAACTACTTCTAGTATATCTTTGTATGTTCTCTTATGATGAAGAAAAGCCATAATGTACAATTTCATGAAAATGTACGTATGTGGTGGATATATTATATGAACATCTTCCTCTATACACTTTGTACAATTATATGAAGAAAGGCAAACAAAGATAATTTTCACGTTTTGTCTGGGTCGGATTTAATCAAAATAAGGTAGGCCCAAGGGGCCGGGCGGTTATAGCGATTAGGAAAATGAATCAGGAAAAATTTTCAAATACCTACATAGATATTTTTTGATGTTTTCATTCGATTTGAAATACAAATGCTATGTCGATATATAAATGGCTCAAAGATTAAAAAAAAAAAATAAAATATACAATACTAGCTGACCCGGTGCACTTCGTTCCGCCATTTCTTGTATTTATTTCTAATTTTCGACTCTGTAATTAGTTAATTTTGAAATGAAAAAGAGGATCAAAACTTGAAAAGTTCATAAAATGAGTTTAAAAATATTCACTTTTAAACTTTTAGCAAAAGTGGCCTACCTATGCAAAAAACTTGGGAATGCGCATAACTAAAACCTATATTTTTTATTAGTTTTAGATTTTTTGCAGGCTTTTAAAAATTCAAAAAAATTAAAAAAAATACTTAAAAATGTTCCTAAAAATTAGTTGTTTTTCAAAAACTCATATTTCAAAATACAATGCCTATGAAAAAAATCCGTTTTAGACCTCTAAGTTTTTTTTTTAATATCTTTCTCATGGTGTAACTCAAATTTTTGTGCAAAATTTTGCGTACCTGTAATTAGTATTTTGTCGAAGGTCTATGACTACAAAAAAAACCTTCACAACTTGGTTTTGAAATTTTTTTGAATTTTTTCAATACCTTTTTTAACTATTGAAAAAATTTGTCTATCATTTAAAAAAAAGTCAACTCTTTACGACTTACCATTTAGAAAATAGCCTCTTTTTTCAATGTCGTGTTACCCCTATTTACCCTATAAAATCTAAAAATTTTTTTTGCCTTAAACCTTCTCCTCTTATGCCTCTTTGATTTAAAAAAAAAAATCAAGAAAATAAGTCAGTCGGTGTGGCCGGTTATATATAATAGATATTAATTTGTTTTCCTGATGCAAATTCATTTTTCGTGCCAGCCGATTGACATTTGAAACCAAATAAAAAAATCGTTTCCTTGGAGCATTTCGAATTTTGTCTGTTCCACTGCAAACGAAAAAATATTTCGTGATGTATTCAAATCAGGAAAAAAAGAAAGTGGGTAGATTTTGCATTTATTGCATCTGTGTTCGTTTTTCATCTAACCAAAACCGTGTTTGTAGACTTTCTTTGAAACCATTTCAGGCAAAAATAATTGTGCAGGTATATTAATCTCTTTTTTTACTTAATCTAATCTAATGGCTAGATCTCTGAGGACAAATTTGTACCTTTCAATTATCAAAATAGTGATTCGGAAATAAAGTATAATTTATTTTGAAATGGATTTATATATGAATTTTCATGCAAAAGTTCCGTGTGATGGCAGTCGAATTTTACAAGATTTGCTATGTCTCCATTTATATTATACATATTTTACCGACTTCCAAAAAGGAGGAGGTATTCAATTCGTCTGTATTTTTTTTTTTTTATGTTTTTTACCGCATAACTTTCCACAGAGTCAATCAATTTTGATAATTCTTTTTGTATTGGAAAGCTAGTGGCTGCAGTGTGGTCCTATTTCAATTTCGTTCAGTTAAAGCCATAGGAACTATTAAAAATACCATAAAAGCCCGTTTTGAATCATGGAAGTCGGTTTTGTTTTTTTGATAAAAATGATTATTTCAAAATATTTTCACCATCAGTTTGAAAAGTTTGAGTGATTTACGAAAAAAAAAATTATAAAATTTAAGTCATTTAAGAAAATCGTAAAAAAATTCAAAAATTTTAAAAAATGTTTGCACCTACGCACAGTGTGACAATTCGCACATTTAGCGGGATTTAATAAAAAAAAAAAACAACATACATGAATGTAAACAAAAACCAGTTTCTCTTAAAGCCTAAACCTCCCCCTCAATGAATATGCACATTTTTATGCGTTAGAACTAAGCACAACAACAAAAAATTACTTTAGAAATTAACTTTTGTATTATTTTTAGGAGAATGGTCTGATTTAGTGCCAAGTGGATTTTGCTTCTGTTGCAAGTGGTTCGTGAGGTTTAAGGGAAAAGTTTATTTTTTTTTATATTTAATATAATATTTGTAATTATAAACTTAAGTTTTTTTTTTTTATAAATTGTTGTCATAAAAATGTGGTGCTTGGAAGCGAAAAAATAGTGAAAAACTATGTGTTTTATGTGTTCATTAGACAAAAAGTATAGTTTTACAGTGTTTTTCAAGGTTTAGACCCTTTTTGTTTTAAAGCTGTTTATATGTGGAACCAAAAAGTGTTTTATCTTTTTGCGCACAGGTGCGACACTCATACAAAATTTTTCGTATTCTAGGATGACAACCGAAATTAGGAAAAAACAAATTTTTGATATTTGGATTTCGAAAATCAAAATTAAGCGTTTCGATGCTGTGTTTTCCTTCGTTATGGATAATTTTAATAATTTTTCATTTTCTGAAGAGGCAATTAAGTCAATAAAGGCAACCTTCAAAACTTTATGCTTGAGAAAAACTTGTTTGACGAAAAAATGGCCAAATGTGGTCGTAAAAGAGAACGCTTTGAAATCAATAATTGTGATTGGTTAAATGAAATCATTAAACTGCCACGAATTGTTTAAAATGAAATTCTCTTATCATCTATAACATCTTCGTGACAAACCTGCTACATTTGCGCAGAAAAACCATCTGAAGTGAACATTCAGCTTATAGACTAGATGTTAAAGTTTGGCAGGTTAGAGATCAAGGGAGTAAAGAAAAGGTCAAAGCAAGAACAAAATGATTCAAGATTGATTTAGAGCTGAAACTCAACAGCCCGGCAACACAAATGATGGCAACACTTCCAGAAGATTTTTTAGAGATGAAGAAAAAACTGCTGAAATTACAGGAATTGATATTGAAATCATAAAAAAGTTTCACATTATTTTAGAAGCGCTTGGGTCTGGGTATGTAATTGACGTAGATTCCTTTGAAACATTTGCAAGAGATACGAGGGAGCTATATATCAGAAACTATAGCTGGTTTCATATGCCAGCAAGTATTCATGAAGTTAAATATCAAAGACCATTTTTGATAGTGGCACTGTTAAAGCCAAGGTTATGGAAAATAGCAAAAAAAAAAAAATCTTTTAAGAAAGTAGTTTCCTTATTTTTCAATTTTCTCAAAAACTAGAAGGCATAGGAACATATGGTTTTTAATGTTTAATAATGAGTGAATTAAAGCAGTTGGATTTATCAATCAATTTTGTATTGATATCCACAGTCTTTAAAAATATAGTCCTCTATGTGTTTCTTAAAACTTTTTTTTCCCAAATTTTGACTTTGAAATTGGTTATTTCAAAAACTATTTATTAAAATAACTTGATTTAAAAATAGGAATTTAGTATAAAATGTTGGCTTTTGAAAAAGGTATCATTCATAACTGTAAGTGTTGCCATCGTTTTTAAATATTTTTTTCTTAATTTAAGTAATTTTAAGTAATTTTTTAGAAAATTGCCCCTCCCTCTTAAACAGGGAGGAATTGACCCCCTCTCCTGTAGTAAAAAATGCTTGTATTTACCTCCTCTACATGAATTCGTTACAATTTTTCACCTTGTGAGCTATCGTACTTTTGCCCAAAAATGACCCCCATTAAACCTCTTTTGTTTAAAATATGAAAGAATATTAACAAAATTGTTGTTTCATTTCATTTTGTATATATTTGTTATAAATTCTATAAAAAAAAATCCACGAAAAGTTATCATTTGTGAGCGTTATTAACTAAATCCCTCTAAATGTGCGAATTGTCACACTGTGCTACGCCGAATTCATTTACACTCAATTAATTTTAAAGTTTAAAGGGAAAATAAAAACAAGGCCAATAAAATAAAAAACCATTTATAATAACCAAAGTCATTTCCTTTTGTTTATTTAGAACACTTTTATTTTTTAAAACTTCACTAGCATCGAATCTATTATAGTTTCTCGTACTATTCTTGACAAATCACATGTTACACTTCTTAGCCAATTTTTACCAAAAATCCGCTTTTATTGAAGAATCTTTCCTGCAAACATCAATCTGAAGCTAATTCATACTTTAGTCTAATAATTGAGGTTAGGTAATTGACAAGGCCACCAAATATTAAATTGATTCTGTTTCATTGAAATGTACCATTATTCAAATTTTTCCTAAGCTTGAGGTCATTGCACGGAGAAAAAAAAACACCAGAGATAACTTTACTTCTGGTATAGGTATTTAATCATAATATAGTTAAATGTACCAGAAATTAGTTAAATATGCCAGAAATAAGGTTAATTAAAACAGAAATAAAGTTATCCCTGCAATGTTTTCTCTGTGTGACAGCTTTACTTTCTACATTATATCCACTCAAGACTCCTTTGTCATTATGCCAATTGAAATAAGTGTTAGATAAACGTCCCACTTGGAAAAAAATTTACAGAATTTTGTGAAACGGCTTCCCTTTGAATAGGAGGAACAAGTCTAGTTTTGACTTCCGCTCATATTATCGCTGAAGATCTATTTTAGGATAGGAACGATTTTGTTTTAGGTTTTATTGAAAACTTGAAATTTTTCTGGCAAGCATTTTGACCCATGAAATATTTCTGGCATGAAAAAAAAAAATCAACCCTTGCAAATACTAGGTAATTTGACAGTTTTTGTTTAAATTTTAAAATCAATTATTGGAAACCATTTTTGTTTTCGTACTTAACTAGTCCAAAATCGACCGCTCATACAATTTTAGCTTTGCTGCTATCAATATTGCTGACTGAGTGTTTTAGGAGTCTATGTTTAATAGAAAAGCCAGTAAACATGAAAACATACAGGGTGTCCCAAAAGTAATGGATCAAACGAAGTATGCTGATTGGGGATCTTAAGGGCTCTCAGAATTTGGTAACTTGTTCATCCCAAATCCTTACGGTTTTCGATTTAATGCAATTCTTGTGAAATTTCGAAAAATCCCTACTTTGCAACAGTATTTTGCTTCCTGCGCCCACTATTGATTTTTGTTTTTTTAAATTCTTTTACAAAAACATTGCCAAATAATTAGGAACAATTAATTAATCAAAATATTTTTTATTCCATACGCCATTTCGATGCAAATTAACTAACAGTTTCAAGTTTTATAAAAAATCAGTTTCTTACTTTTTTTTGAGAGCAACACCGTTAAAAAAATTTGTACGGTATAAGAATGGTTTATTATTTTAAAAAGTTGCCCTGTTATTGTAGTTTTCAAAAAAGTATAAAAGTTACCAAAGTTGCATTTAGATCGCAAAATATTACAATTTGAATTCAACAAAACAGGGTTTTTCAGAACAAAAAACAACCAAAAATAAACACATTTTCTCGAACTGTTATTTGTTTATTTTTCTTTGAACAAAAGCCTCTATTTTTGTTTGTTTTTTTGCTCTGAAAAACCCTGTTTTGTTGAATTCAAATTGTAATATTTTGCGATCTAAATGCAACTTTGGTAACTTTTATACTTTTTTGAAAACTACAATAACAGGGCAACTTTTTAAAATAATAAACCATTCTTATACCGTACAAATTTTTTTAACGGTGTTGCTCTCAAAAAAAAGTAAGAAACTGATTTTTTATAAAACTTGAAACTGTTAGTTAATTTGCATCGAAATGGCGTATGGAATAAAAAATATTTTGATTTATAAATTGTTCCTAATTATTTGGCAATGTTTTTGTAAAAGAATTTAAAAAAACAAAAATCAATAGTGGGCGCAGGAAGCAAAATACTGTTGCAAAGTAGGGATTTTTCGAAATTTCACAAGAATTGCATTAAATCGAAAACCGTAAGGATTTGGGATGAATAAGTTACCAAATTCTGAGAGCCCTTAAGATCCCCAATCAGCATACTTCGTTTGATCCATTACTTTTGGGACACCCTGTATAAATTTTAGCTAGCAACTTGTCAAATCCATCCCTGAAAAACAACCACACTATGATGAATCCTTACTTTGTAGAATGTAGAGCAATAACATCAGCATGAAATCCTCTTTATTAAAGCATAAGTGGCAAATGTTTCCCAAATCCCCTACCTATCCCTCCAAATACCCTCGTCCACCACTATATCCATCTGATGTGAATTCTCGGGTATATATTTTATGTGTGATAAATTGCCAGCCAAGGCAAAGTTTATATTACAAGATTCCAAAATACTATATACACTCCGAGAAGGATGTGTATTTTATATCCAGTGATGCTTTTCTATGCCATCATCTAATCCTTATAACTTCTCTTATATATAGCTCAAGAGGATGCATCTTCTTAAGTCTTTCTAGCAATAGAGTTGTATTTTATACAACAACAACACTAACTCTGAGTGTGTTTCTAAAGCTCGTTAAAAAAGGTTTAAGCCGGCACAGATGAAGAAAATAAAAATAAAACTATGTGAAAAGGCCGAAAGAAGTGGGTATTGTGTAAGGCACCAGTGATGGCTGTTGAAGCCTTTTTCTCTCTCTCAAACGACTTCTTAATATCATTACAGGCTTTGCTTGATCTTTTTTTTCTTTTTTTCTCGGGGATAGAGAAGGGAGTTGGTTTGGACTTTCTTCTTCTCTTATTTCCTGTAATATTCGGTGGTGATTGTTCGTGATTATGTGCTCTACTATATCTGAATGTAGTTTACAAGAAAATCGAAAAAACACTCACACTCAAAGTTATAAAAGTTGGGCTTTTCTAGGATATCTAAAATAGGAAGAAAAAGGGTTCAGATATATTTTCAAATAACTTCTGTATAAAGAAGCTAAAAGAGAATAAAAAAAAAAATGGAAAAGCCATTCGAAAGGCTCAAGGCTATAAGACGAGTTGAATGTATTTAAGTGGAAAAAAGGGGCCAAAATCTGAATGGTAAAATGGGTGATGGTTTGGGATTTCGGGTGTAAGTTGATGATGACTATAACTATGCCCTTACATGCAGAGAGTTTCACTATATAAAGTGGGGATTTATTAAATTGGGTTCAGTGGACAGGTTAAGAAGGCTTATGTGTAGTCCCAAAATATTTTGGTTTCTGCTTGACTTAGGTTTTTACTTTGAGGTAGATTTTATTTGCTTGTGTTCACTTTGAAAAATAATCGATAACATATAACTTCGATTCAATGAACCTTGCAACAATTTGATGACTTTAAGACTTTTTTGGTTGGGTCTAATAATAAGAATTCGAATTCTTAAATTAAAATTTAAAAATACCTACATAAATGTATGTACATTTATTTAAATCTTCCTTATTATATTTTCCTTATCAAATTGATTGATTTTCATAAAATCAACAGAAACCTTATTTTTAAATTTGATCCTTTTTTATTCCCTCATCATCCTTGGCTTGAATATGTTTAAAATCAATAAGAACGAAATATATTTTTAATTGAATTGCAAGTAAATTGATATTTTAACAAAAAAAAAAAAAAAACACATTACAGACAAACATAAACATCTCATTTAAAATGTAATATTACATAAAGAGTAAAAACACAACAAAAAAATTTAAATTAAAAATAAAAATCTCTGTCATTAAAATGTACACAAATATTCCAAACGAAGGAGTAATTTACGTACGGTAATACAATTTTAATGATTGCCCCAAGCCTATTATCTTCCCTTAATAATAAAGCCCTAGCACCACCCTAAGAAGCAAAATAATAATATTCCCCCCATGCCAATTTTCCATTACCATATTGGCGTGTAAAGGAAGTCATTTTATTGTTTCTCTTTCACTATGATGATGATGAAAATTGTTTTATTTTATTTTGTATAAATTCGAAGGAAAATTTTTTATAATTATTTTCAAAAAAAAAAAAAAAAAAAAAAAACCTGACTATGTTGGTCGTAAGAACTTGCTTTCACAAAAAATAACTTAATTGAAAAAAAATTAAGTTAGGAACGAAAAATTATATTTATCTACTAATTTTGCACTGCTTAATTAAATCGCTATGCTGTGAAGGTGTTTGGTTTAGGTCAATTTAAACATTTCTGAACCGAAACCAATATACTTTGCTAATACATAAAAAGTAAACAATAATTTGAAAAATTCTCAAATGTTTGGATGTTAAATTTTCAAATTACCTAAACATTTACCAAAGTTATTGGGTTTATTAGTTTCTAGATTAAAAAATCTCTCATTTGACTACATCCAATCGGAAAACAATTCTTTCGAAAAAATTTCAAGTCGATGCGATGTGATAATTTTTCTTCAAGCATTAATAACTGTAGCAAAATTTAACAATATTTCGTTTTAAGTCCAAGAATACTGATTTTAGTGAACTTCCTGTCCCGTTTATTTAAGCATAATTTTCTTTTTTTGAAGTGAAAACTTCTTTAGTATCGTAGTGATTTGAAACAAGATGAAACGAAAACGCGACACGACTTCAACTTGTTATAACTTTTTTGTTTTAATAGATAGATGAATGAAATTTGTACTGTAGATAGGTAATTAAATAAATTATAATTGTACAAAATTTCAATCAATTTCATATTCAAAACTCGGAGATAACGGTAAAAAGATGTTCTTTTCCAACACACGTTATATCTTTTGATCTAGTGCACACACAAATTTGATTTAACTTTAATACGCATGCTGATAACATAACCTTTTTTTTTATATATCACTCATAACGTTACGTGCTCTACAAGTTACACAATCTTAAATTGAAAAAAAATTTAAAAATACCTCAAAACACCTGTGGAGATCTGTTGGCGATGACCAGCTACCAGTGTAGGAAGTACCGTAATCTCAGTCTGGAAATTCGACATGGTTGACTTTAAAAAATTCTAACTTCTCTTGTAGACATCTTTGAAATAAGATTTATACATCATTATACAAGGTGAAACAATAAGCTTTCACATGGTATAAAATTTTGTATAGGTTGTCAAACAAAAAAATTGATTTAATAGTATGAGAACATAAAAATAAATGTTTTTTTTTGCTTTTTGGATGAAATTTCATCGAGTTTAAAAAATTCTAGTTCTTTTTGTAGATGTCTCATAGACTTGATCGATATATATATTTTGAGGTAAGACAATAAGCTTTCAGATGGTGTAAAAATGTTTATAGGTTGTTAGGTAAAAAATGCATTTAATAGCGTGTGAAGATAAAAATACGTGTTTTTTCGCTTTTTTATGGAAATTGATCGAGTTCAAAAAATTCTAGCTCTTTTTGTAGATGTCTCATAGACTTGATCGATATATAATTTTGAGCTAAGACAACAAGCTTTCAGATGATATAAAATTTATATAGGTTGTCATATAAAAAACATGGATTTGAAGGTGATAGAATAAAAATAGGTAGATTTTTTCTATTTTATTTTTTTTTGCAAGAAAAATGATTTTTTAAGGTTTCACTTCAACAACGTGTGAATTGCACACATGATTTTTTTTTGAAGTGAAAACTTCTTTAGTATCGTAGTGATTTGAAACAAGATGAAACGAAAACGCGACACGACTTCAACTTGTTATAACTTTTTTGTTTTAATAGATAGATGAATGAAATTTGTAATGTAGATAGGTAATTAAATAAATTATAATTGTACAAAATTTCAATTAATTTCATATTCAAAATTCGGAGATAACGGTAAAAAGATGTTCTTTTCCAACACACGTTATATCTTTTGATCTAGTGCACATACAAATCTGGTTTAACTTTAATACGCATGCTGATAACATAACCTTTTATTTGATATATCACACATAACGTTACGTGCTCTACAAGTTACACAATCTTAAATTTAAAAATACCTCAAAACACCTGTGGAGATCTTTTAGCGATGACCAGCTACCAGTGTAGGAAGTACCGTAATCTCAGTATGGAAATTCGACATGGTTGACTTTAAAAAATTCTAACTTCTCTTGTAGACATCTTTGAAATAAGATTTATGCATTATTATACAAGGTGACACAATAAGCTTTCACATGGTATAACATTTTTTATAGGTTGTCAAACAAAAAAATTGATTTAATAGCATGAGAACATAAAAATAAATGTTGTTTTGCTTTTTTTTATGAAATTTCATCGAGTTTAAAAAATTCTAGCACTTTTTGTAGATGTCTCATAGGTCTGATCGATATATATATTTTGAGCTTAGACAATAAGCTTTCAGATGGTACTAAATTTTTTATAGGTTGTTAGGGAAAAAATGCATTTAATAGCGTTAGAAGATAAAAATACGTGTTTTTTTCGCTTTTTCATGGAAATTGATCGAGTTCAAAAAATTCTAGCTCTTTTTGTAGACGTCTCATAGACCTGATCGATATATATGAGATGAGCTAAGACAAAAAGCTTTCAGATGATATAAAATTTATATAGGTTGTCATATAAAAAACATGGAATTGAAGGTGATAGAATAGAAATAGGTAGATTTTTTCTATTTTTTTCAAAAGGTTTCACTTCTACCGCGTGTGAATTGCACACATGATTTTTTTTTTGTATTACCGAGTACTGGAATTTTTGAGTTCTCTTTTTGCCATTTTCTGGTTTCCTTAACTTTATAATGTTAAATAATATCTTGGGTCGTTCAAAACTTGCTCTTTCTTTTACTAGAGAGTTTTTGTGGGCAAAAAATAAAAAACTAATTCTTTCCTCGGAATGGGACATGTTGAACATTATGTATGTACTTCATTTCCGTCATTTGTATTGTATCAGAGTCGAAATTTACTTTTTGACATATTTCAGAATGACATTTACCTTTATTACCTAACCCATCGAATTATTATGGAGTGAACCTCATAAATTTAAAGAGATGTTTACTTGAGTATTTGTCAATTTTCATAAATAAAATACCTCGAATTGGCTTGAAAACACACATTTTCTTAGAATATATTTGTTTTTAAAATAATGCATTGAATTGACGTCGAAGTGTAAATGACGAAAAATAGAATTTTTGAAATTGTTCAGCTTTTATAGTTACCCTTAATACCATATTTTGAATATGATTGAAAAGGGCTTAATGTCTAAAACAGTTGAAAATTTGCAGAATTAAGACTTCCTGTAATGGTTTATGGTCTTGGTTTGGACCTAATTTTGAGCAAAATTTAATTTTTCTTCACAAACCGTGAAGATTTCAAGATCCCTCTGATGGAAATCTTCATTTTTAATGAACAACGTCTTAATATTTTTTTTAAACATTTTATTTTTTTTTTTTTTTTTTTCAAAACTTTGTAAACTATATTTAAATTTGTAATGCAGGTTTAACTCCAAAGTTGTTCACCATATTCCCAAACAGGCTCAAATACCTGCTCTTATACCTTAGCTTAGAGCATTGTCCAATTTACCACTACATTTTTCTTAACTTATTATTTTATTGATCGCATTCATTTTTAGCCTGCGAAAGGATACCTTTCCTTATTTGTGAATGAAACTTGAGTAAAAAAATTTCACTTGGACTGACTTAAATTCCTTAATCGGTATTTAGCTATTGATTGGCATTATTTATAGCATATTTCAGTTTGAGGTTCGATTTGTTAATAGTTTTGCCTTCGGCGAGGACTTAGTTAGAACACTAAAATAATAATTTGAATGTCTAATGCGGAGAATTTTGTACTCGATAGATTCATTCAAACATAAATTTTTTAAAAGTTTTTGTTTTTAATTTTATGTTTTAAAACGGGCTTCAGGTCAATGAAAACAAATATATCTTTGTCACGACCGACGCACTGTTGTCCAAAATGACTTATCTCGTTGCAAAAATCATAACTTTTGAACGGATTGAGGTAGCGGTACAGTTTTTTTTTTAATTTGAAGGAAATTTCCAGGGCTGTTACACCAATGAATTTCAAGAAAATTGTTTTACAGGGTGTTTAGGAATCATCGGCCGAAAACCGATTTTCTTAAAAAAAAATTATTTAAATTAAAATTGGTATGCCATTTTGTAGAAATCACTAATTCACATCTAAAAAAAGTTCAGATTACACTTTTCCATGATATTACGATTATAGAGAATGCCAAAAAAGTTGGTCCCGGAAGTCCGTCTGTCTGTCTGTCTGTATAAGGATCTACAGCCTAAACGGATGGACCGATTGACTTCAAATTTGTTATGTAGCATTTTTTGGAGACCCTCCAGAGGGGTTTTTGGAATTAATTTTTTTGGGCCAAAAATAACGGTACTTGTCATACACCAATTTCAGTAAAGCTGTAATTGCTCAAAAACGGCTCCAACGATTTTGTTTAAAAAATTCAAATGTAAGTTTGAAAATAAGGTCTATCTTCAAATGAAAAAAAATTTTTTGGAAAATCATTATTAACGGTACCTGCCATAGAACGGTTTTTTTTAAATCCGATATTCTCCGAAACGGCTTATTCGATTTCAACGAAACTTTTTTTGAAGAAGCACTTATATAACTCAAATATAAGCCAAAAATAAAATTTAAAAAAAAATAAATTTTGGATTTTTAAAAAAATTTTGCAATTTTTTTTTGAAAAATAAAATTTTCGAAAACGGGACATTGTATTTTTTTGAAATTTTGTTTTTAAATGTGGATTAGTGATTTCTACAAAATGGCATACCAATTTTAATTTAAACATTTTTTTTAAAGAAAATCTGTTCCTTCTGCCTTCATTTTTTTTCAAAGTACAAAATCTCGGCAGTGCGCAAGCATGCGCAGCTAAATATTTTTATTTTGGATCAACAATTGATTGGTACACATACCCTATTCGGCTTAATGCATGGAACCGAATGGATTTTTTACGGTACCTGCCATAAAACCGTTTTTTTTCAAATCCGATATTCTCCGAAACGGCTTATTCGATTTCAACGAAACTTTTTGTGAAGAAGCACTTATATAACTCAAATATAAGCCAAAAATAAAATTTAAAAAAAAATAAATTTTGGATTTTTAAAAAAATTTTGAAATTTTTTTTTGAAAAATAAAATTTTCGAAAACGGGACATTGTATTTTTTTGAAATTTTGTTTTTAAATGTGGATTAGTGATTTCTACAAAATGGCATACCAATTTTAATTTAAACATTTTTTTTAAAGAAAATCTGTTCCTTCTGCCTTCATTTTTTTTTCAAAGTACAAAATCTCGGCAGTGCGCAAGCATGCGCAGCTAAATATTTTTATTTTGGATCAACAATTGATTGGTACACATACCCTATTCGGCTTAATGCATGGAACCGAATGGATTTTTTACGGTACCTGCCATAAAACCGTTTTTTTTCAAATCCGATATTCTCCGAAACGGCTTATTCGATTTCAACGAAACTTTTTGTGAAGAAGCACTTATATAACTCAAATATAAGCCAAAAATAAAATTTAAAAAAAAATAAATTTTGGATTTTTAAAAAAATTTTGAAATTTTTTTTTGAAAAATAAAATTTTCGAAAACGGGACATTGTATTTTTTTGAAATTTTGTTTTTAAATGCGGATTAGTGATTTCTACAAAATGGCATACCAATTTTAATTTAAACTTTTTTTTTAAAGAAAATCTGTTTTTGGGCGATGATTCCGAAACACCCTGTGAAATAATTTTATTGAAATTCATTGGTATAACAGCCCTAGAAATGTCCTTCAAATAAAAAAAAAATTGTACCGCTAACTCAATCCGTTCAAAAGTTATGATTTTTGCAACGAGATAAGTCATTTTGGACAACCGTGCGACGTTTCGATCATGTCCATGAACATTATCAGGTGATGACAAAGGAATCTTTTTTGGTCTTAAGTTATTACCAAAAATAATAAAGAGGTTTTTTTTAAACTTCTATGTAACAAAAAACTTTGCAAAAAAACTCATACAAATATCAAGATGGACACTACTTTCAGATATTTCTCAACCGTTGCGTTATAGACTATTAGAAAATCGGTTTTTTTTTTTTTTTGTATAGGAAAGCCAACAAAAGAAAATAACTCTTGAAGAGGAAAAAGAAACGGGGGGTTATAATAAAATTAATTTGAAAAAATTTCAATTTAAAAAACATCAGGTTCTTGTAAAAAATATTGTACCAATAAATCGCTAAAGAAATAGTTGCCACTACTCAATTAAAGGTATAAAAAATTATCTAAATCTGGTTGTGAATAGTAAACACTTTTCTTTAACATAATTTTCACTATCGTTACCCCTTTTGGACAGGTATTGTATAGCATATTTGATATAAACAACAATACGGAGGTACAAAGAGATCAGTGGGAAATCTCTCATTTTGAGCTCTAGTCGGAAAAAACTTCCAAACAAAAGAGTTGATTTACGAACTTGAAATATGGAAACATTTCTATTGAATTAATTTTTTCTATTCAACCGAATGTTTATTATTTATTGTGATTGTTGTTTCTTTTAAACTGAAAATTCTTTCCTGCGACCCTGCGAGAACTGTCCAAACCAAACTAGGTATCTCATTTAAAAAATTAGAGCTTTTCAGACATTGTACAACAAATCCAACCCACGTTTTCACATTTTTTAGTATCTATTTTAAATAAATTACAAACTATTTCGACAATAATATTTGTTTATCGTGTACCATAAACATCCATATCTTCATAATAAAATTTGTGTTAAAAATCTAAGATTTTTTTATTTTTTTTATTTTGAACAAAAAAATCTTCCACTTTTTTTCTACCATTCTTTAAATTCTCCTTAACGTATTTTTAACAACCAGGTAGTTCATAATTGCAGGTAAAGCTAAAAAAAAAAATAAAGGTACCTCGTTAGCTTTTCCAAGAATTATTGTTGTTATGGTTGTGAATTTAATTAATTTATTTTCTTCACGTTATTTTATTTATTTCCCATTAATACAAAAACAAAAAAAAAAACCGTTTTTGTTTATTTTTCGTGTACCAACCTACCGACTTTCTTTAGATACTGCTGCTGTTGTTGATGATGATTTTCCTCCTTTTTATGGTCCTTTCGTTATATCCTTATTGAAATTCATACCATTCATCATTGACAACAACCACGTGATTGTGTTGAATGACACGGTTGCGAAGAGGTTCTGATGGGTAAAACTTCGTGATTGGGTTGTTAATATTGGGAATTCATTAAGAGCGCAAACGAGCCCAGCACAGGCATACAGCAATAATACTCTATAATATTCTGAATTTAATTACTTTGAACAATTTTCAAGGTAAAATAATAAAATATTCTGCGCACGACATAAAGAAAGGCAAAAAAAGAAGTTAAAAGTGCCTAAAGGAGGAAAAAATTAAAAAAAATCCATATAAAGAGAATGAAAAAGCCTTGAAACTTCTTCATTAAGAAATTAGTTAATGAATACTTTTTGAAACTCTAAATTTTTTTGAGACAGTCGAGAAATATGTTGAATATTTTTAGTACCTTTAGAAAGTTTTTCAAATATGTGTATGTGGTTATTTGCATTTTCTTTCATCTTTTTGAAAACTTAGCTATTTTTACCTTCTGAATACATTCAAAGACTGAATTTTTTATCTGCATTAATAATTCTAATTATTTCTATTTATTTTCAGATTCAATTTTATGACCCTCAGTGAGGATTTAAACAGAGGTCAATTTTTCTATCAGATATAAAAACCTAATGAACAAGGTACGTTAAACCTGTTTCCGAACATTTCAAAAAAATAATACTCTTTTTAGAGGAACTTTAACAACGGTGAATAATTTATTATTCTTGTTTCCTGAATTTGAATACTTACCTACTGTGCGAGGGTTTTCATTTTATAAACTTCAAGTTTGCATGTTCAACAAATGAACAAAACGAACCAAAAGAAATAAAATAAAGAGAAACTAAAGGTATTACGTTTCAGATTAAAATCTCTTAAGAACCGCACCGGAAAGTAAAGTCAGAAACGAAAAATCAATGCCTTCTTACCCATTTAATTAAGGAGTTAGTAGAAGACGGAGCGTGTTCTTGTTAGGTTTGATTTAAAAGCCTTTTTATTTTTTGGTTTTCCTTTTACTTCCGAATTCATTTTGTATCTGTAGGTAAAACGAAATGAAAAATTCAAACACAATGGTTTTCAAAGGAAGAAGGGATTAATTATTATCGAAACTGGTAGTTTTTTTTTTTTGTTTTTCTTGGAAAGAAAAAATCTGCCGGCTATAAGGAAAATATAGTAATAATTATTTTATGAAAATTTATACTTGCATCGCATAAGAAAAAAAAACATATCTTTTGCTTGTAAAGTAAAAAATTTTAAATTGAAGCTAATTTCTAAGAAAATATTTGTTTTCCAGACAAATTGCAACTAAATATCTATTCTGTTAAGGATACAAAATTTAAAGAACAGCAATTTTAAAGGAAATTTCAAAAAAGTAAATCAACCCATTTTCAAAGAATTGAAATTAAAAAAAAAAAAAAAAATTTTTAATGGGGTTTTCGTATGGTAACAATAAATATTTTATTTTTGTTTAGATCTGTCAAATAACTGATTTTGACAATTTCCAAACTCTAAATTAAGAACGTAGCTAAAGTCATTATCTGAAAACTGATACCGCCAGCTAGTTCACAGACACATAGATTCAAATACCATAGGAAACAAAAATTACATTGAAAACGTATTGTATAATCGATTTGCTACGAAAGAAATCACATAATAAATTAATATTTCATAAGATTTAAATAACTTTAATTATTTTAAAATAATGATTTTGTAAGAAAAATTTGTTTGAAATCGTTGTCCAAATAAAAATATATTTATATGGCGCGTACCTACCGTCAATTAAATGGTTCAAAAAATATTCGTTTTATTTTATTACATAAAAAATATTTATTTAAAATCGTTACGAAATGAACTTATTGTTTTCGTTATATTACTGTTTTTTTGTTGAGAAAATAAATAAAATTTTCCTTTTAGGAAATTTTTTTAAACTTTTAACTTCCAAGTTTGAAGAAAATAATTGCGACAGCTAATATTTTCCCATTCGCTAAGCTTGAAGCTTTTCATCCACTCTTGGCAATGTCTAACTTCTAATCCGTACACCATAACTGGGCCCTATTTCACCAACCACTTTGCATTTTGCATTTTGCAACTTTGCAAAACAATACCTCAAGTAGCGCAAAAGTCTAAAATACCTACACCAAAATATTTGGTGTATTTTTTGCACTTCCGTGATATCCATTTTGAATATAAAAAATACACCATTTTCTTGTTCATAATAAACTCCGGTGGTTAAAAAAATATACCGATTTTGGTGTATAAATGGCGCTAGTGGTATATTAAATGATTTGGTTTTTTGGTGAAAATTATACATATGAAATTGAAAAATACACAATAAATCTATGGATAAAATACACCATTTAAATTATTCTGATTTAAAATTGGAACCAAAGTTTATTTTTCACCTCAAACAGTTTGATGAATTCTAATTCACACCATTTCTTATGAAATAAATGAAAATGAATTTTTATTCACTTTCATAATTTTGCCATAAGAAACTAATGTTTAAATATGAATTTGTTTGCCTAATTTAAAAACGAAACACATTCTGTCTACCAATTTTAGATACTACCCATTCTAAAAATCGAGCTCCTCAAAAATGTCAGTGAATTAATGATATATTTTTTCGATTTTAAAAATCGTTTTTTTCAAAAATTATAATTTTTGTGTTGTTTTACATTTTTTTAGAAGAGTTATTTTATAATATAATTTACTGAATCGTCTCCCACTTATGCATTCTGGTGAATTGTATGTCCACAGGGTGTGCTTCCTACACCAAAGAGAGTGTACAAAATATACCGTTTTGGTTGATTTCAGAATCGAATAATTTTATGCACCATTAATGGCATATTATAAAAACAACTGAATATCGGTGTATTTTTTGCACGGAATCTTAAAAAAATGTTGAAATTTTTTTACAGAAAAGACAGTGGTATAATTTGTATACCACTAATTTTGAGAAATACACCATATTTTTTCAATTTCCTCAATTTTACACCAAAATTAATGAATTTACACCAATTTATACACCAGTGTGCTACTTGAGACAATATCACCCACGTAACTATTACTATACTCTTCATCTTCGTTCAAAGTGATTCATTTTAAATTATCATTTAATATACCCGAACTTTACACGAGAAATTGCCATCCGCAAATGAAATTTTGTCTTTGCATATTATTGCAAGACTTTGCAGGATTTGAAATGGAAAGTGCAAATTTTTTTTTGTTTGGTGCAATGAAATCAAAGAATTCTTTGCAAATTGACAAAACTTTGCGCTTTTCAGAAAAGTATTTTGTGCTTTGCAAATTTGTGGTTGGTGCAACAAAATTTCGCAAAGTTAAAGTCCAAAGTTGCAAAATGCAAATTGCAAAGTGGTTTGTGCAATAGTACCCTGGTAGGTACCTTCCATTCAGTTCTTTTGAAAAGAGTTTTACTATCCGGTTGGGAAGTTTTTCTTATCTCTATACACTGTGATGGTCTAGTGGATCCCCAATAAACAAAATTAAGATAATATTTTTACACTGGTATATTCTGCCGACTAAATAGTGTTTGATCTATAATCTAGTTTAGATACATAATAGCATGCGCTTTCTTCGTTTCACTAGAAATCAAGCACATTTTGGTCCTGCATGTCCCCAAGATATTTATGAAAATTTGTTCTGGTTTCTTCCTGCAGTAGGAATATTTTTTGTTAAGAAATCATTCATAGCTACATTCGCACGTCTATATTCTTCATCAAGCAAGGAAATTCATATTTTTGTCACCTGGTGAAGCCCAGCATTTCAGTTGCAAGTCCTAGACACGGTCAGCAAAAGTTCTGATAGTACATTTTCGGGATCGGGTCAAAATTCTGGCTTCAAAATTCTGCTTTTCAAAATTCTGCTTTTTTAACGAAAATTCTGTTTTTCAAAATTCTGCTTTTTTTCTATTCTGCTTTTCAAAATTCTGCTTTTTAAAATTCTGCTTTTCAAAATTCTGCTAACATTATACTTGAACAAAAAAATTCATAAAGAAAAATACACCTCATTAATGTAATTCAACATTGGTACTTTCCTAAATTTTTTTGTTTAAGTGTCGTAAATATTTTTTAAAATGCATAGACTGACTTTCTTTCAAATAAAATCTATAACTTATTGGAACCGATGTTGTTTAATACAAAATATTCCTTTTCTTATTCAAATTTTTTAATTTTCATCTTTATTTGATAAATTAAAAAATTTTGAATTATTTTCGGAAATGTTTAGTATTGTAAACCTTTTCTTAATATTTTCAAATTTATTCATTTATAAAACAAAAATTAATATGCATTCAAAGAATGACAAATTATGTAGGTAAGTTATCAAATAAGTAGATAATTTTTAAAGAAGATGATTTTACAGAATTTTGCAAAAAATTAAAAAAGGGCTTGGAAAATGTTAAAAAGCGCTCGCTTTTGAACATTTTCCAAACCCTTTTTTAATTTTTTGCAGAATTTTGAAAAACAGAATTATGAAAAGCAGAATTTTGAAAAACAGAATTTTGAAAAACAGAATTTTGAAAAGCAGAATTTTGTAAAGCAGAATTTTGAAATCAGAATTTTGACAAATGAACCCAACCCTACATTTTCATTGATGTTGATGGACCTCCAATTTATATACCACTTTGACATTTGACACTTTGTTGATCAGGAGACTGCTATCATGTGCTTTTAATCTACATTTAGGATATTTTACTAAGTACATGTCTGTCAGTTTTTTTTTTTATAAAAAAAAACATTAAATTTTCTTAAAAAGTCCTACTTAATTAGCATAAATAAAATTCAATTAAACAAACTACCAAAATTTAATTTCACCTTTCCTTGCAAATCGTTAAAAATTCATTAAAACAAAACAAAACACTTAAAAACTTAAAGGATTTAAATAACAAAAGAATGCTTGCATTATATAGATCATGCAAAGTCCATTTTCAAAAGTAAAAAAAAAAAAAAAAAAAAAAACAAAAACACATAAAAACCCTTTAATCCATTGTGGTCTTTGAGGCATTATGAACTTTATAGTCTCCCACACTACCACACACATGCAACCTTAATTGAGCAATTAGGACCTAACCCTTTACTTCGTCATATATAACTCGTATACCAGCAAAAACCAGAAAGCATAAACTCTTCACTTCACAATGCGCACATAACTGTAGTATAGTAATGGAAAAAAGAAAGAAAATTGTGCCTACAGCAGGTTATACCTAAGTGCCATAAAGTGCACGTCTATGTCTCGTTTGTTAGCAAATGTCCTTTCAAGGATTTGTTTTTTTTTTCTACTTTTTTTTTTATTCCTTTGTTGGTTTTATTTTTTTCATTTTATATTCCTCTATAGTTTACCATTCCTATATATCTCAGAATATAATCCATTTTTCTTTTCGAGAGGCTATAGAGGTATGTTTAGTTTCTATATCTCCTAACATGGGCTCCACAATTTGTGTGCGAATCAATGCTTACCACTAAAGCTATTTCGCAATGGAAGAAGGAATATTTTTTTTTACCAAAGAAGGAGCTTACCAATAAATCCTCTAAAGAAAAATTGAACAAAAAGGAAGACAAAATAAAAATAGTATTTCCTACTTCCATTTCCGAATGCTATATGAGTCTTATAGGTGTACTATTGGATATCTAAAATGGGGTATCTACCTTTACCTATTGGAGCATAAGAATCTATCTTTACGAGTAATTCCTAAGGGTTTGTCTACTTTAGAAAGAAAGATATAGAATAAAAAAGAAGTTCTAAGTGATTTCTAGCCAAAGTTATATGTGTTGGTTGGAATTCCAATAACACCAACTTTCTTACTACTTTTTTTTGTACCAAAAAGGAAAAAACACTTGACTACGGTGGTGGTGTACCGCGCGCATATAAATTGTTAGTGGCTATCGTAAATCTTTCAACCAAAAATAAAATCTCTACCTACAGACATAAAACACTCTTTTTAAAACTGATAAGGCCGTCTTCTTTGCCTGCCCAAAAACTATAAGCCTTGTCTGCTTTCCCACAACAAAAACCACAAAAAGTTTTTTTTTTTCTTCTCTCAACTATAGTAGGTTTGTGTTTGTATACTAGGAATGAGGGTGTGGTAGGTGTTTTAAAATGAATGTCCTTTGTTTTTAACAACGATCAACCCTTCAAGATTGGTGCGGTGGTGTAGCCACAAAGCCATCACCATCGCTGCCGACATCGTCGTCGTCGTCGGCAAGTTGGCAATATAATAGTTTTGCCCCAAAATAGCGGAAAAGTTATTCGACACCCAAACCCAATTCACCCGAATCCTACAACCCCTTTTCAACCACAATTTTTGGGGTATCTCGATGTAAATAGTTCTTCAAGGTTTCGTGCTTAAAAGTCTTTTTTTGGTTTTGTTTTTTTTTTTTTTTTGCCTCATCTACAACAGAGTTTTCGTGTAGATGCGTCTAATTCATAGTCTTTTGTATGTAAAGTTATAGAGAGAAAGTGGGAAGGTACTTATGCAAGAAGGATATCGATAGCGTTAAGTTTATCCGCTAACTGACAGTGATTAGTTGTTGTTTAAGTTCTTCGTTGGAAGAAATGGGAACTTTTCAAAAGAAGGAAATATTTTGAGAAAATTTTCTTGTTAGTTCCACTGCTATAGGTCTTCTTAACTTATCTGAACTGGTTTTCATAAATTTTGGGGAAATAAATATTTGAGTGTAGATAAGAAAAGATGTGCATGACTGGACTAAGTAATTTTGTTTTAGTGGAAATGAGGCTAATGGTGTTGCTAGTTGATCATTAGGTTTCAAGTGCATTTAAACTTTCTGCCTTAAGTTAAGTCCTCTTAATACTGAAAATAGAAAAAATTAAGCAAATAATTTCTAACCATTGCATTGATATGAAATGAAAAAGAAATTCAATATTCTTAAAAAAACGATTTAGTATTGTTTTTTTTTTTTTCTAAACCTAAGTGAGTGTGAACTGTATGACACAAAAAAAAAAACATGAAGTTTATCAAAATAACTTTCGATTGTATGTTATTATAAATTAGATTAATTAGCTTTGAATTAAAGGTCCGAAGCCATCAAATAATACCAAGATAGGGGCAATATTATGTTCAATTGTTAAATTTCACTACTATCCAGAGCTGTCTTCAGTAGAAGTGAATAGAATAAAAGTAAGTACAAACATAGTTTGTTGCACTTAAAACAGGTTTCTAAATCACTTTTATTTTGACTTAAAATTAATAAAAAAAAAACAATTATAGTTTATTGAGCCAGATTGTGACTGATGGTGTGCCATTTTAATGCATTCCCTCGAAGTAATGCCAATTTATCAAAAATTTCTGACGATCTCATTATTTTGTCTATTGACCGAGAAAACAACTTATTGTCAGCACATAAACTGTTGCAGGTCATAATGATTTTCAGTATTTTTCTATATTAGTTCACTGTGACGTATACGTACTTTTTTGAAGCTATACTTCTTTTGCGGCGTTGGGTATAAAAATTTACTTTTGGAAAAGAAATGTCAAAGGGATTAGCAAGTAGCACCATCTAGAGCTCATAATTGTTATGGTATGAACCCACTAATGGAATTTTTGTGCATAAGAAGTATAACTTCAATCGCGTGTGTGTGCATTTGTGTACACTCTTTTTTTTAATAAATTTTGAGAATTATTTTATGCCATGTTTTATTTATTTTTTTTCCAATTTGCAACAAAGGCTTTCACTTTTAGCTTGTTTCTACTCAAAGTACATCCATATTATAAGTCCACACACTCAGTTTGAAAAAACTCTGTTGCAAATTAGAAAAAAAGGGTTTTAAAGATTTAATATTTTTATTTGCTCTTCTTATTTTTTCCGTCAGTTTTATTATTTATGTTAAAAAAAAAAAAAAAACATTTTTTCGTATCAAATGAACTTGATTTTTTTATTTTTTAAATCCACTAAAAGCATTATTTTTTTAATTTTTAATTTTTAATGAAAAGAAAAGTATTTACCTACAGATTGATAGAAAAAATTTTGTCAACTCTGCAACAAAATAAAATAAATTGCACGACTGGGGTCGCACGTAGGTAAAAGTTACTCCAATGTTAAAGTTTTTCATTGAACAAAATAAGGGAAAATTTAAAATTTGATATTTTCACCTAATTTCGTTAGTGGTGCAAAAAAAAAATTAAATCTGTTTTTATAAATAATTAAATACCGTTTTAAATGATCTTTTACAAAAAACTAAGTATGGCATTTTATTTCTAGTATAAAAAGGAATTTTTGGAAAATAATTTACCAAAATCATTAGAGCCGTTTTCTTATAAAAATAATTTTTTATATATAAAAATTTTCTAACATTTTTCAACAAAAAAAGTTGATATGCAATTTTGAATAAATAATTAATTTACATATAAAAACAAAATGTCAAAATTTTTCTCCAACTCGTTTTCAAAAAATTGATTTTTCAAAAAAAAAAATTTTTAATATTTTTTAAAAATCCAAAAATGTGTTTTTTGAAAAATTTGAAATTTTTTTAAATAAAGATTGTTTAAACGTTTCTGTATTAAAAATTTGTTCGAAATCTGTTTTGTCGTTTATGAGAAATTCATAAATCCAAAAAACCGTTCTATGTTAATAACGGTACAAAAAATATTTTTTTTACTATCAAAGGAGGCTTTTCGTAAGAGCCGTTTTTGAAATAAATCAACTTTTCTGTTTCCGTTGTAAGACAGGTACCGTTAGTTTTGGACCTAAAAAAAAACTTCAATTTGTCCTCTAGAGAATCACCCAAAACTGTTAACTACCAAGTTTGAAGAAAATCGCTTCAGTAGTTAAGGCTGTAGCTCGAGGTTCTTACAGAGAGACAGACAGACAGACAGAATTGCCGGACCCACTTTTTTAGCATTCTCCATCATCTTAATGTCATGTAAAATTGTTATCTCGAGTTCGATTTTTTTAACGAAAAAAACCAAGAAATCGTTATTATCAATTTTGAGTGCGCGTCGGATCTAGTATAGAGAGCGTGCTCAAAATGCAAAATTGCAAAGTTGACAAAATTTTGCCTATCAATCTGTAAAACTTAAAAAAAAAAATCGGACTGCTAGAAAACAAGCATCAGTGCGCGCTGGAATAACGAAAACTACATAGTTCTAATGAAACGGGAAGCCGAAATAAAATAAAAAAACATTAAAAGAGGAGACTCCCGGCTCTTTAGTTCTTTTTTACACTTCTTCAAATTATTCTATGCTCTTTTAGAAGAAGCTTCGATTTAAACGAAACTTTTATTTTGATCATAAAAGTCTTGTAAGACCTCCAGATCGTGAGATTTTTTTAAGCCCCCGACCACAATTTTGCTATCACAACGTAAATACATGCTTTATTAAAAACAAAGGCAATTTTAGTTTTTATATTGAATTGTCCAACCTTTTCCAAGTTAAAAACTATTTTCAACAAAGAAAAAAAAAATTTAATAAACCTCGTTCAAATTGAATAACCTTAAGCTAGATTCGGTGATGCTAAGTGAAAACTAATCCTGGCAAAAGAGTTTTATAAATTTGTCTGCAATGTAAGGTTTCTGCAACTCCTTGTTTCATGATAAAAGTCTATCCTACCATTTACTAAATTCTCCCTTGTTATAAGAAGGTGTGAGCTATTTGAAATCTGTCAGACTTCAAACCAAGCATAATAGGTACCTTAAAGAGAAAAATAACAACAACAACAACAAATTTCACTATCCAATAAATAAAAATTGAATCTTCCAGGATATTCTTAAAACTTTACGGATAATTTTCTTCTTTCCTAACTAAAGCCCCCCCAATAAATTGATGATAATGAATTTAAATTGACAAAAGAATGGAAGGAGGAGTAGAAAACATTCATTATTATCATGCAACAGGGGTTGTTTATTTGTATACTATATATCTCGATTTAATTCCACCCTCTTGATATCGTCCTTTTTCTATTTATTTTTGTTTGGATTTTTCATAGAGTGCATAGTGTTGTAGTAAAAGAAAAGTAAAAAAAAAACTAATGATAGTTTTTAACTTTGTTGACAGTGATGGTCAGTTAGAGCATAAGGGTGTGACAGAGGTGATTTTTCATATTACCACCATTTGGAGTGGCATAATCTGTTTGAAACATGCAATGTCAGGTAGTTTTTCACTCAATGCCAACGTTGCTGTAAGCTGGCTGGCTGCTGTCTTCATTAAGGGTAAGGAGTTGATTTATAATAATAATGATGGGGTTGTGGGAAAGTGGAAGGGTTTTTTTTTTTTTCTTGGATAACAAAAACAACACGCAGTTAGTTATACGATGGAATTCAAGATATTTAATTATAAATTTAACAATGTTCGATTTGATAGAAGGGTTGGGTATGGGTATTGAGTTTGGGTTTTTTGTTTTTGGTTGAGGTAAAAAAAGAAAATTTAATAAATTTGGTCAGATTTTTTGAATTAGATCGAAAAAAATAAGACGCTAGAATTTCAATATGATGAAAAAAAAACCAGAATAATTTGAAATATTGATGTGTAAATTTACAAAAATGGGCTTGTATAATATTATGAGTGGCGAAGCTTAGCTTGGGTGGTAATAGGGTGGCAATTATGGTATCACACCCATAATGAAAAACAGTAAAATAATTGAAATTCCACTATTCTATACATTCTGATGTTGTACTTGCTCTATACCATAGGCAAATTTTAGAATCGCAAAATATCGAACTGCCATACAACCAATTATTTATTTAAATTATTTTTTATTTAAGAAAAATTTTCAAAAAAAATCTTTTTTTAAATCTAAAAAAAACTCTCCAACAATCTTGAACATTATTTTTTTTAATTTTTTTTGTAATTAAATTGAATACAGCATTTTTCTCCACTTTTTTTTTCCGTGCTCTAAATTGGAAAGATACAAAATGTGCAGTTCGAAAAGAAAATGTGATTTTTTAATTGGAGCTGCGCACAACTAGGCTGAAATTCGTAAACAAAATTTGCTCAGCTTAATTTTGGAAAGACTTTTGTATGGGAGCTAAAACTAAGCTCGATCTACATATGTACTAGGCTTAAAGAACAAAAATTTAAATTAATAGTAGGTAGACTTAAAGGCGTGATTCTTGGATATATTTAAAAAAAAAATTCTTCTATACTAACGCTCTTGCTACCACTGATATAATTTTTGTCAAAACTCTGCAAATCTTGTTTGTCACCCCCAAATGGGTGACGCCCGGGGCGGGTCAACCCTTCCACTACGCGACTGCTTGTAACAAAACTGTTGGAATACCGTAAAGTTATTATATGTACCTTGCTGTTCTTAAGTGCTTTGATCGCACAATCGGGATTTTGTTGATTCGAGCATGTTACAGATTTTTATCGAAAACGCGATTTAAAACAAAGGCAAATAGCTTCTTTTACCAACTGGGCTGATCCTCATCCGAATTTAACAGGTTTCCATCTATCTTTCGGCAGGTGTTGTTTAAAGCTTTGGACACCTGTGAACACCCAAACTAACTTATCGTCGTCGGCTAAGAGTGCAAACCTCGTAAATCCACTTTTTGACAAAAATTAGATTTTTGAAAATTTATAAAGAAGAGTGCATATTTGTTTTATTAAACGACCAAAAGAGACAAAATTAGACATGAAAAATGTATAGAGCTAGTACAAAATTGATAATTAGAAATTGCTCTCCTGAACAATTTACATCTATTTGCGACATCTTCTTCTTCTTGTGCCCAAGCATTGTTTTGGCGTGTTTAAGAGACTTATTCTAAGAGTTCAACAATTTAGTTTAACATGCTTGTCTGTCCATCGAGGCTTAGCTTATTTTATGACAAGTCTATAAGGGGTAAAAGAAAAAAAGGGAGGGGGGATGAACTACAATTATTACAACCGAACTGATAGAGGAAGATGTAATTATGGATGACAATGATACTCTTGAAATTCGAATTCCTAAAAACATTTAGCATTTAGATTTCTCATACAAAAAAATATTCCACATACGCCGTAGTGACCCTTTATTGTTTATTTATTTATTTATTTATTTTACAAGTTGAATTTGTCTGTCCATTCAATGATTGTTAATTTTAAATATGTGTTGAGTCTAAATTTAAAATGTTGGCTTCTGGGATCTTCGAAAACTCATTTACGAATATCGCAAGCAAAAAAATGTATTTCATTGTTTAGTTTTTACATTTAAAAAAAAATATGGTAAAAAAAACTGTTAGAACTTTTATGTTCACATTTGAAGAACAAAATTTAGAAAAGGTGTGGACAAATTTTTTTTTTTTTTTTGAGAGTTTCAAAAGTAATCATTTACAACAATTAAATAGAAAAATTTATTTTTTTTTTGCCATAAAGTATGAAAAGTATCAAACAAGAACGATTTGGTTTCTATTTTTTGTTTGATTTGTTTTTTTTTTTTTTTCATTTGGATTAGATAAATCTCATTATTCATTTTTATGTCAAATACCAATCCAGTTAATCCAGTTAAAGTTGATATAAGGACAATCCAAGATTTCAATATAATTCAATTTTTTTTTTTTTTTCAATTTTTGTTTTTCGTTTGATTTATTTTAAGCTATTTCTTTGTTTTTTTTTTTTTTTTCTTATATTGTTGTCAACCTTCATCATCCTCAATCTCATTGCCTGTCCTAGTTTGTGTTGTTTTTTTTTTTTTTTGTATCTCCATATAGCATCCTCGATTTTTAATCTACATGAAGAAAGTTTAAGGATATTTAATCGCACTGCAGATGTTTCAAGAACAAAAAGATAAAAAATAAAAAAAAAACAGATAGATGGATGGAGACTGGCCTCTTTTCCCATAAGGCCAATCGGAAAAATGGAGCCAAATCGGAAAACAAGAAAGAAACAAAAAAAAAAAAAAAAACAACTGTATTTGACTTTTGTGTGTTGCATGTTGTCCTCTCGAATCCTTGAGGAATTATATACCCTTTGTCATATTTGTGTTTACTAGATTTCTCGTTGTTGTTGTTGTTGTATTCAACAACAGAATTTTGAACTGACAAACAAAAAATGCAAAATGGCACTGGACGGACTATAGAAGGCTATCTCTTCCTACCTGTATTATATTTTTCAGATCCCTCCGGCTTCAACCTACTAAAAATTAATTCAAACTCAAGGCTTTTTGTTATTGTTTTTTTTTTTTTTTTGAGTAAAATCACGTAGTCTGATGTTGATTTAGTCTCCCACAGAGGATTTCACTCTTCAAACGAAAGTTATGCATAATTTATTCCCACAAGGACGATGTGTGTTATGATGTGAAGGATCTCCCACAATTCAAATCCCTCAGTGGGCTAAGCAGAGAAAACGGTAAACAACACCTGCCATTCCGGTCGGTTGGTTAAGAAATAGCGGTGTGGTGGAGGTAAAAGGGGGGGGGGGGTTCTATACTATACAAACTGGAACTAGAACTGGGACAGGTACTGAACTGAGAGAAAACGAAAAGAATGATGATAGAAATGAAACAACACATCCACTTAAGTCACATTGGGCGGTCTTTACATGAAATAGTAATGCGAATGAAAGATTCATTTTTTTTTGTTGGTTGTTGTTTTTGTTGATGGCGGTAGGTTGTGTTTTTTTTTGTTTTTTCTGGATGCTTTCTCCCAATTTGTGGCATCAGATTTTGGTTAAGGGAGTTACATATTTATCTTCCTTAAAAAAGGCATCCTTTTAGTTTTTTTTTTTTTTTTTTTGAGATGGTGTGAATTTTAGCCGGAGGACGAAGGATATCACACCTTTGGTATAATGGAAGTGATATGGTTTCGGTTATGTGTGAAGAAAGACGGAAACTAAATAAATTTTCCTTTTGTTACATTAATGTGAATTACTGTCTAGGTGGTAAAAATGACAACCAGAGGATTAAAATAGCTTGTGGGCATATACATAGATAAATTTGTGAAAGGATATGGCGGGACATGTTTGTTGGGTTTATTATGAGGATTGAATGTCATTATGGGGAAGATTTAAAGACACATAATAGGAAGTTATGATGTTTATGTAGTGCAAAAGCTCTTTAGCAAAACGAAAAAAAAAATATAAGAGGGAAAAAGTTTTTTGTTGTTAGTGATTACAGTAAGCAGAATAAGAATTGAATAAAATAGAAAAAAAACACGGAAACAGTGATAAAGATACACAAAACAATAGTTAATAATGTTATTATGGCCCAACTCAGTGGGACTTTATTTCATTATTTGATAATGGACTTATGTCTTCTGAATAAAACACAAATAAGCCCACAAAATAAATGTTTCGAAATTTGTGGAACTTTTAATTTTAAAAGAAATTATAAAATTGTGGAGTTATGTACCCCTTTAAAATATGGATTTTTGTCCTACTGGAGTCAGAAATAAGTCCATAATTATATTATAAAGTTACTTATTTCCACTTTCAAAAATTGTGATATTATTTTCCATTAAAGAGGAAATTATTTACCTAGTAAAAATAACTCACCTAAATAAAACGATGTTGTGAATTTTGTGGAACTTGTAATTTTTAACGAACCTAAAATCTTGGAGTTTTTTCCCCTTAAAAAAAAAAAGGATTTATGTCTAATTGGAGTCGGAAATAAGTCCATGCAGGGATGGGACTTTTTGAAACAAATGTCGAAGTAGATTTGAACAAAAAACGCAGTAGATTCATTTTTATCGCAGTAGATTTTCATATTTTTGTATTTCCTTAAAAAATAACAAAAACTAAACATTCATTTCTTTTTAGAAAAAAATGTATGCATTTTTGTGTTAATTATACGTAAAAACACACGTTAAGTATTAAAATGAGATTGACTGCATTCAAAATAACGATCAAACAAATAATTTGCTGATAATATTTTTACATGAGATTCACGTGAAAATTTTCCAAACGAAACATTTTTGTTCGCATGAAATTTTAAAAACGTCAAAACTAGATTTTTGTTCGCCACTAAATTTTAAGAGACCTGTCAACTACCTCGCAGAGTGCTGCTAGAATATTTAAGAGGCAAGGAGCCGATTTTGAAAAATCTTGTAGCTAAAAGTAGCCTTTTTAAAATATGGCCTAAGAAACGCATATACCTAATTTTTTTTTTTTTTGGTATGAGATTTTTGATTTTTTTAAATTTTCAGAAAAATTTTGGTATCAGACCTCAAACACAATTTTTGTTTTTCATTTTGTTGATATTTGTATATTCTGGTTTGTTATGCTCATTGACGGGTATGAAATTAAATTAGTAGTAGTTAATAATGAAAAATGTATGCAAATTGGTTATCTCCGTTCACATCTCTAATGGATTTTTGTTGTAAAATGCTTCGATTTCAAAGGAGCCTTAAGTCGCCAAGTTCAAAATTACAAGAGCCAAATTCCGATAAATCGGAAATCAAAATTTTAAGTAGCGAGAGAAATGTTCAAGGAGCTTGTTTGGCGATAAATAACCGGCTTTGGCAACACTGCTTCGCACATTACCTGAAAAAAATACGGGGAGTTTTCTGAACGTCAACAACTTTCCTCACGGAACTCATAATAGAAATAAAAGTAAAGTTAAATTTTTTCGGGTGAAATCTTGTTTACATGAAACTCACAATGGGCTGATAATTTTTTTTTTTTTTTTGTAAAACAAAAAGTGCAGTAGATTTTATTTGAAGGCAGTAGATTTGTTTCTTGAAGAAAATGCAGTAGATCTACTGCAATTGCAGCAAAGTCCCATCCCTGGTCCATAGTTATGTTATAAAGTTACTTATTTTCATTTTCAAAAATTGTGATATTATTCTCCACTGAAGGGGAGAAAGTCATGATGAATTGTTATAATGATGATATGATATGCACTGTGATGCGAGATTGTTCCGAATTTATATTTTGTTTCCATATTACATTCACTCAAATCAAATTAATCTTTTGTGCAAACTAAATGTCAGCTTGTGTTTATATTTACTTAAAAATATTTATCAAAAATGCATTAGTCCAAAAATATTTTCGAATATCCTTTCTCGAACAAAAAAAAATATAAACTTTTTTTTGAGATAAGATTTAACATAACAACTCGAGGAATGGAAAAATGTCCAAACATCAAAAGTAAATTTAAATACGATTATCCTTTTGTTGGTGAAACTCTTTTAAGGGATTAAGTTGGTATTTATTGTCCTCGTTTATCAGTTCAATGTTAACCAAATCCTCTGAACAACAAAGGATTTTAAGGATAATAAAAAATAAAAACAAAACAAAAAAAAAAAAAATAGAATTAAAAACAACAACAGAAAAAAAGTATAAAAAGTTGGAAGAAAAAAAACTAAAAAGGATCAAAATAAGGACAGAAAAGGACTTTTTTCTTTTACGAACGAAAGATTTTCTCTCGATTGTCAGTGCAAGCGAGTGACAGCCAAGAGTTGTTGTATAGCTCCTCGCATTTATAAAAGTTGGCTTCTCTCCTCTGTGTCTATATCTAAGCTCTCTGACTTAATGAGATTGAGACCGGAAGATGGGCATTTCCGTTCCTTATTTAATTTTTTTTTTCCTGCTGTTGCTGTTGTTGTTGTTATTGTCGTTCTTTTTCAGACTTCTTAGAAAGATTTTATCTTGTGCATCCTTCGTGTCATCCGCACATCCGTCCGATGATGCTAGTTAATTATTTTACAGATAAGCTGGTGGCTGGAAATGGATGATGGAATAAAGCAAAAACAAAAAAAAATAAATAACAACAGTAATATAGCAACAGCAATAGCAACTCTCTCGAGGATTAAAATACAATTTTCGAAATCGTCCTTTAAAAGCCCTCAAGGAATATAAAAGAACGCACATTATTGTTGAATGTTTTAGTGGAGGATTTGTCACTAGCGGTTTTTTTTTAACAAATAATTTGCTATTTTTTTTTTATTTTGAAAATTCTGGGTTCTTAATTATTATTCTTTTACACAATTGCAGTAACTGATGTAATATTGTTAGAATAGTAACTATAAGAAACAAGGAGAAAATGATATAACTTTGAGTGAATAAGTAAGTAAGTTAATATTAATACCCTGCGGGTAGTTTGGTTGTCTTGAGTGAGTAAGTAAAATGAAGAAACTTTTCTGTTTTCGTAAGGTTCATTATGAAATTAAAAATGTCTGAGTTAAAATTTGTTGCGCTTAGATGAAACAAAACAAAATCAGAAAAAAAAAATTAATTGAAATAAAATTATTTGCTTGACAAGTCCACAGGGTTTTGTATTTTGAAAAATAAAAATTATTTTTCAATTTTTAGACAGATTGAAAATGTAGAATTGGTGTTGTGGGAATAAACAACTTGTTTAAATATTTTTTATTTAAAATAATCTAAGGATGGACATAGACAGCTGACATAAATTTTGTTCATTTTTTAAACTTGATAAAAAGATTTCGTTTGTCTTGCGATCTTGGACTCTAAAGAAGTTACAAGATTATTTTAAGCGTAAGGGTGTTTAAAAAAAAAAAAAAAAAAACATAAAATTCAGAATCAACAAAAATGATACCGCAATATGAATTGTAGAAAAACAGAATCTAAGCAGTTTATAAAAATTTTTTAAGTTCAAAAACGTTTTTTTAAGGAAATGAGAAAAATCCTTGATAAGTCCCGAAAAATCAATGAAATAAATAGTAGTCAATCCTTACGAACCTTATTAAAAATGTAGTCATTACCCTGAGAATTAATAAATAGTGTTAAATAGATCTACCTACATAGGTAACATAAATTTTTTGCAGGTGAAAGGGTGTTTTTTTTTTTGTCTAAGAAAAATGTGGGCTCATTGTAAAAACTTAATTAGAATAGTGATTCCCTATCTAGCAATAATGTAACATTCTAGATTGGAACGAAGAATCTAAGGTAAAAGGGTGCATTTTTTTTCATTGGAAAATAATTAATAGGGTAGCGTAATGAAATTTAGTAACGTTACACTGGGGGTACATACCAAGAATTTTAAATCGTTCTAATATATTTTTGGGTGAAAGGATGTTGTTTTTTTCGAGGTGGGAGTAAGTTCTGTAGGAAGTGCCTCAGATTCAAAACGTCAAAATACAAAAAAATAAATGTCCGGACAAAAGTAGCTACTAACAAGTTATGCATTCGTACAAAAAGTTGAGTTAACATTTTTCCATAATATTACGATGATAGAGAATGGAAAAAAAATGGAACCCGGAAGTCTCCCCGTCTCACAGTGGGGCAGCCCCATATAGTGTGGTGATATAAAGGTTATTTTTTAAAAAAAGGTGTTCTTTTGTTTATTTGTTTAAACTCAAAATTATTTGAGAAAAAAATAAAATACAAATTTCTCGCATAGATAAAAGTATGTTAATTACTATTCTTCTGAAAAAAAAAATTAAAAAAAAATTTCTTATACTTAAAAATTGAATGAGAAAATAATGAATTTTTTGAAACGCACCTTAAAGTTTTTTCTCAAAATCTTCTGTTTAGGCAAGTATTTAGCAAGTCTAAAAATGGAGAAAGCATGATGAGCAATTACTCTATAAGCCCATATAAACAATTTTGCTAAATGTTTGCCTAAAATACTTTTAATGAAATTTTGAACATCAAAAAACGGTTTTTTTTAAAGAAAATGCTTTTTTGATTTTATTAAAATAAATTGCAAAATCATTCTTTTTTGAAAATCATACACTGATTACTTATAAACAATGTTTTTTTTTTTCTTTTTAAAAGTTGTTTCGTGAAACAGGGCGATTTGTTATATAAAGTTAGTGCTTTTGTTTTTTTACTTTTTTTGTTTATTAAAATTAATTTATTATTAATTTTTTTCGAATTAAAATTGATGCGGCTATAAGGTTTTTTAAAAAACAGTCGCACCTCACTAAGCAAATTTGAAAAAAAAAAAAAATAACTTGAACATCAAATTTGACAATTTTTTGCAAAGTTTTGACTTTGACATTTTATTTCACAAAAAGTATTCGCGAAAACTACTTAAATCGAAAAGCATTTGAAAGAATACAAAATAAGCTTTCAAAAAAGCTATTGCACAGTATTCTATGTCTATTAGGGCCGATGATTCGACCCGGGTATAATGCTACCCGGGTACTCGGTTAGCCGGGTAGCTTGTACCCGGGTAGTAAATTACCCGAGTACCCGGGTACCCGGGTAAAATGGCTATTACCCGGGTAACCGGGTACCCGGGTAAGCGAAATTACCCGGGTGCCCGGGTAATCGGGTAGTCGGGTAATCGGGTAGTTGGGTACCCGGGTACCCGGGTAGTTTCGGGTATCCGGGTAGTACCCGGGTACCCGGGCATTACCCGATTTACTCGGGTACCCGGGTACTACCCGGGTAACCGGTTACCCGGGTATCATCAGCTCTAATGTCTATTTCTTGATTTTATGTATTTTTTTTTTTTTATTTAAGGTTAAATTTTCAGAAAATTGCCCCTCCCACCGGAACGAGGGGTGATACAGCCCCCTTCCTATACAATTTTTTTCTTAGGTTAAGCTGGAGAACTATTTCCTAAAATAAAGTTCACTTTTTACACAAAAAAAAACATAATTCAAAATTATAGGTTTTTCAAATGTATTAATATTTTGTCCCCTTACTTAATTTCCTGGAGAAAAATAAAAATTTCAATGGAAAAAAGTTCATAAAATTCAAGAAGTCTGTTAACTTTAGTTACAAAACCAAATAAAGTGACAAAAAATATCTTATTATTAGTAGAAGTAATTAATATCACAAATCGACCTATTCTGCCCCACTGTGCGTCTGTAAGTCTTTAATATTTAAATAAGGTCTATCTTTTGATTAATTTTTTTTTAATCATTATTAACGGTACTTGCCATAGAACCATTTTTTTCAAATCATTTTTTTTTTTAATCAAATTTTCGAAAACGGGACATTGAATTTTTTTGAAATTTGGTTTTTAAATGTTGATTGGTGATTTCTACAAAATGGCATACCAATTTTATTTTTAAACTTTTTTTTCAAAAAATTATTTATAAAAAATTAGTTTTTTAAAAAACGGGTCTAACGATTTTCAATTTTTTTTTTTAAATGCATCTTAATATATCAAGTAAAACTGCATACTTGTTTTTGAGGGCAATTTGATTTTTTTTGTTTGTTTTTGAATAAGCACCAATAGTTTTTGAGATATCAGAAATTATTCAAGATTTGTTTTTTACTTCAAAGCCTGATAGGAGAGCCGTGCTCAAGATGATATACTTTTTCCAATTTACCATGCTTATATATTTTTCACAATGTATAATTTATTTATAAGGAATTAATTTAAACATAAGAAAATATTTTAAATAATTATTTTTGATATTTTTAAAATATTTAGCGTTTAAAGTTACGGAGAAAATGCAGATATTTCATTTTAAGCAGAACTCCCCTACCAATTTTGTCGATAGTGAATTCATGTTCAGTTTAAAATTTACCAAATTGTAGTCAAGGAGTCAGCTTTAATCAAGGAACACGCTTCCATTCAATTTCTTATATTTATGAGGACATCGTGTCTAGGCTTTAAGGACTTGATAAGCCTCAGAACTATAATTGGTAACAGCCCTTGGCTTTAATATGAAACTTCCAAAGATAATTCAGTCTTTGCCAGTCTTGATCTAAACGAACACGTATAAGACAGCTGTCAATACCAATTTTGTTAATACAAAGCACAACACCACACATCACGCAGTCACATACAAAATACACACACACATTTACAAAAAAAAAAAAAATAATATCAATTGAATCCATATAAACAACCGCCCTCATATTACAACTACAAGATAGGTATAGATAGATACACATATTCCCATTCAATAAAGTAACCATCAACCACAAAGGATATCCTGCACTGCATTCAGTATTATCATTACGTTGGACATTATAAATCACAAGGATAACAATGCTCACCGCGTGTAGATTACCTCGCCTGAAATACATTTAATCCTGATGTTGCCTCTCCCGCAAATAAAATCCATGCAATTTAATTTCAATGCGCGTCCAGGTCCACCTCCCACCTCAACATTTTGTTGTATATTATGTTCAACAACTCCAGAGAGCTCGTAAAAAGGGCCATGAGCACAATATAGCCAGAGTATAGAGTAGTTGTTAGTAGCAATGGTGTTTTTGTTTGGTAATATAAAACCTTCCGTATATATATACCAACTCTCGACAGTCGACACAAATAGTACAAAGGTACGTGGTCGAACAAAAGCCTCGTAGATATGCTTCATTCTTAGATATGGACTTTCATTTAATCTCCACCGAACAAGACTCTCCATTACATTATACTAGTCGAGAGTATACAATCAAGAGATATCCATGTGGTGTTGGAGGATTGTGTGGGGGCCAAAGAAACACTTTTGGACATAATCAGAGAGAACCCCCTTGGCTTCCGACAAATTCTCGTGTGTGATTGCTGATCTTCGCCAGGATATAAGTTGCAGAATCAAAAAAACATTTTGTAGGAAGGTGTTTTTGTGTGAAATGAGAACTCATGCTGTGTTGGACATTTTGTAACCCACAAGGTTTAATCCTGTGAATGGTGTTGATTCTGATGAGGAAAAAGAGACGTCTGTTGTCGTCGTCATCGTATATAGGAATATAGTCGTGCTCATTCAAAGATTGAATTTGAAAAATAATATACACAATGGAAGCGATTTCTATGTTATAAATGTATATCTCAGTCAATAGAAACACAAGGACAATTGCCAACAATCAGGATATTTATGTGAACTGGTACAACTGTTTGTAATTGTGTCCTTAGTCATAGAGGTTGGTTTTGGGTATAATTCAACTGAGAACTGTCAAAACTGAAATCCAAAGTGGAATTACTTTTGATACCTTGACTCAGCTTTAATTTTAGATTTAAGGGTGCAGATATTTTGTAAATATATTAACTTATAAAAGAGATCTGCCTTTAATAATTTTAATAATTTTATAGAAATGGAAAGTGGTAGGGGAGAAATCAGTTTTTAAAACACTTTCATATTATTATGGAATGACTCGTTCGTACTGAAGTTAAAAAGGAATTCAAATCACACATCGTATCCAAATGAAAATATTGATACATTTGTAAAAAATTATTTATAAATAAAAACATTTAGTAGGTACCTACCATTATATAAAAGTAAAAATCGGGAAATAGTTTTTTTTTTATTGAATATTGAATAGGTAGTAGAAAGTTATTGTAATTCTAAAGGAACCTTAAAAATTAGCAAGATGGTGATTAGATGACTTATTCTGATGTTGATCTGGTCAACTATTCCGCTGCTGCAGGTATATCATTAGAATATTGTATTAAGCGAAAATGGTTGATTTAAAAACAAAAACAAAAGAGCTGAGCTTCAAACTTCTATACAGAGTAAAAAGACAGGTAGAGGGATCCATTTCAAGCGAGATGTTAGAAAACAAGAAAATATAATATTTAAATACAAATCCAAATTCAAAATAAAATGTATGTTTTCACGCTTCTAGGATAATATCTCATCTCGAAAACGAGACTTAATAGATTTTTGTTGACTTTTTTTGAAATAAAAAATAAATTTTGAACATTTTAATTTTTTCTTTCATATAAAAACAGTCAATTTGCTTTTTTTTAATTTATTTAAAAGTTTATTCTGGCCGCCATTTCAAATAAAAAGAATAAATATATATACTTGTGACCCAAAAATTGTAAAAGTTGATATTTTTCTAAGAAATCATAAAAAAATTAATTTTGATTTATAATTTATTTTAAGAACGGTAAAATTCAATATAAGTAATATAATGTTTTTAGTACAACAAAAACTATCATCAATTTAAATATTTCACCCATGAGTGAAGTATGCTATTTTATTTGTTGTATATATAGGATTTTTTTGAAACAACAAAATTAAAAAAAAATTGATTTTCCAAAGTTCAAAGTGCGTTTCTCGAAAAGTTTTCTTAATTATTTTAAATTTTACGCTTACTTAAATGCCTTAGGATAAAAAAATTGAGTCGTTTGACAAGAGTTCTGAAGTTATTTACGAGTATCATTAATAAAGAATTAATTTTTTTTGAAAGTGTGACAGTATTTTCAACTGGCCACTCAAAAAGTTCAAAAGTTCTTCCGTTTCCAACACTGAGCTTCCCTTAGTTGTGTATTATGCACAAAATTTAAATGAACTTTACACATTTAATAGCCAAGCCTATAAGTTAAAATAATAAAGTTATTCGAAGAAGAATAAAGTTGACAGAAAAGTAGTACCTATACAAACTGTGTTATGTCTAGGAAGATATGGCTAAACTAGTCAGTAGAGCAGGGCAAGATAAAGCTAGGATCCTAATAAAATCCCATGACGCATCCTATCAAAATTGTCGGCATTAATATAAAAAATCTATCAAAATGTTAAACAATAATCATTTTTATTAAAAAACAAAACCGACTTCCATGGTTTTTCTAATAGGTAGTTTCTATGGCCAAAACTGAACGAAATTGAAATGGGACCATACTGCAGGCACCAGCCTTTTCATACAAAAAGAATCATCAAAATTGGCTCACACTGAGGGAAAAGCCACCATAAAACAACGTGAAATCAATGAAAACCACATTGATTTAACTATAATTCGGAATGATTTTGAGTTGAAGATGATTATTTTAAAATCAACGTGGAAAATAGGTTAATTTTTGATTTTGGTTTTGCATCTTAAAGTCACATAAATTAAAGTAGTTCAACTTTGAAACAACGACGTTTCAACTTCAATTTATTTTTTCCCTCAGTGCACTCAGTATGAAGTTATGAGGTAAGAAACATACAGACAAACAAATATACAGACGAATTTAATACCTCCTTCTTTATGGAAGTCAGTAAAAACGGTATTTTACTGAAAAATTGAACTCAATGACCCTTAGTAATGACCTGAATTTAGCAAAACTCGACAAAAATTAATTGTAATAAAACATACATGTATATTCTTAATTTAGAAATGGCTAAGAGGCTGTTCAGCTATGACTAAGTCAATTTTAAAATCATAGTACATTTTTAATTTGGAAGTGAGATGTATGTTTTATTTTTTGTTTAAATCGAGCTTTTGCTAAATTCGGGTCTTTTACTACGGGCCTTCAGACTTTGGGTATTAAATTGCTAAAGTTCTATAAAGTTTTTGTAAGGGATCGGATCAAAATTCTGCTTTTTTAACGAAAATTCTGTTTTTCAAAATTCTGCTTTTTTTCTATTCTGCTTTTCAAAATTTTGCTTTTTAAAATTCTGCTTTTCAAAATTCTGCTAGCATTATACTTGAACAAAAAAATTCTGCCAATTCTGTTTTTTTTTTATAGCATAAAGAAAAATACACCTTATTAATGTAATTCACAACATTGGTACTTTCCTAAATTTTTTTGTTTAAGTGTCGCAAATATTTTTTAAAATGCATAGACTGACTTTCTTTCAAATAAAATCTATAACTTATTGGAACCGATGTTGTTTAATACAAAATATACCTTTTCTTATTCAATTTTTTTAATTTTCATCTTTATTTGATAAATTAAAAAAATTTTAATTATTTTCGGAAATGTTTAGTATTGTAAACATTTTCTTAATATTTTCAAATTTATTCATTTATAAAACTAAAATTAATATGCATTCAAAGAATGACAAATTATGTAGGTAAGTTATCAAATAAGTAGATAATTTTTAAAGAAGATGATATTAAAGAATTTTGCAAAAAATTAAAAAAGGGTTTGGAAAATGTTAAAAAGCGCGCGCTTTTGAACATTTTCCAAACCCTTTTTTAATTTTTTGCAGAATTTTGAAAAACAGAATTTTGAAAAACAGAATTTTGACCCCGGCAGAATTTTGACCCCAACCCTTTTTGTAAACTACGAATTATAGCTTTCTGGCTGGAATTTTGAAAGCAGAATTTTGTAAAGCAGAATTTTGAAAGCAGAATTTTGACAAAAGAATTTTGACCCCGGCAGAATTTTGACCCCAACCCTTTTTGTAAACTACGAATTATAGCTTTCTGGCTGGAATTCAAGTTGAGCTTAGAACAAGGAAGTTTGGGAGAAAAAAAATTCCATTTCACCTTGTCATAAACCATCGTAAAGAAAAATAAACCTAGGCGATAAACGGTTTAGCTACAAATACTCTTACTTATAGTCTTGATAATTTAAAAATATCAAAACATTCTCTTCAGAAAGTCCAAATTTTGTTCGTTATTTATCAGTGTAGATAAAGATAGATCTTATTTAAAACTCGAATCAATATTCTTAAAAATGCAAATCTTTTCTTAAGTCTTAATAATAATATTTTTTGTTTTCTTTCTAGATTTCCATTTGAACGCATGCTGAAATTCACCTAAATCGAATCATCTTTAAAAGTAGATTTTTATAGTCACTAAGTCTTAAATTACAGGAGAACAATATTATAAAATGGAAAGAATATTTGCAGGAAGTGTAGACGGAAAGGTAAGACCACAAAAAAAAAAGTTCTTTTTTTTTTCTTTTCTTCTACCACAACGAAACGGAAATATCGACTGCCGACTTTTGTTTTCTTTAATCTCAACAACAGGACGAAGGAAAAACTTTTTAAAAGGCAAAAAGTTTCTAACGTCCATCGTCGTCGTTGGCGTCGTTTTATGATGAAAATATTTATTGAACTTTTAGGTTTTTCAATTTTTTTTTCTTTATGATTTTGTTTTTTTATTTTTTTGTTTTTGTGTTGGTGTGTGAAAAAAGTTTGAAAAAATAAATAAGTGTTAGTGTCATTTATACATAAATATTTATATTTAGAAGAATATATACATTTTTTTGCTGTGGTTTTGAACTTAAAAAAAATATTTCCAGGACTATAACAACGCTGTATGTAGCTGGTTGAGTGGATGGTCAGATCTTGTCTCCTTTGTAGCATTTGGTCCCCTTCAACCAGCTGTAGCAGTGATTGGTAACAACATGTTGGTGTTTGTGTATTATTTTTTTTTATTTTGAGCAAACTTTTTTTTTCCGAAAACAGTGACAGATGTGAATAAATCAAATTTTGCTTAGCAAAGGCCAAGAAACAAGCATCCTAAATCTTTGGAAAAAGTTTATTTTTCGTAACTGAGGGAGGAATTTTTTTTTTTTTTTTGTAGTTTGTGTGTTGTGATGACCAAGTTTTGTAGTTGATTTACGGTTAAAAATGTGGGCTGTGGTTCGTTAAATCAAATTGAGATGCTACACATGACACATAAGATGAAAAGATGCTGATACAACATGTGTAAGTATGTATTGAGTTATTTTGTAAGAATTACACAGAACCATATGGTTCTATAAAAGGATTTACTTTACAGCTTTTTGATGGAAAATGTTTATAGTTTAAATTAAGTTTATAAAAACTTTGTAATTTAATATAATTTGCGTAAGAATGTTGTTATTTTGAAACTTAAAAATCTGCAGTTAAGTAGGTATTACCATTTAATATGTATCCTTAAAAACTGTATTTTACAAAAACAAACTATATTACACTCTCCGTATGGTACTTTTTAGAATATGAAAACATTTTTTTTAAGATTATTTGCAGTGTTTCGAACCAATTAGTTTTTAACTCTGAACTAATAAAACCACCTCAGAATCGGGAAAAGTTTGAAGTCAAAATACTTTCCCATTGAGAAAGGGTCAGCTGGAAAAAATGCGTTCTTGAGATTTTTTTATGGAGGAGCTGATGGGGCGAGAACTGAATGACAGTTCACAACCTGCATCACAAAACACATTACGAAAAAGTACTTTGGGGAGAGTTCAGTCAGTCTTTTATAGTCCTTGCAAAGATTCCTTGTTAAAGAGGAAAATGTAATCTTTTCCCAAGAGGAGGAAACAAGAAAAATAAATAGATTTTTATTAGAATTTTAGTATTGGGGTCCAAATAGAAACCATTTGAAATGTGCATTAAACCTTTTAAAAAATTCATAAAATATTTTTTTATAAATAAAAAAAAAAAAAATTTAATTTGACCTCCTAATGAGGTGTGCAATTTAAAAAAGAATTTTGGAAAAAAAAACTTGAAAATCATTAGGTGGAGCCTTTTTTAAAAATACAATTTTGTTTGTATAAAAATTTTCATAAAATTTGGTATACAATAAAAAACCAAATACTTTCTAACAAACAAAAACAATGTTTCAACAAAATTTTGAATCGTTTCTTAACTTTTGTTTTTAAAGGGAGTGTATCGAGATCCCGCTTTTTAAAATAAGGTTTTTCTTAAATCCCGGAAAAACTAGTTCAAAAATCAAGTCTTCTAAGACCCGCTTATTCAAAATACCGATCAATTATAATCCTGGTGTTTAAAATCCCATAAAATCCCGACAATCCCGTTTTTAACCGACTTCCAAAAATAAGGAGATATTCAATTCTTTTTGTTTTATGTTTGTTACGTCATAACTTTGCATTTAATGCATTAAGAAAAAAAAAAATCATGTGTGCAATTAACACGTGGTAGAAGTGAAACCTTAAAAAATCATTTTTCTTGCAAAAAAAAAAAATAAAATAGAAAAAATCTACCTATTTTTATTCTATCACCTTCAAATCCATGTTTTTTATATGACAACCTATATAAATTTTATATCATCTGAAAGCTTGTTGTCTTAGCTCAAAATATATATATCGATCAGGTCTTTGAAACATCTACAAAAAGAGCTAGAATTTTTTGAACTCGATCAATTTCCATAAAAAAAAGCGAAAAAACACGTATTTTTATCTTCTCACGCTATTAAATGCATTTTTTACCTAACAACCTATAAAAATTTTTACACCATCTGAAAGCTTATTGTCTTAGCTCAAAATATATATATCTATCAAGTCTATGAGACATCTACAAAAAGAGCTAGAATTTTTTAAACTTGATGAAATTTCATCCAAAAAGCAAAAAAAAAAAACATTTATTTTTATGTTCTCATGCTATTAAGAGCCAATTTTTCTTCTAATAAACAGTCAGTTAACTGTTCGACGAATAAAGTTATTAGGCTCATAAACAATCAGATAAAAACATTGAATTTTTCAATCAAGAATAATTTATTCTACAGAAAATATTGAAAATTAAACGTCATTTTTATTCATGATTGTTTTCTTGTGTTCCACTGTATTTTTTCCAAAATTCTTTAAAAACAGCTTTGACAACTGACACAATATTTTTGTTGAGATTATTCCTCAGAATAATTTTTATTCGTCTCTGAAAGAAGCAGATAGTTTTATTCTAAGGAATAAGTACTAAATGACTGTTTAACTGACTATTGAAAAATTGGCCCTAAATCAATTTTTTTGTTTGACAACCTATAAAAAATGTTATACCATGTGAAAGCTTATTGTTTCACCTTGTATAATGATGTATAAATCTTATTTCAAAGATGTCTACAAGAGAAGTTAGAATTTTTTAAAGTCAACCATGTCGAATTTCCAGACTGAGATTACGGTACTTCCTACACTGGTAGCTGGTCATCGCCAACAGATCTCCACAGGTGTTTTGAGGTATTTTTAAATTTTTTTCAATTTAAAATTGTGTAACTTGTAGAGCACGTAACGTTATGTGTGATATATCAAATAAAAGGTTATGTTATCAGAATGAACTGTTGGCCTTAGAAATGGAACAATACAAAAACGGGAGGCTTGCCGCCGATTTCTGAGGTCAACCCGGCGAACCCCACAAGCGGATCACTAGTGTGAAGCAGTAACGTGGGATAGTTATGATCCCCTCGACATCGAGATCATAACAGCGCCGAGAAAAAGGAAGAAGAAGAAGAAGAATAAATGAATGAACTATTCGATAGTTCAAATCATTCAGTTACTAACTATCGATAGTTCATTCGATGGTTCCCATCACTACTTCTAAATCCATTTAGTCCTCTTAAAGCTCTATTAATTACTTATAACAAAAAGTTTCGTAGACAAATATTGCATTTTCAAAAATGTTCTTTTAATCCATCAAGTGACACATCAAAAAAATTCCTCTTTAAGTTCTATTCATAACTGAAAACCAAAAGTATCTTGGACGTTGCTGAATTATTTATTTGCAATCGGACTAATTTTATTTTTCTTCATATATTTTCGGATCAATGTTTCGAAACAAGATTTGGTTTACAGATATGAGCCTATCCATTAATGTAAAAAAATATAAATAAATATAAAAGATTTTCGAGAAAAAATCAAGGTTAACCCCTTGACTAAAACTAATGCATTTTCAAAAAGTCCTCTTAATCCATTAAGTATGAAACGGGATTCTAAAAGCGTGATAAAAAAAAAGAGTGTGTGTACATATGTACACGCGACTGAAGTTATACTTCTCATTCAGTATATGTAAATGAATTTCATTTGATATTTTTAATTTCTATTATGAAGTAATTAATCCACACTTAGTTTTTTTACATTTTTATCAAGTGAACAATAAATTAATTCTTTCATCCTCCTTGCGTTACTGTAGTTTTCAATTTATTCTGTGAAATTTACTCATGTTGTGTGGTTCAGAACGTACGATATATGGTTAACGAAAGTAAATGAATTGCGCGTAAAATGTGCGATATGGTAATTTTATAAGAATATAACAGATAATTTTTCGTGATCTTTTTTCTTGGTTTTTTTAATAGTAAATATATTTCTATTTTTTTAGTAAAATATTTCTTTTTTTATCATAAAAAAAATTCCGGTACAATCCGGTTTTTCGACTTTTTTCAAAATTCCGAGAAAATCGCCTTTGAAAGTTGGGGTAAAATTTTTTTTTCGAAAAATCCCCGAATCTTTGAACGCTCCTGAAAGCTAAACCGCTTGAGAGCAATTTTTGGGAGTGATGCCAAATGATAGCTTGTGTCATGGGCCTACGCTTTGCACATTGTCAGATTTTAAAAAAATCGCCTTCCATGTTAAACCGCCACATCATGCCTATTTTTTCAGAATCGTGCCAATTGTTTTTTTTACTTTTAAGTTCTCCCGGTTTGAGAACGCGTGGACCTACAGGGATGAGAGTTGTACCCAAATGTAGGTTAGAGTCCCCGCTACCTTTTGGCATCAAATATTTTTTTTTCATTTTCTTCAAAATTCCGAGATATAGGCGTTGGAAGTTGGGGGCGCTCACTTTCAGCTCAGCTCAGCTCACTTTCAGCTCAGCTCAAATGAGCTGAGCTATGGTACCTAGCTCAAAAGTGAGCTAGCTCAAATTTGAGCTGAGCTGTGAGCTGAGCTGAAATGTGAGCTTTTTGCAACCCTGGCAACTTGCCACATGGAAATTACCACATGCAACTTGCCACATGCAACTTACCACACGCAACTTGCCACATGCAGCTTGCCACATGCAACTTGCCACACGCAACTTGCCACATACAACTTGCCACATGCAACTTGCCACATACAACTTGCCACATGAAACATGTAACATGTTGTGTGTTTTATGTTTGCCATACTGCGGCGTACTGCATTTTTAAATACTAAAGTACTGCCTACTCTAAAGGTGAAACGACAGCCCTGCTACCCAGGGTGATCGCGTCATAATCCCTTTGACATTCTTGTCAAAAAGTAAATTTTCATACTCACCCTCCCATAAGAAGTATAACTTCAAAAAAAACTGGAATATAAAAAGTGTTAACTTCTCTTGGTTAAATAAAACAATATCAGGTAAAAGAATGATATAAAGGTTTATTCGCAGTTAAATAAAAACAATCTGTTCTATTAAGAAGCTATTTGAGAAGTTATTTTTAAAAAGAAAATGATTGACAACAAAAATAAATTAAATCATTTGTTACTGAGTTGAATAAAACGCAAAGTAAATTTATAACAAGTGTCGTATCTCAACAAAAAGCGGGATATGGAAACCAATCCGTTTTTAAATACAAAAATATAATTTTGTTTGCAAATTTTGTCTTTATTTTGTATTAGAGTTAATAAAACGTTCTTGTATTAAAAATTTTCATTAAAATCAGTCATGTCGTTAACGAGAAAGTGCGACTGCAAGTACCATTGAACAATAATCTATACATAAGTGGACTGTAAAAATATTATCTTCAATAAATAAATAAAACACAAAGTTATTTTTGTTCTTAATTGGACTGCGCGTCCTCTTTACTCAGATATCTTGTTGCGACTGACAGTTTTGGTTGAGGATGAAGGAAGGAATGAAAAAGGAGATACACACACGCTGATCGCTGATCGTCTGTTCGTTTGAGATGTTGTGTGTGTTGAGAGGCTTCTCCTGCAGGTAGGCACGGATTATTTAACATCCTGCCCACTTTAAACCTTCGGTTTAATATTTGATGATTGTTGATCTTCGATGCGTTGGGGGCTTCTTCCGAATAGCATTTGCTCAAGGACATTGGGAAAACCATTGGCGCCCCTGAGTGTTTGTAAATGCCAATGGAAAAAACCAAGTCGATTCGGGTAATACATATGTAGAGAATTGACTGAGGGGATCTTTGCTCGCAAGACCTTATAGTTGACTGTTGGCAGACCAAAAATCTGTTGATTCTCTTGGAGATTTGATGTGGTCCTTTATTTGTGATTGATGTTCTAATGTTTTGTTTGATGTTCTGTTGTTTTCTTGTAGTGTCGGCTAAACAATGTGAGCGTAGCGAGTGTTTAAAATTTTTAAATTTTCAAATTTTGGTATTGAAAAATTGATGAAAAATTGATGCATTTGAATTGGTGATTAAGGGTGGTGAGCTGCTGGGAAAAGCTCGTTGCAAACTATATTCGTCAATGGTTATTATTGTTGTGCACATGGTTGTTTATGTTTTATGTCACACCCTCATGTTGCTATTGTGCTCTCGTTCTTGAAGTTCTTGCAGCTTTTGCTGGTGTTGCTGTTTTTTCTGCTCTTGCTGATGCTTCAGTTGCCGCTCTATTGGGACAGACCAGCTTCTTGCTTTTGTTGTTAACAGTTGTGACATGATTACTTGCTGGCATTGATCAATTGCACTGTTTCATTCGTGTTTGGTTTTTTCTGCGCATGAACAGATGTCCCTGCCCACTTTGATTCTACAGAATCAAGAGAATTGATTGGTGTTGGTGTTCCCAGACACTTCTCTGGTTGGAAATTCTCGGAAAGAAAAGAAAATAAACATAATTTTTAGTCATGCTTCCTACATCAAGGAATGTATATTATAATGTCCTTATGTAAATGTTTGAAATAATGTATGTTTTGAGTATTTAATATTTTGTTTTATAATATGAACTGATGGTTTCGAATTGAACTTTGTCTCTTGAACAAATGATTCATTGTTTTCATGAAAGAATGTACGCTGGGATGAATTTTGTCTCAAGAACAAATGATTCACCCTGCGAACGCACACTCAAAATCGAACTGTGAAAAGGATGCCTTTGTAGGCAATCTGCTTTACTGAAAGAATGTGCGTTTTGTAAGAACGCACACTCAAAATAAAAGGTTTAAAGGTTAGAAGGTTTATAAGCAATTGCTGGTTGTTCAATTTTTGGTTGTTGTATTTTTTTTTTTTAAAACCCAGTTAAAATAGAGATAAATTTATTGCTCTTGCAAAATAAATCTATCATATTTAAATTTAAGTCAATAAAAAAGAATAAAGATGCATACATTTATGTAGATGTAAATGTACTAGCAGTTTTGTTCTGCATGATACTCTCTGAAAATTTTTCTATGACTTGATTTTGTTTGGTTTGCTTAAGTTTATTTATTGAGCTTGTTTTATGAATCTGCTTTGAAAGTGAATGAAAAACTTTGTATTTTTTTTCAATTTATTATTATTCAATTGCTAAACCCTTTTTTTTTGTTTATTGGATGTAAAATGTGATCGATCTGATATAGCTGCCGTTTCTTGAGCAGTTTTAATGGAAGACTCATTTTTTTTTTTTATTATGTACAAACGTTTTTGAGGTGTTTTGTATTGGTGAACATTTGATTTCAACTGATGTTTTTGGATTGAATTTAGTCTATTAAACGAATGCTTCATCTTGGTTTCATGTTAGAATGTACGCCGGGATGAATTTTGTCTCAAGAACAAATGATTCATCCTGCGAACGTACACTCCAAGTGAAAATATATAAGAAATAAAAGGTTATCCTTTTTCCTTTGTATTAACTTGTGTGCAAGAATGTACGTTTTGTAAGGACGAACACTCAAAATGGAATTGAGAAAAGGATGTCCTTCGAAGGCAATCTGCTTTTCTTTTTCGGAAGAATGTACGCTGGGATGAATTTTGTCTCAAGAACAAATGATTCACCCTGCGAACGCCCACTCAAAATCGATTTGTGAAAGGGATGCCCTTCGAAGGCAATCTGCTTTCCTTTTTGGAAGAATGTACGCTGGGATGAATTTTGTCTCAAGAACAAATGATTCACCCTGCGAACGCACACTCAAAATCGATTTGTGAAAAGGATGCCCTTCGAAGGCAATCTGCTCTCCTTTTTGGAAGAATGTACGCTGGGATGAATTTTGTCTCAAGAACAAATGATTCACCCTGCGAACGCACATTCAAAATCGATTTGTGAAAAGGATGCCCTTCGAAGGCAATCTGCTTTCCTTTTTGGAAGAATGTACGCTGGGATGAATTTTGTCTCAAGAACAAATGATTCACCCTGCGAACGCACACTCTAAATCGATTTGTGAAAAGGATGCCCTTCGAAGGCAATCTGCTTTCGTTTTTGGAAGAATGTACGCTGGGATGAATTTTGTCTCAAGAACAAATGATTCACCCTGCGAACGCACACTCAAAATCGATTTGTGAAAAGGATGCCCTTCGAAGGCAATCTGCTCTCCTTTTTGGAAGAATGTACGCTGGGATGAATTTTGTCTCAAGAACAAATGATTCACCCTGCGAACGCACACTCAAAATCGATTTGTGAAAAGGATGCCCTTCGAAGGCAATCTGCTTTCCTTCTTGGAAGATTGTACGCTGGGATGAATTTTGTCTCAAGAACAAATGATTCACCCTGCGAACGCACATTCAAAATCGATTTGTGAAAAGGATGCCCTTCGAAGGCAATCTGCTTTCCTTTTTGGAAGAATGTACGCTGGGATGAATTTTGTCTCAAGAACAAATGATTCACCCTGCGAACGCACACTCAAAATCGATTTGTGAAAAGGATGCCCTTCGAAGGCAATCTGCTTTCTTTTTTAGAAGAATGTACGCTGGGATGAATTTTGTCTCAAGAACAAATGATTCACCCTGCGAGCGCACACTCAAAATCGATTTGTGAAAAGGATGCCCTTCGAAGGCAATCTGCTTTCCTTTTTGGAAGAATGTACGCTGGGATGAATTTTGTCTCAAGAACAAATGATTCACCCTGCGAACGCACACTCAAAATCGATTTGTGAAAAGGATGCCCTTCGAAGGCAATCTGCTTTCCTTTTTGGAAGAATGTACGCTGGGATGAATTTTGTCTCAAGAACAAATGATTCACCCTGCGAACGTACACTCAAAATCGATTTGTGAAAAGGATGCCCTTCGAAGGCAATCTGCTTTCCTTTTTGGAAGAATGTACGCTGGGATGAATTTTGTCTCAAGAACAAATGATTCATCCTGCGAACGTACACTCAAAATTGAATTGTTTAAAGGTCACCCTGCATTGGCAACACTTTTTCTGCAAGAATGTGCGTTTTGTAAGAACGCACACTCAAATAGAAAGGCTTAAAGATCACATTCAAAAATAGAAAGTTAAAGGACCACCCATTGTCCTAAGTAACCTTTCTGCAAGAATGTGCTTTTGAAGTATACATTCAAAATATCAAATTTTAAAGGTTACCTTGCGATGGTAACACTTTTCTGCAAGAATGTGCTTTTTCTAAGAAAGCACACTCAAAATATAAAAGTTTACTTAAAAATAAATTTTTTTTATAACTTTGTTCACTGCATTATTCGGATTTCTTCGGGTTTTGCGTTAAATTTAAATTTGCTTATAATGAATATGGACTCTTACATTGTTGGTATATCAATCTTTTTCTCATTGTTTAAATCAATATATTTGCATACAAATTACAATGTTTTATAATCTTTACTTGTAATTGCATCCTGCTGTTATAGACTTTTGATATAACAAAGCCTTATACCTGAATCGATATATACATACTATTATTGAACTTGATTTGCATCAGTAAAATTATTACTTTATGTATATATGTATTTGTCCTTGATTTCAAGTAGGTAACGGTATTGAGCATAAACCATGCAATTATTCTAAGACAAACTTACACACATTTTCGTCAACTCTTTATGAAATCCTGCACATTTGCTTGGTCATAGTTTTATATTTATTAGGTATGTATATATGTACATAAAATACGACTGTAAGCCCGCCGCAAATTCATCGATTTACATTATAACTTAAATAAAAAAAGTATTGATCATGTTTTGTTCAGTCTCTATTAAGACTGCAATCAAAACCGTTAAGCATTCCTATAGAAACGAGAATTTGAAAAAGTTCATACGGACAAAGATACTTTCACGACCTACACCCTACCTATACCTAATATAGGTACTGTCTCCCACTTAGACTCAAAAGAATATGCGACGAACAAGCTCAAACAAAAACAGTTCAAAAGAAACAGCGGGTGTTCCGTAGCATGAGGAAATAACCATAGCTACCTGCTTTCGATCACTTATCCGAACGAGATAGTGACACCAGAAAATTAAAATCGATCAAAACGTTATTGGTAGTAGATACCAACATACATATCAAATTTAAAAATGTTTACATAAGTTTACTGAAACTATGAACGACCAAAATGAATATACCTATGCATTCGTGTTCTAAAATTATATTAAAATGATGCGACAATGATTTAGACTTTAATGTTTTAAAGTTTTGCGTTTTGCTTTCCTTATCGCAAAAAGTTAATTTTCGTCCCTGATGTAGGTCCCTACCTACATCCATACCTACACGTGCGACCCATTACGAATCTCTGCCAGACTATATGAATGGGGAGTCATTTGGCCTGCAACTTCAAAATTGTTACACACATTCCTATGTTGCGAATTTCGAATCAGATTTTTATGAAGATTTTTATGCTACAATCAAATGTTTTTAGGAATAAAAATAACGCACCCTACAATCAAATACCTGCATCATAATAATTTGACCCAAAGAAAACAAGACAAACAAAAATATAGAAATTAAAACAAACTGCGCAGCGGGTATCTTTTTGCATGACGATACATACCTATATAGTTGATGAAAACAAATATTTGTGCTAAGAAAGGGAAATAAAAACGACCTAGCAGGATTTCCTATTTCAAAGGCTGCGCCACAAAATATGAGAATAAGAAAATTAAGTATACCTACATTTGGTGACAACGGACTACCTACACATCTTTATTTTTTTTTTTTGTAGGTATCACAAAGACCGAATGGTTTTAAATCATTTGCTTAGGTTCATTTTACTCCATTATTGGCGATGCTTTGTTGTTAAATCCTCTCTTGTTGTTCTTCTTCAAAGAATAATGTCCCTTAATGTCATATAAGAAATTAATAGTCTTAACATAGCGTTCATATGAATTAGTTTGAACTACTTGCAATATCTTTTGTGATTTGTTAAATATGTTAACGTATGGTTTTACTTTTTATTATTGTGTAGGTATTTTTATTTTTTTTTTTCTTATTTATGTACCTACATAGGTATACATATTGCTTTACCTTTTGATCATTGAAGTACATATAAAGCCTCCTTCTGCTGGAGGCGCAACGGTTTGTGTAAAAAATGTGTATGTTTGTTATTGCTTTGACTTAAAATACCTAGAGCTTCGTACAAACATGCATCCTTGCATGCTGCTCGCACTACAAACTATAAATCACAAACTCTCGACCTGAAACAAAAAAAAAGAAACGATCCAACAATGCACCCACCCGAGTGACACGATAAAACATTACACGCCAATATGATTGACGCCAACACAGATACATACCCCGCTATAAAAAAAAGAATAATAAAAACAACGCAAAGCGATGTCTCTTGTCTCATTTCTATGCTTGTACCATAGTAACACAGAAAACCACCACCTGCACCGCACCGACCGATGGTGATGAGAATGACCTGATCAGATGGATGAAACTTGTCATTATCATCCTTTTATTCATGGGTCCTTGTTACTTTTCCTTTGTCTCATAATTATGATGGGAGATGAGATGAATGAGCATGTGATGATAAAATATATATTGCGTGAATTTGATGGCCTTTTTGTATTTTTTTTTTTTTTCTTTTTTTTTTTTTTATCTTTGTTTACTGTATCTACGCGATTATTTCACTGCATCATATTCGCAATGTACATATGTATGTGCGTGCAAAGTACAACTGTACGAACCTGCGTATCGACACGACATACATATTTTTCGTTGTTTTTTACAAAATTAATCTAAATAGATACTTAAGTATGTACATTATGTAGGTACATATTTTGAGGACCGTGTATACGTATAGCGCAACTAAATGTGAGACTTGTGTTGTGAATACATTTAGAATTCAATTCGATCCTCATTGTTCATTGCATTTTTGTTTCTTTATGCAAAATATTTTGCGAAAACTCTCCCTTATTAGCATTTAGGTACCAAGTTAGGTATGATTATAGGTATGACACCTATGTCTAAATGTGGTAGGTACATGTACATGTTATGACTGTACATATTTGTAAAGGAAACGATAATACCTAATTATTATTTTTAAAGAAAAAATAAACAACATAACAAATACGCTTCCTTGACATATTGTTAAAACGAAATCAAAAATATTTGCAATTGTGTGGGTGAGCAACATTTGCAATAATTCGGTAGGTAGGTAGTAAAATGTTGTTTTGTTTTTGTGTTACTTACATTTATTTTTAAGTTTGTTTGTCAAAGCAATGATCTGCTGCGATACATTGGAGTGTACTTGAAATTCCAAGAATTAGCCACACAGCCACATTTGTATTTCTGTGAACCATTATCAGCTACACACTATCCTCTTCGTTTCGTGTCACTCATCTTTTTTTTTATATTAATTTAGGTACATTTTTACATTTCTAAATGTTATTTTTTCGTTTCATTTCGTTTTTTATACGAAGGTTTTTTTTTTTTTTTTTTATTAGTTTCGCACACTCACTACCGTTTTATGCAAATTAAATACATATCTAGTTATTGACAGGCGCGTGGCACAGTATTAGGCGTCGAAGGACCCTGAACAATAATCTATACATAAGTGGACTGTAAAAATATTATCTTCAATAAATAAATAAAACACAAAGTTATTTTTGTTCTTAATTGGACTGCGCGTCCTCTTTACTCAGATATCTTGTTGCGACTGACAGTTTTGGTTGAGGATGAAGGAAGGAATGAAAAAGGAGATACACACACGCTGATCGCTGATCGTCTGTTCGTTTGAGATGTTGTGTGTGTTGAGAGGCTTCTCCTGCAGGTAGGCACGGATTATTTAACAACCATTAAAACGGTCTAAGCAATATTTTTTTTTTATTTTGATAAAAAATGAAAAACACAAATGGAATGAGTACTTTAACAAGCTATGGATTCCAAATGTACCCCATAGGGCTGTAAAAGTAACGACAAAATGAGTACCCGCATGTATACGTTACTTTTGATACTAGTACCCGCATCAATAATATCGTTACTCGTTACTTTCGTATGTTTCGCATTTTTCGCATATTTCGTATGTTTCGTGTGTTTCGCATGTTTCGCATATTTCGTTACTTTCGCATGCTTTGTGTGTTTCGTACATTTCGTATATTTCATGTATTTGATACGTTTCGTATGTTTGGTATTTTAAGTATGTTTCGTACATTGGTATAAGAGTGTACAAATTTTTTTTTTGAAAAAAACCAAAAACAATTTCTATAATCTAAGCTACATTTTTAGGTCATAAACATTAAAATTAGTTGCGGCATTCTCATGTAATAGGAGTTTTAAGGTAGCTATATTGAATTTTTTTCGTTTTTTTTTTAATCAAACGTGGAAACTTTTTTGATTTTTTTTTTCAAATGTTTCGACAAAACTTTGGTAATTTTTTGTTTATATTCCTTCAGTAATCTTATCACAATTCTTTAGAGACCTTTATTTCAAAAGTACAACGCGCAGATCTCGAAATATTAACACTTCAATACAACCATGTCGAAAAATTTTTCGTTTATTTTTTCTATTGAGAGTGATTTTCAAACCTCGTTTTCTCTGTTTTTTTTTTTTGTGTTGAAAATTTTGCACCGAAAATAAACTAATTTTTTGAAAAACCAAAAAACTTTTGTACATTCTTGCTAAATATCAATACCATTAACACCAAGGCCATAAACAGATTGGTTGCGTCGTGGATATACATATTTCGGCCAAATAGAGAAAATACAAAAACGTGTGTTTTGATATTTCTGTATAAATTATCGACATTATGGCACTACTGTTTTAATCGAGACAAAAGTAAACTCCAGATAATTATCTGCAGTTAGCATTCTGACTATGGTTACGATAATGACACGAGATGCGAAATGCGACAAATTGAGTGTATCACTTCATTTCGTATCTCTTACATCGGATTTAATATTGAAACTGGAATCGCGTCGTTACTCGTATGTTTCGTATCTCGTACGTTTCGTATGTTTCGTTACTTCAGTACCCAGTAACGAAACATTCGAGTAACGATACTGTTTAGAAAGTAACGGTTCGTTACTCGTTACTGAAGTGAATACCCGCATTTTAGTAACGAATACATACGATTTGCTACAGCTCTAGTACCCCATGGCTTAAAGGAGAGTTCAGGGGTTAAATTACGGCATACGTTCGTTAACGTATGGTCGCTATTTGTCCCTATTTTTCTATTTTTCACGGAACAACGAATTTTTAACAGATATAAAGCCTGGAATCCGACAACGAAAACATTTTGAAAATTAAGGGGGGAAATCCCTCCGGAATTTTTTATTTTTGCGTAATAAATTTATTTATCAACCGAAGAAACTATTTTCAGTGGTCTTAGCCTTAAATGAAGCCTCAAAAGTGCCTAGATAGTCCCGAAACCAATGCTCTCCGAACCTACCATAGTACGAAAACGAAAACTTTAAACGCATTTTTTTCGAAACTAGTTTTTTTCCGCGCCGTGCAATGTAACTCAAAAACTAATAAAGCTTCGACTTGAAATTTGAAGCAAATTACTCCTTAAATCATTGGCCACAACATGAACCCAAAAGTTGAATAAAATTTGTACAGTAAATATGTTTTTGAAGTTATATAAGTATGAAAATTTACTTTTTGACAAGAGTGTCAAAGGGATTATGACGCGATCACCATGGGTAGCAGGGCTGTCGTTTCACCTTAAGAGTAGGCAGTACTTTAGTATTTAAAAATGCAGTACGCCGCAGTACGGCAAACATAAAACACACAACACGTTGCAAGTTACATGGGTAATGTGGCAAGTTGCATGTGGCAAGTTGTTTGTTTCAAGTTGCATATGGCAAGTTGTATGTGGCAAGTTGCGTGTGGCAAGTTGCATGTGGCAAGCTGCATGTGGCAAGTTACATGTGGCAAGTTGCATGTTGTAATTTCCATGTGGCAAGTTGCCAGGGTTGCAAAAAGCTCACATTTTAGCTCAGTTTCCTAGGTACCACTGAAAGTGAGTGCCCCAACTTCCAACGCCTATGTCTCGGAATTTTGAAGAAAATGAAAAAAATTTGTTGATGCCAAAAGGTAGCGGGGACTCTAACCTACATTTGAGTACAACTCTCATGCCTGTAGGTCCACGCGTTCTCAAACCGGGAGAACTTTAAAGTAAAAAAAAATAGGCAGGATTCTGAAAAAATAGGCATGATGTGGCGGTTTAACATGGAAGGCGATTTTTTAAAAATCTGACAATGTGCAAAGCGTAGGCCCACGACATAAGCTATCATTTGGCATCATTCCCAAAAATTGCTCTCAAGCGGTTTAGCTTCCAGAAGCGTTCAAAGATTCGGGGATTTTTCGAAAAAAAATTTTACCCCAACTTTTAAACGCGATTTTCTCGGAATTTTGAAAAAAATCGAAAAACCGGATTATACCACTATCGGGTAGCTGAGAATATAACCTTTCATATGGCACCACTCCCCTGTCTCTAGATCAAAGCGTTCCAACGCCTATATCGCGGAATTTTGAAGAAAATGAAAATAAAATTTTTGATGCCAAAAGGTAGCGGGGACTCTAACCTACATTTGGGTACAACTCCCATCCCTGTAGGTCCACGCGTTCTCAAACCGGGAGAACTTAAAAGTAAAAAAAAATAATAGGCACGATTCTGAAAAAATAGGCATGATGTGGCGGTTTAACATGGAAGGCTATTTTTTAAAAATCTGACAATTTGGAAAGCGTAGGCCCATGACACAAGCTATCATTTGGCATCACTCCCAAAATTGCTCTCCAGCGGCTTAGAAAAAAAAATTTGCCCCAAATTTCAAACGCGATTTTCTCGGAATTTTGAAAAAAGTCGAAAATCGAATTGTACCGGATTTTTTTTTATGATAAAAAAAGAAATATTTTACTAAAAAAATAGTAATATATTTACTATTAAAAAAACCAAGAAAAAAGATCACGAAAAATTATCTGTTTTATTTATAAAAATATCCATGTGGTAAAATAATTCCATTAATAACTAGAACCAAACATCTTAAGCTATGGTGTTTTATAATAGTTTAAAATATCTTCATATTTCATTATACTTTCCAAATAAAAATCAATGTATCCTCTCACCCATCACAGCTCAGCTCACTTTACCTTAGCTCACCCAACAGCTCAGCTCAGCTCACCGACAGCTCAGCTCACCCAACAGCTCAGCTCAACCATCAGCTTAGCTCAATTTCAGCTCAGCTCAAATGAGCTGAGCTAGGGTACATAGCTCAAAAGTGAGCTAGCTCAAAATTTGAGCTTTGTAGCAACCCTGCATGATATGGCGGTTTAACATGGAAGGCGATTTTTTAAAAATCTGACAATGTGCAAAGCGTAGGCCCCTGACACAAGCTATGATTTGGCAAATTGCTCTCAAGCGGTTAAGCTTCCAGGAGCGTTCAAAGATTCGGGGATTTTTCGAAAAAAAAAATTTTACCCCAACTTTCAAACGCGATTTTCTCGGAATTTTGAAAAAAGTCGAAAAACCGGATTGTACCGGAATTTTTTTTTATGATAAAAAAAGAAATATTTTACTAAAAAAATAGAAATATATTTACTATTAAAAAAACCAAGAGAAAAGATCACGAAAAATTATCTGTTTTATTTATAAAATTATCCATGTGTTAAAATAATGCCATTAATAACTAGAACCAAACATCTTAAGCTATAGTGTTTTATTAAAGTTTAAAATATCTTCATATTTCATTATACTATCCAAATAAAAATCAATGTAGGGGAGAGTGGGGCCAAATGTAACACTTTTTTCTAAAATCGATGGTTCTCCTACAAATTTTGAAGTGGGTCAACCAGACCTTTTTTAAATTAAGGACCCATGTTTTAGCTCCAAGATCCATCATAAAAATTTAGCAAAACATAACGGTAATGTTGAAAAATATAGCTTCCAAAAAAAAAAACGTGTTGTTTCAACTTACCCCACATACGGGGCAAAGTGTAACACATACCGGGGTAGGTTGTACCAAGAACTAAAAATAAGAGAAAAATACCTTTATTTGTTTATATTTATTTATTTTTAATTAATAACAATAAAAACAAACCTCAGTCATGAAATTTTGGTGCAAATTTGTAAAAAGTGGAGCAAATCCAAGATTTCCAGAGAAAATTTGACAGTAGTCTTAAATAAAAGTTATTCGAATTCATAAATTGTTTTATAAGCTTTATGAATACAAGTGGTGGTTCAAAAATGTGTTTCCAATTTCAAAATAAATACAAATTCAATTACAAGCATTCATATTCAGGGTTGTTAATTATATTAGGTAAACAATTTTTCAGTATAGGTAGGTTTTTACATGGTACAATTTGCCCCGGAAAAATGTTACAACTAGCCCCAGCATGAAATTTGGCACATAAAATCAATTTAAAAAAAAAGCGAAACTGATATAGACATAACATATACACGCAATTTGAGCCAAAACACAGTTGCATATAACAAAAAAACACTTAGCACTCTATCTTTTTCGGGTAAAGAAGTAGACCAAAAATAAAATTAAAAAAAAAAGTTACAAACATGCATTTTTTGGGCACCACTAGTGTAACTTCTCACCCTGTCGTCTAATCTTCATCTCAAGAAAATGTGCCGGTAGATATGCAAAAATTGAGCATTTTTCTCCTTTACGCGTTTCTTAATATTGAAAGGAACATCGCTTTTTTTAGCTGTTAATTCTTACCCCTGTTACATTTAGCCCCACTCTCCCCTATCCTCTCACCCATCACAGCTCAGCTCACTTTACCTTAGCTCACCCAACAGCTCAAAATTTGAGCTGAGCTGTGAGCTGAGCTCAGCTCACTTTTGAGCTTTGTAGCAACCCTGCAAGTTCCATATTGCTACTACTAGTGCTGAAGCACACACAATTCTCATAAAATTACCATATCGCACATTTTACGCGCAATTCATTTACTTTCGTTAAGCATATACCGTACGTTCTGAACCGCACAACATGAGTAAATTTCACAGAATAAATTGAAAACTACTTGGACGCAAGGAGGATGAAAGAATTAATTTATTGTTCACTTGATAAAAATGTAAAAAAACGAAGTGTGGATTAATTAATTTATTAATAGAAATTAAAAATGTCAAATGAAATTCAATTACATTTACTGAATGAGAAGTATAACTTCAGTCGCGTGTACATGTGTACACACACTCTTTTTTTAACTACTTCTTTGTAAAAAAAACATGTTTTTTTTCGTTTTTTTTTATTTCTAATTTTTATTTTTCATTTAAAAAAAATAAATTTAGGTTCATGCAATGAGTACTAATATCATCTATCAGAAAAAAATTTCTTTTTTTCGTGTTCTTTCTCCCAGAAGTAAATGTTTACCCCAAACACCTACATATACATACGTAAATAACAAAACAGTAGTTTTACAGGGCATGTCGGTTATTTGATTTATAAAATTAAAACGATATGAGACATCGAAAAATTAAGATTTTTTATGAAACCAAAAATGTTGATTCTTTTAGATACTTAACAAGAAAAAAAAAACGATTCTGACAAAAATAGTTACTTAAAAGAAATATAAGTATAATGATATGAAATGCAATTATCTTCCTTAAGTTCTCAAATCCAATACTTTGCTTACAAGACTTGTAGGTTGTAGACTTAGTAATTTAATATTTTCCGTCAAACCAAAATGAAGAATTTTTAGTGTATTTTTTCTGGAATAATATCCAATGCTTTTAAGACATAAAACAAATATTCAAATATTAGCAAATTAGGTTTGGTGTTTAACAAAAATTCTTTTTAAAATTTGAATAAGTGTCCTTTTAAAATATGCACATTGTGATATAAAATCCACTTCATTTCTTTTTATCAGTTACCCTTACCCTTCAATCTTCTTGTACTTTCCTTTCAAATTTGATTCTTATTAAAACAAAAATAAAAGCTCACGCATTAGTTTTTCCACGAAAGTACCTTCTTTTGCGTTTTCGAAATGCATTCCGTTGAACATTCTTTTATCTACTTCAACAAAACGACAACAAATATTTTTTAACAAAAACCTAAGAAAAGTCTTCATAAGCCATAAGCAGCTTTTTCATTGAAGGATTTCAGTAAATAGGATTATTGTGTTGGCATTTTTTTTTTTTTAATATGATTCACAATTCCAATTTGTTTAAAAATGTTTTGAAAATTGTCATTTCTTCGAACTGCATCAAATGGCAGCTTTATTTTAATGCAGTTTTTGTGTGTACAGTTGGCGAAATCTCTTCTTAATAAAGGTACCATTGCGATTCTGATTTATTTTTGACATTGTTAAATTTGTTTCATATCTGAAGTTAATATTTTATTAAGAGCCGTTTGCTGAGTCGAAACTTAAGCATTTAAGTTCATCATAAATCGTAATGATAGTTTACGCAGAGCAAAAAGTAAAGAATAAGAGTTTGTATTCAACATAAATTATTTAAATTTCGATTTAGCAAAAATGGCCCTATATATGTAGCTATTTATTTATTTTTTTTTTTGCAAAAATGTGAGCAATAACACTGGTTAACAGCCAAAATGGACACTCAATACCAATATTTTTTTCTTACGTACTTTGACCTCAGAAACTCGGAAATCACTTTAAAATAAATTACGGTAGATACGTTTTCGAGATATAATTTTTAAAAGTTTTTTGTCGTTTTTTCCCACCATGAGTAATAGATGATCAATATGAACAGAAAAACCAAAACCTTAAAGCCGAATAAATAAGCCACAAACAATGGAATAACTTTTTTTCGTCTTAAATATTCAATTCAGGAGTCTTTTTAGAGGAGACCCACAAATTTATATTTTCAAAAATATCAGTATACCTACTGTTTTCTGGGATTTATGAGCCCCTGGTAAATTTTGCTTTAAACAATGCATTTTTGAGCGTTTTGTGGTACTTGAGTCCATCTGGTGCTAAATATTGCAAGTCAGGACTTTTTTTTAGATGAGACCCATAATTTTATATTTTGAAAAATATCAGTATACCTACAGTTTTCTGGGATTTATGAGCCCCTGGTAACTTTTGCTTCAAACAGTGCATTTTTGAGCGTTTTGTGGTACTTTGAGTCGATCTGGTGCTAAATATTCAACTCAGAAGTTTCTTTTGATAAGACCCACAATTTTACATTTTCAAAAATATCAGTATACCTACTGTTTTCTGGGATTTATGAGCCCCTGGTAACTTTTGCTTCAAACAGTGCATTTTTGAGCGTTTTGGAGTACTTTGAGTCGATCTGGTGCTAAATATTTCAACTCAGGAGTTTATTTAGATGAGACCCACAATTTTATATTTTGAAGTTTATCAGTTTATCAGTATACCTACTGTTTTACTTTTTTTTTGTTGAGACCCACAATTTTATATTTTGAAAAATATCAGTATACCTACTGTTTTCTGGGATTTATGAGCCCCTGGTAACTTTTGCTTCAAACAGTGCATTTTTGAGCGTTTTGTGGTGAGTCTTTCTATCTGGTGCTAAATATTTGAACTCACGACTTTTTTTAGATGAGACCCACAATTTTATATTTTCAAAAATATCAGTATACCTACAGTTTTTTGGGATTTAAGACTCAGGAGTTTTTTTAGATGAGAAACAAAATTTTATATATTCAAAAATATCAGTATACCTACAGTTTTCTGGGATTTATGAGTCCCTGGTAACTTTTGCTTCAAACAGTGCATTTTTAAGCGTTTCGGGGTACAACTCAGGACTTTTTTTAGATGAGACCCACAATTTTATATTTTCATACATATCAGTATTTTTATTTTATTTTATTTTATTTTTTTTTTTGTTACCTCATAACTTTGGACTGAGTGAACCAATTTTTATAATTCTTTTTTACTTAAAAGCTATTACCTGCAGTGTGGTTCTCTTTAATTTTCTTTTGGCTATAGAATGAACTATGAGAAAAATTATAAAACCTAGTTTGATCCATGAAAGTCGGTTTTGTTTTTTTGATAAAAATTATTATTGAAATTTCTACTCTTTAGTTAAATTCATTGCTTACTGCTGGCTCACTTTTGATGATGAGTGGAATACCCTTCAAAAGCTATAGAACTTTCATTAACATGAAAAGCGAAATTTTAACATTCATCTAAAAGAGAAATTATTCGTTCGTTTAAAGTTCTCTTTTTTTTTATTTATAAATTTATTATAATAACTTTAAGTTCTTATTTTGAATCTTTATAAGGAATAACATGTTAAAATAAATTTATGTTTAATTTTTTTTTTTCAAAAAGTTATCAATAGGTAAATCTTAGCTTGTTTTAGTTCCTTTGAAAATTTTTAGTTTAACCATGAATATGCAGATGAATTATTAAAATTATTAATTAATTACAAAATTTTGTAATTTTTAAATTTATTCTGTCAAAAAATCCATAAATTCGCAATTGGATTAAAAATCTCTTTTAACAATCATTATCATTGCAAAGATTAATATTAAATTTGCCAATTTAATGTTCTTCTTTTACTTTAAAATTATTGAGGTCCTATTTGCACAATTGATTGTCGCTCCAAAAAACCTCTTCTTGCTTTCAACGTTTTTCTTCATTTAACAACTAAAATAATTGTCCTCAAACACCACCTCGATCTCTTACCAAAATAGTAGACATCAGTCTGCCGCAATCAATCCATTGAGACTCTCATTCTTAATTGGTTCCTCTCATCCAGCTCATTGAAATTAATTTTATTGAATTTTACTATTTCTGTCTTCTCATCTAACAATTCCCAAATTAAAAGAAAGAAAATAAAGACAAAAAAAAAATTGTACCTTCATTACACATTCTAAATGTCTAATGATGCATAACCAATTTCCTGTCGTCGTTCTCCGATCCGAAATCCTTTTTTCGCTTCCGACTTTTAACAACTGATGCTGCTGCTGGACAATGCCAACCGGGCGAAGAACATGCTAATTTTGATGAAACAACGTTTCAACATTATCCCATTGTCTTTTGGCATCATCAGCGCCACATAGCGGCTATAATACTGCTGGCGTCTATTTGATTTGCTTTGTGCTGCATCATCAGCGCAGTCAGAATTTTCGTCCTTTTCAACAATTTTTCAGGCAAATTTTTTTCAACTAATTTTTTTTTTTCTGTTTGGTTTTGGATATGGCTTGCTTTGGCTTGGTAAAGCCAATCCTTTATATATATTTTTTTCGTCCTTTAATTTTCTGTGGCAGGAATTGCAACGGCAACCATGGAATAAAGTCGTTTTTTTTTTTTTGTTATTTATCAGGCTTTGGGTTTTTGCATAGAAGAAGCATTCTTTCGTGATTTTAATTGAAAATAACGGGGTATATCGCATTGAAATTTAGTGGACAATTAAAAGTTTTTTGTCTCCAATAATGCAGAGAGGGGCTTAATTTTTTTTTCAACTTTGGATGTTTGCTGTGCAACGAAGAAAATCCTTTTTCTTTTGTAAAATATAAAAAAAAGCACAAAAAAATATAATGAAACGCTTTAAATTCAGAAACTGGGATGTGGCAAACGAAATTAAATCTTTTATGCCCAAGTTTCCATTTTTGTTTGTTGAAATCGGCTCAGTTTTTCAATTTTTATTATTTGTTTTTTTTTTTTAAGGACAAACAATTGAATTTCCTTGAAACAAATAAAAAATTGACAAAGATGAATTGTTTTTTCCTTTTTTTGTTGAATCACCAGCCACATGCCAGGATAAGAGAGAGAGAAATGATGTGTGCCCGTGCATTGAGACAAATATTTTTACATTTTTCCAATAACAATCATAATATTATTTTTCAATTTGTCAACGATGAATGGACGAAATGTATATGTAGCAAGCAAGCATATTATTATTGTGAATATATATTTTTCTTCTTTCGAATCCTTAAAGCAATTCACTTAAAAATTTGCTATCCTTGCAGCCTTGCTGAATTCAGGCAGATAGGATATTGTTTTTTTTTTATTTTTTTATTTTTTTGGAGATATTTTTTTTTTTTTGTTATTTATTTTTATGGACAATTCAATTTGATTCTTTCTGTGAAAAAGGTTTATTGCTTTGGGGTAAAAATAACTTTTGTAAGCAAGAAATAATCCAAATAACTCCGCTATTGTCGTGAATTTTTATTTTTTTTTTTTTTTAGGATCCCCAACTGGACCGTATAGACTTTGACATAAAGGATTTGAGGAGACTACACAATTTTTGGGCAGTTTTATGTTTTTATGAACGTATAGGTACATACATAGACACTTTATCGTATCTCGGTTGAAAAAGCTGATTTTAGATTTTAAATAGAAATTTTCTGGATACTGAAATATGATTTGAAAGCTTAACATTTATGGTAAAATAGAATTTTGTTATGCTGAAGTACAAAACAGCACTGAAGTTTATACCTCCGCCCTCCCTAGCTTAATCTTATCGATTTTTCATTGACCTAATAAGGTTCTTGACTAAAGGATTTGCTTCCATTTCTCTACCATTCTCATTTTTACTTCAAATTTCTGCAATTTTGTTTTTTTTTTTTGGATTTTGAAAGGTCGTTTTTGAGTTTACTTGAATATTTTAAAAAGTATTTGAGTTAAAAAGTTTGGGTTTACATCAAAAATTTAGTTTGGAAATGCTACAATTGGTGACAAAAAAAAAATAAAAAGATATTTTTTTTTAAATGTCTCCACTGGCCTGATCAAACTGGAAGTGCGCTTCTGAAGCTAATATAAAATAATAATTTTCGAGCAACAAATTGGCATTTAATTTGCTACAATTTTGGGCATCAAAAAAATATTAATTTTCCTATTTTCGTCCGCCATTTCTTAATTCTTCAATCTTATTTTAGCGGAATTTCGAATATCAAAAAAAACTGTTGAGGCTACAAAAACCAAGTTTTTATAATTCAAAAGCATTTAAAAAGCTACAAATTTGGAGGTCAGAATAACCTATTGTTTTTAAACATTTAAGATTTTGTTCGCTAACTTCAGACTTATTTTGTATTTGAATCGTTTATTTCAGAAACGACATAAGTTCTGGAGCAACAAAAAACTGTTTTTTACTTAAAATTCCACAACACTTCAAATTTAGAGTATGCCGAGTTATAATCTTTGAAATATAAACTTTTTTTAGGTCTTTGCGGGTTTTTAAGCCTTTAAAATCGGTGGACTTATGTCGTTTCTGAAATAAACGAAATTTTTGTGGTAAAACTTTTGTTTTTATTTAGCTATAGTTTTTGAACCCTACTTTCGATTTTAATAAATTAAATAGCAGTAGATAAAGTAAATCTTTACCTTTTTATAGATGTATAACTTAAAGGCTTGCGTGTCATGATGTTTGCCAAAAAAATTTAAAACTGGTAAAATGTCATATTATTCAAGAGTTAAAAATAGTGCCACCACCAGAAATCTGGCTATAACTTTTGAATCCTGAGTACAATTTTAATAAATTTAATAGATATAGATAGAGTAATTCTAAACCTTTTTATAGATGCATATATAACAAAAGGGGGTGCGTGTCAAGGTTGCTGCCAAAATAATTTAAAACTAGTAAAATAAAAAAGTCATGTATTTAACAGTCAGAAATGTTGTCACCGGGTGAAAATTTTCCATATATTTTGAATGCTTTTCTTTCAGTTTTCGTATATTAGGGGGTCCGACATACTTAATTTTTTTTTTTTTTCAGAAGATGAATAACTATACGTATACATAAATGAGAAATTTCCAAAAAAAAATTTTTGGAAAAAGCTGTTTCTGAAATAAACGATTCATTTAATAAATTTAATAGACCAGAGCTCCAGAACAAAAATAGAACAAATTCGTTCAGGAGTTTTTATTGCTGAATATGATTCCTTGGCATAAACGAATACTCCAGTTTTTTTTTTTCATTTAACTCGAAAACCAAGCCTAACTTTTAAATGGTTCAAGGACATTTTTCATAGCAAATTAAATTTTCTGTCAAGTTAAGATGGTAAAAAATTTTGAAAATAATTTTTGTTTAAAATTCTAACCTAAAATCAAAAAAAAAAAAAAAATATATCCCTTGATTAAGTAAAAAAAAAAAACAAAATCGTCAATTTTGTAACTTTTTTCTTATTTTAGGATAGAATTTTAGTCAAAAATTATTTTTAAAATTTTTTAAACATCATAACTTGACATAAAGTTTAATTTGCTATGAAAAGTCTACTTGAACCATTTAAAAGTTAGGCTTGGTTTTCGAGTTAAATAAAAAAAAACTGAAAACCTACCAGTGTTGCCGTTTTCTAAGAAATGCACCAATGGATTTACTAGCACTTTTGGCTGGAGTATTCTTTTATGCCAAGGAATCATAATTAGCAATAAAAACTCTTGAACAAATTTGTTCCATTCAAAAGGGTCTATTCAATAGAGCAATAGACTTTTGGTGGAAAATTCAATACCTCAAAAAATTCAATAACTCAAAAAACTCAATTTTGGTTTGCATTTAATTAGCTACAATTAATGAGATTAATTTTTGTGTATTCCGTCACAAAGTGTTCTACAAAGTAAGGGACCTGATTTTAAGACTGGCGCTAAGATTTGGTTATGAGAACAGAAACCTTAAAGTACGCAAATGTATGGTTTAGGTAAGAGCTAGATGATAATCTTTGCTTTCTACCGTTTGAAATTTGAAAACAATAAAAAAAAATCGCTACAAACATTATTCAATCCATGCGTAATTATTCAGCCTTTCAGTTTATTCCTTTTAAAATGCACATGTTCAATTATTATCAAACCTGATTCCACCGAAAAAAAAAATAATTTATATTATATTCAAACGAATGTCTAGTGATTCCGTTTTCTCCTTGAAGCCAAATTTCCTATTGATTGCCTCCCCTTTAATTAGCTCAAAAACACGAATTGCTGTTTCTGAATTTCTGCCACTATGGCATAATATCGTCTGAATTATCAAAAGACTCTCTCTAACACACAACAGATGTTAAGACAACTCTTGCTCATCATGTTATTCTTCAGCTGAATCTGTTGATGTGGTTTTCGGGAGCAGTGCGGAAAAAGGAAAAGAAAAGAGACAAGAGGACTGGGTAGAATAGTTTATTCTCTGATGACATAGTGCTGTTGCTGTGTGTGTTTCTGGTTAAGTTGTTAACACCCACGAAACATTGCTTCGCTAATTACAATCGCAGGCCATTTTATACGCAAGCAAGCATACAAACACACACAATTCGGCAGTATACAGTACATGCATTATTAAAGACCATAACAATAGCGAAGCAGCAGAGAAAGACACAGGATATCCCCAGCGTTGAATAGAAAATAATTGAATAAGGACATTAGGGTTAATTCAAGTTAAATGGACCGCCATTTGCCGCAAAAACCACAAGGTTTCTAAATCGGATGAGGAAACTCCATACTCCCCCGCACTCTTAACTTCAATTCCAATTTCAACCCATCAGAGATGGATACCACTTTTAGCCTTAATCAAGCCCCCCCCCCCCCCCCCACCATCAACGACAGCGCCATATAAGCTTCTCTAAAGCCCCTCCCCCACATAACCGCATGTCGAACCCATGGAATCATTAGGACGCGTTAAGGATATCCTGAATAAAAGGGAATATTACTGGAAGTCATTCAGATTCTACACCGCAGGAAATTATCTGCCTGAACTGTTACAGGAAGTACCTACTTTTGCCAAGGATAGGATGGATATGGATAGAGAATAGGAAGGGAGAGGCTCGCTTCTTGTGCGATGGGGTAGGTACTGGGGTTTCCTTTCTCTCGTTGTTGGTTCGTTGCTGCTTGTCGTATAGATCCATACATACGAAAACCCACACGCTCGCACTTGGGTTATCGTAAAACTAACACAAGAACTGTAATTAATGGAGTGCTATGCAAATAAAGGGAATTGCCTTAAATCACTCGCTCGTATCACGTTTCGCGTTACAAGGTACAACATGGCACCATTACGCCGCACACGTTTATTATCGCAGCATAGAGGTACATCAGCCAGTATAACTGTACTTACCTACTTTGAACAAGAAGAACCCAGACAATAATAATTTTTCAAGGTGTACCAACACAAAGGTGTTAAACCAAGTGTGACCATTTTGTAGAGAAAATTCTAAAGATATCCTTAAAATCAAATTATTTACTGTAAAAGCTTAAATGGATCGAAAAATTAAATACATTTCAATTTAATTAATTAATTAAAAATTTAAATAATTTAACTAACAAAATTATTAAAAAAAAGCCAAACTTGCTCATATTATCAGCTAAACTAAAAGAACTCAAAGAAAATATGGCAGTTTATATCGCTGCTCCGACGTATTCAGAGCACAGGTCCATTAATAGCAGGTAAAACTAACTACCCCATGGGTAGTGTCTTTCTCTTCAGCAAGTGGATTAACTGTTTGTCAGCAAATCGCACCTAGTCATTTGACCGCCATTTTTTATATTTTTTTTTTTACTTTTTTGTAGGATCAAAAATACGTGAGCTTTGTAAAAAAAAATAAAATTTTTAGAAAAAACAACATGGCGTCCATGCGATTGTACAAAATGTGGTTTTCGACTCGTGCCCTGACACTCTTTCGAGTCCTGAAATCAAAATGCGATTTATAAATTTTTTCCCAAACCTTCATAGGTAGGGGAGAGTGGGGCTAAATGTAACAGGGGTAAGAATTAACAGCTAAAAAAAGCGATGTTCCTTTCAATATTAAGAAACGCGTACCTAAAGGAGAAAAATGCTCAATTTTTGCATATCTACCGGCACATTTTCTTCAGATGAAGATTAGACGACAGGGTGAGAAGTTACACTAGTGGTGCCCAAAAAATGCATGTTTGTAACTTTTTTTTTTAATTTTATTTTTGGTCTACCTCTTTACCCGAAAAAGATAGAGTGCTAAGTGTTTTTTTGTTATATGCAACTGTGTTTTGGCTCAAATTGAGTGTATATGTTATGTCTATATCAGTTTTGCTTTTTTTTTAAATTGATTTTATGTGCCAAATTTCATGCTGGGGCTAGTTGTAACATTTTTCCGGGGCAAGTTGTACCATGTAAAAACCTACCTATACTGAAAAATTGTTTACCTAATATAATTAACAACCCTGAATATGAATGCTTGTAATTGAATTTGTATTTATTTTGAAGTTGGAAACACATTTTTGGACCACCACTTGAATTCATAAAGCTTATAAAACAGTTTATGAATTCTAATAACTTTTATTTAAGACTACTGTCAAATTTTCTCTGGAAATCTTGGATTTTCTCCACTTTTTACAAATTTGCACCAAAATTTCATGATTGAGGTTTGTTTTTATTGTTATTAATTAAAAATAATTAAATATAAACAAATAAAGGTATTTTTTTCTATTTTTAGTTCTTGGTACAACCTACCCCGGTATGTGTTACACTTTGCCCCGTATGTGGGGTAAGTTGAAACAACACGATTTTTTTTTTTGGAAGCTTTATTTTTCAACATTACCGTTATGTTTTGCTAAATTTGTATGATGGATCTTGGAGCTAAAACATGGGTCTTTAATTTAAAAAAGGTCTGGTTGACCCACTTTCAAATTTGTAGGAGAACCATCGATTTTAGAAAAAAGTGTTACATTTGGCCCCACTCTCCCCTATAGTAAAATCTAACATTCCCGTTCTAAGAAAAGAAAGTAAATGAACTGTTACCTAATTTTTTTTCCGTAGGCATTTTATAGCATACTTTTTTTAATATTATGGATACTCTTGACGAATAAGTATGTACATCAAAAGCTGTAACTAAGTATTTTTAGTGGAGTCATTTGTATCCTTCAATTTTAATATTCCATAAATTCTCAAATTGTGAAAAATTGTTTATTAATTTTATGACTTTGTGCTGGGAAAGTTCGAATCAATAATTTTTAGCACTAAACAAATCGCATTTTTCGCAGGACTAAATTTTTTTTCGTGGAATGTATTTGGGTGAATTTCCTTATCATAAAAGTCAATTTGTTGGGATGATAGGATGTCGGAAGCAGCCACCATCTTGGAAAAGAGGTTGGTACAATTTTTATTTAATAGCTCCATTTTGGTGACAATAACGGCTAAGGGCTCATGTTACAGATAATTCTATGGAGTTTGGTATTAACAGCGTAAGTCCATTTTTTTTTCGAAAATGAGTTAAGTATGCAGATCTATTCAAAAAAAATCTATTTTTATTTGGTCTTAACAGCATAACTCTAAGTAAAGTAGTTTCAAAGATATTCAATGGCCCTAACCACACTTAACTCCTTTTTCTAAAATTATTTTTGATCATAATGGCATAACTCTAAATTGTGCTGTTTTGACCAAGCAAAAATGTTTAAACTTTTAAATAAGATTTTGGTCAAAACAGCACAGCTCAGTTCCTTTGCTTTTTTATCAATGACGGAAATGACGGGAAATATTTTAATCGATTGATTCGTTTAAAAAAACCAAAAGTAGTTAAGTTGTGGTAAGTCCGAAAAATTTAAATTCTTAAAAACTAATTCCAATATTGGCTCTAAAGACACAACTCGAAATAATGTTATTTTTGAACGAAAAATAGTTTGGTCAAAACAACATATCTCTTTAAAAAAATATAAATAAGCTCAAAAATTAAAATTTTTTACTTTATTTGTGTGTATTATTATTATTATTTAAAAATAAATTGCATTCCAATAAATTTATATTAAACAAAACTGGATTAGGAGGAATTTTTCTAACTTAAAAATGAATTTATCTAAAAACGACGATTTTGGACTTATGTTGTTAATACGAAACTCTATAGAATTAAAAGTTCTATAATTCGTTCTTGAAGAATTACCCAAACAAATAAAAAGTTCGTAAGATATTTGATAAAATGTCATTTTGCATCACCTTGCGAGACGAACTTGATCTTTGACTAAAAATAAAATGGATTTAAATTTACTCACGGAATTGGTTTGTACATCATTTTTTAGATAATTTTATTGTGAATATGACTGTTCTTGATCATTTTTGGTTAAAATGAGTAAAAAAATGGAGCTATTAAATAATAACGGTACCAACCTCTTTTCCAAGATGGCGGCTGCTTCCGACATCCTATCATCCCAACAAATTGATTTTTATGATAAGGACATACAACCAGCAACATTCAATGAAAAAAATTTTATCCCGCGAAAAATGCGATTTCATGTCCATATTTTGACTGATTTCACTGAACTAAATTGTTTGATATTCCAAAGAAAAAGTGACAATTTTTGGACATTTTTGTTTGTAATCTAATAAAGGATGCGTTCAAAAGTATGCGATGAAGAGTGCTTTTTATTGCATACTATACAAATATAGCTGTAATATTGCTCTCTGCTTGCGATAGTGAAAGCATGCTACACTGAGGGAAAAACTAAATTTAAGTTGAAACGTCTTTGTTTAAAAGATGAACTACTTCGATTTATGTGACTTTAATGTCGTTTTCGATTGGCTCTCCGGAAAAGTCCGGAATCATTCAGAAGCCTTCTGAAACTGTTTTATTCGCACGAAAATGACAGAAATAACGCTTCTCAGAAGAGAAATTCTCTTCTCGATTCAAAATCAGAATCCAGTCAAGAAGCACTAATACATCAATATTCAAAAGTCAAAATAATCACTCAATCAGTTTTTTTTTTGTTTTTTTTTTTATTTTTTTTTTTTTTTATTTACTTTCAAACAAATGAACGCATTATTATACTTACTTAAAATATTTTACCAACCATCTATCCTATTAATTTGTTGATTATTACCGTTTTTTAATATTAATTTATAATATTTCGTTTGAAGGAAAAAAAATTATTTAATGTTTGACGTTTGAAAGTTCACAATTTAATTTGATTATTAACAAATACTGATATAAAATTTCAGAATTGAGTGATAGCAAACTGTTTTATTGGATTTCAGAATGAGTGAATCCTTGAGTGAAACCAATCGAAAACGACATAAGACACGAAACCATAAAAAATTAACCTTTTTTCCACGTTGATTTTAAAATGTTCATCTTCAACGCAAAATCATTCCGAATAATAGTTAAATCACTTGGCTTTTCCCTCAGTGTATAAAGCTTGTTTTCAATTAAGAGCTTGTGGAAGAGGAAAATTTAGGCTCGAATTCATGGGGAGTGAGTAACCGTCTTCTTATAATACGCAATCTGGCAAAAAAAAAACATTTCATTATAAATAGTGCCAACCTGTAAAAATTGTACTACTCAATCCCAATGGCCATCCGAATTGCTGCTACTGATACTAATATGCTTGGTCAAAACCAACTTATTTCTACAAGTTCATCGAAAAAAAATGTTGTCATTTATTTTCAATGATCGCAATTGATCGCCTAAAACCTGTAGTCAACTTGTCGATCAGCTCCTATCAGTGTGGTCTTACGAGAGACAAACTTACCGTAGACCAAATCTTCAAAATAATATCAAATAGATTATCTACACACCATGTCTTTATCGATTTATTTTAAAGTCCTCAGTAACTTAGCTACCGCATTAACACGAACGAAAAAAAAAACTCCAAAGCATTCAAATAGCATCGTGCATCTTCTCTATCTTCAGTTTGAATGATAAAAAGTGATTGACTCAATACAAAGCTCAGATAACAACTAGAAACTAAGACCGGAATCATTTGAAATTAATTAGTGAACTTTCTCTCCAAAAAGAGTATCGAGCGCACCTAATTATTTTCTCAATTGATGAATACATCATCAATTTTGAGTTTAAGGAATTTTTCATATAAGCTTGGTAACCTTAATCAAACAGGATGTGTTCCATACATACTCGTACCATTATAAGATTGTATATAGTGTATCCAGTTTAAATTGGATATGCACCTGGTGGTTGTGGTGGCTTCGCTTGGGCAATATAATTCGTAGTGGGTGGATAATAATGTATGTCTTCTTTGTTGTACTGCATAACTCTTCTTCTAGATATATCTGCTTTATGTGTGTAAGGATGTTTAGTTGCATGTTGAATGCGGGCAACACATGGAAGGATAATTTGCATTGCTCTAGTTTAAAGTTATTCTTACGAATTATAATATCTATATGCGCTTATACTACATAATTGGAGAATTTGTAATTTATTCGCATAAGCGGCTGAACAAAATGTGGATCATTTGCAATTTCATATAACATACATACATACCATACATAAATAGACAGGGGATAATAATTCAACTTCTGTTAAAGATTTTAATTTAAAAAAAAATCAAGATGGAATATTTTAATGAAGATATTTTTCCCTTCCTTCCTTGTGTATTTATTGTTCAGTTTTTATTTTTTTAATATTATTATTATTATTAATATACACAAAACAAAAATATGTTATTTATGCGGATCACTTGAAGATAAATAAGTTTTTTGTTTAATGAGAGCTATTATAGCTTTCATTCAGATATGAGTCCGTATTTTGGTTTTAGGGTTTCAAGGAAAAATGTATAAAAAATATTATATGGGAAATGAGATGAATGTAAGAAAACTTTTTGCTGCAATAATTTTTTGCAGTAATAGAAAAGAAAACACTCCAGAGGCTAGAGTGAGGAAAAATACCGATAGAATTCGTTCGTTCGTCGCTGTGTTAAGGGGTTTTATCTAGTTGTAACTGCAAAAAAACCTTCCTTTTAGTGGATTTTTTGTGAAGAGGCATTTAATATTAGAAAATCATATGATGAGAATTTGAACAAATACAACCCTAACCCTAATACATACTTGTGCATATATATGCCGAACTTGATGGATTGCTTTTATATTTTAGTGATAAATCGAAAATCTCCAATTTTGTAGCGGTTAAGTTTCAAAAAACTTTGAACAAATTAAAATATATGAAAACAGTATTTTTTTTTAAGAAGTATCTAGGTACCTACTGATTTGTATGAAATTTTCAACCTTCTCATAAGTGGGAACCATAAGTCGTACACAAAAATGGATAATTATAAATTGATTGTCTGTTTATACAATTTGTTTTTGCTAAAAGAGCTCACTTTTGAAATAATACGACATAAACACAAAAACTAAGCATTTTTTTGTTTTTTCTTGGGAATGCAATACTTATAGTTGTATGCTAAATAATTTTTTTGGTCAAATTCAGATTACAGACTTGTTAAAGCTTGTGGTAACACAGCAAACTAGGCTGAATATGAACAAGAAACGAGAATGCAAGAAAATTGTTCCTTCAGCCTAAATATTGGAAACTTTCATTTTTAAACGATATTATATTATGGCGTTTGGGTCGCATTTTTTCTGTAGATACTTATCACAAATACTGATAATTTTTGTACTTTCTAGACCTATCTATTTGAATCTTAACTAGCGTAAAAGTAAAAAGCATTTTTGAAATATTTTGCTGAACTTCGGAACTAGGGGTTAAAAACTCGATTTTTCAAATTCAGGAGTGATATACAATTTATTTTACATTGACATTTAATAAAAAATAATTATTTGAGGTGAATTGAGTTAAATATTTAGCCAAGGATATGGACACTATAGAGGTGAAAAGACAAAATTTCAGCCGCTAAAAATTTATCCTGTTCTGGGTGCAGGTTAAATTTTTATACTGAGGGAAAAAATAAATTGAAGTTGAAACATCGTTGTTTCAAAGATGAAATACTTTGATTTATGTGACTTTAAGATACGAAACCATCAAAAATTAACCTTTTTTCCACGTTGATTTTAAAATGTTCATCTTCAACGCAAAATCATTCCGAATAACAGTTAAATTCTAGGCTTTATGAAAAATGTATTCTCTAAAGATATACTGAGTTAAAAGCCACCATAAAACTACGTAAAATCAATCGACAACGAAAATGCTAACGAAAAAATATCATCGAGTATTCTGTCAAAGTCAAATAAAAAAATCCAAATTAATTAAAAATCAAGAAAAAACAACAAAAAATAATTTTTAACACAAGAAATAAATAAGTTAAAAGTGAAAAAAAAAACTGCTCTTGGAATCAGGAAAAATGCACAGGACAATAAAAGTAAGTGACAAATGAGTGAATACTTTCCATTTTTTCCCTAGAGCTGCGTAGTTACTAAAGCCTAATACGCTGCTGATGCCAAACGAAAAATGTTCAAGTCTCCAAAGTCGACCAAGAAAAAATATCATTGCGTATTCTGTCAAAGTCAAAATAAAAAAATTCAAAATTAATTTAAAATCAAGAAAAATCAACAGAAAATAATTTTTAAAGCAAGAAATAAATGAATTAAAAGTGAAAAAACAGTCAACACTGCTCTTGAAAACTCTCCAATTTTTCGCTAGAGCTGCGTACTGAAAAAAACGAAAAGCAAAACGAAATTTTCGTTCATGTTTTCGTTAACGAAATTTTGTATGGAAAATTTCTTTTCGTTTCAGCCGCTTACTAGGCTTTAATGTTCAAAACTTTTAATAAACAAAGAAATTTGAAAAAAAAAAAAATAATACATAAATCTCATCAGAGAGAGTCAATTTATGATTTATCTGCTGTCTGTTAAAACCATTGATAATATCTAGTATTTTTTATATGATATTTACGAAATTTTTTTTTTGTATAAGGTTTAGGAAGGCTTCTACAAAATTTTGTTCCTCGCTTACACTCGCATGTAACAATATATAAAAAAAATTTTGCCCGGTCTGAGCTAACCCCTCCTAAAATATGCATAATATCCATATAGCAAATGTAATATAATAAAATAATTCGCTGTGTGTTTAAAAAAATATTGTATTCCTTTATTTTTGTAGTAGATCTCCTAGACGACCTCCAAAAAAAAGGTGTCTGGCGGTGAGCAAAATTTCTCCGAAACGGCTGGAGTAATCAGATTGAAATTTTTACACAATTTTTTTAGATACTTTTGTCAGGTTATGAAAGAAGAAAAAAGATTTTTTGACAATAATTAGATTTTTTAAGCCACTTTAAAGTGTAAATTTTCGTGAAAAACAACGATTTTTTTCTTTTTTGTCAAAAATCAAAATTTTGACTATTCCTTCGTTCATTACCTGCATTCGTCTATTCTGAAAATGAATCTTTTGGTTTTTTTTAATTTTAAGTGACTTGGATCAGAGATATCTGAAATTTTACAATCTTTTTTGTAAATTAGCTCTTACTTGAGCTGAAAAGTTAATAATTAAAAAACGAGAAAACTTATAAAAAATAGCGAAAAAAACGTTTTAAAATAAAAAGACGTGCTTTAAGTGCGGTACTTTCGTGTGGAATGATTTTATTATTCATTTCTTTTTCTTCTTCATTTTACGTTTAAAATTAAATATGGCCGGATGGGCTCGAAATTTGAATTTTATACCATTTAAAGTTAATTCACAATAATGAAATTTTTAAACAAATGTAATATTTTTAAATTCAAAGTTTAATTCATTATTTTATATAATTCAAATTCAATATATTTTTAAAAAGTCGTCTAGGAGATCTACTAGAAAAATAATGGAACCCAATATTTTTTTTAAATACACAGCGAATTATTTTATTATATTAAATTTGCTATATGGATATGTATTCTTTATGTTTATATAGGTAATTAAATGCCTCGCTTCACAAAAAATCCACAAAAAGGAAGGTCACTTAGAAAAAGTGACCGGGTTCCAACTGAGAAATAAATCCTTAAAAAGTAAAAATAAAAGCACACGTAGGGACATAATGTCCATAGGAAAATAAAGCATTTAGGGCGAATTTACGTTTTGTAAAAAAAATCGAACTCGAGATAACAAGATAACAATATTTTACATAACATTACGATAATGGAGATTGTCAAAAAAAAAATGGGTCCGGCAATTCAGTCTGTCTGCCTGTGTATACCTCGAGCTACAGCTTAAACGGGTGAAGAAGTGATTTCCTTCAATCTTTGATAGTTAGCAGTTTTGGGTTATTGCAGTTGGGGAAATTAAAATTTGATTTTATGGTCAAAACTAACGGTACCTGCCATATAACGGAAATAGAAAAAATAATTTTTTTCATTAACGGCTCTAACGATTTTTTGTGTTTAGAATTAGAGCCAACTTTTGAACTAAACAAATTATTTTATTTTTTGTGCCGTTATTAACGGTAACGGGTTTTTTAAGTTTCTGAATATCTCGAAGAAGATTAACCCGATTTCAACCAAAAATTTGTATACAAAAGCGTCTATGTAATATTAAAATTTTAGAAAATTTTCAAAAAACACATTTTTGGGCTTTAAAAAAAAATTCAAAATTTTGTTTTGAAAAATCAATTTTTTTAAAACGGGTTGGTAACAAATTTGAAATTCTCATTAATTTAATTAATTATTTCTTTTGTTTTGAAAAATGTTGGAAAATTTTTAGATATAAAAAATTAATTTTTAAAGAAACAGCTCTAACGATTTTCGAAATTTTTTTTCTTAAAATTCTTTTTTATACAAGATATCAAATGGCATACTTGGTTTTGTGTAAAAGATCATTTAAAACTGTGTTTAGTCAATTATAAAACCAAATTTAATTTTTTTTTTGTCACTTCTTATGAAATTCCTCAAATATGTATATAAAATTTTCCGTAATTTTGTTCAATAAGAAGCTTTAAGATTAAAGTAACTTTTACCATAAGAGCAAGTACGTTCGACCCCAGTCGTGCATTTTATTTTGATTGAAAAGGGAAATATGGCCCAAATTTATTAAAGATCAATACGTTGAGCCTTTTATTCTCTCGATTTTGGAAAAGCCTACCAAATGAAGCTATATTAAATTCTTAATTTAAATTGTTAATTTACTGAAATCAGAAATTTTTTAATCTTTTTTATAAAATTACTTAGTATCTAGACATGAGCTCAGAAATATTTTTTTTATGAAATAAATTATTTCATATTTAAAAATATTTTTAATTTATAACCCATGTCATTTATACTAAAAAAAACAATCAAAAATGATTCAATTCCATGGTACCTACATAAGTTCAAAAATTCGATTTTTGTCTCACTCCTCATAATGGGACATAAATTCCAAAATTAAAATTGTGGAGTAGGTACGAGAATTGTCAATTTACGGTGTTAAGAATTTATTTTTCAGCACAAAAAATAATTTTCTCAATAACGAAAAAAAAATAAAGGTAGGTAATTTTTCGAAAATCATTATAAACGGTAGAAGGTTATACATACGTTATTTTTAAAATTCTGAATTTCAGCCGAACATTTTTTGTTTGTTTGCTTATTATAGGTACTTGTTAGTATTTTCAAAATTTGCCGCGATAAATTTTAGTTCCAACTGATTTTTTTTAATAGACACACCCTAATTTTGCCTTGTAACAATAGATGCCGTTATCTAAATGTTAACTTCTACCGTTTTGCCCATTTTTAATAAATTTTATACTGTTTGGTACATGCTTAAGTATTTAAGTATTATTTAACCATACCCAAAACTGAAATAGAACGTTTGTCAAAATACTTTTATAATTCAAAAAAATAGCCAGATTTAAGTTCAGTACATCAAAAACCATTTACCATTTCATTTTTTTTTTCGTTCCAGAAAAAATAATAAGTTTTATCAAAATTATCAAAATAAAAAGAAAAAAAAAAATCATGTGTGCAATTCACACGTGGTAGAAGTGAAACCTTAAGAAATCATTTTTCTTGCAAAAAAAAAAAAATAGAAAAAATCTACCTATTTTTAATCTATCACCTTCAAGTCCATGTTTTTTATATGTCAACGTATAAAAATTTTATATCAACTGAAAGCTTATTGTCTAAGCTCAAAATATATATATCTATCAGGTCTATGAGAAATCTACAAAAACAGCTAGAATTTTTTGAACTCGACCAATTTCCATCAAAAAAAGCGAAAAAAAAAACGTATTTTTGTCTTCTCACGCTATTAAATGCATTTTTTCCCTAACAACCTATAAAAAATGTCATACCATCTGAAAGCTTATTGTAAGAGCTAAAAATATATATATCGATCAGGTCTATGAGAAATCTACAAAAAGAGCTAGAATTTTTTGAACTCGATCAATTTCCATCAAAAAAAGCGAAAAAAACACGTATTTTAATCTTCTCACGCTATTAAATCCATTTTTTCCGTAACAACCTATACAAATTTTTACACCATCTGAAAGCTTATTGTCTTAACTAAAAATATATATATCGATCAGATGTATGAGACATCTACAAAAAGAGCTAGAATTTTTTAAACTCGATGAAATTTCATCCAAAAAGCAAAAAAAACATTTATTTTTATGTTCTCATGCTATTAATTCAATTTTTTTGTTTGACAACCTATAACAAATTTTATACCATGTGAAAGCTTATTGTTTCACCTTGCATAATGACGTATAAATCTTATTTCAAAGATGTCTAAAAGAGAAGTTAGAATTTTTTAAAGTCAACCATGTCGAATTTCCAGACTAAGATTACGGTACTTCCTACACTGGTGGCTGGTCATCGGCAACAGATCTTCACAGGTGTTTTGAGGTATTTGTAAATTTTTTTCAATTTAAGATTGTGTAACTTGTAGAGCACGTAACGTTATGTGTGATATATCAAATAAAAGGTTATGTTATCAGCATGCGTATTAAAGTTAAATTTGTATGTGCACTAGATCAAAAGATATAACGTGTGTTGGAAAAGAACATCTTTTTACCGTTATCTCCGAATTTTGAATATGAAATTAATTGAAATTTTGTACAATTATAATTTATTTAATTACCTATCTACAGTACAAATTTCATTCATCTATCTATTAAAACAAAAAAGTTATAACAAGTTGAAGTCGTGTCGCGTTTTCGTTTCATCTTGTTTCAAATCACTACGATACTAAAGAAGTTTTCACTTCAAAAAAATGTAATTTTTCCTACCAAAACAGAGAGATCATAATAAATATGATATAAATAAAATTCAGCGAATATTTATTAATTCTTGCAGATATTTGTGGTGAAATGTTTGTGTTACAAATAAATTGGCCATGTATCCTGGAAATGCTTTAGGGATACTCATCTAAATGGTATGTACTTATTTCTATATAATATTTATTATATTGATTTTATTTTTGAGGTTATTTACAACTTGCAACATTAAGTCCAATAATACCTAATTAAAATTGAATAAATATTCGAGGAAAATAAAATTTATGTTTATTTTGTGCAGCCATGTAATATTCATAGATCATTGATTTTGTTATAAATTCATTATTAATTATTTTTATTGTCATGGGTTGGTTGTAAAATTTTTTATTGGTTTGTTTATGTTTTTATAGTTGAACAATTTTTTGTATTCTATTTAATGACACATTGATTTTAATTTTAAATGGCTTCTTGGAAATTGTTATGAGGTTATAAACCTACATTTTGAAATTAATAATAAATTACAGTTAAATTAAATAAAAATATTGATATTTCTTTAAAAAAAAAATAAAGAGATGAGGTTATTTCACTTGAAGAATCAGAACGATTAAAAATTTTATTTACCAATAGACCAGTAAAAATAGATTCTTTCAGGGAAACAATTTGTAGGGGGCTCAAGAAACCTTTAAGAGTTAAAAACTATGTGTTTTATGGTATTCCGCTGCCTGCACAACAAAAAAGACACAAATCCTTATAATCTCCTATTAAAATCAACAATTCAATTATTTTTTACGAATTCAATCCTCTTCTGTAATCCGTATTATATCTTTTTCTTATTTTTAGGGGACATCAAATTAAACTAAGGTTCGTTGATTTAATTTACTTAAACAAGGGTATCAATCCTTATTGCACATTTCTACAACTCTAACTTCAGTCATTCAATCTCATTTTGCTCCTTGACACAGTCTTTGCCAATCCTTAAACACAAAGGTACCTCTCCTGTTTCATGGTAAATAAGAACGCTTTTGTGTACAGGTGTGTTTCAGAGTTAAGCCAAAGAAAATGGTGTTGCTTATTATGTGGAGAAAATTTCAAACCAAAAACTGCACAAGAACTTAATTTTATGGCAGCTAAAAGAAAATTGCTTAAGCATAAAATAAAAGGATGTTTGAGGGAAAGAACTTTGCCAGCAGTGCAACGTGTGCTCCTGTGACTTAAAACTGCACCAAGTAAAGTGCAAAATACTAAAGGATGACTGACGAAAATTCAAAGACATAGCACAGAGGAGGGTTTGGGGAAGAAATGGGTGATAGTCCATAGAACACGATGAATGTACTCTTGCATTCACACATGTGGTAAGCCATCACACACACACACACAAGCACACTATATGAAGCAAAAAAAAAGTGCTTCAATTCCTGACTCTGTTCTGCAGCCATTGCAGCGGAGCACACAGCTTGTGCTGAAATGATGTTTTATCGAAACCACAAACTTTATAAACGAAAAGCGTGTTGGTATAAGAAATTCGTTGTATAAATTTTCAAGTGGAACACAAAATGTTTTAAAACAACACCATGACGCGCCACACACAAGAGTACCTACTACCTAGTTGGCTGATGCTGCTGCTATGAAATAGTTAAATCGTGTTTTATAACCTCGAATCGAAGGTAAAGTTTTTGGGTTTTAATGGGTGAAAATATCGGCAGAGAGCTGCAGGATATTGATTTAATAAGTAGAACACGCTATTCAGGATCTGCATCACTAAATCTCGAGATTAAATTAATTTAAATTGGTGTTGTAAGAAACAAAAACAAAAAAAAAATTGAAACTGAAACAAAACCAACTATAGGTATATAAAACAACAGAAAGTGATCTCTCTCGATTTTATTGGAATAAATCTTGTTTAGCTGGGAAGTTTGTCGATTAATGGGAGAATTAGATGAAGGAATCAGATTAGAAAGGTTACTCTGAAGAAGAAAGTAGATTGTTTTCTCTTTTAATTATTGCTTAAATTGATTGGAAAATAAATAATTTAAGTTTTTGTATAGTGGTTTAAATTTTGAAATGGTAACGGAGTTACGAATAACAGAGTTACGCGCGACAGAGTTACGGCCGTCAAACTTACGCGAAACCGAAGTTACGAAAAACTAGAGTTACGAATTCTAAAGTTATGTTAAGTTCTGACATGTGATTTTTGGGTTGGCAACAATTGCGAGGAACGATATGGAATTATGGAAACATAAATAAGAGAATATCGATACGTAGGTGCAATATTAGTTGGACAAATAAGAAGTTAATTTCAATTATGTCCCCCAAACTTACATAAGTATACTTATGTTTCTTTTTTCTATTTCAACGTTTTTGCGATCTTCTCACAAAAACAAAACCATATTACCTATGTATATCTATACCTATCCAATCAAAATTTTACAATAAATAACACCCATTTTCGCTTTACTCATTTAGTTCTGACCAATGAGAAAAATGTTAATCTCTTGTTTGTATTTCCATAATCCCATATCGTTCCTCGCAATTGTTGCCAACCCAAAAATCACATGTCATAGCTTAACATAACTTTAGAATTCGTAACTCTAGTTTTTCGTAACTTCGGTTCCGCGTAACTTTGACGCTAGTAACTCTGTCGCCCGTAACTCTGGTATTCGTAACTTCGTCGGTTTCCCGGAAATTTTATTTCGTTGCTAGGAAAACAAGGACCATATTTTTAACAAATATAGTTTCAAGTCACAATTTTCACCCTGATATTTGTCAAGATTTTTTATCACAATTTTTACTATTATCGGATCTTCAATATAAAGACTTTCTATTGCAGAAAGGCAGAAAGTCTTTATACTTATTGTAGAATTTTTAGTTCAGAAAGTCACAATTTTCATACTGATCTTTATGAAGAGTTTTACTTTCATAAGTCCGCATCTTCAACGAAGTCTTTTTTAGTTCAGAAAGTCACAATTTTCATACTGATCCTTATGAAGATTTTTATTTTCAAAAATTCGCTTCTTCAATGTAAACTTTTCAGTTCAAAAACTCAAAATTTTTACCCTGATCTTAATGAAGAGTTAAACTTTCATAAAGTTTAACTCTTCATTAAGTTCGTATCTTCAATGAAGACTTTTAAGTTCAGGAAATCACAATTTTCACACTGATATTTGTGAAGATTTTCACTTTCATAAATTCGCATCTTCAATGAAGAGTTTTTAGTTCAGAAAGTCACAATTTCACCCAGATTATTATGAAGATTTTGACTTTTATAAGTGCGCATCTTAAATGAAGACTTTTAAGTTCAGAAAGGCACAATTTTTACTTTCATAAGTTCGAATCTTCAATGAAGACTTTTTAGTTCAGAAAGTCACAATTTTGACCCTGATCTTCATGAAGATTTTTATTTTCAAAAATTCGCTTCTTCAATGAAGATTTTTTAGTTCAGAAACTCAAAATTTTCACCCTGATATTAATGAAGATTTTACTTTCATAAGTTTGCATCTTAAATGAAGACTTTTTAGTTCAGGAAGTCACAATATTCACACTGATATTTGTGAAGATTTTCACTTTCATAAGTTCGCATCTTCAATGAAGACTTTTTAGTTCAGAAACTCAAAATTTTCACCCTGATATTTATTTTTTTTAGTTTTTTTAGTTCAAATTTTTTAGTTTGCATCTTAATTGAAGACTTTTTAGTTCAGGAAGTCACAATATTCACACTGATATTTGTGAAGATTTTTACTTTCATAAATTCGCATCTTCAATGAAGACTTTTTAGTTCAGAAAGTCACAACTTTCATCCTGATCTTTATGAAGATTTTTATTTTCAAAAATTCGCTTCTTCAATGAAGATTTTTTAGTTCAGAAACTCAAAATTTTCACCCTGATATTAATGAAGATTTTACTTTCATAAGTTTGCATCTTAAATGAAGACTTTTTAGTTCAGGAAGTCACAATATTCACACTGATATTTGTGAAGATTTTCACTTTCATAAGTTCGCATCTTCAATGAAGACTTTTTAGTTCAGAAACTCAAAATTTTCACCCTGATATTTATGAAGATTTTACTTTCATAAGTTTGCATCTTAAATGAAGACTTTTTAGTTCAGAAATGCACAATTTTTACTTTCATAAGTTAGCATCTTCAATGAAGACTTTTCAGGTCAGAAAGTAACAATTTTACCGGTATTTTTATGAAGATTTTTATTTCAAAAAATTCGCACCTCAATGAAGACTTTTCAGTTCAGAAAGTCAAAAGTTTTACCCTGATCTTTATGAAGATTTTTATTTTCGCTTGTTCAATGAAGACTTTTCAGTTCAGAAACTCAAAATTTTCACCCTGATCTTAATTAAGAGTTAAACTTTCATAAGTTCGCATCTTCAATGAAGAGTTTTTAGTTCAGGAAGTCACAATTTTCACACCGATATTTGTGAAGATTTTCACTTTCATAAATTCGCATCTTCAATGAAGAGTTTTTAGTTCAGAAAGTCACAACTTCACCCAGATCATTATGAAGATTTTTACTTTCATAAGTTTTCATCTTCAATGAAGACTTTTTACCTCAGAAAGTTACAATTTTCACACTGATCTTTATGAAAATTTTTACTTTCATAAGTTCGCATCTTCAATGAAAACTTTTTAGTTCAGAAAGTCACAATTTTCACTCTGATCCTTATGAAGATTTTCGCATTTTAAGTTCGCATCTTCAATGAAAACTTTTTAGTTTTATCAATTGACAATTTTTACTTTGTTTGGTCTTAAAGCTTTATTAAAATTATTATTTTTTTTTTAACATCTCATAAAACAAAAAGTTTTAAACATCAAAATGGCAACAAAATTTTTAAAGTATTATTTGAAAAAAAAAAAAAAAAAATAAATTAATAGCTATGTTCACACTTGAATTTAAATTTAATTTCTAGTTTCATGTTATCCATTGAATTAAATTAAATTTCATGATCGAATGAATTTTATTTATTAAAAAAAAAAAAAATAAACAAAAATAAATAAATAAATTATTTTCGCCTACAAAATGCATCAATTGTTTCAAGCCGATTAAGCAAACAATTTTTCAACAACCATGCAAATACACCTGCAATGAAAAATAACAAAAAAAAAACATTAAAAAAAAAAACAAACACCATATTGTCACTTGAAAAAACAAAAAAAAAAATGTTTCAAAATAATAAAAAAAAAAAAATAGAGATATTTGTTTACCATTCTGATTTATTAAGCTTTTAATCGGTGGCCGGAGGAGGTATGAAAACATACACATGTGCGACAAGGCAAATATGAGTGTTGTATACGTACGCCGAACTTTATCGAGTCAATAATTCAGACAATGTTTTCCAAACGACATTTTGTTTTTTTTTTTTTTTTTTTCAATTCATTTCCCAACACTATTGAATATTTACAAATCGCAATTTTTTTTTATGCCAAAGGTGTATAAATGTGTAGGGCAAGTTGTTGGATAAAAAAAAATATAAAAAAAAAAATAAAAAACTATAATTCGAGTTATTTGCACGTTCCAGATGCTTTTGTTTATTCTTGCGACTGATTGAGCGTAAAGTCATTCAAGGAGCTCGTTTTTACACATTTTTTTATATTTTTTTTTATATTTTTAAGAGTGTTACAATTTTTTGGTTTTGTTTAAATAAACTGGGTTTCTCATAAAATTTTTGTAGTTATTGTTGATTGCAGACCGGAACTTCCTTCAGCCACTGTCCAATCAACTATGTCCTCTGTGATTGTGATTGCTTGGTTATGAAAATATTACTTTTTGTTTTTATAGGTAGTTTTAGTTCAGCATATGAAAAGGCTAGTTATAGACAAAATAAATAATATGGTGTAGGTAGATGCTGTGAAATGTATATAAATAGTTAAATTCAATGTTTACAATATGGATACTGTGATTAAAATGTGTAGGTAATTCAACAGAACGTTTTGGACATTTGTAAAAGAATTTTATTTTACCCTTTTAAAATTCTATATTTTATAAAATTGTTTGTAGGCTTTAAGTAAATTGCAATTCATCATTATGGGAGTTTTCAACAATGAGTTGGGTTGGTGTTGTTGTTGGTGACTATTATACCATAACCATTAATTCAAAACGTCGGGCTATTAGTCATCAGAAACTCCAATATCAACGGTCAACAACGAAAATCTTGCATGAGTATCCCCCAAACTTTAATTGGCACATGCAATTCACAATTCCAGGGGCGTAGCTACCGCTATATCAGCTGTATCCACCCATATAACAGGGCCCCCGAGATATAGGGGCCCCCAAAAAATGAGTATTAGAAATTTTCTGATAGTGGGATAGTTTTTTTTTTTTTTTTGTGTGTATCAACGAAACGAATGTAAAAATGTAAGCAACATTTAAGAGACCTACGATTATTGTGCTTGAAATTATAAATCCTGTTTCCAAACTTCTTCAGCATGCACAAAACGAAAAGAAAAAAAGCATTTTTTTTTTTTTTTGAAAATAAAAATAAAAGCAGGAACAGAACGAAGCGCTTTTTTGATGAGTTGGCTGAAGTAATTAAGTAATAATTTCAAATCCGGAATTGTACTTTAAAGCCAACGTTTGCTTTTTCATTATAATCTTTGAACAACAACAACATCTTAAAGGTGCTACCACCAAGTGTTTATGGCTAGAGTTACAGTACTGTTTCACGGGTGCGAATCCGATCATCAGATCATTGATATTGATACCTGGATATTTCGATATGGGTTCAAATCAACAAGGATTTTAGATTATTGATGAGAACTATCGAATAAAAACTATCAAACTATCGATAGTTGTAAAATATTCATTCATTCGATAGTTTTAAATCATTCATTTTTCATTCGATAGTTTAGTTACTATTTTCATTCGAATAGTTTTTTCATTCGATAGTTTAGTTACTATTTTCATTCGAATAGTTTTTCATTCGATAGTTTTTTCATTTGAATAGTTTTTTAATACGATAGTTTTTTCATTCAAATAGTTTTCTTAAACTATAGTTTTTTCATTTGAATAGTTTTTTTATACAATAGTTTTTATACGATAGTTTTTATTCGATAGTTTATTCGATAGTTTGTTCGATAGTTTTCATTCGATAGTTTTTATTCGAATGAATAAATGAATGATTGAATGAACTATTTGATAGTTCAAATCATTCAGTTACTAACTATCGATAGTTCAAATCATTCGATAGTTCCCATCACTATTTTAGATCCTTCATGGTTTGAAAAGTATGTACCTACGACACCCTAAAACCAAAGAAACTATTTCCGTTTTCAATTGTTGTAATAAAACAAGGATCAACAAAACTGGTAGAAAAAAACCTGTTGTTTAAAATTTTTTTTTTTGTCAATATATAGATAAAATCGATAACTCCGATAACCGTCAATGTCCCATAGATGTTATAAGATACTTTTAATGCTTTGGATTGAAAATGATCTTTCAGCTGTCCTGGTAACGGAAAGGAACAAACCTTAAACAAATGTTAAACAAGAATATAAAATTCGATAACCAATAAATTTAACTTTGTTTACTCAGAAATTGTAGCTAATTAAATGAGAGTTTGTTGCGTAAAAATGTTTTTGTTAATAAAAGTTAGCTCAAAAGAAACCTTTCAAAGTCCAAAAAATTAAAAAATTCAAAAAAATTGTTTTGTAGAAATTTGAAAATAACGAGACCCAGATGAAATGCCAAAACCTCGATTTGGAAGCTCGATTAGTTTTCTACAAAATCGGGGATTCAAGCAATTCATCTCGGTCTAAATTACTTCAAAATCTGAAAAAATTTAGAACTTAGCATTTTTTTGTATTTTGATAGCTTACTCTTGAGCCAAAGTCTCTAAAGCTAGAGTCTCCAAGTCAAAAAATGCTAACGAAAAAATATCATCGAGTATTCTGTCAAAGTCAAAATAAAAAAATAACAAATGAATTAAAATTGAAAAAACCGTCAACACTGCTTTTGGAGTCAAGAAAAATGCACAGGACAGTAAAAAGTAAGTAACAAATGAGCGAAAACTCTCCAATTTTTCACTAGAGCTGCGTACTGAAAAACGAAAAGGAAAACGAAATTTTTCGTTCAAGATTTCATTTACGAAATTTTGTATACAAAATTTCGTCTAGTATTTATAAAACCTTAAACATTTCAAAAAGAGCTGAGCTACAAAATAGGGATTTGCACCTTAAAAGCTACAATTATTTAAATTAGCGAATTTGCCTAAAGACAAGGAAAGTACTTCTTTGATAAGTTTTGGTGCAATGTAATTTATTGAACTTAGAGTTTTAAGCCTTTACCATTTCAAAATAAATTTTAGCTCCCATACAAATTATAGAAAAAATTTAGCTGAGCAAAAATTAATCCCATAAAAATTATCGATAACTTGTATAAGAATTTTATCTCGGCTAAAATTTAGCTCGATCTGCGTACCAGGCTTTAGTTTAAAAAAAGCTTGTTAGGCTGTGTCCAAGTCAAGGAGATGGAGGGGCCCCCAAAAATATTTGGATACAGGGCCCCCAAGGGGCTAGCTACGCCACTGCTAATTTCTCATACTAATTCAACTATATTATGCTAAAAAATATACCAGAAGTCCTACAACTGGCTGATTATGTAGTGTGGAGGATTAAAAAATTTGTTGTGTTATTTTATTTATTTATTTTTTTTTTTTTTTTTTTTTTTGAGAAAGCGGAATTAAAAATAGACCAAAAAAAATGGATCTTGACAATATTTAACTGATTTCAAAGAAAATTATAAAAAAAAAAAAATATGAATACCTACTCTTAATGTTAAAATTAAGAAAAATTAAAAAAAAAAAATATTTATAAAATTTTATTTCTGAAAACACATTTTTTTAAAATGGTTTAATGATTTTTTTTGAAACTTCGTTTTTATATTTCGATAAATATTTCTTATTTATTGTTTATCATTTTTCATTTGAACGTTTTTCTAAAATATAAAAAAAAAACTATTTTTATAAAAAACAAACGGCTTTGAAAGTTCTTTATTTTGTACAAAAAAAATTTCGATTGGAGGTCAAATTGAAAGAATTTTTTTTATTTTAAAAACAAATCTTATATTATTTTCAAATTTTAATTAAATTTATATAAAATTATAAATTAAAAATACTCTTCAATATTTAAAGCAATTTCATAAAGATAAAGTACGTGCGACCCAGTCGTTCATTTGATTTCTTAAACAAAACAATTTTTCTATACAAAAAACTAATTTAATTGTTAAAAATGTCTTAATTCACAAGTTAAATTTCATTCAAATTAACAAAATATTTCTAGAGGGATCATACATTTGCAAAGTAAAGCAAATAATAAACATTTATAATTATCAAAAATGCAAAAAAAAAAAACAACAACTCACAAATCATTCCAATAAAAGTCATTAACAAATTAAAAATACTTAAAGCAATTTGTAGATACATTTTTTCATACTTCATGCGTAGGTGGATGCAAATGGATATGAACCTCCTCTATACCCTTGAACAATTAAATTGAAAATGCAATCATACTTAACTAGAGGACATAAAATACAAATGTAATTACACATACAAAATAAATAAAAATTAAATTGCATGTTCTCGCAACTATTTCCGAATTTGCAATTTTGTTTAATTATTTAATCAGAATTATACACACCAAATAAAAAAATTATATAAAAATGAAACAAAATGCAAAAAAAAAAAAGAATTAAAATTAAAATACAATACGGCGCGGTATGCATTTCTCAATGAGATTACAAGCGTATTTTAATTTCGCAAATCCCACGACACACAGGTCAACCACTTAGTCATACATACACACACCAACATAAAAATAGGCACACATCACATAGCCACAGGACCTTTGCAGGAAAACTCACGAATCAGTGGAAGTTCTGAGGGGCATTCATCGGCATTCTGAATTCAATGTCCTTGATTGCACTGCGGACAATTGAAACAAACGTAATTAAATAATCCAGCACTGTCATCAGTGTTGTGAGCATTAAATTCTACCCAAATAAGATTTTATACGAACGACAACGATGCAGCAGACAACCACATGTACAATGCACAAAACATAGATATATAATATAATTCGCGTGAAACCCCACGCTGATCCAGTCACTCGCTTTCTCTCTGTTTCTCTCTGTGCAATTTGATTTAAGTCAGACGAAATATTGCCAACAATGTCGTTAAAGGATATTTTATATATATTATATAATCATATTAAAATGCAATACACAAAGCTCATGATTATTGTCATTACCGTGGCTGGAAGACAAACACGTATCCTTAATTATTGCCTTCATATGAAAAAAAAAAAAAAAATATATTATTTGCTGTGACTTTAAATCGGAATAATATTTTTTTTTTATGTTTAAGGACATTTCCAGTTACTTGCTCATTGAGTGCTAATTACAAATAAAATCGTCCTGCCAAAAGGATGTGAGTTGGCAGAAACTTAAATCCTACTTTACAGGTTTTCTTGCAGGAGCCAGGACTTGAAGAATCCCATAATAAATAGTCCTAAATGCACTTATGCAAATTAAGGACGAAGGATGTGAAGGTGTGTTGGCTGATTCCACCTGGATATACCTACATAAGGTAAGAGACACCAAATTGAATTTCTTCTCCTTATTTTAGATTCATTCTATTCCTTTGCGAGGAGCACAGTAGAACAAAACAGAAATCAAATGAACAAAAAGCATGACAAAAATAATTGTGGAACATAAAACACATAAGGCACATTGAACACATAAAATACATAAAACACGTAAAAAACATAAAACACATAAAACACATTAGGTAAACACATTAAACACATTAAATACATTAAACACATAAAACACATTCAACACATTTAACACATTAAACACATTCAACACATTAAACACACTACATACATAAAACAAATAACACACAAAAATCTCTTAAAACACATTAAACACATTAAACACATTAAATACATTAAACACATAAAACACATAAAACACATTAAATACATTAAACACATAAAACACATAAAACACATTAAACACATTAAACACATAAAACACATAACACACATAGCACACATAGGACACATAACACACATAAAACACATAAAACATATAAAACACATAAAACACATTAAACACATAAAACACATAAGACACATAAATCACATAAAACACATGAAACAAGAAACAAGAAACAAGAAAAAAGAACAAAAGAACAAAAGAACAAAAGAACAAAAGAAACAAGAAACAAGAAACAAGAAACAAAAAACAAGAAATAAAAACAAAATCAAAAAACAAAAAACAACTACTACTACTTTCACACACATTAAATACATTAAACACATAAAACACATAAAACACATTAAACACATTAAACACATAAAACGCATAACACACATAAAACACATAAAACACATAAAACACATAAAACACATTAAACAAATTAAACACATTAAACACATTAAACACATAAAACACATAAAACACATAAAACACATAAAACACATAAAACAAATTAAACACATTAAACACATAAAACACATAAAACACATTAAACAAATTAAACACATTAAACACATAAAACACACGAAACATATGAAACAAGAAACAAGAATCAAGAAACAAGAAATAAAAAACAAGAAACAAGAAACAAAAAACAAGAAACAAGAAACAAGAAACCAGAAACAAGAAACAAGAAACAAGAAACAAGAAACAAGAAACAAGAAACAAGAAACAAGAAACAAGAAACAAGAAACAAGAAACAAGAAACAAGAAACAAGAAACAAGAAACAAGAAACAAGAAACAAGAAACAAGAAACAAGAAACAAGAAACAAGAAACAAGAAACAAGAAACAAGAAACAAGAAACAAGAAACAAGAAACAAGAAACAAGAAACATGAAACAAGAAACAAGAAAAAAGAAACAAGAAACAAGAAAAAAGAAACAAGAAACAAGAAACAAGAAACAAAAAATAAAAAATTAAAAATAAAAAATAAAAAATAAAAAATAAAAAATAAAAAATAAAAAATTAAAAAATAAAAAATAAAAAAATAAAAAATAAAAAATAAAATATAAAAAACAAAAAACAAGAAACAAAACATAAAAGAAAAACAAAACACAAAAAAAAACAAAAATAAATAAAAAAAAACAGAAAAAAACAAAAAAAAAAAAAAACAAACAAGAAAACAAAAAATAGAAACAAGCTACAATAAACATGAAATACAAATATCATAAAACATCAAACACAAAACATTATTTTTCCAACTTTAGCACATTAGTTGTCCCACTGTACAACTGCGTGAAAATCCTCTATTTTTTCATCAATTTCATTTTCTTTTTGTTGCAAGTGTGAAGAAGACTCGGTGTCACCCTATTCGTTATCCTTTCTCATGGCTCAGGTCCTGATTACGACATTTTTCAATGTTGGCGCAGTGTCAGGCAGTAAAGTAGGTATAGTGTGTGTAGAGCAGGTTCTTATAGTGAAATATAAGGACTCAGCAAGATCCTGGCAGTGTGTTTGCTTCGTGTCGTCTATAACAAACGCCACCATCCCATCCAGCGAGAACGACAACACGACACGACACGGCCTCTGCCTCTGATACACCAGAAGAGTTGAAGAAAAGGCTTCTCTCCCTGGGAAACGTGTAGCGAGTTTTTGACATTGGGCCAAATTTATTCGACATAGACACATGGTGGCGACACCGAAAGCAACTTTTCTCCCACACCTTTAACACAAAGAGGGTATAGGGATACCATCCTTTGGTTGGAACTGGGACTGCCACTATATGGAAAGGTTGTCTATAATCCAAGGAATGTGTCTCTTGTCTGTCGTCCTCTTACTGGATTTATATATATATTTTTTTTTTTCATTTTTTGGGTCCTTTTTTTTGGGGGAAAAGAGGTTCCTCTATGTCAACTTTCGTGTATTGGCATTTGTTCAAAGGGTTTTCTTTTTCTTATTATTTCTCGTACTTTTTTTTTTTTTTTGATTTTGTATCTCTCCCTGCCAACCGAACAGCCACCATCGCTATATTGCAGCCCAACTAAATGTTCAGTGTGCATTCACAGCTCTCTGCTCCTGAATCCTGATGATGGTGCTGTGTGTTGTAAGCTTTTCTATATGAGTTTGACTGTTGACTGGCTCTGAGTGACTGGAATGCCAACTAATGCTTGTTATTGACGCTACTACGTATATTTAATTAAAAGTTAAAACTTTTGCCTTTAAGTAGGAAAGAAGAAAGTTTTTTGCTTACCAAGTCACTCACAATGTACGATGAGGGGTATTATAGTGTACTGCTTTCCAGTTAAGTCCACTGACTTTCAATTGGATAGAAATTGTGTATAGAGGAAAAGTGGGTAAAAGATGGTCTTCTAGATAGAAGATAGTTGATGATGAGTGCGAAAAGGGTTTAACGAAAAGTTTCATAAAAAAAAAAAAAAAAAATGTATAGGGAGTTGATATTTTTGGAGATTATCAAACTCAAGACGAACAATTCCAATGAACTTTGCGATTTTCACATTTCAGCGAAATATAATTATTATACTGAACGCATTCTTGCTTTGAAAACTAGCAAAAATTCGGTGATTAAAGGTTTGGAATTTTAGTTAAGTTTTTCAATAAATAAAATTCAGATGGAATAAACAACATCCTTTTAGCAGTGATTTTATGAAATTGATAAATTAAACTTACAAATTCGCCAATCACTCACAGTGAAATCAAAAGACACTCTGAAAGTAGAATGGATGTTCGAACTTTCAAAATTTATTCAAGGAACATAAGGCGAGTATTCAATACAATATACAAACCGCAAAAATGATTTGACTCCTCATATTTTTAACAGCACAGAGAGCTATCAGCAGAAGTAGCAGCTATAACGCTGCCTAACACACAAAAATTTTAAAGACCGTTGCATATTACTTCTGACTAAATTTAAGGTGCTGATTTTTTTAATTTTGTTAATTTTTATTTATTTTTATTTACCTAAACAAAATTTGTTTGTGTTTTTATTTTACTTACTGAACCGAAATACATTACATTCAAAATAAATTTTTACAGCAAAACTTTATAGACCAGTGCCGAAGCCTTCAAAAACAATAAAAAGTAAGAAAAAATCATAGTATAGAATGAAACCCATTGGAAAAGAAGGTAAATATGATGAAAATGATGGGAAAAATAAATTACAGGCGAGCCGTGTTCGGTAAGTGGGTGGGTTGAACTTTTAATGGTAAAAAATGGTATATCTCGATTTATGGTAAAACGACAAGTCCTATGGAAAAAAGTTGTAGTTAATAAAAAGATCTACAATTTATGTATTAACAATTTTTTCACATAACCTCAAAATTTAGGTGAAAAATTAAAAAAACCGTGTTTTTGGTTTTTTATTTTTATCTTTTTCAAAAAATGTTGTTTTTTTTTTACGAAATTTGTAGAAAAGGTTTCTTATTATTTCTCAAATGCACAGTAATTTTTTGATTTAAAATATTTATGTTTGTACCTTATTTTGACTTAATATCAAAAAAACACCCTAATTTTCAATCGAAAATTCACGTGTCAAAATATAAGCTTTTCAAAAAATCGGTGGGTATTTTCTTCGTTAAAACCTCTACTTTCTGATGGTGTAAGCAAAAATTTACATTAGTATACTATAGGTAGTACATGTTATGTATATGTTATGTCTATATCAGTTTAGCTTTTTGTTCAAATTGATTTTGTGTGGAAAATTTCATGACGGGGCTAGTTGTAACATTTTTCCGGGGCAAGTTGTAACATGCAAAAACCTACCTTTAGATCTGTTCACTTAGGTATTTATGTTTGCATAAACTGTGACGCAGATTAATATTAATTTTAAGTTGTATTCATTCGACTTTATTTCACTTTTTACACGTGAATTGTGATTTTTCGTTTATTTTATTATTATTTATTTTGCATAACAACAAATGCAGTTTTTTTATCAACTAATGCAAACTAATTTTTTGAATAAGTACCAGAGTTCAAATTCAAATTTCAGGGAAGAAAGATTTACTTTAACGTTCAACGTAACGATTTTTTTTTTTGACTTACACCACTTTTTTCTTACCTACAAAAAAAATTGTTTACCTAGTATAACCAACAACCCTGGATATGAATGCTTGTAAATTAATTTGTATTTATTTTGGAATTGCAAACACATTTTGAACCAACACTTGAATTTATAAAGCTTATAAATCAATTTATGAATTCAATTAATTTTAATTTAAGACTTTATTCAAATCTTCTCCGAAATCTTTTATTTAATCCCTTTTTTTCAAATCTTCACCAAAATTTCATGACTGAGGTTTGTTTTTATTATTACTAATTAAAATAAATAAATATAAACAAATAAAGGTATTTTTTTCTTATTTTAAGTTCTTGATACAACTTTCCCGGTATGTGTTACACTTTGCCCTGTATGTGGGGTAGGTTGAAACAACACGATTTTTTTTTGGAAGCTTTATTATTCAACATTACCGTTAGGTTTAGAAAAAAAAATTGTGATGGATCTTGCAGCTAAAATGTGGTTCTTTTATTTAAAAAAGGTTGGGTTGACTTATTTTTAAATTTGTAGGAGTACCTACCATCGGAGTCTGTCCGTAGACTTTAGATTTATGCTAAACGATGTTTAATCTAAAAATTTTTAACAATGCAATGCTGCGATTTTTCAAAAAAAATTTTCGGTATCGTCTTTTGAATCCGTCTCATCTCTATTGCTAAATTGACTAAATAAGTTTTGGATACGCTATTATTGTCAAATTTCGAAATTTTCTTGAGAATTTTCCAGATCACACGGTGCAGACACCAAATTTCACTTTACTTTAATAAATAAATAGGTATTATTAATTATAACCGATAATGCACTTTTTACTCTTTTTTCACACAAATAGAATTAATTATTTTGTAATTATAAACAATCATCTGTCATGTTGACAATAAAAAACTTTCCCAAATTTTTAGGGAACATTTTCTTGCCTAACTTTCCAGTCAGCTTTCCAATAAAATTACCTTAATTGGAAGGAATCTTTTTGACAGTTGACCAATCATAGACCGAGAAATTACCTAAATATTATATCACTCCCATTTCGTAGGGAAAAGGAACAAAGTAAACATCTCGTTTTCATCATGAAGTGCGAGTGAAAAAGCAACACGGAGACTTCAAAATCATGTATGTACCAAGTTTGAGCTTGATACGATTATTGAAAGTGGGTCAAAATTGGTGTGGGGTGTTTCCTAGCCCCCTCCTAGTGCCACCTTAACAGGGAACACCAAAATGTTGTGTTTCCATCCATAGCCGTATTTAGGGGGGGGGTTTTGGGTGTTTAACCCCCCCCCGAAATTTTTTTTCAGAAAATCAAAAGATACCTATATTATAAACATATACAAGTCTAATATGTGCAGAACTAAATGATTTGTTTTTGTATTTTAGTGATTGATTGATTACCTATATGAAAATCTCCCTTAAAATCACTACCAATTTTGCTTATTTTTTTTTTAATTGAATTTGTAACAGTTTCTAAAAGAATTAAGTTTTGTCTCTCTAAATCCGTTTAAATCTTTTAAATATCTATTTTCTTCCTCGAGAAATCATAACTTGAAATCAAAGTGTTTGAGGCATCTCATATTTATTTGCTTTTAATATCAAATATCGAAAAGTTCTGTACCAATCGCTTTCAAATTTTAACACAATTCTTTTAGAAACTGTTACAAATTTAATTTAAAAAAAATAAGTAAACGCTAAAAAATAACTTTGAAAACTGGTAAAAATCGGCATTTTCGATTTTCTAACGGGAATATCTCCAAAACGTGATGTGATAGAATTTTTCTGACTTCGGATTCGAGCTCAGCCTATAGAAAAGTATACCCTGGTTTCTGTAACAAAAACCTTGTTGACCAGTGTAATTAGCTCACGTCAAACAACTTGGATTATTTAAAATTTTGGTTCTTAAGTATTGCTAATTTCATTTAGAACTCAATAGATAGAATGTACCTGTCAATTTTCTGCTACAAAATTTCAGTGCAAGAAAAAGTCCATTTTTCAATGTTTTATATATTAAATTGTACGAAATAATTTTTTTTATAAAGCCTTAGAATGGTTAAGATTTGTTTCTTAAAAAAAATGTCCTTGCTCGATGACGCTCGCAATTTATATCAACCAACTTATCACTCTTTGTACCTACAAAACTAGAGATGCCGCTGAATATTCGGCCATTTTTAAATTCGTTTACCGTAAGCAGGGCTTTTTTAAACTTTTAACTACGAATTCCTCTCCTAAAAAATACTTAAAAAGGATATTGGCAAATTTTTCGCTTCTACACAGTTCAAATGACAATTTGATTTAGCGGGATTTAGAATCGACTGCAGTTACATACATAGTTACATGTATAGTTGATACAAAGTATTGTGATTTCTAAAAAAAAAATTTGTTTGGTCTGAGCTACGTCACCGACGATATAATGTACAAAAGTTTCAGTTCAATAAGATTTCATTGTATTGCTTATTTGTTGGTTTGTCATTTCAAGTGAAGGTAATGAAAAACGTACTAAAAACTCAGGATGATGTTTTTGGAGGAACAAATAACATTTGTCAGGTAAAATTACAAATACATACATCCATTATTCGTAAAATGATAGATATAAGGCTTGATATGAAGTCGGTACCTTAAATACATAGACTCCTTTTTGTCTCCATCGTCATAAATTAATTGCTATCTTAAGCTTGGTTTCTTGTTAATAAAAAGTACTAGATTCATTCAGAAAACAAAAATGTCTAATACGTTTGTATTGTTAACCATTAACCATAATATTGTGAGAATTGCCTTTATATAAATTTTTAACTTAGGGCCAAATTTTCAATAATCACATAAACTTCAGGTAGAGCTTATTCCTAGGAATAAAAGTTTTTTTTATATTGAAATTTATTCTTGTGATAGTCTAACTGGCAATTGAAAAATCAGGGCTTAATTGGTTTTAACGAGTTATCCGGAGAGGAGCCGACATGAATAACAGTTTTTTTTTGCAAAAAAAAAAAAAAAAAATATTTTCATTTTCGCCTTTTTGAGAAAAACTAGCATTCCTTACAGCATTAATCAAAATCATTAGTACCAAACTATCCGTACCAAATTTCAATAAAATCCGTTCACCCGCTTAGGCTGCAGCTTTAAGTACAGATAGACGCACTGACGCAGCATTGACCGACGGAAAACCATGACAAATTTTTTGACACCAAACCAATACTTACCCTAAAACGCAGCATTAACTCTCTAATAAAGAAATATTTCTCATATTTCACGCCAAGTAAGCTTACATGATTCCATTAAATAACAAAAAAAAAAAAAAAAAAAACTAAATTTCCTACTACTACTTACTTACAACCATAACAATTTCATTCCGGCATCGTAAAGTTTTATAACATCCTGATGGTCTTGGGCGTTATACTAAAATCCTTTATGTTAACAGGATCATGTTCCAAAAAAAAATTGAAATTGAGTAAGAAATCTTTACTACAACATAAAAGAAAGGCATAATAATCGTTACTATACACATATTCCATGACTCATTCTAATCAAGTTAACCTAAAACAAGCTAAGATTTCACAATTTTTATAGTTTTACATTTTACACACTTGATGGAAAAGTTTTATGTGTGGATGTGTATTTTATGCTTTGAAACTTTAAAAGATATTATATTACCCAAATATTTATTCAATTTAAAAAAACAATGGAAATTAATTTAGCTTTGTAAGCAATTTATAAAAAAAATGTTACACATACGCCACAGTGACTTTTTTTTGGATCAGGATATTTCTAAATAACTGGTTGATTTCAATTTTCCAAGAAAACAATTCAAACATATACTTGACATTTTTCCCTTTAAATGAGTTTTCATTTCTGAATTAAGTTACGCGTTCTCATGGCTCATTCATGGACGTAACCTGACTCTAATTTATTCATTCCTGATTCCTCTTATTCCTCATCACAACTTTTTGATCATTTTAAAGAATTCTAAAAACCATTTTGAAATTTAGAATTCCTATTTGAAATGTATTCTATTTTTTTTTATTTTCATTTTCTCGGAAAAAAAAATTAATTCCCCAAAGAGCATTTCCATCGGCCATTGTCACATGAATAAATAAAAACCACTCATGGCTTTCCTTTTGGGCTATTCTAAACCCATTAAAAGCGCGAAAAAATCCAATATATACAAACCAAAAAAAAAAATCTAAAAAGAAAAAAAAAAATAAACAAACGTTTTTAGAAATATTTGCAAATTTAACGCTCTAAGGGCTAACCTCGTATGTCAAAACTATCATCAGAAAAAACGGAACACACATTTCAAATTCCCACATCCAAAACCAGCACACTAGTTGAGAGCCATGATAATGGCACCATGGATGTGATACTTCTCCCAAAAAAAAAGAAATTTAGTTGAAAAAAAAAAATGAAAACAAATATTTAAAATGAAATGCAATTTTCGATTTTTAAATTCAAGCTGAGTTGCTGCCGCCATCGCCGCCGCAACCACTGCCGCCACTATGTCCGATACTTTATACTAGAGACACGGAAACCCAACCAATCCAACAACGAGCCATTTTGCATTGTAATCCACTGTGTCGTAACCAATTCCGACCGACCGATGCGATGCGAGCAAAAACCCCTTTAGTTAGTGGTAGCAGCACATATCGTCTATCCATGGGATGACTATGACGATGACGACGACGTTATAAAATAAAAGCAAACATACCGGCCCCGGATCACTAATAGCTTGGCCAACATGAAGCTGAATGGAAATGCCACGATTGTTGTACCATGCCGCGCTATGCGCCGGCCGCCACCGCACTAACCCTTGCCACGTAAATCAGCGGATAGAACAAAATTTGTCTTTTGCATCCTCCCAGAGCGCCCGCCGCACTCCTCCCCTCCCCCCCCCCCCACATTCAAATCCACCCGCCTTTTGAAATTTGTTTTGCTGTTTATATCTATACCCAATATGCATGCACCCAATAGGGTAGAAATTGTTTGTTTATGTATTCAGTTATTTAATTTTTTGATAGAAAAATATTAGTTTTTCTGATTAACGCACAAGGCTTAATGTATACATTTAAATTTTTGCTGAAGTTATGGATCGTGGGTAAACAGGCCTTTGCTAAAACCTTCGATAATATCAACGATATTTTACCTATGGTGTATTCCAGTTTATGGAATCAAAATTACTTAAGTATTACGACTTAATCCGATATCACAGATTGGTGCGCTTAATTTCATGCAATAATTCGGTTAAAATCCAGTATTGATCCAGTCTCATCATTCGTATCCAAATCCGTTAAAGTAATCGATTTATTAACAAAGGGCCTTTTTTTTGAACTTTGATCCCCTACAAGGCTACAAGAATACATCCTGGTCTGGTAATTTGATAATAATAATTTTTTAGTGAAAAAGAAAATTTTAAAAAAGCAAAAAATGCTTTTGTAAATTTTTTTAACTTTGACCTCGAATAGCTTTCCAATTGTTAGAAAAAAGTATACAAACTCTTTTTTGTTTTAGCAATCTGTTTCCTACAAGAATATGTCTTTCCCGTTTAATTCACTGTGTTACAAAATAAAAATCATGTCAACACCGAAAAAAAAAACCAATATCAATTTGGCGCAGGGACATAAGTCCCCGGGACACAAGTCCCGAATTTTTTTTTCGGGTACTAGTGTCCCACTTTACTGGGTCATAAGTCCCGAATCCAATTCGGGAATTATGTCCCACCCTACTGAGACAGAAGTCCTGAATTTTTTAGTCGAAAATGGGTCATAAGTCCCGAATAAAGTAAAAACTATTTTATATACATATTTTTACTATAAATGTTCATATAGGTACTAAGTAATCCATAAGATTATTTTTTGGTGCCATGAAATACCGCCCAAGTGAAATAAGAAGTCTTTCGAAAATTGGCATAATTTTAATTTTCAAAAGAGAAATAAAGCCATTTTTCAACATTTGGCTTTATTTCTCTTTCACGTAAATTTATTTTCAGAAAAAAAAAAAAAATGTGCCTCGTTTCGGTTTATTAAAGCGAAATAATGCCAATATGATTTTTATATCATTCCAACTTTTATTTTAAATTTGTCTTGTTTGCGAAGGAAAAAAAATTAAACTCAAATTTCAAAGAGAATATTTTGCCAGTTTAATGTTTGTTCCAAAGATATGCTTGTGTTATAACTCGATAAACGCGAAGCGGAAAAAAATTTCTCAGATTCGAATCTCTTTAATTTGCACAACCCAAACGCGAAGCGGAAAAAAATTTTGCCCACGGGAGAATCCATTTTGAGTTGTGGAAATAAAAATTCGCGCGAATTTTTATTACCACACTAGTCAACATTGATATTTTAATTGTCAAAGTGAAATTTTCATTATCCACCTAAAATTAAAAAATGTCAAAATGATATTATAAAATATCAAAAGTGATATTTTAATTGTTGGACGACTTTTGTCACTCAAAAATGTTAATTTGATAGCTGTTATTATCAAATTTTTTTTCGGTGAATTACTTCGGAAATGACCTAGCAGAGGTTGTAGTGAGTACATCAAATTTTGGCACTTGAAATTTTTCGTAGACCCTCAAGATTTCAAGTTATCGTTAAAAACCGTTTTTCAATGTTTTCAGATCTCAACGATTTTTTACTCAGCCATTTTTCGGTCAATTTCAGATTTTTTTATACAGTTTTAAACAGAAGAGTACTTGTTCTTTTTGAAAATATTTTTTTATTATGCTCAAGCACCTAATTGGGTGTAGATTTTATGGGCCGAATCTAAAAGTATAACATTTTTTCACAGTTTTTAAGAGTTCGGAGACCGTTTTAAGCTACATTTTGTGTTTTTTTATAAATCTGAAATTGACCGAAAAATGGCTGAGTAAAAAATCGTTGAAATCTGAAAACATTAAAAAACGGTTTTTTTGACGAGAAGTTTTGAGGGTCTACGAAAAATTTCAAAAATTTCAAGTGCCAAAATATGATGTACTCAGTAATACCTACAACCTCTGCTAGGTCATTTCCAAAGTAATAGACATGATTTTAATTTTGTAACACAGTGTTACCTATTATAATTTTTCAATTTGTTACAAAATTAAGAAAAAAAAAACGAATTTGTAATGCTTTTCTCAAAATTTTGGACCTCGAATATCTTTTAAGCGGTTGAATATATGAAAAAGTGTACAGGGTTATTTTTGTAGAGGTTCAATTTCCTACAAGAATATGTAAAAAAATTTGGTAAAAAGTAGATTGATAAAAAAAAAAAAATTTTTACGTTGGTTATATGAGATTGATGTAAAAATGGAAAAGTGCGAAGTGGAGGAATTTCTCATTATTATTAAGAGCTCATATTTGATGAGTATATTTTAGAGGTCGATTTTCCGGAGAATAAAATCAGAAAAAAATTTTCGATTTTATTGATCCACTCTAATATTTATATATTTTCTTAATGTGTTTGTGTATGACTTCAAATAATGTAAATAAATAAATAAAATCTCCCGAATATTCTCGTCACAGATAACAGATTCAAGAAAAAAAAAAGTAGATTATTAGTGAATTAAACGCTTACGACAAGTGGCGGAAGTATTGTACTTGCAAACATTTCGGAAACTTACAGCCGTATTTAATAAACGCATCTTGGATGGTACATAAAGTAATGCACCCTTAATAATGTCATTAAACAGAAAATTGCTATTTATAAAATTTATGCAACGTTGCATAGAGGTTGCATAAGCTAAACGCGTGTTAAGGTTGTTTATAGCCTGAATAAGAATATATTTTTCTAAAGTGTCATTTGAACATCATATTTTTTAATTGACGAAATTTTTTGAATTATATTTACAAACAAGTGAACAATTTGAATTAAAACATTAAATAAGAAATTTTGTTTTTGAAGTGAAAACTTCTTTAGTATTGTAGTGATTTGAAACAAGATGAAACGAAAAAGCGACACGAAAAATCAATTGATCATACATAACTTTTTTGTTTTAATAGAAACATAAATTAAATTTATACAGTAGATAGGTAATTAAATAAATTATGATTTTGCAAAATTTCAATTAATTTCATATTCAAAATTCTGAGATAACGGTGAAAAGATGTTCTTTTTTTAAACACGTTATATCTTTTGATCTAGAGCACATAAAAAATTTATTTAACTTTAATACGCATGCTGATAATATTACCTTTCATTTAATATATCACACATAACGGTACGTGCTCCACAATATTATAAAATTAAAAGAGTTATATTTTTTCGATTTTTCTTTAAATGATTTTTAAGGTTTCACTTCAACCACGTGTGAATTGCACACATGATTTTTTTTTTTTTTTGAGATTTTTTTCCCGATATGAGTTCGTGATAAAAAGTACTTATTTTCCCTTTCTAGTACTAGTATATCTACTTTTATAACTCTTAATTTACTATACTTGTTTTTAAATGAGCTCATCCTTGCAACACAAAATAATTTTGTGTGTAATTTGGGAGAGCAAAAATAAGAACGAGCAAGGAACATCTGTATTATCTACCTATTATCGAAAAATTCTTATCACTGGACTTGAGCAAAGAAACCAATATCATCTCGTTGAAGCTACTAAGAGTACATACAATCTACGGCCAACAAAAGTACTACTTAAAATGAACTCAAGACATTTTTTAAGAGTTCTCGTGATTATCTCAGAACGGATACTTACAGCAGTGACCAACAATTAAACGCTGTTTTACAATAACTGGATTGTTGTATACACAATACACATTAATTCATTTCAGAGTATTTTGTTGGTGGAGAAAGTTTAGGATTCGTACAAAAAATCTATTTTAAATTAGAGCCTGAACTACTGAAGCGATTTTCTTCAAACTTGGTAGATATGAGTTTTAAGTAGAGCAATTGAAATTTTTGTTGACCAAAACTAAGGGTGACTGTGTCATAAAACGAAAAGGAAAAAGTTATTTTTTTTTTTCTTCAAAATAGGCTTTAAAGATTTTGATTGAAATGCTTGTAGTATTTAATGCTGAAAATATGTTCCAATTTTTTAAGTACAAAAAACATTTTTTGAACCGTTAATAACGATACCTTCCTGCCATAGAAACGTTATTTTATTTCTCAATTTCTCGTAAACGACTAAACCGATTCAAACAAAAATTTTTATTCACAAGCATTAATCTAACCATAATATAAAATTTTTACAAAATTTTCAAAAAAACAAATTTTTTTGTTTTTCAATTTTTGTTTTTTTCGAAAAATCAAGTTTTTGAAAACGGGTTAGTGAATTTTTTCGAAATTTCCTTTTTAAGAGCTGATTACCTAATATTTTCCTAAAATGGCGACCTACTTTCTGTTTTTTTTTTTTTTAATAGTTTTAGAAATTTTTTATATACAAGGTGATTCAGGAGCTAAAAGAAAAAAAGATCGTAAAGAATTAGGGGGTAATCTCATCCGTTTAGACAGGAAGGGTGATTTTCTAAAAATTCGACTTTGTTTGGAAAAAAAATATTAAAAATCGACGGTTATATTTACAATAACTTGATAAGTATACCTTTCAAAATTAAAAAAAAAAAAAAAGAGTGTGTGTACACATGTACACGCGACTGAAGTTATACTTCTCATTCAGTTTTATGTAAATGAATTTCATTTGATATTTTTAATTTCTATTATTAAGTAATTAATCCCCACTTATTTTTTTTACATTTTTATCAAGTGAACAATAAATTAATTCTTTCATCCTCCTTGCGTCCATGTAGTTTTCAATTTATTCTGTGAAATTTACACATGTTGTGCGGTTCAGAACGTACGGTATACGCTTAACGACTTTTTGAAGTTTTACTTCTTTTCCGGCGGTGGACTGTGAAAATTTACTTTTTGACAAGAACTGTCAAAAGGATTAGCAAGTAGCGCCACCTAGCTCTATTACAAGTACCAATCTTAAATAACTTAGCAGCTACATGGGCATAATTATTGCGCACATTATAATAATTAATGTTCACACGGTAGAAAGTGAATTTCTGGCCAAAAGTCCAGTATACAAATCGCGCTTTACTAAATTTTATCTCTACAATTGTAAATCGGAAATGCAAACAATTTAAAGATGATAATTTCGTTCAATTTTCTCAATTATATTTAACAATTAGATATTTCTTTATTTTTTAAATGAATTCAAAATTTGTTTAAGTTTGTGCTATTTGGTGTGCTTTTTTGTTTTTCTATATAGAGTTTTGCTCAAAAAAACGAAATCGAGACATTTGAAATCAAGACAATTTACGCATTAAAAACAACAACAACAACAACAACTTTAATTGTATAAATATTTGAAAAATCCAGATCATTATCCAGATTTTACTATTATCTCGATGAAAACAGTAGTGCCAAGATACTTTATTTTTTGTTACACAATACCCAACTAAAATTTCAGCTTCGGTTAAGGTATTACAAAAGCTACATTTCAGCTTCTTTTAAGGCTTGGTCACACCGGAGGGTACGCGGTAGCGGTACGGGTAGCGGCAACGATATTTGTATTAAAAAAATTCCACATCCGAACGTTGATGTGTCAGTTTGGAATTTTTTCCATACAAATACCCGTACCGTAACCTGTACCTCTACCGCGTACCCTCCGGTGTGGCCAAGCCTTTAAACTTTAGTAAGGTTGTTGGGCATGGAAAAAGGAGAACGTTATACAAGTTTGAAACTCTTTAAGAAGTTTAAATGAAGCTTTACCGAAGCTGTGAGATTTGACAGATAGCTTCGGGAGAACTTGTATAGCTCTTTAATACATGTCTTATCGAAATTAAAAAAAAAAACAACTACAAAAACAAAAAAGAATTCTTTTTTACTTTCGGCCATCCTAGTATATTCATTAATGAAATCAAAAACTTAATCAGTTCAAATATCAGAAATGTCAAAAAAAAATGTCTGAGCTAAGTTATTCAATGTCAAAACCAAAAAGTGTCCGAGCTAGATTATTCAATATCAAAACCAAAAATCAATTACTAAACTTGGTAATTTCTGTAAAGCTTGTATAAATTCATTAAGCAGGCTTTTCCGACAACAATTTTTGTTTTTCGTTTAAGTTTCTTTAACAGTATTTAAACAACTTATTAGAAGTTGTTAAACAAGTTCGAACTTCTATAAGAAATTAAATTCTGAAGCAAGCTCAATACAAGCTGTATAAAAAGTAGTATTAGTAGTAGAGATCTCAATTTATAGAAGCTGTTGTGCTAGTTGGGCCTAGCTCCTCAGATAAACTTTATAAAAATAAATTAATACTTAAATAAAAATCAACATAAATGCAACACAATTTAATTTCTTTTTATTTCTCCTCGTTTTATTTCCACTCCTTTTATATCCTCACTCACCTTTTATTTCTCCTCCACTTGCGTTTGTTGATGACAAACTTTACAGTAGTCTTACAGTGTACTTCTTCCCACACTTATAGGATCGAATACCACTTTCGGCTACTGATGAGAAACTTTACAGGAGTATTTCATTGCACTTCTCATAAGTTTAATAGGAGTAAAAAAGGGGGCATTTTTGATGATAAACAGGGTTATATGAGTCTTTTAGGTGTGAAATTAGTCATGACGAGAAGCTTCTCACCATCGTTATAACATCGAAATAGTTAGTTGGGTGGCCGTCGGATGTGTGTTCCCATTATCAAAATACTATCCGATCAGACCAAATGGCAGCTAGTCTGTCCGGTAAGTTGGTCAATGTGAACCCCCCTATTATGGCATTTTTTTCATAAGTTGTCAAAAAAGAAAATGAGTGCGTTCAGCACATCAAAATCTGTGTGTTTGGGTATGTTTGATTTCCTCATTTTCAATTTCGATTATAAGGCCGTGTGTGAATTGGGTTAAATATTTAACCTCTGTTAAATTTTTGACACTATTGAGGTGAATACAAAAATTTTCAGTTGTATAGCTTATTGTTTAATATTTTTCTCTGCCTCTTTCTACCATGATACTACTCCTTTTCAATAAAAAAAAAACATCTGCCAACAAAATTTAACCTGGTCCCAGAGCCCATTAAATTTTTAACAACTTAACATTTTTATTCACCACAATAGTGTCAAAAATTTAACAGAGGTTAAGTATTTAACCCAATTCAAAAACGGCCTAAATCTTGTTTTGGGGAGATTTAAAGGCTTGGCCACACCGGAGGGTATGCGGTATAGCGGTAACGATATTTGTACTAAAAAAATTCCACACCTGAACGTTGATGTGTCAGTTTGGAAATTTTTTCATACAAGTACCCTCACCGCTACCCGTACCGCTACCGCATACCCTCCAGTGTGGCCAAGCCTTTAAAGGCTTGGCCACACCGGAGGGTATGCGGTAGAGGTACGGGTAGCGGCAACGATATTTGTATGAAAAAAATTCCACATTAGAACGTTGATATGTCAGTTTGGAATTTTTTTCATACAAGTACCGTTACCTCTACCCGTACCGCTACCGCATACCCTCCGGTGTGGCCAAGCCTTAAGGCTTGGCCACACCGAAGGGTACATGCGGTAGCGGTACGGGTACTTGTATGAAAAAAATTCAAAACTGACACATCAACGTTCAGATGTGGAATTTTTTTCATACAATTACCCGTACCGCTACCGTATGTACCCTTCGGTGTGGCCAAGCCTTTAAAGGCTTGGCCACACTGGAGGGTATGCGGTAGCGGTACGGGTAGCGGTGAGGGTACTTGTATGAAAAAAAATCCAAACTGACACATAAACGTTCAGGTGTGGAATTTTTTTCATACAAATATCGTTACCGCTACCCGTACCTCTACCGCATACCCTCCGGTGTGGCCAAGTGATTTACCCCCCTATTCTGGCAAGCCTCACAAGTCACAAAAACCTCACAAGGTGATCATAACTCGATTTTGTAAGAATTTATTTCTCACAAACTTCTTACTAGCAAAAATCCAACTTGTGAGTTGTGACCTCCTTCAGAGCAGATCACAAATTCGAAAGTTTTTGTGACGCGAAAACCTCACAAAATCAAAATCAGCTCACCTTGTGAGGTCCTCATAACTTGTGAGGTTTGCCAGAATAGGGCCATTAGAGGCCGTAGGCAAATCACCCAATTTTTTAAGATTTTTTCGGAAAAATAAATTTTTTAACTCACCACAGCTGTAAACCAAAATCGAAAAAGTGAATACGGTGGCACTACGGTAGGGAAAAATTCCAAGCCGGAACAGTTCCACACGGGAAATTGTATGAAAAAAAATTCCAAACCGGTGATTTACGTCAACGTTCACGTGTGGAAAAATTCCAAGCTGGAACGGCGACGACCGACGTTTACATGAGAAACTTTTCCACACGTGAACTTTGACTTTCTGGTTTGGAATTTTTTCATACAACTACCCGTTCCCGTAGGTACGCATCTCTTTCTGGTGTCGTCATTCCATTACTACTATTTGCCAAAAGAGAAAAGTGCAAATTTACAAAGTCATTTTGTGACAAAATTTTAAACAAAGATGCAAAAAACATAAATTTGGTTTCAAAACCATTTTTATATTTTTCTTTAAACATAAAATGAAAAACAAAATACGCAGAAGTAATTCTTCACGTATGATAACCCTAGACGTTCTTCACGTGTGAACAGGCACAATAATGCACACAAAAATAATGCACATGTAGCTGCTGAGTTATCTACGCTATAGGAAAATGTCATTTTGACTTTTCTAGTAGTGTTTTTTTTTATTTGAATTTTGACATAAGATTCTTGTTTCTTGTAGTTTATTTGAAAGTACACACAAGTTGTTGTTGTTCACTCAAAACCTTCAATATAAATTGATTACATAGGCAGCTTCCCTGCAAGAATGAAAAGCCATACGGGTAATTCCATGAAAAAGTGGACACGAATTTTGAACAAATTATGCAGTCATTTTTACTTTTTTTATTAGAAAATTACTATTTATAAATAGCAACATAAAAATTCAGGGAGTTTAATAATCTTAAAGCATTTTTATAGCATAAGCTTGCCAGCAACAGAAGAATTTCACATGAAAATGACGGAAAAACAAGCAAACTGAAAATATGATGAGTCTAATAGTGACGATGACAATATCCCCTGGTGAGTGCTAAAATAAGTTAACATTTAAGCAAGCTTCGTTACACACTATTCGATTAAAACAAAACTTGAGTGAAAATGCATCTTTTTTTTACTTTTGGAACCACAAATCGCAGGTAACATGAGTTACCAAAATAATGTAACGTGAGTTACCTAAATATTTAAAAAATTTTCCTTGAAATATTGAAAAAATGTTTGGTTTTGTCACTCATATTAAAAGCTTGTAATTTTGTATGTATGGAATCTTCATTGAAAACAAATTAAGATACTTAATTTCACATAAAAACTTCATACTGTCGGACCCTTAAAATTCGTGTCCGATTTTTGTAACGTGAGTTACCATCAAACTTTTATTTTTCCCAAGTAAATGTTAAAAATAAAGACAATTTTTTTAGTGAATTATGAAAGTAATAGTTATGCTCCATTCATGGATAGTAATTTCGTATCAATTTACATTAAAATTGAAAAAAAAATTATTTATGTGTTGGAAATTTTTGTGAATGTAACGTGAGTTACCATGGAATTGCCCATACACAAACTTCTTCTAAAATCGAATTAAAATCGATCTCATTGCGTTTTACTTGTCGTAAATAATTCGCGAAGTCTGTTGTACTGAACAAAAAATCGATTCTTTTTTAATCTACATAATTATGTGAAATAAGATGTGAAATTTTTGAAGAGCCTAGTCGGCTTTCTTTAATCAGAATGGTATTGTTTTCTATTGCAATATCATTAGTCCTGAACTTATTAGGTAGGGTAGAGTTGCCTATTTTCGGCCGTCTCCAGTTTCCGGCCACCTTTTGGAAAATCGTTATAGCTAGGGATTTCATAGGGTTTATTCCAAAATTTTGTTCTTATGCTGTTTTCTTATTTGTTAGAACAGCATACGAGGGAAAATTTAGAATAAACGCCTTCGAAATCACTAGTTATAACGATTTTTCGAAAGGTGGCCGGAAACTGGAGACGGCAGAAAATAGGCAACTCTACCCTATGTTATTAGAAATTAATGAATGTTATTAGAAATAAAATTTGTAGTTTTGCAAAAAAAAAAAGTGAGAAGTAAAACTTCAGTCGCGTGTACATGTGTACACACACGTTTTTTTTTTTTCAAAATTCCGAGAAAATCGGTTTTGAAAGTTGGGGTACATTTTTTTTTCGAAAAATCCCCGAATCTTTAAACGCTCCTGAAAGCTAAATCGCTTTAGAGCAATTTTTGGGAGTGATGCCAAATGATAGCTTGTGTCATGGGCCTACGCTTTGCACATTATCAGATTTTTAAAAAATCGCCTTCCATGTTAAACCACCACATCATGCCTTTTTTTTCAGAATCGCGCCTATTTTTTTTTACTTTTAAGTTCTCCCGGTTTGAGAACGCGTGGACCTACAGGAATGGGAGTTGTACCCAAATGTAGGTTAGAGTCCCCGCTATCTTTTGGCATCAAAAATTTTATTCATTTTCTTCAAAATTCCACGATATAGGCGTTGGAAGTTGGGGGCGCGAAAAAACTTCTGGGATTTGAACGCTTTGATCTAGAGACAGTGGAGTGGTGCCATATGAAAGCTTATATTCTCAGCTACCCGATTGTGGTATAATCCGGTTTTTCGATTTTTTTCAAAATTCCGAGAAAATCGCGTTTGAAAGTTGGGGTAAAATCTTTTTTCGAAAAATCCCCGAATCTTTGAACGCTCCTGGAAGCTAAACCGCTTGAGAGCAATTTTTGGGAGTGATGCCAAATGATAGCTTGTGTCATGGGCCTACGCTTTGCACATTGTCAGATTTTTAAAAAATTGCCTTCCATGTTAAACCGCCACATCATGCCTATTTTTTCAGAATCGTGCCTATTTTTTTTTACTTTTAAGTTCTCCCGGTTTGAGAACGCCTGGACCTACAGGGATGGGAATTGTACCCAAATGTAGGTTAGAGTCCCCGCTACCTTTTGGCATCAAAAATTTTTTTTTCATTTTCTTCAAAATTCCGAGATATAGGCGTTGGAAGTTGGGGCGCTCACTTTCAGCTCAGCTCACTTTCAGCTCAGCTCAAATGAGCTAAGCTATGGTACCTAGCTCAAATTTGAGCTGAGCTGTGAGCTGAGCTGAAATGTGAGCTTTTTGCAACCCTGGCAACTTGCCACATGGAAATTACCACATGCAACTTGCCACATGCAACTTGCCACATGTAACTTGCCACACGCAACTTGCCACACGCAACTTGCCACATGCAACTTGCTACACGCAACTTGCCACATACAACTTGCCACATACGACTTGCCACATGCAACTTGCCACATGAAACATGTAACTTGCAACGTGTTGTGTGTTTTATGTTTGCCGTACTGCGGCGTACTACATTTTTAAATACTAAAGTACTGCCTACTCTAAAGGTGAAACGACAGCCCTGCTACCCAGGGTGATCGCGTCATAATCCCTTTGACATTCTTGTCAAAAAGTAAATTTTCATACCCACCCTCCCATAAGAAGTATAACTTCAAAAATATTGCAAAAAAAAATTTCGAACTTTGGCTTCCTTGATCTTAATGACTGCTATTAAACTAAATTATAACTTACTACGCAATTAAAAATAACTCAACTTGTCAAGCGATTCTGTATGTTTTCTATACTCTACAATACCACCCAATACTTGATTTGCACGATACGAAGGGTTTTTTTTTTGCTACCACCACATTCATCCCACTGATACCCCAAGGATTTATATGTTATTGAATGGCTACGCTGCTGTAGTGGTGTTTCAAAAAAAAATATGAATACAAAAAAAAAACCACACACAAAAAGTGTATCTCTTGCTTTAGTGTTTTACAATGATGAACCCGAGTATCAGAGGGACCTACTGCCAGAATCGCCTTATGGCCATACCCCGACCATTTGTGGAACGATTTTGCAGCCATTACCGTTGTTTTAACTTTGAAGCTGCTGTCCTACACTACTGTGTTTTACTCTTTTACTGCTTCATGGTGCTTTATCCCGCCTCTGTGCTGTTCTTGGCCAGTGTTCAATTTTTATATAAAGCGCCACGGAAATGGGGCCTCTCGGTTGTTCGCTGAAGCAGTGAATTGGAGGTAAAGTTTTTCGGACGACACTTTAAAAATGGTTATCGTCGTCGTCGTTAGAGTTGGAGGCAACTCTGCTACTTGTTCAACATACAACGCTATAGGGTATTATGGGGGAAGATATGGTTTATATGGTTGTTAAAAGTGGAAGGGGTTTTGTGGAATTCGGGGAGTCAACATGTATAGAAGCTAAAGCCGAAGCTATGGCGATGATGCTTGAAAGTAAAAAAGTTTATTTTTCGTTCGATTTAGTGTTACGCTTCAGTTCGGGTGATGATGCGAATGCAAAGTCAATTTATTCTCGAGTTGACTTATCCACGACCAGGAACGAAGAACAAATATTTTTTTAGAGTTTTTTTTTTGTCCTGTTTTCTTCCATTTTTTGTTTTTTTTTGTTTTTATATTCTGTTATATTGGATCGCCTTGAATGTTACATTTTTTTTTGTGCTGGTTTTATTTTTTTTTTTTTTTTTAGAATTCGTGTTGACGTTGCCAAAGTGATATCACAATTTGTCTTCGAGTTTTTGATGCAGACACGACGAGGTTATTTGGTGGACAGTCTTTTCTCTTTTTGATTGACACGAAACTCTCTAACCGTTCGACAAGAAGTGTTGTAAGAGTTCAAGGATTAATGCTGATTGACGAGGACGAAAATCTGCATTGTAAAGTTATTGTGATAATGTTGATATAATTAAGGGACGTGACATTTTTTAATAGCAACAGATCAACATCAGGAGAGAATAAAAAATAAAAAAAAAACTTCGGAAAACATCGATCGATGAAAACGTAATGACAGGAAATGATTTAACATTGAGCTGTGTGTAAACGATGTTGATAGGGGGGAATGTTAATTCAGAAAAGATAAGTATTTATGTTCGACTTTGATGAAGAATTTTGTCAAACTTGTTTATAGTGTGAAATTCAAGTTTATTTATGGGATTTAAAATTTGTTGGTATACATATTTGGATTCGGTGCTGGAAAATAAGTGGATTAAGATCAAATTATAAGCATTTTCAATACTGATAGAAACAGTTTTTTGAGTGGAAGATAGATTTAGAGAAGATATTTGTTAAAATGTGGCAGCCATTAGGTACGGAAATGTTTATAGATATTTTTTTTTACAGTACCTTGCCATATATTATTAGGCCCAAGTGAAAAAAATACAATTTTTCATATTGCCGAATTTTTAAATTTTTTGTATAAATAACTTGTGATGCTTAATTTTCAAAGGCTGAGGTAAGCTCGCCGGAATCCAAGGTTCGTCCTGAGAAAAGCAATCTTAAAACTCAGTTAGAATAAAAACACCGAATTCTTTCCAATCATTAATGTTCTTTATTCATTCAATAGACTAACTACTTTCTTTCAATTATTAAATTATTTATTTTTTATTTATTATACTATGTTATACCCTAACATGCTCTGATAAGAAAAGCCCGTTGCTCAGGTTGAGTGGGAATTAGCCCAGGCCCAAGATGAGAGGGAATATTCTGGTGCACACCTCCTAGCGAGGGTGAATAGAGCGCTACCTAATAACTCTAAGAAAAAGCCCAGTCTCAAAGTGAGTGGGAATTACTTACGTCCCTAGTGCACAGCCTCCTAACGAGGGTGAAAGAGTTATATATAAAAACTAAATAAACTTTTGCTTCAAAAAGTCGGAACAATTAGTTAAAATTGAACCTGGCACCATAACCAAGTTGCTATTCAACTTTAGTAGCGGCGGGAGAACTACTTCTTTATTGTTCGAAGGTTGACGATTCTCGATTTTCAGTGGAAATTTCACCTCCACTTACATATATTTTTGCTTAGACTAAATGTGAATCATAAAAACTAAACAATAATTCTAGTATAAAATTACACATTATAATTAATCTTAAATATATATATGTTGTTGCAGCTGTTGATGTTGCAGCTGTTGATGTTGATGGTGTGGTGATGGTTGGTAGGTACGCTTATAGTCCGGGTGGTACGGTTGCTTGGATTTCATAGTCCGGGCGTACAGTTGCAAAATTCGATTTCGGTAATGAAGGAGATGGTAGTGGACTGAGTTTATGGTCCGGGCGGTATGGTTGACTGGTGTGTATAGTGCGGGGGTGGGGGTTGTGGAGAGAATATGTAACGCTTCGTTACAAACTTAGTTATTTTTGTCTCATTTACTTACACTTATCATGTAGATACGGATTGGCTTAGAAAAAGTTGGAAACATACTGTGAATAGCTCTGCTCCTCGAAAGAAAAAACTACCCCAAATCTAAGAACATTGCTTAATAACCAGACGATCAGAACTTCTATATTTATGCAAGATGGGACTTTTGCCATAAAGTTAAGAATGTCACGTTATTCCTCGATACAAAAATTTAAGTATTCCATAGAAAACGTCTTTTGGAGCTTACTCCCTTTTGCAGTTATTTTATATCAAAATTTTTTTAAGTCAATCCGTATGTACATGATAAGTGTAAGTAAATGAGACAAAACAAAATTTAAGATATTTCGACAAAAACTTTAAAAATTCAGCAACATGAAGCAAAAAAATGTATTTTCTTCGCTTGGGCCTAATAATATGGCAAAGTTCTGTAAGAGATTTGAGCAAGAATCAGTGTATCATCGTTTGCCTATGAGCCATGACCAATCACCAGTGAAGGAAAACTGTAATATCAGTTGTTAATGTCGACATGGTCGGCTTTTAAAAATTATTTCTTTTCTTATAGTCATTGTACATATATGATTGAAGCATTTAATTCAAGTTGAAATAATAAGCTTTTCGGTGATATAAAATTTGTTGTACATTGTCATATAAAAAAATAAACAAAAGATTAATGGAAGGGAAAAAAGTTTTTTTTTAAGTAATTGCGTAGATTTTATCGGTGGTTTGCTTAACGTGTAGGTATCTACATTATACATTTATGGTACGAATGAACGAAGCTTGCGCGGATCGAGACGAGCGAGAACAAAAGACCTGTGGGAGATCGTTCGCCGAAAGCAGCCACCAGTGAGGGAAGTACCTACTAGGTATAATCTTTCAATTTTGACATGGTTGTAGGTGTTGTACAGATATGGTTGAGGCATATTTTTAAAGGTGAAATGATAAGCTTTCGAATGATATCAAATTTATTATAAGTTGTAAAAAAAAATGGACCAAATCGAAATGGTAAGAAAAGCTGTACAAAAGTCGTACAAAAATGATAGAGGTAAATATAAAAGGCTAAAATAAAAATCTTTCAGATGATTTTTAATTTATTATTGGTGGTCATGTAAAAATAATGATAATATGATGTGTAAAGAAAAAAAAGTTAGTTTCTTTCTTTACACATGATTTCAAGAAATCATTTTTAAACTTATTACAAAACATATAGGCTTTAGTTATGGTTTAAATTCTTTAGAAGAAATATAAGACTTAGGTATTAAAGATATAATTTTTGTTGTACTTTTTGAATATAAAAAAAAATTAAGTATATTGAGAAATGCTAATTTTTAATTAAATTTATTTAATTTTTTTTACTTTTTTATAATTAATTGAGCTTCAAAAATTTATAAATTATGACGTTTTCATGCAAAATAATCGTTCGTAAACCGATTTTACAGACAACCACTGTTTTCTTTGATATTAATAATTTTAACTTGAATAATAAATGTCAAAAAAAACTTGATATAAAATTAAAAAATAAATAAATACATAATTATAATTGCATAAGTTGATACAAAATATGTTTTTTTACTTTTTTAATAATATCGAAAAAAAAAAACATTCTTAACTAGTAGAGTAACTAAAGCAAATTATTAGGGAACCCGGCCGAACAGCTCTGATTTTGACGGTTTTTTTTTTCAAACGTAGGTAATTAAAAATACTTTAAAGTCTATAGATTAAAAATTGCCGGTGTTGCCGTATTGTTTTTTAAAATTAAAATTGAATTTTTTTTAACAAAACCATTTTTTTTTTGCTTAAATTTCATAAAACAAATGATAGCAAAAGATTCTCTAGGTAATTTAAGGAAAATATGTAAAAGGCAGTAAGGGACAATCTTCCATCGTTTAAGCGATAAATGCAATTTTCTAACATTCTGACCTCAAACACAAAAAAAATATTTTGAAAACAACGGCAACACCTACAATATTTTAAAATACATTTTTAAAAAGCCAGAAGCTCATTCATATCTGTTAAATTTAAATCCACTAAATTTAATCAAGACTTTTTAAAAAAATGGTCCTCAAACTCAGAATTAAAAAAAAAAATTTTTTAGAAAAATTTAAAATGACTTTTTTCCAAACTTTTTCTAATAAAATATGAATTTATTTAAAAAAAATGTTTGTCCATAAACATTATCAGTTGAATTTCGAAGCAAAAAAGGTAAAATATACCACACTTTTGAAAAAAAATGAAAAATTACTTCAATTTCAATGTTTTTTTTTTTATTAAAACTGAATTTTTGCATTGAAATAATTAATTTTCTCAAAGACTGTGGTAAATAGGAACTTTAAATTTTTGCTATTTAACTTTCAACAGTAAGGGTTATTAAATTAATAAAAAATAATTTTATATTTAGAAGTTGAACTTAAAAAAAAAAATAAGTTACATTTTTTTTCAAAACTTTTATTAAAAAAAGTTCTTCGAAAATGAAATACTTTTTAATTTTTTTTCATAAACCGTAATACATATTGACATTTCCTTTTATAATTTGAAATCATAATAAATGCGGCCAAAAAACTTTGAAAATAAATGCATTTTATATTACGACCAAGTTTAAAAAACGACATGTTAAAATTTTTTCAATAATTTTTTTTTTCAAAAATCCGAGTTCAATTACCATTCTTTCAAAAGCCGTTCATTCAATTAACTTAATTTTAATTTTACATATATGACTAAGCTTCTAGCTTTTCAAAAATGTATATTTGAATATTGTAGGTGTCGCCGTTGTGTTCAATTATTTGTTTTTGTGTTTGAAGTCAATTAAAAAGAAAATTGCATCTATCGCTTGAACTATGGAAGATTGTCCCTCACTCCCATATATTTTTTCCTTGAATTTTCTAGACAATCTTTTGGCATCAATTAATTTATGAAATTTAAGAAAAATTTTTGAAAAAAATTTGTTTTTGTTCACAAAAATCTTCAATTAAATTTAAAAAATCAAAACGGCAACACCGACAATTTTTAATCTATAGACTTTAAAGTATTTTTAATTACCGACGTTTGAAAAAAAAGATCATCAAAATCTAAGCTGTTCGGCCGGGTTCCCTAATATTGCCAATTTTTGAGCTTTAAAACATAAAAAAATGCGAAATTTAATTGTCTACGTTTATTGTAAAGCCAAATTTACTTAAGATGAAAAGATGTCGAGATATTTATTAAAAACTTAAATCCAAGATGGCGACCAAAAAGGTAAATTTCACAAGTGCGAAAAATCAGAGTTAAGATATTCAGCCAATTCTCTATCAAATGAGAAAGAAAATTTGGGGGTGGTACAAACTGCTGGGTCGAATTATAAATGTACTGGCTTATTAAGTCTCCAGGGTAATTACTGAATCATAACTGTTTAGGATCTGATCGCAGTAAAAAAAAAACTATTCAAAGTTGTAGGACCAGGTTTTCGTCCTTGATGTTTGTGGGTGTGACTACACACTATTGTGTAGTATCAGTCATCAAATTATCTGTCACAAATCTAGAAATCGCAGCTTTGTTTATTTATTCTGAGGCGCTTATACTGTCCGAAGACCGCAGTAAACGTTGAACAGATAAATGAACAAAGGTATTAAACAAAAGAAAATTGAATCAACAACAAATATAAATGAAAAGACGTTTTGTTGTATTTTCAAATATATATACAAACAATTTTATTAATAAAATAATTAAGTAATTTAAATTACGTTAAATGAAATGAGTTGGCAACCATAAACTTCGTTGAACTATCTTTATAAAATTATCGAGGCGCTTTGAAGAAAACGTCGTAAATAATAAAAAAAATAATTAAACGATTCAAGGTTGGATTACAATCAAAGCCACTCCCCCTGGTGTGATACTTTTTGAGAACGTTAGCGCTAGGCAACTTTTGCTCAACGAAATATCAAACAAGAGTGATTTGTTTTGAATCAAGCTCTGCCTTTTATATCATTTTTGAAGTTATACTTCTTATGGGAGGGTGGGTATGAAAATTTACTTTTTGACAAGAATGTCAAAGGGATTATGACGCGATCACCCTGGGTAGCAGGGCTGTCGTTTCACCTTTAGAGTAGGCAGTACTTTAGTATTTAAAAATGCAGTACGCCGCAGTACGGCAAACATAAAACACACAACACGTTGCAAGTTACATGTTTCAAGTGGCAAGTTGCAAGTGGCAAGTTGCGTGTGGCAAGTTGCGTGTGGCAAGTTGCATGTGGTTATTTCCATGTGTGCAAGTTGCCAGGGTTGCAAAAAGCTCACATTTCAGCTCAGCTCACAGCTCAGCTCAAATTTGAGCTAGGTACCATAGCTTAGCTCATTTGAGCTGAGATGAAAGTGAGCGCCCCAACTTCCAACGCCTATATCTCGGAATTTTGAAAAAAATGAAAAAAAATTTGTTGATGCCAAAAGGTAGCGAGGACTCTAACCTACATTTGGGTACAACTCCCATCCCTGTAGGTGCACGCGTTCTCAAACCGGGTGAACTTAAAGGTAAAAAAAAAGTTAAGCCCGATTCTGAAAAAATAAGTATGATGTGGCGGTTTAACATGGAAGATGATTTTTTAAAAATCTGAGAATGTGCAAAGCGTAGGCCCATGACACAAGCTATCATTGGGTATCATTCCCAAAAATTGCTCTCAAGCGGTTTAGCTTCCAGGAGCATTCAAAGATTCGGGGATTTTTCGAAAAAAAATTTTACCCCAACTTTCAAACACTATTTTCTCGGAATTTTGAAAAAAATCGAAAAACCGGATTATACCACTATCGGCTAGCTGAGAATATAAGCTTTCATATGGCACCACTCCCCTGTCTCTAGATCAAAGCGTTCCAAAGCCTATATCGCGGAATTTTGACGAAAATGAAAATAAAATTTTTTGATGCCAAAAGGTAGCGGGGACTTTAACCTACAATCCACGCGCTCTCAAACCGGGAGAACTTAAAAGTAAAAAAAAAAATAGGCACGATTCTGAAAAAATAGGCATGATGTGGCGGTTTAACATGGAAGGCGATTTTTTAAAAATCTGAGAATGTGCAAAGCGTAGGCCCATGACACAAGCTATCATTGGGTATCATTCCCAAAAATTGCTCTCAAGCGGTTTAGCTTCCAGGAGCGTTCAAAGATTCGGGGATTTTTCGAAAAAAAATTTTACCCCAACTTTCAAACGCGATTTTCTCGGAATTTTGAAAAAAGTCGAAAAACCGGATTGTACCGGAATTTTTTTTTTATGATAAAAAAAGAAATATTTTACTAAAAAAAATAGAAATATATTTACTATCAAAAACACCAAGAGAAAAGATCACGAAAAATTATCTGTCTTATTTATAAAAATATCTATGTGTTAAAATAATTCCATTAATAACTATAATCAAACATCTTAAGCTATGGTGTTATATAAAAGTTTAAAATATCTTCATATTTCATTATACTTTCCAAATAAAAATCAATGTATCCTCTCACCCATCACAGCTCAGCTCAGCTCACTTTACCTTAGCTCACCCAACAGCTCAGCTCAACCATCAGCTCAGCTCACTTTCAGCTCAGCTCAAATGAGCTGAGCTATGGTACATATCTCAAAAGTGAGCTAGCTCAAAATTTGAGCTGAGCTGCGAGCTGAGCTCAGCTCACTTTTGAGCTTTGTAGCAACCCTGCAAGTTGCATATTGCTACTACTAGTGCTGAAGCACACACAATTCTCATAAAATTACCATATCGCACATTTTATGCGCAATTTGTTTACTTTCGTTAACCATATATAGTACGTTCTGAACCGCACAACATGAGTAAAGTTCACAGATTAAATTGAAAACTACATGGACGCAAGGAGGATGAAAGAATTAATTTATTGTTCACTTGATAAAAATGTAAAAAACGAAGTGTGGATTAATTAATTTAATAATAGAAATTAAAAATAGCAAATGAAATTCATTTATATATGTATACTGAATGAGAAGTATAACTTCAGTCGAGTGTACATGTGTACACACACTCTTTTTTTTAAATAATTTTAAATCAATGAAATATATGATTACAAACATAAATTATTTTAAAGTGATTAAACATGAAGTATTAATTTAGAATATTGAACATTTAAATGAGAATTATATGAATTAACAGTAAATGGATGACTTATAAAGTCAATTTAAAAAAAATTGAAATGTACTTCGAATTATCTGAAAGATTTCCTGAGATAGTAAAACTTTGAGAACCGATATTTTCATTGCTTCGGCAAGCTTACTCATACCAAAAGTACCTACTTATATATCATTAAATATTATTATTGCTGCATTAAAATCATTTGCCTCCCTCTTTGTAGCTTCCAAAAATTATATTAAAATTTTAATGAACTTTTTAATGCTCAATATAAATTAAGGTTTATAATATTTCAATATATGAAATTTCATATAAAACCATTACGACCCTCTCCTTCCATTAGTAAAAAAAAAAACATAATCCATTAGGGTATGTATTCTGGACACTGCATATTTTAAAGGGCATCATTATTATTATTGTCTTTTGACCAAATCCCTTTTTCACCTATTTATTCGTTTTTTGTAAAATGAGATGGGTAGGTAAGTAGGTAGTTATTTTCTTCTTTTTTTTTTTAACTACAACAGAAGGTATCCCATGAAAATTTAAGTATCCCATTTTAATATAAAGAAGGAAGGAAGATAATTCTCCCCCTTCGTTCTTTTATTCGGTTCGCTAGGGAGAAAAATTAATATTTATATGAATTTGATAGGTTTTCAAGAACCTTTTTAACCATAACCACAATTTATGTAACATCCTTTATTAATAATTTCACCATCTCTCTCTCTCTCTCTTTTTTAACATTCCTATTTTGTAGTGCATAAAATGCATTAAATCTGTTATGGGTTGGGTTGAAAAACTCTTCTATATTATAACCAAAAAGAGGAAAAGGAAATTCTATAAATACGCCAACGAAGATTTATTCATCCATTCGAGAGACAGAGAGTAGGTAGTACCTTGAGAGAGGTGTTCTTTCAATTTTAAATCATCCAACCATCCATTCCACAGGTTTCAATTTCTTTTGTTCTGATGTTGATGAGAGCTAAGAAAAAAGAGAGAGCTTTGTTAAAAGATACAAATATGTACACAGTCTTGTGGTCAGTGTCGTATGATAGATCCTGGAATATCTAGTTAAACAAAAAATATAACAATTTTCAAGTTACGTTATTAAACATTTTAAAACGTTTTGAGTTTTTGAGTGAACCCTTACACATTTTGAATCCATAAGTCGTCATGTCAGTCATCTTATAATCGCACAAAAATAATCATGGACAATAGTATCAATTTGGTAGAAATTCTTATACGTAAGAATATACACCACATCGATCTTGATCGAACCTGTAAGAAAACCCAGTTTACCAACTGGCAGCTAGCAGGATTTTCCCCCAAACGTACACAGACAAAAACAAGGCACTTCAAATCAAAATGATACTCTTCTTTTATTACATTTCCCATCAACATAAAATGCAGATGTTTAATAAAAATAAACGGAATCCATTTAAACACTGTTGAGATCAAAAGAAACTTGACTTTATTAAGCTCAGCCAGGAACTGCAGGAACATCAAAATAAGCCTTCGATGAGAAGAACCGACCAAATTTTGTTTACATATTGTCACATGCGGGCGTAAGGGAGCAAACATTTTTTTAAAGCTTTCCTAAGCCTTATACAAAAAACTATTTCGTAAAATATCATATAAAAAACACCAGATACAATCAAAGGTTTAAACAGCAATAAAATGACAAATTGGCTTTTCTCTAACTGATGGTTAAAAAAAATGTCTAGAAATAACCAAAAATTGATGTTCTTGTCTCTTAGGCTGTTTGTTGATTGGGTTAAATATTGAGCAAAAGACAAATTTTTGACATCCAAACATGTGTTGAATATTAAATGGATAGATTTTTGGCGTGACTTAAAAGTTTTCTTAAGCTGCAAAAAAAATAAAGATTTAATGGTGTTAAAAACTTCACAACAAAAACATTACTGTTAAAAAAAGAGCCAAGTTCTCCTATGTTGAAATTATGATAGCACAAAAAGTACTGAAATGTAAAAGTGTACAAAGTTCTAAAGCTTGGCTTTAAATTTGTATAAATAAAATTTTGGTTGTTTACTTGGCAATTTTTCAAATAGCTTTAAAAATCGGTAATTTAAAGTAAAATTGCCAAGGGAACAAGGGAACAACCAAAATTTTATTTATACAAATTTAAAGCCGAGCTTTAGAACTTTGTACACTTTTACATTTCAGTACTTTTTGTGCTAGCATAATTTCAACATAGGAGAACTTGGCTCTTTTTTTAACAGTAATGTTTTTGTTGTGATTTCACTACTTTTTGCAAGGTATGGCTGTAGAATTGAAAATCTCTATATTTGATGAAAATTCAGTGAAAATGGGCGGTTGCCACTCCACCTGGCTAAAATTCTCAAATTTTAAATTGTTTCCTTTGTATAAACTACCAGCTCTACCATTCTACCAAATTTCAAGATTCTACGATAATCAGAAGTGCTCTATAATAATTGATGAAAATTCGGCGAAAATGGGCGGTTACCGCGCCCCCTGAATTGAAAATCTCAAATTTTCGATTTTTTCCTTTGTATACACCACAAGTCCTATCACCATGTAAAATTTCAAGTTTCTACGATAGCGGGAAGGTCTCCATAATTTTGATGATCTGTCAGTGAGTCAGTTACGGTTTTCGCGATTTTTGAAGTCCTTTATCTCAGAAACTACTCATCGTTAGAAGCTGAAATTTTGTGAGGAATTTGGGTTCGGCGAGCTCAGCAAATGTAGCGAGTTTGAAATTTCTGGCATCTTTGGTGTGGAAGTTAGAGGGGGGTCGAAAATGGCCTGAGTTGTTTCCTGTAAATAAGGGTGTAGTGCCAAAGTTGCTAGAGAACTTGGCTGGGCACTACCGTGCCCCTTGATATTAGTAATACCTTACAATTTAAAACTCTTAAAACGCGTTGTGCTCTGAGTTTAATGTTTGGTCAACGTTCTTGAATTATTTTTCAAATTTCTTTGTTTATTAAAAAATTTTAACATTTATTTACAAATATACACAAAACCCCTCTTATTAAAAATGTATTCTCTGAAGATACAAATTTAATCTGCACCCAGAACAGGATACTAAATCCTTAACAGCAGAAATTTCATCTTTTCACCTCTAGGTAGGGTTGCCATGCGTCCGGGTTTTCCCGGACATGTACTCTTTTTTGGCTGTGTGGGGGACGTCCGGGATAGTTTCTATCAATTGTCAGGGATTGTACTCTTTTGAAGCCTTTAAAAATCTCACTTTTTGTATGCTACCCTTAATTCATTCCTTATTCAATAAACGAATCGAGTTCATTAAAAGCGAGGCGTTTTTATTTTGGTATATTATCTGCTCAATTCTTTTTTGTGTTCTGTTCCAATATAATCAAAACTCAAAAATGTACGTATGAGGTACTGGTTAGTGAATTCTCTGACCAACAAAAATTTATTTTAATAATTTATTTAAATTTTATTATTTATTACAGTAGGTACCTTATCGTAAGACTCAAGGTGCAAAATTTTAAACCATTAAGAAAAATATAAGGCCGCTTAAGTAAGTTGCTAAGTCAAAAATACCATTTCTTAACTTAAATAGTAACTTACTAAAAATTCTATTAGCATTTAAATAAGGGCCAATTTTTCAATAGTCAGTTAAACAGTCATTTAGTACTTATTCCTAAGGATAGAGAAAAAAATCAATTTTTCAACAAGCAGATATAGCTTATTCCTTACAATAAAACTATCTGCTTCTTTCAGAGACGAATACAAATTATTCTAAGGAATAATCTCAACAAAAATATTGTGTCAGTTATCAAAGCTGTTTTGAAAGAATTTTGAAAAAAATACAGTGGAACACAAGGAAACAAAAACAATCATGAATAAAAATGACGTTTAATTTTAAATATTTTTGAATTTGACAATTTTTTTTTTGTTATTCTGTAGAATTAATTGTTCTTGATTGAAAAATTCAATGTTTTTATCTGATTGTTTATGAGTGTAATAACTTTACTAGTCGAACAGTTACCTGACTGTTTATTAGAAGATTGAAAAATTGGCTCTTAATCGTTTAAAATTTTGAGCAATTGGGTTTTAATGGAATTTTAATTTTTTTTTTACTGTAACTATGTACATTCCAACTTTTGTAATATTAGCAAAAATTTTTTTTTTTTTTTTTTTTGTGAAAAAAATAAGAAAAAAATGCTACGGGAACAAGGGTTAAAAATGTGATTTTTATTTAAATTTTGAAAAGATTGTTCCGCTTTTTTTTTGTTTTTATAAAACTATGCATTCCTTTTGTCCTAGATTTGTACTCTTTTGTGTGTCCTTATTTGTCCGGGAAAGTCCGGGATTTTACATCTCGATTACTAGTTTCGTCAAAATATATCTGGCAACCCTACCTCTAGGTATAGTGTCTATATCCTTGGCTAAATATTTAACTCAATTCACACACTGCCTTAATATTTAATTCGGATTGAAATCAAAGACAAAAAAAAATCAAACCTGGATTTGAAAAATCGAACCTGAATTTGAAAAATCGAACCTGGATTTGAAAAAGTATTTTTTTCAGATTTAGGTTATAGGTTTCTAAAAAATAAAATAGAGCAAGTTTTGAGTTACAATTTAATGAATGAAACGCATTAGACCCATTTAACGCTTAAGCCTTTACTACATTGGCCACTTTTTGCAAGTACAAAAGTAACAATATTTATATATACAAGTAGCTACGAATGGTTTCTGAAAAAAGGAGGTATATAAATTGTTTTTCAAACCAAAAACAAGGCGTTATGCGTCATTTTGTCAAGTTTTCAACCTGGAAAACTATACAAAAATACGTTTAAAAATTTTCACTTTTGACCTTTTACACCATTTTAAGCAGATGTGGTTAAAGCTGTGGTAATAAGTTAAAAGAGCTTATGTCGACATAAGTGAAAATCGATTTTATTTGCTTAACATGTTCACCTTTTATTCGGCTTAGTTTTAGTCTGGGTCTCATTTCTCTACGCAAAATATAAACCGTTAAATTAAAAAAAAAATCATAGTAGCTTAAGTCTTTTTGGACAAAAACTGCATTTGCAAAATAGCTTATGTATAAAATCGTCCAAATCTTAAAAATAATACACTTTTTTAAATAAGCTTAAGTCATGACATAAGCTATTATGAGAATTTGAATTCAAATATATTCATCGCTTAGGTCAACATAAGCTATTTTAAACTTGTGGTCGAGTGAACCATTTGTGTTCTTATGTCGACTCAAGCCATTTTAAAAAAATGCATTTTGAACCAAAACCAATTTTGCAAAACAGTTTAAGTAACATAAGCTGTTTTGTTCCTTGAAATGTCTGCAAAATTGTATACTTAAGTCAAAGTAAGTTATTTTTTCAAATGTAACGGCCGTCCCGAACGTTTTCAAGAAAAAATATACATATGAAAATTAAGGGTATAACAAGCCTGATGTATCCAGAAAAAAAAATTGTTGGTTTAGCGGCAACAGTTTAAAAGTAATCACAAAAAAAGTAAAAAAAAAATCTGGTCCACAAACTTCATTTGCTTATACTGAAAAATGATAAAAATTGACTTGAGCTCTTTTAACTTATTGACACAGAAAGCTGTTCAGGTTTTCATAAAAATAACGTACTTGATCCATTTTTTCGTATTTCTTGCAACTAATCAAAGCACAAGAAAAATTATAGATTTAAAAAAAAATATAAATGTATACTCGTTAACAAAACATAAAATTTAATCACACAAAAATTAATCAAAAGAAACGAAACCGATTTTCCAGTCAGACAATAATTTTATTCATTAGAAAATGAAGCATTCAAGTAAGCTTGAATTGAAGTCAGGTTCTTGTAAAATTTTGAACACAATAGAAATTTTAAGTTCACAGTTGAAGATTAAAACAAAAAATACGTATACGCCACAGTGAACCAACTTTACATTAACATTGTAGTTTTTTTTTTACTTATATTATATTTGATTGTATTTTTATTTTAACTAAGACGACCTAATTTCCAACCCTCTGTTTAGTTAGCTATACAAAAAATCTATATTTTTAATTATAATTTTCCAAAAATAAACAACAATCAAATGACTCTGAGTGTATATTTACATTAAAGTAAAGATAGATAGTTTCTTATAATAATTTTGTTACACGCATATCGTCGTTCATTGTCTCTATTACCGCCAGGCATATGCTACACACAATTACTAATAAGGCTGTTGATGGTAATGATGATGACAGTATTCATTCTAGATTTTACAGAGGGGGAGCGAATAGCGGGAGGGTTGAAGAACTTTACTCTCCCCCAGAAGGCTTATTTATATCAAGTCTCTTGTCTTTATGCTAAGGCACGACGACATCTGCAAATAATGAAATAACTTGATGGGCGGTAGCTATCCTATCGCAATATGAGTATTATACATGTTTATACTATGATGTGGAGCCTTTGTAATGCATCCTCTAGCCGAATGTTGTCATTTCAACGTGTCGTTCGTTGTCATCATCGTCATCATCATCATCATCGTCGTCGTTGTTGTCTTTGTCTTTGTCGTCGTTGTTGTTATTCTCTTAAAACAACTTCGCATATGGTTATTCAAATCAAATTCAATGGCATGAAACGGGCTGTTTTCAGGAGTCCTTTACCTTTAAAGCTGCTCTATCTCCTTTCTCTTTATATTCGGCCTGGTTTTATTGAATGTGCATCACCCCTTGTATAGAATATATAAGTAGACATATATAGCATCAATATGGAAGAGCATATACAGAAAACCTTGTCTATGGCCATCATCATCATCACCATATCGTCTCTCTAACATTTTGCCACCGACCCGACCGACCGCCAAGGATGTCCTTAATGGTAATCATCTCAGGCTGATTACAAAATGGAAATCATGTAAAAGGAGAGAAATGTAGACCATGTGGCAAATCAGCTACCAAAAGCTACTACCAACCAGCAATAGAAGCTTCTATATCTACCACAATCTGACCGTCATAGTATACCGCCGCTGCCGGTGCTGCTGCCGGTGCTCTTGCCATATAGTCTATATTTATACCGACAAAAGCAGCTCTTCTAGCATACTTACCTTGGAGAATGCATAATTTGCCAAACAAGGTGCATCTAATGAGAGAACCGACCGACTTTTAGACGAGTTCGACGCGGTGGATAACAACAACCTACATTATCTCTGGGTTACTTACGTACAACATGAGTCTAAGTGATACACTGAGCTACACTCTTAGAAAGAAAATGAAATAATTTGATGAGTTCTTATAACATAACGAAAATTGAACAGTGAAAATGATTGGTATAAACACTTAACTTTCAGTTTAATATGCGCAATGCGCATTAATATAAAAAGTGATACTTTGCACTTTTCAAACAAAAGTTTAAGTAGAATTTTGATTGAACTAATACATTAATTTATTTGTAAGAACTGGTATAATGGACAGTTATAAAAATACTCCCAATTTTTCTAATTGGTATAAACAAAAAATAAAATAAAGGAGTAGAATTCAACAAAATGTACCAAATAAAAAAAAGCATTTAATAGGGTAAACAGGGGTAAAACGGAAAGATGAAATTTGAGCTAAAATCTAAACGCAAAGTTGTAGAGAGTTGCTGTAGATAGAAGAGACTAATTTAAGAATAACTGCATTTAAGAAAAAATTCTAAAAAATTTGAAACTAAGCTATAACGTTTTGTTTGAACGTTGTACACGTGTTGGGGTTATGACAAAATGATGATTTTGGGTAGGGAAAATTTTTTTTGACAATTCTAAAGGTGCCAGGTGAAATATGGGGGAAACAAAATTAGGGGTCTCATACGGATTTTTTCCAACACTCTGCGTTTCAAAATATGAATTTTTGAAAAACACCTTGTTTTTAAGGGGTATTTTTGGGTTGTTTTTGATTTTTAGCTTTTTTTTTTGGAGCGTTCAAAAAATCTCAAACTTATATGACGACTAGTAGGTTAAGGCCTTATGAAAAAAAAATTGGAATCGTTTAGTGAGTTTTGACTGAATAACGGAAGAAACAAGTTTTGAAAAAACACGTTTTTTGACCGTTTTCAACCGATTTTCATCGTTTTTTATTTTTATCGTTTTTTCTTTAATAGATACAGGAATAAAGTATATGAAGTAATAATAGACCATGACTACGACTATATATGTGTGCGAAGTTTCAATCATTTTCGTAAACACAATTTTGAGATAACGGTAAAATAAAATTTTAGAATTCAACAGGTTATAACTTTTGACCAAGAGCAGATAGAAATTTTATTAGCATCCTGATACAATTACCTTTCATTTGGTATATTACACATAACGGTAGACTTACTACAAGCCTAAAAACACCAGTGGAGATCTGTTGCCCCCCGAACAGCCAGCCACCAGTGTGGGAAGTACCGTAATCTCAGTCTGGAAATTCGACATGGTTGACTTTAAAAAATTCTAACTTCTCTTGTAGGCATCTTTGAAATAAGATTGATACGTCATATGAAAGGTGAAATAATAAGCTTTCACGTGGTATTACATTTTTTTTTGTTGTCAAACAAAAAAATTGATTCCATAGAGTGAGAACATAAAAATAAATGCTTTTTTTGCTTTTTTAATGAAATTTGATCGAGTTCATTCTAGCTCTTTTTGTAGATATCTCATAGACCTGATCGATATATATATTTTGAGCTAAGACAATAAGCTTTCAGATTGTATTTATGGGATGTTAGGGAAAAAATGGAATTAATGACGTGAGAAGATAAAAATTCATGTTTTTTTTTATGAAAATGATTGTTTTCAATAAATTATTTTTATTCTTTTTACGCATTGTAAAAATTTAAAAATGGTTATTAATGAAATAATTAATATAATGAAAAAATAAAAAAGGTATTTGTTATTAGCTTTTTCTTGTAAATTATGATTGTTTGAAATAAATAAACGCTTCAAATGACTTATTTTAAACAAAAGCACACAACTTGTTTTCTGACGACGTTATCACGTAAAATCATCGTCCGTAAACCGGCTTTACAGACAACCTCTTTTTATTATCTGAGTTCTGTCAGTTAAAAATCAAAACTTATTATTTAAGTAAGCCCTGATTTTTAAACTATCAATAAATAAATGTCAATATAAAAAAAAATTTTTATTCCTAGGAATAAGCTCCATCTGAGGTTTATCTGACTCTTGAAAAATTGGCTCTGAATCCATTTTTGTAGATTTTCGTTAATTAGTACAATTTTCTTGAAGAACCATGCTACCTACAAGCTACAACTTTGCACAATTTCGTATTGGTAAGTTTGATGCTCGATATGATTTGTTCTATTACAAAATAGTTATGCCTTAGTAGAAACTTGTGTTTTATTTACCTAGGAGCATACTCACCACTACCATACTTTGATACTTTGGTTTCCAGATGTTGCGAAACTTTAAAACAATTTATGTAACTTTTTATCAAGCCTTAATGCAGATATTCTTATTAAATTTTTCCAGTGTATGCAAATAATTTCAAAGTTGGTGCTGCACTCTTATTTACGGGCAGACGACGGTCGGGCCGTTGGCATTGCAAGAGAAGAATCCAAGAAGAACATATGCAGAGATACCAGCTTAATGGTTATAGATGCTCTCAAGCAGAAAGTGGCTTCCAGGTTGGAATAATAGGCCCTTCTCCACCGAAAAACCGGCCAAGTGACATACGGTAAATGCATGAATTGCACATATAATACAGAGGACATGTGTTGCATGACAGTGAAGGTGATCCTTGTTGCACTTACCATACAGGTTAAGCCAGGCTATCACTATCCCCCAATTGCATACATACCTACCTCTATAATACCTTCTACACTTTGTATGGACCAAGTGAAGTTGAATTAAAATAATCCAGGTACCCATATGGGATGATATCTGGTGCTGTTTCTGCTACTGGAATGGGTAACACGGGTAGTGGTTGGCTGGCTCTGGCTAGTTGACTGAATTTATTATAACGTAAAATCTTAATTACACACTGGTCGGTTCTGGAGACCATGATGATAAAATACACACGAGAGTTACGTCTGTCATAATACCCCCAAGTGAATTATGGTTACCAGAACAAAACCTTGCGAAGGCTACCCTCTATATATGCTCTTTGAGGCTAGAATTATTTTTATGCTGTGGAGAGGAGGGTGAAAGAGTTATTTAAAGAGATAGGGTTTTTGAAATTATACTGTGTCTTATTATAATACCCTACCTTATCTGTTATGTTACGCTTTTTTTTTACAACTTTAACTCCTCAGCATAGAAAATCAAAAATGTTTATGAATGAATTATTATCTTCTAAAACAAAAACTATTACAGTTTTTGTGAATAATTTAGAGGATGGGAAAAAAATGTCTTCATTATATACTTTGAAATTGTAGAACGCCTTGCAGAAATAAACGCATATCACAATTGTCATTACACATGTTTAAACTGAAAGTTCTCATTTATCAAAAAATTAAAGTTTTGTGTAGTTTTGCTAATAAGTACATATACGGGAAAAAAAGACCACCTTAAAACGGGCGCATTCTGTATTAAATTAAGTGAATATCTTCGTGGTTTTTTGCGAAGATGACTTCAGTCTTAAATTAAGCGGACAAATCTTCTTTATTTTCTAGAATGTACTGATTTAAAAGAAATCCATTTAATTTAAGAGGAAAATCATCTTGTGTTTATGTGGAAACATTATTGTAATTTAAAAAGATGTTGTCTGTAAAGCCGGTTTACGGACGATGATTTTACGTGATAACGGACAGATTGTGTGCTTTTGTTTAAAATGAGTCAATTGAAGAGTTTACTTTTTTCAAACAATCATAATTTACAAGAAAAAGCTAAAAAAAAATACCGTTTTTATTTTCTCATTATATTAATTTTTTTTATTTTAAAACCTTACAAAAATATGTATGCAATTGAAAAGCCAAGTATTTCTTCTTTTATTTTTAAATTTTTAAAATGCGCAAAGAATATAAAAATAATTTATTGAAAACAATCATTTTCATCAAAAAAAGCAAAGAAAACATGAATTTTTATCTTCTCACGTCATTAATTCCATTTTTTTCCCTAACAACCTATACAAAATTATATACCATCTGAAAGCTTATTGTCTTAGCTCAGAATATATTATATATATCGATCAGGTCTATGAGACATCTACAAAAAGAGCTAGAATTTTTTGTACTCGATCAAATTTCTTTAAAAAAAGCAAAAAAACATTTATTTTTATGTTCTCAGGCTATGGAATCAATTTTTTTGTTCGACAACCTATAAAAAATATATACCATAAGAAAGCTTATTATTTTACCTTTCATATGACGTATCAATTTTATTTTAAAGATGCCTACAAGAGAAGTTAGAATTTTTTAAAGTCAACCATGTCGAATTTCCAGACTGAGATTACGGTACTTCCCACACTGGTGGCTGGCTGTTCGGGGGGCAACAGATCTCCACTGGTGTTTTTAGGCTTGTAGTAAGTCTACCGTTATGTGTAATATACCAAATGAAAGGTAATTGTATCAGGATGCTAATAAAATTTCTATCTGCTCTTGGTCAAAAGTTATAACCTGTTGAATTCTTAAATATTATTTTACCGTTATCTCAAAATTGTGTTTACGAAAATGATTGGAACTTCTCACACATATAGTCGTAGTCATGGTTTATCATTACTCCACATACTTTATTACTGTTTCTATTAAATAAAAAAAGATAAAAATAAAAAACGATGAAAATGGGTTAAAAACGGTCAAAACACGTGTTTTTTTAAAAACTTGTTTCTTCCGTTATTCAGTTAAAGCTCACTAAATTTTTGCATAAGACCAAAACCTACATGTCCTATAAGTTTGAGATTTTTTGAACGCTCCAAAAAAAAGCTAAAAATCAAAAATTACCCAAAAATACCCCTAAAAAACAAGGTGTTTTAAAAAATTCATATTTCGAAACGCAGAGTGTTGGAAAAAAATCCGTATTAGACCCCTAATTTTATTTTCCCTCATCTTTAACCTGGCATCTTTAGAATTGTCAATAAAATTTCCTTCACCCAAAATCATCATTTTGTCATAGGTAGCCCCATCACGTGTACAACGTTCAAACACAACGTTATAGCTTAGTTTCAAATTTTTTTAGAATTTTTTCTTAAATGCAGTTATTCTTAAATTAATCTCATCTATCTATAGCAAAAAAAATCAATTCTCTACGAATTCGCGTTTAGATTTTAGCCCAAATTTCATCTTTCCGTTTTACCCCTGTTTACCCTATTAAATGACGGAATTTTTAAAAATCCTTCATTTGAATTAAGCTTTAGGTTATTATCTTTCAAATAAGCTATAGAAGATTTTTGTATCTCTAAAAGTTTATTTTTAATTCTGAATTAAAATTTTTTTCCGCACTGCGAAACTTTTTTGTGATGGCGTTATCACCTAAAAAAAAAAAACACTTTGAAAAGCTCTGGCTTAGAAGATAATGCAATTTTAAAATGTTTCAAATGTCGAAAATAGCTTTTTTTGCATATTCCTTCTAAACTTATGGATTATGTACCTACTCCCCTGAAAGGAAACCTTTTTTTTAACAATATTTCATTAAATTTTGTTTTAATTTGGTCAAAACTCAAAAATTGCAAATTTTATGTAAGACAAGAGTTTTTTGGATTGAATGTTTAACTCCTTCCCCAAAAAAAAACTTCTTCTTGCTTTTTTATTATCTTGATTTTAATTTTTTCTATTTTTATATTTGAGTTAATATTAGAACATATTTTATTAATTACTCTTAAAAAGCTCAAACATCACAAAACAAAACATTAGGTTTTAAACTGATCAAATTTTAAATATTTAACTTTTGATCTTACCTTAAAATTGGATACAAAATCTCTTCTACCCCGTTAGTCTCAATTGAAGTGAAAACAAGAAAACAAACATCTAATCCTAAAAACTATGGGAACTGAAGTTTTGCTACTATATTTTAATTGAGCTAAAGTGTAGAACATTTTCATATCCCAAGTTATCTAAAAATAAATGAGAATACATGTTTGAAGCCCCTTGGGTAAAAAAACAGGTAAATATTCCTTAAAAAAAAACAACTAGCTACGTATAAGAAAATTCCACATTAATTTTATCCGAAATGACAATTATTATATATAACTTTTTGCTTTGTGATACCTTTAGCATCTAGGATTCTTTAAGGTAAAGTATAGCTTCGTTAAAAAAAAAATTAATAAGTTATGATTAAGTTGACGGATAAGATAAGAATCAAGATATATCATTTCTTGAATGAAAGTCTGTGTAAAAGGCTGGATTTTTGGAGTTTCGGCGACATAGTAAGCATTGGGGCTTGCCAAAAAAGTTTTCTGTGTATTTAAGTTTTAAGAACTGTTCTTTTTCGCCAAATGGACCTCGTGAATTTTAACTTTTGAAGTAAGTAGGTATAACTGACAGCTATAACAGCAAGAACCTACGACCCAGTGTGATATTTTTTTATTTATCAAAAGTTTCAGGTAAAACTTTTATGTGTAGGAAGAGTCCTTTTTTTTTACTCCTGTGAGGAAGTTAGGAAATCCTTTTTCTTTTGATTTGTGGAAATAGTTTTACCCTTTCGGCATTCATCATTTAGTATGCAAATTATCCTTTCACAGTCAGATATCTCTCTTTCCACTCTGTGATTGTGATTCATAATTTTTTTTTTTTTTTTGTAAATCTAAATTCTCACAAATGCGTCCGAAGAATAAAAAGGACTAAATTTCTTCTTCTTTGTGGTATAAACTCAGACAAGCTTTAGGTAGGTATAATTTCCTACAACACACATTCTCTTCAACACACACAATGAACAAAGTTTAGAAAATACTTTTCATTTTATTTTTATTTTTTTTAATTTTATTTTCTTGCATTTTTTTTTTTTTTTAGTGTGGCTCCACTTGCTTAAGTGCCGGACATAAATTTAAGTCACAATTTTAGTTTTGGTCCTTGGAGAGTTATTGTCTTCATTACTCTTAGATGCGTTCTGCACTATCAAACTCACAGTATATGCTCGTATATTTGTATAAGTTTCTGTGTGAATAAGTTGCAGGATGAAGCTGATGCAATGGTGAATGGGGGTTATATGAAAGTAAGAGAGATGAACGAGAAAGGGATAAGAGATGAGATTGTACTATAAAACAAACATCACTGCACAAAAGTTTTCTTCGTCTTAACTAATAGAATCAATTAAGAGCAGTAGCTTAGAAAGCACTCAGTTGACACAAACGAGTTATGGATGATAATTTGGAAACATTTATAAAAGGATGTCACTTCGTTTGGCTTTTTATTTGCAGTTTTTCTTATTCTTTTTTCTTAGTTTTTCTTTTTTATTTGTTAATTTAAGGGAATCCAGGAAATAACTTATTGAAAAGTCTGTAATGACTTTTATCGGATAGCCTTTTTAAATAAATGCATTCTAAGAGAACAATTAAGTTAGCAGAAATATTATAGGTATGGTGTACAAGCTTAAAGGGGGTCATCAAATAATCACTGGAAGGAAAGTTAACTCGAAATTACTATATACCAGTCGGAATAGACATTTGAAATAGAAAAAAATTATTCGTAAGGTTTTATTCATAGAACGGTTGAGGGGGTCATTTTTCTTTTTGACGTGATAACGTCTTATAAATCGATGAACCATGGCAACCACCACAAAAAAGTGACGCCATTTTCTTACGTTCCACTTGAACTTTTTAGCAGTGTAGCAAAAAATTCAATTCAAAATTAAAAATAAACTATTAGAGATACAAAAATCTTCTACAGCTTATTTGAAAGATAATAAACTAAAGTTAAATACATTTGAAGGATTTAAAAAAATTCTATCTTTTAATAGGGTAAATAGGGGTAAAACGAAATTTCAAAAAATTGGCTATTTTCTAAACGCGACAATGTAAAGATTTGAATTTTTTTTTTTAATCAATAGATAAATTTATTGCAAGACTGACAATGGTATTGAAAAAATTCTAAAAAATTTCAAAACCAAGCTATTAATGGTTTTCTAAAACTAAACATGTGGTAGACCTTTGAAAAAGTAGTGATTATAGGTGGGGGATTTTTTTTTTTTTTGACAATTTGAAAAACGTCATTCAAAAGATAATAAAAAAAAAAGGTTACGGGTCTGATACGGATTTTTAATATAAATAAAAATATTTTTAAGAAAGTTGGCCACCTAGGTTTCTATATATTTATTTTATACCACAGGTGTATAAAATTTTTCATAAAATACTCTTTTCACATTTTGCATCAAAAAACAGATTTCAAAATTTTTTTGAGGAAAATGCGCAATAGCTATGAAATTTTTTAAGTGTTTATTTACTCATCCAATTATTTTAGAAAATTATAAAAAAAAAGAAATAAATAAAATTCATTCATTCGTTGTTGTAGTGAACGAAAACATAAGATGATAAAATTTAAAGTACACTGAACGAAAAAAAGCCAATATTTTATGAACTGGTTGCGATAGAACTTTTTTCTATCTGTTTTTGGAACAGTCATAAGTGTAGCTATCAGCCGTTTTATGGCTGTAAATTTTCTATCGGACACCCTGTATATATTCAGACCTATTCTAAACAAAAATTCCCTGGAAAAATAGTTTCGGGAGAAGGGCCCCAATCGTAAAAATGGTGAAAATTTTAATTTTTTTTTCCATCGAAGAACGAAATTCAAGCAAAAAAAAATAATGAAATTTCAGGAACTTTTCAGTTGGCAGTTATTTTCCAGTTATAGGCCTGATTATGACAACGATTACAACTCAACTTCATTTTTTTGAATAGTTATACCTAAGAAACGGTGGGTCTTAGGAAAAAAAGTGACATGACACTTTTTATATTATTAATATACGGGCAAAAATTTTGTAAAAAGAGTATTAGATGTCATATTATCTTTTATCAAAAAAACATAGACATAATTATTATGGACACACTACTTTCAAATTATTTTCCTTTCAATATAATACAAACATTATTAAATCAATACCATCAATCAAATTCAATTGGTTTAGACTTTAGACTAATTTAGTAAATGTTTCACAGTTTTCATATAAAAGTGTTCTATACATTCCAAATTTTTCAGATAGAATTTTTAATTTTTTTATGGAATTAAGAAAATGTTAGAATAACTTTTAAACTAGTAAATATTTTTAGAACTTTATTATTTTTAAACTTAATTTTTTTGTATAGAAAATTAAATGAAGTTTTTAAATGTATTCATGAATTTTCTGTCAAGCTATCCGCTGTTGAGGTGAAGGATAGTCAAAGTCAAAAGTATGGTTTTTGGTTTGATGACTGATTTTGCAGTCTAAAAAAAAAATCGTAGAAGTTTGAAATAAAAACAATCTTTAAGCTAAATAAATAGTAGAGTAACTAAAGCAAATTATTAGGGAACCCGGCCCAACAACTCTGATTTTGACGATTTTTTTTTCAAACGTAGGTAATTAAAAGTACTTTAAAGTCTATAGATTAAAAATTGCCGATGTTGCCGTATTGTTTTTTAAAATTAAAATTAAATTTTTTTTAACAAAACCATTTTTTTTTTCTTAAATTTCATAAAACAAATTATAGCAAAAGATTCTCTAGGTAAATTAAGGAAAAAAAATATAAGGTAGTAAGGGACAATCTTCCATCCTTTAAGCGATAAATGCAATTTTCTCATAATCTGACTAAAAAAACACAAAAAAAATATTTTGAAAACAACGGCAACACCTAAAATATTTTCAAATAAATTTTTAAAAAGCCAGAAGCTCATTGTTAGCTCTTAAACTTAAATCCACTAAATTTAACTAAGAGTTTTTGAAAAAATGGTCCTCAAACTCAGAATTTAAAAAAAAATGTTGAGATGACTTTTTTCCAAACTTTTTCTAATAAAATATAAATTTATTTTTAAAAAATTTTTGCCCATAAAAATTATTAGTTAAATTCTGAAGCAGAAAAGGTAATATTATACCACACTTTTGAAAAAAAAAATTAAAAATTACTTCAATTTCAATGAGTTTTTTTGATAAAAACTGAATTTTTGCATTGAAATAATTAACTTTCTCAAAGACTTTGGTAAATAAGAACTTTAAATTTTTGCTATTTAACTTTCAACAGTAAGGGTTATTAAATGAATACAAAATAATTTTATATTTAGATGTTGAACTTTAAAAAAAAATAAGTAAAATTTTTTTTTAAAACTTCTATTAAAAAAAGTTCTTCGAAAATGAAATACTTTTAAATTTTTTTCATAAACCGTAATACATATTGACATTTCCTTTTATAATTTCAAATCATAATAGATGTGGCCAAAAAATTTTGAAAATAAATGCATTTTATATTACGAAAAAGTTTTAAAAACGACATGTTAAAATTTTTTCAATAATTTTTTTTTTTCAAAAATCTGAGTTAAGTTACCATTCTTTCAAAAGCCCTTAATTCAATTAACTTAATTTTAATTTTACAAATATGACTAAGCTTCTAGCTTTTTAAAAATGTATATTTAAATATTGTAGGTGTGCCGTTGTGTTCAAATATTTTTTTTTTGTGTTTGAAGTCAATTAATAAGAAAATTGCATCTATCGCTTGAACGATGGAAGATTGTCCCTCACTCCTATATATTTTTTTTTTTTTTTTGAATTTCCTAGACAATCTTTTGGCATCAATTAATTTATGAAATTTAAGAAAAAATAAAAAAAAAAAAAAATTGTTTTGTTGACAAAGATCTTCAATTAAATTTAAAAAATCAAAACGGAAACACCGGCAATTTTTAATCTATAGACTTTAAAGCATTTACTTTACTTACTCCACTAAAAAAGCTTTTTTAAAAATAATAACTCAGATACAGCCTATCGAAAATCTTAAAAAAAAATCACGAATTTTTTGTGTTCCTTTAATTTTTTTTAGACTAGTGTATATACAGGGTGTCCCAAAAGTAATGGATCAAAAGAAATATGCTGATAGGCCATCTAAAGGGCTCCCAAATTTGGCAACTTGTTCATCCCAAATCCTTACGGTTTTCGTTTAAATGCAGTTTTTGTGAAATTTAAAAAAAAAATCTATAGGTACTTTGCAACAGTATTAGGCTTCGTCCGCCCATAATTAATTTTTATTTTTTTCTATTCTTTCACTAAAACATTTCCTAATAGTATGAAACTTATTAACTGATCAAAATATTTTGTATTTTATTCGCCATTTAGCTGCAAATTATTTGACAGTTCCAAGTTTTTTGAAAGCTCAATTTCTTACTTTTAATTCAATAATCGAAAAAAATTTTTATGGTGTGAAACTGGTTTATTATTTAAAAAACTTGTCCCGGTATTACAGTTTTCAAAAAGTTATAAAAGTTTCAGAATGTGGAGTTAAATCGAAAAATATTAAAATTTAAATTCAAAAAAAAAAAAAAAAACCCTGGTTTTCAGAGAAAAAAAATAAACAAAAATAGAGGCTTTTGTTCAAAAATGTAAAAATTCACCAGAAAAAATAGAAATTATTTCATACTTATATTCTTCTCATTCGTAAAAAGTGGAACATTATCGGTTACCAACAAAAAGTAGTATATCAGATTTGTTTTGTTTCACTTTTACTTTGACGAGGAATTGTTTTCATTTTGTCCTTAAATTCCTACGGGATAAACATACATAATCATGCCCTGGGTCAGACCTTTAAAAATAAATGCAAAAAAGCTCTTTTACTCTTATCTTACCTGCAGATTCAATAGAAAATTTCTTTGAAAAATTTAAATATTTTTCCAATGAAAATAGCTGCAGCACACGCAGACTAAAAAAAAAATCACAATATAAACCTCTACCTACTCTATCTACTGTTGAGCTCAATAAAAGTGCAAAAAAAAATCTCTTTAAAAGAGTCTAATGTACCCACCTGGGTTGCATGAAGATGCTTTTATCTATGCTTGATTTGACTTTTAAAATGGTTCATTTGAATAATTATTTGCTTAAAAAAAATTTTCTGAATGACTTTCTACAGGTGCCTTAACCGACCTTTAAAGTAGGTAAATGTAAAAACAACACGACCGTATCGCCTTTTTCAGTTCACCAGTTTTCAACCATGTCTGTTTGGTTGGGTTTTTGTCTGTGCTGTCACCACCACAACCCACCATTTGGATTGATGAATGCCAGAATTCGTTTTTATTTTGTCGTCCTGCAATGACGTCGTCGTCCTCCAAACAAAGTGAAGCCCGCTTGATAGAAATTCTTTTTATTTTTTTTTTTTTCATTTCTGCTGATTTTACCTTCTCACTTCGATAATGTCGAATTCATTTCGATATTCAAATTTTATTACGAAAAAAACACATTTAAAGAGCCTTTTAGCCATTAAATGAAAAAGAAGATACAAAATTGTATCTGGTGTTGAATTCTAGTTGTGATTTTATTTTTTTATTTGGTTTACTTTGGTTTGAAGGATGTTAATGGCTATTGGGTGGATAAACCTGATGTATACCGCAATTACTTTAATTTTGAAATTATTTAAGCTTCAAAGAGCATCAGCATTGATTTTGTTTCTGTTCTTTTCGTTTTTTTTCTGATTATTTTTTTTTTGTATTGGAAAAACAAAACGCATGGCTGAATTTTAAGAGAATTTCATTTGAACAAGAAAAAATTAAACATGCTTGAGTGGATGAAGTGTTTTCTTTTAAAGCTTAATGGCATGTGAATTTTTCATCAAGTTAAATGTTATATTGAAAGGTATAATCTGTGTATGTGTACTTAGAGCAATTTAGATTAAGCGTTTATTGTTTTTTTTTTTTCATTTTAAAAAGGGTACAGATAAATTTTGGTAGAGGGCAAAACATTTAATTTTTAATTGTATCAGAGCAATAACGATCAGTGCCAAAGCTAAAGTTATAACAAGAAAATGAGTTTCAAAAGTTCCCCTTGTATGTTAAGATTGTAGATCCAAGATCTTCAACAACTCTCGTTTGGATAGTTTTTTTTTGGGCAAAAAAAATATTGAAGAAGTGTCACCAACTAATTTCTTTATTTTGATTTTTTCATTAACAAAAATAGTTGGATTCTGATATAATTTTGTAAAATGTAAATTTCTAAGATTAATGTAGGTTTAAATTTAGTTTGAAGCAAAATATTAATTATTCTATTACGGCCGATTTCTTCACAGAGTCCTAACGCTAATACCGGTCCTAGTCCTAAAGTTAGTACTCAAATCAGTACCAACTCATTTCTTCACCCAAGTACTAGGTCCTAAAACTGTCAATTTAGGACCGAGTACTAGTTAGGACCTGGTCCTAGCTAGCTCCTCAAAATCGACTAGTACCTGGTTATTATACCAATCGTTAGTACTCAGATCGGTAATAAGTGATTTCTTCACAAAAGTCCTAAGCCTTAGTACTGTCAAATTGGTACCGAGTATTAGTTAGGACTCGGTATTTATTAGGACCTCAAAATCGGTAGTCTAGCGGTTAGTACTTCAATGAAAGCAATGAATTTAATTATTTTTAAGAGATATCTGGCAGATTTCTTAATTTCTTGGGTGTTGTTGCGCTTGAAAAGTGCGTTTCTATTGATTTTAATGATTTGGATGATTTTGTTTTTATTTACCAAAAACATAATAATCGATTTTTTGCATTAGATACATATAATTCATGAATAATAACGACAAAGCAACTTTTGAATAAATTATTATGAAAAAAAAAATCGTTCGCACTGCATTTCTGATAGGAAAACCATGGTTAAGTATAAATATAAATGGAGTCACCTACATACAATATTCACTCAAAATATCATCTTTCGGTACCATTTTACGGGCAGAGGACAGGTTTTAGAATTTGTGATGGCCGTGTGAAAACCATCTTCCAATTTCCAACGCAAAATGTATTTGCAAAAGGATTCTATTTACAAATAGCATTGAAGATTATGCTCAAACTTGTCTTCATTCTGTTCGTCCTATGACTGCTATAAAAAAAAACTCCACCAAAACAATAAAGCCGCAGTTTTTCAAAAACGTTATTTTTTTTAGATATGAATTTACATTATGAACAAACATCCGCATAGTTAACGTCTTTTTTATTACTTATTTTAAAATGATTTTTTTTTTTTTTGGTCTTCGGACTTTCCCAGGCAATGGCCAATCTATATTCGTTGGTGAACTAGTTACCAGTCTTGCCGATACTTTTGTATACGATCCAGACGTTATCTTCATTCTTGATTGTGACAATTCTTAATAGAATTTATCTTCTGTTCTTGTTGGCCTCTTTTTCAATCTTTACAATATTTAAAAAAAAAATATTTTAATGATAATTTCATTAATTTACTGTTTTTTGTATATTTTTCATTTGGTTTAATCTGCTGAAATATCAAAATAAAATATTTAAAACATCAAAATATTGTCAAAATGACAGTTAGACCAGTTTTATACGTATTAATTCTTAGGACTGCGTTGTGAATTTAGATCAGGTCCTATATATGTGAAGAAATGCTCAGGTCCTAACTTTTCCTTAGGACCGAGTACTAGTGCTAGGACCTGGTCTAGCTAGACCGGGTACTAAGCTGGCTTAGGACTTATGTGAAGAAATTGGCCGTTAAAGAATCAAAAAAGTTGAGGAAAAAATTTTTCAACTTTTCAAATTTCAATTCAGAAAACCGTACTTGCTCTTGCAGTTCAAAACACTTTTATGTTAGTTTATTTATAGATTTTTACCGACTTCCAAAAAGGAGGAGGTATTCAATTCGTCTGTATTTTTTTTTTTTTTTTTTTTTGTGTTTGTTACCTCATAACTTTGGACTGAGTGAACCAATTTTGATAAATTCTTTTTGCAGATAAGTGCCTGCAGTGTGGTCCCATTTCAATTTCATTCAGTTCTGTCCATAGAAACTATGAGAAAAACCATAAAACCTAGTTTTGATCAATGGAAGTCGGTTTTGTTTTTTTGAGGAAAATGATTATAAAATTCTTTGGCACCGGGTACAAAGGTGTTAAGTCAGAAAATGTAGTTTTGAGGAAAATGAAATTGAAGTTTCAATTTTTGTTTGTAAATCTGAATATTATTATTTTTAAAAAGTAATGATGCAGAAACATCATTTATAAGATCTATTTTAATATCCATATGCTGTTGACCAGAAAATGACCGTTTAAAAAAAAATTGTGTTGACTTAACACTTTAGAGCCATTTAGTCTTCAAAAATAAACTTGGTCCAAAGGTGTTAAGTCAAGAAAATTCTTTGTTTATATTGATAAAAAGGTTTAATTTATAAAATAAGTTTTAAATATTAATGTGATTAATTACCAACTGTGAAAATTCTTTTTGAAATAATATAATACAAAAATCGCTTTTCGTTTGTTTTTTTTTCTTACTCTTGACCTAACGCTTTAGGATCAATTTTTTTATTTAAAAATTAAAAATGATTGCAAAAACAAAGGAGTTAAGTCAACTTACGCCCTTAGTACCATACAATTTTAAAAAATTTTTACTTAGGTAAACCCTTTGTACCGAATCATTTCTAATGGAAGAAGATACGCTAGAGCTATGGCGATAGGACCAAACGAAAGAGAAAAAAAAAACTGACTAAAGTCCAATAAAAATCCGAAAATCGATTTTTTTGACTTAACCCTTTGTACCCGGCGTCAAAGAATTATATGTTGATGTTGGGGAAGAGCCGACATTTAGGGAAAAATTTTTTTAAATAAAAGAAAAATATTGTTTTATTTGACTTTATTTGGAAAAATATAAAAATGCAGCGATTGCCACTTTGAATATTACGTCTGTAAAGTTTAATTTAAATCGTTACAATTTTTTTGGTTTGAATTGAATAATTGTATGGAAGGTACACTTTCTAAGCGATATACATATACACTGAGAGAAAAAATAAATTGAAGTTGCAACGTCGTTGTTTCAAAGATGAACTACTTTGATTTATGTGACTTTAAGATACGAAACCATCAAAAATTAACCTTTTTTTCACGTTGATTTTAAAATGTTCATCTTCAACGCAAAATCATTCCGAATAATAGTTAAATCAATGTGGTTTTCATTAATTTTACGTTGTTTTATGGTGGCTTTTCCCTCAGTGTATAAAAAAAAAAAAAAAAAAACAAAAAAAGCCAACTTTCAGAATTCCATAAAAATCATTTGTACCTTTGAAGAAAATCCGTCCTCCCATTTAGGCTGTGGAAATGTGTACAGATGGACGCATTCAAAAAGATATTTTTAACATTTTTCCCGTTATAAGGACTTAAATACGTTAAATATGACTTAAGATAGTTTGGCTTTTTTATAAATTGTATTTTATATTAATTTCCAACATCTTAAGTTGACATAAGGGTAATTCCATGAAAAAGTGGACACGAATTTTGAACAAATTATGCAGTCTTTTTTACTTTTTTTATTAGCAAATTCCTATTACAAACGGCAACTCTTTATGCAAGTTGCAAGAAAAGATTCTTTGTTGTATTCCCTTATGGATAGACATAAAATTCAGGGATTTTAATAATCTTAAAGCATTTTTATAGCATAAGCTTGCCAACAACAGAAGAATTTCACATGAAAATGACGGAAAAACAAGCAAACTGAAAATATGATGAGTCTAATAGTGACGATGACAATATCCCCTCGTGAGTGCTAAAATAAGTTAACATTTAAGCAAGCTTCGTTACACACTATTCGATTAAAAAAAAAACTTGAGTGAAAATGCATCTTTTCTTTACTTTTGGAACCACAAATCGCAGGTAACATGAGTTACCAAAATAATGTAACGTGAGTTACCTAAATATTTTAAAATTTTTCCTCGAAATATTGAAAAAATGTTTGGTTTTGTCACTCACATTAAAAGCTTGTAATTTTGTATGTATGGAATCTTCATTGAAAACAAATTAAGATTCTTAATTTCAGATAAAAACTTCATACTGTCGGACTCTTTTATTTTTCCCAAGCAAATGTTAAAAATAAAGACAATTTTTTTAGTTATGAAAGTAATAGTTATGCTCCATTCATGGATAGTAATTTCTTATCAATTTACATTAAAATTGAAAAAAAAAAAAATTATTTATGTGTTGGAAATTTTTGTGAATGTAACGTGAGTTACCATAGAATTGCCCATAAGATGATTTGGGTTTTCACACTCATTCTAAATTTTTTAAAATATTTTATCTTATGTCAACTTAAGGATGACTTTTTGTTTCTGCTTGCACGCGCGAAAATATCTTAAATGGTTAGATCAAAAAGCGTAGAAAGCATTTTTTTTGAGTGTACTTTAATAAAGTTTGAACAAAGCGCTCGACGCTTTTTGATCTTACCATTTCAATTAAATTATTTTATAGTCTTTAGTTCGTGACAAATAGTGGAGTAAAATAAGATATATACCCCGGAATCCAAGGAAAGTCGATGAAAAAAAAAGAATACGATTATTCACAAAAACGAAACATTATACGAAAAAAAAATTTCCAAAATGGCGGTCAAACCAAACGTTTTCGGGGCAAAAAAAAAAAATATGTATGTTTGTCTCAATGTGTCCCATTCTAGGTAATATGAAATATCAAATACAAATCCTTTCCCAAAATTCTAGGATGATCCATTTTCGACTCCCTGCTTCTTGTAAGTAATTTGTAAGTAATTCTATATCACTGCAGTACATAGGTACATACATATATAAGGCGTCCAGGACCCCTATTCTGTAACTTTATCACATAAAAATTGTTCAACGTCTCTAAAATCCATTTTCTTCCATAAATAAAGCAACAATTCTTTCAAATACAGAATTTATGAATTAAGAAATTATGATTTTTAACCAAATTTCTTTTATTTTAATGAGACAAAATTGGTTTTAAAAATGTTCAAATATTTTATCTTGATAAAAGTTAAAGAACATGGGCACAGAATTATAATGGGGAGTCAACATGTTGGTTTTTTAAGGTGTTAATACTTAAGTGTTTCATTTTACTTTAAATAGAATAAAAGAAAGAATTTCTGGAGAAATAGAACTATTCATCAAAAGCTCCTTTAGTAGCCTCTAAAAATTCTGTAAAATGCACAAATATTAAATGGACTTGACCTATTATTACTCTGAAGGCCTCATATAAAAAAAATGGGAAAAAGATACAATTTTGATATTTTTTACTTCACTCGTACGTCACTTTGTATTCAGGGGATTTGCATCTAAGAGGGAATACATACCTACTTCACTAACCCATATCCCCAACTTTTGAAAAAAAACCTTCCGCCATCAATTAGAAATTTCTTCCTTTTTTAATTAAGTATGTTTCGTAGGTAAAGAATATTCTTCTTTAACAATTAATTTTTCCTTGTTCTATATAAGTCAAGTATGCGTTTGATGGAAAAAAAAGTCAGTAAGAAGTCAAAAAAGTTCACTTTCCGGAATACTTTCAACCTGTAGAAAGATATTATTTCGCTTGTTATTTATAGAAACGATTTTTCATAACAAAAAAATTAAATTATTAAAATAATCTTCAATACATATAACAAAAATAAAAGTTACAAACTTTGTAACCCACTCTACGACCTTGAAGCTTAAACCAACAATTACATGTGACCTAGTCACTACCTTTATTTTTATTTTTTTTTATTATTCTTAACTATCCAGCGCTAAAGCATAAAATTTATCCACGGCAACTATAAAATTTGCAAAACAAAGAGATTTTCATTTAAATCATTTTAAATGCGACCATCATCTTCCGATGGTTGGAACGATGCTATATAGGTGGTGGGGAATTAAGAACAGACCGCAACAAAAAAAAAAAAAATGCAAGGAAACGCTTAACAATTGGATAGTTTGCTTTTTAACTGGCAAAGCGTATACAATGACTAGAAAAGTTAAAACCCCAGTTGTTGCAACCATTGCCAATTTACTTTCTCAGCTGAGAACATGAAGAAAAAAAAAATAATAAAAACCGGCAAAATAGACCAAAGGGAAACATAAAAAAAAGGAATTATACAACAAACATCCTGGACATTATAATGGTGGAGAATTTAATCCTTTTACATATATACAACTACCAGATATATGTAGTATATTTGTATATGAATAAAAAGCTTGTATACCTTTTATGATGGGCCAAAGTCTAACGAACAACTCGTTCAATGTACCAGAAACATGAGATTTTTTGGGGCTTTTGCCAAGATTCACTTTGCTGGTTCTGGTCCTCCTAAGAGACTTAACAGAAATTGGATGAAAATAGCTAAAATAGCAAACAATTTAAAAAAGGAAAACACAGAGCGAGTTTGAAGGAATGTTCTGTAGGTATGTGTACCTAAAACACATATGCATATAAAAGATAAACTTTCATATATATTTGAAGAACTTTTACATATATCTCCACTTGACATCATTGTTTGAATTGAAAACGAGAAAAAGACAAGGCTTTTGGCAGATCCCAGCATTTAGATAGAGCGCTTGGAAATGTGTAGGTTAGGTTTGTTCCTCTATACTTCTTCTTCTAGAAGACCATTCAGATTCAGTAATGGGACAAAGAGAAGGTCAGGATGAGCGAACACATCCAAGTGCACTTTGTGGAATTGAAAATTTGTTTCTAAACAATTTTATTCAGCCATCCTTAAAAGCGGTCTAAAAAGGTTATGTGTGTGCCTTGTGCCAGTGCAGATGACAAAAAGAATTGCAAGATGAATAAAGTGCAAACAAAAATGTAGGTTCAGCTGCGAGCTGGCAAAATGGTTTTTTGTTTTTTCTGTTTTATTTTTTTTTGTGAAGAGGACAAATGTGATGATTTAAATGAAAAAGTCGTTTATTTTTTAAGAATTTGAAGGAAAAAGTGTTTAAGTTTTCAAAAATTGAATGATATTCTTTAGAGGTATTATGACGTCATATCCTTATTAAATTTTATTCTCTTTCAAACATTAGGTACCATTTCGGTTGAAAAATGAAGATAGAACTCGATTTAAAAACAAATAAGTTCTAGGAAGATGCAGTTTCAATGATTTCTTGTTTCAAGGATTCTATTGAATTTTAACGTATTTCGTGATATTAGTTGTTGTACCTATGCTTTTAATTGAAAAACACTTGACTGAATTTCCTCATTACTAACTTTTCGTATTTTAACTTTTTTGATAAGTAATAACACAGCCACACAAAAAAAAATAAAAGTCCTGACCTGGGGTTGCGACTATGTTTTTCATATAGTTTTGTGGTCGCTGAAAACGCATCCGAAGTCCGTTTTTCAAGTCAGGTTTTCGAGATAACCTCAAAAAATGTCACGAATAAAATAAATACAAATACAAAAACTATATGAAAAACCTAGTCGCAACTCCAGATAAGAACTTTTGTTTTTTTGGTTTTGACATTTTTTGAGGATATCTCAGAAACCTGACGTGATAGAGCGAATTTGACTCTGAATCTGGATTCAGAGATCCAAAAACTATATGATTAACATATTCGCACATCCAGATCAGAGAAAAAAAATTTTTGTTTTCGTGACATTTTTTGAGGTTATCTCAAAAACCTGACGTGATGGGGCAAAACGGACTTTGGATTCGGTTTCAGCGACCCAAAAACTATATGAACTAGTCGCAACCCCAAGTCAGAACTTTTATTTTTTTTTTGTGTGGCTGTGATCAGTCATTAACATTTTCCATAAATATGCACTTAAGAAGTTTTTATGAACTGTCTGATTTTTGTCAAAATCAGATATCTTATCGAAAATAAATTAATGTTTTTGTTGATAATATTCTATAAAAGCAAATTCAAACAAGGGTTTAACCTGGGAATGAATGATAAAAGAATTTTTTTTAGCTCAATATCAATTTCGCAAAAAAGAGGTGTGTCTACAGAGGGTTAATAATAATAAAAATAAAAAAGCTTATTAAGGTTTTCAGGAAACACTCCCTGCGATTGTCTCTTATAAAAAAAAAAAAAACAATATAATTATCAACTTGAGTCGACACCTTATTGATTTCACAATTTTTTACTTTTAACAAAAAACAAAAACTTTTTACTTTAATGCTAAAAGGAGTACCTTGAATGCATTTCGGAATGTTGTCATTCCATCCTCAGCATTACGACTAAAGTTGAAAGTAGGTGTTGTTATTGTTGTTGTGGGTGATGTTAGATAACGCGAGAGAACAAGTACGATTCAATGTTCAAGTTATCTAAATTCATAGCGTTTGAGTCTTTTTGTATGAAAAAATCGAATCGAATATTTCTTTCACCAGAAATGAGTGAGACCTTTTCTGATATTTTCATTGATCACATCAACTTGACTGAAATTTTCAAAAAAAAAAACTCTTTTCTGTTTCGAAAGTATCCAATGAAAAGCAACAACTTGTATAAGTTAACACGAAGTTCATATATAGGGCTATTTGGAGTTCGCACCTCAAATGCTAATTTTATTTTCAAACTTGCCTGGTTCGATTGCCCAAAGTTAGCCCAGGATAGCCCAAGATTTTTTTTCGCTAGCCCCCAATGAGTTCTAAAATTATAACAGAATTATTTGTTTTCACCTCAAAAATCTCAAAAAATAATTTCTTTTATTCAGTGTAAAAATTGTTGATTCTGCAATGGGGTTCGTTCGCCCAACACTAGCCCAGGTTATCTTTATTTTAGTATTTTTTCAAAAGATACAACAAAAAACATTTTTTCATAAGTAGGTATCAAAAACCGAAAAAATTGTGATTTTTTTCATGTAAAAAAATCGTTAGTTTAAAACCGTGGTTTGTTTGCCCAAGGTTAGCCCACGATAGCCCAACTTCTAGGTTCGCTATCACTTTACTTTAAAAATTATAGAAGCATTAGTTTTTATTTACCTACCACAAAAAAAAAAATAGTACGCATACACCACAGTGACCTTTTAAAATTTATAATTTAGAAAAAGTAAATCCAGTAAATCTAATTTTTTCAAGTGTAAAAATCATTGATTTTCTTGGTTCATTATATAAGCACCTAGAAAAGCTACATGTTTAGTTAAATCTATCCAAATATTTACAAAAGTAACAACAAATATAAAATAGTGAGTGAAGTGATTTATTTTCATTACCTACACGAATAGAACTTTTTAGACCTTTCTGAACTAACCATGGTAATTCCAAAATTATGACAAAAAGAGGTTGTCTGTAAAGCCGGTTTACGGACGATGATTTTACGTGATAACGTCGTCAGAAAACAGGTTGTGTGCTTTTGTTTAAAATGAGTCAATTGAAGCAATCATAAATTTACAAGAAAAAGCTAAAAAAATACCTTTTTTATTTTCTCATTAGGTATATTAATTTTCTTATTTTAAAAGCTTACATTTAAAAGCCAAGTATTTCTTCTTAAAAATAAAACCATTTTTAAATTTTTACAATGCGCAAAAAGTATAAAAATAATTTATTGAAAACAATCATTTTCATCAAAAGAAGCAAAAAAAACATGAATTTTCATCTTCTCACGTTATTAATTCCATTTTTTCCCTAACAACCTATTAAAAATTGTATACCATCTGAAAGCTTATTGTCTTAGCTCAATTTATATATCGATCAGGTCTATGAGACATCTATAAAAAGAGCTAGAATTTTTGAACTCGATCAAATTTCATTAAAAAAAGCAAAAAAAACATTTATTTTTATGTTCTCACACTATGGAATCAATTTTTTTTTTGACAACCTATAAAAAATTTTACACCATGTGTTCGGGAGGCAACAGATCTTCACTGGTGTTTTGAGGTTTTTCGCAAGTTTCTTAATTTAACATTGTAGTTGCTTATAGCTTGTAGTTAGTTTACCGTTATGTATGATATACCAAATGAAAGGTAATTGTATCAGGATGCTCATAAAAGTTTATTAAAATTTCTATCTGCTCTTGGTCAAAAGTTATAACCTGTTGAATTCTAAAATTTTATTTTACCGTTATCTCAAAATTGTGTTTACGAAAATGATTGAAACTTTACACACATTTAGTTTTGGTCATGGTCTATTATTACTCTATATATATATTTTATTCCCCTATCTATTTAAGAAAAAAAGAAAAAAACGATAAAAATCGGTTAAAAACGGTCAAAAAACGTGTTTTTTTTAACTTGTTTCTTTTGTTATTCAGTTAAAACTCACTAAACGATTCCAATTTTTTGCACATATATGCATAAGGCAAAAACCTACATGTGCTCTGAGTTTGAACGCTCCAAAAAAAATCTAAAAATCAAAAACTACCTAAAAATACCCCTAAAAAACAAAGTGTTTTTCAAAAATTCATATTTCGAAACGATTGGATTTTTGTTTATATTTTTATTCTATTATTTTAACTCCTACTTATGCTTAAGGTCAATTTTGTTCTTTTTTCTTCTTTTGTTCTTTTTCTTCGACGTTTTGGCTGTGATTACAAAAAAGTAAGAATAAGAACAAAATTGACCTCAAGCCCACGTAGGAGTTAAAATAATTTTGACAAAAATGGTCACGAAGATATGTAGATATAATTTTATGGACATGTTTAAGCGCAATCAACACGATAGGATGAGTTGTTTTGACTAATTTGACTGTACTTAAATATAAAATTTATTTATTGTAGGTATACGTCATTTAACTTTGAATTTGTCAAATTTGGCAAGAATATTAATTTAAACTTAGTGTGCAAGTCTTTTGTGAATTCTATCATTTAAAACAACTGCTTTAAGTAGTTCATTGTGTGAATCTTAAGGCAAACTTTAAAATGCATTGTCATTAATTTTAAAGAAATAAACTGTCCAAATACTCTTTTATTTCACTTATTCTCCGAATAAGGAACAAATACAAAACTAAAAAATAAAAAAAAGGGAAAAGAAAATAACATTTAAATTGAAACACTCTTGATTATCCACCTGCTCTTCACAAAAAGAAACTCTTATCAAAAATGTTTTTTTTTTTTTTTTATTGCATAGAATAATAGTTGATTGCATTCAATTGAGAAAATGCTTTTTCAAAAGTTTTGTGTACCTACAATTCTTTAACAATGTTCCTTGAAGCTGTTGAATGTTTTTTTTTTTTTTGAAGATTCAAATGCTTCAAGATAATTCAAACGAATTTAAAGTGAGCATTAAACAAAAATAAACAAAAAAAAAAATAATATGGAGGATTTATTATTTGAATTTCTTTTTGATTTTTTTTTCTTCATATAAAAAACATGCAGAAATTCATTGAAAAGCTTGAATTAGATATCTGATGTATTTAAAATTTACCTATACTACTTTTATCAGGATAAAATCCTGACTGTACCACACTCATGCCCTAACCTTTATACCAATTACCGTCACGCCACAAAACAAATAGTTCCAAATAAATAGGCATTTTCATTCATTTACCAGAACATCCCTAAACATTATCCTTTAACATGACGTGTGGGTAGGCATTGTTCATGTGCAAGCATGCAAAAGTAATTAGCAATTTTAATGATCAAAATAATCATTTCCCCAGTTTGGATATGCTCTCGTTGCTCGTTGCTCGTTGCTCGCTGCTCGCGTTCATTTCATCTAATTCCCTCGACGTCAATCAAGTCGTCATCATCATATTACATATATAAATTCAACCTGCATGTGTGACTAAATTGCATCAGGGTAATTTTCCAAAATACCATAATTCCAGGTATACTAAGCCTTTTTCACGAGTGGCTATAACTTTTGATTGTATAGAATTAAATTACGTATAGTTACGATGCAAATACAACTTTACAAATATAATTAAGAGTGAAAACCTAACGAATATGTGTTTGGCTTAATTAATTCACCTATCAGCTGCAAAGCCCTCATTGATTAGCCAGGCTATTTGTATTGATCAATATCAAAAGTTCAATCCTACTTTATAAAGAGTGTTGATGCTAGATAAAATTTGTTTCCAAACCTTTTATAAATAAAATAACTTTTCTTCATAGCCAAATTGAATTAACTTTGCAATAAATCATTCTTTATTGGCCATTTCACTATTATGCTTGAGATCTATGATGGTTAGGTCCAAAATTCTCGTCCTTGGATGATAAAAAGACCTTAGCAAATGCACTATACTCTTATGGACAATATTAGCACACACAAAATAATGGGCATCGAGAAATTTCTGATTTAAGAAGTAGCAGCAGCCAGCTGGCTATCAGAGCCTAAGACACATCTGTAAAAATGGATAAAAAAAAATCCTTATACGATGTCACGTATATGTCTAAGTAAAATCCTTAAGAAGACCCATAATGTGACGACATACCCATAACTTAGAAAGCATAAGAAACAAAGGAAGAAAAAAAAATCATATATAATAAAAAGCCAGTTCTGACAAAAAATGCCACTCAAATGTCCTTTTTCTCCTACACACACACACACACACATATACTTATTTCACCTCAATCTCCCAAAACTGTCATCGTTTGGTTTTTTCTTTGTATAAGAGTTTGGGGGTACCAAAACCAACCAACCAACTTATCAAAAGTAGCTCTAAAAAAGTTGTATTTTTTTTTTTTTGGTCTTTCTCATTCTTTCTTATACAATTTTAACATTTTTCCGTATTCTTTTGAATATTAGAAAATTATGTTATTCAAGAAATAAAATAAAAGAAAGAAAAAAATTGTTTAAATGTATGTAAGTGTACCTATATATATATGAATCATAAAATTTACATTTTGAAAATAATGTGATAGCTCTGGCGTAAAAACTCTTGCGCTTCCGGTAGGTACTCTCTAATGTTAACCAGTGCTGGAATGGCATTTTATTTAAGGCCTTTCAACTACAGACGTTTGTTGACCATGATCATTACCATTTTTCATTACTAACTAGTTATATCTGGATGGTGAGATTTAGTTCTTTTCTCTTAAATAAACCATAAAAGTTTACCTCATTAGTAGGTGCATTAGGGTGAGTCAAAAAAATCGAAATTCTTTTTTTTGATTTGGTACTCCGAAAAATCTATTGCTAGACCCCTCTAGAATATACACACCAAATATGAGCTCTTTATATTAATGGGAAGGTCCTCCGCTTTGCAATTTTCCATTTTTACATCAAGCTTCTACTAAAAAAAAAAAAATTTTTCATTAATTGACTTTTTAACAAATTTCTTTTCATATTCTTGTAGGAAATTGAACGCTCTACAAAAAAGGCCTTATACACTTTTTTCGTTTATCTAACCGTTGAATAGATATTTGAGGTCCAAAAATAGAGAAAATCTTTAAAAATTCGTTTTTTGTTCTTAATTTTGTAACAAATTGAAAAATTATTATAATCAAACTCGCAAGACATATTCTTGTTTCAAATTGATTGTTCCACAAAAAAGGTCTTACTAATTTTTTCATTAATTTAACCATTCTAAAAATATTCGAGCTCAAAGTTAAAAAAAAATATAAAAACATTTTATATTTTTAAAAAATTTCCAATTCACTGAAACTTCATTATTTTCAATTTAGCAAGAAATATTCTTGTAGTGGCTTAAACGTTCTACAAAAAATTCTTTGGCATCAAATTGATTGCTTTAACCGTTTTAAAGATATTCGTATCCAAATCACAATGCATACGGGTCATAAGAAAACTATTGAATCAGTGAACATTGGTTTGGATACGAATATCTTCTAAACGGTGAAAGCAATCAATTTCATTCCTAGGAATTTTTTGTAGAACGTTTAAGCCCCTACAAGAATATATCTTGCTAATTTAAAAATAATGAAGTTTAAGTGAATTGGAAATTTTTTTTTAACTTTGAGCTCGAATATCTTTAGAATGGTTAAATTAATGAAAAAATTAATAAGAGATTTTTTGTGGAACAATCAATTTCCAACAAGAATATGTCTTGCGCGTTTGATTATTATAATTTTTCAATGTGTTACAAAATTAAGAACAAAAACGAATTATTAAAGATTTTCTCGATTTTTGGACCTCAAATATCTATTCAACGGTTAGATAAACGAAAAAAGTGTATAAGGCCTTTTTTGTAGAGCGTTCAATTTCCTACAAGAATATGAAAAGAAATTTGTTAAAAAGTCAATTAATGAAAAAATTATTTTTTTTTTGTAGAAGCTTGATGTACAAATGGAAAATTGCAAAGCGGAGGGCCTTCCCATTAATATAAAGAGCTCATATTTGGTGTGTATATTCTAGAGGGTCTAGCAATCGATCTTTCGGAGTACCAAATCAAAAAAAAAAGAATTTCGATTTTTTTGACCCACCCTAAGGTGCATACCTACTTTTTTTTAAATATTTTATAAAACTAAAAACCCAAAATTTGACATAGAATAATTCCTATACAAGTACGCACTTTCCTTAAATAAAAAGTGGACTCAGAACAAAATATGATAGGACTTAGAACAATCAAGAATACTCGGGCTCATTTTCAAAAGGCTATACTTCTCTGTTTTTATTGTTCTATGTCCCATTAAATCATATTACCTGCGGAATGAAATTTTTTTTGACAAAAACGGTTTTCAAATTTGTAAAGAGCACCCTCAAATTATTACTTACTACCAAAAAACCCTTAAAAGTTATGGTAGCGGAACCAAATTTTGCATGAAGGTTTTTATGTCCATTATCATTAAGAATCAAAACAATGCAATGCAAAAAACATTCATATCTATGACAAAATGGTAATTTTTTGAAAAAAGGGTAAATTTTGGGATATGCACTGAATAACATCCTGGTACAATCTTGGAATTAGTGCTAATAGGCTATTTTTTTTGGTTTCTATGTTTGTTTGGATATTCTATAATTTATGTCAAAAGTCTAAAAAAATCTCATGTCCGCAAGTCCTAATTTTCCAGGTTAAACTAAAGTTAGGTGCAGATTAAAAAAATAATAAGAACACTTTAGATTCTTATATGTATACCAACATAACCCATATATGATTTCAAGGTACTTTTTAACGCCGATTCCAACAAACCCCACAAAAAAATCAATCTGACCATCCCTGAAAAGTAAAATAGGTACCTTATTTATGTTGATCTGACACAAATATCTGAAGTGTAGTTTTCCAAATTTTCAAAATCTTCACCTTATCTTCAAACAAGTGATTTTTGCGTTTTTTTTTTAGCATTTTAGTAGGGTTGCCGAGTACTTGTCTACATTTGCGGGGTGGCACCCGACATTTTTTTTAAATAGAAGAGAGTATTATCTAAAATATGGTGTATAGTTTAGCTTTCTAGTGCATAAAAAGTTATACTGTTTTGTTCAAAGAAGATTTTTGTCAGTGTTGTTTTCATTTGGATGGGGTTGGCACATTTGTAGGGTTCCGTTCTTCTTCTTTATATTATTTTATTATTTTTTTTTTTTTACTATTTTGACTTTCGTTTTAAATTTCAAAAATTTTTTTATCTGGCCAAACAACAAAGATATGAATGCATTAGTTATGTGACAATTTTTCCTTTAAAATAGGGTTGCCACATGGAAGTTCCCATTTTAGAAGTGGAAACCCTTTTTTCTTATTTTCAGTATCAACTTATCTTTCATTTGACACTAATTTTAACCTCCAACCTTATGAGCTAAGTAACTCGACAGTCGCCGCTTGGACTAATTGACCATTAGTAGCTCTTGTAAAACTGAAGCTCTTTGGTCTGTCTTTCTGAAATCTATACAAGAGAACTCGGGTCCACCACCTGTTGCAAGCGATGGAGGTTGGCATCAAGATTATGTCAAACTCATTGTTTTTGACAATTAAAGGTCGTATGATCTAAAGAAGCTGTATATGAGCCACTACCATGGCCAAGGCCATATAAAATACTTCTCCAGCACTGATTTCTACTAACGCCACCGCCTCCGCTACCAACATCAAGAACTGCTTTTCTTTTATTTTTAAGTTGAAAAAAAAAAAAAAATAGAAAATCTCTGAAAGCCGTAAAAAAAGATCAATCTTCCACCCTTGCAAAAAGGGTAACTGATTACCATTTAAATAGAATTCATTATATGTTATGATGACCTTTTTCATTTTTTATTTCATATTTTTTTTTTTTAAATAAAAAAGAAAAGAACGAGAAGTAAGGTTTTGATTTATCTCTGGCGCAGAGACATTTTAAGGGAAAAACTATTTCGGTTAGCTTTTCGAGAGCAACATATATCCTTATATGAAAGTAATGTTGGTCTTTTTTTTTTGGTATTTGTGTGAATCCTTTTGTAGGGTGGGCTTCATCATATGGGGGAGAGAAAGAACTTTGTTGGTTGGCCTTTTTGTTACTTAACTTTCTGTTTTTTTTTTTTTTTTTATTTCTACTTTCTATCTTTTGGAAGTTTGGGACGGATGTGTCGTTGTCGTCATCGGGTATAAATTATTGGGGCAATTTTGTTAGGCAGTGATATTAAGGTTTGTTTTTTGATTAAGAAAATATTTTTCGGGTGGGTTGATGTGTTAGTGGTGTTATGTTTGTGTTGGTGGGTGGTTGTATTGTATCTACACCTACATGTTGAATATGTTGATTGGGTAAATAAATTTAATATTTTTACACAGGGACATGATATATGAGCAATGTTATCTAAAGGTTCAACGGTATTTTGATTAAAATTTGGTCAAACGAATATTATCTATCTTTTTTTTTAAGGGTTTGGTTGAGAATTTCGAGAGAGAATGAAAATGGGTCGACCCTTATTTTAACTTTGTTCATTAATTAAGTCGGAAGGAATAACTCTTGGGTCGAAATAGGCACACAATTTAAATTTTATTAATATACATTTTAAATGAACTGGAAAGTATGAATAAAATTCTTTGTTTTTATTTATTGGGAAAATTTGGGTAGGTTTTTTTTTCATATCAGGGATATAGTCGAGCGAGATCGGTAAAAAAAAACTGCAGCAGATATAAAAATATTCTTAGAAAGTGATGTTTTGTAGGGGATTAATGGAGAATGGGGACAATACCTATAATAAATTATGTGAGAGAGTGATTCGAAGTAAAAAAAAAAGTAAAAACTTCACGAAGTAAAAAGTGCGACTCTCTAAGATCAAAATTCTTCATAGAGGATTCTTCATGTTGTATGAGAATTCACGAAGTTAAAAGTGCGGGTCTCTAGGATAAAAATCTTTCACTGAGCATGCGACTTTAAAAAATTTAAGGTCTTCCTAAGTAACAATTATTTAGCTTTCATAAGGGTCAATGCAAGCTATTTTTTGGCTTTCATAACAAGAAGGACAGGTCTTATGCAAATCGTTTTGAAGCATTTTACCGAAATTGCATAGGACTTTCCTTCACAGGTAATCCACAAGCTAATAGCTTGTGACAAACAGCTTAAAATGGCCTTACGGAGGTCTTCCTGCAGTTTATCTAATGCACAAACCGGATTACTTGCGTAGGATATTATAATAAGGCCTTATAGCAGTTGTTGAAGGTGTTGAACAAGATGTTGAATTTATGCATAAAAAAAAAAAGAATTTATTGAATTTTGTATATTTTCTTTAAATTTTTTTCTGTTTTGCATTTTGTTTCTATTTTTTCCTATTTTGTTTCTTTTACTTTTTTGGAAATTCCACTGCTTTTACTGTTGTTCTGAAATGATCCCACGTACCTCTGCATACCAAGCCAGCACCTTACCAGTAGACCATGGTCGAATATTAAAGATGAGTGCAAAATTGGGAGCTAATTGAAACCTCACATTGAAATGCAATGTTTTTTTCTAATGCGTACAAACATTGCATATCTGCACTTGAAAATACAAGGCTTCTTTAGAACGGTTCAAAAAGGTCTTATAAAGGTCTTATTTAACTGATATTTACAAGGCTTCTTCTTAACACTTCTAGATAGCCTTAAGGAGACCTCATTTCTTTCCAAAATTAATGGCTTGCATAAGTAAGCCTTAAACTAAACGTATACAAACTATAGCTTGTCGAATCGAACAAAATGGACCTTATGCAAGTAAAATTGTTACTTGGGTTCACGTTGTATGAGAACTTCACGAAGCTAAAAGTGCGGGTCTCTAGGATAAAAATCCTTTATTGAGAATGCGAAGCTAAAAAATGTAAGGTCTTCATTTTTTGTGAGAACTCCACGAAGTTAAAACTGCAGGTCTATGATTAATAAGTCAGTTTATCAATAATAAAATCAGATCCAATTCATTTACTCCAGTAAAATAACAAATTTTGTTAAATTGAACATTTTCACTGAAGACCTTGATTATTCAAAATATCATTGTGAATAAATCCAAATTTATTTGTATAAGAATAAAACCCGATATTCATTAATTGTAACAAAATAGTTATGTTTCAGACTTCTGTTTCGGTCATTACAATAAACTCATCAGAAAATCCATAGAAAACAAACCCAAAGCTCTTAAACTTATACAATTTTATACATATTTAAACTGAAACTATCAACATGATTGTTGGGGAAAAGTAAACATCTCTCCTCTTGGTCTTGGTCTCTTGATCACCACAAAGCATTAACTGACATTTACGCATCTACGAACAAAACACAAAATCATGTGCTCCAATAATTCGATATAGTTAGTTTTACTCGTACAACAAGAAGAGTATATCTCGTATACACAACTTGAAACATTGTAACTTTTAATGCTCGACTCCTTTTCTTGTCTATTTCATCCGAAAATAATCCCATCAGGATCAAATGAGAATACAAAATTTTCAAATTCACGTTATCCTTCTCTCTCTCTGTGGTATGTACACATTGTACACTCATCCATTTGGTTATACACATATATATATTTTTTTTGATTGAACTGGACAATAAAATACAGTATCCTCTTTTCTAACCCCTTTTTGTGTATCTGGGCTTTGGGCAATACACAATAATGAATCCCTTTCTATTATTATGGTCTTTTCAAAAAGCTATAAGCGAATAAAAACTTCATGTAGCACAAATGAGATTGCCATCAGTGAAAGCGACCTCTAGAATAGGAGGATGCAACTAAAAAACAATAGGGGTTCGTACAGTATAGAATTGAAGCTCCTCCGCAATGTCATTGTGACTTTAAAAACCTCCTCCTGAAATGTCAGACATCCTGGTGGTGGCATGCAATGTCAAACGATAGGGCAAAAACAAATGAACAAAAGGATCTACTGTAAACTTACATTTGGAATAACAGCAAATATACGTTCTTTACACCACAAAAGCTAAACACATTCCCAACGCATACTCTATATTATGCCGAGAGAGAATATTCTCTGTCGTTCACAAATGAAATATAATCTCGAATTTCCCGCAATACTTTTATTCAATGTACATATATCCTCGCTTTTTCCCTCTGTTTTTAAGGATGTTTATGAGAATGGTCCTAAAACAAATAGGTGGGAGTTGAGTATGAAATAACAACAACAAATAGCGAGCTGCAATCTTTATTGTGTGATCTTGCATTTAATAGAAGAGCAGAAGCAAAACCACATCCTTTTTACCTCTAGTTTTTGACAGACAAGTAAGACAGACTTGAACGAGTATTCACACAGAAGGATTGTATGTACATATTTACGACATTTGGGAAAAAAGGACGAAACCAACAGGAAGCACATATACTCGCGATTAATCAGCGTCTCATTTAAACTCATTTTCAAAACAATTCAACAATGACAACGAGTAAAAGAGTAGGTATTTGCAAATGCAAACAATGGAGAACTTTAACTTTAAATTTTTAGAGTGCAGGCAAATGTCCACAAACTCCTACATGTACTTTGTTTAGTTGAGTATTTGCTTAATTTTATCCAACTTCATGCAGTAGGTCCAACAAGAAAGTAGTAGCAATTTAGTTTAATGTCATACAAAATTAAATCTACCAAATTTTGTAAGCAAATGCTTCTTCGTGTTGTTTTTTTTTTAACTTATTAAGGTCTCAAAAGTCGACGACAGAATATCGAAATACAAAGTCAAGACATTTTTAAAACCTTTTACCGCACACTAAATTTTTTAGATGTGATTTTTCCCTGCCTGGATGATGATTTTCAATGTCGATTCAAACCTACATAGTTCAATAAAAATGTAAAAACCACAAATTTTGTTCCTTTTAGGGCCAATTTTTCAATAGTCAGTTAAACAGTCAGTTAGTACTTATTCCCCTGATAGAGAAAAAATCATTTTTTCAACAGGCAGATATAGCTTATTCCTATGAATAAAACTATCTGCTTCTTTCAGAGCCGAATAAAAATTATTTTAAGGAATAATTTCAATAAAAATACTGTGTCAATTGTCAAAGCTGCTTTGAAATAATTTTGACAAAAATACAGAGGAACACAAGAAAACAAAAACAATTATAAATAACAACGACGTTTAGTTTTGAATATTTCTGAATTTGACAATTTTTTTTGTTGTTATTCTGTAGAATAAATTATTCTTGATTGAAAAATTGAATGTTGTTATCCGATTGTTTATGAGCCTAATAAATTTATTCATCGAACAGTTAACTGACTGTTTATTAGAAGATTGAAAAATCGGCTCTTAATTTTTACCGACTTCCAAAAAGGAGGAGGTATTCAATTCGTCTCTAATTTTTTTTTTTTTTTTTTTTTTTATGTTTGTTACCGCATAACTTTGGACTGAGTGAACCAATTTTGATAATTCTTTTTGTATTGGAAAGCTGGTGGCTGCAGTGTGGTCCCATTTCAATTTCGTTCATTTTTAGAAATAGGAACTATTTTAAAAACCATAAAACCCAGTTTTGATCCATGGAAGTCGGTTTTGTTTTTTTTGCTAAAAATGATTATTTACCGTAATTGACTTGTTCTTAATCAGGCAATGCTTTACTAGTTTTGAAAATGTTGTTGTCTCTCTCACGCAAAATGCTCCTTTCATGTTGAAATGGTAGTAGCGTTCAATAGAAGTTGAAGAAGTTTGACGAACTACTCAAATAACAAATTTGATTTAAGTAAGTTTTTAAAAAAAAGTAGGTATAAGTAGCATCTGCAAGGCTTTATAGAAGCAAAATCAGAACGAACTCGAATGCGTTCAGATCAAATACAAACTTTTTAGCACCCCAGAAGAGAAAATTAATTTATTGAAACCGATTAAATCAGCCGGACCGTTTGGCATTTCCAACTTCTTCTTGAAGAGGCTCCAGCAATGATCTTCCTAGCCATAATTTTCAACAACTGCATCAACAAAATCTACTTCCCGCTAAAATGGAAAATTTCAAGAATTGTGTCGATAACTAAGAAAGGTACTAGGAATATTATCTGCCAATAGAGGTGTCTCTTTCTTTTCAGCAAATTTAGTAAGCTCCTGATTTAGGTGATCCACGATTGTATGTGAAAAATAAAATTTTCAAAAAGTGGTCGTCCCCCCCCCCCCCCTTAGTTTGGTTTCACATCCTATTGGTATCATACTGTTGAATTTTCAGCCTCCTACCTCATATAGAAGCAGGTGCTGATAGATATTGAAAAATTGTATTTTTTTTTTTTGAAAAAGTCAAAATTTTTTTTTTAAAAGTGTAAAAAATTGCTTGAAAGTTGTTGTTGTACTTTTTCTAAAAAAAAAAATCATGTGTGCAATTCACACGTGGTTGAAGTGAAACCTTAAAAATCATTTAAGAAAAATCGAAAAAATATAACTTTTTTTTATTCCATCACTTTTGTTATATGAAGACCTACAATAAATTGTATACCATCTGAAAGCTTATTGTTTCAGCTCAAAATATTTATATCGACCATGTCTATACAACATCTACATACAAAAAGAGCTAGAATTTTGTTAACAAAATTAGTTTTCATAAAAAAAGCAAAACAATCAATCTCTTTTCTCTTCTAACGCCATTAAATACATTTTTTAAAAGACAATTTATAATAAATTTTATATCATTTTTATTTCACTTTTTATATGACGCTTCAATCATATTTCTACCATGCCTACAAAAAAAGTAAGAATTTTTTAAAGCCAACCATGTCGAAATTTCTGGTGCCACTTTCAGGTCAATTTCAGTAACAGCACACACGGTTGTTTGTTGAAGACCTTTCATTTGCACTTTTTGATTTATTGATATTAATGTTTGCTCACATTTTTTTCGAAAAAAAAAAATATTTTATGTTTTATGAACCCAAGTAAAATTTAAAAAAAAATATTAATTTTGAACTTGCGCTTAAGGTAGGGGCTTGGAATTTCATAACGCTAATGTTATAGATAAGTGGAACAAGTTTAGCGGGTGGTCCGCCGTAAAATCGACAACCCTACCCTTGATAAAAGACTTTTTTTTTGTATACATAATATTCAACGCGCTCTAAATACCCTTTATATGATAAACACAGTGCGATCTTCAGGAAAATAGGGAGGGATTTAAAAGGGGAAACCGATGCATTAAATTGACATTAAAATGGCAGTGAAAAACAAAGGCAGGTAATATATTCCACATTCGTGTGGTGCGGCTAAAGAAAGAATCTCTGCATTTGATGGTACGTCCGAAGTTGGGCTCAAGGGTTTATTGATGTGCATTCAATAAGTTTAATTAACAAGGCATTCTATTAGCACTCACTTAAATTTTATTGTTTAAAGGAAATTTTTTTTACAGATGGAAGACCGAAAATCAGCAATGAAGTGCATTAGAACTGGAGTTGCCTAAGAATCAAAACTTGAACCCTTCGTCCTTCACATGACGTTTACCAAGGCTCTTCTTAGTAATTCATAGCTCTGAACAATGAGAAAAAATTTAAAAATTTAAAACAAAGACGAAAAAGTACCAAAGTAGTAAGAAAACATTTTTATAATCTTTTTATGCTATTTCTTGGATTTTTTGATTAAGTTAGCACATTTTATCAAATCCGTTCAAAACGGATTTGCCACCCGAAGTCCTTACCAAATTTGAAAAATTTTTTTACCTACTTAATATTTAGCTAATATACCTAAGAGTTGTTCAAAGCTATTATAATCCAGTCAAATAAGGGTTTAACCTCGGAATGAATGTTAGTAGAAATTTTTTTTGCTCAATATCTTCCTTTTGACATTCTATAACATATCTCAAAAGTCTAGAAAAATCTCATGTCCGCTTGTCGCGATTTCAAGGTCAAATCGCGAAAGGGTTTTTCGGCAGCAAGTTTGCAACTGTTATAATAATATGAGTTGATAGATGAAAAACAGGTGTAACTTTTTCCAGAGACGTCAGATTGTCTTGATTTTAGATTTTTTGGAATCAGCATTAAAAAATACCTTGAAATCATGTATCATGTGTGTATATAATACCATAGCCTATTTTTGCTAATTTTGAAAATCTCCATTTCGCGATTTGACCTTGAAATCGCGACAAGCGGACATGAGATTTTTCTAGACTTATAGAATGGCAAAAGGAAGATATTGAGCAAAAAAAATTTCTACCAACATTCATTCCGAGATTTACCCCTTTTTTCTCCTTATTTTACTGTATTATTATATTAAAAAAAGATGTTAGGGTGGGTAAATTTCTTTTTGTAAAAATTGATTTTTTTTAAATTTTTTTCAAGCTTTAGAGCCGATGCGTGGGCTGAAGATATTAACTGATTTTGATTATTTTTTAATCCCTTCTTAGTCTTCACCATTCGCAACTTTTCCGCGCTATTACGATTTGAAATTCGAAAAAAAAACCCAAAAACGACCCACCTTATTGAACACTTTTTAAGATTACTTGTCATTGGGTAAATGAAAATTCAGATGAATTCTAAAGGTTCCAGCACGCAAACAATGTTAAGCTGAAATGCAAGTTCATGAAACTCACTTGACCAACAGACTATGTGTAAGTAACAAATCTAACACTTTGCATTCATTGTCCATTCGAATTTACAGGGTGATTTGATAAAAATAAATAAAAAAGTAAAAATTTTAAAAAAGAAAAAAATTCTTTTAACCTCTTACTTATTATTTAAAACAAATTATTTTACTGCTTATGTATAATCGGTAATTATTTGTAATATCTGTTTATTTTTTCTAATACATAAGTTGAACGATTATTTATAATGAAGAAACATTTTTTTGACGAACGTAACTTATTTGAAATAATTTTTTTTAATACGTTATGGAAAAATTACAATTTTTTTAGTTAAACCACCCTGTTGTCACATATATAGTGTTAACTTTAAGCACAATGAATATAAGTACGAAGACAAGACGATGACGACCAATATATAGGAACCAACAACCCAGCTATATGCTGATACTGAAAGCCAAAAACGAATGAATATTATTCGGTACACAAACACATTCACATCACAAGTTATTGCAGTGTGACTGCTGCTACACAAATTCTTACACAATTCTCTTACAATGTTCATTTACAATTGTCAAGTCATCCTGTGTCTGCAAGTTGAATAAAAAAAAAAAAAAACAAAGATATTTACCAAACTCCCAATCAAACGCAAGACCAAAGCTTAGGATACTTGATGCAAGAGGACGACGAACGACTCCGACGACGAAGAAACAACAAGAAAGGGATAAGTTTGTTCATAGGATAATGTCTGTCCACCCGAGGCGCGCAGATGATTGAGAAGCTTTGTGCGAAAACTCAAACACTCCAGTTGCACTCTCTAATCTCCCGAGGTGGTCCACCGCAATTTCGTGTTCCAGCTTAGAGATCTTTCTCCGTCTTCCCAAAAATATCCCCGCAAAACATTCTTCATTTCTAATGGATTCAGAGACGTATTTTGTTTTCTTTTTTTTTTTTCTTGTATTTGCTTTTATTATCTTTTATTTGTCGAAAACATGGCTCCTTAAAGTCAGAGAAGAGAAACTTCCCAACACTACCACCATCATCATCATAGTAGTGTCACCGAGAGCTCGAAAATCACTCTGGGATATGCCAGATGCAAAGCCAAAGAAACCTTTTCCTCTTTGGATTCATATGATGCATCATCATCATCCTTCATCCATCTTTTTTGGTATGGAAAAGCGTGTGCATTTATTTGTGCGTCTTCAAGTCTCTTTTGCGAAAAACAAATATTTACCATATCGTGTCGTCCTGCGATGGCAAATCGAGTGGGAAAACATTTCGTAATTTATAGTTTGCATTTTCTCACATATATATATGTACACAATAATGTATGTGTGTTGGATTTAAGTATTATTTAGCCAAAATAGAAATATCCTCAATGGATGATGGTGGAAATAAATTAGAGAAAAGCTTAAGTCGAAAAACAGTAGGGTCACGTTAATACTTTTCTTGGAGAAACAATTCAAAGAAATGAAACTACATAGAATTTCATATTCCAAAGAGATGACTTGACAGTTTTCATCAAACTGAAACTTTTCTTGTTACTTATCCTTTTTTTCCAACTTTTCCATAAGAATTTTTAATCAAAAGAAGACAAAAAATAAAAGAATGTAACAAAATAAAGTTCGCTGCTCAGCTCTTTTGTTTAACAGAGGAAAATTATTATATGGTTGCTAAAAAATGCTTATTTATCTATTTTAAAGCTATAGTCATGAATATTAAAGTGAAATATAGTAAAATGGAAATAATAATACAGCATTATTTATTATTTTCTTACAACTTCTTTTAAAACTGTTGTTAGCAATCATTTACGAACTTAAGTGTAAAAATCCTTGATATGCATGTCGGTTTTTTTTTCGATTACATGCATATAATTTAACAAATTGGAAAGCAATTGGCAATTTGTTTTGTTTTGTTTGTTAATTAAAGGAACTCTACTGTATTGAACATATCCCTTACCAACTTACCAGGAGCTGAAGATTTATTTCACATCGGATTAAGGATATGCACCATGGGTGGTCATGGTCATAGTTATTTAGAAATAATACCTAACATGGCACCTACTGTGTTGTGTATGGTCCTCTGTGAGTATGGTATGATTTCCTTTAAGATGTGGACACTTGTTAAATAAGTATTTTGATATTTGCCAATGACAGAGAATAAATAAACTAAATCAAATACCTACGCAGTAAAAAAGATTGTTTTTTTTTTTCGTTTGAATTTTTTTTTTTTTCATCACCACCTAAATAGAATTTGTTGTTGTTTTATGAATTGCAAAAAGTAATCTGTTATACATTTTCTAACTGAGAAATAAAATTAAGTTTATAATGGGTATCGTTTACTTATGTCAAAGTCTTGTGGTAGAAAACAAATTTCATTTTTGGATGAATTCCAAAAAAAATACCACATGCTGTTATTGATATTCAAAAACATATTTATGGGTAACTCAACATAAACAGTTTTTAAGAAACATACACACATATAAACATATAAGTTTGCTGTTGCTGAATATACTTATCCTACTATTAAGTTGGGTTAGGAAAATCAGAACAATCTTTAAATGCACAAATTACTTTTCTTAGAAGAATAAGAAAGAAGATAAGGAGATAAGAAAATTAAATTGGACTGTTTTTGTTTTATTGACATGAGCACTGAATATCTAAAAGGGACTTGTCTGTCTCGTCATTATTAAACTTTTAAGTAAATAATTTTTGTTAAATTTAATAAAATTAAAGACTACGCTGCCAAAATATAAAATAAATATAAAAAAACTATGGGGTCATTCCGTAATTTTTAAAATGATTATTAAAATGATTTCAAATATAGCTTTAAAGATTCTCAAACTGTGAGATGATTATCGTCTATTCGATTTATTATTTTCAAAATTACGGAATGACCCCCCTGGCAAAACTATGCGTTATCCCTGTAAAATTAAAATTTTTATCTGAACACAGTTCCAATTTCAATTAAGAAGCAAGAACTTTGTTAGGTGATTTTAGTTGAATTAAGTGTGCTGCACTCAAAACTGTTTACACATTTATGATGAAAATTACGGACGGCGTAATCATGATATAAAATTGCACATCATATAATAACTTCAAACGCATTTATTTGCAACATTGTTGGCCAACAAAAGCCCTTTATGTTGGTGCTTCCGGTACATTTAGTTGCCTATTCATAAATCGTCAAATGAAATGTGCAACAGAAAGACTGAATTTCAAAACGAATTTTAGTAGGAAAAAAATGAAAAAGAATCTAATACGCAAATATATATTCTTCCATCATTCGCAGATTCCACTGAATAGAAAGAACATCGCAAAGCATTTTGTATTCATGCCACAAACTCGAATTCAATAAACTACATTTTTGCTATACAAAAAAAAAAAACGAAAGAAACTTGAAATAGAGAAAAGGATGTATGTCTCTTTGAAAGTTCAGACTCATATAAGTCTTCGTCGACTTGGGTTATAGGCTATCGAAGCTGCCAAAGTACAACCAAAGACGATCCGATTGTTGGGTTCTCGTACAAAAATATATAAACCATATAAATGGCAATAATTTTCCGATTAATTCCACCCAAGTGATTTTAAAAACTATTTTCCCGCATAACTACTTTCCCATCGGCATCGGTAATGGTTCCATATCTAGAACAACTATACAACCAGAGCACAACCCTTAACCCCAACAAAGATGTCCCTGAACTACATATTCCCATATACCAACCTCGCTCGTCCTCGATCAGGATATCAGATACGAAAAAAAAAAAAAATTGAAAAATTCATTTCAAATGCAATAGATGCACAAAGCAGGATCTACCACACGTAGATGCACATCATGTGCCGTGCAATGTGCAACCGAACGTAGAACCTTCCGCAAATACACGGAAATCTATTATGTAACACTAGAAGAGGGGTGCAACACCCCCTCCAACCACCTCCACCATCGTCAGTTTGTATTGTTGTTGCATAAAGTCATTGCCACCATATCACATACGGCCCACAACCAACATCAAGCCATCATCCACCGTGTAATGTTTCCATTGAATTCTGCAGGATTTGCTGATTGAATTCTTGTCGCACGTTTGCAACTGCATTGTCGTTTGACTGACTAAAAAAATACACAAAAAAAAAAAGAAAATAACAAAAAAAAGGACGATGCTGCCGATGAGAATGAGAATACACAATATATAAATTCTCTTGAGTGTTTGTGTGTGTAAACCTACAGAGGCTGAATGCACATTGCATTCGAATGAATCCAACAAGAGGATTCGATTCTGTTCCTGTGCACCAACAACGCCAATCTCGGGAATATTGAAAATTGAAAATTACCAATCAACTTGGAAGCAATAAATGCCCCAGCTTTTGGTATAACCGATGTGTATTCTTTCTTCTATGGCAAACATAAGACCACGATTACACTGGGCAACACATTCATAGTTCAAACAATGCCGCATTTGATAAGTAGAATAGCACAAGTAGTTGGTCAAATAGAAGTCTCTATTTGAATTCAAGGGATTTACTTTTTTATACAGTTGAAAAGAAAATATTGAATAATTTACTCCTTTGGGGCAAATATAAATCTTTTGTCGTCATTGGAACGTGAAATCTTGACTGGGTCAATTGTCCTTAGAGTCTGAAGGGCTTTGATAATAGAGATAATAGAGATTCACATTCTTGTCATGAAATTTCAATTTTTCATTCCGGGCAAATGGAATCATTTTCATAACAACTAAGCAATTGAAAGCTCGTTGGCCAATGGTTTACATATGCACATTATTTTTTGTAAATTATTAGTCTGTAAACATAACGGTTTTCAAGATATTTGGACTTAAGGGACAAAATTAAAAATATATTACCCTTACACCACAGTGACCCACAAATCGTTATATTTATTTGGGAACATTTTTTCACATTAAACAGGTACCAAATGACTAAAAAGTTATTTGAAGGGAAAATTTTCATTTTCTTGGTACAGTAAAGCCCACTTACATGTGTGTATAACTACTAACTAAACTCCTGATTAGTCGGGTGAAAAAAAACAAAAAATCACGCGTGCAATCCTGTACTATAACATTTCTTAAAGTTTTGTAGGTCAAAATACCGCACTGTGCAACGTGTGTGAATTCAACTAGAAAAAATTTATAAAAGACAAAATTATTCTTGTTTGACCTTACCTTAAGTCCATTCCATTATGGTTAAATAGGAAACGACTGTTATTTTACAGCCAACAAAAACAAAAAACAACACTGGGTATGAATGAAACGGTTTCTCACTAGTGTTATAGCATTGAATAATTATATATAGAAGTGATACCGGAAAAAACATCCGCTTTGTTTGAGGGGTGGCGCTACAATCGTTACAAGAGTGGCGCCACAATAGTTTTTGGATTGTGTATTCGATGGCCGAAAAATTCCTTAAAAGGACTTTTGGTTACTAAGTAACCACAACTACTATATTATTTATATTTGGTGTATTTGTATTAGTTTTGTGTTGTGTTAGAAGTGTGTTTGTTTATTTTTGTTTCTGTAATATTCAAATTGAATTTATTTTTAATTTTTGTAATATTTTGAATTGAACATTTATTTTTGAATGTTTGATTCTTATGTATATTTGAAAGGATTTTGTTTTTCTGTTTTTATTAACGACAAGAAGATTTTTCTTCAACTATAGAGAGTTTATTTAATTTTGACTAGGGTGCTTTTTGTAATAATATCTAGCTGTAGTTCACATTATTTAAATGTTGTCTGCATGCACTGTAGCATATACTTACTATTTTCTTAAACCCCATAGGTAAGGATCAAGTTCATACAATATGGCCATATTACACATTATTTTAAAGTATTTTAATGCATATTTCAAATATTTTAATACAATACGAAACTATCTCGATTATTTGCTTAAAATGATTTATGTATGCGAACAAGAACTTTGGATTTACGGCTTTGTTCAAATTTGCAGTTTTTACAAAATGTTAAATTTTGGAAAAAAAATCTTTTCGTACCATTTTTGGATACTTTTCTCTGTTTTTAATTTTTTTTTAATCTAAAATTTAAACGATAATAATTAATAAAATGTTGAAATAAACTCACAAGAATTTGAGTTTATTTGAAAAAAAAAAAAAAAAAACTGTAAAAAGGTCTATTTTGATCGCAAATGTATGAAAATGTGGTTTTGGATAGTTCCAATGATTTTCCTATTTCACCATTTGAAATAAAATATTTATTTCTAATATCCTAAAACTAGAAGAATGTAGCTTTTACATGCTCTTTATTTTGTCATGATACTATATAGTTAAGCTATGCATTCTCACAAAAAAAAAGTTGAGATAACAATCAGACATTGCATTACTATAGCCCTTTTCCATTGGAGAATACTAATAGTAGATTTTTTTGTTCATCTGTCAGTCTGTCTGTCTATAGCTAAACGGATCTACCGATTAACATCAAACTTGGTATGAAGTATTTTTTGGAGACTCTCCAGAGGGGTTTTTAGAACTAATTTTTTTTACCAGAAATAACGATACCTGCCATATACCAATATCGGAAATGTTTTATTTTCTCGAAAACGGTACAAGTAATTTTGTTTAAAAAAATTATAAAATAGTTTTTGGGCAATCATGGAAATGTTTTAAAATTATTATTAACCTACCGTAGAACCGTTTTTTTTTTTTCAAATCTGATTTTCTGCCAAACTGCCAATTCAATTTTAAAGAATTTTTATACAGGGTGTCCCATAAGTAATGGATCAAACGAAGTATGCTGATAGGGGATCTTAAGGGCTCTCAGAATTTGGTAACTTGTTCATCCCAAATCCTTACGGTTTTCGATTTAATGCAATTCTTGTGAAATTTCGAAAAATCCCTACTTGGCAACAGTATTTTGCTTTCGAAGCCCATTATTGATTTTTGTTTTCTAAAATTCTTTTACAAAAACATTGCCAAATAATAAGGAACAATTAATTAATCAAAATATTTTTTATTCCATACGCCATTTCGCTGCAAATTAACTAACAGTTTCAAGTTTCATAAAAAATCAATTTTTAACTTTTATTTGAGAGCAACACGGCGACAAAAATTTCTACGGTGTGAGAATGGTTTATTATTTTAAAAAGTTGCCCTGTTATTGTATTTTTTAAAAATGTATAAAAGTTTCCAAAGTTGCAGTTAGATCAGAAAATATTACAATTTGAATTCAACAAAACAGGGTTTTTCACAGCAAAAATACAAACAAAAATAGACGCTTTTGTTCAAAGAAAAATAAACAAATAACAGTTCGAGAAATGTGTTTATTTTTGGTTGTTTTTTGTTCTGAAAAACCCTGTTTTGTTGAATTCAAATTGTAATATTTTCTGATCTAACTGCAACTTTGGAAACTTTTATACATTTTTAAAAAATACAATAACAGGGCAACTTTTTAAAATAATAAACCATTCTCACACCGTAGAAATTTTTGTCGCCGTGTTGCTCTCAAATAAAAGTTAAAAATTGATTTTTTATCAAACTTGAAACTGTTAGTTAATTTGCAGCGAAATGGCGTATGGAATAAAAAATATTTTGATTAATTAATTGTTCCTTATTATTTGGCAATGTTTTTGTAAAAGAATTTTAGAAAACAAAAATCAATAATGGGCTTCGAAAGCAAAATACTGTTGCCAAGTAGGGATTTTTCGAAATTTCACAAGAATTGCATTAAATCGAAAACCGTAAGGATTTGAGATGAACAAGTTACCAAATTCTGAGAGCCCTTAAGGAGGCCTATCACTATATTTCGTTTGATCCATTACTTTTGGGACACCCTGTATAGTTTAAATATTTATATAGTTTAAATATAAAACAGTAAGACAATTTGGAAAAATAATAGTTTTTGGATAAAAAAAATTGAACACTTTTTTTTGAAAAATCAAATTTTCGAAAACCGGAAATTAATTTTTTTTTTGACATTTTAGTTTTGAATGTTGAATATTGATTTCTACGAAATTGCATACCAATTTTATTTTTGATTTTTTTTTGTTTTAATTTATTTATAAGGTTCCAACGATTTTGAAATTTTTTTTCTACAAATCTTTCTTAGTAGAAGAAATCAAATTGAATAGGTACTTGTTGGAGGTATCACGAATTCTGCTTTGTTAATTTAACTTTTTGGACTAGTGTATAAAAACAACGCAGGTAAAAAGCTGCACTCGTTATGAAACTCAACTATTAAATTAAGCCGAGCGTTAGCCTTGTACCTGAGTATTAAATTGTTTATTGGTAGGGTGAAATATATATAATTCAGTTAAATATTTAAGTCAGCCTTAAATTTGATTATTGGTAAGGCCCGTAGAAAATAAAATTTACTAATTATAAGTTTTGGTGAATAAAACTTCTTATTCAGATTTCTTTGGCACAAATTTATTTGTCATGAAGTAAAGTTATCAGGTGGAGTTTCGATTCAGCAAAAAAAGGCGCTAGTTGTTACGCATTTTATAATATTGCCAAAAAAAAATATAATATAAAAAAATAGCAATCTCTGTGGGGATACGAACTCAAAGAGCAAATGTAAAGAGCAATCACCTTGTCACCTACGCTAATAGGACTATTGAAATAAGTGTAACTTTCATGCCCTATAAGCTATAACGTGCCTAGGATATACAACAATAATTGAATCATTTATTTGCAAAACATGATAAGTCCATGATTTTAAATTTTTCAGGAGAAGAAAAAAACGTTCTTTTTTCTTTTGATATGAGTAGAAAAATGTATAAAAAATATATTCTGTAGAACTCTTGCCTAGCTACAAAATACCGTTTCGTTTTTAATTTTTAGAGCGATAGCTCAAAAGATAAAAAATAAAAACGCTTTTGGACTTATCATACTTTGAAAATAAACGGATGTGAAATTAGTTTTTAAATGGATATGCAATTTTGATTTTAGCCCCAGTCTATCAAACAATTGTATTTGAGAATAAAATACAATGTCCGGACTGCTAATTTAACTTTAAAGTAGCTTTAAACTTAAGATTTTCAGCCATTAATCTAATATACCATTTACATAAAAAGAAGCTGTTGTTTATTTTCAAAAGATGATAAGTCCGGGACTTATTCTGTTTTTGATGCTAAAAAAATATTTCGCGTAGCTGTAAAATCGGATATAGATGGAGTAGATAGTTGATATTTTAAAGACAGACGTGGTTATCCCTGGAGTACAAATTTAGTCAAAAAAACGAATTTTGAAAAAAAGTGGACTTATAGCCCAGTCATTTTAGTCATTTTTAAGCCCAATCTGCGGAAAAATTCCTACTGGGCTGAATTTTGGTATACAGCTTAATGACGGCTTTGTTATGAAGATGTGAAAAATCGACATTGATATCGTGTCCGCGTTAAGAGTTATAGGGGTCAAAAGGTCACAAAAACTGTTTTTTCACGATTTTCAGCAAAACGGTAAGTCTTATCAAAAAATTTTCAATGCAAGAATTGTAGACCAGATTATTATATATAAAAAGTGTCATGACACTTTTTTTCCTAAGACCCACCGTTTCTTAGGTATAACGATTCAAAAAGTTGAAGTTTAGTTGTAATCGTCATAATCCTATTCCTGAAAAAAAACTCCTAACTGAAAAGTTCCTGAAATTTCATTATTTTTTTTAGCTTGAATTTCGTTCCTCAACTGTTAAGAATATGGGGAAACCAAAAAAAAATGGAAATTTTCGCCATTTTTCCGATTGGGGCCCTTCTCCCGAAACCATTTCCCTGGGAATTTTTGTTTAGAATATGTCTGAAAATATACAGGGTGTGCAATAGAGAATGGACAACCCTAAAACGGCTTAGGTATAGCTACACTTATGATTGTTCTAAAAACAGATAGAAAAAAGTTCTATCGCAACCAGTTCATAAAATATGGACTTTTTTTCGTTATGTGCATTTTAAATTTTATCATCTTATGTTTTCGTTCACTACAACCACGAATGAATGAATTTTATTTATTTCTTTTTTTTATAGTTTTCTACAATAATTGGATGAGTACATAAACACTTTAAAAATTTCATAGCTATTGCACATTTTCGTAAAAAAAATTTTGAAATCTGTTTTTTGATGCAAAATGTAAAAAAAGTATTTTATGAAAAATTTTAAACACCTGTGGTATAAAATAAATCTATAGAAACCTAGGTGGCCAACTTTCTTAAAAATATTCTGGTATAAGGAGAATATTTTTAAGAAAGATGGCCACCTAGGTTTCTATAGATTTATTTTATACCACAGGTGTTTAAAATTTTTCATAAAATACTTTTTTTACATTTTGCATCAAAAAACAGATTTCAAAATTTTTTTTACGAAAATGTGCAATAGCTATGAAATTTTTAAAGTGTTTATGTACTCATCCAATTATTGTAGAAAACTATAAAAAAAAGAAATAAATAAAATTCATTCATTCGTGGTTGTAGTGAACGAAAACATAAGATGATAAAATTTAAAATACACTGAACGAAAAAAAGTCCATATTTTATGAACTGGTTGCGATAGAACTTTTTTCTATCTGTTTTTAGAACAATCATAAGTGTAGCTATAAGCCGTTTTAGGGTTGTCCATTCTCTATTGCACACCCTGTATATTTTCAGACATATTTTAAACAAAAATTCCCAGGGAAATGGTTTCGGGAGAAGGGCCCCAATCGGAAAAATGGCGAAAATTTCCATTTTTTTTGGTTTCCCCATATTCTTAACAGTTGAGGAACGAAATTCAAGCTAAAAAAATAATGAAATTTCAGGAACTTTTCAGTTAGGAGTTTTTTTTTTCAGGAATAGGATTATGACGATTACAACTAAACTTCAACTTTTTGAATCGTTATACCTAAGAAACGGTGGGTCTTAGGAAAAAAAGTGTCATGACACTTTTTATATATAATAATCTGGTCTACAATTCTTGCATTGAGGCCCATTTGCTGAAACTAGTCGTAAATTTTGATCTTAGCTAGGCCGAACATAGCTCTTATGTTTTACTTAGTTTATTCTAAGTTTCTAAAAAAATTTTATGTTCAACCTAGCACTGATTGACTTTCATGCGAGAAATCCCTGAGAACTTCAAATTAATTTGTCAAATCGATATAAACGTCAGTTAGTTTTTATTTGTTTTTGAGAAATTTTAGCAATACAAATTGTTAAGAACGCCTTTAAATTAACGGAAAAAGGTAAAAATAGTGAAAGCCCAGTAAAACTTGCGTTTTAATTAATAAATGGAATAATTTTAGTGAATGTGTTTGTGTTTTGTGAACGTATGTATGTGTGTGTCAAAATAAGTGTTGAAAAAAAACAACAAAAGGGTGAACATTCTCTAAAAAAATTTTTCAGAGAATTTTTTGCGTTTGCAGATGGTTAGGATTTATAAAAGTAAGTCAACTCATATTGCTATACTATAATTTTTGTCCATTTTGGTACCAACGCATCATTTTTTGAGCTATATTCTCTCTTTTTTCTCAAATAAATATGCTTAAGTAGAACGTAAACTACTTATGATCTACTATTTCTTCCCCCTAAGTTATGTTTAACTTATAGGAATTTATGACCTAGTTTGAAGTTCGTGCAAATCGCAATGTAGAACTTAGGGCTTTACGATTCACTTAAATATTTAAGTTTCGTTTCAGCAAATGGGCCTGAATATTTTTTGATAAGACTTACCGTTTTGCTGAAAATCGTGAAAAACCAGTTTTTGTGACCTTTTGACCCCTATAACTCTTAACGCGGACACGATATCAATGTCGATTTTTCACATCTTTATAACAAAGCCGTCATTAAGCTGTATACCAAAATTCAGCCCAGTAGGAATTTTTCCGCAGATAAAACCTAAAATTACTGGACTATTATCATGTTTTGCAAATAAATGATTCAATTATTTAATTTTGTTCAAATTCTCGTCGTTAATAAAAATGTTTTGTTTTTAGTTTCGAGTTACTATGGATACATTTATAATGTCAAATAACTTTTCAATATTTTTGTTTGATATTTGTGTAATTTTGTATGTATGAGTAAAATTTCCATATTTTCTTTTTTCATTTATAGGATGTCGATGTGTCGATAAGATTTATTTTTGTTTGATATTTGTTTTATGTTTTATGTGTGAGTAAAATTTCCTTATTTTTTTTTTCTAATTTAGGATGTCGACATGTCGATACGTTTTATTTTTATTTGATATTTGTTTTCTAATGTTTGTATTAGTGAAATCTCCTTTTTTAAAAACAAATTTTTGGAAATATAATTTTCTAGGACAAGCCCCATTCTCTCTGGACATTTTTTAGTACATCTGATTGCCGAAAAAAATAAAATTCTGTGGCGCTAGAAACTATCGGTGTCACTTCTATATATAACTATTCAATGGTTATAGGCATTCTTATTTAAATTTAGCAAAAATAGAAGGATGATCACTTTAATTTAAAATGATTCTTTTCTTTCGTTTTTTTTTTGTGCATTCATTTTGCACCGTAGATGTTTTGTTTATAAATTTATAAAATTTGTCCCTTTATTTTGAAACGGCAGTCATATTTGCAAAAAATCACTCAGAAATCAGATGTCTTCTTTTTTTGTATATTTTAGTGGAGTAACTAAAGCTCAAAAATTGGCAATATTAGGGAACCCGGCCGAACAGCTTAGATTTTGATGATCTTTTTTTCCAAACGTCGGTAATTAAAAATACTTTAAAGTCTATAGATTAAAAATTGCCGGTGTTGCCGTTTTGATTTTTTAAATTTAATTGAAGATTTTTGTGAACAAAAACAAATTTTTTTCAAAAATTTTTCTTAAATTTCATAAATTAATTGATGCCAAAAGATTGTCTAGGGAATTAAAGGAAAAAAAATATATGGGAGTGAGGGACAATCTTCCATAGTTCAAGCGATAGATGCAATTTTCTTAATAATTGACTTCAAACACAAAAAAAAATATTTGAACACAACGGCAATATTCAAATATACATTTTTTAAAAGCTAGAAGCTTAGTCATATATGTAAAATTAAAATTAAGTTAATTGAATGAACGGTTTTTGAAAGAATGGTAATTAAACTCAGATTTTTGAAAAAAAAAAATTAATGAAAAAATTTTAACATGTCGTTTTTTAAACTTGGTCGTAATATAAAATGCATTTATTTTCAAATTTTTTTGGCCGCATTTATTATAAAAGGAAATGTCAATATGTATTACGGTTTATGAAAAAAATTAAAAAGTATTTCATTTTCGAAGAACTTTTTTTAATAAAAGTTTTGAAAAAAAAATTTAACTTATTTTTTTTTTTAAAGTTCAACATCTAAACATAAAATTATTTTTTATTCATTTAATAACCCTTACTGTTGAAAGTTAAATAGCAAAAATTTAAAGTTCCTATTTACCACAGTCTTTGAGAAAATCAATTATTTCAATGCAAACATTCAGTTTTAATAAAAAAAAACCATTGAAATTGAAGTAATTTTTCATTTTTTTTTTTCAAAAGTGTGATATATTTTACCTTTTTTGCTTCGAAATTCAACTGATAATATTTATGGCCAAAAATTTTTTTTAAATAAATTCATATTTTATTAGAAAAAGTTTGGAAAAAAGTCATTTTAAATTTTTCTAATAACATTTTTTTTTTTAAATTCTGAGTTTGAGGACCATTTTTTCAAAAAGTCTTGATTAAATTTAGTGGATTTAAATTTAAGAGATATGAATGAGCTTCTGGCTTTTTAAAAATGTATTTTAAAATATTGTAGGTGCTGCCGATTTTTTCAAAATATTTTTTTTTGTGTTTGAGGTCAGAATGTTAGAAAATTGCATTTATCGCTTAAACGATGGAAAATTATCCCTTACTGCCTTTTATATATTTTCCTTAAATTACCTAGAGAATCTTTTGCTATCATTTGTTTTATGAAATTTAAGCAAAAAAAAATGGTTTAGTTAAAAAAAAATTAATTTTAATTTTAAAAAACAATACGGCAACACCGGCAATTTTTAATCTATAGACTTTAAAGTATTTTTAATTACCTACGTTTGAAAAAAAAAAAATCGTCAAAATCAGAGCTGTTCGGCCGGGTTCCCTAATAATTTGCTTTAGTTACTCTACTATTTATAATGAATTTAAAAGTTTCAGATAAGAAGCCTCTATTAGCTCAGGGAAATTAGTCAAAATATGGGCATGAAATCGCATTTTTCGAGGGACAAATTTTTTTTCATGGAATGTGTTCGGGTGGTTGTCCTTATCATAAAAGTCAATTTGTTGGGATAATTGGAGGTTGGGAACAGCCGCCATCTTGGAAAAGAGATTGGTATCGTTTTTATTGAATAGCTCCATTGTTATTCATTTTAACAAAAACTGACAAAGGTAAGACTTATTAACAATAAAATTATCTAAAAAATCATATACAAAACAATTCCGTGAGTTGATTAAATAAAATTTTATAGTTGGTCAAAGTGCGTGTTTGTATCGCAAGGTTGGGGCAAAATGACATTTGTTCATATATCTGACAAACTTTTGATTTGTTTGGATAATTCTTCAAAAATGAATTATAGTATTTATAATTATCTATAAAATGAGACCACAATCGTTATTGTAACCATCATATTGTAGAAGTAATCTAACTCCGAAACTCTCCATGTACTAGTCAAAAGTGAGAAAAAAGTTAGTTTTTTGCTAGTAGGCCGAGCAAATTTTGGGAGTAGAGGCACAACCAAAATATAAGTACGCAGTTTTGCAGCCATACGCGTCTTAATATCGATTTCAAATGTCTGACAACTCTAATTTTGTGCTTTATACGGTTTTCGGGGGATTAAATAACTTAAGTTTTCCACTTAATGTGAATGGGCTAAATTTATACTTTTTGAAATTATAAATATACAAGCTGGTGCTTTATTATTTTTCCTAAATCTAGACACCCCAATCTTGAGGATGTGACCAATAGAACTCAAGATATAAGCCGTTGATGCGATTATGTTTAAGAGGCTTTTTTGTTTAGATTTTGTTTGTTTATTTGAATTGAAAAGCGTGATATGGTTAGTTAAAAAAGCTTATATCGTGAGTTCTATTAACCCGATCGCAGAGATTGAGATGTCCAGATTTAGGAAAAGCGCGAAAAATGCGATTTAATTTACTAATTTCGCTGGGCTATATCTTATCTTACGAAGATAACTCAAAAAAATTGTCAGTTTTCACAAAAAAAGAAAAAAAAAATCATATTTCCTATTTTAAATTTCTAGAAGTGATTAAGAAAAAAAAAGTCATGTGTGCAATTCACACGTGGTAGAAGTGAAACCTTAAAAAAAAAATTTTCTTGCAAAAAAAAAGAAAAAATCTACCTATTTTTTATTCTATCTCCTTTAAATACATGTTTTTTATATGACAACCTATATTAGTTTTATATCATCTGAAAGCTTATTGTTTCAGCTCAAAGAAGTGAAAAGGTTTAAGACCCCAGGGGGGTACAATTGTGCATATCCTTGTACCGGAGAAGTGTCCCGGGGCCCCCACGTACATATGGCAGGGCCAAACGCTAGATTGTTGATTTTAAGAAACAGGATGTAAGAAATAAACAACGAAACAAACAGATACCTATGACGTGCACTCCGTTTCCTTATTTTCACCTAAGATATCTATTTTAAAGACTTGAATCAACAGAAAAGATACAAATTATAGGGGTTTTCGCGTACCGTACTTGTCCTCGGGTCTTGCTTGTACCTAACATTAATGGACCCCCGTAAAAATTAAATGGGTTTTGTAAATTCCAAATACAAATTAAAATTATTTCAATCCCAAAATCACAGGGGATCTTTTAAGAGCTTTTCCACACAAGGGCCCCAAAATAAATAAAATGGTATGGGGTATTCTTTTGGATATCTGCAACATTTTTTCTTTCATCAAATATATTTATAAGGAAAATGAGTGAATGTTTCCAGTTTCAAAAAAAAAAACTCTGAATTTCTGAATGACTGCAAACAATCTGAACCCAAAATTTAGAACTTTTGGAAATAAAAAAAAGCTTTTAAAATAAGGAAAGAACAAGTCTCATAAACCTTTTTTTCTTAGATTAATACAGGATTATTTTAATTAATTATTTTGTCTATAAGTCTAAAACTCTTAGTAATAACCTCGAATCTAGCAAAACTCGATTTTGAAAACAAAAATAAAAATAATATGTAGTAATAAAGCATACATCTAACTCAGTGGCGTAGCTAGCTCTGTGGGGGCCCTGTATCCAATTTATTTTGGGGGGCCCCCCCATATCTTTATATATTTTGGAAAAAAAAGTAATGTTGAAAGTTGGAATTTTTTAGTTAGGTATTGTTTATTTAATATCTAAAAAAAATATATGTCCTTTTTCATTAGAGCTATATAGTAAATGCTTTTGTAATAAAAACTTAGTTGAAATTCGTTGAGATTGAATTTGTGGCTTGTAGACCAGTGCCAATTATTATTTTTGAAAAATAAAAAAATATTATTAGCAGCATATGAAAAATTCGATATCTGAAAAACTTGACACGTTAGAGCCATTCTAATGCTAGATTCAAATTCAAAAGGTCAAAAGCCATTAAAAAAGTGTAATTTGGTTCCTATGGACAAATTTTTCTCACCAATATTACTGTCATTAACGGAAAAATCGATCTTACAAATCGTTTTTTTTTTTTTGTTTCTTTAAATTTTTTTAACATTTTCTCAATATTTTCTGAAAAAAAGCGTAATTTTTTTTACAAAGTCTTAAAAAATGTTTTAATCTAAATAACGGAATTCCCAACTTTTCAAAAAAACAAATTTTTTTTGTGAAAAAATATCTATTTTTAAAAATTAAGATATTATAAAACAACATTTAAAAAAGAAAAAAAAAACATAACAAAGTAGTTTTTTCCACGTTTTGTTAAAATCATACCATTTTTGATAAAAATCAAAAACCAACAAATCGTATTTTTTTCATTTTTCATTAAATTTGGTTAGGCTTTAGTTTAGTGGAGGCAAGACCGCCTATGGGGGCAAGACGTTTTTTGTACTATGTTGTATGAAAAAATATTAAATTGGCAGGACTTAATAATAAATATAAATATAAAAAAAATAATATTAAATAAATGGCTTCTGATAAGATAGATTATCTTTGTAAGTATGAGCAAGTTTGGTTGAAATCCCGAAAAGTTATCAAATCATCAAATCGTCATATTTTGTGTGAAAAAAATTTGTACTTTTTAAATGAAATATTTAAAAGCCTTAACTTTTTTAAATGATGAATTAAAAGATGTTTTTTATTGGTTTTGAAGACGGTTAAACACTAAAGGGGCGGTCTTGGCACCACTTCCCCTACATACAGACAGACGAACTTGTGAGACCCACTTTTGTCCTGATTTGGGTGTCCTCAAATTGAAAAAAGTGATAACAGTTGAGGTTGTAGTGATATTAGCTGGTTGGACGTTGAAAGAAACGCAGGGAAAAAACTATCGACGCGAAAAAACATAGACGAGTGGACAAAAAATAATTGTCATAACAATTTTGATAATAAAGTTATATTTTAAGAACGAAGAAAAAAATAACAAAAATAATAAAAATTATTTAAATTATTTCTATTTTAAGTGGAGCGATTGAATATAATTCAATTTTAAAGTTCAAGTGACCTCAACTCCAAATTTATAAAGCGTTTCGCCCAGGTACGACAGTGGGCTCATCAGTTAGATCTGTCGTACCCTTACTAAGACGCCTTATTTTGGTCGATGTTTACCGACTCTATATAGTAAGGGTACGACAGATCTAACTGATGAGCCCACTGTCGTACCTGGGCGAAACGCTTTATAAATTTGGAGTTGAGGTCACTTGAACTTTAAAATTGAATTATATTCAATCGCTCCACTTAAAATAGAAATACACTCCGCTTCAACTAAATAAGCACACAAATTTTCAAAGGTATTTTGTCCATTTTTTCCTAAGATTGAGCTTTATTGTTTCATTTGATGATGCTTACCGATAGCTTGTGATGTTGTGAAAACAAATCAGAAAGAATAATTCACAAAGTACCGCTATTTTTTTTCCTGTTATCTTACAAAGCGTTCCATATGGAAAAATGCAGTTTTTTTTTTGCGTCAACTGAATAGACACACGGTCTTTAAAGGTCAATATCTTCGTTGTTTATGGGAGTTTTGAGGTCATTGGCATACCAAATGAAAGGTTGAAATGTTCTTAGTGAGATTTGGTTCTTTAATTAAAATTTAAAAACAAATTAGTAGATTAAAAGCTTTGAATAGTGTCGAAAGAGCTAAAATTGATTTGTCAAATAAATAAAGACTGACCGGGCTTGCTGTAGCTACTAAAATTGATAGGAGTTATAGTGGTGCCTACTCGTACCTCAGAAAAAAAAGTTCGTACAGGAAAAACATGAATTGAGGCAAAACAAAATGGCAAAAATAGCAGTAAATCGATGGAAATTTTGAGATCTGCCTCAAATTCTAGTGACTCTGCGCGAAAATCAAACAAAAAGCTGGTGTTACTGCAAGTGTTTCAACAGTCCGCAGAGTAATAAACAGCACGGATCATTTTAACCCATTAAAAGTCCAAAAATAACCACCTTTGAGCAAGCAACAAAAAGGTTTTCGTTTTTAATTTTCTAGAATCCATATGAGCTGGGAAAATGAGTGGCGCAAAGTGGTTTTTCTGATGAGAAAAAGTTCAATTTTGATGGCCCCGATGGCTTTAATTATGAAACCATCAAAATTGAACTTTTTCTCATCAGAAAAACCACTTTGCGCCACTCATTTTCCCAGCTCATATGGATTCTAGAAAATTAAAAACGAAAACCTTTTTGTTGCTTGCTCAAAGGTGGTTATTTTTGGACTTTTAATGGGTTAAAATGATCCGTGCTGTTTATTACTCTGCGGACTGTTGAAACACTTGCAGTAACACCAGCTTTTTGTTTGATTTTCGCGCAGAGTCACTAGAATTTGAGGCAGATCTCAAAATTTCCATCGATTTACTGCTATTTTTGCCATTTTGTTTTGCCTCAATTCATGTTTTTCCTGTACGAACTTTTTTTTCTGAGGTACGAGTAGGCACCACTATAACTCCTATCAATTTTAGTAGCTACAGCAAGCCCGGTCAGTCTTTATTTATTTGACAAATCAATTTTAGCTCTTTCGACACTATTCAAAGCTTTTAATCTACTAATTTGTTTTTAAATTTTAATTAAAGAACCAAATCTCACTAAGAACATTTCAACCTTTCATTTGGTATGCCAATGACCTCAAAACTCCCATAAACAACGAAGATATTGACCTTTAAAGACCGTGTGTCTATTCAGTTGACGCAAAAAAAAAACTGCATTTTTCCATATGGAACGCTTTGTAAGATAACAGGAAAAAAAATAGCGGTACTTTGTGAATTATTCTTTCTGATTTGTTTTCACAACATCACAAGCTATCGGTAAGCATCATCAAATGAAACAATAAAGCTCAATCTTAGGAAAAAATGGACAAAATACCTTTGAAAATTTGTGTGCTTATTTAGTTGAAGCGGAGTGTAATTTAAATAATTTTTATTATTTTTGTTATTTTTTTCTTCGTTATTATATCAGCCTGACCACGGGCATACAATTTTTTAAGGTCTGAATTTAAACAAATTCCCTTTGAATATTAGAATTCACAGTATATTCATGCTGTGAGTTTTATATAGAGTCGGTAAACATCGACCAAAATAAGGCGTCTTAGTAAGGGTACGACAGATCTAACTGATGAGCCCACTGTCGTACCTGGGCGAAACGCTTTATAAATTTGGAGTTGAGGTCACTTGAACTTTAAAATTGAGTTATATTTTAAGTTTATAGATTTTATTGAATGTTTTTACACGCGTCTTGTGCTCTGTATCTTTGGGGGCCCCTATATCCCGGGGGCCCTGTTACATGGATACAGCTGATACAGCGGTAGCTACGCCACTGATCTAACTTCTAAACTTGGAATTGGATAAGAAACAGTTCACCTGTAACTAAGTCGATTTTAAAATCATAGCGTTTTTTAGATATGGAAGTGCGATGTATATTTATAGAGCTTTAGCTAAATTCGGGTCTATTACTAAGGGCTAAATTGTCTGTTAGCAGTTGGAAGTTCAAAAATTTGAAAAAATTATTCCGCTTTTTAATAAAATTTTCAACTGTTTGTGAAGAATTTTCAAAATTAAAAATAAATAAATTCCATACATTTTCTTTATAAGGAAAAATAAAGACAACAAAGACCTCCAACTAAAGTTTTGCCCCGGGGCCACAGCAGCTCAACCTACTACGCCTCTTGGAACTCTGTTCCCATGCTCTCTTTATTTAATTTTAAGAAGTAATTATTAAAATAAGAAAAGTCAAATAGCCCAGTAATTTTAGGCATTTTTTACCCCATCAATCTGCGGAAAAATTCCTACTGGGCTCGATTTTGGTATACACCTTCGTTACGGGGTTGTTATGAAGATGTGAAAAATCGACATTGATATCGCGTCCGCGTTAGAAGTTATAGAGGTCAAAAGTTCACGAAAATCAGTTTTTCGCATATATCTCGTGACCTGTTGCTCGGAGGTCAATAGGGGTCTATGGAAAATCTGTTCGTCATAAAATTATCTACAAATATTGCCTTATGAATTTTTCTGTAAATCACATCTTCATAACAACCCCGTAACGAAGGTCTATACCAAAATCGAGCCCAGTAGGAATTTTTCCGCAGATAAAACCTAAAATTACTGGACTAAAAAGAATGATGTGATCACCAAAAATCTTTATACAAGTATACTTTCCTTTTCCGAGCCGAAACAAAAATTCAAATTTTTTTGGTATCTATTGTAGGTAACTTTTTTTTAGTTCCGTGGATGAAGCAACGGTGGCGGGCCCCTTTTATCATTTTCCCACCCGGGCCCCTTTGAACCAGTCGGACCCTGCAGAGAACTTTCGGATAGTTAACAAAAAATATTTTCTGTTGTATTTTGTGTACTAAGATTTTTTTTTTGTTAAAGTACAGTACCTACTGTATAAATAAGGATTTCATACGTGCCACTCAACCACATTTGACTACATCAAAAATGAGAACACCAGAATATATGTGGTCAGATATTCTCAGAACTGATCATAAATTTGCCAGAAAGAGCCAAAGTTTTTATGAGTAAAATAACTAAAAAAATGTGAATATTTTCATTTTCTTCCCAGAAATTACCACCCTTTCGTTACTCCTTCAACCTTAAAACTCAGAGTTTAAACAACTCCGATGACAAAAACACGTAGGTATTTCTGGCAATTGAAGCTAAAAAGTTACCGGAAGCATTACCACATTTCAGCAATTTCCTTTGATATTTTCAATTCCATCACTATTCATACAAAATTTGAACGAAGCAATTAATTCGACAAAAATACCACACCCAACAAACAAGACAATATTGGTTTTAGAAGCTAACCTATTAATTCGGTGTTTTACTATAAATGGACCAAAAGTTTTTGAAAAATTCATTTAGGTAAACAATTTATGCCTACTTCATCTGAAATTTGAATCTGTAAAGCAATTTTACAAAATAAAATGATCTTAATAACCCTTATATCTATTTATAATGAAAGTAAAAAATGAAAAATATTTCAAAAAAGATGAACCCATCAAGTGAAATATTTTCCTACACCTCTTTTCTCAATTTAATATAATTCTTGATGCAAAAAAAAAGGAAAAATAAAAAACCAAGTCATTTATTACTTTTTTTTTATTGCATATTTTTGTTTACCAAAATTGAGCTCCAAATAATTTTCTTAATTTAATGCTTAAGAACTTCTTAAAAAGCTTTTAAATTTAACCCCAAATAAAAAAAAAAAAAAACAACAAGAAAATAAAATAACTTAACATTCAAAATATCTTACCCTAAAATCAAATAAAAACCATTTATCTTCCAACTCTTTTTTTGTTTTTTTCTTGTCTTACTTTGAAAACATATTTATTTTTTTTTTTTTTTTGTTTTGTTTGTTATGTTGAAGTTGGAAAATATTTTCTTGAAGAAAAAAGAGTCATGGAAATGCCTAAAAGTTTTTAGGAAAATTAAAAACGAAAAGTCACCCACCGCGTGCTAAATTAAATGAAACGTCCATCCTCCGCCGACCGTCGTCGTTTTTTGTCCCCCCATCCACTACTCTCCATTTGTCGACAACGACTTCGTGGACGTCTTCGACCTCGTCCTCGCATACGAATTGCTTAAGAAAACTCATTACTCAACTCGAGGCATTTTTTCACATAGCTCTGTGTAATGTTATTCAAATGAGAAGAAAAATAAACGGCAAAATGAGGCTATTTCCTTTTCCCATATTTTTTTCTATTATTTTTTTTTTATTATTTTGGTCCTCTCAGTTTCGAAACGAACCCAAATCAACTAGATCTACTCTATACCTACGTTATGCGGATGCTAATTACCCGGTTGGCAGATGGTGAACCATTTGACCGGGCGCATAAAATCGAGGTGGAGGTGGAAGAGAAGCAAAAACCTTATAGTCCTTGTAAACCAGCAAACGCGAACTTGGCATCAATTTGCTTAATATCTCGCTTGTCCGCTGCTTGTCCAACTCGATGTATCATTTTCTTTGGCCGGAAGTGTCGAAATAGCACAAAATGGGGTATGCCAACCAAACCGTACCGTTATTCACAATGAACGCAGCCCGACCGAAGGCGATGACGACGCCCTCTACTTCGATAATTAAACTAAATTAATGAAATTTACAAATTGATTTTATGACAGGGGGTGATCAATTTAAGGCCACTCACTGCCATTAAGGTCGTTTTTCCGTTATTCTATTATGAAGGATCCTGTGCATATAGAAGCACACAGGGACTAACTCTATATGATAAAGGCTCTGGCCATTGTCGTTGTTGGTTGGTCGTTTGGTGGTGTTAAAGTTGATGCAGGACCATTTGGTGTGTCTCAATGTGTGGATAATAGAGAGAGAGAGAGAGAGAGGGATGATATACGGCATTGTGCATTGACATCAGCATCCATTGACTGCTGCTGGAGGGCAGGGGTTCAGAGGATGAAGCCAATTGTCTGCTGAACTGTATTGCCAATTTGGAGAGATAGTTATTTGTGCATTTGGCATGACGACAACGACGACCAATCATTGATTAAATCAGTGATGGAATTTCTGGTTAGAAGCTTTTGATGGGCCTATTTTCTATGAACGAGTAGGTACATTTTTTGTATACATATTTTGTTTTTTTTTTTTTAGAAATCAATTCAAATTGAAATTGTAAACGAGTCGCCTGTTCGAATAGTCCAAGAGCCAGTGGCACATTTGACTAAGGTAGCTCTTTTAAGGCTAAAAATTCTTACAGTGGTTATTTTTAGCACGCTAAGTAAAAAAATCTTGGTCTGGCAGGCCACAGCGGTGCACATCATATATATATATGACCTTGAAAGTGTAAAAAAAATTAAAAAAAAAAAGTTGCTCTTTTAAGGCTGAAATTTTTATAGAATTTAGTTTACCCATCGAGAAGATAAAAAAAAAATTGCCAGACTTTTTTGAGGTGCACAAGTGCCTGCCAGACCAACTTTGAGGTGCGCATTTTACATGCATTATACGAAACTTTATTCTGTAAAGTCGAAATTTATATATGTGTTTGTCTAAGCGATTTCAAGAGGAACTGTGCAATTACAGCCGGTTCTGGCCAATATAAGTCCTAGTTAGGTGAGTGGAAAGATGCAACTTTCTAAAAAATGACTTAAAATCAAAAAAAAAATATTTAAAAACAACGGCAACACTTACAGGTATGAGAGATACTTTTTTAAAAGCTTAAGTTGTACACTTAATTCTAAATTTTAAATCAAAGTATTTAAATCAATCGTTTTTTAAATAACCAATTTTAAAGTCGAATTTAGGGAAAAAAAAACTTAAAAAAAAACATTGAATAATAAAATTGTCAAGACTGTGAATTAAGACCAAAATTGAGTGATACAGAACATTGCTCTAATGAATTTCCTATCGAACACTGAAAACTATATGTCTCTACGACTTCTAGTTTTTGAGAAAATTGAAAAATAAGAAAATATGAAAAAAATATTTAAAAACATTAAAAATATAATAAAAAAATAAAAATCTGATACAAAAATGGTTTTCTTATTTTTCAATTTTCTCAAAAACTAGAAGTCGTAGAGACATATAGTTTTCAGTGTTCGATAGGAAATTCATTAGAGCAATGTTCTGTATCACTCAATTTTGGTCTTAATTCACAGTCTTGACAATTTTATTATTCAATGTTTTTTTTTAAGTTTTTTTTTCCCTAAATTCGACTTTAAAATTGGTTATTTAAAAAACGATTGATTTAAATACTTTGATTTAAAATTTAGAATTAAGTGTACAACTTAAGCTTTTAAAAAAAGTATCTCTCATACCTGTAAGTGTTGCCGTTGTTTTTAAATATTTTTTTTTTTGATTTTAAGTCATTTTTTAGAAAGTTGCATCTTTCCACTCACCTAACTAGGACTTATATTGGCCAGAACCGGCTGTAATTGCACAGTTCCTCTTGAAATCGCTTAGACAAACACATATATAAATTTCGACTTTACAGAATAAAGTTTCGTATAATGCATGTAAAATGCGCACCTTAAAGTTGGTCTGGCAGGCACTTGTGCACCTCAAAAAAGTCTGGCAATTTTTTTTTTATCTTCTCGATGGGTAAACTAAATTCTATAAAAATTTCAGCCTTAAAAGAGCAACTTTTTTTTTTAAATTTTTTTTACACTTTCAAGGTCATATATATATATGATGTGCACCGCTGTGGCCTGCCAGACCAAGATTTTTTTACTTAGCGTGCTAAAAATAACCACTGTAAGAATTTTTAGCCTTAAAAGAGCTACCTTAGTCAAATGTGCCACTGGCTCTCCTACTAGAAGCTGAAACCAAATGCACTTTAGTTTTGATGAAAGCCTCGCTGTGTGTGAGATGAGATGGAACGTGAAACCGATTGAATTTGTTCACGGTCTAATTAATTTGGGGTTTTTGAAAAGTATAAAGCTATGCATAGGATTTTGTTAACTGTGCATTTAGAAATTTCGTAATATATAGATAAGTAACAATGGTCAGTTTATTTTTGAATAGGCAAAAAATACAAAAAAAAAATCATTTAAGGGTTTTCTTTTTTTCTTGTTTTTTTTTTTAACGAATTTTTGGCCATGAAAAAATTTGTTACAACTCTATCCTTGAACTATGAAATTTATGACTAATTGTTAAGCGGCTAGAGGAGCGAATGAAGTGTCAGTAGAAGGAAGAGTAGTTTTGATTTAATGCGGTTATGATTTTTTCAAACTTTGACCCCAAAAAGACGAATATTAACTGGGTCCGAAAAGCATATATCTTAAAGTGATTGTTTTTTGGTCATGAATATAGAAATCCAATGCAATGTTTATAAAACGAAGGAAAATGTCTTGGAATTTTAGAAAGGTATAGAGATTGGCATTTTGGAACTTAGCTTACCTTATAAAAGATTTATTTAAGAAAATTTTTAATTTAAATTTGTAAAAAGAGAAAATTATCAGGAAATGAATGATGACGAAATATAGGATTAATAGTACAAATAAGAGGATCGCAATAGACGGCCAAAAGTATTGTGAGACAGCAAAAAAAGAGGTCGAGCTTGAAAATACATGTTTTTTTTAACAATTTTTGCCAAAAGTAGACTTTTTGTAGAAAAAAAATAGGTTTAAAGGCTGTTGTAGATATGTATAAAAAATGTTCAACATTTATTTGAATAGTTCTATAACTTAAATAAAATCAAAAATTTTCAGGACTAGGTACCTAATGCGCAAAAACTAATTTGTTAGATTTTTTTTCGAAAAGTTTAAAAGTTTCAACAACATAATTTTGGTTGAAACATTATTTACTTTAACATGGGACAAAAAAAAACAAACAAAAAAAAATTAAATTTGGGAATCAATTTTCAGTAAATGCAAGTAGGTAATAATGGTTTTTTTTTTTTTAATATTTTTTTCGCATCAAATAAGTAAAGTCTTTAAAATTATTAAAATAATTAGTTCTTGTTTTTTTTTTGTCATATTTTTTATACAGGGTGTTTTAAAAGTCAAAGTCGAAACGAAAACGGTAGAAAGGGTATCTGGTGACTGTTATCAAAAAAATAATACAAAAAAATCGCAGTCATAGGTATATTTTGGGAGCTATGGGCTTTCGAAAAAAAATCGAAAAAATGGTCATGGTCACAATGTGACGGTCTTTCATGTGCCGTGTCTGCAAATCTTAAGTTTTCTAATTTTTTTCTTTTGCTACGGAACCTTAAATAACCTTGCTAACAAGTGCATTCAAAAATTTTAAATCAGCTGCACCAATTTTAAAGCGAATATCACTTTTTTGCCCAATTAAGTACTCAAAAATTTTACATGTCCCTAATTTAATGATCCGTAAGTGTCACAAAAATGCACTGCAATATTGCGGCAAGATACCTAAAAAGTTGGTGTGTTCAATTTTCTTTTCAAAATGGTATATAATATTGTTGAGAAAATTCCATAAATATCGGAAATAAAAATTGTTTTTCTTAAGAAATCCGATTTTTTTTTTATTAGGTAATTTTTTCTTATTATATAATTTTTGTACGCTTTCAGAACTGAATTTGTATTTTTAAAAGTAGTAAAGTGCTGATTTAAAAAAAAAAATAATCAATCTTAATTAATACTCTAAGGGCCGGTTTGTTCGAGCTCGATTATCTTTTAATCAAGGATTTTTCTATGGAATAATCCTAGATTATAAGATAATCAACTGTGAACAAACTGGCCCTAAAAGGTTATAGTTGGTGGACTACGTTTTAGCATTTATTTTATGAATTAAAATAGTAGAAAAACCTATCCTTTTGGTCTTTTGACCGGAAATGGTTACCGTAAAACACTGCGTACCCAAAGCAGGTTCGAAATAAATTTTTTTGAAAGGGTTATTATGCTTTGCTGTATTTGTTGTTGAATTTAAATGATTGTATGAATTTCTGACTTCTCGTGAAAGATATATTAGAGCGATTATTATTTTATTAATTTCTTTTTCTTAATTTTCAAATTGTATGGTGTTTAATCAATATTTTCTGTGATTTTCTAATTGTGTTGGAGACTGTGAAGAAGAACGCTTTCACTTTTATTCTACCCCGAGAATTCAGAAATTCATGCCACCATTAAACTTAAAACTCAACATTAAAAAAAAGTTTATTTCGAAAAAATCCGAAAAATGCGACAAGAGTAAGTTCCTTAGTTGACGTTGAAGGTTGGGATAATTTTTTTTTTCGGATTTTATTCAAATTCAGAATTCTTCAAATAATATTTTTGGTATTTTGACGTCGAATTACATCACCGTTAAATTTTGCAAGGCTTCTAATGCGATCAAGCCGTATTTTATTGTCTTGAGTATATTTACTTTTTTAAAAAAATAATATTTTTCTCAAAGATATTGGAAATAAAATTTTTTTATATTTTAAAAACGGAACATATTATGAAAAAGTATATATATTTCGGTTTTAATCCGAAAAATTTCATTAAAAACTAGTTTTTGAGACTTTCACGTTCTGCATTTCACTTTTTTAACCATTCACTTGCCGAAAATGAAATTAGGTATTCTGTATTTTCTCATTCATTTAAATTTTTTTTTGATCGAATTCAATTCACTTAGTTTCTGTTGTCAATGTTTTTCAATGAATCTGCAATTTTTGGACAAAGAAGGAATAAATCTGTAAGCAAAATTCGAAAGAAATAAAGTGTTTTTTTTTTTTTTTAAAGATTACTCAACACTTCGTTGTTTGTGTAAAGTGTTTGGAACACAAGAACTTTGAAGAAAACACTATTTTGAATGTGAAAGGAGGAGACAGTAGTACGAAGTCGTACCGCAGCACAGTGCTTTTCTTTCGATCAAAGATGAATAAAAATAATCATTCTTATCAGAAAACAAAACCGACTTCCATGGATCAAAACTGGGTTTTATGTGTTTTTTTTTTTAATAGTTTATATGGCCAGAACTGAACGAAGTTGAAATGGGGTCACATTGCAACAACTTTCCAATACAAAAAGAACGATCGTTCACTCACGAACGAAATTGGTTCACTCAATCCAAAGTTATGAGGTAACAAACATAAAAAAAAACACACGAATTGGAAACCTCCTCCTTTTTGGAAATCGGAAAAAAAAGAAAAAATTTTCGTACATTCACCATATAAAACATTTTGGAAAAATTTTCCAGCCCCCTCCAAATTTGTTTCTGGATACGCCACTGCTTTTAATATCTCTTTGCATTCGCAGTCCTACAATTAAGATCAATAGATGTTTTTAGAGCCTAGTGTTTCTATCATTTGATTAAAACCGGAATTACTTTAAGACTTAACTAGCAATTTATCTCTGACAATGCATATGTTAAAGAAGATATGTAGTTGCAAAAATATACAAAATTCTCCTCATTATTTTATCTAACAGGTGTCATTAGACTTAAAGCGAAGGTCTATGATGTCGGTATTCAAATATATTATCAACCATACCTATAAATCATCTCAGTATTGGTAAAGTCAATCCCCTTAAAACATGCCTCAACAAAATCAAGCAACATATCAACTATGGGTTCTTTATGTACACATTGTATAGGTAAAAACCCTTATAATAACCTTCATAAAAACTTATCCCACTGATTTAACTTCAAAGATTTAATTTATTCCCAGCAGGTATTTTGTTGCTTTCTCTTTCAGTGATGGTGTGTAAGAGCATAAACTCGTAGATATACGAAAAAATTTTTGTCTGATTTATTAGACATTCTGGGGGTAAAAAGCCTTTTACGACCGCCCATAAAGTATTATCATCTCCACGGGAATGTTAAATATCCTTTTGCATCAGCTTAATTTCTCAACAAATTTTCTGTTTGAGGAAATTTATATTGTAGTTAAATTTTACATACTCTCCATCTCCGCATATACTCCCCCGAACTTTACTATCCCCATACCCATATAATATGAGAAAGGACGATAGCATACTTATGTACCTATTTATCCATGGGAAGTTAAAAATGATTATTTTTCTTTTTATTAAACAAAAATTTAATTGCACATAAAAGAAATTAATGCAATTATTATATTATCATGGCAAATGGCATGCGTTGTCGTCATCATCGTGCGTCGCTGTCGGTCTTCGGTCGTCGTGAGTTGTATAATAACGCGTATTCTGGTACGTACATGTTGCGAATTGTGAAAGCTCATTTTGTTGAACCATTAAATTGGGAACTCTTCTTTTGTTGTTGTTTTGTATTTGAGTTTTTTTTTTCCTCTTTTTTTTTGATAATATTTGGTTAAATATTTTTAATAACACTGGAATTCTCAACGAGATATTTATTTATCAGAGATTAAATATTAAAAGTCCTTTATTATAAAAATTATTATTATTATAGCGTGGAGTCGACATATTGGCCCAGTATAAATATCAACAACAACAACAATATGTATACGTGTGTGTGTGGCATGTAAATTTGTTTTGGTAGATACAGATGGTCGAAACAAGCAAATAAATGATATGTCCTTAGTGCTGATTTCGAATATAGACCAAGGTTGAGAGGGGTTATGAAAATATTGAACAAGTTAATCACTTGGGTAATGTGTTGGAGTTAAAAATCCATATTATCGAGATATAGAAAAAGGTTTTACGTGCTAAATCATTTTAATTACATTGGTCTGCAAGGATATCCTACTTTTAATAAAACTTTACTTTTCTAAAGGATTTTTGTGTGCTGATTCCGAAACCGGAGTCAGAATTGGCCTAGCACGTCACGTTTTTAGAATATTCCCATTAGAAAATCTCAAAAACTCAGTTTTTTGCTGTTTTCGAAGCAATATTTTGGCATAATGTAATCTTTTTCAACTAAATTTGTTACAGTTTATGAAAGAACTTATTTTTATCTTTCAAATTCAGTTTCAATCTTCTCAATATCTCTTTTCTTCTCCGAGATATCTTAATTTAAGTAAGTTTAGTAGATTTGGGATATCTTACCATAAAGAAAGTGATCTTTAAAAATTCATATATCCTTCTCTCTAGAACAAAAGTAAACTTTTCTAATGGATTATAGTGTGTTGATTTTGAATCAGAACTCAAAAAATGTCGGTCAGCTCCTGTTTTTGAGATATAGTAGTATTTTTTTGAGATTTCCTAAAAAATAACTTGATGTTGTGATCTTTTTTAATGCCTACATCTCAAAATCCTGACGTGATAGAATTTTTTTGACTTCGAATTCTCTTTCAGCACATCAAAAACTATAAGTAAATTATACATTTTTTCCTTGGAGAAACAAATCTGTAGCTCTACAAGGCAGTTTATCGAATGGTTTATCACAAATAAGATATTTCTAAATAGAAAAATAGTACCTATATAAAATTACAAAACACGTAAAAATTTTGTTTAATGTATTTTATTATAGTTTCCTTTACATATTTGACTTTTTAAATATAATTGGCGTTGATATTTTACATTTTCCATAATTAAGGTGTTTTTGAAGTGAAAACTTCTTTAGTATCGTAGTGATTTGAAACAAGATGAAACGAAAACGCGACACGAATTCAACTTGTTATAACTTTTTTGTTTTAATAGATAGATAAATGAAATTTGTACTGTAGATAGGTAATTAAATAAATTGTAATTGTACAAAATTTCAATTAATTTCATATTCAAAATTCGGAGATAACGGTAAAAAGATGTTCTTTTCCAACACACGTTATATCTTTTGATCTAGTGCACATACAAATTTGATTTATCTTTAATACGCATGCTGATAACATAACCTTTTATTTGATATATCACACATAACGTTACGTGCTCTACAAGTTACACAATCTTAAATTGAAAAAATTTAAAAATGACTCAAAACACCTGTGGGGATCTGTTGGCGATGACCAGCTACCAGTGTAGGAAGTACCGTAATCTCAGTCTGGAAATTCGACATGGTCGACTTAAAAAAATTCTAACTTCTCTTGTAGACATCTTTGAAATAAGATTTATGCATCATTATACAAGGTGAAACAATAAGCTTTCACATGGTATAAAATTTTGTATAGGTTGTCAAACAAAAAAATTAATTTCATAGCATGAGAACATAAAAATAAATGTTTTTTTTTGCTTTTTGGATGAAATTTTATCGAGTTTAAAAAATTCTAGCTCTTTTTGTAGATGTCTCATACACCTGATCGATACATATATTTATGAGCTAAGACAATAAGCTTTCAGATGGTGTAAAAATTTGTATAAGTTGTTAGGGAAAAAATGGATTTAATAGTGTGAGAAGATAAAAATACGTGTTTTTTCGCTTTTTTTGATGGAAATTGATCGAGTTCAAAAAATTCTAGCTCTTTTTGTAGATGTGTTATAGACTTGATCGATATATATTTTGAGCTAAGACAATAAGCTTTCAGATGATATAAAATTTATCTAGGTTGTCATATAAAAAACATGGATTTGAAGGTGATAGAATAAAAATAGATAGATTTTGTCTATTTTTTTTTTTTTGCAAGAAAAATGATTTTTTAAGGTTTCACTTCTACCACGTGTGAATTGCACACATGATTTTTTTTTTTTTTTCATGTGGGCTTTACTAAACACTGCAGGATTTCGATATTTTTGCTGTTTTTGTAAATTAGTATGTTAAAATGTGTTTAAACTTTTCTTAATAAACAAAAATTTGTTGTCATATGACAGATCATGTTATGAGAAATAAGTCCTCCAAATTTGAGCTTAATACGAATAATAGTTTTATTTGTGTACCAGGTCAACCAAATCTAAAAGGGTTATTTTCTATAAATTACTCATATTTTTCAAAAAAAACAATTAAAAAAATTTGAAGGTGAAAAAAAACAGATAAATTTTGCAGACCAGTGTTATTTTTACTTACCAAAAACCGAACCAGATACCAAACAATTTTTCTTTTAAAGATGTCTTTGAAAAAGTATGTTCTAAACCACTTTTAAAGCCATACAACTACATAAAAAGACTTGGAATGCAATTTGTTTGAAAAAATGCAAGGGAACTTCAATTCTCTGTGGAGTCCGAGCGGCTATACTGTATACACTTTTGGATTCTTGGACCTTCCCATTAAGATAAGCTCATATTTGGTGAGTATATTTTAGAGGTGTCTAGTATTCGATTTTTTGAAGTAGAAAATAAAAAAAAAACGGATTTCGATTTTTTTTTACCCACGATAATATGTATTTAATACAATTTTCATAATCTTCGTCGACTTTCTTGTATATTTCAACTTACATTAGTCAAATAGTATTTGTAAAAAAAGTCAACGAAGATAACTTATGGACAATCTATGAATGTGCTAGAGCAGAAGTGTTGTTATCAAATTCATCTGTTTAAATATAAATTTAGTTTTATGGTTTTCTTATTTTATTTTTTCTGAAAAATAGTCTTTTTCGAGTTGTTAAACTATCTTCCCCAATGTGCGCTATAACAAAATAAATCTTTACAGTTTGAGTTTTTATTTGATTTAGGCTAGGCGCACACACGGATTTCAATGCCGGTGAACACACATGCTTCTAAAAAATAGCCGCGATTTAAAAATTGAAAAATGTCCCATTTTTTTGGCGACGCGACTGTCGCAAATTAAAATGGAACAAATGGATCAGTATAGTTGTGCACACACTTGCGACTAAACTGAAAACGACTAAAAAGTAGCAGTCGCAAAGAGGCCAAATCATGCGCACACATGCGATTTTCAACCACTCGATTTTTTAGACGCAAGAAATGAAACACATTATTTTAAATGAGAGCGCACAGACTTGCGATTTTAAAATCGCAAAGTTTAAAAAAATGGATCCGGTTCTATTTTTCGCGATTTTTTTTTTGCTACACATAAGGATATATTATAAAGTATATAATGCACCTGCCCGCACGTGCGACCCTTGGAACAATTATTTTAAGTACAATAATGGATATACTAGAAAGTGTTGTATAGTGGATAGTTATAAACGATAGGAAATTTAAAAGGACAATTCCATAGAATTCATAAAAGAGAAAACCCTCAGAAATTTACCCAGTACTATAGAATGAGTATACAATGCTTTGGTGAAATAATGGTACTCGTAGGGCCTAAAATAAGATACAAACATACACATTGCAGAGAATCTATTTCTATTTCTAATCTGGTAAACAAGCTGTCAAACCCTTACCAAATTTTGAGACTTGTATCACTTTACCACTTTTACCAGAGCTTACATTTGTTCCATGAATTCACCTTATCATAAAATCCGATCGTAGATACCATTTGTATGAAATATTCCATTACGAACGGATTTCGTGATTGTTTTCTTTGCGGTCATTTGACCATTAGATTTGAACAGTGAGTATCTCCTGGCTCTTTTGATCTTGAGATGATGCATTTTATCGAAAAACGGTCAACTCTTTTTCGACCAAACATAATGTTTTTTCTTGCAATAAAAAATAGTCGCGCGATTTTTTAGTCGCAAGTGTGTGCACGGTAATTTTATGTTGCGACTGCGATTTTTTAGTAGCAACGACTGAAAATCGCATGTGTGCGCCTAGCCTTAATTGAAATAAAATTCTATGATTCTATCACAAAAAAAAAAATAAATTGGCCTAGTTTTAAATAATATTTAATCCTTGTTAACAAGAAAAAAAAAATATCTAAAAAAAAATGTATTAATTTAAACAAAAAATATAATTACTTTTTGACAGTTATTGATTGAACTCATATTTTTAAAACACGATTAACTTGTCCATCAATCATGTCATTCATTTAGAATATTTTTTCCTCCTACTGACATACATTTGCACACATACACATGCACACATATGTGTTATATCTACTTTTCAACTTAATTACAATTTTATGATACCTAGCCCAACCGATATCTGATACGTCATCACTGATTCTCTCAATATCCATTTTCATTCTCCATTGTCTTCCGATTAATTCTACCAACAACAAAAAAAAGCCATGACTTTACATAATATTCTTTTTTTTTTGCAAATAAACAATTCTGCTCTCCCACATTCATAATCATCAAAAAAAAAAACTGACAGCTGGTTCGCATTCGCATACACAAATTATGTTGTGAATTTTGTGGAAAATAATGTGTGCGCACGTTAAGGGTCAGCATCCATTATTTCCATTATATTTACTGATAACAATGTATTGAACCAAAAGCAATACAAAAAAAAAAACCTAACGAATGAAAAGCAAACAAATGAAATAATACAAAAAAAAGAACTTATAACAACCAAAAATGCAAATTTTATATGCGCTCAATCCGAACATTTCGTACACCGACAAAATGGGTCGTTTGTGAGGAGGAAATGAGTAAGTGGCGCCCAATGCGAGGATTGTCCAACATCTGAATTTATGTCCTCATAAGTCACGACTTGCCACCAACCAAATAAAATAAAAAAAAAAAACAAACAAAAAATATTATTTTCCCTTAAACAAGTTCTCTGGAACGAAATTGTTTGTGTGTGTGTGCGGGAGTAAGTTCGCGCGATATGAGGCTGGCGATAACCAAGTTGCCCAGATGCAATGGTTATTATACGGTATTGCCTAAATTATCGCCAAAATACAGAAGTGACCATTTTTGCCACTGTAATTGTCATTGTCACCGTATATCTCGATGGTGTATAACGGCGTTATATTTATATACACAATTTGAAATTACACTGGTGGTGGTTTGAATGGCCATTACCATTGTACTACCACACCAACACCACAACCATGGAATGCGGTGTAATGGATGCCATACAAAAGTAATGTATCACAACGGAAAATAAATTAAAATTTGTTGGCTGTTGGGTTGGACAATTTCAAACAGTGATGCCAGTGGGCTTCATTATTATGAGAAAAAAAAAAATGTTAAATTTTGGATCGTTTATTATTCATGGTTTCCATTGAAATTCGATTAAAATTTGAAAACCTCTTGAAAATGGTCAATGGACTGACCTTTTTCAAATATAATACCAATCGGATATTCAAAATAAAATTGACATTTTCAGAAAATCCGAAACAAAGATAAGGTTAAAGAATAAAGTTCGGAGAATAACCAATATAGAAACCGAATATACAACAAAAATCTGTGGGCTAGTCAAAATGGCAGTCAGTTATGGTAGCTTTATGTGCAGTAAAGACTTTTATCAAAAGCCCGATTCACCCACACAGTCACAACTAATGAGAGTCACAAAAATAATTTATTTTTCGTTAAGTTGTTTTGAGTAGTGATCTGCTCCATAGGGATCACATTTTTAAGAATTTTTATGTGGCTGTCATAAATACTGGAGAAGAATCAGAGATACCCAGAAGGAGATCGGAAACTTTCGTACGTTTTACACCCCAAAACTAATTTGTTTATTTCGTGCTGTTGTAATTTCTTTTGTGTTGTGTGAATAAATGTGAAATGTAACCATAGTGTTTTTACGCATAGATATGCGACTTTTCACGCATACCTTGCCAAAAGCCTCAATAGTTTCACACATACTTAGCCAAAAGTATCAATCCGAGCTTGTAGACAAACCAGTATGACGTCAGAAGTTTCCCATCTTCTTTGGATATCTCTGAGAAGAATAGAATACAAGAGAAATCGCTGCTTTTTCGGTTTGATTGCCAAAGCTTGCTATAACTAAATCAGAAAAAAAATGAAATTCCACTGAACTGATAACACTGGTCGGCAAAAAACAAAAAAAAGTCGGAAGCAAGAACTTTGTTAGGTAAATTTAATTGACTTTAGTGTGCTGAATTCAAAACTGTTTAGAGATTTATTCTATCACGTCCAGTTTTTGAGCTACACTCATCACCATTTTCGCTATAAACTTCAAAAAATTAATGTTCAAGTAAGTTCTTTTTGATTTTAAGTCGAAAATATATATTTTTTCGTATTATGTTGCTTTTTAAAGTCCAAATCAGAAGACGGTTCAAAAAACCATTCATTATTTTGAAAAAAAAAACAAGCAAGATTTTGAGGTATTTATCATTATTTTCATTTTTCAATATCTTTGAGAAAAAAAAAATAATTTTGAAAAAAAATTAGATAAATAACTTAAGGACGTTTTAATATGGCGTTTCGAGATTGCATAAGTAGTTTTGCAAAAAAATACTTTACGTTGATGCAATTCAATTCGTCGTAAAATGTACACAAAAAAAGCGTTTTTGACCTGTTAATATTCAAGTATTTCAAAAATGTGACGTGCTATTGAAATTTTGACTTCGGATTTGGATTCAGCACACAAAAATCTTCAGGAAAGTAGGGTTTGGTTCAAGCTCTTTTTTCGTTGCCGACTAGTGTAATTTGCATGTTATACATATACAATTTTTTTGATGACAAAAACAAAAAACTATAAGAACTGAGAAAAATACCAAAAAAAGAAATAACCTCAAAAATACTGTTCTCACAAATGAACTTGCACTAAGTGAAACCTTGAACTGCAGAATTCTGTCTGTAAATTTCGAGCCCAATTGAGTGGCCCAATTTCGGAGCGGCAATCCTGAGCGCAACTTACAAAACCCTACAGATGCTAAAAATTCGATGAGTATTTGCCTCTCATTCAGTGTTCATTTTTTTTTTTTTTTTTGTCAATTCCACAGAGAAAAATATGACCACCTAGAAACTAACAGATTGCCATATTGTTTTACTGCCCATATGTTTTATGAGGAAATCTTATTAAAAGCAACGATTAATAAGGTTTTTTTATAAGGATTTCTTATTATAGGTAAAGAAAATCTTATTAAAATTTGAGTGAAAAGTTCATTTTTTTTTTTTGCAACTTGGCACTAGAACAAAAATTGCAATCAAAAGGTCTTATTAATTTTTTTCATAAACTGCCCCGTTTTGAAGTTATTCAACTTTAAAATATAAATTGTATTTTTTTCATCATTTTTTTCACGAAACTATTAGGTTTTTCCAAAAATTTGGCAAACTTTTCGAATATTTGTATTCTATGTTGTGTTTTGGTTTCACAGACCCTTTTAATATACCTAACTCTCAAACCCCTAATACTATCATATTAGATTTCTTCAATAAATTCGAATTATTCATTTTTTCAACTAAAAATTGTTTGATTTAATTTTTCGAGTCGGTTTTTTTTTTTTAAATTTATAAATGCAATTTTATAGAGCGTTCAATTTTATACAAGAAAATGATTAAATCTAGCCTTTTTGATGAACCATTAAAAAGTTATAAAATTCCAAACTCAAAAACACAATCTTTCCCATGTAAATCATATGGGAAATAGAAATTTGAGATGCGGCGGCGGTACTAAATGTTAATATTAAGGGCTGAAATTTTTACAGTTTTTTTTTTTCGAATAAATATTTTGAATAAAACTAAAATTCAATTTTTTTAAAACCACCTAATCCAAATTTAGTTGAAATCGTTTTTTTTTTTTTTAACACCGTCCTGCGACCATTTTCCAACACAAAATTGTGTTTTCCGGTTCATCACTTGCAGTGCAGTGCAGTGTTAATAGTTAGTAAGAAGCAAATAATTTGACCCAGAAGTTTGTGGCACCCCCAAATTTGTTTTGCTCATTCGACAGAGAATTGGCTGAATATGATAACACTGATTTTTCTCACTCATGAAATTCACCTTTTGGCCGCCATCTTGAATTTTAGTTTTGATTAAATATCTCGACCTCTATTCATCCAAGTTAAAAGTTAAACGTAAACAATTGAATTTCTCGTCTTTTATGCTAAGAACACTTTTTCGATATTCTGAATGTTAAAAAAGTTAGGTAGGTACAAGCCAAAAAAAAAAAAAAAGAAAACAAAATTTATCTTTTGAGTAAAATTATTTAAAAAAAATTTAAAAAAAATTCACTACCTACAACTTTGCTCTACAACTTTTTTTTGTCGCTAAAATACTAAAGTTATTAATAATTTTTTGTTAAAAAAATATCCTTTTTTGTCTGTGTCTTCTTACATTTTTCTCAATTTTTTTTTTTCAAATTTAAATGCTTCAATTTTAAATGCTTAGTGAGTACTTTATAGCATTGTTTTACAAGAGAAAATTCAAGACGTAGGTACCTTGAGGGAAAAAACGCAACGTAAAATGTAAAATGTTCAACGTTGATTTAATGTTGAAAAAATTAACATGAAACTTTTTCAAAATAAAATTGAAACAATGTAAGAAATTTTTTTATTTTTGTCGGACTTCAGCTTTTGGTAAAGCATTCGCCTGGTAACCCAAGAGTTGTAGGTTCGATCCCCAGCGGCTGCCCATTTTTTCTTTTTTTTAGTAATAAATTGATGCTTTTTTTAAGTTGAAACAACTTTGATTTAAAGATGTTTTATAACGGTAAACCACTTTAAACTAACGATGTTCTACTTTGAATTTAAAATTTTCGTCTTCAACACAAAATCATTTCGAAAAATAGTTGAATCAACGTGTTTTCGTTGATTTTGAATTGTTTTTTTCCCGCAGTGTATGTTTTCATTTTACAGTCTCTACATTTTGTGTTACAAAATGGGTAGCTATTTTTAAACAAAAAACTATTAATGACTTTTGTATGAATAGCGATACAGAAAAAAGTTGTATAGCAGAGTAATTTTAAGGTAGGTAAACAATCTTTTCTAAGAGGTTTTTTTTTTCAAAATTTTGATAATAGACCAGTGCCGATGCCTTCAAAAACATTGAAAAGTACAAAAAAATCATAGTAGGATGAAACCCATTGGAAAATTAGGTGAATATGATGAAAATTAAAGGAAAAATAAATTACGGGCGAGCCGAGTTCAGGAAGTGGGTGGGTTGAGTTTTTAATGGTAAAAAATGGTTTATCTCGATTTCTGGCAAAACTACAAGCCCTATAGAAATAAGTTGTATGACAAAGTTGTAGGTAATAAAAAGATCTACAACTTTTGTATCAACAATTTTTTCAAATAACCTCAAAATTTATGTGAAAAATTAAAAAAACCGAGTTTTTGGTTTTTTATTTTTATCTTTTTCAAAAACAAAAATTTTTCTACGAAATTTGGTGAAAACTTACCTTATTATATCCCAAATACACTGTAATTTATTTGATTTAAAATATTACTACTAGTTGTAGATCTTTTTATTACCTACAACTTTGTCATACAACTTTTTTCTATAGGACTTGTAGTTTTGCCGGAAATCTAGATATACCATTTTTTACCATTAAAAACTCAACCCACCCACTTCCCGAACTCGGCTCGCCCGTAATTTATTTGTCCTTTAATTTTCATCATATTCACCTAATTTTCCAATGGGTTTCATTCTACTATGATTTTTTTTGGTTTCAAAAATTATTTTAGGTCAAAACCTAAAAGTTTTCTTTTTTTCAGAATATCGAACAAATTTTCTTAATTTTTCTATTCAAATCTTCTCGTTTATACTGTTCTTAAGGCGATGTCATAATAGAAATGCGCTTTTAAGTGCTACCATATAGCACTTCCTTAATCTGCTTTGGCAACACTGAAAGCGATCTGTATTTTGTTCTCGGTATTTGCTTCTGAGACATTTGTATTTCACACCATTTCCTAGAAATTCCAATACGACTATACTTTCAACTAGTCTAGTTGTGGTTATTATATTTTTTTGTTGTTTACTTTTGTTTTCGAAAGAGAAAGAAACTTTTAAAGGTGTGAGGATATAGATGCTATTGAGTCGACGAAATTGCAAACCATGAACAATTTTGCACACGCACTATTTTTCCACTTTGACCCTAATGGTTATTTGTGCCAGCTAGCACACAAAAGACTAGAGAGGAAATAGAGGAAAAACAAGAACATTATGTTGCACACTATGTACCTACTCGATGTATATTTAGGATACAAATTGAGGACTTTTCTCTGCGCTACTAGCTGCTACCACTACACTGCTGTTGGTACTGGCGGACTATTATTGTTTTGCCAAAATGACTGGCCACATTGCTGGCGGCTGTGGAGCGAAGAAATTTATGTTTACCACCTGGTTTGAATGTTTTCCACTTTTACTACCATCACCATCATCCCCAGCCTCCTAGCTTGTTTTTCTTTTTAGGGTTATGTTTACCGATTAGAAAAGTTGTTGTTTGGGATCGTTTAGGGAGTACTCCAGGGGTGTAAGTATGAAAAGGTGAACTTTTTTTTCATGTTGACTTTCCAGCAAAACACCTATATAGCCCGCTGTTACGTATAGTTGTATTGGGAAACAAAATAAAATGAGTTGTGATTAATTTTTGTTTTTGTATTTTTTTTATTATTTTTTGTATACGTTAGAGTGCGAGGGAGGTCCTTACCGCATTATGTTTCCTAGAAAATATTAACACTCGAGGTTGTTTTTTTGTGTTGTTATTCTGTTGTTGTTGTTTTTTTTTGTTTTTCAATTTTTAATTTAAATTAAAAGCCAAACATTGACTCCATACTGTCGACAGACAACACGGGGGAGTTTTTCAGCTAACATTTTTCGCTGTTTAACATAAATTTATAAAATGCGGTTTGTAGTTGAGTTGAACATGGAAATGTTTTAATTGTTTAACAAGGAAGTCCTCGGCAAATGTGGTAAATACAATACATAACCTAGTTCATAGTTGTTGTTTGGAGTTCTAGTTTTTTTTTTTTTTTAATTTTTTTTTTTGCAATAAAACCTTTTGTTTTAATTATTAAATTTAGGCAATTACGTATATATATTTTTTTGTTGGCTTTAATTTAATTAATTTGACTAATAAAACTGGGTGGGATTTAATTTATTATCGCAATTTCATTGAACATATTAACGTTTATTTTGTTTGTGCTTAACTACTCTACTCATAAAAAAAAAACACTATTGAATATGGCGGAATTTGAATGGAAAATAGCAAAAATAAACAATAAATTATTGTGGTTAATATTTTTTTATATTTCATATTTTTTGTTGGTAAGATAAGCTCAAAAATCCATTTCAAGCACTCTGCGAGAAAATTCGTTCTAGTATTTTGTCTCCTAGTATGCTACCTATTTTACTATCCATATCAACCAGGGTATTTTCAGATTTTTCGATCAATAGCTAGATTTTTTAAAATCTGTCTACCATATTCACTGATAAGCAACTTCCATCAAGTGGCCCAGCAAATCTTACTTAATAATACTGTAAGTCAAAATACTGTGCTTCAAAATGCTTTATGTAGAAAATACTGTAATGCAACATTCTGTATTTCTCGTTAGTCAAAAAACTGCATTTTAAAGTTCTGTATTTCAAAATGATATAAAAAGGCTGAAAAACCGTTTTGATAATATATAAAAGTGTGCACTATTTTTCATTATCAAAACAATTTTCAGTCTTTTTACGGAAAAACAAAAATTATTTTGTAATAGGTACAGCATAATTCAGAATTTGCAGTATTTTGAAATACAGAATTTTAATCATACAATTTTTTTTGAACAAACAGTATCGTACAGCATTATACTGAATTCTAATCGTACAGAATTTTGAAATACAGTAAAAAATTAATTTTTCAAGCAGTGATATATAAATAGTTAATAGACCAGTGCCGAAGCCTTCAAAAACATTAAAAAGTAAGAAAAAATCATAGTAGGATGAAACCCATTGGAAAAGGAGGTGAATATGATACAAATTAAAGGAAAAATAAATTACGGGCGAGCCGAGTTCAGGAAGTGGGTGGGTTGAGTTTTTAATGGTAAAAAATTGTATATCTCGATTTCCGGCAAAACTACAAGCTCTATGGAAAAAAGTTGTATGGCAAAGTTCTAGGTAATAAAAAGATCTACAACTTATGCATTAACAATTTTTTCACATAACCTCAAAATTTATATTAAAAATTCAAAAAACCGAGTTTTTGGTTTTTTTATTTTTATCTTTTTTCAAAAAGATGTTTTTTTCTACAAAATTTATTGAAAACCTACCTTATAATGTCTCAAATACACAGTAATTTATTTGATTTAAAATATTAATTTCTTAACCTTATTTTGACTTAATATCAAAAAAACATATTAATTTTCAATAGAAAATTCACGTGTCAAAATATCAGTTTTGTTCAAAAAATCGGTGGGTATTTTGTTCGTTAAAATATCTTCTTTCTGATGGTGTAAACATAAATTTACATTAGTATACCATAGTACATATTCTCGGAAATGCAAAAAATGAAAAAAGCTTAAATTCGAAAAAATTTTGTATCATTATTAACAATTTTGGCCTATTTATTAAATTTTACACTTTAATTACTCAAAAACCGTTAGATTTTATGTTACATTGACAAATCTATTGGTTATTGAGTATTTTAAATGTAAATTTTAATAAATAGGCCAAAATTGTTAATAATGATAAAAAAAATTTTTCGAATTACGTTTTTTCATTTTTTGCATTTTCCGAGAATATGTACTATGGTATAATAATGCAAATTTATGTTTACACCATCAGAAAGAAGAGATTTTAACGAACAAATTACCCACCGATTTTTTGAAAAAAAACTGATATTTTGACACGTGAATTTTCGATTGAAAATTAAGGTGTTTTTTGATATTAAGTCAAAATAGGGTAAAGTCGGGTGATATGGCACCCTTTCAATATCTCCAACTTAATGACTTCTTTTCAAAGCAAAAAGAGCAAAATAGATCTCAGTCTGACGTAAGTTTTCAGTGGATGCATTCGAATCCGCAGTAGCCATTGCCACTTAAATTTTAAAAATGGACAAACAAAAAAGTTAGTTCAATTTGAGCGAAAAGTTTTTTTGTGTAAGATTGTTGTACGTGTGGTTCCAAAATATTTGACGCCGAGGGTTCATTTTAACACAAAAAGAACGGTAACGGTTGTATTTTTGTGTTTGCTCATTGCAATAACTAAGTAAACGTGATTATTCGTGTCATTTGAAGAAAACAGAATTGTAGTCAAATGGGGGATATGGCACCCAAAAACCTCGGGATATATGGCACCGGTGCCATTTCCCCCGCATCTACTTTTGAACCTACTAATTTTTCAACTGACAATTGTATTTACAAAAAAAATCAGCAAACCAGGCCAAATGCACTCAAACCCAGATCACAGCAGCCGTTGACCAGAACCTAAAAGATTGCCAAATAGCTTTCAGATTGGATGAAAAGTGGAGAATAAGGCAGTAATCATAATGTCACTTTGAGTCTCATGCTTCGTGTACGTCTTTCAACAACACATGCAACAAGTGTCACAAAAAAATATCAAGAAGATACAGGGTGCCATATCACCCTCGATTAGGTGCCATATCACCCTCCATTTTTTCACTCATGTTTTTTTAAATGTTTTTTATTTTTGCAAAAAATAACAAGAAATTATTTTTAAATTACACTTATGTACCTATTTTGTATTTAAGAAATAGTTTTAAAATAAATCTGCTTTTGTTTTAAATAGATATCTTCTTTATTTCTCAAGTAATAACGAAAAACGAAAATGGGTGCCATATCCCCCGACTTTACCCTAAGGTTAAAAAATTAATATTTTAAATCAAATAAATTACTGTGTATTTGAGACATAATAATGTAGGTTTTCACCAAATTTTGTAGAAAAAAAATTTTTTTTTGAAAAAAGATAAAAATAAAAAACCAAAAACTCGGTTTTTTGAATTTTTAATATAAATTTTGAGGTTATGTGAAAAAATTATTAATGCATAAGTTGTAGATCTTTTATTACCTAGAACTTTGCCATACAACTTTTTTCCAAAGAGCTTGTAGTTTTGCCGGAAATCGAGATATACCATTTTTTACCATTAAAAACTCAACCCACCCACTTCCTGAACTCGGCTCGCCCGTAATTTATTTTTCCTTTAATTTTTATCATATTCACCTCCTTTTCCAATGGGTTTCATCCTACTATGATTTTGTTTGGTTTCAAAAATTATCGACCCTGGTCTATAATTGTTATTATTAAAAATAAAAAATCCGGTTTATACATGTCTAATGGAAATTCATTTTTATAAGAATTTATATTCCAGCCATATTTGAATAGGATTCTGACTGAGATACCAAAATGTCAGTTAAACTACGTACATTATTTATCCATACTCCAAAATCCTTCCGGAAATGACATTTTCCGACATTTTACTTTGGAAATGACCTAGCAGAAGTTGTAGGTATTACTGAGTGCATCATATTTCGGCACTTGAAATTTTTCATAGACCCTCAAAATTTGAAGTTATCGTCAAAAAACCGTTTTTCAATTTTTTTAGATTTCAACGATATTTTACTCAGTCATTTGCGGTCAGTTTCAGATTATTGTACAGTTCTAAACAGAAAAGTACTTGTTCTTTTTGAAAATATTTTTTTATTTTGTTCAATCACTAAATTGGGTGTAGATTTTATAAACTAATCTGAAAGTACAACGTTTTTCCCCGTTTTTGAAAATTCGGAGACCGTTTTAAACTACATTTTGTGTTTTGAACATTTTTTTTTATAAACAGTTTTATTGTTTTATTTATGTTGAAATCAAAATCAGCTAGAAATTGTGGAAGTTATGATTTTCTTACTCGAGAAAGAAATTTCAATATATTGCAGAAAACCCCAATTTTCATGATTTTTTGGAATTTCCTCAAAATTTTAAGGGGTGTTTAAGACTTAAGGTGCAATTTTTACAAAAAAAACTACTTAGTTTTGTTTTTACTGGAAGCTCTTTTAAGAAATAGTTTTTACTAAGTTTCTTATTCGTGTCGAAAAATTTTGAGTTTTTAATCAAAGCCAACATTACAATTATGGAGAAATAAAAAAAGAAGGTGGTTTTCGTCATGTTCATCTTTGCCTCTATCTTTTTCTTTACATATTTCGACCGCCTATACATGCGGACTATGTAATTTTATTTATAAACTTTGCTTCGCACAAGAAATCTATCTGAATCTACGCAAACAATAAATTTTTTATTACTATAACTTCAACTGTCCGAAAGCTTAAATAGAAGTCACTACTCAAAACGTCCTATTTTTTCTTCTTCGAGAAATGAACTCCCATATCTCTTTGACATTGAAAACTGCAGATGCAGACATCCTTCGCCAAAAAAATTGAAATTCTAATCTATTTTATTTCTATACCACATTTAAATTACAAAAAAGAAACTCCAACTTTTATCTCTTTTTCACTTCGAGACGAGATTGAATTTAATTTTGCTTTACCGAAAAGGTGATAACACTAACTTTTATTTCTTTATCGTTGGTCGCCTCTTTGCTCATAAATAAATGCATCGCTCCTTTCAGAAAGTCCTTTATTGTTTACTTTTTACACAAATCACACTTTGCTACTGCCAAAGTGCAGTCCATTTTGAAATTCTATTTCAAACAGCTTTTAAACCGCATAAAATTGAATATTGTTTACGTTGGATGCGCCTTAAGAAATTCAAGTCTTTTATATACCATGGTCTTGTTTATTTTTGGCCCAAAGAGAGGCTTGGGGATATATTTTTTGGCTGCTCTATGGTTGCTATTACTTACTGCTTCTAGCTGCTTCTGATGGGTGTTAAAATAATGAAGATGACGACAAAGAAGAAGAAGAACAAAAAGAAGTAGTCTTGTCTGCTTTCGTTGTCACTGCATATCAATGGATTTTGATAGTTGAAAATCACAGAAATGGCCCCCATTAAAAAAAATTATCATTATTCATGTATTCACTTGGCAACTTCATTTCGTCCTTTGGCTTTAATTCACTTTGTGGATATAAATTTGTATGGACCTTCTTTGGGAGAAGAAAGATTTTACTTTTTTATTTTATTTGGTTTTGTTTAAAAAAGAAGAAAGTGTATTTTCTTCCCTTTTTTGCAAGTAAACAGGATTTCTGTGAGTTGAGTTGTTAACTCTTTCTTTTAAACCAATCAGGGTTATAAAAAAATCATTTTTTTAATGCATTTGTTTTCCATTAAAATAAAAAAAAAACATATTTATTGCAAATAAAAAAAAAATGCATTAAAAAAAATATTTATTGCCACTGAAAGAAATTAACGTTAAAAAAAATATTTGTTGCAAGTAAAAAAAATTTGCAAAAAGAAAATGTTATTGCTTAAAAAAAATATTTGCATTGAAAATAAAATTTTTCTTGCAAATACAAAATTTTCTTCACAGAAAAAAAAAGCAAAATAGGTGCATTAATTAAATATTTTTTTTTTAATATTCGGGGAATTTCTTACAATTTTGGCTTTTTGACCAAACATTAGGTTCAATAGTGGAAATAGATACCTACTGTAGGTAAAATCTCCAAAATTGTTAGAAATTCGACGAATATTAAAAAAAAAATATTTTATGGATAAATTTTGCATTTTAAATTGCATTTAAATTGCAATACATTTTTTTAAATCCAAATATTTTTAAGTTGCAATCAAATTTTTCTAGTGCATTTTTTTTTTTTTTTTTTGGTTGCAACAAATAAAATAAAACGCACGACTGGGTCGCACGAATTTGCTCTTAGAGTTAAAGTTGCTTAAATTTTTAAGACTTTTTATATAGAAATTTAGAAAAAAAAATTAAATTCGTTTTTTAAAAAAATATAATAAAATCTGAAATCAAATTGCCCTCCAAAACAAGTATGCAGTTTTGATTGATATATTAAGATGCATTTTTAGAAAAAAAAATTTCAAAATCGTTAGAGACGTTTTTAATTAATAATTTTGATTAATAATTTCTTGTAAAAAAAGTTTTTAAATAAAATTGGTATGCCATTTTGTACAAATCACTAATCAACATCTAAAACCAAAATTTCAAAAAAATTCAATGTCCCGTTTTCGAAAATTTGATTTTTCAAAAAAAAAAAATTTTCAAAATTTGTTTAAAATTCCGAAAATTATTTTTTTCGAAATTTTATTTTTGGCTTATATTTAAATTAAAATTATATATTTGCTTCTTCGCGAAAAGTTTTGTTGAAATCGATTAAGCAGTTTCAGAGATAATCAGATTTGAAAAAAACCGTTCTATGGCAGGTATCGTTAATAATAATGATTTTCAAAATAAAAATTTTTCATAAGAAGATAGAACTTTGCTTAAAACTAACATTTGAATTTCTTAAACAAAATCGTTGGAGCCGTTTTCGAGATATTTCAATTTTACTAAAATCGGTATATGACAAGTACCTACAGTTATTTTTGGTCCAAAAAAACTAATTCCAAAAACTCCTCTGGAGAGTCGCTAAATAACGCTACATTCCAAGTTTGACATTAATCGGCCGTTTAGGCTGTAGCTCCTTATACAGACAGACAGACTGACAGACGGACTTCCGGGACCCACTTTTTTGGGATTCTCTACCATCGCAATGTCATGGAAAAATGTTATCTCAACTTTTTTTTTGTACGAATGCATAACTCTATTTATAGTACCTACATCGCAAGTAAAAATGGATTTTTTTATTTGCAATAAATATTTTTTTTTTTTGAATTCAAATGCATTTTTTTCAAATTGGTAATTTACAACACTGAATTCAATGCAAAGAAATGATTCTATAAATTTTTGGTAATAAAGTTAGGTAATATTTAGAAGTAAAATTGAAGATACCCTTTATTTTCATTCAGAGTAGTTTTCAAAAAAGTGTTGCCTGTTTTCCACACAAAACACACAACTTGTTTGAATAAATTTTACCTCACCTTAAAAATTCCTGACATGCCAACACTTACATTGACATAAATAAACCAATAAAAGGTTTACTTTTCGCATCATTCCCAGACCAGTTGTATAGTTCAAATATCAAATACTCGCAAAGATAAGAATAACCGATAACGTTTTGCCCAAAAAAGTAGTGTGAAAATGACAAGTCTTTTCTCAAATATACGATGTACGATGACCAAATAGTTAAGAAGACTTACCCTCACACACACATAGACAAACACTAGCTATTGCAAAATACAAACGATACAGTAACTTTTACTCGCCTGACAGCCTTGTCACATAATCTTGTATTGAATTTGATTTATTAGGACAGGCAATGTTTTGACCAGATGTCCATCCTAAGTTCTGTGGTGACGGCTCTCTGGCCTGCATAAATAAATGGTGTGAGTCCAACAACTGACTGTGTTCGCTCCTCTGGTCTTGAGTGAATGGTGGGGTCTTGTTTTTTGGTTTAGATTCCAGCCAGTGTATATCTAATTCTAATGCCATCAGCAAAACCATCATAGAGCTATGTCCTTGGTGCGAATGCTTGACAATTTAAAATGAAGAAATGTCGACGACGACGAGGATATAAAGAGCATGACGTGAGCTTGACGGAAAGTCATATTGTATGTCTCGCAGAACGCTCACCAGGCAGGACTTTCTAGAATACTTATATTACTCGTACTTTTACTCTGCGTCTGGTTGTAGTCCCGTTTCAATGTTTACTTTAACTTTTACTTCACAATCTAAGGGCGGAACGAAGGATTAATGTCTTTTGCTATATAACTATGGGTGCAATGACAGCGACAGGACACCCGACAGACATCCTTTTGTAGGTATATATGTTTGTGTTTACGTACATATTTATATTTTTAGAGCAAATAGTTTGTTTTGTTTGTTGTTGCCATTTTGTTCATCCGTGCATTGCAGAGCAAAATTGCAGCTGCTTCTCTAGCAAGTACCATAGTACACAGGGTATTTATTATTTTTTAAATGCTTTTGCTCACTCCCATCTTTTCATTTTGATGGAATGATAATGGAAGTTCCATGTTGTGTATATATGGCTTTGGCAATGGAACTACTATATTGGAGAACAAAGTCTAGAAAACAGTAACTGTGAAATGGAGTTTTTTCTTCTGGAGTCTGAAACAAACACCAAATGAAGACGAAGAAGGAAGACTATTTTGATGTCGTTAATTTTCTTTCGGGGATTCGGGAATCTGCAGCAATGTGAAATACCATTCAGACTCAACTCGACCCGACCCATAGCAAGACGTCATGTGATAAATGAGATTTAGTAAAGTTTTTTTCCTTATATTTAGAAAACTATTCCTCTTTAACTGTAACTGTGACTGTTACTACAACTTTTATGTTCGTATTATTGTCTTTTGTGAAATTTTTAGTTTTCGTTTTTGTTTTGTTTTTTTAGGTTTTTGTTGTCATTGGATCATGTACGTTTTTTGTTGTCTTATAAATTTGGGTTTAAGAGAAAACCGGATATGGAAACAGCTTTAAAATGGAGTTTTTGCTAAGATATTTTGGTTCTTTTGAAATTTAGTTTTGAATTTTTGACATTCCTCTAGCATAAGTGCACTGACTGTTTTAAATTCAAGTTATTTCCAAGAAAAAAATAAAATCGTTCTCCACGGTGTATGAGTAATATTTTTTTTATTGAGAAAAACTATGCGATTTTAATTATTATATAAATATTATATTAGACAAATCAAAAACATTTCAGCCGTATTTCTTGATTTTAACAAATCATATGAATCTCGGATCAAAATTTCGTCTATCCGCAAAAAAAAAAAAATATAGGTGTTTAATTGTTTTTCACGCAGTATTTGCAAAAGCCTTGTGTGTTTATCTTTATTTATCTATATTTATTTATAAAAAACATGCGGCTCAAATTTTAATATTATATTAGTTTTTATTAACTTACCCTAAATTTGTTTGAAATTTTTTTTATTAATCACACATCATTTTTTTGCGATACACACTTATAGATTAACTTCAATCGATAAGAATAATCTGCTGCTGGCTGCTACAACGATATAATACAAATACGAATACCTACTTTTTTATGAAAAACAAAATATCATATCAACTATTAGTTCTGTCAAATTAGACTAACATAAGGGGGTGAGGTTACATAAATTCAGAGCAAGCTGAAAATTGGTAGGATTGTTGGAAACACCATCATAAATTAAATCAAAAAAGTCCTCATCGATCCGAGATCTGGAAAAAAATTTACTCAAAGGTCAAAGGTCACAAAAACTGGTTTTTCACGATTTTCAGCAAAACGGTAAGTCGTAGACTTACTGTTCTAAAAACAGATAGAAAAAAGTTCTATCGCAACCAGTTCATAAAATATTGGCTTTTTTCGTTCAGTGTATGTATTTTAAATTTAATCATCTTATGTTTTCGTTCACTACAACCACGAATAAATGAATTTTATTTATTTCTTTTTTTTTATAATTTTCTACAATAATTTTATGAGTACATAAACACTTAAAAAATTTCATAGCTATTGCACATTTTCCTTAAAAAAAATTTGAAATCCTGTTTTTCGATTCAAAATGTAAAAAAAATATTTTATGACAAAATTTCATTTTAGCAAACTTTACACAAAGTTTCTGAAAAAAAAACTCCGCAAATGATGACCAACAATGTTATCGTGATTTTTACAATTCGATTCAAATTTGGGTTTTAAACTTGTAAAAGTAAATAGGTAATGTTAATTTTATAACTCAATTTATAGTTTTTTTTTTTTTACTAATTTGTACTTTTTTCTTCAAGAAATGAATGAAATTCAAAAAAAGGGACATTTTCTTAAAGCCCAACTAACAAATTAACCTATCATTTAACATTTTGTGCAGCTTCTCACAACAATGTAGGTATACAATCTCAAGTACTGCAATAGAAATGTACCCATACACTTAATCACTAAAAAAAATGTGTTTAAGTTTTCCAAAAATTATTATATTTCTTGTCATATTTTTTTAATAAAAAGTCGCTGGTAACGAAAGTTATGGAGGTGAAAGATTTTTTTTTATTTTTACATGTTGACTTAATTCTTTTAAATGGCAATGTCACACATTGGACTATTTTATTTTTATAATTTTTCACTAAATATATAAAAAAGTAATAGGTATAGAATTAATTAAAAATTAATTCAATTTTTTTTATAAAGCTTAAAATAAATATAAATTTTTTATACCCGAACTTCTTAAAAATCTCTGAAACATTTCGAATCTGGAATCTTTTTTTTTTTTTTTTTTAATTTAAAATCACTTTGATAAAGAACCCTCAAAACAAGCAAACAGAAATGTCTATTATAAAAAAAAGTAATAAATTTATATATTCATCTAATTTTTAAAACTTCCATTCCAAGTGCATCTCAATTTCAATTATATTTATAAAATATTTTTCAGATTTCTTTCTATATTAGCATCATCAAGTGAAAAATTTTCTCCCTCCGTAACAACATTCGATGCAAAACAAAACTAAACTTTAAAAACTTTCAAAACATCCAATGAACTTGACACTTAGCAGCTCATCAAAATAAAACCACTTTACTCCTGCTTCCAGCTTGAAAAAAAAATATGAAAACTTAGAATAGCCCAGGAAATACACTCTCTCACTATGGGAGAAAAATAGCTCGACTTCTGCATTGCTAATAATAATAATAATAATATTCTTATTTCAAAAATTCCAGTTTCCATTTTCACAGGAGTAAAAATGAAACAAAAAATAAAAAAAAACTTCTAGAAAACTTCAGCAATATTGAAATGCACATCTCCCCAATGCATCAGGCGGGTGTGGCTGGCTTTCCAAGTCCTCTTGCTATACTCCTCTCCCCCAAACAACACGCAAGAAGAAGTGTGAATTAATTTCAAACTTAAATTAAGAAACTTGAGCGTTGTTGGGAGACGTCAGTCCACAGTAATGATATGTACCTTTTCCACCAAAAAATATGAAAAATAAAAATTAAAAAAAAAACTTATATTATAAGAACGCATTTCAAAAATTTTACCAATTTATGCACATAATGCAGTGCTCGGGAACGGGTAACTGACAGATGTGGTTCTTAGCTTGGCTATCACTTCCAGTTGGGTATTATTTTACAGCGGGTTGTTATACATACTCTATTCCATACCCATGATGCTGGTGAAATTGTTAAATTATGCAAATGTCCTAGCCATATTGCTGTGCGATGATATCAGACGGGTTTATTGTAATTAACAGTGATGCGGTTGTAACCAATAAATTTTGTGAAAAAAATATATGGATAGAGGTGTAGAGAGTGTGTGTAAAGGATATTATCTATAAATAACGGTTACTGTTTTTTTTTTCAGTAATTATTGTAGGCGGTGTAGTTGCGGTAAGAATCATATTGATGGCGTTGTAATCGAATTAAAATAAACAAGTAATCATAATTAAATGTTTATTGCTTTTTTGTATCTTTAATGAAAATACTTCAAAATAAATCAAATTACATGTTGAATTAATATTTACAAAGCATTCATAAGCATTGGAAAATAACTATTACATCGAAAAAAATAATTTTTATCAATAAAATGTTAAATCTTAAAGTTTTTGTACTATTTTGAGGTTGCTTACGGGTTGGGTTGGTTTTGATTATGAAAATCTTATTATAATCTAGTTTTCGTTGGACTCAATGGAAACGGCAAACAGCAAACAAAATAAGACCAATATTCTAAAAATGGATGTGTAGTTGTTTTTGATTGATTAAAATATGGAAAGTTAGCATGATTATATTAAAAAAAAAAACGGAGAGGACCTCATCGAAAAAAAGAAAACTTTAAATATTTTGTCTTGCTTTTTGAAATTTTCAAACTTTTAGCGAGGTTCAGTGCACAAGTCGCATCGCAGTTTTTCAATAGCATTATGTTATCACTAGATTTTCAAATATAATTATTTTATATGATGCAGTTGCACTACTGATGGCATTAGGTAGAGGTACAGTGATGAGTCTACCACGAAATCTTGAAAACCATAATCTACAAAACAATTAAAAAATCTCGAAAACAAAAATCAAGAAACTCACAAAATAAAAAAATGTAGAAAAAATCTTGAAAAAATACATCAATTTGTGGACAGAATGTTTCTACACTTAGGAGCAAATTACAATGGATAAAATCTTTTTTCTTCAAAGTCTCATAGCCCCGTTTTCAAGTTTGAATTTTTTTATTTTGAATTGTTGGTAAAAAAAAAAATTTCACTTTATTCTTTTTTATGTTTAATATTCCAGATACTCTCTGTTTCAATTTCAGTCTTCTTCTCTTATGAAAGTATTAGCGTTATCTGTCAGTAAATTGAACTTCATTTCTTTTAAATGTTAAAGTTTCCAGATATGTATGCACTCTCTGTTAAATTTTAGTCTTTTTTTCTTACTTCATTTATGTTGATTGAATCTTTGTAAAGAGAAGGGATTTTTATATTCTTAGCATTGACTTAAAGCTTTTGTTTCAAGATTTGCAATGGTACCAATAACATTCATGTATGTCAATTATATCCTGATCGCAAAGTTTGATCCCATTTTTATGCTCCTAAGTGTATTTTCACTAAGGAAATAGTGGCTATGTGAAGCTGGCAAATTTTTTTTTCAAACCTGTCAAAGTAAGCCCAGAATAGCCCAAGATTTTTTTCGCTGGTACACCCTTAGTTTTAAAATTATGTATAACGAAATTATTTTTTTTCACCTGAAAAATGACAAAAAATTACGTATTTTATTCAGTGTAAAAATTGTTGGTTTTGTACTGTGGTTCGTTTGCCCAACGTGAGCCTAGGGTAGCCCAATTTTTTTTTTCCTGATTGCACTATTTTTTCGAAAGATACAACGAAAAACTTTTTTTCACATCAGAAAACGAAAAAAATTTAATTTGTTTTCCTGTAAGAAAATCGTAAGCTTAGAACAGTGGTTTTTTTGCCTAAGGTTTGCCCAGGATAGCCCAACTTTTATTTTTGCTATCCTACGCTTACCTAGTTTAAAAATTATAGAAGAATTAGTTTTTATTCACCACACTAAAAAAAAAAGTACGTATACACCACAGTGACCTTTTTAAATTTATAATTAAGAACAATTAAATCCACTGGTGTTTGCATTGCGCCTCAAATGTTTTTAATTTGACTTAACATTTTTACTTGATTAAATGTAGTCCATATAAAACATTAATGTTAAAAAGCTTAAGTTGACATTTAACATTAAAAACCAGAACATACAAATAATTTTTCAAGTCTTTAAATCAATAATTTTTTTTGGTTTGTTATATAAGTACAAATATAAAATGGTGTAAAGTAATTTGTTTTTCAAAACACGAATAAAAAACTTTTTTCAAATAACCAACCTCTTAAAAATAAAAATTTGTTTTTTTTTTTTTTTCAGTGTAAAAATGATCCTTTTTCCATTATTTTCTGAACTAAACGAGCTAATTCCAACAAATTGCATCACTTTTTTTCGTTAGCCTACCCTTAGTTTAAAAGTTATAAAAAAAAAAAAACTTTTTTCAAAATACCAACCTTCTAAAAATCAAAATTGGTTTTTTTTCAGCGTACAAATTATCCTTTTTCCATTTTTTTCTCAATTAACCCTGCCAACAAACTAGGTACATCACTTTTTTTCGTTAGCCCACCCTTAGTTCAAAAGTTAAACCAGAAAACTTTTTTCAAAATACCAATCTATTTTTTCTGAAATTGTTACCAAAACTTACGCTACCGGATTTTTTTAATTCGGAAAATCAAATTTTTAAATTTGTATGAAATTTTGGTTTTTGGTGTGGATTAATAGTTCCTACAAAGAGGCCTTCAAACTTTATTAAATTTGTTTTTTCAAAAAATTATTTATAAAAAGTTATTTGTTTAAAAAACGTAGGTCCGGCAATTCTGTCTGTCTCTCTGTCTGTAATTCTACCGTTATTAACGGTACCTAACAGCAATAGAACCATCTTTTTTTTTGGTTTCTGAATACCCCATAGGTACATGACTAACTCGATTTCAACGAATACTTTTATACAAAAGCGTATAGGTTAAGGTAGTATTAAAATTTTATAAAATTTTCAAAAAAAACATTTTTGAATTTTTTGCAAAATATGCATTTTTTTTTTTTTGAAAAATCAATTTTTTGAAAACGTTTTGGTGAAAAATGATTAAATTTCTTTTTCACGTGTAAATTACACCGGCACACAAAAAAAAAAGTGTCATGTACCAGAAACCAGACCTTTCTTTCTATATGTTTTTGGACACGCTGAATCCGAATTTCGAGTCGGTTTGGCCAGGTCACCCTCCAGTTTTGAGCTGTGACTGCATTTCGTTTGAATTTGTATGACTTTTATGGAGTTTTTTGCATTTTTCTCAAAAATGAAGGGTGTTCGGTCAAAACGGACTTGAAATTCGAATTCAGCGGGTCCAAAAACATATAGAAATATAGGTCTGGTTCCTGGTAGATGAAAGCGTCATGTCGCGAAAGTGCCAGCAGACCAAAAAAAAAGTTGTATTAACCAGGAACCAGACCTTTCTTTCTATATGTCTTTGGACCCGCTGAATCCGAATTTCAAGTCCGTTTTGCCCGTTCACCCTCCAGTTTTGAGAAAAATGTAGAAAATACAGCAAAAAAGGCAAAAAACTTCCTTTTTTTTAGTTTTTTGCATTTTAGTCAAAACTGGAGGGTGACAGCGCCAAACGGACTTGAAATTCGGATTCATATAGAAAGATAGGTCTGGTTTCTGGTACATGACACTTTTTTTATTTTGTGTGCCGGTGTTATTTATTTCTTCAAAAGCGTATACCAATTTTTTTCTTTTAATGTTAGAAAATTTGTATATATGAAAAAATATTTAAAAAAAACGGCTCTAACAAAAATTGTTTTTTATACAAAAAAAAAAAAATCAAACGGCCTACTTAGTTTTGTGTAAAAGATCATTTAAAAAGCTGTTTAGTAAATTATAAAAACAGATTTTATTTTTTTTTCCACTACCTTATAAAATTCCTCAAAAATATCAAATTTCCCTAATTTTGTTCAATATCAAGCTTTAAAATTAGAGTAACTTTTACCATAAGAGCAAATACGTGCGGCCCAAGTCTTGCATTTTATTTTTATTATTTTTCACACAAAAGTTTTAATAGTTATTTTAAATTTATCAAGCGATTACTTCCTGCCGTTGTCTTTCTTCGCGACTGTAGGATATTTTTGATACACAACTTAATCTCTGCTTTCACTATTACTTGGTTAAGCACCCTACGGTGCAGAATCTCTGTTCTGGTCATGGTCACCATATCTTCAAGTCCATATTGATTGCACTGAAGCTACTCAGAGCAGATTTTTACGTTTCAAAGTTTCCGTACTTATTGTATTCATGTTGTTGTCACCAAAGTGAAACAAATCGTTTTCTTCAAAAAAAAAAAAAAAAACCACAAAAATATTTTCTAAATTCACCAACAAATTCTCACAAAATACAAACATTGCTCTACCTACACACTCTATTTTGTGTGAAGCAATCTTGCAATCGGAGAGGAGATCTCTCACACCCTCAAGCATATAAAAAAATAAGAAGAAGGAATAAAATATTGCATTCAACAATTCATTTACACTGATTCTATTCTTATCGTCTCCAAATCGATGAATTGAAAGATTAAATGCGTCCTTAGAACAAACCACCCCTCATCGCTTTCCATCATCAAACAGAGAGACACATGAAGCAATTTTCTCTTACAAATATTTTTTTTTTTTTTGATTTTTTTCAAAAATGAAACTCAAACAACAACGAAACGAAAAAAAAAAATATAGAATAAAATCGCAAGATCTGTAGAACACTTCAGACAATGAAAGAAATTGATTTTCAACAAGGACACAAGCACAGAACTACAAGTGGAGCACATAAAGTGTTCGAGAATAGGGAATCTTCACTTGATACATGTTAAGAGTGTTTTCAAGCCCAGGGTGCCGTAATACTGTATATTCTGGTGCCTGTCTTCCTGCCTGCCATGTTGAAGCTCCTTCGGCTTTTGAAAATTTATAGAACGAACCCAACGAAAGAATGAACAAAACATAGACAAAAAAAAAAAAAATAATAAAAACGGTTGAATCCAATTTCTAAGGACAAAATGTCGCCATCATCTTCTTAGTCAGCTTTGCCTTTGCAGAGGGCACCAGAGAAGTGCGGGGACCAGCGTTGGCAAAATTCAATTGAATTTCGATAATAATGACAATAATCTGAAGACATCCTTATGCTATCGTCTCTTGTTCAAACCCAAAGACAATCGCAGTGCAGTGAAATCCTAGCCCGAGAGTGAGTATGTTTTGAAAAGGGCTGAAAATGAAAAACTACTTTGCTCTCTTCTTCTCTTCTGGTAGATGGTGATGCTGCTGCTGCAACGAGTATCTTTTCTAACTGCGGATGAAAATGAAATATAAATTCTGAGATATAGAGTAGAAGTGTCTTTCTAGCCCAGCCATCAGGGCCAGCCAGCATTCATACGAGTATGTAAGTCGAAAAAGCTTGAAGACAAAGTGATTGGCGAGCAAAATTAAGGGCGGTGATGTGTACCTTCTACCCATCTCCTTTATATTCTCTTCCTTCTTCTCTGAAGGTCTTCCGATATTAAAAAAAAAATGAAAAAAAAAAATCAGTTTTACGAGATGAGAATATTTTTCAAGTGGAAGGATTTATTTTATAGACTTTTGATTTTTGACTTTCTCTTCGGGGGATGAGTCGTTTTGGGAATCATCTTGTCGGAATTCTATTTTTATTACTAATCGATAGTATGTTGATGGTTGGGTGTAGTTAGATATGTAAAGCTGTCTATTTTTCTCTGTCCCTTCGTTAAATAAAATCGAACAAAAATGGAATTGATTTTATGATGAAAGAAGGGATTTTATAAATTAATTGATTTAGATCCAACATCCAATCAATTCGAGAAAATACACATTTGTCTTGTTATGTTTTTTTATGAATGATGATATCCTAGGAAACTGTTAATAATAATTGGAAAAAAGGGTTAGAAGTTGTGGCGTCAATAGATCAATTTCAAAACAAAAATAATTTTTTTTTTATTTCTTTTAATGGAATTATAAGTGGCCATTTCAGTATCATTTTAATTCAATTAAATTTAAATTATAAGATTAAAAACGGGTTTTGTTTAAGATATTATTGTCTTATCTTATGTTTGTCTGCAGCTAAGTGTATTTTTTTTTTTTTTACTGTAAATTCAATGTTTAATTAATTTGGAAAGATTTCTTTTGAAAACTATTTGGACTTTTTTACCCGTTCTTCAATTTCTTTAAATTGGTTTTGATATACAACCAAAATAGACTTAATGATACAATATGGCCTCTAATTCATGTGTTAACCATGGCAATAGTCAGTTTACAAAGATCAACTAATTTGTTCAGCAAAAGAAAAACTAAGCATACAAAAAAAATGTTACACATACACCACAGTGACCTTTAAAATCTTTGAAAATCGATACAAATTTGCTAACGGTTACATACATAATTGAAAATAATTGGACTCTGTTGAATGATCTCTGTTTTATTCCATGTTAAAATAATGACCGTTGACCGCTACCATGGTAATAATTGCACATTCTGATTTTTTAGATTATTATTTTCAATGCAATTTTGGCAAATAAATATTATGTAAGTTCAACATAACTTAAAGGAGGAAGAAATAGTAGAACATACAAATTCATGTTGAAAAAAAAAATAACACCCTATAAAATAAAATGCACGACTGGGTCGCACGAACTTGCTCTTAGAGTTAAAGTTGCTTAAAATTTTAAGACTTTTTATATAGAAATTTGGAAAAAAAAATAAAATTCGTTTTTTAAAAAAAATAAAATAAAATCTGAAATTAAATTGCCCTCCAAAACAATTATGCAGTTTTGATTGATATATTAAGGTGCATTTTTAGAAAAAAAAATTTCAAAATCGTTAGAGCCGCTTTTTAAAAAACTAATTTTTTATAAATAATTTTTTGGAAAAAAAGTTTTAAAATAAAATTGGTATGCCATTTTGTAGAAATCACTAATCAACATCTAAAAACAAAATTTCAAAAAAATTCAATATCCCGTTTTCGAAAATTTGATTTTTCAAAAAAAAAAAAAATTCAAATTTTTTGTAAAAATCCAAAAATTATTTTATTTTTGGTTTATATTTAAATTACATAAATGCTTCTTCACAAAAAGTTTCGTTGAAATCGAATTAGCAGTTTCGGGGATAATCGGATTTGAAAAAAAAAACGGTTATATGGCAGGTACCGTTAATAATGATTTTCAAAAAAAAAATTTTTCATTAAAAAATAGACATTAGCTTAAAACTAACACTTGAATTTTTTAAACAAAATCGTTGGAGCCGTTTTCGAGATATTTCAATTTTACTTAAATCGGTATATGACAAGTACCGTTATTTTTGGTGCAAAAAAATTAATTCCAAAAACCCCTCTGGAGAGTCGCCTAATAACGCTACATACCAAGTTTGACGTTAATCGGTCCATCCGTTTTGGCTGTAGCTCCTTATACAGACAGACAGACAGACAGACAGACCGCCGGACTTCCGGGACCCACTTTTTTGGCATTGTCTACCATCGTAATGTCATGGAAAAATGTTATCTCAACTTTTTTTTTGTACGAATGCATAACTTGATATATACATAGTACCACTATATCGCAAGTAAAAATTATTTATGATTCAAAATAAACATCATTTACACTTGTTTACAGCCAAAATGCACACTCATTTTTTTCTTACGTACTTTGAATTCAGGAACTCGAAAATCACTTTAAAAAAAAAAAACTACGATAGATACGTTTTCGATATAAATTTTTTCAAAGTTTTTTGTCGTTTTTTTTCCACCATACTTAATATTCGGCTCTATGATTGGCATTGCAAAATGGCTCAAAAAACCAAAAACAGTACATTTTGAAAGTGCATATTTTATCCAATTTAAGCAGTATTCAATTTTAATGATTATTTAGTAAAAACATCAAAAATTTGATTTTTTTCTCTTTTTGAATAGTTTTTCTTAAGCTTTTTTACAATATTTTAGTTTTAAAATTTTTTAGAATTTTTAATTATAATAAATAAAACAAATAAAAACAAAAAATATTTTGAAAAACGAAAATCTGATAAAATAATTTTTTAATTTTCTCAAAAACTAGAAGACATAGAAACATATAATTTTCACTGTTTGATAAGGAATCAATTGAGGCAGTTTTTTTGTGTGAGTAATTTTTTTTTATTAAAATTCACAATCTGGACAAAAATTGTATAAAATGAGTAAATTTTTTTTTCGCCTATTTTTAACTTTGAAATCGATTATTTCAAAAACTATCGGTTATAATATATTGATTTAAAAATTAGAATTAAATTTATAATTTTGCCTTTCGGAAATGGTATCATTTATTACTGTAAGTGTTGCCGTTGTTTTTTAATATTTTTTTTTTATTTTGATAATTTTTTTTTTAGAAAACTGCCCCTAAACGGGGGGAGATAGACCTTCCTCCCAAAGAAAAAATGTTTGTATTGAGCTCCTCTACAAAAATCCGTTGTCAAATCCTGACGCCCAAGTTATCCTATTAAGTGCCAAAACAACATTTTTGTTCTATACCTAAAAGTTCGAATTTCTGTATCTGGGTTGAAATCGTAAATTTTTTTTTTCTAAGCCAATTTTAAACTGATTTTCATAAAAAATACCTCGTTTGATTTGAAAATAAATAATATTATTTTAGAATATATTTTTTAAACAGCATGTTGTTGTGAAAATATATACTTTAATTTGATTCGAAGTTGGGTAAATGACGAAAAAAATGGAATTTTTGAACTTTTAACAGCTTATAAATTCTAGGCGGTTTAACCGAGTTACATGTTTTATACATTGTTGAAAAGGTATAATTATCTCCTTTCAGAAACTGTTAGAAAATCGAGAATGGGTGAAAATTTGACGAAGCTACATTTTTTTCAATGGGTGAAGGTCAAAAAACCCGTTTTTTTTTTCCCTAACTCCAGATTTTGGATGTGTTAGGGACTAAAAATACCGTTTCGTAATCAGTGCGACTAGCTCTAAAAAACGTGATAGGTCTTCGCTTACGCATATTTTGAGTGTTACACCGTGTTATCTAAAAAATGACCTAATAACAATTTTTAAATAAGACTTCCTTTTCGAGTTATAGGCAAAAACATAAAAAGTAACAAAACGAGTCGAAAATATTGATCGTTACAAAAATTATCATAGCTTTATATCTTATCCATAGATTTAAAAAAAAATCTTTTATCTTTTTCAGAAAGTGCACTACACATAAAAAATATAAAAATATGAGGATTCGAAACATTTAGATTTCTTATTTCAGTAAGAAATTTTTTTTTGGCAAAAAATTTTCTTTAAAAAATCGATTTTTTAAATGTTTTGATGCATTGCACTTAATCATCTAGAATTACCAAAAAAGTTATTTCAGTGTTTGTTGCGTATTTATATATATATTCAGCTTTCAGGTGCCGGTTTTAGATAAAGCCCAAATACAAAGAATGGTGGGAAAAAAAACGACAAAAAACTTTGAAAAATCATAATCAGCGTTTTGCCCAGGTGCGACAGTGGGCTCATCAGTTAGATCTATCGTACCTTGGCGAAACGCTTTGGAATTGAAGTTAAAAATTGAAATATATTGAATCGCTCCAAATAAAATTAAAATAATTTTTATTATTCTTATTATTCAAGTACAAAAAAACGTTTTTTTTTGTGGTGAGGCATTTAATTATAAAAACATATAGCAAATTTAATGTATTATAAAAGAATTCGCTGTGTTTTAAAAAAAATATTGAGTTCCGTTCATTTTGTACCAGACGACCTCCAAAAAAATGTGTCTGGCGGTGACCAAGATATCTCTGATCCAAATCAAGTAAAATTAAAAAAACCAAAAGATTCATTTCCAAGATAGACGAATGCAGGTAATGAACGAAGGAATAGTCAAAATTTTGATTTTTGACAAAATGGCGGCTTCCCAAAGAAAAATATCGTTTATTTCCATAAAAATTTACATTTTAAAGTGGCTTAAAAAAATCGAATAAATGTCAAAAACCTTAATCCTTCATTCATTACCTGACAAAAGTATCTAAGAAAATTGTGCAAAAGCCGATCACTGCAGCCGTTTCGGAGAAATTTTGCTCACCGATTTTGAAAACACAATTTCGAGAAAAACGCGTTTAAAAGTTTTGGGAACCATGTAAACTTAGTTAACAAGTCTTCACAAATACGTATTTTCTCGGAAACTTATTGCTGTATCAATGTGAAATGTTCGGACAACATTCTTATATACATATATGTACAAATGTACATTCAAATAATGCAAAAAAAAAATTATTAGATTTTTTCAAAATTACAACTAGGTATAACCCCTTAACTCAGTTTTCTTTAAAAGGTATCTTTTGATATTTGGAAGATTAAACAAAATATGTGAATCACCCAAACTAAAACTTCTTATTTCAACAGCAAATTCTGAAATACCTTGAAATTTACCTCTATCAGAAGCTTAGAAATTTCCTTCAAGTGAAGATTATATCTTCATTCGTTTATTAAGAGGTATGATTTTTGCAATTAAAAATTATATATCGTCCACTGTAACATCCTTTTTTTTTAATTTTGGACTCATTTAGTTATATTGGAGATTTATTATACTATTTCAAAAATAGATAATTCATACGAGAAATAATAATTGTCAAGAAATTCAAAGAAAGAAAAACCAAGCCACATTTTCAAAATTCTGAAAAAAAATTGTATCCTCCATCTCCTTGGACTTTAGAAATCTGTGCGTATGAATAAAATGACAGAAAAACCGTCTAACACCATTACGAAAAATACTTTTTTCTTGAATTTTTTTTACTACCATAATGAGGTTTTTCATTCAAACCTCAAATTCTTTTTGGACTAAAAACCAATATTCATTGTATGGTAGGAAATTGCAATCAATATTAAACATCAAAGCTCCAACTTCATTTTATTTATCAAAGACTAAATAAATAAAATCAAAAATATTTAATTTTTCATATTTCATCTGCATTTATGTACATTTTCAAAAAAATAAAAAAAACATTACCCATCATTGATTATATGTTATCTACTGATAAATCCTTTTTTCAAATATGTTTTAAACAACTAAATCGGCCTCCTGGCTATTACATACGCATAGCAATATCCCTTAAAACTCATTCATTTGTAAATTTGTTTTCCACCGGAGTTTAAAAATGATTAAATCTTTTTATATTATGTATTTCAATGCGAAATATATCGCAAATTTCCATACCATTTCCTCGTTGAACTCAAGAACCATGAATATTTTCAACCAAAATTACAAAATCAAAAACAAAAAAAAAAACCTCTATAACACCCCATCACTCTTTTAGCAATATTGTGGTTAGGTTGGTCTGTGCAAACGCACAGCCAAACCATCACCCAACACAACAACAACAACGAAAAAAAAAAAAAACATTTTTCAGCTCACGGGTATGTAAATTCCATAATACTTTTCACCAACACTCAAAATAATTTTTTTTTGATAAATTCATTACATAAATTTGAAAATATGCAAAACTAAAAAGTGCCCAGGGTTAGGCACCACAAATACACACACACACACCCTTAAACAAAAAAAATAAAAACAGTTCTCCACCAAAATCCCAAAGGGAGATTTCTAAACTCTGAATTATCATCGTGCATGTTAGATATATACACAAAGCCCCGGTACAGCCGTAAAACTGTCTCCGGCACACATTATAGCAGCATCAAACAGGATATGCAAAAATACCCCACAACATCGAGCCATTATACATACCTACCAACCAACCCAGTAGCTATATAGAGGTACCACTAAGCTCCACCGCAACACCCATCAGTATAGCGCTGCAGTCGTGTGTTATTGAAAAACTTCCGGAAAACAAATGTGCTGGTGAGAGAGTAGCTAGATATATCGTAGGTATATATCTGGCGTATCTGCGGTGTGGTAGCGAGATATTTGGGAACAAACAGCATTAAATTTTTTGAAAACACCAATTTATTTGAATTTTTATCGGATAAATCGTAAGGCTGTCACTGCGTGCATTTTTCATTGGCAATTTGTTTGAAATGTTGTTCCAAATTCGAAATAATGGCACTGGCATGCATATAAAGGTACCAGAGAGATGCACAAAATGCATTTCCTATAAAAAGCCAAAAAAACCCATACCATCCCTCTGCTGTTCGGGTTTCCTTTTTTGGAAACAAATTGGTTCCATTTGTGAAAATCAACATAACATCAGACACAGAAGAGTAAAAGTTTCGTGAGAAATGTGACTTTTAAAGTGGAGTCTTTTCTTTACCCCCAACCAACCAAATGGAATGGTTTTTTGAGAAGGACGACATCAATTCAAGTTTTGACTTCAAGAAAATCAACACTTTCTCCCTTCGTAATGTCCAACTTTGAGTTTAATTGCTTTGAAATTCTCAGGAACTAAAAGAGATTCTATTTTTGTTTTTTTTTTTATTATTTAAAAATTCTACAGGGTAAAAGTATAGGATAGAGGTCTTTGGTGAGTCGTGTATTCCATCATGATTTATGATTTTAATTTCTTTTAATCCGATTAATCATTGCATGAGTGCATTTTTAGTTGTGGTGTGGTAAATGGCAGCCAGGCTCTAAATTAACTTAGGAGTTCCCCACAGCAAAAAATAGAAAACGCCCTTGATAAAAATAATATCAAAGAAAGAGGAATTTCTCCAGCTGATTTGATGATAAAATGAAGTTGGTTAATATTATTTCATATAATTTTCACATTCAAGTTTTTTTTTTAATTTTTCAAACATCTTCGAAAAAATAATTTATATAATGTAATGTTTGAGTACGATGTATTGAAAATGGGTGGTAACCACGCCTGCCGGAAAGAAAATCTTAAATTTAAATTTAAGTGGGGTGGGTATCAAAAATCGTGGTTTTTTACGATTTCAGTCAAAAGTAGACCTCCTGTCGAAAAAAGTTATGCACAAAAACTTGGTTAAAAATTACTTTGTTATGTTTTCTATGGGTATGGTTTGTTTCGCTTTTCTTATTTCGTTTTTTGGTTGTTTCGATTAAGTCGATTCGCTATTTTATTGTTTCGTATTTTTGTTGTTTAGTTTTTTATTTATTTCGTTTTTCCTTATTTCGACAAACTTATACTCCTTTTTCTTATGACTTCGTTTTTAGTTTATTTTGTTATTGATTACTTCGTTTTTTCATTATTTCGTTTTGGAATTAAGTCGCCTTTAGTTCACTTGGACTTTAATTATTTCGCCACCATTTGTTTCGCCCATTTTTTTGTGGATGTTAATAGCCTAAGGGCGTTAAAATTCGCTCGAATTTTAACGCCCTTAGGCTATTAACATCCACAAAAAAATGGCAAAACAAATGGTGGCGAATAATTCGCGTCATTTTGAGTGCCTGTTAATTTTAAAAATGCCCAAAAAAGAAAAAAGACAACGAATTCGTTACAATTTAAGGTAACAGATCTCTAATATTATAAGGATTTGCTTATCTTTAATCCAAAAGTCTTCAAAACCTAAAACAATCCACAAAACTGAAGACGAAATAACCAGATGCCAAAATAAACTAAAAGCGAAATGAACCTTGACAAAACAACTCATTGGACTTGTAATGAAAATGCGAAATAAATAAAAATCAAGAAGACACAAGGCGAAGTTATAGTTGGGCGAAGTGATCGAAATACGAAGTAAACGAAAACCCAAATAAAGGATGGCGAACTAATAAAAAAAAATTGTGTCAAAAACGAAATAACAGAAATCGAAGTAAAAAAGGTGAAACGTTTTCTATCTATTTTAAAAAAAAATAAAAAAAAACTCATTCGCTTACTGGAAGGAAGCCTTTATGAGGCAGCTGAACTTTTTATAAAATTACGATAAAATAATGAAGAACAGTTCTTGATATCCCTATTTTAATTAATTGATCCGTCTGTGAGATTAACTGGGTTAGCCTCAGAAAGCGCAGGCAAGTCTCCCGGGATTGCATCACTCCATATCCGCGGGCAATACAAAAAAACATGCAATTATTTAAATATTTATCATTTGAAGGCAGTTGGGATAACTTTGCCGAAGATATTATTATAGGACCAGATGAAGATGGACCAGAAATGTCCAGTTTATATGATAGCAATTCATAACTTAAAATTCTATTCACATCTTTTCATTTGTATAATTGGGCAGTAAATATCTTATTTTTATTTTTCAATTATTTTGGAGTCGTCACCATAGAAATCTTTAATAAACAAATTCAGATCAAATCAAAAGTCCTGACTCTGAGTTTATTTTCTCCCTTCCAATAAAATTGAAAACAAATAAACAAAAATCTCAATTTTATTGGCTCATTGCGACAAATCAACTCAAAAATAACAACAAATCATTCTTGTTTAAATGAAAGAAATGCTATAGAGAAAAAAAAAACAAACAAACGAAAAATCTGAATTTGTTTATTAATGATTTCTATGGTGACGACTCCAAAATAATTGAAAAATAAAAATAAGATATTTACTGCCCAATTATACAAATGAAAAGATGTGAATAGAATTTTAAGTTATGAATTGCTATCATATAAACTGGACATTTCTAGTCCATCTTCACCTAGTTCTATAATAATATCTTCCGCAAAGTTATCCCAACTGCCTTCAAATGATAAATAATTAAATAATTGTATATGTTTTTTTGTATTGCCCGCGGATATGGAGTGATGCATGCCCGGGAGACTTGCCTCCGCTTTCTGAGGCTAACCCAGTGAATCTCAAAGACGAATCAATTTATTAAAATAGGGATATCAAGAACTGTTCTTCGTTATTTTATCGTAATTTTAGAAAAAGTTCAGCTATAAATGCTTCCTTCCAGTAAGCGAATGAGTTTTCTTTATTTTTACTCAAATTTCCATGGGACTTTTGATTTGAAACGACCTATAGCATTTCTTTCATTCAAACAAGCATGATTTGTTGTTATTTTTGAGTTGATTTGTCGCAATGAGCCAATAAAATTGAGTTTTTTGTTTATTTGTTCTCAATTTTATTGGAAGGGAGAAAATAAACTCAGAGTCAGGAGTCAGGTGGTAAGGTTTTGAGTTATTGAATTTTGAAGTCCCAAAACACTATTTTTGTGATGTTTTGGCATGGTAATATCTCAAAAACGTGATGTGGTAGAATTTTTCTGACTTCAGATTTGAGCCCAGCGCACCTTAAAAAAATATGCTTTGATTTCAAAAAAAAAAAAAAACTTTTTGACTAGTGAAATCGTACAGGGCAGAAAAAATCGAATTCCCTGTTCGATTTCACTAGTCAAATTTTTTTTTATAGAAATCAAAATATGTATAATAATAGCTGTGTTTTATTACCGACTTCCAAAAAGGAGGAGGTATTCAATTCGTCTGTATTTTTTTTTTTTTTTTTATGTTTTTTTATGTTTGTTACTGCATAACTTTAGACTTAGTGAACCAATTTTGATAATTCTTTTTGTATTAGAAAGCTGGTGGCTGCAGTGTGGTCCCATTTCAATTTCGTTCACTAGGAACTATTTAAAAAACCATAAAACCCAGTTTTGATCCATGGAAGTCGGTTTTGTTTTTTGCTAAAAATGATTATTTTCCTCGTGATCCAGATCAGATCATTGGTTTATTTGCGAAACAATAACAAAACAAAATCCTGCTTTTGTTGTAAAGCTAATAAAAACAATGATCTGATCCGGATCACGAGGAAAATAAAACACAGCTAATATTGAGTGAGTTATAAAAAAAAAAACAAAAAAAAAAACAACTTTCATAATGAAAGTTGTTTTTTTTTTGTTTTTTTTTTATATTATATTATATTTAGGTATTTTGTTTCTCAAAACAAAAAAAAATTTCATTTAAGGGGTAATAACACCTTGTGAACCACGAAATCGAGCGTCATTTTCATCAGCGTATAAAACAAAGAAGAAATATTATTTTCTTTTGGTGTTTGTTTAGTTTAATTAAGTATATTAATAGGTAACAGAATAGGCTAATGTTAAATTTTTTAATGATGTGAAATTTTTTAAATGGCGGTGTAGTTCAGGATGATAGTAAAATCCTGTGCTCCCATCGGGCGACCAACTAACTCCTACAGTTCTTAACCGATTGGGCTGAAATTTTGTGTGGAGCTTTAAAATACTATTCTCTAGTGAAGTACGTAGGATTTTTTTGAAATATTAAAATTTAACGGTTTTATGGTCTTTTTTTTCAACGAATTTTGTTTTTGGAATGAAATAATTTTTTTAAATTAATGCCATTTCTTTAAAAATTAATATTTCAAAAAATAGTATTTTCAATCTGCACACAAAATTTCAGCCCAATCGGTTAAGAACTGTAGGAGTTAGTTGGTCGCCCGATGGGAGCACAGGATTTTACTATCATCCTGAACTACACCGCCATTTAAAAAATTTCACATCATTAAAAAATTTAACATTAGCCTATTCTGTTACCTATTAATATACTTAATTAAACTAAACAAACACCAAAAGAAAATAATATTTCTTCTTTGTTTTATACGCTGATGAAAATGACGCTCGATTTCGTGGTTCACAAGGTGTTATTACCCCTTAAGAAAATGTTGCCCTATGTCAAATGTCGGCTCTTTCCCAACATCAACAAAATTTCTTTAAAATTTATGTAGAGCCAGCTCTTAAAATCTACAAATAAACTAACATAAATGTGGTTTTGAACTGCAAGAGCAAGTACGGGCGACCCAGTCATTTCTTTTGCTACGGAACCTTGAATGCTACAACAAATGCATGAGTTTTGAAGAAAATATGACTTTTTTGCTCAAGTAAATACTCAAAAATTTTACATGCCTCTAATTATATGAACCGTTATTTTGGCATTTTGGTTACCTTAAAAGTTGGTGTGTTAAATTTTTTTTCATGTAACATTTTTGAGTACTTAGTTGAGCTAAAAAGTCATATTTTCTTCAAAACTTGTTCAATAAAAATTTTGATTTTTTTTTCTAAAATTTTTTTTTCATTTAAGTAACTGAATTGAATAGGTACTTGGCTCTTAGCTTAAAATCGTGTTTTATATTTTAAATAGAAAAATACCTACTAAAGTTTTATTAAATTAAATTTAAATATTTTTTAAAAACATAAAAAAGTTTTAATATTCTAAGCATTTTTATCCATAGGTTTGAGCGAAACAATTGTGCATTTTATTTGTTATATCCTATTTGACTTTTTGATTTCGGTGCTTTCTCGCAATCCTCGTATACCCTACACTTTTGTTATTTTTTTTAACCTTCATAATTTAGTTTATTTCTTTCTTTTTTATTAATAACTACTTACTTAGCATTCCTTTCTATCCAATTTCAATTTGCAATTTAAATTTCTCCTCTCAGATGCTTCACAATAATTGTAATTTTATTCTACAATTTCAACTATTCTACCTAATTGTGAAATTCACCCATAAAAATGTGCGAAAAAAACCATCAGAGGGCATTTTCTATCGCAAGGATCATTTTAACTTTTTCTCAAAAGTTTTCATGTTTATTTATGTGTGTGTGTGTGTTTATGTGTTCTTGTGTGTGTGTGCTGTATGTATATGAAAACATTAAACGAACTTTTCTACCAAACATTTGCAAATTTTCTTTCAAGTTTTTTTCTTCTTGTTTTTCTTCCTGGCAACAGCAAGCGGAAACAGCGTCTATCCTTGGACTGAATGATGAATGTATTTGAGGTGCGTTGCGTTACTAAAAATAACAAAAAAAAAGAAAATAATCTAAAAAGGAGGACGACTTGAACTTAAAATTTCTGCCTTGCACTTGCACCTTTTATTTCGTTCTTGTTCCTTTGGAGAAATTATATATAGACAAGAGAGAGGGGAAGGGTGATCAGGGCGTATAAGTTTAATAGGGATAAGGGTATAGCATAGAGGGACGATAAGTTGCAGGTTTATATTATATAGTAGAAAGGCAGTGAAGAACAGGAGCAACAGCAGCAATAGCAGCAGTACCCGTACCCGTACCAAGCACCAGCTAGCGCAACGGAGCGTTTGCTTTTTTGCTGACGTTAATTTTTGTTTGAGATTGTAGAAAAGTTTCCGTTTCTAGTTAGTGTTGTGTTAGATCCTTGAAGCATAAATAACACGTTGAAAGAGTTTTATGTTTAAAAATTTAAGCAAACACATAGTATCATGAAGTTGAAATTGAGTTGTGTGCACAGGATTTTTATTTTTTAATTTTTCTTCTATTTCTTTTTTTTTTTTTTTTTTTGTGTAAACTTCTTTTTCTGTGTAATTTTGTGTAATGTGAGTGCTTTTAATCATTTAGTTTTTAAAACCAGAGAGATTTCTTTTTTTGATACCTTCTTATTTTTTTTTTTTTTTTGTTGTTGCTTCACTTAAATATGGGACGATTAATTAGGGAACTGATATTGCGGACAAATTAAATTTTGTGTGATTAATAGGGAGTTTTTTTTTTGTATTATGCTTGTTGCTTCACATTCAACGTTCTGATATTAATAAAAATATAAAACAAAAAAGCAATTTTACTCAGAGTTAGTTTAAAAAATGTTACAAATTGATAAATCACATTGATTTCTATGACAGCCTTAAATTTGGAACATGAGTAAATATATGTATAATAGGGTGGGTCAAAAAAATCGAAATTCTTTTTTTTGATTTGGTACTCCGAAAAATCGATTGCTAGACACCTCTAGAATATACACACCAAATATGAGCTCTTTATATTAAGGGGAAGGTCCTCCGCTTTGCAATTTTCCATTTTTACATCAAGCTTCTACTAAAAAAAAAATAATTTTTTTATTAATTGACTTTTTAGCAAATTTCTTTTCAGATTCTTGTAGGAAATTGAACGCTCTACAAAAAAGGCCTTATACACTTTTTTCGTTTATCTAACCGTTGAATAGATATTTGAGGTCCAAAAATCGAAAAAATGTTTAAAAATTCGTTTTTTGTTCTTTATTTTGTAACAAATTGAAAAATTATAAAAATCAAACGCGCAAGACATATTCTTGTTGGAAATTGATTGCTTCACAAAAAAGGTCTTGTTAACTTTTTTCATTAATCTAACCATTCTAAAGATATTCGAGGTCAAAGTTAAAAAAAAATAAAAAAACATTTTATATTTTTAAAAATTTTCCAGTTTACTGAAAATTCATTATTTTCAATTTAGCAAGACGGATTCTTGTAGGGGTTTAAACGTTCTACAAACAATTCCTTGGCATCAAATTGATTGCTTTAATGGTTTAGAAGATAAGTTCTGTAACAAGTTTTTTAAAAGTATACAAGTTTATTTCATTTTTTTTTGTTGGTAAGTTGTTATAAAGCTGCTCTGTACATATGTAACTGAGTTTTTGGGTGTCGGTAAGGTTGTATCTTTCAAGTCTAAAATCGGTTGCTCTTCCTCTTCGCAAATTGTAGGGTTGTACTTCATTGACATTATCGTACATTTTCCGTCAGGTATATCGAAAACTGGTTGTATTTTACCTTGAAAATAAAAATTAAAACTTTTAAACAAAGACGCTGTCTTACATTTAACCATTGTAATGCTTCCAACATAAATGCAGTTCTTGTGTAAATATTGCACTTGAGCAAAGATCGCATAGAACGGTTTTGCAAGACTTGAAGCCTTGATTTTGTCTCTTCATTACACATAAATAATATCAATATGGAAGCACAATAAATCGGAATGAGATAAAATAATCGTATTATAAATCACTGTAGCATTTTGAAAATTTAAACTTTTTCTTATTCGCCCGAAAAAACCTACTTTTTTACTTATTTTTCAGCAAATAAAATTTGCATGTTCTTTAAAGTCTAATTTACTGTCGAACTCCCAGATATTTTATTGACATAACTTCTTCAATGTTTTCGTTTCCTATTTTTAGCAATGTCATTTATATGAATTAAAAACAAATCTACTCCCAAATTTGAACCTTGTGGAACACCAAGATCGACATTTATACTTGATGACTCAGTATTCATTATTTAAGTTTTTTGTAGTCTGCCAGTTAAGTACGTGGTAAACCATGCCAATTCCCGTCCAGTGATTCCATATGCCTCCAGCTTTGTAAGCAAAATTTCTTTACAAATCGTATCGAAAGCCCTCTTGAAGTCCAAAAATATAGCTATAATACACTTTCTCTCATCTACTTGTTTCTTCCTTTCGTTTATGGTCCATACAGTGCTTTTTCATACGAGTGGTCCTTTCTGAACCACGATTGCTCTTTTTTTATCAGCTTATTTTCGATCAAATATTGCACCAGTTGCTGACTCACTTCTTTCTCAATAATTTTCTCCAGTATTGGAAATGTGTTAATACGTCTTAAGCCTTTGGGTTGAATTGCATTATCAACTTTAGGGATTGGCACAATTTTTGACACTTTCCATATATCAGGGAAAACCCCGTTGTTTAACGACCCATTGCGACTATTTCAAGTATTTCACTTACAATTACATTATCAAGAATAATTTTCGAGCTAAGCCCATATATATCTTTTCTACTGTTGATTGATTTTATAATGCTTTTAAGTTCGTATATATTTAAATATTTAAAACGGAAAACTGTTTCAACCCTTTGTACATTTAACACAAATGGAACATACGGTATTGACTGGTTAATTTCAACTATACTTTTGACGAAAAATACATTCTGTAATTTCTGTTATATCTTTTGCATCATTCTGTTCTCTAAACTAATTCTTTTATTGCACTCCATAATCTCTTCTGATCACCGATTTTAGTAGATATTTTATATTGCACATATTGATTTTTGACTTTGTTTATTTCAGTCTTATAAATATTGCGTAAAGTCATATAATTGTTCCAGTCTCTAATGTCCTTACTTATCACAGCTCTTTGGTATAATATCACTTTCGATTTTTTCATTTTCATTAAATTTGTGTTAAACCACGGATTTTGGTTTTCATATTTAATGATTTTTGTGTAACTCAACTGATCCATTACATCTATTACCTTGTTATGGAGTAACTCTGCACTTAAGTTTACTATGACGCATGGCGTCTACTACTATACATCAAAAAATCATTCCTTAAAATCATCTTTCACCAAACATCCTGTTCATATAATTTGCTTATGGCCAAAATCCTTAGAGGTGGAAAATTTGAGAAATCAGAACAACTTTAAACTCAAGATTTTTTTCTCAAATTGGTATGCCGTTTCGGAGAAAACCTTTCCATAAATTTACTTCAATTCCACCTTCAGAAAATCAAAAAAAAATTCCTTTATTTAATACCAAATTTGAAACGCATAGCTCAAGTGGTTTGGGTTTCAGGTCGAGATAGATAAAGACAGACAGAAGACAAAGAGACTGACACATTTGTGAAACCCAATTTTTTAAAATTCAATATCATCTTAATGTCAACCTTAACTTGCCTTTTACCATATTTATCGTGAATTCTAATAAAATAAATATGGTCCCTGTGGCGTATACGTGTTTTTTTAACATAATTTTTTAACTTTAATGAAGAACCGTGTAACCACATGGGAAACGTCGACGAAAAAATAATAATTTTCAAACTTCGACCTAGAGCCATCAAAGAAGATAACTTATTTTTTTAATAACGTTATTTAAAGCTATCTTATATAAATGAAATTGAAAAAAAGAGGCTACTTCTTAAGCGGTAAGTTGTAGAGAATTAAATTTTTTTAAATTGGTAGACACATTTATTGTTAGCTGAAAAACGTATTGAAAAAATAAAAAAAAAATTCATAAAAAAGTGGTAGACCATCGACAAAAGGGTTATTACAATTAGGGAATATTTTTTACAGAAATTTGAGTTAAGCAATTGGAAAGAAAAGGATTTTTTTAAAGTTCTGTGTTTCAAAAAACGAATTTTTGAAAAACACCTACTTTTTCAGGGGTATTTTTGAGTGGTTTTTTATTCTTTAAGAATTTAAATACCAATAAAAAAGCTTATAAATTTTTTGGTTCAATGTTGACATAGTTGTCATATCAAACTTAAAATCTAGGAAAAGCTAATTATAAAATCCGCATTATCCGGATACAGATAGTTATGCCAGAAAAATACACCAAATTCTATCGAGCTTATGCTTTTTAGTGCAATTTAGTTTCAAAATAAATTTATTATTTTCCACACCTGTAACTTTTATCTCTGAAATTGTTCTCATAGATATTTGCTCAAATTAAATTCCCACACAAATAATATATCCCATTTTTACTTGCTCTATAGGGCAAGTATTGGTTTCGTGTAGAAAAAAAAAATCGAGGTTTTAATCAAAACCAACATTACGATGATGGAGAAGATCAAAAAAGTGGTTTTCGTCATGCCGTCCGTCGGTCTGTGCGTGTGTGCGTCTGTGCGTCTGTGCGTCTGTGCGTCTGTGCGTCTGTGCGTCTGTGCGTCCATCTGTACATCGAGCTAGGGCCTAAACGGGTGGATGGATTTGCTTGAAACTTGGTACAGATGATTTTTACGTAATTCCCTAGGTCCGTTTTTTTTATTTTTTTAATATCTCCAATTTAACGCATATCTCCCATATAACGTTTTCGAGGTATTTCAAATTTCTCGAAAACGGCTCTAACGATTTCGTTTAAATTTGGTGTGCGCAGTACTCTTATTGATTCCAACAAAACTGCGTTTTTAGTTTTTCTCAAAAAATGCGGAGAACGGAAATATGGCTTTGCCGTTTTTCAAAAATTGACATGTTTTTTAAGTCCATATATTTCATCAAAGCATAAGTCAATTTTTTCAAAATTTACAGACATCATAGGTATTGAAGTGTAAAATGTAAAAAAAAATTTAAAAAAAAGTTTTTCAAAAAATTTTTAAAAAATTGTATTTTTTTAACTTTCGATTTTTTTTTTGTTTTTATTTTTTTTTTTTCTTCACAAAATCTTAAATTTCCAATAGATATTTAAGATAAAGATGCTTTGAACTACAAGAGCAAGTACGTGCGACCCAGTCGTGCATTTTATTTCAATTATTTCCATCACACCAAAAAATAAAATAGAACTAAAAAAAAACTAAAATTGGAAACAAGCTACATTTTAATTCAATAAAATGTATAGTATCTGCTTTTCAATCCTCAATCCGAACAATATTTAAATAATTTATTTTTTTCTGAATTCTCCCTACTCGATAAGCCCTATTAGGAGATGCTTCAACCTTCAATAATCCTGTTGCAATACCATATAAATGGGATATATATACAACTAAACTATACTACGTTAGATAGTAAAATTTTCTAACGAACATTGGATGCATTTTCAATTCAACAGATATCCTTCCTTTCTTTCTTTTTGAAGAAAATAAAAACAAAAAAAAAATAAAAAAAAAAAGTTGCATCATCACCATCATCATCAGAAATAGTATCAGCAATAGAATAGTCATCAGATGTTGTCCCTTCTATGCTTTTCTTTAAAGATTAATACTGTTCACGAAAGGTTAGGGGACATTTTAAAAGATTCAAACAATTTTAATTTGGTAAGGAAAACCTTTTTAAGGACTTTCATAAACATCAACCTGAAATTCTGATAAGACTCTTATACGGAAAATTTTAGACCAAATAGGAGTAAAAACACAAAAATATTCAATCCCCTACTATTTTCTTAGTAGTATAAAATACAATAAATCCTGAATGCAGTAAAAAAGTTCCCTTATTACCGAAACTTTCAAAAAAAAAAAACTCTGCTATAAACATTGAAGTCACATATTTGTTTTTATTCCTGTTGCCAATAAGGATACCAACAGAATATAGACATAAACCCCATGACTCTCTTCTACTCGTATGAGTATCTTATCGAACAAATGGAATGATGAAAAGACAACTCCCTTAACTTGTGTTCCAAATCAAATAAGACTGATTACCTACAAGTTCTTGCTATAGCTAGAATGTATTCGATGTATTAACCCACACGAATAGAAGATCTTCGTACTGCGACACTGAATGCATTAGACGATGAGTAGAAGGAATTCAAGATTGTAAAAGCGACCTTCTCTGTCAGCAAAAAAAAAAAAAAAAACTCTCCAGAAAACTTCTTGATTTTTGTTCATTTGTTATACTTTGTTTTCAATTTGAGAGAATTGGGTGGACTCGTGGACTGTATCGTGATAGATCTTAATACTGAGTTTGGAGAACCTCCTAACACAAGTCCCTGGATGAAAAATGCACCTATCAGCTCAAAGAAAGTGGGTTTATTCAACCACATGGAATTTGTTATAGCTTCAAAATAAATTGATGGTGGTGGATATTGCCAAGAAAATAAAGTTGATGGAGTATATTCAAGCTTTTTGATATACTTACTTCAAGAAGTCGTTTTCGGTTCTTTTTTTCCTTTTTTCCGTCAATAAAAAAAAATGTATGAAGAATTAAATAATACTCAAAAAAACAAGATTTTGTTTTTTTTTTTTTACAAGCTTCCTGATCGCTGAACTTATTTCGCAAGAGAGCCTCAAATGCGCTGAAATTTTTGGTACTAAACCGCATTCGCAAACAACACGCTTATCTGTGCCTTCCCTCCAACAAAAAAAGGAAAATAACCGTACCAAAGAAGCATTCTATGACTCTCATTAAAAGACGTTTAGTAAGTTCCCTAAATTTTTCAACTGCCGTTCTTCTTTATCTAAGATGTCTGAACTAACCAAGGAACCAAAATCGATTAGCAAAAAGAAGCCTTCGCACATTTTTGTTAATTAAAATGTTTCCACATACAAATAAGATGATTTTCCGCTTAAATTAAGTGGATTTCTTTAAAATTTGCATATTCAAGAAATTACGAAGATTTGTACACTTAATTTCAAAGGGAAGTCATTTTGGCGAAAAACTATGCAGAAATCCGCTTAATTTAATGTGGAATCCGCTTGTTCTTATGTTTTTTTTTTTTCTCTAGATTAATAATTTGGAACAGCTTGATGTATGTATGCAATCGTTAAAGCTACACGGAAAAAAAGACAACCTAGAAACAAGCGGATTTCACATTAAATTAAACGGGTTTCTGCATGGTTTTTGCCCATGACAACTTTCGTGTTAAATTAAGCGGACAAATCTTTTTAGCTTCTTGAATGCACAAATTTAAAAGAAATCTCCTGAATTTAAGCGGAAAATCATCTTATTTTTATGTGGAAACATTATATTAAAAAAAGAAAATTGCCAGACACTAGGAATCGAAGCTACAACTGTTGGGTGACTAGGCAAGCTTATCTCACTGTTGGAAATAAGTATGATAAACTCCAACTAAAGCTGAAGTCCGACTATAATTTTAAAATTTTAATTTTTTCTCGTTTTTTTTTAAGATGAAAATTCACATTAAAATTAAATGAAGTTCACATCAAATTAAACTAAATTTTAGCGGATTCCGCTTTTTTTAAGCGGAAATTGTATTGTTTGAACGTGGTGGGATTTAAGGTGGGCATCATCTTTTTTTTTTAATGTGACCTTTTTTTCTCTGTGTAGTAAAGAAACCTAGCTAGCTGGGAAGGCTTGTTGGCTAAGTTCGATATTCAATCAGGATATGTTTACAATAAAGTCATATACAGTCCACCGAAATGTCGTGGGGAAGCACTCTTAAAATAATGTTTATCGTACTTATAATTTTAAAAATGTAATTTAATGAGAACTTTCTCAGATGGCATTTAAGTTAAAATAATGAAAGCTCTTTATTGCAACACATCGCAATTTGCAATTACAAAAAAAAGTCTTTCTTGTTTAGCGAACAATTTTCAAACAGATTAAAAACTTCCATTTTACATACAAGTAGTAGTATCAAGCTGTGTTTTTCATAAATTTTTCATCAAGTTAAAGAAATCAACTCTGGTGGAAATAAAAAAAAAATATATAAAAACACACCACACCAGAACAACCTTAACAACTGCTGGGACTCGGGAATATTGTTTTGTAGTCCACACATACGCGCCGTCATCCGAAACAAACTTAAAACTCAAGTAGGAAGTAAAAATTAAAAAAAAAAAAAGTAAAAGAACTTTGCAGTAGCGAAACAAACTAACTTAATTTCAATAAGTCAACGAAACAAAAATTAAAAACAAAGCAAGAAAAAAATTAACAAAAAAAGAAAACGAGAAAAAAATTCCATTTGCAAATGCAAACGTATGCAAATGAGATTTAAGCTTCCTCTCATCTTCATCAACCTACCCCCCACACATACACACATTCACAGAAGAGTGAGATAGTTCACAGTAAAATCGCATGAGTTCCAATTTGGGATTTAAAGGATATATACCAAGTGCCATATATATATACGAATGTTTCACTCACATATTCACCTAGCAGAACGCAACGAAACGCTTCAACCGAATTATCCTTCAAGCACTTGAAACATAAATTACACACGTAACTATCTAATTACTTTACAGCTCTGCAAAGAGATGTGGTAGTTGCGTCATTTCAATTTCTGGCTGAAGAGATCCAATGCTATATAGTGCCACAAAATGTAGCTTCGTATGTGTGGCGCTAGTCAAAAAAAAAAATTCAAACATATCTTTCTATACAGGGAGGCATTTTGTTAACAGACTGCAAGTGAAATGTATGTAGTTAACAAAAGACAAACAGAGTTTGCAGCACGATTAAATTCTATAGGAAGACAATCCCCCTTCAGGGAGTTTGCGTATGTTACTATAAGCTTAAGTACGTTAGATTTTGAAAATAAAAATTTAATTGATAAATATTTCAATATGCAAAACATCTCAAACTTGGAGTGATTGATATTTGAAGACGTAAGTTTTAACGATCGATCGGCTTGAATATTACCAGATACTACCCCTTTATTAAGAGCTAAGCTCGTTATTTAAAAAAATAAAAAAAAACAGTTTTTTTAGAAAATGCATTTTTTGGGGAGGGCAATTTTATATTAACTTAAAAAAAAAAATGTTACTCATACACCGCAGTGACCACATATCTTTTTGATTGAACTGGCATTTTGTTTTTGAATAAATTTGAAAGTACAGTAATTTTATTAATTTTTTTGTGGTTTTTGGCTCACTCTAGTATTTCATCTGTTATAATTTCGTGGCTAATAGCTGCTTACCAAATATTTAATATAAATATGTATTATTTAATTAAATGAACTTATAATTAGCTCGATGGATGGACTGCTTTTTCAAAAATTTTAAGCTCAAAGTTTCGAGTTTTTGAAAATGCTATGATTTACCACGGTTTGATTAACGATGGATATATGAAACTTACAGTGTATTTATTTCCAATCCTGAACTATTGCATATCTTCCTCGTGTACCGACCATTGTAAAAAAAAACAACACTGAAAAGGAAAAATAAGCCCCTATTTAAGAATAAGGTTTCACTATATTTGACATGAGATAAAAACATTAAATTTGGGTTGGTGATGAATGACCAAAACCCATAATCCCAAAGAGAAAATCCCCAAAGCCAAAATTCCCAAGACAGACCTGGGTATAGACAAAATCTCCAGGAAAAAATCTTCCAAAAAAAAAATCTCCGAGCGAAAATCCCAAAATTTCAGATGCGCAAGTTGTGTATCAAGCAATCAAATCGCGCGCACAACTTGCTCATCTTCCTTTTTGAAAGACCTATTTTTACTCATATTTAATTGTAAGCTGTGATAACTTGCTTCAAAAGATTATGCTAAGTTCAACTTGCTGTATCCTTCCATTATATTAGAATCATTGTTCCAGTATATTAGAATCATTTTCAAGTCACGGTTGTTTACAAAATGTCTGTTCCGTTTTAAAAGAGTAACCTTTATGATTTTAAAATTACTTTGACTCACAGTGTTTTTTTTTTCATCATTCTATTACGTTTTTGTTTTTGCTAATTGGAGATTTTTTGGGATTTGGAGAAAATGGGAGAAAAAATTATTTATTGGAGATTTTGTCCATTGGATGCTTTTCCCCATGGAAATTTTGTCCATGGGGTCAAAAATTTTCTGGAGATTTTATCCGATTGAGATTTTTTTTTTTTTGAGATAGTTTCCCATTAAATTTACAGTGGACATTTTTTTTATTGGAATACAATCTTAAAATTTAAAGAAAGGACATTCCTTAAACTTCTATTTACGTTATGCAAACGACATTACAATTGATTGTTTTAAAATCAAGTTATTTACCATAAGATTATTTCACAAATGTCAGAAATGCCAAACAGTAAAATTAAGTAATATTTTAACGTGTATAATTCTAAATCAGTTAAATGTAGGAGGTTTTAAGGGACATACATAATCCAACATATAGAAAAGTAATTGGAATGGCTCAGTCAGGAAATCTAAAGTCTTTTTACTTGCGAAATAGGTACTATATATCTAGTTATGCATTCGTACAAAAAAAAAAAGTTGAGATAACATTTTTCCATGACATTACGATGGTAGAGAATGCCAAAAAAGTGGGTCCCGGAAGTCCGTCTGTCCGTCTGTCTGTCAGTCTGTCTGTCTGTATAAGGAGCTACAGCCTAAACGGATGAAACGATTAATGTCAAACTTGGTATGTAGCGTTATTGGGCGACTCTCCAGAGGGGTTTTTGGAATTAATTTTTTTGGACCAAAAATAACGGTACTTGTCATATACCGATTTTAGTAAAATTGAAATATCTCGAAAACGGCTTTAACGATTTTTTTAAAAAAATTCAAATGTTAGTTTTTCAACGAGCTCTATCTTTTAAAGAAAAACAAATTTTTTGAAAATCATTATTAACGGTACCGGCCATAGGACTGCTTTTTTCAAATCGGATTTTCTGCTAAACTGCTGATTCGATTTCAACGAAATTTTTTTTTAAAAAGCATATATATACTTTAAATATAACCCAAAAATAAAATTTAAAAAAAAATAATTTTTGGATTTTTAAAAAAATTTTGAAAATTTTTTTTTGAAAAATCAAATTTTCGAAAACGGGACAATGAATTTTTTTGAAATTTTGTTTTTAGATGTCGATTAGTGATTTCTACAAAATGGCATACCAATTTTATTTTAAAACTTTTTTTTCAAAAAATTATTTATAAAAAATTAGTTTTTTAAAAAACGGCTCTAACGATTTTGAAAATTTTTTTTCTAAAAATGCACTTTAATATATCAAATAAAACTGCGTACTTTTTTTGTGGGGCAATTTGATTTCAGTTATTTTATTTTTTGTTTTGAAAAATGAATTTTATTTTTTTTTTATTTGTTTTGTTTTTTTTTTTTTTTTTTTTTTATACCTACATTTCCCAACTTTCTATATAAAAAGTCTTAAATACTTAAGCAACTTGAACTCTAACAGCAAGTTCGTGCGACCCAGTCGTGCATTTTATTTAGTTTAATTTTTGGCATCATTGGTTTTTGGATTTTGTTTTAAATTAATTAACTCTCTTTTGCAAAGCAATTTGTACGTTTTCTATAAGTGACAAACAGTTGTCCTACCCGTTACATTTTTATAACTCAATTTTTCTATAAATAAATAAATTAATTTTTATTATAATTCTTTTTTTTTACTATAGCAACAATAATTTGGATGTGAACAAAATTTCCATATAGCTTCGCACAGAATACTTTCAACAATGCTTTTTTTATGTAGGAATACTATTTTCAAAACTAATCATGTTGACATATTTTTCTCTGACCAATTTATAAATCAACAAATTTTATTGTTAACAATCTGAAAGTCTATGTAATTTTTTTACGTAAAGAATTTCAGAGAGAAATAATAAATAAATTGTTCAAGTCACAGAATTATAATTCGGAGATATAAAAAGTTAACGTTAATAAATTTGATGTTAGGGTATTTAGATTGTAACGGGTGTTACCCAATTACTCCATTTTTCGTTTCTGTTTGTTGAAGAGTACTCACAAAATAAAGTATTAAATAGCATGATTACACGTAATGTATTTATCTGTAAATATATTTTTAAAATTACACTTTGTTAACAAGTCTTTTAGCGCCAAAAATTTTTAAGATGATATGTAACGGGTGTGACGTTAGAAAATCGATTTAATTTGGCTTCGGTGACTTTTAGAAGGTGTATTGCACATTTTTTTTTAATGAAAAGCCGTAAATATCGTATTCAATATGAAAGAGAATTTTATTATTTATTTATTATGATTTTTGCATTTGTATTTGAGTGTTTTGTGTTACTTTAAAGACGCTAAAAAGATAAAAAAAAAAAAACATAGAAAAAGGCAAAAAAAGGCAAAATAAAATACATATATTTGGCACGAGTGGGACGTGAAACGTGTTTGTTTTTAATCTATAGTGTTGAGCAAGAAAAAAAGTCAAATCCCACAACATCCTATCCCTGGTTATAACAATATACAATAAATATCAAAAACTCCAAATTTCAAATATTTAAGCACTATTAACTCAATAAATAAATTTATTAGGGTCAGAATCTGAGTACCTACATGTATGTACCCACATCAAAATAATTGAATCGAGATTTTTTTAAACAAATTATTTCAATTTTTGATAAAAATGAACGTCTACCGACGATATAGTATAATCTAATAAATTATAAAATAATGTTGGCCTTGAAAAGTTTATTAGTTTTAATTTTTCCATCTTTTAGTCAAAAAATCATCATATTTTTAAGTTTAGCTACCTAAATAAAAAAAGTTTAACAATTATGAAATTTACGGTACTTCCTCTACTGTTGGCTGGTCATCGACAACAAATCTTCACAGGTGTATTGAGGTATTTTTCAAGTTTTTCAATTAAAAATTATACATATAACTTTTAGAGCACGTACCGTTATGTGTGATATATTAAATGAAAGGTAATATTATAAGCATGCCTATGCCTATTAAAGTTAAATAAATTTGTTATGTGCTCTAGATCAAAAGATATAACGTGTTTAGAAAAAGAACATCTATTCACCGTTATCTCAGAATTTTAAATATGAAATTAATTGAAATTTTGCACAATCATAATTTATTTAATTACCTATCTACTGTATAAATATCATTTATCTATCTATTAAAACAAAAAAGTAATGATCAATTGATTTTTCGTGTCGCTTTTTCGTTTCATCTTGTTTCAAATCACTACGATACTAAAGAAGTTTTCACCTCAAAATGACTTCATATTTTTACAGTTAGAAACTAAACACTTTTTGACAGAACTCTTTGCAGTCCAAGTTTAGCGTCCCGCAGAGATTTGGAAAACAAAATTTGACTACACTTCTACATTTATTTGTTCACTACGGGTTGGGGTCGAAATTCTGTATGTTGCAAAATTCTGTATTCAAAATACTGTATGCCAAAATACTGTATGTCAAAATTCTGTTTGTGCAAAATGCTGTACGAACAAGATTCTGAAAGTCAAAATTCTGTATAGCAAAATTCTGGTTTTTTCAAAATACTGTATTTTAAAATTCTGTACATCGAAATACTGTATTTTAAAATTCTGTACATCAAACTTCTGTATATCAAAATTCTGTAAAAATGCTGTAAAAAAATATCGTTTGGATAATACGATATTTTTTTACAGCATTTTTACAAATTTTGATATACAGTATTTTGCCGTACAGAATTTTACAAAACAGAATTTTGCATGTCAGTATTTTGTTCATACAGTATTTTGACGTACAGAATTTTGTATTTACAGTATAATGACATACAGAATTATGGTCTTACAGAATTTTGTCGCACAGAATTTTGACAAGCAGAATTATGACCCGCTCCCGTTCACTATACAGCTTTGACTCCTCCATATGATTCAATGTTCGAAACTCTGTTTTCTTGTACTCTCAAAGTCCGTCCCAGTAAAACACAAACCTAACAAAAAAAAAATTCCAACTCAAGTAATCCGAGAAGCAGAGATATTTTCGCCGGAATTTGGATGCCTGCATCCAATCCCAATATACTACACAGCTGGCTTGTTCCTCTGCTTCACATTTAAGATATTTTTTTTTTTCCACTAACAGAGCCTTCCAGCATTGAAAGTTTTACTTTACATCCCACAACTACCATCGCCGATTTTCCTTGAGACTTTAGAGCTGGGCGCTAAGAAAGTAAAATTTAGAGGAAACAATTTTTTTTTCGGCGAAACTTTTCAAACAGCTCCTGTGTGCATAAGTACACACATAACCAAACTCAGCCAGAGCCCAAGAGAGAGGAGGTATGTAACGTTTATTTTTTTTAAATATATTTTTGTTGTATTCTTTTTGACAAATAATGTGTGTGTGTATAAAGCTTCGTTGCTCGTTACAGATTTCATTTGCATATTTACCAAGGCTCAGATGCAGCAGCAGAAGCAGAAGCAAATTCATATACGCGAGTAGCACAATGTCATATCCCATCATGAGCAAATATATGCTCGGCAGTTGTGGTGGTGGCAGCGAAGGGCTGAACTGATAAGGGGGAGGATACTACAAGTAGAAGTGCATACATTTTGTGTCGTTAAGCATCCCAACCCAATTCATATCACCCTTCCCCTCCCCTCAAATTCCACCCCTACAAATCGCAAGTATGTGTACATTTGAAGTTTGCTGAAAAGTGTGGTTAAGTATCCATTGCTCGAGGGCCTTTTCCGTTGGTAAATTTACATAACTAATAATTTTGCAATACTACTTAGGTGCAGGAGGTGCTAGCTATATAGCTGCTATTTCCACAGAAGTAGCAGCAGAGAAGTGTGCTAATGGTTCTGGTTCTGGGTTCTACTGGTACTATATATTGTTGGTCCTGATGTTAGGATTTTTGACCGAGTCTTCTCATTCTTCCCATTCCCCAAAAAACTAGTTGTAATTGGAATTAGATATGGCCATGGCCAACAAAAGCTAACATTGTTTCGCGCAATGTTTTGTATGAAGGTACTGTAATTGTACAGAATGTCCCTTACCACATTAGGGGATGATCTGAATGTGAATTTATTGAAATTTAATTGGAAAGTTTTGGATGCAAGGGGCTTTGTTGTTTTGTCGTCGGTCTCATACAGTGGTTCAATTTATCAAAATTCTTTGCTAAATTTAGGTACCTACTAAAAAATACACGAAACATTTTATCAAGTCTTGGCTAAAAATTTACTGAAGCCAATTGAAACTTTTAGTCCTTTCACTGTGTCCAGGTTCTTGAGAAACCTTGATCCTTTATTAATCACAAAAGTTTTGTGAATTTGATTTTTACAATGAAAATATGCAAAATAAACTATAGTTGAATTAGACTCTATTCGAGGAGGACAATTTATTTGATGGCTAAAAACAAAAATCATCCAAAGTTCGATAGACCCATCTACAAATTTTCATTTACATAGAAACATATACACAAACACATGTATCTAATACACATTTGTGTCATTGTACTTTATTTTGTATTTTATTTTGTATTGTGTCGTTAATGACTACCAAGGATGAAATTTTGTTGATGCACATTATTTTCGAGGGTCCATGGTATAGTAACAGTTGATGTTTGATACTTGTATTGTAATTTAAAACGAATTTGTATGCTAAACATGATTGCAATTTTACTTTAGAAAATATGCTTGCAATGTTAATGAAATTTCTGCGACTACATATAAAGTGTAGGTAGATGATTGAATAGACTTTACATTATATCTATTTTTGGTACTAGTTGTAGGTATATTTTTGTAATTTGAAACATTGTAAAATTGTCGAGTGAAATTACTCTCCAATGAAATGAATTGTGCAAGAAAAATAATGAAACAATTTTCCAAAATAAAAAATTGGAGTGCATGTATTTTTAGATCAAACAAAAATAAAGAAATAGCAAAAAATTTAGAAAAATACAAAATGATCCCCTCAACATTTCAAGCATTTTATTTCATAGGTTCGATGGTTTGTTGTTATTGAGAACCATAGTTCCCGAAATTCGATTTTTTTTAATTTTTACAAATTTTTTAGGGTTAAACATTTTTGAAATGATTTCATTTTCAGTTTTCGACCAACTCAAACTGAAATCATTTCAAAAAGGAGTCATTTCACAAAAGGAGATAAGGTGTGTAGGCAGAGTTGGGGAGTAATCATTACATTTGTAATTAATTACTAATTAATTAATTAATTACTAATTACACTAGTAATTGCATTGTAATCGAATTACTTTCCCATTACAAAACAAATGTAATTCGAAATGCAATTACAATTAAATTACCGTGTAATTTTATTGTACTTAAAAAGATGAAATTACAAAAGTAATTACATTGTAATTAAAATTGAAATTTTAAAGTAATTATATTTTAAAAACAAAATAAAACCAAAATCTAAACCATTTCAAAGAAAAACTATGCCACATGCCAAATGTAAAGGCTGGACCTACAGGGATGGGAGTTGTACCCAAATTTTTTTTTCGAAAAATCCCCGAAACTTTGAACGCTCCTCGAAGCTAAACCGCTTTGAGAGCAATTTTTGGGAGTGATGCCAAATGATGGCTTGTGTCATGGGCCTACGCTTTGCACATTGTCAGATTTTGAAAAAAATCATCTTCCATGTTAAGCCGCCACATCAGGCCTATTTTTTCACAATCGGGCTTATTTTTTTTTTACTTTTAAGTTCTCCCGGTTTGAGAACGCGTGGACCTACAGGGATGGGAGTTGTACCAAAATGTAGGTTAGAGTCCTCGCTACCTTTGGGCATCAATTTTTCATTTTTTTCAAAATTCCGATATATGTGGCAAGTTGCAAGTTGCATGTGGAAAGTTGCATCTGGCAAGTTTATGTAGCAAGTGGCATGTAGCAAGTTCCAAAGCCATTGTTCCTGAAGTACAACACAATACTTCAATCGTCGCTCCCATTGAATGGCTTTTTTCATTTGCGGGCATAATAAATGCGCCGCGGTGAAATAAGTTATCGGACACAAACTTTGATAAGTTTGTTTTGCTTAATTCAATAATAAATTACCAGTAATTTTATTCTAACTTTTCGTATAATATGATAATAGCTGTGTTTTATTATTCTCGTGATCCAGATCAAATCATATTGTTTACATTTCCCTTACAAAAAAAAGCAGGATCTTGCTTTGTTATTGTAAATCTAACAAATAAAATGATCTGATCTGGATCATGGGAATAATAAAACACAGCTAATATTAATTAATTTATTGAATGATTTTGTTTCGTTTGAATAAAATAAAATGTTAAATTTAATTTAGAAATTAATTTCAGAGTTTCAATTACAATATAATTACTTTAAATCCAAAATATTTAATTACAATGTAATTACTTTTGTAATTTCATAATGTAATTACAATAAAATTACACGGTAATTTAATTGTAATTGCATTTCGAATTACATTTCCATTGTAATGGGAAAGTACTTCGATTACAATGCAATTACCCTGTAATTACATGTAATGTAATTAACGATTCGATTACCCAACTCTGTGTGTAGGCAACAAACAAATATTCTGCTCAAAATTTTAAACGTTTCATGTCAAAAGTCAAACAATATTAAGTTACTACAAAAAAAGATACAGGTGAAAAACTATGTTACATAAAAGAACTGAACTGAAACTCTTGTTGGCCTCTATCTTTTATATTTGTCACATTAAGAAGTTGGACATAAGACATTAAAAATTTTAACTTATATTTTAAGCTAAATATTTGTTGCCTAAGCACATTAACTCACTGGCTAACACAATAGTGAAAATGTGTGATTGGAAGGGGTCTACAAATATCATACCTATTATTTTGATCCACCAAAATTTAAATGATAAAAAAAAATGCAGTTTGGAAACTTTTCCAACATCTACACTGAGGGAAAAGCCACCATAAAACAACGTAAAATCAATGAAAACAACATTGATTTAACTATTATTCGGAATGATTTTGCCTTGAAGATGAACATTTTAAAATGAACGTGGAAAAAAGGTTAATTTTTGATGGTTTCGTATCTTAAAGTCACATAAATCAAAGTAGTTCATCTTTAAAACAACGACGTTTCAACTTTAATTAATTTTTCCCCTAATGCCTATCTCAGCCCAAAAAAGAGGCACAACCAAAAAAGTAAAAAAAAAACTCAAAAAATCGAATTTTTTGATTGTTTTTATGTTTGTTTTGACTGGAAATTTTTGGTAAGAAAATTTTTTTATCAGTTTTTAGAAAACATTATTGTTATAGTAAATTTAATTCTCTACAAAAAATGTTGATGGCAATATCTAAAAATTTTGCTTTGTTTACGAGATATATTGAAAAAACCGAAAAGGGGGCTTTTGCACCCCTATCTTCAGTTTCCACCCTCTCATTTAATAGCACTCCGCGGTTTTATCTTTTTTATAACCCATTGAACGGTTCTTGCAATAAAAACCTGTGAACGTCTTAGTTCCTTTCTGAAAGACATAATCAATAGCCTAAAGCCTTTTTCAATACAAAAAAAAAATAGTTTTTAATATTCCGATTTTATTACAAAAATCCAACTTAATTAAATGCCTATGCTAGCTACCATTAGCAAAAAACTTACATATTTTTTCTATTAACTAGCAGCATGCGGGAAAACATTTTATCAAAAAATTCTTAGAACTGCTCTAAACAAAATACCTTCTTCCTTAATTGTGTATAATGTTTTCTTTCCAACAACTTTCTAACTAAAAAAAAAAAAACAACAACAAAATAAATCTGGCAATTAATCTGACAATCATCTTCAACATCACTTAAAGGTACTTTCAAGATTCATCATCAACAAAAGATAGTGAAAACTTTATAATGCAAATCTCGTAAAAAAAAAAACACAACTTCCTCTGCACAATTATCAACTGTGTTTGTTTTTTTTTATGAGACATCACCACTTTATAGCTCTAGAACTTATCTTCACATTACATTTGCATTTCAAGGCTTCTTTTTTTATCTTAAAATATATACGTATTTGTACTATCTGTAACTGTCTCTGTGATGTTGCTAAAAGCGTCGTGTCGTTGCCATCGTTGTCGTCGTCATCGTTGTCGACTTTGGCAAAAACTTAAAACCAAACTTTACAACGCGTAGGAGAGTAACGACTTTCGGTGTAATCTCTAGCCCCCTCATGCACACTTTGCATAATTAGCATGTTTGCTAGAAGGCAAGTCAACGTTATCATCATCGCATACACCTCCAAGTAGAAAATCATCATGTGCAAGTGAAATTGTAAAATTTTTAAACTTTTATTGCAACCCCCGCAATCTCTGCCATGGAAATTCATTCTCTCTTTCCCGTATATTATTTGCACCCTTATAATATTTTTTAACATTTTCTAAATGAAAACACACCCGCACTCCGCAATGGCGCCATTTCAACATTTTTTATGATACCTCCTAAAATCCGACTATTTATTTTGCTCTATGATGTAATACATTAAAGATTATCGAAGTCCACATAAGTTCTGAATTTGTGTGGGCAAAGCTCAATATTCTAAATCATCTAGTCCTTGAAAAAAAAAAATATATATTAGATCCTTGCTACCGTCTATACAACCACAAAAGAACACAAAAATTACCGTTAAATGTAAATATTTCACTTTTTATTGCATAAACATCTGACCCATATAACATTGTATCAATGTGATGTGTATGTTTTGTTGCATACTTTTAGGAGTGTTTGGAGGGATGGAAAGCAAACGAAGTCTCATAAGCTCATTCGGATGAAGTGCCCCATAAAGTTTGAAGGATTTGTAGTAATAAAAAAATAATTCATAAATTGTCTTGTATAACTTTGGATTATATGGACCACCACCCCAACTCACATCCATGTGAGTTGTGAAATGTGGATGGCCCAGACCGGGCCAACAAACCATTTAATTTGTAGCTAGCTATGTGTTTGTATGTAAAAAAATGAGAGTTTCTCAGCAGTTCCTTTTGAAAATAAATTAAATAAGGGCTTTCGAAGGCCCTTTTCAATCCTAATAAAAACACAAGCACGTGTAATAAAAAAAGACAGGCATAATCCGGATATTTGTATGTGGACTAAATTTATAATAATTCAGAAAAATAAAAAAAAAACTAAGTTTCATTTGAATATAGGCAAGTATTGAAATGAAAACCTTTAAATTTTGTAGGGCCTTCAAGATATGTGGGCTTAGTTGATCCTTTTGAAAGAAATCTATCAAGCTATAATACCTACTCGTGTTTGAATATCTTAATACAATTTAAAATTAAATTTTTATTTCCCGCCAAATTATTATTTTTTTTTAATTTCAAAAAAAAATAACCTCATTTAAATCAAAAAACTGATATGGAAACTTGAAATGATATTTTTTTACTCCCCTCAAAAATGTTAAATTGAAGGTCAAATCGTGTAGAGCATGAAATTCAGGATTCGAGGACTAATTTAGCATCAAATTTCTGTATAGTCAGATTTTGGAATTTCTTTTGTGCTTGTTCAAAATCTGACGAAAAATTTTGTAATATTACATCTAACCAAAATTGAGTTATAATTAGGAAAGTCTGTAAACAATTTAAATTTTGGTTGGCTAGGAAAATTTTAAATTATTCCGTAAAAATAATTTGAAAATTCGGTTGCATTTCAGCTTAAGGGGTTATATTCAATTTGTAAGTCCGAAATAAACATGTTTATTTGTCAATTTTTTGTGAAGAAAACTATTGCAGGTTGTTGCTTAGCATTTAATCGTATGCCATATGTTTAAGGACGTTCCCAAATATGTCTAGTCAGCCGTTGCAAAAAGCGTCTGTCATCATGCACTTGAATGTAGAAAAAACTTGAAAATTATTAAAAAAGCGCCGATCTCAAATCGAAAAAAAAAATATTTATGGACAACGGCTAACCTTACAAATATGAACGATATCTTTTTTTAAAGCTAAAGATTTATACTACTATCTTATTTTTAAATATATGATTTTTAATGAATATAGTAATAATTAAAAAAAAACTATCAATAATTAAAATAGTTTTTTTCACAAAAAATTTACCCAATTAAGGGCCAATTTATTGAGCCTCCATTAAATTTGAAATTTATCGTTTTTGTTAACAGCGTTGTTAACTATTGACGCCTTTAAGTATACATCATTAAAAAATTCATTTAATTTACTCTACTTTAGTTAAAGTCTTTACTTTTAATGAAAACTTTAAATTTAAAACTCCATTAAAAATATTCTAGGGATTTTTTAAACGATATATGTACCATCAGTGGTAACCAAAGACTGTTACAATTGCAATGTTTTGGGATGATTACATTATGTAGCATCTCATTAGTTTTACGTCGTGATTCTTTCAAAGTGGAGAAGATCTAGTTTCTGGTAGATCTTTTGATATATATATGCTACTTCTGAAAAATCTTAAATGAAGTGTTGTCTATTTAACCCTCATACGTACCCATAGAAAAAAAATTTTGGCGAGCCGTAGTCATTTTAAATTGTAATTTATTTATGGAATAAATACCTATGAATAAATACCTATGTACCTACATAATGTCCCTACAAAAATATTCTATTCTGGACTGTTAATGTACATACATACATAATTTTTGTTTTTGTTTTAATGATTTCTTAGCTTATTTTACGAACAATTTTTTTTCAAATAAAATAATAATGAAATAATAACTGAAATGACGCTAACGGAGAGTGAATAAATAGAAATGCTTTTTTAAACCTCCATTTGCTCTAAAAATTCCTCTTAAAAGGTCGAATTTGGCTTTTTAACTAAAAGGACTTTTAAATTTAATGCTCAATTAGTTAATGATTTCAAACTTCAAAAAAATCCTTAACAGAGACTGAATTAAACGAATTTTGTTTTTAATTTTAAAATTCCCTTTTTTAATGGCGATTTAAGTTTAATGGAGAGTCAATAAATTAGTCCTGAGTTCTTATTTTCTTTAAATTTTTAATTTTCTAATAAACTTTGAGTCAAACACAGAAAATAAGAACCTAAAATCTCTTTTAGTTTTTGAAAAGACTGAAAATCACGAAATCTACTTTTATCCACCGACGCACAGTGGTTCCCTCATGGAACAAACCCAAAAAAGTGAAACAATTTTCTCAATTTTTTTGATTTGGTTTTTTGATTAACAATATATTTAAATATATAAAGACACCTCTAGAGCGAGTAGTTTTTATTCTTTGTCAGCCTATAAAAAAAAAGCTCCACGATGCTCCACGTTCATTTTAGTATTAATTTAAAGCTTATGATATATACTATTTATGGTGTTAAAACAAATGACCCATTTTGACCCATTCTCCCGTAAGAGCTTCTTGAGTGTAGCAATGCGTGTCACTCAAACAGCACTTTAAATCGGTATTATCGTTTCTAATTTAACGGCTTTTTTGATAAAATAAATTTTTTTACATTATAAGAGGTCTATGTAGTCATCACTGATAAGCCAAAAAATAAAGAAAAATCAAAAATTTTCCAAAAAAGGAAAAATATCCAAAAACGATATGAATTTTTTTTTCCAAAATTTAACTTTTTTTTGAAAAATTGTAATTTTCTTTGGTTTATCTAAAATTTAAACGGTGTTTAATAATAAAATGTTCAAATAAACTCAAAAGAATTTGATTTTGCTTATAATCACCAATAGTTATAAAACAGCGGCACATTTTCTAAAAACCCATAAAAAGGCCTTTTTTGATAGCTTTTCTAAAATGATCTCAAATGCAAGAAAACATTTTTTTAACAAATTAAACTTAATTTATTTGTAGAGAATTAAATGAAATTTTCAAATGTATCCTTAAATTCTCTTTAAAAAGATCCGTTGTTGAGATATTGATAGTCAAAGTCAAAAGTATGGTTTTTGGTGTGATGACTGATATTGCAATCTAAATCGTAAATCGTAGAAGTTTGAAACAAAAAGAATCTTAAGGCCAAATAGTTCTAAAAATAAAAATCATTTTTTCGCTTTTTTTAGAGAAATGTAAAAACAAAAAAATTTGGAAAATTTTGGTATATGAATAATTCCAAAAATTTAGCTATTTTACCATTAGAAATAAAATATTTAGTTTAAAAATAGAGGAATGTAGCTTTTAATGCTTTTTGTTTTGTCATGATACGATCATTTTTATACTATCTATCGAAAATCACTAAAAAAATCACAATTTTTTTTTTTGTTCCCTTAATTTTTTGGGCTAGTTTAGTAAGTATAAATTTAAGGTGCTATAATACTTATGAAACTTTTTAATTTTTTGCTTTCTGAAAAACCTTCTCTGTATTCAGTTTTAATTTGCCTTAAAGTGTAAGAGACATTTACATTTTTAAGAAAAAAAAAGAACAAAAAAGGAAATAAAAAGAATAAATATATTAATCAATACAACTTTAAATAAATTGCACGACTGGGGTCGCACGTACTTGCTCTTATGCTTAATGTAACTATAATGTTAAAGCTTTTTATTCAAAAAATTTAAAATTTGATATTTTGAAGAAATTTCATAAGTAGTATAAAAAAATTAAATCTGTTTTTATAATTAATTAAACTCCGTTTTAAATTATCTTAAAAAAAAAAAACAAATATGCCATTTTATTTCTCGTATAAAAAGGTATTTCTAGAAAAAAATTTTCGAAAATTGTAGGAGCCGTTTTTTAAAAAAATAGTTTTTTATATATAAAAATTTTTTAACATTTTTCAAAAAAAAAGTTGGAATGCCATATTGAAGAAATAATTAATTTACACATAAAAACTAAATTTCAAAATTTTTCATTGATCCGTTTTCAAAAAATTGATTTTTCAAAAAAAAATTTTGAAATATTTTTTAAAAACCCAAAAATGCGTTTTTTGAAAATTTTCTAAAATTTTAATATTATCTTTACTTACACACTTTTGTATAAAAATTTTCATTTAAATCGGGTTAATGTTGTACGAGATATTCAGAAACGAAAAAAACCGTTCTATGACAGGTACCGTTAATAACGGTACAAAAAATATTTTTTTTATTTAAAAAGTTGGCTCTTATGTGTAGTACTACACATAAAAATTTTAATCAAAATCGTAAGAGCCGTTTTGAAAAAAATTAACTTTTCTATTTCCGTTTTATGGCAGGTACCTTTAGTTTTGGGCATAAAAAAAAAATTTCAATTTCCCCTCTAGGGAATCACCAAAAACTGCTAACTACCAAGTTTGAAGAAAATCACTTCACTCGTTTAGCCTGTAGCTCGAGGTATATATAGACAGAATTGCCGGACCCACTTTTATGGCATTCTCCATCATCGTAATGTCATGTAAAATTGTTATCTCGAGTTCGATTTTACGATTCCTAAACTTGCCCTATAGTACCTATATCGCAAGTAAAAATTAGACCATTAAAAAGCCAAATATTTCTTCTAAATAATAAAACCATTTTTAAATTTTTACAATGCGCAAAAAGTATTAAAATAATTTATTAAAAACAATCATTTCTTATGAAAAAAGTGAAAAAATCATTTCCATCACCCAAAAATTCATTTTTTTGATATAACAACCTATAATAAATTTTATACTACCTGAAAGCTTATTGCTTCAGCTCAAAATATATATATATCGATCATGTATATTAGGCATCTAAAAAAAGAGCTAGCATTTTTTGAACTCGATCAATTTTCATCAAAAAAAGCAAAAAAAAACACATAATTTTATGTTCTCACGCTATTGAATCAATTTTTTTTAGACAACCTATATATTATGTAAAAGCTTATAATTTCAATTTTCATATGACGTTTCAATCTTATTTCTGCGATGCCTAGAAAAAAAGTGAGAATTTTTTAAAGCCAACCATGTCAAAATTCCAAACTGAGATTACGCGTACACTGGTGGCTGGTGGCTGTTCATGATCAACATCTACACAGATGTTTTGAAGTATTTCGCAAGTTTTTTTTAATTTAACATTATGTAGCTTGTAGTGAATGTACAGTTATGTGTGATGTGCTCAATAAAGTTAAATTAAATAAAAATTTGTATTTACTTTAGTTCATAAGATAAGATGTTGAATAATAAATTTTACCGTTATCTCAAAATTGTGACTACAAAAAATATAGTCCCGTCTATTATCTGTCTACAATATAAATTTCATTTATTTATCTGTTGAAGAAAAAAAGATACAAATAAAAAACGGTTAAAAAAGGTCAAAAAACTTGGGACAAAAAAACTTGTTTTTCCCGTTATTCGGTCAAAAACCATTTTGAAATACCAATTTTTTGCACATTAATGCTCACAATCATACATGTCCTATTAGCTTGAGATTTTTTGAATGCTACAAAAAATTAAAAAAAAATAAAAACTCACCCAAAAATACCCCAAAATAAGTAGGTGTTTTTCAAAAATTCATATTTCGAAACGCAGAGACTTAAAAAAAATTCATATCAGACCCCTAATTTTGTTTTTATTGTCTTTTGAATTACGTTTTTCAAATTGTCAAAAAAAAAAAATTCCCCTACCTATATAATCACTACTTTGTCAAAGAGGGCTTGAGTTTAGAGTAGTCGGGTTTTTGTCTTTGAACTGGTTTCTGAGTTAACTGGACGCAGTTTGCTAGGCATGGGACTTACTGGAAAGGCTCGTTTCTTTAAACTGATACTCACCCTGTCATGTTGTATTAGTAAAGTCTTAGTAAAAGTGAATACCAGCTCCGCCCTTTTTCTGTTTTCTTTTGCTATGATTTAAATTTATAGCTTAAAAGTCAGTTACCAAGGCATTAAGCCACAAAAAATTCCGTTACAAGTTTTAATTTTGTTTTCTCAGATAAAATTAGAACTCATCAAAAAGCATTCTTCCTACACACTCTATTGCTCGTAAGCTTCTTCATAAAATGTCTCAATTCTAAACTTTCCTTCTTTAAAGCCTTCATAGTTAAACAAAAAAATCTAACTTTTTGCAATTTTATGTTAAATTTAAGATTTCACTAAACATTATATATCAAGGCTTTTGTCGTATTACATATCATAAAAAATAGCTTAACGAAAAGTTGTTCGGTCATAAAATGAAATGTCGCGATTCGTTCACTCTGGATGTAAGTAAGTAAGTAAGTCTAAAGAGTAGGCATATAGTGAATCCCAGCGATATGAATCCAACCAGAACAGAACAGAACACACATGGTGTGTTTCATCTTCTATTACAACATCATCTCATATCCATTGGGAAGTTTTAAGAATAAACAGAGGCAATTTTTTTTTTTTTTTTTTTTTGCCTTGAGGGGGGTTAACAACAATAATGATATCGCTTTCTCGCGAAAGGTATATAACATATCTTTATTTTTTTCTTTTTTTTTTTTTTTGAAAATGGATATCCAGGGGTAAATATAGCGAAGGATAAGCCACCAAGTGAGTCTTACATTTCTAATATCTCTGCTTAGCTCCCGATGATAAACGTTATGAAGCAGGTTTTTTTTTTTTAAACTCGTAATCCCCACGTGCATGGCCCATTATTTGGCTGCTGAATATAATTCATATATTTAGTGATTTATTTCGTATGAGGGGATTCTACTGTGTATTTTTTTTTTTTTACTTTTTTTGTTTCTTGTTTAGAACATTAAAAAGCACTGTCTACATCAGCTGGGATGAATGTTGAAAACTGCCTTGGGCTATAATGTATATAAACGTTACCAGGATGTTAATAGACATTTATTAAGCACACTTATTGCCTTCAACTGAACAACAGAAGGTAAATAATATAATGAAATTGATATGAAGTATCTGCGCTGCAAATGAATAAGTGAGATTTATATTTTGCACCAGTATAAAGAAACATCAGCTACAGTACAGAAAATTCGCTACCTTAAAATAATATGTTTTAATAATTAAATATCAAGTTTTGCTTTTAATTAAGAAAGACATTTTACTTATACAAATGGAATTGCCCAAAGAGGACAAATGCTCTCACTTATTCAAACCAAAAGATCTCAGAGCTTAAAATCCAACTCAGTAGTGACTGCACTGATACGAGGCTTCTGTCCATATCAGCAATCATATTTTAAAGGGAAATCAGTGCACAATGAGAACAATCCTTTTTTGACGTGATACCCTCTTATAAATCGATGAACGAAAAGTGGCGCCAGAAATTTTTACCAAATTAAAAATAAACTATTGGAGGAATAAAAATTTTCTTTATATTATTTGAAAGGTAAATAAGCTAAAATTGAATACTGATGAAGGATTTTGAAAAGATCCATCATTTAATAGGGTAAATAGGGGTAAAACAAAATTGCAAAAATGTGACTATTTTCTTAAAGCAACGTTGTAGAAAGTTGATTTTTTTTTTAATCAAAACCAAGTTATAATTAGTTTTTTAAAACTAAAACATGGGGTAGACTATGGACAAAGTAGTGATTATAGGTAGGTAGAGGAAATTTGTTTTAACAATTTGAAAAATGCCATTCAAAAGATAATGAAAAAAGAGTAAGGGGTCTATTACAAATTGTTTTTTATGTCTCTGCGTTTCGATATATGAATATTTGAAAAATAACTACTTTTTTGTTTGATTTTTTCACTTTTTTCGCATGAAAAATGATTGTTTTCAATCAATTATTTTTATATATCTTTTACGTATTGTAAAATTTTAAATATCGCCTTATTCTTTAGAAAAAATATTAAATTTTTTAATGGTGTATTTTTTTTTGTAAGCTTTTCATATAAAAAAAAAATTGATAAAATGAGAAAAGAAAAAAAAGAGGTTGTCTGTAAAGCCGATTTACGGACGATGATTTTACGTGATAACGTCGTCAGAAAACAGGTTGTGTGCTTTTGTTTAAAATGAGTCAATTGAAGCGTTTACTTATTTCAAACAATCATAATTTACAAGAAAAAGCTAAAAAAGAAAATACCTTTTTAATTTTCTCATTATTTTAATATTTTTTATTTTAAAAGCTTACAAAAAAAATTATGCAATTAAAAAGCCAAGTATTTCTTCTTAAGAATAAAACCATTTTTAAATTTTTACAATGCGCAAAAAGTATAAAAATAATTTATGGAAACCAATCATTTTCATCAAAAAAAGCAAAAAAAAAAAACATGAATTTTTATCTTCTCACGTCATTAATGCCATTTTTTCCCTAAAAACCTATACAAAATTTTATAATATCTGAAAGCTTAGCTTAAAACATATACATCGATCAGGTCTATATGAGACATCTACAAAAAGAGCTAGAATTTTTTAAACTCGATCAAATTTCATTAAAAAAAGCAAAAAAAAAACATTTATTTTTATGTCCTCACACTATTTTATCAATTTTTTTCAATGACAACATATAAAACAAAGTTATACCATGTGAAAACTTATTCTTTCACCTTTCATATGACGCTTCAATCATATTCCTGAGATGCCTACAAGAGGAGTAAGAGTTTTTTAAAGTCAACGATGTCGAAATTGCAGACTGAGAGAAAATTTTACTTTACCGTTATCTCAAAATTGTGTTTAAAAAAATGATTGAAATTTTGTACACATATAGTCCTGGATATGATCATTCATTGCTCCATAAACTTGATTTCTCTAACTGTTGAAGAAAAAAAGATAAAAATCAAAAACGATGAAAGTCCGTTAAAAACGGTAAAAAAAACTGTTTTAAAAAAACTTTTTTCTTCCGTTTTTCAGTTAAAAATCAATCAATCACTTCAATTTTTTGCTCATGTATGCATAAACCTACATGTCTTATAAGTTTGAGATTTTTTGAACGCTCCAAAAAAAAAAAACTAAAAATCAAAAATTACCCGAAAATACCCCTAAAAAATAAGGTGTTTTTCAAAAATTCATATTTCGAAACGCAGAGTGTTGGAAAAAAACCGTATCAGACGCCTAATTTTTTTTCCCTCATCTTTCACCTGGCATCTTTAGAATTGTCAAAAAAAAATTCATTTACCCAAAATCATCATTTTATCATAGCCCCAACACGTGTACAACGTTCAAACAAAACGTTATAGCTTAGTTTCAAATTTTTTTAGAATTTTTTCTTAAATACAGTTATTCTTAAATTAGTCTTATCTATCTATAGCAAAAAAAAATCAATTCTCTACGACTTCGAGTTTAGATTTTAGCCCAAATTTCATCTTTCCGTTTTACCCCTGTTTACCCTATTAAATGACGGAATTTTTTAAAATCCTTCATTTGGATTAAGCTTTAGGTTATTATCTTTCAAATAAGCTATAGAAGATTTTTGTATCTCTAATAGTTTATTTTTAATTTTTAATTGAAATTTTTTGCCGCACTGCGAAAGTGTGAAAGTGTAACGTTAGAAAATGGCGTCACTTTTTTGTGGTGGCTGCCATGGTTCATCGATTTATAAGACGTTATAACGTCAAAAAAAGGTAGATCTTTTTTTTTTTTGAGCACACAACCTGTTTTCTTATGACGTTATCACGTAAAATCATCGGCTTTACACACTTTTTTTTAAACTTAAATTTTCTGTAAAATCTTTTCCTTTTAATTTTAAATAAACGCCTTTAAACAAAATGTGTGTCAAAATATTAATTTATTGCGTGCGGCTGACACCATTAGACCTTACCTCATTTTCCACAGCCTTTTAGGTTTCGTTTACAAAAATGTTCTCCTTTAACAAACAAACAAAAAAAAATCCCCTAAATCATTCAATTTCATTTATCAAAAAATAAATCTGTACTCTGCCACAAAATGTCACCCTTCTCTCACGCAAAAATGTTTGACAAATGTCCTTTGGCAGGACAACTGGTTAACACCGTATACCCTGGTAATATAACAACTCTGCATTACTATGCTTTTATAAATGGGGAGTCTCAATATGTCAAGCCAGTTAGTGTAGTCATATAGGGTTACAACAATATTTGAATATTTATTGCTTTCGTGTCCAACTGTTACTTTACTATACTCTTTCCCTCACTCTGTAAAACTTTGTATAAATGAAGTGTCACAATCTAAAAACTAAAATGTCCAACAAAAGCTAATTGATGAGGACCTTTGACCGCATTGTCCCGTCCGATCCGTCCACGGGTATACCAACCTAAATTATAGTCATCGCTCAATTAAATTCCAAAAACTAAATGATGGACAAAAGTTGTTGAGTCATTAAGAAATAATTATTATTCACAGAATTTCAATCCCCTCAAAAATATCCTGTTTCCTTCCTTGTTAACCTCAAAAACCTGAATAAAGTCTTTTTTGCTTTGGTATCTTTCTAATTTCAAATTCATTGTTACAATAAACAAATAGAAACAGGAAGTATTCAAAAGAGGAATTGCAAAATTAAATTGTTTCGCACAAAAATATTCTTTAGAATTACTTACTATTCCTTATACAATTCAACATGATGTCCTTACGATGGTTTCGTTTGGTATAAATTGATTAATTTATTAGGCACAAATAACATCGAGACACACCGCACCTGCTTCCACCTGAAGAATTTAGTCCATCAAAAGCATAAGCTTCTTTAATGACATCCATGGGATATAAATTCTATGGCAGATGGGGCAGAGAGAGAGAGACCTGTCAAATGTAACAATAACAGAAGGCAGACCAATTGAATTGGTGGGAGGTGCCGAGGATAAAACACAGTTGTCATTGCAGGCCTAAAACAGTAAGTGTTTTGATTAATGACTCCATTAACACTCAATTTTTCAAACACAAATGAAAATAAAAAGAAGAGTGACGAATTCGACTAAGACTATTTTTTTATTGAAAAGGAGGGAGTTTATTTTATGTCCTGTGGGCATTTGACAATATATAACTGTTATATTGACTTGGATAAAAAAAAAGACATTAAATTATCGGAAATATCAATGAATAACTTGACGACATTCTTATATCAAAAACGTTGTGACTTCTAAGACATTTATTTAAAAAAAAAAACTCATATTGTATATGAGAACTTCGAATGGTAAAAAAAGTGACTTCACGTTCACAGATGAAGATGCCTTCATTGAAGATGCTTCATGTTGTATGAAAACTTCGCTGAGTCAAAAAGTGACTCTGCGGATGAAGAGGCCTTTATTTCAAATGCTATTTAAGAAACTAAAAATTCTTTAGGTATGTTGTATGAGAATTTCGAAAAGTCAAAAAGGTGACTTCACGCATGAAGAGACCTTTATTTAAAATGCGACTTCAGAAAATAAATATTCTTCATGTTTTATTAGATCTTCGAAGATACAAAAAAGTGACTTCCCGAATCAATAGAACTTCATTTAAGATGCAACTTAAGAAAATTAAAATTCTTCATGTTGTATGAGAACTTCGAACAGTCAAAAAATTGACTTCATAGATGAAGAAGCCTTCATACTAGATGCGACTTGAGAAAATTAAAATTCTTCATGTTTTATGAGAACTTCGAAAACTCAAAAAAGTGACAAGCATGAAGAGACCCAGACCTTTATTTATATGCGACTTATATATGAGTCAAAAAAGTGACTTCACGAATCAGAAGGCCTTCAGTTAAGATGCGATATATTAAAATAAAAATTGTTCATGTTTTATGAGAACTTCGATGAGTCAAAAAAGTGACTTCAAGGATGAAAAGGTCTTCAGTTAAGATTTAAGGCCATTTAAGATTTATTTAAAAAAAAAACAACTCATATTGTATATGACAACTTCGAATGGAAAAAAGGGGACTTCACGGATGAAGATGCCTTCATTCAAGATGCGAATTAAGAAAATAAAAATTCTTCATGTTGTATGAAAATTTCGAAAAGTCAAAAAAGTGACATCATAAAATAAAAAACATGTGTTCAATTCACACGTGGTAGAAGTGAAACCTTAAAAAATCATTTTTCTCGAAAAAAAAAATTCCATAATCATAAAGCTTACAAATTTTCCAAAAGAATAAAGCCATAATTAAATTTTTACAATGCGCAAAAACTATAAACATAATTTATTCAAAACAATCATTTTCTATAAAATGAGCAAAAAAAAAAAAATCATGTGTGCAATTCACACGTGGTAGAAGTGAAACCTTAAAAAATAATTTTTCTTGCAAACAAAAAATAGAAAAAATCTACCTATTTTTATTCTATCACCTTCAAATCCATGTTTTTTATATGACAACGTAGATAAATTTTATATCATCTGAAAGCTTATTGTCTTAGCTTAAAATATATATATTGATCAGGTGTATAAGACATCCAGTGGCGTACGTTGAGTCGCCGGGGCCCCAGGGTAAGACTAAATTTTGGGGCCCCTTTAATATTTGGGGCCCCTTAGTTAAAAAAAAAAAATACTTATACGCCATACGTTTTTTTTGTATGGCTTATTTATTTTTAGGTTTATTTTAATGTTTTAATATGTTCGTAATACACTTTGCTATACTTACTTAAAATGTTTCTCATAAAAGTAGTAAGCACTTGTACTAGGGGCCCCCAAAATTAAATAATTAGAGACCCCTAAAATAAAATTTTTTTAGCTTAGAATTGATAATTCTTATGGCCTCTGTTCTGAAGTAATAAATATATTTTATTTTCCATCATCAGACATAATTTTTTTTATTTTGGGGCCCCTGAAAAATTATTTTTAGAGCCTCAAAATTAAGTGCTTAGAGGCCCCTAAAATATAATATAATTTTTTTGGAGCCAAGAATTAATAGGTATTGCGGCCTCTGTTCTGAAGTAATGTTCGGAATGGCACCAATAACGTAATGTTTTTATATTGGGTCCTGATGTATTTTTTGGGGCCCTAAGATAAAATTATAATTTTTCTTTTAAAAAAGCAGTTTATTTTTTTTGAGACCCCTGGGGTAACCTTTTTTTAAAATCAATATACATATATTGTGTGGCTACCAATGCATTATACATTACACTGAATGACATAATTTGTCTCTTCGTAACTCAATTTATGCTAACAGTTTCCTTCTCTTCATTGTCTCCAGTGGGGGCCCTGGGGTCGGTCGGGTGCCGCGGGGCACCGCCCCGCTTGCCCCAAGGGAGTGTACGCCCCTGGAGACATCTACAAAAAGAGCTAGAATTTTTTAAACTCGATGAAATTTCATCCAAAAAGCAAAAAACAAAAACATTAATTTTTATGTTCTCATGCTATTAAATCAATTTTTTTGTTTGACAACCTATAAAAAATTTTATACCATGTGAAAGCTTATTGTTTCACCTTGTATAATGATGTATAAATCTTATTTCAAAGATGTCTACAAGAGAAGTTAGAATTTTTTAAAGTCAACCATGTCGAATTTCCAGACTGAGATTACGGTACTTCCTACACTGGTGTTTTGAGGTATTTTTTAATTTAAGATTGTGTAACTTGTAGAGCACGTAACGTTATGTGTGATATATCAAATAAAAGGTTATGTTATCAGCATGCGTATTAAAGTTAAATCAAATTTGTATATGCCATAGATCAAAATATATAACGTGTGTTGGAAAAGAACATCTTTTTACCGTTATCTCCGAATTTTGAATATGAAATTAATTGAAATTTTGTACAATTATAATGTATTTAATTACCTATTAAAACAAAAAAGTTATAACAAGTTGAAGTCGTGTCGCGTTTTCGTTTCATCTTGTTTCAAATCACTACGATACTAAAGAAGTTTTCACTTCGAAAATCTTTTTTCTCTTCTAACATTATTCAAACCATTTTTTTTAATGACAACCTAAAAGGAGTTTTATATCATCTGAAAGCTTATTATTTCACCTCTTATATGACGCTTCAATCATATTTCAACGATGCCTACAAATACAAAAAAGTGAAATTTTTTTAAAGTCAACCTAAAATCAAATTTGTATGTGCTCTAGATCAAAAGATAGAACGTGTTTAGAAAAAGAACATCTTATTTTCCGTTATCTCAGGATTTTGAATATGAAATTAATTGAAATTAGAATTACCTACAGTTTATTTAATTATCTATCTACAGTATAAATTTCATTCATCTATCTATTAAAACATAAAAGTTATAATCAATTGATTTTTCCTGTCGCTTTTTCGTTTCATTGTGTTTCAAATCACTACGATACTAAAGAAGTTTTCACTTCAAAAATAAAAATTCTTCAAGTTGTATGAGAACTTTGAAGTTACAAAAAAGTGACTTCACAAATGGAGAGGCCTTCATTTCAAATGCTACCTAAGAAAATAAAACTTCTTTATGTTGTATGAAAACTTCGAATAGTTTAAAAATCGAATTCACGGATAAGGACAAGAAGGCATTCATTTAAGATATCACTTGAGAAAATAAAAATTCTTCCTTTTGTGATATGAGTTCAGGCATTTATCTTCACATTGAAAGTAGTTCAGTAACTCATCGTTACAATGTTTAAAAATTTAATAAAGAATTTAATTAAATTAGAAACAAAAACAACTTAATATGTCCTTTCAATAAAAAAATGTACCAAAATGGTATAGAATGTCGATGTGGGTTTTTAAGCCAGTTTCGAAGTATTTTAAGTCAATAATTCAGGGTATCTTCAATAAATTTTTGTTAAGGAATCATTCCTTTACTATAATGCAGATTAAATTCCTAAGTAAATACATAACAAAACATACACATATTTACCGAACATACTTACACATATGTATAAATAATTATGTTCAATTTGTTGAAATTGTATAACATTAAAATCAAAAACAAAACATCCTCTTTCCATTTTCATGTAACCAATAATGATTAATATCTGGCTAAAATACAAAATTTTCTTATAGGTAGGGATGAGTGCCAGTGCCGTATAGCAATTTCACAAAATACTCTGCATTGCATAATGGGTATATCCTTGTTAACTGTCCGCAATATACTCAATAGCAACACCATCAACCTATTTATCAACACCTTCCGCAGCAAAAAGCCAAATTGAACGGATACCACTTTTCTGCCCACGCACTCACATCCTGGCACACATAATATAACAATAGTCCAACAACACACACATCTTCCGAATGTCGAGAGCTCAAAACCTCAGCTGCAATTACGTATGCAAATGGTAAACCCCCCACAATATAACATAAAGGCCGTCGTTGCCGAGGCCATAATGCAATTCAATTAAATCCAGATATTCCAATAATAATGCGTGCCACTTGTCGATCTGGCCAACAGAGTACCAACGCACACAATAAATCAAATTAATTGCGCAACTGAGAGATGAATATTATGCAGAAGGACGTGAACAATGTGAGTGGTAGTGTGGAGCCCAAGTTTCTATATGAATGAACCAAAACAAAAACAACAAAAAATATAAACTACAGCCATCAGCATTTGTAAGGCGATGACTGCTTGTCCAGAGATCAAGATAAACTGTCTGCTAGCTGATGGAATCGAGTCGAGACTCCAGCTATATACCAGCAAGCACATCAGGACTCCCACAAGGTGATATACAGGAAATTGAATTAGACTTCCGCTTGGACTGAGTTACTCTGATTTCTTGCATTCAATTTGTGGGTAACAGGGATATCCATATCCCCATAGGAACTATCCAAGGAACAGTGCTAACCACAACGCACATAACAGCAGAAGCCAGCAGGAGCTAGCATCAACAACTTCTGCAAGGACTGCATAAGTGTCCGAACTCCAAAGACTATTCGCACAGTTAATAGAGAAGGGAGGAGAAGAAGAACTTCCCAGACAGAGGAGAGGACACAAGCCATCAAGAGTAGGTACTGAACCTTATTCCATCGGATGCTTATTGAAAGGAAACCAGATTAAAATGCGTTCCAATTTATTTCGCCTGGACATCACAACCTGTGGTGTCTTCTTCGATGGGATTGTCTCAGCTATATAAGTAACAAGGGATTTGGAACATTCTCCAAAATAAAAACAACAACAACAAGCTGATTCGTACATGAACTAACTACTACCAGGAGGTAGATATGTGTTTTCTTGCAGGACGATAGAAACAGCAGGAAGAAATATGTATACTTCCGCAAGGATCAAATCTAATACAAATTGATGAGCAAATAATAAGCTGATCCTGTGGCATTGACCACACCCTATGGATTTCTTTTGTTTCCTGTGTGTGATGTGGTTTGTTTCGTATCAGAGGAGTGAATATAAGGACATCTATTTGTGCTCTTTGTGCGGATGTTGCTTATACAAATATATTGGATGAGATATGATAACGAAGCACAGGATATAGGTATCATTTATTCATGTATCTCATGATGTTTTGGGAAACTGAAAATGTTAATTGGGTTGGGTATACATAACGCATACACATATTAATACCTGAATTATGGTAATAGTAAAGATGAGAGAGGTGTGAATTTAACTAGCAAAGGGACAGACAAGTGACACAATCAGCGAGAGTTATTGTGATTTATTTTGAAGATGGTTTGTGACCTATTTCATATTTTTTGTATGAAATTTGTAGGATAAAACTAGAGATCTTTAATTTAAACTATGTAGGTATTCATAAAAACCATATCTCTGTAAAAAGTAATCTGTGATACCTATGTGATAACAATGAAATAAAGGGTCTTGAGGGTTCAACAAGTTATACATACCTTATACACAGTGTATTACACACCAAAAAAGTATGTATAGCGGGAGGATTCGTGATACTTGCATAAATTATCTTGAAACAATCTGTGATATTTAAGAATAAAAAATCATGATATGTACCAGAACATTCCGTGATACCCACTAGAATAATATGTGATACTTAATGGAGCTTTTTTGTTCTTCTGTTATACTCAAAATAATCGTTTGCGATATTTATTGGACTAATTCGTGATAGATATTGAAGCGGAACATGATACTTACTAAAAGAATCTGTTATACTTACCAGATAAGTTTAACAAGTATGACCGACAACATTAGCCAATATCACGAGCTGATCTTGTATGCATTGAAACTCATGGAAATATCACATCTTATACTGGTAGGTGTGAAAGTTAGAAAAAAAATTCATGTCTGCAATTCACACGTGGTTGAAGTGAAACCTTAAAAAATCATTTTTCTTAAAAAAAAATTGCACCATTAAAAAGCTAACAAATTTTCCTGAAGAATAAAGTCATACTTAAATTTTTAAAATGCGCAAAAACTATAAACATAATTTATTCAAAACAATCATTTTTCATGAAAAAAGCAAAAAAAATCTTTTTTTTTCTCTTAACACCATTTTTTAAAATGACAACCTATAATAAATTCTATATCATCTGAGAGCTTATCATTTAACCTTTTATATGACGTTTCAATCATATTTCTACAATACCTACAAAAGAAGAAAGAATTTTTTAATGTCAACCAGGTCAAAATTTCAAACTGATATTACGGTACTTCCTACACTGGTGGCTGGTCATGGGCAACAGATCCCACAGGTGTTTTGAGGTATTTTTTAAGTTTTTCAATTCAAGATTGTGTAATTAGTGGATCACGTTCCGTTATGTGTGATATATCAAATGAAAGGTAATATTATCAGCATGCGTATTAAAGTTAATTCAAATTAGTATGTGCTCCAGATCAATAGATAAAACGTGTTTAGAAAAACAACATCTTTTCACCGTTATCTCAGGATTTTCAATTTAAAATATAATGTAAAATAATAGTTTATTTTATAACCTACCTACAGTATAAATTTCATTCATCTATGTGTTAAAACAAAAAAGTTATAATCGATTAATTTTTCATGTCGCTTTTTCGTTTCATCTTGTTTCAAATCACTACGATACTAAAGAAGTTTTCACTTTAAAAAAAATCTGTGATACTTACGAAAGTAGTTCGAGATATGTACCGAAACAACCCAGGATCTTTATCAGAGTAGATATTTGTGATACTCACCTTTGTTTTTTATTTTAACAGGTTATTAATTTGAGTAATCCGAAGTAATACCAGTGTTTTTCTGTGATACTGTAGTAACTCGCGACAACATAACGGACTAACTTATGGTGCTTTAAAAGAAGCAAACTGTAATAGTTACCACAGTAATGTTAGGAGCTCGTGATAATCACAACCGCAATATATAATAGTTTTGGAACTAATCCCTTGTCAAGGCAGTAATCTGTGATCCCTACCAGAGTTATCTATGATGTACTGCGTGTTTCGTTAGTAGATAAAGAAAATGTAAGGGATATTTCTTGGTTATGTCCTAGGATCGTTTTGAAGCTAGAAGTCAATCTCACTTTTGGTGACTCTTCGAGAAATTGTGTAAGTTTGTCAGTGATTTACAAAAAATTATTTATTTTTTACCTTCGTTCGGTGAAATGAATATAATTTTGTTCAATTGTTCCAGGATTTGCTGGATTAATTTATTGTTTTCTAAGTTTGTACATAATTTTTCATACTTTCCTCGTTATTTTCTAGATTTGAAAAATTTCTCGTATTTAATGCTATTCATCGAATATGTTGAGTTTTTCCATGATTTTGTTGATTTTCGGCATATTCACGAACTATTTGATTAATTTCCGAAATTTTTTATGACGAAATCACTGGAGATTTAACAATTTTTTTGTTTGTTTCAACTCGCAAACATCGAAACGATAATATACCAATTTCACCTAAGCCCATGCTAAAACAGGAACAACAAACAAGAAATAAAATTAAACATCACAACATGCTGAACGACCAAGCAGATCTGGCCTAAACTGAATACAAATCGTCCAAAACATCAAAACAGATTGCATAGAACCGAAAAAATGTCTCCAATTATTTTGAAATTTCCAAAATTTTCGAATTTTATAGATAACTTTTTTATACTGTAACAATTTTCATCAGTCAATTGGGATTCACTTTTCAGGATCTGCTTAGGATGTCGTGTATAGTACGAACTAATTTGTGATTTACTAGATTTTATCACTACCTATTTTACAAATATTTTTTTTTAGTAAAATAAGTTGCCAAAAATATTATAAGCATATCGTTATCAGACTTATTTCACAATAACTTACAAATTTTCTTATTAAACTTTACCCCAAACCCGCAAAGAGGTTTGATCTAAGGGTCATAAGGACATACAGAAGGTCACTTAGAACTTTTATCCAATCCTCTAACAAGACATCAATCAATCATCAATATCTAAGGAACTAAATCCTACCTACCTTACCTACGTAGTAATCCAATTAACTTAATTAGTAGTTACGAGCATGTTGTACCTAAAATTTCATACTTCTGATCTCTGTGTTACTTACAAATTTGTAATACACTCAAATGCTTTCACTTAATTGAATAAAGTGCTTGACTCCCACATAAATATTAGGCTGGGTCAAAAAAAATCGAAATTCTTTTTTTTGAATTGGTACTCCGAAAAATCGATTGCTAGACCCCTCTAGAATATACACACCAAATATGAGCTCTTTATATTAATGGGAAGGTCCTCCGCTTTGCAATTTTCCATTTTTACATCAAGCTTCTACTAAAAAAAAATAATTTTTTTATTAATTGACTTTTGAGCAAATTTCTTTTCATATTCTTGTAGGAAATTGAACGCTCTACAAGAAAGGCCTTATACACTTTTTTCGTTTATCTAACCGTTGAAAAGATATTTGAGGTCCAAAAATCGAGAAAATCTTTAAAAATTCGTTTTTTGTTCTTAATTTTGTAACAAATTTAAAAATTATAATGATCAAACGCGCAAGACATATTCTTGTTGGAAATTAATTGCTCCACAAAAAAGGTCTTATTAACTTTTTTCATTAATCTAACCATTCTAAAGATATTCGAGGTCAAAGTTAAAAAAAAATATAAAAACATTTTATATTTTTAAAAAATTTCTAATTCACTGAAACTTCATTATTTTCAAATTAGCAAGATATATTCTTGTAGGGGCTTAAACGTTCTACAAAAAATTCCTTGGAATGAAATTGATTGCTTTAACCGTTTAGAAGATATTCGTATCCAAACCAATGCTCACTGATTTCAATAGTTTTCTTATTACCCGTATGCATTGCGATTTGGATACGAATATCTTCTAAACGGTTAAAGCAATCAATTTCAACTTTGACCTCGAATATCTTTAGAATGGTTAGATTAATGAAAAAAGTTACTAAAACCTTTTTTGTGGAGCAATCAATTTCCAACAAGAATTTGTCTTGCGCGTTTGATCATTATAATTTTTAAATTTGTTACAAAATTAAGAACAAAAAACGAATTTTTAAAGATTTTCTCGATTTTTGGACCTCAAATATCTTTTCAACGGTTAGATAAACGAAAAAAGTGTATAAGGCCTTTCTTGTAGAGCGTTCAATTTCCTACAAGAATATAAAAAGAAATTTGCTAAAAAGTCAATTAATAAAAAAATTATTTTTTTTTAGTAGAAGCTTGATGTAAAAATGGAAAATTGCAAAGCGGAGGACCTTCCCATTAATATAAAGAGCTCATATTTGGTGTGTATATTCTAGAGGGGTCTAGCAATCGATTTTTCGGAGTACCAAGTCAAAAAAAAAAATTTTTGATTTTTTTGACCCACCCTAATAAATATACAAGACTATCATCCCTCATAACAATTTAATTTGTTAAACTAATATAAGTTGAATTAAGATTTTGAAAAATAAACATTCAATAAATCACTCCAAACAAACTTTCCAATTTTCAAATACTGCAATTTGTTATAAATATAGTATTTATTAGAATATTGATTCCAAAATTAAATAAATACTTTGTCTCCTTGGACCATCCTTCTAAATGCCTTCAAATTTTCAAAAACATGCAAGACACATCACATACCACAATCTTGAAACATCAGCTTTTAAATTTCCAATTAAAGGCAAATCATTTTATCCCGTAGTATTATTCACATTAACATCACCACACAATACCCAAGAACTGTGCTTGGTATATTTTGGCTCCTTAACGGATCGATTCCCTATCATCTATATCCGTTCAGGTCCAATCACAGTCGTCCAATTTTCAAACACAAATCACTCAGACTCAGAGATGTTTATCTTTCACTTCACTTTGCAGTCAAGCTTTATGCAGCCAGCCCATATCTATTCGTGAATAAGAGGATATCCATATAAACCTATATGCACATTGCATGTATGTGGAAAATATACGGCAAATCCACGACGACGAACGTGCTACAGACAGACACACTCTAGTTCAAGTTTTCGTATACATATTTATCCTTTAACTTGATTAAAATTGTCTCATCGGGGAAAATATCTCTTTGTCTCTCTCCGGGTAAATCCTTGCTGTCCCATACCTTTATCTTAGGTATGTGATATTTCAGGTGCGGCTATTTAAAAATAGTTAATGAGGACTCAATAAGTTCCTTTCTTTTAGAACTAGGAAAAATCCTTTTTGGACCATATAAAGAATCTCATTTTTTATTTTTTACTTTTTTATAATTCACACTGTGTTTAGCCAAGAAATACTTAAATATAGAAATATAATGAGGATTCGTTATTTAAAATTTGTATTAAATCTTTAATCTTTAAAGATAAAATTGAAAAGTGTTAACCTAGAAAGTTAATTAGTTGAATTTACTCAATTTCATACCGGTAGAAAAAAACTATATGAAAGTTGAAAGTGTTTGGTTGCAATTTTACAAAAATATTTTTTTTGATGATAGGTTTCTGGAAACAGAAACAAAATGATTAATTTCCCCTGTTTCCAAACATTATGGATACGCACCTGAGATTCGATATATCAGAAAAGTCAAAAGGAAACAAAAAATCCTCCTACTATATACATAGGAATAAATTTCAGATCAAACAAAAGCGCATCTTATGAAGAAAACTTGAAGTTTGCCCACCGATTCCAATACCAGATGATGTACGATTGCAGAAGTGGTAATAATTTCTCTTCTCTACTTGTGTATTTGCTATATTCGGTATTGGGTTGCGTTTAAAGAGTAGTATGTGTTTAAGTGTGAATTTAAGGATAAAGATACCATACAATTTTAAATTGGCCTTTGGTCATACGATACAGCTTAACCCAAATATAATCAAATCGCTTAAAAGCACAAATCGATTAATATAAATTGAAAACAAGTCCTTTTTGTTATTGGAAACAATCTTAAACGCTTATTCTTATTCTATTGTTTAATGGTACGACGCCCTCATTATCACACACTTTTTTATCAATGTTTTTACTTTTGTGCATAAAATAATAATAATAATAATATAGGTCGTTTCAAATCAAAAGTCCTGACTCTGAGTTTATTTTCTCCCTTCCAATAAAATTGAGAACAAAAAATAAACAAAAAACTCAATTTTATTGGCTCATTGCGACAAATCAACTCAAAAATAACAACAAATCATGCTTGTTTGAATGAAAGAAATGCTATAGGTCGTTTCAAATCAAAAGTCCCATGGAAAATTGAGCAAAAATAAAAAAACTCATTTGCTTACTGGAAGGAAGCATTTATGAGGCAGCTGAACTTTTTCTAAAATTACGATAAAATAATGAAGAAAAGATCTTGATATCCCTATTTTAATTAATTGATCCGTCTGTGAGATTCACTCCCGGGCTTGCATCATTCCATATCCGCGTATAATACAAAAAAACATACAATTATTTATCATTTGAAGGCAGTTGGGATAACTTTGCCGAAGATATTGTTATAGGACTAGGTGAAGATGGACCAGAAATGTCCAGTTTATACGATAGCAGTTCATAACTTGAAATTCTATTCACATCTTTTTATTTGTATAATTGGGCAGCAAATATATTATTTTTATTTTTCAATTATTTTGGAGTCGTCACCATAGAAATCATTAATAAACAAATTCAGATTTTTGATTTGATTTTTTTCTCTGGCATTTCTTTCATTCAAACAAGCATGATTTGTTGTTATTTTTGAGTTGATTTGTCGCAATGAGCCAATAAAATTGAGTTTTTTGTTTATTTGTTCTCAATTTTATTGGAAGGGAGAAAATAAGCTCAGAGTCAGGACTTTTGATTTGAAACGACCTATAGAGAAAAAAATAAACAAACGAAAAATCTGGGGTCGAATTACGGCATACGTTCGTTAACGAATGGTTGCTATGTGTCCCTATCTTTTTCTACTAAATAAATAGAGACACAAATAGTAAAAACGTTAACGAATGATCGTAATCGTATGCTGTAATTCGACCCCTGAATTTGTTTATTAATGATTTCTATGGTGACGACTCCAAAATAATTGAAAAATAAAAATAAGATATTTACTGCCCAATTATACAAATGAAAAGATGTGAATATTATATAAACTGGACATTTCTGGTCCATCTCCACCTAGTCGCTAGTCCTATAACAATATCTTCGGCACAGTTATGCCAACTGCCTTCAAATGATAAATAATTAAATAATTATTGTACATATGTTTTTTTGTATTGCCCGCGGATATGGAGTGATGCAAGCCCGGGAGACTTGCCTCCGCTTTCTGAGACAAACCCAGCGAGGCTTACAGACGGATCAATTAGTTAAAAAAGCGATATCAAGAACTGTTCTTTACTATTTTATCGTAATTTTAGAAAAAGTTCAGCTGCGTCATAAATGCTTCCTTCCAGTGAGCGAATGAGTTTTTTTTTTATTTTTACTCAATTTTACATGAGACTTTTGATTTGAAACGACCTATAATAATAAAATAAGGATTTCAACTTATAATATGTACATTAAAGAATTGAGTATGAGTATACTCACTAAATACCAAATGGGTCGCACTTACACCGAAAAAATAAAATGCAAGACTGGGTCGCACGTACTTGCTCTTGTAGTTCACAGTATCTTTATCTTAAATATCTACTGAAAATTTAAGTTTTTGTTTAGTGTCGAGAAAAAAAAACTTAAAAAAAAAAAAAATCGAAAGTTTAAAAATTAAATCAAAAAATTATTTTCAAAAATGTTTTTAAATATATTTTTTTTACGTTTTATACTTCAAAATGATGTCTATAAATTTTCAATATATGTAATTGAATTATGCTATGATAAAATATATGAACTTAAAAAATATGTCAATTTTTGAAAAACGGCAACGCCATATTTCCGTTCTCCGCATTTTTTGAGAAAAACTAAAAACGTAGTTTTGTTAGAATCAATAAGTTTATTACGTATACCATATTTAATAAAAATCGTTAGAGCCGTTTTCGAGAAAATTGCAATACCTCGAAAACTTTATATGGGAGATATGCGTTAAAAAGGAGATATTAAAAAAAATTAAAAAAAAAGGGTCTAGGGAATAACGTAAAAAGCATCTGTACCAAGTTTCAAGCAAATCCAAAGCAATCTTATTGCCGATCAAATTTCCTCAGTAATTCATTTATTTTACTTCTAAAAATCACAAAGCGCCTTTAAATTAATACAAATAAAGAGTTTTTTATTTAGTATTTTTTAATAATTTGGAATGAGAAACAGATAAAAATTGATATTATAAATTGATATTATAATGCAAAAAAAAAAAACAAAGAAATAATGAAAATATTGTTGTGATATTTAAATTATTATAAAACACATTTTTCCAACATTTTTTTCTGAATTGATAAGATATTTAATTTGATATATAAAAAACATTAAAATGATTTTGGTTTTTTTTTGGTGTTCTTGCTAAAATGTGTTCATAAAAAATTAAAAATTTTTCTAACATTTTCCAAAAAAAAATTAGGTCAATTTAAATATATATATTTTTTTAATACAAAAAAAGCTGGTTTTTTTACAGGAAATTCAGATTTAAGAAAAGTGTTAATTACTGTTAAAAAAATATTATTTTCTTATCACAAAAGTATATCTAAAACCTAATTTTTAATATTACATAAAATAATTTAAATAAAAATCATTAGAACTGTTAAAATTAGGAGTTAAGTTCCAATACTACATACTAGGGTGCTTCTTATATGGTCGAAAAATTCTTTTTTTCGATTTTTTAATGGGACACCCCTGCATTATGTTCTACCATATAAACATAGTGTATGGTATTTTTTTCCGCTACCATTCACTAAAGATTTAAGTATAAAAAAAGATCAATTTCAACAAAAATTTTTTTGTTACAATACAAAGTACGTTTAAGACCTGATTTTTCAATCTTCTAATGAACCGTCAGTTAACTGTCTGTCGAATAAAGATATTAGGCTCATAAACAATCAGATAAAATCATTGAATTTTTCAATCAAGCTATTCTACAGAATAACACAAAAAAATGTCAAATTCAAAAATATTCAAAATTAAACTTCATTTTTATTCCGCTGTATTTTTATCAAAACTTCTTTCAAAACAGTTAAAGATTTAATATAAAGTAAGTAATTTCTGAGAAAAAAAAAACAAAATTTGGTGTATTTTTCAAAACTTTTAGTTGTGGTAGCGACCCCTAGAACGTGTTTAAACTGGACCAAATTTTACCCAATTTATATTTAAGGCAGGAAGAACAAAATGAAAGGGTGTCAAATTAAAATTTCGAAAAGCACCCTACTACATACATACATAAATTTAGCTCAAAAAATTGTTTGAAACTTATTTTATATGTGCATTTAATAATTGTTACATGACTGAAAATTTGTAACGGTGTAACTTATGCGGTTTTTGAATTGACCGACACCATCTAGAAGGTTGCAAATAATGAAAAATTGCAATTTTTATGAATTATGTATACCTACGTGTAAAGTGTAGTCTCTTAATACTTTGATGTTATGATTATTTTATTATACATGATTTTGAGGATTATCGGATTTGTTCGTTCGTCGTTTTTTCAGCCGTTTTTTTTTTTTCGGCTTTTGTTTTGTTTTGTTTTTAACCAGCTTAAACTAAAACAAGAAACTGAAAAACCAGTTGATCGACGCAAAAAAGCAAAAAAAAAAAAATAAAACAATTTTTCTTTAATTTTCGAAAATTGGACATTTGCTACAAAATGGCATACCAACTTTTTTTTATTTGTTTTAATAAAATAGAATAAACAATTAGACAATTATATTTATTTAAATAATTATTTAGGTATTTTAATTTTTATTTTAAATTTTACAACTCTTTCATATTTTTGTAACGATGACGCGTTTCGGAGCTGCTACTCCATCTTCAGGTAGAATACTTTTGTTGTTTAGTGTTGTTGTTTGTTGTTACAAAAATATTAAAAAATTGTAAAATTTAAAATAAAACATTAAAATAAATAAATATTTAAATAAAAATAATTGTCTAGGTAATTATTATTGTTTATTCTTTTTTTATTTAAACAAATAAAGAATATTATACAACTTGGAGACAAAAAACCATAATCATACCAACTTTTTTTAAATATCGTTTTCAAAAAATTATTTAAAAATAATCTTTTTTCTTATTTAGAGCCGATTTTTCAATCTTCTAATAAACAATCAGTTAGCTGTTCGACGAATAAAGTTATTAAGCTCATAAACAATCAGATAACAACATTGAATTTTTCAATCAAAAAGAATTTATTCTACAGAATAACAAAAAAAAATTGTCAAATTCAAAAATATTCAAAATTAAACGTCATTTTTATTAATAATTGTTTTTGTTTTCTTGTGTTCCTCTGTATTTTTTGTCAAAATTCTTTCAAAGCAGCTTTGACAATTGACACAATATTTTTATTGAATTTATTCCATGGAATAATTTTATTCGTCTCTGAAAGAAGCATATAGTTTTATTCCTAGGAATAAGCTATATCTGCCTGTTGAAAAAATGATTTTTTTTTTTCTATCAGGGGAATAAGTACTAACAGACTGTTTAACTGACTATTGAAAAATTGGCCCTTAGTCTTTAAAAAACATAATCTAAATGAAAGAAATCAAATTGCATACTTTTTTTAGTTCAAATTTATTTAAGATGTTGTTGTATGTCTTTATTTTTTTTTTATTTATATTAACTCTAAAAACAAGTTTGTGCATTTAATTTTTTTAAGAATCCTTAACTTGGTCTTTCTTTTGTGGAACACGAATTTTTTTAATTTTTTTAAGGAGACATTTTTTTTCATAAATTAATTCCGATTTGATTCTTGATTTAACTATAATAATGACAAAACAAACCGGGAACAAAAGTATCAAGTTTTGACAAATCATCTATACCATGTCGAATTCCACTCCATCAGTAGGTACCTTCCTGACATGTCATTGGCATAAAAGAACATTTTAACTAAAAAACAACGATGTGTGACCATCTGGTTTGGTTTTGTGTTTAAATTCCTTTGAAAGAAGCACTAAAGAACTTTATATTTCACTTCCACTCTTATTTCTAAACCTTAACCTAAGCACCCGTATTGGGTTTCAAGATTTGAGTTAGAGTTTGAGTGACCCTTTTACCCCAACTCCTCATACATATTCTATAGTATAAAAACCAACAGTTGACAACAACTTACGAATGTTATTTACTCTCAAAGCCAATTTTCCATTTTAGGTTATGTTCCGCAATGTCAACTTTCGTAAACGAGGCAACATTTTTGAAAAGGAGAAAAAAAAAGGATGTCTAACCCCCATCTAAGTTGGATTTAATATGTTAGTTGGCACAACATGTCGCAAAGTGGCAACACACTGGAGTGGGTGACAAATTGACTTTTTTATTTTCTTGGCGTTTTTAGTGATACGATATCCTTTTTTTTGCCAAATTTTGTGTATAAGTATTGCCTTGCCAATGTTATGCTCATTATCATTAATTTCAAGTCCATGTGAGACTAAGTCTTTATTTTCAAATATGGAACAGAATATTTCTAGTCTTTTGTACTAAAAGATTCATAACAGTCAAGTCCATTTAACCACCTGAAATTGCATAATGGCGTCTCTTTATAGTGCAAGAAAATTAGTTTTATTTTAATTTTGTTTTGGGGAGGTTTAATGGTATTTGTGCGTTATTCGCATGGGGGAGCAGTCAGCCATTATTTATTGCGTCAAGGGTGTGTGTGGGAGCTGCGATGGCTTGCACATATGTGACTTTATTGTAACAACTAACATCATCAGGTGTAAATTACTTAACAGGTCGATGGAGTGTCATTTGATGAGTGATATTACTGTTGCTGTGTTAGGGAGTTTGCTAATAATGGTATGACCTGGTTTTTGGCGAATTATGAAGGATATTAGAAGTGATTAAATTTTCATGGTAAAATGGAAAATTAAGGGATAGATTATGATGTTAAGTTAAAATGTGTACCAGTTGGAAATATACAGAAAATAAGGATTCAAGTAATTTTAATTTGTTGATTTTATTATTGTGTTTATAAAAAAAAACCGACTTCCATGGATCGAAATCTATATTTATAACAGTTTATTTACTCATGGATACCATCGTCAGAACTTGGCCACACTGGAAGCAATAGCTTTCAAATATAAAAGTGGTTTGCCCATAATTTTGAAAATTAAAACTATTTTGTGTTTGATAGTGATAGTTACAATGTCCATCTGTCCCGGTTTTCCCGTAACGTGTTTTGAAATTGTCCCGTAACTGTCCGGTTTTAAGGTTGTAAATTCTTTATACAGAAAACAAGAAAACAGTGGCTGAGAAATATAAGTTTTTTTTTCTAAATTTTCATATACCTAAGAGCATTAGTTTTTAAAATTTTTAGCATATTATTCAGTTCCTGCTAGTATATTTTGTCAGGTTGAAAAGCTACAATAGAAAAAGTTTTTTTTTTCAAATACCTAATGAAAATTAATATTTTTAAAACGATCGATCCAATGAATTTTTTATTTGGCAGTTAATACCTAATTTTTTAAATCAAACCAAAAAAACAAAAATATTGATTGCTACTAAAAAAATTATATACTGCCACTGAAAAATATTTGCATTAAAAAAAAAAAAATACTTGTTGCAAATAAAAAATTTTGCATTAAAATAAAAATTTTATTTCAAATAAAAGATTTTCTGCATTGAAAAAAAAAAATCAATGCAAAATCCAAATTGTGTGTATAAAATATTTTTTTTTTATTATTCGTTGACTTTCTTATAACTTTGGAGATTTGACCATACCTACATAGCCAAAATTGTAAGAAACTCAACGAATATTAAAAAAAAAAATGTAATGCACACATTTTGCATTGATTCAAATATTTTTCACTTGTTGGATATTTTTTTTTTAATTCAAAATTTTGTATTTACAAAAAATATTTTGTTTTAATTTAAATATTTTACAGAGTTGCAAGAACATTTTTTTTATGCAAATTTTTTTTCAGTTGCAATAAATGTTTTTATTTAATGCAAAAAATTTTTGTTTGCAATAAATATTTTTTTTTTTTTTTTTGACGTGATAACGTCTTATAAATCGATGAACCATGGCAGCCACCACAAAAAAGTGACGCCATTTTCTAGCGTTACACTCTCGCACTTTCGCAGTGCGGCAAAAAATTTAAATTCAAAATTAAAAATAAACTATTAGAGATACAAAAATCTCCTAGAAAGATAATAATCTAAAGCCTAATCCAAATGAAGGATTTTTAAAAATTCCGTCATTTAATAGGGTAAACAGGGGTAAAACGGAAAGATGAAATTTGGGCTAAAATCTAAACGCGTGGTCATAGAGAGTTGATTCTTTTTGTTATAGATAGAGGAGACTGATTTAAGGATAACTGCATTTAAGAAAAAATTCTAAAAAATTCTGGAACTCCGCTATAACGTTTTGTTTGAAAGTTGATCAGGTGTTGTGGGTATGACAAAATGTTGATTATGGGTAGGGGGAATTTTTTTGACAATTCTAAAGGTGCCAGGTGAAAGATGAAGGAAAAAAAATTAGGCGTCTTATACGGATTTTTTTTCAAACACTCTGCGTTTCGATAAATATGAATTTTTGAAAAATACCTACTTTTTTAGGGGTATTTTTGGGTAGTTTTTGATTATTAGCTTTTTTTTGAAACGTTCAAAAAATCTCAAGTTATATGGGACATGTAGGGCTAATAAATGCGCATACATGTGGAATCGTTAAAAGAGTTTTGACTGAATACGGAGAAAAATAAGTTTTTAAAAAACAGGTTTTTTGGCCGTTTTTAACCGATTTTCATCGTTTTTTATTTTTACCTTTTTTTCTTTAATAGATAGAGGAATATTATATATGGAGTAATGATAGACCATGACTACGACTATATGTGTGCGAAATTTCAATCAATCATTTTCGTAAACACAATTTTGAGATAACTGTAAAATAAAATTTTAGAATTCAACAGGTTATAACTTTTTACCAAGAGCAGATTAAACATTTATGAGCATCCTGATACAATTACCTTTCATTTGGTATATCAAACATAACGCTAGACTAACTACAAGCCACACAATGTTAAATCAAGAAACTTGCGAAAAACATCATACCACCAGTGGAGATCTGTTGCGCCTGAACAGCCACCAGTGTGGGAAGTACCGTAATCTCAGTCTGGAAATTCCACATGGTTGACTTTAAAAAATTCTAACTTCTCTTGTAGGCATCTTTGAAATGAGATTGATACATCATTTGAAAGGTGAAACAATAAGCTTTCACATGGTTGTTAGGGAAAAAATTCATTTAATAGCATGAGAACATAAAAATAAATGTTTTTTTGCTTTTTTTGATGAAATTTCATCGAGTTTAAAAAATTCTAGCTCTTTTTATAGACTTGATCTATATATATATATATATTTAGCTAAGACAATAAGCTTTCAGATGGTGTAAAAATTTTAATAGATTGTTAGAAAAAAAAATGGATTTAGTAGCGTGAGAAGATAAATTTACATGTTTTCTTTGCTTTTTTGATGAAAATGATTGTTTTAAACAAATTATTTTAATTCTTTTTGCTCATTGTAAAAATTTAAAAATGATTTTAATACTTAGAATAAATATTTGGCTTTTTAATGGTATAATTTTTTTTGTGAGCTTTTAAAATAAAAAAATTAATATAATGAGAAAAGAAAAAAGGTATTATTTTTAGCTTTTTCTTGTAAATTATGATTGTTTGAAATAAATAAACGCTTCAAATGGCTCATTTTAAAAGCACACAACCTGTTTTCTTACGACGTTATCACGTAAAATCATCGTCCGTAAACCGGCCTTACATACAACCTCTTTTTTATTTTTATTTGTAATGGAAAACAAATGCATTAAAAAAATTTTTTTACAACCCAGATAAACATACATACATACATAACTATGTTGTAATTTTAAAAACAAATTTTATATCGTTATTAAAATTTGTATTGAATTTCTTGAAAAATTAAATTAAAAATATGTGTGTGTGAATCATTTCATAAAAATCTTTATAATCCAGTTAAATAAGGGTTTAACCTCGGAATGAATGTTAGTAGAAATTTTTTTTGCTCAATATCTTCCTTTTGCCATTCTATAACATATCTCAAAAGTCTAGAAAAATCTCATGTCCGCTTGTCGCGATTTCAAGGTCATATCGCGAAATGGAGATTTTCAAAATTAGCAAAAATAGGCTATGGTAGTATATACACATATGATACATGATTTCAAGGTATTTTTTAACGCTGATTTCAAAAAATCTAAAATCAAGACAATCTGACGTCTCTGGAAAAAGTTATACCTGTTTTTCATCTGTCAACTCATATTATTATAACAGTTGCAAACTTACTGCCGAAAAACCCTTAAAAGTTATGGTAGATGAACCAAATTTTGCATGAAGATTATAGAATCCATCATTATTAAAAATCAAAACCATCCCTTACAAAAAATATATATACCTACGAAATAATGGTATTTTTTGATGGAGGGGCAAATTTTAGTATATGCACTAAAGAAGATTCTTGTTCATCTTAGGAATAAGTGCAAATAGGCTAATTTTTTTCATTTTAATCTTTGTTTGGATATTCTCTAACTACCCTCAAAAATCTAAAAAAATCTCATGTCCGCAAGTCCTAATTTTCTTGGTTTGAAAATAAGGTGCAGATTTTAAAAAATTAATAAGAAAAGTTTAAATTTTTATATGTATACCAACATAAGCGACATGATTTAAAGGTATTTTTTAACACTAATGCCAACAAAACTCACAAACAAGTCAACCTGACCATCCCTGAAAAGTAATGCACCTTATTCATGTTGATCTGACACAAATATATGAAGTGTAGTTTTCCAATTTTTTAAAATCTGCACCTTATTTTCAAACCAAGAAAATTAGGACTTGCGGACATGAGATTTTTTTAGATTTTTGAGGGTAGTTAGAGAATATCCAAACAAAGATTAAAATGAAAAAAATAGCCTATTTGCACTTATTCCTAAGATGAACAAGAATCTTCTTTAGTGCATATCCTAAAATTTGCCCCTCCATCAAAAAATACCATTATTTCGTAGGTATATATATTTTTTGTAAGGGATGGTTTTGATTTTTAATAATGATGGATTCTATAATCTTCATGCAAAATTTGGTTCATCTACCATAACTTTTAAGGGTTTTTCGGCAGTAAGTTTGCAACTGTTATAATAATATGAGTTGACAGATGAAAAACAGGTATAACTTTTTCCAGAGACGTCAGATTGTCTTGATTTTAGATTTTTTGGAATCAGCATTAAAAAATACCTTGAAATCATGTATCATATGTGTATATAATACCATAGCCTATTTTTGCTAATTTTGAAAATCTCCATTTCGCGATTTGACCTTGAAATAGCGACAAGCGGACATGAGATTTTTCTAGACTTTTGAGATATGTTATAGAATGGCAAAAGGAAGATATTGAGCAAAAAAAATTTCTACTAACATTCATTCCGAGATTTACCCCTTTTTTCTCCTTATTTTACTGTATTATTAATATTTTAAGCAACTTTAGTTTTGAGTTTTTTTTTTCTTTCTTCTACGATTTTTTTGTTTCTGTTTTTTTGTGTCTCTTATAAGTTTTTTGGTAATAATAACTTTATTAAAAGATTTTTTTTTGTCCCGGGTTTCGCTCCCAGAAATATGGTCACCGTAGTGATACACGGAGAAAAAAGTGTCACCTTAAAATAAGATAATGCGCACATTAAATTTCACCACCTTAAAATAAGGTGATATCCCTTTAAAATAAGGTGATTCCACTTAAGCTCAGTTAAATTTAATGTGAGCTTCATCTTATTTTAATGCGAATGTTCATCTTAAAAATAACGACAAAAAACAAAAATTTTTAAATTATAGTCACACTTTAGCTTTACTTGCAGTTTATCACACCTATTTCCAACAGTGAGATAGCACGATGGTAAGGTACTCGCCTAATTACCCAACAGTTGTAGGTTCGATCCCCAATGGCTGTCAGTTTTTTTGTTTTAACTTATGCATTCAAGAAATTAATGTGACTTGTCGTTGTCACCTTAATTTAAGGTGAAAGTCATCCAAGCAAAAAACCATGCAGAAATCCGCTTAAATTAAGGTGCGATCCGCTTAATTCTATGTGGTCTGTTTTCTAATTGTAGCCATGAGCGTATATAGTATATAGGGAAATTAAACTAAACTTTTATAAGAATTATTGTTTTTGTACATTCACTTATTGTAAATAATACCCGTATTTTTACTTTCCTTAGGTATAGCATATTGCTTTCGTTTAAAAAAAAAAGTTCAAAAAAGTCTACATTCTGTACAAATTTTTCCAGTAATTGCAATTTTCTCTTAAACGGCCTTAACGATTCATAACATTCTAGAAAAACAACGTTATTAGTTTTTTTTTTTAAATATTTTGTTTAATTCAAAAGTACAAAGTTGTACTTATATTATGCTTTTAAGATTAAAAATTAAATTTTTATCAAGTACCAAAACTAATATGTATATTGTAAATCGCAATGAGGGTGACTATTTCCTAACTCCTAAGTATGTAATTGTACTAGCGCCTTCATGTTTTTTTGTTTTAAAAATAACGTATACACCACAGTGAACATTACCAATTTCGCCTGCTTTCCGTTACAGAGTGCTTTAATTTGAATTCAATTTCATACTAGCGCCACCTATCTAAATAATTTTGAAATATCTGATGCTTTCAAAGTTCAAACTTATTCAGCAGTCCAAAAGCTCTCCATAATGTAAGCATTATGCTTTAAAAAAGTGTTTAATAATTTCTCCACTAAAAAAGCTCCACTAAAGCTTTTTTTAGAAAAAAAATCGTTATTTTCAAAAATAAAATTTATTTAAAGATTTTGAATTTCAAGGTAAAATGTGTGTAGAGTTTCTGAAAATAATACACTTATAAGAAGTCACCATCAAAATAAAATTGAGTTAAATACTACCGCAATTGTCGAAGAAAATTGATTTTCTTTCTTCCTTCATGGGGTTTCACCAAATGGTCATCCATAAATTTATTTGTTGATGAAGGAAGCATCTCAAAATCATTTTTCGGAATTCTATTAAGAAGTGGATCCAAGACTTTTTCACAACAATCTTTTTTCTCAATTAAAGGTTTTGGTGCTTTGAAGACTTCTCGATAAGTTGTGCTGCTAGGGATGATAATTTGAGGTTCTTTTGGTCCATAGTTGTCAAAGCGAAAACTGAAAAAAAAATTTCATCATATAATTAATGTTGTTTGTATAGTTCTTGAACAATTTTTTTTTCCAGTTTAAATTTCGTTCTCCTGAGTTTAGTGAAGAAGATTCTTCCTAGCACTTTGTTGAAAAAAAAAAAATGGTTCTCCTTTTTTACTCTTACTCGTTCATAGGATAGGACACAAAATTTATTTCAGCCTTTGCAACTTGTCGAAATTCACAATTGCTTATTATTCCGGATTCCAATTGCTCTTGAGTTGTCGTTTTTGGGATTGATTGAAGATTCGAGTCCACAAAAGTTCGATAATGTGATGCTCCTCGGCTCTATTTTTTGATAAAAAAAAAACTCAACATTAGAAAAATGTGGTATTAAATTGTTAACCTGAGGGTTGGAATTATCAAGAGGGTAGGACAACATTCGATCATGCCAATTTGAAATTTTAACAGACATCCCGTACTTATATGGTTTTTCATATTCCATTTTGAAACTTTCGTTTGATAGTAAAACTTTAAAAAGAAAATATTTTGACACATAAGGTTTAGGGCTTATTTTGATTCAATTTAATTTAAAAAAAAAAAATGAGTACTGGGGGACTCATCTTGGGTAATTTCATTAAAATTTAACGATTTTATGGTCTTTTTTCAACCAATTTTGTTTTTGGAATGAAATAATTTTTTCAAACTAATGCCATTTCTTTAAAAATTAATATTTCAAAAAAATCCTACGTACTTCACTAGAGAATAGTATTTTTAAGCTCCACACAAAATTTCATAGGAGCATAGGATTTTACTATCATCCTGAACTACACCGCCATTTAAAAAACTTCACATCATTAAAAAATTCAACATTAGCCTATTCTGTTACCTATTAATATACTTAATTAAACTAAACAAACACCAAAAGAAAATAATATTTCTTCTTTGTTTTATACGCTGATGAATATGACGCTCGATTTCGTGGTTTACAAGGTGTTATTACCCCTTAATGGATTTATATCACTGTCAAATATAATGGCTCATTTATGCACTATACTTTTACCAAATATTTTGTATGAATGTAAGGGGCAAGTATTGATTTAGGACAGCAGTTGAAATTGGCGCCTGCCTAATGGTGGCTTTTAATCATGAAAACTGAGTGAGAACCAAGTCTCTCAGACCTAGTTTCTGGGGACTTACTTACTTCCCTCTTCTTCATAGAACGTACAAGGGAGATCTTGTATTATTTTTTGAAGTTATACTTCTTATGGGAGGGTGAGTATGAAAATTTACTTTTTGACAAGAATGTCAAAGGGATTATGACGCGATCACCCTGGGTAGCAGGGCTGTCGTTTCACCTTTAGAGTAGGCAGTACTTTAGTATTTAAAAATGTTCGCCGCAGTACGGCAAACATAAAACACACAACACGTTGCAAGTTACATGTTTCATGTGGCAAGTTGCATGTGGCAAGTTGTATGTGGCAAGTTGCGTGTGGCAAGTTGCATGTGGCAAGCTGCATGTGGCAAGTTGCATGTGGCAAGTTGCATGTGGCAAGTTGCGTGTGGCAAGTTGCATGTGGCAAGCTGCATGTGGCAAGTTGCATGTGGCAAGTTGCATGTGGTAATTTCCATGTGGCAAGTTGCAAGGGTTGCAAAAAGCTCACATTTCAGCTCAGCTCAAATTTGAGCTAGGTACCATAGCTTAGCTCATTTGAGCTGAGCTGAAAGTGAGCGCCCCAACTTCCAACGCCTATATCTCGGAATTTTGAAGAAAATGAAAAAAATTTTTTAGATGCCAAAAGGTAGCGGGGACTCTAACCTACATTTGGGTACAACTCCCATCCCTGTAGGTCCAGGCGTTCTCAAACCGGGAGAACTTAAAAGTAAAAAAAAAATAAGCACGATTCTGAAAAAATAGGCATGATGTGGCGGTTTAACATGGAAGGCGATTTTTTAAAAATCTGAAAATGTGCAAAGCGTAGGCCCATGGCACAAGCTATCATTTGGCATCACTCCCAAAAATTGCTCTCAAGCGGTTTAGCTTCCAGGAGCGTTCAAAGATTCGGGGATTTTTCGAAAAAAAATTTTACCCCAACTTTCAAACGCGATTTTCTCGGAATTTTGAAAAAAGTCGAAAAACCGGATTATACCGACATTTTTTTTATGATAAAAAAAGAAATATTTTACTAAAAAAATAGAAATATTTTTACTTTTAAAAAAACCAAGAGAAAAGATCACGAAAAATTATCTGTTTTATTTATAAAAATATCCATGTGTTAAAATAATTCCATTAATAACTAGAACCAAACATCTTAAGCTATGGTGTTTTATAAAAGTTTAAAATATCTTCATATTTCATTATACTTTCCAAATAAAAATCAATGTATCCTCTCACCCATCACAGCTATAAGATCACTTTACCTTAGCTCACCCAACAGCTCAGCTCAGCTCAACCATCAGCTCAGCTCACTTTCAGCTCAAATGAGCTGAGCTATGGTACATAGCTCAAAAGTGAGCTAGCTCAAAATTTAAGCTGAGCTGTGAGCTTTAAAAAGCAGCTCAGCTCACTTTTGAGCTTTGTAGCAACCCTGCAAGTTCCATATCACAACATAAGTAAATTTCACAGAATAAATTGAAAACTACATGGACGCAAGGAGGATGAAAGAATTAATTTATTGTTCACTTGATAAAAATGTAAAAAAACGAAGTGTGGATTAATTAATTTAATAATAGAAATTAAAAATATCAAATGAAATTCATTTACATATACTGAATGAGAAGTATAACTTCAGTCGCGTGTACATGTGTACACACACTCTTTTTTTTTTTTTTTTTTGTAAACGCTCAAAGTTTAAATTGTGGTGATGGGCACTGTTCAAATCAAAGTTATCAAAAACTGCCAAATAAATAAAAACTTAATGAAAAAGCAATTTTCCTATTTTGAAATTTTCTCAAAAACTAGAAGTCATGAAATCATTTAAAGCAGTTTATTTTATCAATAAATTTTATGTTGAAATCCATAGTCTTTGACAAAAATAGTTTGCAATGCATTTTTTATTTCCCAAATTTTGAATTTGAAATCGATTATTTCAAAAACAATTATTGATTCAAATAACTTGATAAATGCCTGCCTGCGTTAGTTATCTTGACGTAGACCTACCTCCTATACACTATTTCAAATTTCTTGAAAATGGCTCAAACGATTTTGATTAAACTTTGCATTTAACTTTCAAAGCGATTTCAAGGAAACTGCATTTTTATTTTTTTTTTTTTTTTGAAAAAAAGTGAAATACATAACAAAAAACAATTTTCATTGAAAAAAATTTGTCCTCCATGTCGGCGTATAGACATCGAATTTCTTTAAAATGTATAGGTACAGAGATAGTCTAAAAGTTAACTAATATAAAAGTGATTTGAACGGCAGGAACAAGTAGGTGCGACCCAGTCGTGCATTTTATTTTGTATTCATTTTATATTAGTGCAAATAAATAAATCAGCTGTTGCTAAACATTTCTCACTTATTTGCTCAATTGTATATTTCCATAGTACTATCATGAATAGAAACGATCTTAGGAACTCTGTGGGTGACTTTAAAAATCAAAATTTTTATGAAATACCTAAATATAAATACACTGAGCGCCACCTCAAAAAAGTGATATGAACTAATACTAGATTCGCCTTCATGATAGAAACTGATAGGCGATTTCGTGTAAAAAAACTGTTTTTTACATTTTTTGTGTAAAAACCGTAAAAATGGTAAATAATGTATAAAAAGTGTAAAAAATGTAAAAAAAAAAATGGTATAAAACGGTAAAAAAAAAACTGTCAGAAATGGTAAAATACTTAAAAAACGCATTCATTTTGACAGCTAACCACTCGAACGACATAATATTTCAAAAGTCATTAATGGTCTGTTTTTTCTAGAACCCAAATGAGATAATTTCGCAAATAATCACATGTGAAAGAAATTTCCTTAACGATTTGACATTCATAATGAACTAAATTGTGAAATTATCTCATTTAGGCTCTAGTGAAAACATACTGTAAAATTCCCGTTCCACAAACAATAAACTTTGAAGTGTTGAATTTTGTGCTCTTCAAATCCAATACAAATTTTTTTGGCAAACCTTTCAGAAAATGGATTATGTTCTCTCTTTATATTATTTGTATGTATTTTTCTGCACGAAAATTCTGACAAATTAACAAACAACTTTAACTTTCTTCTAAGAAACGTGTCAGGGAGAGCATTGAAGAACGTCATAATTTTAAGCGAAAAAGTGGACTAATTGAAAACTGTGATGTTTTTAGAACCACGACTGAAATAAAACGCGTCTAGCTTTCCAAATTAGCTTTGAGGTTATTAAATTTGCCCGTTTCATCAACCCAAATTGCCCAAAATTAAAATTTGCTGCAAATTCATTGACATTAAAATGTCGTGGAAATTAATTCACATTTATTTTAATGAATTTGATGAAATTAAATAAGTAACCATAGTACAAAAATTGTAGTGTGTTTTTCTTTCCCTTCAAATAGTTAAAAAAAAAAAGCATAAAAAGACGCTTTTGTTTTGGTTTTCTAAAAAAATTTCATTTATTTTAATGAATGAGTTTTTTACATGTCATTTTGAAGTTTTTTTACAAGTAAAAACCCTGTAAAAAACACGATGCAACAACCGGCACAACACTGGATAGAACTATAGAAATATAAATGTGTAAAATGCACTATTTAGTACCTATTGTTATTTTATACAAATAAATAATTGCATGAATGACAAAAGTTCATATGTTGATCTTAAGCAGCTATTTTTGCTCTATACTAGGTACATTATTTAGAAATGTTTTGAAGATAAACAATTTAATTATGTGTTGAATTTAAAATGGGAAGCTATATTTGTACATTTTTTAATTTTTGTTAACTACATTTTTGATCCAAAGTACCGACGTAAACCACTCCTCTAACTATAACATTCTCCTTAAACTGTAAAGAATAAAAAAATACAATTACCATAAATTAACTACTAGGTAGGTTGATACCTTAAGTGAAAGTAATTAACTGAAATATCTACTCTCCATATCCCATGTAATGTGCCTATTAAAAACCAAACCTCAAAAGTCATGACACCTTCATTTCTATTATTGAACCTCATTAAATACAATTAGACTCACATGAACTTAAATTTTATTTAATTATTTCCTGCATGAATGGAAAATCTCATTTAATACTCATTTAACTTTGGCATGAAAAAAAAAATTATAAAAATAGGCGCCAATCAAATAGTTCAATCACGTTTGTCATTCACCCTTAACCTCAACCTCTAAATAATATCAAAAAAATTGTCCGCCCACCCGACACCCAAGTAACCAAGGCCACTTTGTTCAATGAAAATTAATTAAATTCAAATTTTCTTACTTCCAGATAATACACAAACCCACCCACAGATAAAGAAAATTGAAATTTAAAAAGAAAACAATCTCAAAAGTAAATACACTTTTGCTTACATCTAAATTTAAACACAAAAATCATTTTACCAAAGTGCATTTCTAAATATTCCACTGCATTCAATTCACAACAACAACAAATTTATTGTAGAAAATAATATCCGCTTTAAAATGTTCTAGATTAGTGATGGGCTCTACGTAATGTCTGTTAATTGCGCGGAAATTAAAATTTAGATAAATTTCTCATTTCAAAAATAGATTTTTATTGAAATTGTTTACATTCATCAATATCAGCCAAGTTAATAAATAAATTATTATTGGCTAAACTATGCGGTCTAGCAAATGTATACGTACATTAGCTACAATTAAGTGAGTCGAGTCATTTGGCGAATGGTTCATAACAAATTTGTGTTCAGCCAACTTCGAGCAAATCGCAACATAAGGAACTAATCATTGTGAAAATGCTATTATTACACGGTTTATGGTTCTGCACGATATTCTATATCAACTATGTAACCATGGTTGCCACTTCAATATAAATTAGATTCTTGAAAAAAAAATATTTTAGGGTATCATTTTTAGAACTTAACATTCTATCGAATATACCTTTTAGAAGTGATGTGGCAAAAAAAAATAAACCATAATAAATCATTAGTTCGCCATCTTTTATTTTGGTAGACACATCAATACCAACATACCTATGCTGAAAGTTCCAGCCCTCTTAAGTCATGGGAAGAGGGCGCTTATTAGCTTTGAATATCAGATTTTGTAGCACTTATTATCTTATGAAATCGTAATTGCCACTTGTTTTGGAGTTGGAATTCGGCTTAAAAATGATTAGTCCACAAGTTCCCGACAAGTAAACAAATTCCTCATTTTCTTTCGTGTTAAGTTAATCATTTTTTATTTATTAATTTTTTTTTTGCAAAAAATAAACATTAACAGAAGATTTAAATAAACAAAATTCATTTGTCAAAAATATCAAGTTACTTACGGTTTAAAAAAAAAGGAGGGCATATCGTGAAAAATTATATTAAACCCCAAATAACTTCACCAGATAAATTTAAAAAATATTATTTTTTTTAATTAGATAGGGGCTCCTGCCTAGAAAAGCATCAAAGCAAAAACTTTGAGCTTCTTGAGCGCCCAGTTCCACCTCAGCTAAAAAGCTGATATTTCACGTATGTAATACAAAATACATATGTAACACGTTTTTTAGTGGGGAACAACGAAAATGTAACATCCGAAAAAATGGACCACCCTAGTTCACAGGTTATTATTATTGATTATGTTAGAGTGGAGTTACTAAATAAACAATTCGATTTTAGATTCGAAAAAGAATGATCGTGTTTTTTAGAACAATTTTCATTAAAAATTGCTAAAAATGAAAAAAATCGATAGGTAGGTATACAAAAAATCAGTTTTTGAAAACTTGTTTTCAAATTTAGTGGAGTCAAATTAGCTTTATACCTCGGAATCCAGGGAAAGTCGATGCATCTGAAAAACGAGTATAGGGCTGCATTACTAAAAGGTCAAATAAGAAAGTTAAAAAAAAAAATTTCACCGCTCTCGATTACAACAGTTTTTATGGACCGTTTACTGTCATTCCGTATGCAAGCGTCAATCGGAATTGCTGTCTCATTTTACATTTTGCTCAAACTTTGTAGGGATGTTCTCTAGGACTGCAAGGAAGCAAATCCATGATGATTTAATTTTAAGTTGCGTGGTTTCCCCGCTACCCGCATTCGAACTTTTTCAGAAGGTCATTTTTATGTTATTATAGCTTTGCGTCTAATAAAGATATCTTTTTGTTTGAAACGACATTTTAAAGCTTAAAAATAGTTATTTTTGAATATATATTTAAAAATTACGTAATAATTATCCCTAAATTAAAAATAATTTTTGTAAAACTTGTAATTTTGCTGAATTTTCATGGTTTTTGACTGGCTGCAGAACCTTGGATATTATATGTACGGGGCTTATACTTACCAAATATTAAAAACAGATATTTTTCAACAAAATAAATCCTAAATCAACTCTATAGCTATACTCCTACTGCAAAAATTTTAAGCTCAAAGTTTTGAGTTTTTTGAAAAAATATTTTTGTATACTATGATTTTTTACAATTTGACTAAAGATAGAAACATGAAACTTACAGTGTGTTAAGTTGAAACTTTTAACCTTAGGTAAGTATTGAAAATAAAAATTGTGTTATTTTCACATCTTCTTAGTGTACCGCTTGTTTGAAAATTCGCAAAAATGCTAAAATGCCAAAATAACTCCTACTTAATGCTATGATTGCACTATGTTTGACATAAGATAGAAGCATGAAACTTATAGTATATTTAGTTCGTAGTCTTTACTTAACACACTGTAAGTTTCACATTTCTTCCTTTAGTCAAATCGTGGAAAATGACAGTATAAAAATTACCTTATTTAAAATACTCAATATTTTGAACTTAAAATTTTTGCATAAGGAGTACAGCTATCGAGTTCATTTTAGATTTATTTTGTTGAAAAATATCCTTTTTTAATATTTGGTAAGTATAAGCCCCGTACATATAATATCCAAGGTTCTGGAGCCAGCCAAAAACCATGAAAAATCAGCAAAATGACCAGTTTTTCAAAAATTATTTTTAATTTAGGGATAATTATTGAGTAATTTTTCAATATATATTCAAATATTACTATTTTTAAGCTTTAAAATGCCGTTTTACTCAAAAAGATATTTTTATTAGACGCAAAGCTATAATAACATAAAAATGACCTTCTGAAAAAGTTCGAATGCGGGTAGCGGGGAAACCACGCAACTTAAAATTAAATCATCATGGATTTGCTTCCTTGCAGTCCTAGAGAACATCCCTACAAAGTTTGAGCAAAACCTAAAATAAGACAGCAATTCCGATTGACGCTTGCATACGGAATGACAGTAAACGGTCCATAAAAAGTATTGTAATCGAGAGCGGTGAAATTTTTTTTTTTTAACTTTCTTATTTGACCTTTTAGTAATGCAGCCCAATACTCGTTTTTCAGATGCAGTGACTTTCCCTGGATTCCGAGAATTTACAAATTTTATGTTTAATTTGACTCGACTAATTCAAAGTTTTGAAAAAAAAAATTTGTAGTAAACTTAATATCAAAATTAAGACAAATTTTCAAAAAAAAAAAAAAATATTTTTAATTTAAAAAAAAAAAAATCTAAAGGTATTGTTGAAAAAAATCAATTTGATGAAAACGGATTACTGATTTTCTATGAAACATTTTTTTTATAATTATGTTGATTAATATTTCAATTTTATGGACATACGTAGGTACCTACACTGTCAAAATTTTTGGTGAAGATTCTACCAAAATTTGGGTTACATTATGAGACAACACCAAAATTTTATTTAAATTTAATACTTTGAGTGTATTACATTTTTAAGTCTAATAAAAAAATTTATTGAAATACAGTAGTCCCTCGATAATGTGAATTGCCGATAATGCGAATTTCTCTAAAATGTGAATCAGCAAAAATTTTCATTGTCATCTCTATAATGTGAATTTCGAAAATTTTTAGACTCTATAATGTGAATTTTCTTTGCAAAAGCTTGCATGTTTTTCTCGTTCGGCCACGCAATTTTTGTATAGGTCTGAAAAATGCATAAGTGTTATTTGTCTAGACATTGCTAGCATTTTACATCTTTTTATGAAGTTTTTTTACTTTTTTTTATGAAAAATTGATTTTAAAGATTCTTATGATTTTTTTTTTCAAATTGTGCAAATTCATTATGTTTTTATCAGAAAAAAGGTTACCAAATGCATTATTCTGAACCAAAATAATTTTATATATGTACTTTTTCAGATAGCGATAACCTTAAATCCAGACACAAAAAAATGTATTTCTTTTTTAAAATGACTTAAATTTTGTTTTACGGTTTTTATACAGTTTAATTTTATTAAAAAACTGTGTAAGAAAATCGAAATAATAAAAAATTATTTTTTTTATTGAAAAAAGGCCTAATTGCAAAGGTTGACTTAAAAAGTAAGAAACAATTTTTAACCGTGTGCCATTTTTTTTTTTTTTTTTTTTTTTGAAAATTCAGAAACTTGTATCTATACATTTATAGCAGGATCCTTTGTTTTGGAGACCCCTTTATTTTTCTACTCTTATTTTAAAATTTTGTTGGAAACATAAAAAAAATATATTCTCAAAATTAAAATAATTATTACTTTTACCCCAAGCGTTTGAAGATTTCCCATACAAATTACACGTAAGTTTGAGTGTATATTTTAAAATTTGTACAGCTCAGCTTTTATGCTATTTCAACGAATCAAAATGCTCTATAACTTTGTGATACACAATTTTGTTGTAGATTACGCCATTTCTTAAACAACACCGAAATAAAACCGAATACAAAACATAAAAATCATGAAAAAAATGGTTCTCGTGACCTGTCCTGTCTCACTGGTAAAAGTTACGGTAACATCATTTGAAAAATCGCTTAGTCTTGGTTAATTAAAAAAAAAATAAACCATAATATTTACACAGAAATCTATCGCGAAAAGCAATTAAGTGTAAATTAATTTAACACTTTTTCCCAAAACTTAAATAAGAAACCCATTTGTTATCAAATCTGTTACCATTTTCAATTTTTGAAATCGAGTAACAACAAAAAAAAAAACCTTGAACTTTTTAAAGCCAATCAATTTTATGAAAATAAATACAATACCTATTCTTTTTTAATGAATTGACAAGGCCTATTTTTTTACCTTAATTAATAGTCGAAATAATGGAAACAGATATTAATTAAATTTTAAGAAATTTAAAATTTTTAATTTTAAAAATTTAATATAATTTTTTTTTGTACTCCCCAAAATTTTGTGTTTAATAATTTTCTTCAAATTTTGTTTCAGTTTCGTATCCATCATCAAAATTTTTTCTTGAAAAAAAATATCTGTGGTAAACAGATGACAGTTGACAGTTTTTTTCCGCAAAAACAAATCGTGGTGAATATAATTTTTTTTTTCGGTTTTGGTCTACAGCTGTGGTGAGTTAAAAAATATTTTTTTTTTTGGAAAAATCTAAAAAAATCTCTCCCATAAGAAATGCATTGTTTTTTTTTTTTTTTGCTCGAAGAACTGTATACTTAGCTTAAGTTGATAATTTGATTGAAACTTAAACATTTAAAAAAAATATTTGTTAATCAAGGCCTTGATGCAGAAAGAGTTAAATTTTACCTCCGATAAAAAACTCTTTCCAAAATTAATCCTAGCTAAAATGTATTCAAAAATATTAACCAATTTATGCGCACCTCAAGATGTTTTTATTTAGTATTGATTTTTGAAAACTAAAAAGGTAGGTACCTACTTAATTAAATAAAATAAAAAAAAAAAAACAAAAATACTTCTAGTTTTTTACTTTCTCTATAGGGCAAGTATTGGTTTCGTGTAGAAAAAAAAATCGAGGTTTTAATCAAAACCAACATTACGATGATGGAGAAGATCAAAAAAGTGGTTTTCGTCATGCCGTCCGTGCGTCCGTCGGTCTGTGCGTCTGTGCTTCTGTGCGTCTGTACGTCCATCTGTACATCGAGCTAGGGCCTAAACGGATGGATGGATTTGCTTGAAACTTGGTACAGATGATTTTTACATAATTCCCTAGACTCGTTTTTTTTTTTATTTTTTTACTATCTCCATTTTAAGGCATATCTCCCATATAACGTTTTCGAGGTATTGCAAATTTCTCGAAAACGGCTCTCGAAAAATGCGGAGAACGGAAATATGGCGTTGCCGTTTTTCAAAAATTGACATATTTCTTAAGTTCATATATTCATCAAAGCATAAGTCAATTTCATTAAAAATTTACAGACATCATTTCGAAGTATAAAATATTATTAAAAAAAATTATTTGCAAATTAAGTCAATTTTTTAGAAAACTGTCAAATCTGGCAAAATGGAGGGAATAGATCAAACAGTCCCCTAAGATTTTTTTCTTTCCTCGACCTGTTGATACATTCCTCATGAATAAGTCATAAGAAAACCGATATTCTAAACTTTTTACCTTGTACTTGTATTACTTTTTTTTCACAAATGGGATTTTTGGGAATTCATCCTTAGTAATGATTTAAAAAATTCTATCATTGGGATCTATTAATTCCAAAAAATCGAAAATATTTTTATTATAAGAGAGTATGAAGTACTCGTATTTTGAAACAAAAGTCTTTATTAAAAACAAAATAGAAATTTCAGAACTAAATGTTTTACAATAGTGGTAATCATCATCATTATAGAAATCAGTCAAGTTATCCCCCACAATCAGCATTCTACCCCTCTCATTCTATTAAAAGAACAAATAATAATAATATAATAACAACTTGATTTAATGCAATTTTTTTGAACGTACGGTTAATCAACGAATGTAGATAATTAAATGTCGTCGAAATGTATGACATGAACGAACAAAACAAGACAACAATGACCATTAAATACAAAAAAAGAAGAACTCTTATGTCGTCATCGTTGTTAGTCATCAAAAAGAAAAATTGTATCATAGCGTCATCATCATCGCTTATTTTGTTGTTGAGAGCTTTCAAGAGGAAAAAAAAAACATAAACATCTATTTCATGTCTAGCTATTTTTATTTGATTCTTTTTATTTTGCCTGAATCACCTGACTGATTCATTATTCTCATGCGACAAATTTATATCTGTCATCTAATTTTTTTTTTCATCTGTACATCTAAATACTGTGAGACTTGAGAAATAATTGAAATAGGTTTTAGAGGGATAAAAAATGTTGATATTCGAATATATAAACTAAATGTCACAAGTTGGTGAGAATCTGAATTGAAATTAAAAGCTTTTTCGATTAACTCACGAGCTGCCGGTAAAGTGATGAAAAAAGTTGTGCTACAGACGTTAAAAATTCAGCGATTAAATATAAAAGAAAAATTTTATAAGATCGATTGTCCGGATGAAATCAAAATTTTAAAATTTTAGCTCGGTATTCCATAATAGTTGAGATTTATTTCATAACAATATTTACATCTTAAATACAAAATTATGTTCATAGAACATCGACCTTGAGAAAAAATTTCAGCTATAGACATTTCTATAACATCAGTTTCAGTTGTTGAGTTGTGAGAAATGTTACTCATACGCCATAGTGACCATATTTAATAAAATATTTCGATAGAAGAAACTTTTTGTTATAAAAATAATATTTTTATGCTTTAAATAAAATATAATAAATAAATAGAAAACAAAGAGGAAGAAATTCAAATAGACTTCAGTTATGCATTAATTTAATGACATTTAAATTGATGTTTTCAGTCATGTTATTATTTTTCTAAAAAAAACATATTTTTTGTTTGACAGTTAAATATTTTGTCTCTTATCTGGAAGAAATTTATTTTTTTTTGTGTTAAAAAAAAAAATAAGATATAAAATCATTGTGGAGATAACCAAAGACCGTCTATCTAAGACAACCAACGGTGAAATTGATAAATTTGTTGATAAAAAATTCTTATTTAAAGCTGCATGATTGTTCTAAGTAGGTACCTACCAAACAAAAGAATTTTAACATATTATTTCCATGATAAAAATTGCAAATCGTGATTTTATTTTCGCATCTAGAAAAAAATCAAATTTTTGATAGCAAAATTCCATATCATCATACTTAAAATTAACTTTTGTACATTTTAATCAAAGAACCAATTAAGTATACAATGATATAAACCATTACATTTCTCAACAACAAGTAAGGTGATTGAACTTCTAAAGCGTATTCATTATATAAAATTCTTGATTTAGTGAATTTATGTAATTGTTTTGCTTTGTCTGTAATTCAACATTTCTTTTAAAATTAAGTTCAAGTCATTCCTTTATTAATTTTCACTTCATTATTAAACTTCATTATTCTAAGCTAATCTGTGGCCACCTTAACGATTTTTAGGCTGAAGGAGTTTATTTTATTATAAAAAAAAAATTCATGTGTGCAATTCACACGTGGTAGAAGTGAAACCTTAAAAAAAATGTTTCTTAAAAAAAAAAGAAAAAATCTACCTACTTTTTATTCTATCTCCTTTAAATACATGTTTTTTATATGACAACCTATATTAATTTTATATCATCTGTAAGCTTATTGTTTCAGCTCAAAATATTTATATCGTCCATGTCTATACAACATCTACAAAAAGAGCTTATTTTTTTTAAACCAAATCACTTTTCATCAAAAAAGCAAAAAAATCAATCTTTTTTCTCTTTTAACCCCATTAAGTATATTTTTTTAAATGACAACCTATTGTAAATTTTATATTATCTGAATCATCACCTTTTATATGACGTATGAATCATATTTTTACCATGCCTAGAAAAAAAAATAAGAATTTTTTAAAGCCAACTATGTCGAATTTTCAAGCTGGTCATCGTCAACAGATCTCCACAAGTGTTTTGAGGTATTTTTCAAGTTTTTCAATTTAAAAATGTGTAGCTTTGTAGAGCACGTACCGTTATGTGTGATATATCAAATAAAAAGTTATGTTAATTTTGAATATGAAATTAATTGAAATTTTGTACAATTATAATTTATTTAATTACCTATCTACAGTACAAATTTCATTCATCTACCTATTAAAACAAAAAAGTTATAACAAGTTGAAGTCGTGTCGCGTTTTCGTTTCATCTTGTTTCAAATCACTACGATACTAAAGAAGTTTTCACTTCAAAAGATGTTTCAAGGAACAAAATAGGTCCCCATCATTACCCAAACTTGCTCTATATTATCTTAAACGATTTGAAGAATAAGCATCTCCTTTTGGTGGAAAATAATTGCAACCATTTCTCTCTTGAAATAGTGCCAAAACCCTAAAACAAAAATAATTACACTATGTATTACTTTCAAACTCCGTTACTGCCCGCGACTGTCGATCATCTCTCATGGAGATGTCAGAACAGTTTAACATTCACCTTTTCTGGGTGCCGGGTCACAGAGATATTCTGGGAAACTGTGAAGCAGACGAACTCGCCAGAAATGGAACTCTAATACCAATTTTACCCAATAAGGCAAATATTGGTATACCAATCGCAACGTGCAAACTCATGCTGAAGCAAGAAGCTATAGAGGCAACAAACATACGATGGTCAAACATTATAACTTGCCAAACGACCAAGCAGATCTGGCCTAGGCTAGATCCAAAACGTTCAAAAAATTTGTTGTCTCTAAGCAGATTGCATATCAGCTCTGTAATAGGTGTCTTAACAGGACACTGTCTCATAGGTAGACACGCCATAAGACTTGGCGTAATCTCTAACGACTTCTGTAGAAGTTGCGTTGATGAGGAAGAAGAAGAAACAATCCAACATCTTCTCTGCTCATGTCCTGCCCTTTCCAGTAGAAGTAAAAAATACCTGGAAAAATATTTCTTAGAAGATACCAGTGAACTAATCAATACTGACATCTTCAACCTTCACCGCTTTATTAAAAGCTCCAACTGGTTTAATTAGTGAGGAATTTCCTCACAAAATCATGGTATCACAACGGACCAATAAATGGTCTAAGTGTGTCAGTTGTTTTCCTGACAGCCATTTCTACCTAACCTAACCTAACCTATGTATTACTTTTTAAGGGTTTCTGGAATTGAATTCTTGTATAAAATATTAGGTATTTCTTTTGCAAAAATTCTACATTCGTCAATTCAACAAATATGGTTTTTGAAGATAAGACATAAAAGCATTCCGAAAGTGCTTTGGTTAAAAACCCGAAATTTATAAACTCAAGAATTTCAAAATTTCTGGGAACGTTAGAAGCGATATGAATGTTCCTAACCTTAAAACGGACTGCTTACATATTAACTCTTCAGGACCTTTCAACCTTTCCGAAAGATAACACGGTGTTACAAAAATGAGGTTTTAAAATATACGCGGGCGGAGACCTATCAGGTTTTGTAGAGCTAGTCGCACTGAATACGAAACGGTATTTGAAAATCCCCTAACACCCCCAAAATCTGGAGTTACGGGCAAAAAACGGTTTTTTGGACCTTCACCCATTGAAAAAATTCTAGCTTCGACAATTTTTTACCCATTTTCGATTTTTTTACAGTTTCTGATAGAAGATAAATATACCTTTTTAACAATGTATAAAACATGTAACTCGGTTAAACCACTTAGAATTTTTAAGATGTCAAAGTTCAAAAATTCAATTTTTTTTGTCATTTGCCGAACTTCGGCATCAATTTAAAGTATATGTTTTCAAAACAACATGCTATTTAAAAAATATATTCTAAAACTATATCATTTCCCAATTGATAGAGGTATTTTTTAGAATCAAATGCACAATTTTGCCTTTTGGAAATGGTATCATTTATTACTGTAAGTGTTGCCGTTGTTTTTTAATATTTTTTTTTTTATTTTGATAATTTTTTTTTAGAAAAATGCCCCTCCCACCTAAACGGGGGGAGATAGACCCCCCCTCCCAAAGAAAAAAATGTTTGTATTGAGCTCCTCTACAAAAACCCTTCACCAAATCCTGGCGCCCAACTTATCCTACTACGTGCCGAAACAAGGTTTTTGTTCTATACCTAAAAGTTCGAATTTCTGTATCTGGGTTGAAATCGAAAAATTTTTTTTTCTAAGCCAATTTTGAAGTGATTTTCATAAAAAATACCTCGATCAATTGGGAAATAGATATAGTTTTAGAATATATTTTTTAAATAGCATGTTGTTTTGAAAACATATACTTTAAATTGATGCCGAAGTTCGGCAAATGACAAAAAAAATTGAATTTTTGAACTTTGACATCTTATAAATTCTAAGTGGTTTAACCGAGTTACATGTTTTATACATTGTTAAAAAGGTATATTTATCTTCTATCAGAAACTGTAAAAAAATCGAAAATGGGTAAGAATATGTCGAAGCTAGAATTTTTTCAATGGGTGAAGGTCCAAAAAACCGTTTTTTGCCCGTAACTCCAGATTTTGGGGGTGTTAGGGGATTTTCAAATACCGTTTCGTATTCAGTGCGACTAGCTCTACAAAACCTGATAGGTCTCCGCCCGCGTATATTTTGAGTGTTACACCGTGTAATTTTTTACTTGCTCTATAGGGCAGGTATTGGTTTCGTGTAGAAAAAAAAAATTGAGGTTTTAATCAAAACCAACATTACGATGATGGAGAATTCCGAAAAAGTGGGTCCCACAATTCCGTCCGTGCGTCTGTGCGTCCATCCGTACACATTTCCACAGCCTAAACGGGTGGATGGATTTTCTTCAAATTTGGTATAGATGATTTTTATGGAATTCTGAAAGTTGGTTTTTTTTTGTTTTTTTTTAATATCTCGTTTAGAACGTATACCTCCCATACAAACAATTACGATATTACGAATTTCTCGAAAACGGCTCTAACGATTTTGATTAAACTTTGTATACGTAATATTTAAAGCAGTGGCAATAAAACTGCATTTTTATTTTTCTCAAAAAAGTCAAATAACAAAAAAAAATTTTTTTCATTTAACAAAATTTTGCCCTAAATGTCGGCTCTTCCCCAATATCAATTTTTTTAAAATTTAGATCCAGCTTTTAAAATCTACAAGTAGAATAACATAAAAGTGCTTTGAACTGCAAGAGCAAGTACGTGCGACCCCAGTCGTGCATTTTATTATTTAAATTTTAATGAAGCTGAATTTTTGTATAGCGCAAAAACAAGAATTTATGAAAATAACTCGCTTTCATTGTTTTTAACCCTTTTTTAAGTTTTATGTAAAAAATATAAATTACAATTATTTGGACACCTTTTTAAAATATTTTGACCACGAAGCGAAGTAAGCTATTTGATTTCTTATATAAACAAAAATTTTAGGTACAAAATTTAAAATCGTTGGAGAGATTAAAAAAATAAAATTATAAATTAATCAACATAAAAAACGAAATTTCCAAACAAAAAAGCATCAACTTGTTTCAAAGAAAATTGATTTTTCAGAAAAAAAAATAAAAGTTGATTTTTTTTTTATTTTACTTCTACAGGATAAATTTTGGTTAAAATTGGTGTAGCCATTCATTAGACATTCTGAAATAAGAAAAAGCGGTGTGTGAAATATATTGATAGTAACAGTTCAAAAATATTTTATTTTTTTTATCAAAATCGTAAAACCCCCTTTAAAAAAAAAAATAATTTTTCTCTTTTGAATACAAGTCAGGTGCCGGTAGTTTTAGCCCTAAAAGAAATAAAAAGACAACAAAATAGTTTCAATTTCAATTACCACTGCAGGGAAATCACCCAAACCTATTAACCGAACTATAACAAATTTTAAGTTAACATTTAATAATAAATCAGAAGTTAATTTCTTATAACTATTTTTCTAAGAGACATGACGTCAAACGTCGACGAAATATTATCAAATAAGGCTATAAGCCTGTTCAGAACAAATTAATTTATTCAAAAAGATCACGAAGATAGAAACAAAAATTGATAAATCGGATATCCATACTAATTTTCAGCTCTGAGTTTTATAAAAAAAAAAACTTTACTTAAAGATTCTTTGTACACATTTTAAAAGTTTTTTAGTGATTTGAGGAAGCAATTCTTTTTTTATTTGATATTTGTACATACAGAACCTACCTACACTTTTTTATAAAAATGATTTATATCCATTTATTTTATGCAAAACTACAAAGTACATACATATTATTTACTTTTGATACAACTTATTCCTCTAATTTAATTTTTTTTTTAGCTAAAGGTTAATATTCCAATTAGAAAGAAGTTAATGAGCTGATTTTAAAATTTGCAAAAAAGCGACAAACAAATACCCAATACTAAAATAACAGATACAAAGAAGTATCCCCCCTTTTTATATTAGGCTAACCTTGAATACAAAAACTACCAACAGAATCTAATTTCCAACAAGCAACATAAAACCAACAATACGTCTAACTTTCAACCTTGACTGTAAGTCCGAAAAAGCTCCAATCAAAAATAACACCAATCAAACCAGACCTACATCAAAAACTTAAAGCTTTTTCTAACTTTAAACCATGAAAAAAAAAACACGTTTTTCTGAGCATCGTCTCTGCTGCCGCTCTCGGCTATGTTTCTACTTGATGGCCAACTCAAAGTGCTTTTTTCTTCCACGAACCGCAGACGTGAGAATATAAACCGTAAACACACTGAAGAACGAACGAACGAGAAATACAAAAAAAAAACACAAAAGATAAACTACTTTTGGCAACAACAACAAAAAGAAAATGAAAATAAACAAAGAAAACATTTTTTCTGTGTTAAATTTGTTGAACTAAAGTATTAACTTATTTTAACGGCAATTTGACTTTACGGTTTTAAGTCTTTTCGTCAAATATACCCTATCAACCTATATTTTCTTTTTTTTTGTGAGAGTTGCAATCTTACAGTGAATTGTCCTGTTTTTTTTTTTTTTTTTATGAAAATAAAAATGTGAATGGACAATCTCTCTCTCGTGACAGAGTATATATATTGAAAATTTCACAAAAGTCCTTTTTTTTGCAAATGAATGACCAAATCCCTCCACTCCTTTCTTTTGGTTCTAAAATAAAATAAAAATCCTTGAAATCCGTTAACAAAAATATACTCTATCTACCTAAACACAGCGAAACGTTATATCATGGATATTCTGGTCAGAATGTGCAACGCGTGTAATAGATCCACAACGTATCCTTATCGGTTGGTGATGATGGCGTGTCCTTGAATGGGTACGACACCCCCCTGCGCACACAAAGGTTTTCAATAAGATACCTACCTATATTTTTTGTATAGTCTGTAGATATGTTGAGTCAGTGAATTCTCTCAAAGTGAACAACAACAACAGTGCATTAATCCGGGAATAAATATGTACAAAGTTCCAGGACTAATTTAGTCCTTAGCATATTTTCTTTTTTTTTGTTTATTTGTTTTGTTTTTTTTTATTCAATCTTTTGTGGGGAAAAAAATTAATATCCTTTTGAAAAATCCCCCTGCGTATGTGTGTGTGTATGCTCTATTTCCAAAGTTTGTTATATTTCTATTCCATGTGCCTCTATACAGTGTGATAGTCCTTGTTTTTGTGAATATAATTTCTAATTTTTTTTTTTGTGGAAAAAAATTGTTAGTTGAAAAAATATAATTGCCATCCTGTCGAAGTTTCTAAGTAAAATTTGTGCAATCTGCACCAACAAGTGGAGTAGCAGCAGCAGCAGTAGTAGTGAAGGTGGCAGAAATTGTAGCAGTAGCAGCAGCAGCAGGTGCAAGCATATTAAGCGATACACCACAGCAATGTCGATGGCAGTGGCTGAGGATGAAGATTCCTATTGCAAAGGAAGTGATGATAATGTGAGTGTTTTTTTTTAATTATTTATTCAAAAACAAAAGAAAAAAGTTAACATTTTTTGAAGAAATGTGTACCGAAACTATGGATAAACTCAAGTACTGATGGTGAAATAAAAAAAAAATTATACCTACACATTCTTGTGTGACCCCATTTGCATTGAAAAAAAAACCTCGCCAATCCTTTCCATTCAGAAATTTCACAATTTATCTTACTCCTAGTTGTAAGGGTGCTTGTATTGGGTTTATAAAAATTTTTAACAAAGTTGAAGCAGATAATCTTTTGATTCTGCTTCCACTCATTACAGTTGACTGAATATTGATTAACCGGGAAAGTTGAAAGGTTGAAAAATAAAAACAGAAACACTTAACAACATAAATAAAATCAAAATCATACACTCTCAATATTTGTAGTAAGAGAAAAGAAATAATTCAGGTCTTTTCCTTCAGGAGTAGGTACCTAATTTATAATATGGATGGAAATTATATAGGGAAGATGTCAAAAATTGTGCTAGCTTAAAAAAAAAATCAAAGAAATAGCATACTAAAAGTTTTAAAAGCGCTTTTTACTAATTTGGTTAATTGAATATGAACAGTTACTCTTTAATCCAAGACCGAACATCTTACTGACATCAATTTAGCTAATTTATAGCTCATAATGAAGTTTTGAAAACGAACTTTATAAACGATTATTTTGTCCACCATTTTGGAACCACTATTTTGAAGAAAAAAAAGTTTGAACTTTTTTTCGTATTTACTAATATGCTGCAGTTTACTAAATGATGACATGACTTTTCGTCCAAAATGGCCGTGGAAATGATTTTTGACACCATAAAGCACCAAATGCACCACTGTGCAGCGAGGAGAATGATAAATAGTCAAAAACTTCAGCAAGTTCATTACATTCACTGATTCTGATTGGGTCAAGTTCATTTTTACTTCTTATTTGGTTAAAATTTATCAAATAATCTATACAAATGAAAAAAATATCGTAAAAACAGAATTTTTGCCATGGGTATTTCGAAAAATTTCGAAGAGCATGCGCAACTGGAAGTCGTTAACCAATTTCAAACATTTTTTTCTACTTAATTTTAAGCTCATATAAAAGTTGTCTTAAGCTTTTATATTTAAAAAAAAATAAGATCTTAGGGTGGTCAAATTTTTTTGAAAAGAATACCAGTTTTTCAAACTTCAGGGCCAATGCGTGACTGGAAGATATGGACTGATTTTGGCAATTTCTTAAACCTTTCTTAGTCTTTACCATTTGCAGCTTTTCCGTACTTTTACGCTTTGATATTCGAAAAAAAAGTTGTTCGGCCCACTAAAACTAGGCATTATATCACATACATAAAACGGATGTTTTGTGTAGAAATTGATTCTTGACCAACGAAATAAAGTCATATGTAGCTATTTTCTATTTTCCCAATTTTCTGAATCTGCAAAAACCCAAATGTCCCTAATTTACATTATGAATAATTGAAACGATGTTAATCCTTGTGACCCTGAGGCTTTTGACGAATATTCGAGCATTCAAAACTCTTTTTTTTTTTTTTGTGAAATTTACACTATGGGAAAAAAATCAGAGGACAACACACAACAGTAGCTAGGTTAACATTAAGTTTCAACCAAAAATTTCAACATTTTAAAAAATGTGAAATTTGACTTGAGTTTTCGGGAAGATTTGTTTTTGTGTTACTTTATGAAATAAAAAAAAAAAAGTTTGAAACTCAGTTAACATTTTGCTTTAGTTCATTATTTGAAATTTAAAAATATGGTCACCGTAACCATTCAACTATTCTATACTATTTTTAGATCCCTTCTTTACAGTCGTTTTAAAAAGATCACCACCATTTTTGGCAACATTTATTTACAACTATAGCTCCAATGTTTGGCGGTTAATTTATGAATACCCCTTTTGTGATCCATCCGTTTATAAATCAATAAATGATGTGCATAGCGAACATTCAAGCTAGAAATTTTTATTATAAAACAAAGTTGAATTTTTTAAAATTCTGAACTCGCAATTTCTCACGTCCATGATTTTGACCCATAATCATAGACCTGATTCATTATATTTTGTACAAAATTTGGCTGAAGCCTCCCGCTTTTTAACTTATTTTGATGCTAAAATAAAAGGAAAACTTCACATTACCATAATCTAGTCTTCAAAAAAAGATGAAGCACGATGATGTTGTCAATATACGGAGTTTGGAAAAAGAAAAAGTACATACACTGAGGGAAAAAACGCAACGTTAAATGTTCAACGTTGATTTAATGTTGAAAAAATTAACATGAAACTTCTTTAAAATAAAATTGAAACAACGTAAGAAATTTTTTTTATTTTTGTCGGACTTCAGCTTTTGTTGCATTTTATCTCTAATTTTCAACAGTGAGATAGCACGTTGGTAAATCATTCGCCTAGTAACCCAAGAGTTCTAGGTTCGTTCCCAGCGCCTGTCCATTTTTTTTTTTTTTAATAAATTGATGCTTTTTTTTTAATTGAAAATACTTTGATTTAAAGATGTTTTTTAACGGTAAACCACTTTAAACTAACTATGTTCTACTTTAATTTTAAAATTTTCGTCTTCAATGCAAAATCATTCCGAAAAATAGTTGAATCAACGTGGTTTTCGTTGATTTTAAGTTGTTTTTTCCCTCAGTGTGATTGAATTCTCTCATTGATGTCAAATTTTCAAATTATTTATCAAATATTCTTATATGTACCAAAAATTACGTGGTAACAAAAATACACTGAAAATTGCCAATGAAAATAAAAAAAATATATCACAATGCACTCACTCACAAAAGAAAGTATACACTTCTTTTCTAAAACCACAGTATTCACATAAAAGCTTCTTCGGTCTGCTGACACCTCCAGTTGATCTAATAACAAGAACTTAATGAAAATATTGTCATTTATGTCAATACTCATTGATTGATAAATTAATATTGCCGCTTTTGATGTTTTTGCAATATGTACCTACATCTATAATAAGTGACAACCTGACACAAAGCAAAAGAATAAACAAGTTCATCATCTCTGCGGGTTTGCGAAATAATGTTTTGCTTATTGTTTTGCTTATTGTTTTGCTTATTGTTTTGCAATTGCAAATAGCAATACTAACAACTTGCAGATAGCAAAATATTCACCTGCACATTTTCATTTATGTAAAAATGTATACAAAAAAGTGCTATAAACATTTTGGCTTTACCAGGATGAAGATGTCAACTTTACTGTTGAGCCTTCTTCTCTTTCAAATTTTTGTTCGATGGTCCCTACATTCCGGTTCTAAAAAAAAACACCCTATATGGGTCAAAATCATGGAGGTGGGAAATTTCGATGACCGAATTCTTAAAAAATCAACTTTGTTTTATGATAAAAATTTCATCATGCTCAAATGTTCGCTTTAGCCATAATTTGTCAGTTGATGAACGGGCAGAGCACAAAAATGTATATTTTTCAATTTACCGCAAAACCCCAAAAATTAGTACCAGAAAAAAACGTTCCTCGAAATGGTGGTGATCTCTTCAAAACGACTTTAGGGGTCCAGAAATAGTATCAATGTGAACGATATATTATTATACTAAGATTGAAGGTCTTAAATAAATCAAATATAACTTTATTTCCTGGGGCAGAGACCGATTTTTACAAAAAAAAATGCTTATAATGCACACTTAGGGCATAAGTACTTTTTTCTTTTGTTTTTTTGTAACTTTTTTAAAAGTGTATATTACAGCTATACTCAGAAAGGATACGGAGTAAAAAATCCTAAAAAATGCAAAATTATGAGTGTAAGACTACATTATTTATTCAGATTCTAAGAGCGTTCCCGGAAATGACGTTTTGACCTTAATTTATTTTTATTTTTTATGTAACAAAGTAAAACGAAATATTTTTGAGATTATGTATATTGTAGTGGACTCGATTTTTGATCATAATATCACCAAAAAATTAAAATACAATCTAACTACCTATACCCCACAACAAGCGATCCCGGAATGACGGTTAATTGATGTACGCTACTTAAAAATTAAACTAAAACTAGCTTCTTACATACATTTTATTATATTCATCCATAAAAATAAGCGTGGAATGTTAAATCTATATAAAATTAACTTTAAAAACTGCTTGCAGCACAATTTGTACGTTAAATGATTAAAATATTGATACTTTAAGAAATGTTGGTTTTATGCGTAATTTTTCTTGGGACAACTTTTATTAATGTATAAAAAATAACAAAACTTAATTTGTTTGTAAGAAATGTATCAATTTATAAAAAGTATTGTGTATATGTAGTATTTAGAAAAGAAATACTTGAAAATAATTGACTTTAAAAAATTAAAATGAAACGGGTTGGGGTCGAAATTCTGTGGGAGCGGGTCATAATTCTGCTTGTCAAAATTCTGTACGACAAAATTCTGTAGGGTCAAAATACTGTGAGACCATAATTCTGTATGTCATTATACTGTAAATACAAAATTCTGTACGGCAAAATACTGTATGAACAAAATACTGACTTGCAAAATTCTATTTTGTAAAATTCTGTACGGCAAAATACTGTATATCAAAATTCTGTAAAAATGCTGTAAAAAAATATCGTTTTGATAATGTACAAAAGTGCGTGCGCACTTTTTTACATTATCAAAACGATATTTTTTTACAGAATTTTTACAGAATTTTGATATACAGAATTTTGATGTACAGAATTTTGATATACAGTATTTTGACCAACCAGAATTTTGCTACACAGAATTTTGACTTTCAGAATTTTGCTCGTACAGCATTTTGGACATACAGAATTTTGACATACAGTATTTTGATATACAGTATTTTGAATACAGAATTTTGCAACATACAGAATTTCGACCCCAACCCAAATTCTGTATGTTGCAAAATTCTGTATTCAAAATTCTGTATGCCAAAATACTGTATGTCAAAATTCTGTATGTGCAAAATGCTGTAGGAACAAAATTCTGAAAGTCAAAATTCTGTATAGCAAAATTCTGGTTGGTCAAAATACTGTATTTCAAAATTCTGTACATCAAAATTCTGTAAATCAAAATTCTGTAAAAATGCTGTAAAAAAATATCGTTATTTTTTTACAGCATTTTTACAGAATTTTGATATACAGTATTTTGCCGTATAGAATTTTGCATGTCAGTATTTTGTTGATACAGTATTTTGACGTACAGAATTTTGTATTTACAGTATAATGACGTACAGAAATATGGTATTACAGTATTTTGACCCCACAGAATTTTGTCGTACAGAATTTTGACAAGCAGAATTATGAACCGCTCCCACATGAAACTTCTTCAAAATAAAATTGAAACAACGTAAGAATTTTTTTTTAATTTTCAACAGTGAGATAGCACGTTGGTAAAGCATTCGCCTAGTAACCCAAGAGTTGTAGGTTCGATCCCCAGCGGCTGCCCATTTTTTCTTTTTTTACCGACTTCCAAAAAGGAGGATGTATTCAATTCGCCTGTATTTTTTTTTTTTTTTTTATGTTTGTTACCTCATAACTTTGGACTGAGTGAACCAATTTTGATAATTCTTTTTGTATTGGAAAGCTGGTCCCTGCAATGTGGTCCCATTTCAATTTCGTTCAGTTATAGCCAGAGGAACTATTAAAAAAAAAACCATAAAACCCAGTTTTGATCCATGGAAGTCGGTTTTGTTTTTTGATAAAAAAGATTATTTTAATAAATTGATGCTTTTTTTTTAAGTTGAAACAACTTTGATTTAAAGATGTTTTATAACGGTTAACCACTTTAAACTAACGATGTTCTACTTTGATTTTAAAATTTTCGTCTTCAACGCAAAATCATTCCGAAAAATAGTTGAATCAACGTGGTTTTCGTTGATTTTAAGTTGTTTTTTTTCCCTCAGTGTACTATTTTAATTGGTAAATAAGAAAAAAAACTTTAAATAAATGTTATTTTGACTTAAAAAAATGCCTGGACAACAAATTTTTCACATCCATGATTTTGACCCATATAGGTACTAAAAACCTAAAAAAATTTAAATCAACAGGTCCCTTTATTGATCTTTGCAAAGCATTTTTTGTGGTCCAAATAGTGCACACATTCTAGCTTACATACTTCCTGGAACTCAATGGGACAAGGCAATTGATGTTTATTGTCGTTGATGTATGCAACTGACTCCGCTCCCAGAGGTGTTTTTATGTAGGCTGAGTTTAGCGACTGTCGAACCAAAAATGCCTGTGTTTTATAAAATAGCCTGACGGGCCTCCACATCACCAAATTTTATCCCATAGAGGAGAACCCTCTACAAAATGTCAAAAAAACATGACCTCATATTTTGAAAGGGAATCCCAAATTCCGAAAAAGCTTCCTTTTTACTGGAGTCCATTCAAACACACATCATCATGATCCCATTTATGCGACCCAGATGTGCATTTAAATAATATTTCAATGGGGAGGGATTATGCTGGTTTTTTTGGAGCTGCTGTTTTGTTTTTTTTTTTTTTCATTTTTTTTTTTTATGTTGGTTGTTTATCCCCGCACGTTTGACCGACTTCTAAAGAAGAAGCAAGTTTGCTGGTGGCATAAACAAAAAAAAAAAAAAAAAAAAAACATGAATTCTACGCAGATGCTAAGAAAATGATGAAAATCATTCGAGTTTTTATGTTTTTAGTTCATTTGTGTGTGTGTTTTTTTTTGTGTTGAATATGGCAGAAGACTATCAAAACGAATGAACGATGATGTGTCATGTTCTGCTATTGCACACGAGCGACCTTCGGCGCTGTTGGTTGTTGTTGCTGCTACTGGCTTGGATGTGTTTTGTTATCTTTCAAAAGAGATTTCGTGCAGCCAGCAGCGCGCCAACTTTGCTACGACAACACGACGGACAAGATGAATTTGGTTTCCTTTTGAATTTTTCAACCATATTTGCATTATAACGGTTTTTTTTTTTCTTCTTATTTGCATCTCTGTTATATTTACACAATGCATTTTCCGGGCGAACTTTTTCGAATGATGGACTTTTTAGTTGAAGTGGGCGGATTTTAAGTTGTTTCTTCCTTGAACAATCGATATCTGGCTGGGCTCGATGAAGGAAGACTAGACGGCGACGAAGAAGAAAAACGACGGCGATGTTGTGTAGTTGGCCAAGAATATGAGATCACGAATTAAATGTTTTTGAAAAAAAAGCAAAAAAAAAAACAACTTAAAAACACTATTTTTGAAAGAGTACAGAAGTGCATTAAAATTTTTAGATTCAAAAATGCATTAGAATTAAAAGTGCAATAGGTACCTAATAAGTTTCCGCCATAAATTAATTTAAAATTCTTCCACTTGGAAAATTAAAAAACAACAAAACAAAAATAGTATAAGAGCCAACATCCATGACTATAATAAAACCTGAGCTGAGTCATCGATAAAAATTCTAGAATTGACGTAAGTAAAGTAGTTTGAGGACGCACTGTGTACTGCAAATTGCAATTGCATTTAAATACTTTGATGGTAATTTTTTATAGAACAGGCGGGAACTATTGGCGACGCGACGGAAGCGTGTCCATTAACAACAATGTGGGGCGTCTTGGTCTACTGGTTTATTAACCAACAACAATGCACACACTTTTTTCTGTTTAATTGTTTTCCTCTCTGACATTGGGATGGGTGATTTTTATATGCGGCGGTCATTGTCAGGGATAGAAAATTGAATAAAATGCAAATATAGTTTGTCTGTAGGTCAGCGGCAAACTTTGTGTGTGCGGATACAGTTTTCTTGTAAGTTCGAAAACACACAATTCAAAAAGCAATAAAGTAGGTAGTTTTTTTTTTGCTTTGTTTTGTTTGTGGTAGGTTTTTATAGCTCTGCGCTATCTTATATGGGTAGCTAATTAGTGCGGCTAACTATGATAGTATCTAGTATCTACTGACAATGACAAAAGATAGGTTGGTAGGCAGGTACAGTCTGACATAATTGGTTTCATGTGTGCCATCAAGTCGTGAGTTGTTTTTTTTTTCTTTTTTGTTTTTAATTTTAATGATGCATGGTAGATATGTGTGATGTATGAACGAACATGGTTTTTGTGTTTTTTTTTTTTAAATGCCCTAAGGTGATTGAAACACTCCAAGGCTTTGTTTTGTTTTATGTTTTTTTTTTGTTTAGTTTCTAATCAGCTAAGTTAGTTTTTTGTTATTTTAGTTTAAGAGTGTGCGAAGCCAACAAAATGGGGGAAAGTGCAGTTAAGGTAAAAGTAATAGATTGTGTGGTTTCAGTAAAAATTAGATACTGCATTCACTGCATGAAATCTAGTTAAAGTAGAATATGGAAGAATATTGAATTTAAGAATGGTATAAAACGGTATATACAGGTAAAAAAGCCCTTACTAGAATTACTCCAAAGCGTCGGAAAAAGGGGCCAAACCTTGCGCACAGAGGCACTGTCAGTTTTTATTTCATGGATCGATAGGGGTATATTTAAAAGGCTTAACCCCAATTTCTCACCACCTGATCATTCTTTTTAGCGGAGTTATTCACAAAAATGCATTTTTTGGGATATTTTACTTCCAAGCTTATATCTTTGCTCCAGTATGTCGTAGACCATAAAATGAACATACATTCTCTTCCTTATAATATTTTCTATTGTTGTATGTAATTTCATTGTATTAAAGCGAGTTACTACAAAATGGCAGCCAGTTAAAGTCAAATTCTAGTTGTTAAAAAACACATTTTCGATTTTATTTCGAAAAAAAAGCTTTTGTTATGGTCAACATTTTTCTAACCTATTTTGTAGTCCTCTTAATTTCCTGCATTTTACAAAAAAAAAATCAACTCTTTATCACCAAAGATGACCGAGCAATTGATAAAAGAACGCACGAAAAACCGGTGCGAAAACACCCAAAAATATCGTTTTTTTGGGAATAACTCGGCTTCAGAATGTCCTACGACAAAAAATAAAGCTATTAATTATTGTTCGTTTCAACATTTTCTATCTATTTGGTGCAGATTTTTTTTGTTGAAACAAATAAAAAATAAGTAATATTAAGTCAAAGACGTTTTTTTGTTTAGCAAATTCTTGCCTTTTTATTTTGTAAACGGTGCAAGTATTGGCTAACAAAATAAAATAGATACTGTTGTAGTCCTTTAAATTATCTACAATTTAAAAAAATTAGCTCTCTACGACCCACGGAAGCCGAGTTATTAAAATTTTAAGAAAGCATCATTCCGTAAGAAAATTTAAAAAAATTTCCCTTGTTTATAAGTCCAATAATAGTTCTCAGTGAGAGGGGTTGTTTTCATTGTTTTTTTTTTTTTTTTGTTATGAGAGGATTTGTCTCAACTTTTTCGTGGGTCACTACAACACTAATTTATTTTGTTAGCCAATACTTGCACCGTTTACAAAATAATAAGGCAAGAGTTTTCTAAACAAATTTGTTTCATTGCCAAATTGTTTCAGTCTTAATTCATTCCTCTAGGGGCACGAAGATAAAGATCTAAAGATCTAATTTACTCAATACAAAACTTTATATCCAGTTAAAAATCGTACAAAAGTTGTTACTTCTTTTGTTTCGGTTGATAAAGTTCTTCTAAAAAAAAAAAAAAAAACAACATCTTGAACAAAATTTGAGCTTCAAGAAAGTATGCACATTTGATTACCATTTATTATCCATTAGAAAAATTCATAATTCAAAATCGTTTGAGTCGTTTTCTGAAATCTAATTTTTTTAAAATATAATAATTTTTTCAACAATTTTTATAGGTATAAAGTTGGTAATAATGAATACCTTAAATAAAAATAAAAAAAAAAAAAATTCATAAAAAAAAACTTAATTCTTATTATATCCAAATCTTAAAATGAAGAATTTGAGAATCCATTTGTTGAATAAAAAAAAAAAAAATGACTACCTAGTGCAAAATATTAAACAGCATTTTATTTTAAGAAAATGTCACAAAAATGTAATGAGGCTTAAACAAAGTCCATATACCAATTCTTTTTCGAAATTTTAGTTTTTTTTATGTTGATTTTTACCGACTTCCAAAAAGGAGGAGGTATTCAATTCGTCTGTATTTTTTTTTATGTTTGTTACCTCATAACTTAAGACTAAGTGAAAAAAAAATTGATAAATTGATTCTGTATTGGAAAGCTGGTACCTGCAGTGTGGTCCCATTTCAATTTCGTTCAGTTATTGCCATAGAAACTATTAGAAAAACCATAAAACCCAGTTTTGATCGATGGAAGTCGGTGTTGTTTTTTGATAAAAATGATTATGAATAAATAAAGAGCTATTAAAACAGTCGGGCAAAAGATCATCTTAAATTGCACTCAAAAAAGATATAGTTTAAGCACCATCCAGGTTTTTTTTTTCTAAAATTTTCCTTTAGAGCATGTGCCAATTTTAGGATTCATTAAGTTCAGACCTACTTTCACATTAAGGTGGCCTAACTTTGGGGGATTTTATGTATTATGTATGTTGGTAGGTTGAACTTTGTCTTATTATTTTCTTCACTATTAAACTGTCATAAATGTCAATTTACACTTAACGAATGTTAATTACTTAATTTAATTTCTTATTGGACTGTCCCCCAAAAACGGCGTAGCACACACGAACGGCTGGTTAACAAAAAAACCACGCTAATTTTGGAGCTAATTTTTCGACGAGAAGGAAAAAAAACTACTACATTCGTTTCGAAAATGTGTTTTATAGCAACAATTATTGTAAGTACAATTTATATAGTAAATGACAAAATTTGGTGAAAATAAAGAATCAAAAGATTTTTTACTATTGCGTATAAAACGAGAAGATTTAATAGTTTAACATTGAACTAATAGCTAAACCAGGCCATTCGAGTATTAAATTGAAAAATTTACTGGTCACTGTGGTGTATGCGTACTATTTTTTCTATAGAAAAACTTAAACAATTAATTATACTATTTCTATCTATTTCTCAAAATTTTAAAATTAAAGTTTAAAAATCACAGAGCCTAAATTAAATTAAATGCTTTAGTTCTTAAAATATAAACTAGAATGTTGGATATTTATTCTTGGCAGATTTTTTTAAATATTTTTTTTCTGTTTATACAATCAAACACATTCGTTCAGATTTGTATAATTAAAAGCCACTAACATTTGCTGAAAAAATATAATCACAAATTTAAAATCTCAAGAGAAGCATTTCGTGATAAAAGCATGAAATAATCATTCCTATAGTCAACTCGTCGACCTACCAAATAAGGTGCTACTTCTAAATCTTAGGAAATATTATAAACATCTGAACTGAATTCTGAGGGAAGAGAACAAAATCCCCATTTCGTAAGATTAGTTTTACAAAAGCGGAACTCATAGTCATAACTCAAGTTTACAATTTTTTCACCTCAAGTTATTTGAGAAATATCTTTAGCATTTACCCAAAGGGTTTATTCATAGTAATAATAGTGAAAAATTGAATGAATTCCGTCCATAGCAGGGCTACCTTAGTAGATTTTCAAAAAGAGGCCAAAAAAGAGGATTTTGATAAAAAAAAAAGAGGCCCTAATAAAAAAATGTGAAAATAGACACAATTTTAACACAATTTCTTAAAATTAAAATTGTATTATGTTCATACAATTCGTCGCCGTAAAGCAAAATTGTTTTATGTCACCAAAAGCAAATTTTACAGGGCACGATTTTGAAGTTTCAAATTGGTTTAAAACGACAATATTCTGCCCTTGTGCCATTCAAGTTATGTTTTTTATAAAGTTTGTTCTTTTTTCTTAAATAAAATATACAAGTTTACCTCATTAGTAGGTGCATACTATTTTTAAAACTAAAAATCCAAAATTGGACATAGAACAATTCCTATACAAGTACGTTTTTTTCTTAAATAAAAAGTGGTCTTAGAACAAAATATGATGGGACTTAGAACAATCAAGAATACTCGGGCTCATTTTCCAAAGGCTACTTTCCTGTTTTTATTGTTCTATGTCCCATTAAATTATATTATCTGCGGAATGAAATTTTTTTGACAAAAACATTTTTCAAATTCGGAAAGCTTATAAAAATCAAATCAGCGCTAAACAACAGTAACGTATATTTTTTTTTACAATTGAGTCGTTATAATTGAAAGTGGTATAGGTCACATTTTCCTTGATTTTTAAAAATATGTCAATTTTTTTAATCAAACGTGCATAACTTTAAAAAAGAGGAAAAAGAGGAACCAAAATAACAAAAAGAGGGATTTTTTGACAATTTTTAAAAAGTGTAGGGAAAGTGGATTGGGTGAAAAAAAGAGGAAAAACGCCTCTTTAGAGGCGCAAAGGTAGCCCTGGTCCATAGTATTGACTCACGGCTTGTTCTAAATTGTTCAGGAACTCTTGAATGACTTCTTTCAATTTAGACAGGTGAACGGATCTTAGATTTTGCAAAACTAACTGCAAAATAACTTTATGAGGTTTGGGTAGAAAAAGTTGTATGTATCTAAAAATGAACTACTGTAAGGTCAGAAGTGAAAAGTGTACTATCTTTTTAAAGCAGTTCACTTAAATACTAAATCTATCGAATTCAGTTTAAAGTCCTTACATAAAAGTATTTCAACAAAAAACATTCAAGAATTGAGATTAGAAAAAAATCTAAGAGATATTAATATCTTACCTCTCTTCACTAATAAGAAAAATACTAAAACAGATACTGGCCTTTCATTTAAAATAAAACACTACCTCGTAGCTATAAAACAAATTGAAGGTCACGTATATAAATTTCCTTAAACAATATTCTATACATCAAAAGATGTCACCCAAAACACCTCAACAGCGACCTAGTTTCCATGTTTAATTTTATTATTATATCTACTTTAAAAAAAAGGACGAAGACGACAACGACATTGATGATTCAGGTTTTATTATAAAAACTTCCTGCTGAGTGTTGGCTGTTCTTCGTCGTTGTCGCTCTATTATATCAGAATTTTTAATGGCCGACTAAATAAGACAAGGAAAAACAGAGATTACGTCAGGACACGCACACGATGTTGTATCTATCTTCTTGAACAATAAAAATAAAAAGTATTTCAAGTTGATTGAGTCCTGGTGGCTATTCGCTATATACGAAAGACCTAAATATAGAATATAATGTCTATCAGGAGTATATTTTACATCAGGCCAAACTGGGTTCGGTAGCTAAAGGGCGCGGCGAGACGATGGCGACGCGACGACCAACTGGAGCTATGAGTATAGAATATAAAGTGCACGTTTAAATTTACATCGTTATTGGCAATAGTAAAATGTTATGGTCTGTCTACATAATACAAATTTTTTTTTTTTTTTTTTTTTTCATTTCAGCCTGAATGGACTGTTGTTTGAGAGATTTGTTGAATATTTAAAATTTATTTTAATATTAAAAGGGAGGAAACACAAACGTTGCAACGAGTTTTTGATTTGATTTTTTTGTTGGAGCAAAAAAATGCGTATGGAATTTTTAAGGTAAACACATGTTTACTATTTTATTAGGTAAGTCTGCAAACTTTTAGATACGGTACATATCCCTTATTTCGTTGTAAAATACCTCAATATAAATTCCACCAGATGACATTTATTTATGGTTGGGCATTTCTCAAAGTTTAAATTTAATTAAAATTCCAAGCGATGCAGGTACATAACTATAAACAAGTCAAATCAATAAGAGTGTAAAATAATTACATTTCATACTTTTATTAGACTCTTGTGTTTAATATTTGACTTGTGTTTTTTTTTTAAATACTAAAATACTATTATTATCTGTGTATCCATTTTTGACGTGAAAGTTTCTGTGGAGTTCCTTAGTTCCTTAGTTTATTTAATCAACCTTTTACACTCTTATTCACACACAAACCATCTTCATTTCAGGTTTTTCCAATTAACTTTTATACGTTTGCTCTATTTTCCAAGATTGTAATTGATTAACTGCCGTAACAGACTATAGAGCTTTCCATCTTCATGTTTGTAGTTGACATTTAATTGATGTCAAAAAATCAAATAATAATAACGAATAAAAGTCGTTAAAAGCTGTAATTTATCAATGGCAGTGTTGTACCGGTTTTTTACACAGAGTTTTTTACGTGTATAAAAATCGCTGTAAAAATCTTGAAAATTACATGTACAGAACTCACTGATGTAAAAAATTGTTAAAAATAAAATTTCTTTAGAAATCCAAAACAAAAATTGAAATGCAATTTTTGAACGGTGGGTTAAATTTCATTAAATTTCGTCATCACCGACATCAACGTAAAATATTTATTTATTTATTTATATCTAAAATTAAGTGAAATGTAAAATTACATAATAATTAATTATATGAAGGCATTAACAAAAAAGCCATCAGACTTCTTAATTATAAAAACGAAATAATGTCCTGGACCTTTTAAATGTTAATGGAAATTAATTTTTTTAAAAATTTTGGGTTGATGAATCAGAAAAATTTTATAACCTTAGGTAAAGCTTATTTGCAAATGTTTCCACGGGTAATTTCAACCGTTACCGTGTTAAAAAAAAAAATCACCCTTTTCAATTAGTCCACTTTTTAGCTTCAAATTATGCCAATCTTCAATGCTCCTGACAAATTTCTTAAAAGAAAGTTCAAGTTGTTTGGTAAATTTTTAGAATTTCACTATAGAAAAAAGAATACAAATACATAATATCGTCGGTCCAAGGGAAAAACTCACTAACTACATAGGACTTCAATAGAAGTTAGTGAGTTTTTCGTTTTGAACAGACGATATGAAGAAAGAGCATACTGAGATAAATTTTGTATTGCATTTGAGTGGCACAAAATTCAACTCTTCGAAGTATATTTATTGTGTATAGCCTGTTTTCACTAGAGTCCAAATAAGATAATTTCATAAAATAGCTTATTTCGAATGCCGAATCGTAAATTCTTCCAAAAGTCAGATAATTTGCGAAATCACTCATTTGGGCTCTAAAGAAAACAAGCTTTTAATGACTTTGGAAATATTTTTTAATCATTTTATTTTATTTATTTTGCATTATTTTTAACCATTTTTTACCGTTTTGTACCATTTTTTACAATTTTTTTTTAACATTTTGTACACCTTATTTACAATTTTCTACGGTTTTTTTTTTTAAACAAAATACATATGTAACAAACTTTGTGTTACACGAAATCGCTTAGCAGTGTTCAATGGAGCCTTCCGTTAAGTGAAGGGTAATTTAGAACTGTAATAAAAAGTAAAGGGCCCAATGCGCTTCTTTGTGGAATACCAATTTTTATTAATTATTTTTATTATTATGTACATGTCCGTGAAATTTTTTTTTTTTTTTTGACGTGATAACGTCTTATAAATCGATGAACCATGGCAGCCACCACAAAAAAGTGACGCCATTTTCTAACGTTACACTTTCGCACTTTCGCAGTGCGGCAAAAATTTCAATTCAAAATTAAAAATAAACTATTAGAGATACAAAAATCTTCTATAGCTTATTTGAAAGATAATAACCTAAAGCTTAATCCAAATGCACAAATGAAGGATTTTTAAAAATTCCGTCATTTAATAGGGTAAACAGGGGTAAAACGGAAAGATGAAATTTGGGCTAAAATCTAAACTCGAAGTCGTAGAGAATTGATTTTTTTTGCTATAAATAGATGAGACTAATTTAAGAATAACTGCATTTAAGAAAAAATTCTAAAAAAATTTGAAACTAAGGTATAACGTTTTGTTTGAACGTTGTACACGTGTTGGGGCTATTACAAAATGATGATTTTGGGTAAAGGAAATTTTTTTTGACAACTCTAAAGATGAAAGGTGAAAGATAAGGGAAAAAAAAATTAAGTGTCTGATACGGATTTTGTTTCCAACACTCTGCGTTTCGAAATATGATTTTTTAAAAAACACCTTGTTTTTCAGGGTTATTTTTGGGTAATTTTTGATTTTTAGCTTTTTTTTGAGCGTTCAAAAAATCTCAAACTTATAAAGGTTTTGGCCTTATGGCCACATGTGCAAAAACTTGGAATCGTTTAGTGAGTTTTGACTGAATAACTTAAGAAACAAGTTTTTAAAAAACATGTTTTTGACCGTTTTTAACCGATTTTCATCGTTTTTTATTTTTATCTTTTTTTTTTTTTAATAGATACAGGAATATTATATATAAATTCATGTTTTTTTTGCTTTTTTGATGAAAATGATTGTTTTAAATAAATTATTTTTATACTTTTTGCGCATTGTAAAAATTTAAAAATGGTTTTATTCTTAAGAAGAAATACTTGGCTTTTAAATTGCATAATTTTTTTTGTAAGCTTTTAAAATAAAAAATTAATATAATGAGAAAATAAAAAAGGTATTTTTTTTTAGCTTTTTCTTGTAAATTATGATTGTTTGAAATAAGTAAACGCTTCAATTGACTCATTTTTACGACGTTATCACGTAAAATCATCGTCCGTAAACCGGCTTTACAGACAACCTCTTTTCTTTTTCAAAACTCAAAGCATATTTCCTCCCTTTAATATCTTTTTCTTTCTTGAAGTTTTTCATCACCACAACAACTTCTCTTACTATGTTGTCGGTCACTTCTTCAAAATTAAGCTAGCCTATTGGAAATTTTTTTTGTAGAAAACTGCTTAATTCAATTCTTAAAAAAAAAAAAACTATGACTAATCGCTACTTTTATTTCCTATACCTACGCTTAAGAAAATTAAAAATCAAAACAAAAAATTAACTGCATGACTAAATCAGTATTCCATATTTAGTTATTTCATTAACACCTATACAGACGGAAAATAAAAGCCTTCCGTGTTTTCATGCTGATTCATATAAAAAAAAAAGATTGGCAATTGTCATCTAAAATTAAATCATCAACTAAATGTGTCAAGTCGTGTCTGCCATAAGCAAATACAAATGTATTTATTCAATTGATTCCATGCAAAAATTAACTCAATCAAACAAATGAATTTTAAAAAAATTATAAACACACGATTATACACATATATTTTTTTTTTTTTTTTGTCAAAGCTAAATTAAGAAAGGTTTACTAAATTACTCAATTTTCTCAATTTTATAATTTTTTATGAATCCTTGACTAAGTCTATAGTGCCAAGAAATGAGTCTATCCAATGTACATAATTTCGCAAGTTAAAAGATTAAAAAACAGAAAACAAAATGAAGAGAACTAGCAAGTAGAAGTCATCGATGTTGAAACAAGTTCTTCATTTTTTTTTCTTTTTTTTTTTTGTAAAACACAACTTCATATGTCATTTTCTACATCACTGAGCAATCTTTTCTTTTTTTGTTTGTATTTTTTTTCAGCCGTTGCCTTTATGTTTCGTAATTTAATCAGTTTAATTATTGCATTCCTTGTATCGTTCTCTTTGAGTTGTTTTTTTTTTTTTGTATATATAGTCAACGGAATTAAAAGCTGTGGCCGGTGGGTCAGGTACCCAGAGTAATAACGGCAATAAGTGAAGTGGCAATTTATAATACAAGAAATGGGGTTGCATTTTAAAAACGTTTTAACTTGCGATATAGGTACTATGTATATATCAAGTTATGCATTCGTACAAAAAAAAAAGTTGAGATAGCATTTTTCGATGACATTACGATGGTAGAGAATGCCAAAAAAGAAGGTCCCGGAAGTCCGTCTGTCTGTCCGTCTGTCAGTCTGTCTGTCTGTAAACGAAGCTACAGCCTAAACGGATGGACCGATTGATGTCAAACTTGGTATGTAGCATTATTTGGCGACTCTACAGAGGGGTTTTTGGAATTAATTTTTTTGAACCAAAAATAACGGTACTTGTCATATACCGATTTTAGTAAAATTAAAATTTCTCAAAAACGGCTCCAACGATTTTGTTTAAAAAATTCAAATATAAGTTTAAAAACAAGGTCTATCTTTTAATAAAAATTTTTTTTTTTGAAAATCATTATTAACGGTACCTCCGAAAGTGCTTATTCGATTTCAACGAAACTTTTTGTAAAGAAGCATTTATATGATTTAAGTATAAGCCAAAAATAAAATATCGAAAACAATAATTTTTTGATTTTTAAAAAAATTTGGAAAAATTTTTTTTTTTTTTAAATCAAATTTTCAAAAACCGGACATTGAATTTTTTTGAAATTTTGGTTTTAGATGTTGATTAGTGATTTCTACAAAATGGCATACCAATTTTATTTTAAAACTTTTTTTTCAAAAAAATTATTTATAAAAAATTAGTTTTTTAAAAAACGGCTCTAACTATTTTGAAAATTTTTTGTCTTAAAATGTATCTTAATATATCAATCAAAACTGCATACTTGTTTTGAAGGGCAATCTAATTTCAGATTTTATTTTATTTTTTTAAAAAACGAATTTAATTTTATTTCCAAATTTCTATATAAAATATCGCAAGTAAAAATCTTAAAAATTTAAGCAACTTTAACTCTAAGAGCAAGTTCGTGCGACCCAGTCGTGCATTTTATTTTTATAGGTATATAGACTATAGTTTAAAAATAAAAGAACAAAACCAAATTTTTCAAATGCAGCTATTTTCCAATCATCAAATTTTTGAACATCATAAAGACTAAAGTATTTTTTTTTTATTAATTTAATATAATTGCGTGATGTTCTTATTAGGGGAAATGGGTGCAAGACCACCTCTTTATTGTTTGACTGTCTTGAAAAACAATTAAAAAAAATTCTTTTAATTTAAATAGAGTCTTTATCCATACGAGATAATACGTTTTAAAAAAAACATCTACCAAAAAACGGTCTTTTAATAGTAAAACCGTTGGATTTGGAATTTCTCAAACATCTCTAATTAAGTAAAACCGTTTCTTTCTTTTAGAATTGAATCTATTTTTAATAATCACAAATACCGATTCCCAAATTTGCCCCCACTTCCCGTACTTAATAAAACTAAACTCTGATAAGCATTTTGCATTTTATCGACGCTCGGGCCGTTTCTGAAGAAATGAATTTGTCTTTTTTGCTATTTCAAAATAGAGAGCCACAACGAAATTCAAAACTTTTTTCAAATTTAATTTATAATGTCTAGCTTTTGAGCTTTACTTATCGCTATTTTCGCAATACAAATTTTAGAGTTAAAAAAATAGTTTTTATTGAAGTTTTTTTTTTGTGAAACGGACGTAAGAAATTGGTATTGTTTTTATTTAAGATAATAGATATAATGTGGTTTTTTGAGATTGCATATTCATAGTAGTTTTGAAAAAACAAAAAAAAAAAAAAAACGATGATTTAAGACGACTTCAAAAATACTCAGAAACCCCTTTTAGATCTGTTGGTAGTTTCTAAAAAATGTGACTTACCATTGCAATTTTGACTTCGGATTCGGCAGACGAAAATCTTTTGGTAAATTGTGGTTTTGGTCGTTGCAAACCAATATATTGATGAACAATTTTCAAATTTTGCACACAGAATAAATAATATGTAGATTAATTTGTATAAATTATCCAAAATATTTATTTTTATACACACTAAAAAAACATTTTCAAAAACATCAACTTATTTGTTTGTTTCGTTATTTTATAGTCCCTTACTTAAAATTTCTCTATATAAGTGTAAAAATCAATGGAAAACCTATTAACCTATTAACAAAATTTATTTTTTTAAGACCAAAATTAACTGTACATAGTTCTGTATATGTATAAACAAAATCGGAAACGTACTTCATTCAAAAATGTTTCTTACGATTTTAATAAAAACAATGGTGAAAGTTGCATTGTGCGTTAAAAAATGTTCTTTAAAAATTTTCCCAAAAAAAAAAAACTGCTATGCCATTCAAAAAATTTTTAATACACACAAAAAATTAAATTTTTTGAAAATTGAACTACATATTTAAAAAAAAAAACTGTTTTCATTTATTTTTTTACTTGCGATATAGGTAGGTACTATAGGGCAAGTTTAGGATTCGTAAAAAAAATCGAACTCGAGATAACAATTTTACATGACATTACGATGATGGAAAATGCTAAAAAAGTGGGTCCGGCAATTCTGTCTGTCTGTCTGTCCGTCTGTCTGTCTGTCTGTGTGTACCTCGAGCTACCACCTAAACTAATGGAGCGATTTCCTTCAAACTTGGTAGTTAACAGTTTTGGGTGATTCCCTAGAGGACAAATTGAAATTTTTTTTTAGGACCAAAACTAACGGTACCTTTCATATAACGGAAATAGAAAAGTTAATTTTTTTCAAAAACGGCTCTAACGATTTTGACTAAAATTTTTGTGTGCATTGTAACACATAAAAGCTTCCTTTGGAAATAAAAAAATATTTTTTGAACCGTTATTAACGGTACCTGCCATAGAATGGTTTTTTAGATTTATGAATTTCTCATAAACGACAAAACATATTTCGACCAAAATTTTTTTAATAACTGTAGCTATTTAAAAAAATTTTAAATTTTTCAAAAAACACATTTTTGAATTTTTAAAAAATATTTCAATTTTTTTTTTTTTGAAAAATCAATTTTTTGGAAACGGGTTGGTAAAAAATTTTGAAATTCCGTTTTTATGTGTAAATTATTTATTTCTTCAAAATGGAATATCAACTTTTTTTTTGAAAAATGTTAGAAATTTTTTATATATAAAAAATTATTTTTTTAAAAAACGGCTCTAACGATTTTCGAAAAAATTTTTCTAAAAATTCCTTTTAATACAGGAAATAAAATGGCATACTTAGTGTTTTGTAAAAGATCATTTAAAACGGTATTTAATTATTATTTATAAAAAAAGATTTTATTTTTTTTTCCACTTATGAAATTCCGTGAAAATATCATATACCTTATTTTGTTCAATGAAAAGCTTTAACATTAGAGTAAATTTTACCATATTTTTATATGGTAACAATTTATTTTTTCATCCAAAAATGATTTTTTATTTTAAAAGTTGCCACAGTTTCTTATAAAAAAAGTACCAACTACCAAGTAGTAAATCGTTTTAGTGGTTTGCACTATAGCTTGAGATAGAGACAGGCAGTCTCACAGAGAGACAGACGGAATTGCGGGATCCAACTTTTTGGCATTCTCCATCATCGTAATGTATGTCGTGTCCCATTGTTATCTTGACTTAAATATTTTTTTACCAATTTTCCTTGACCTGTAGTACCTTAATAGCAAAATAGTCTCTTTAAAGGGTTTTTAAAACATATATATATATATCCCCTTGTTATGCTCACCATATATCATTGAAAGTTAGTTTTATTCAAGGTTTTAAGGCCAAAATAATTAGTGAACAATTTAAAATATCATATTTCAATAAAACGTCCGAAAATTAATAGGTACTGAAAAATATTATTTTGTTTCACTGTGTCACTTGTGCAATGAAATGTACTTTTATATTCTTTATGCAGAATAAATGGATTACCCATTGTTTAATGGTCTCCATAAAATGTTATATGCATTTCAAAAAAAAAAAAACTATGAATAAGTAATGAAATTAAATTATCATTATTTAACCTCCCTACCCCTCAGACTATACAAAGAACTTTGTTCAGGTTTTACAGCAAAAAAAAAATTACTCCATGGATTGTGGTTTATCGAGTACTGCCTTTGGGTGCATTCATTATATGTATAGTTTATCCCCAAGCCATAAAAAAAAATTGCAAAAGACTTTTTTTTTCGAATTTAATTAACATTTATTATAGATATCGAAGCTCAGATACCTACATAATTTAATTCGATTTTGTATTTTTCTTTTTGGACTTTTCAAGGCTAACACCTCAATTCTGACCTAATTTACTGCCTGATTGCGGTTCTATGAGTAAACAAAAAAAAAAAAACCGACAAGTAAAATAACATACCTAATGAAATTATAGCTTCAATTAAAAAACAATTGTTTATTTACTTTCTCATTTCATAGTTTACCTGTATGCAGTGTTTTATTTTATTTTATACAGAAGAAAATACCTAACTAAGGAAGCTATTTTTCAATGGGTTGAAAAAGAAATTCCAATAAAAAAGTCTCTATCCATCGTGTGTTTTTATTATTTTGTTGAAATATTTATTGAACTTTGGGGGAACTTCTTACAAAATAGAAGACAACACAAAAGTTAGGTATTTTTGGTATTTAAAAAATAAATAAATTAGAAAAATAAATTAAAAAAAAAAAAACAATCATGTGTGCATTTCACACGTGGTAGAAGTGAAACCTTAAAAAATCATTTTTTTTTTAATTAAACCATTAAAAAGCTTACAAAATTTCCCTAAAGAATAAAGCCTTACTAAAATTTTTACAATGCGAAAAAAGTATATAAAAATAATTTATTGAAAACAATCATTTTCATCAAATAAGCGAAAAAAAATGTTCACACCATCTATCATGAGCTTATTATCCAAGCTCAAAATATATATGTCGATCAGGTCAATGAAACATCTACAAAAAGAGCTAGAATTTTTTATACTCGATGCAATTTTATTAAAAAAAAAACAAAAAAAACATTTATTTTTATGTTCTCATGCTATTAAATCAATTTTTTTTGACAACCTATAAAAATTTTATACCATGAAAGCTTATTGTTTCACCTTTCATATGACGTATCAATCTCATTTCAAAGATGCCTACAAGAGGAGTTAAAATTTTTTAAAGTCAACCATGTCGAATTTCAAGACTGAGATTACGGTACTTCCTACACTTGTAGCTAGTCATCGCCAACAGATCTCCACAGGTGTTTTGAGGTATTTTTAAATGTTTTTCAATTTAAGATTGTGTAACTTGTAAAGCACGTAAAGTTATGTGTGATATATCAAATAAGAGGTTATGTTATCAGCATGCGTATTAAAGCTAAATCAAATTTGTATCTGCACTAGATCAAAAGATATAACGTGTGTTGGAAAAGAACATCTTTTTACCGTTATCTCCGAATTTTGAATATGAAATTAATTGAAATTTTGTACAATTATAATTTATTTAATTACCTATCTACAGTGCAAATTTCATTCATCTATCTATTAAAACAAAAAAGTAATAACAAGTTGAAGTCGTGTCGCGTTTTCGTTTCATCTTGTTTCAAATCACTACGATACTGAAGAAGTTTTCACTTCAAAAAAAAATTAAATTAAATAAATTTGAAAAAAAATTAAATTAAATAAATAAAAATTAAATTAATAAATTTTAAAAAATTAAATAAAATATTTATATGTATAATAATAATTATTATTATAAGTCGTGAAATTCACTTTTTATAGATAGATATCTATCTTTCTGATAGCCTTTCCATTTATTTATTAAATATGTTCACACTTTTAGATTAGGTATACAAACTGCAATCATGGGTTAGAAGTTACAATAACATGTATTGTTACCTACCTCCGTAAATCATATATGTAATTTGAAAGTTCTAACGTTACCATTTTTTTAAATTAAATATCACTTGGTAATAGATTACCATGTATAGAATTTTCCAGCTCCAGAATAATATACAATTGAATACACTCATAACCTCCTATTGTACCCCACCTCTTTTTTGGTTTGAATTAATTGCGGTTTGTTTGGATACCAAACGTGAGTTGCATTTAGTGAAATGCGATATGGAATTTCATATTTGGGCGGCAGCACGCGCAATGCTATACGCTCAGTTATTTGATTGTGTTAATGAAGAACACAAAATAAAATAAAGTGCATACTACGACCAAAGTGCAAATATTTGCACTGCATTTGACATCAAATGCCGGAATTTATCGATTTTATTTTTGTTTGTAGATAAAATATTTCAATTATTGCAAATTGATGCTCTTCTTGTTATAGGAGTTTTTATTGTAAAAAAAAAACTATTTGTAGTGTTTTCGAATTGAAATTAAGGCGCAGATTTTAAGACAAGATCTGACAATGAAAACACAAATTAGGCTACAGGAAACCTATGTACACATGTTTAACAAATTATTAATTTCTAATAAACTAGTTTCCTGAACTCGATCGCAGAATTATTTAAACCCATAAAGGCTATTGATGCGATGATATGCCGGAACTAAGAATGGAAAATGATTCATAAGATTAATTCCTGCTTTGGTATTTTTATGACAAGCATACATTTAACACTTAGCTGTAGACAAAAATCGTTCTGAGAAGATGAGGCACGTAATTCAAACAATGGACAATTAAGTTTTAATTTTTAATAAATAAGTTTGAATTTGAAGAGGCTTTTATTTTTAATTTTTTACCGAAGTAGGAGGAGGAAGTATTCAATTCGTTTGTTTTTTTTTTTTTTTTTTTTTTTTATGTTTGTTACCTCATAACTTTGGACTGAGTGAACCAATTTTGATAATTCTTTTTGAATTGGAAAGCTGGTGTGAACCCATCTCAATTTCGTTCAGTTCTGTAAATAACTCTTTCTGACAATTGGGTACCAACCTAAACAATGGTTATCTATGATGAAGATATTATTTATTATAGGTACATTTAATATTTTTACATACGATGCAAGTAGACAATTTAAATTTCCAGACTTAATTTACTTAGATAAAGTGCAAATGCGGACAAAAATTGTATATATATCCCTAAGGGGTTTTATACATTTTCCAATTGATTTTGCAAACCATTTTTTCAACCGTGTCTCGTTTCAAAATTTTCTCTAGCTTTTTTTAATGAAGTGATTTAAAATATTTTTCTTATACGAAAAATTAAAAATATGTATCTTAAATATGAATAACTTTAAAGAAATGTATTAAAAATGTTTTTTTTTTTGAAAATGGTTTCATAATACCTGAAAAGCATTTGTTTAATTATTTTGATTTTCTATAGTTTTATAAAGTGAATTAATTTTGATGCAAAAGTCAGTTTATTTGCTCCTATTAAGAAACCAAATTAATGTATTTTTTGCATTTCCTTATGTTAAATGTTATAAAAATCAGTTATAATATTGTTGGGGGGAACGGGTCGTTATTTTGTATTCCAAAATCTGTACGTTTTAAATTTTTTTATTTATATCAAAAATTCTGTATGACCATAATTCTATATTCGATTTACCTATTTATCTATTACCAACTCTGTAAAATTCTTCAGAATCCTGCATTTCAAAATTCTGTAAATCCTAAATTCCGTGTTTCAAAATTCTTTAAAACCATACTCCTGCTTTTCAAAAATCTGCAAAATTCTTTTAATTTGAAAAGTTGTATTTTGGGACTTATTACAGTAAACTCCCTCATCTAAAAGTATTATATGAAATGTCATTATTCTAAGTTTATATCGCATAAATATCATTAGGGTGCTCCATCAGTTTTTTTTTTTTTTTTAGTAAAAAAAACACCCGTAAACTTTTTATGATTCTTGCTTCGAATGTCAAATTTAACATTATTTATGAATTTCAATAGGGTACCATTATTAAAAATTAGTTTTTGCAATAAACCCACATTTTCTCTACAGCTAACAAAAAAAAAAACACCTTTTACAGGAAAAAAAATGTATACCTATAGACTTTTTGCATTCATATTTCCCAAAGGCAAATACAACATTTTTAATAAAGTTCGTGAGGGTACCATCTAAGTATAATCTACACCATTGATTTAATTTTCTTTATTTCCCCAAAAAAAAAAAAAACACCTTCATCACGTAAAATATTTTAAAATGTTGTTAAGATTCTTGGTGCCTGTTGTAAATAGAACATTTTTAATAATTTTCACTAGGATAGGTACCATTTGTGTCATAGTAGTTTTTTTTTTTTTTGGTACTATTTCTCAATTCCTTCTTTTCTTAAAAAAAAAACACCCTTTCACTGAAGACAACTTTTTAAACTGTTTACATTCTTAATTCTTTTAATAAAAAAGAACCTTTTCACCAGGTTTAAGAAATAAACAAAAAATGTCAGCTGTTATGGAACTTGACCCCTAAAAAAAAAACACCCTTTGATCAAAAAAAATTTGGGAGGACTTTATGAAATCCTTATGTCTGCTTCATCCTTAACACTCATTCCTAATTGTCTTTGTTTTTTATATTTATAATGTGTATCGATTATATTTTACCTGTCTTACAAGCACCCCTACGTTAAATTGGTAATAATTATAAATAATAATTATTCATATGATATGATAATCGTATTGACCTGATTTAGATGTCATTTGATTCTGCATCAAAAATAAATACATGATTATTTATTTTCAACAAACAATTTTTTGACTAATTTTTGATCTTCACCCCTTTCTCTTTTTGACGCAAAAAAATTCAATTGATCCTTTATCCTTATTGCAAAAGGAAACTTTTTGCCAAGTTTTATGAGGGTAACAACTTTTTTTTTTAAATACCTATTTTACCTGTGTACTAAACTCTACACACATTTTTTTGTAGAGTACCTACAATTTTCAAGTGTTTAGGCCAGACTGTTTATTTTTAATACATATATGAGGCTTATGATACGTATTTCATTTTTTTTACTTATAATAAATAGTAATCAAAAGTAAGATAAGAAAATGTGCGATTTAGAAAAAAAAATAATGATCCTCTAAGTTCTAAGAGGTCTGAAGAGTCATAATTTTGATTAAAAAGAAGGTCACAAAAATTGAAATAAAAACAATTTCTTAGTTTTTTTATTTTCTTACATAAATAAATGAAGCGAATGCTATTTGTCTTTAAAAGCAATTAAGTCCCTTCAAATTAATTTTAAACATTTATGAAGTAAAATCATTTCTTATTTTCACTTCTTCATTGTTTTTTTTTCTGTGTGTACTAACACAAATATGTTGAAAGTATAAATTCTATTTGTGGCAAGGCAGAATTTCAAAAACAAAAGATCTGTAATCGGTATATAATTGAAATCAATATATTTGACCTTAAATATCCCCTTTTTTAAGCCTTTCCTCTAGGTCAATATGTCTAGGACTAATTCATTAAACTCTTATACATATATAACTTGACATTCAATTGATATATAACTGTACACATGTATATGGTCACCTTTATTGTTCTACGAACAGAAGGACACTTTTGAGACTTGACGTTGTCCTTCTCTTATTTTTTTCAAAATATTTCCTTCCGCTTTTGTTCTTTGGTAGAAGTTCACTTTCCGTTATGTTTTCATATATACCCTGATGTTGACGTAGGTATACACATTTTAACCAAATAATTATGCTTCTTCTAAAGAAAAACGAGGTAAAGTATAGAAGAAGAACAAGAAGTCAAAGAGTGGCCATTAAACAGATAATAATGACAACATACATATTTTTATAACGAAAACCTCAAACACAAACATGAACAAAATGTCAACATGTCAGGATATTATTTGGTTGAAATCACAATTTCTTTTAGTCCTGTTTCACTGTTTTCCTTGTACATACATTTTTCTTTTTTTTTATCCGAAGGATATTTTTGGATATGCATCAGATTTATTCTAAGCAAATTTCTGTCTCTCAACAAGAATGACGACGACAACTACAGTATGTACATAACAAGAGCAAGTTATGCGGAAGCTTGTTGTATTGACCTTTTTTTTCCAGAGTTTGGCAACGAGTTCCATATTGATGTTCAGGATATCCGTATAAATTTAGAAATATAGGGAAAAAGAGTAAATATCATGGGGACAAGGACAATTCACATCAAAATAAGTGAACATACAGGCATTTTTTCATATGAGGTTGGCTATGGTAGGTATAACTATGAAATATTGAAAGGTGAAAAGTACAAGAGTTAAGCAATCAATATTCACAATTTTGGAATATAACAATCTCTGTAAGATTCATGATAGCATTGTGATGTAGAGAAAAAGCCACCACCTAAAAGCTATACACAATGCCAGAAAAGTTGATATAGTGAAATATTAATATCGCCATTCGCCATAATATACCATTCATGAATATGTATAGTTTAGCAAGGACAACACAAAAAAAAAAACGAGGAAAGGACTTTTTTTTTGCCTCTATCATGGAGGTTTTAGGGGCATAATGTTTTAGATGATGACATTCAATGGGCTCATTTTTAGTTAATTTTTCATTGGCCTACTTTTTCTATAACCAAGAGCATTTTAAAGTGTTATAGAATGTGGTTATATTAGGTTAAGTAGTATACTTAATTCGAAAAAGTAGATGATGATATCCTTAACTCGAATGTCACCTTTAAAGGATATCTATGAAGAAGAAATAATATATAGATAATTATTTTAATAACTAGTTTAAGTAAGTGAGAATGTTGTCTTTGAATTTACAATTTAGGGTTATCAATGTCATAAATTTTATATGATCAATTTATACACTATGGTGGTATTCGAGGTTCCAAACACGCAATGTTTTTCACACCATTTTTGGAAGAAACATTTTTGGTGGTAAAATACCACCTGTTCTAGCTACAACAGGTATTTCTTCAAACTGCTTGATGCTTATAGTGTTGGTGTCCATAATTCATAATTTAATTTGACGGTTACAATAATTTGGTAGAAAGAGCTCAATATATAATAAATTCTAATATTTTAGACATATTAAAATTTATTTTTAGGTATGTATAAATATTTGATCTAATTCAGTCGTAATTTGTGTTCATGAATTAATGTGTGCATAGTCTCCTTTTCATACTGCAGAGTAAATTAAAATAATTCCAATGCAGCTTCAAGTTTGAATAGACCATTAGTACAAAATCTAGTAAAAGTATTTAAGTTAATTGAAATATTAATGTATTCCAGCATGATTACAAATATTTAATTTTTATTCCAAAAGTTCAAATTAACCAACATTTTTTTTTCTAAAACCTACATTTATTTCATAACATAATTTTTTTTATATGAAGCCAACAAATTTTTGCGACCTATTTTGGCAACCGTTATTAACCCGTTTATAGAATCGTTTTCTGGATTTCTGACTTTCTCGTAAGCGAATTAACCGATTTGAACGACAATTTTGTAAATTTTGTATAAAAACGTTAAGAAACTTAAATGAATAAATTTAAAATCAATTTCAAAAATATCAATTTTCGATTTTTTTTAATATACATTATTTTAAATTAATGCTTTGAAAAATCAAAATTAATGAGTTTTCTTGAAATATTGTTAAAAAAAAAATTGTGGAAAAATAATTTGTTCAAAACGACATAAAATTTTTTTTTAATTTATATGTATATTTTTTTTAACTATATTTTAAACAAAATTCAAAAAATTCTTTGTTATACAAGAAAACTATTGACCTACTTCTTTTGGAGATTAAAACGAGTTAAAAAGGTGTTATTATAATTTAAAAACCATCTTTTAATACTTTTTTTTACATTTCTTATAAAATGAATCTTAAATTAAAATTATTCTTTTATTAATGCTAAAAAGAAATAAAGCAACTCTAAGCCAATTTATTTTTAAAATACAAATTATCAAACAATTTTCAAAAAAAATTTTTTGTCATTAATTTTAATTTTTTTTTTAATTTTTTGAAAATTTTTATTTATTAAGAGCCGATTTTTGAATCTTCTAATAAACAGTCAGTTAACTGTTCGACGAATAAAGTTATTAGGCTCATAAACAATCAGATAACAACATTGAATTTTTCAATCAAGAATAATTTATTCTACAGAATAACAAAAAAAAATTGTCAGATTCAAAAATATTCAAAATTAAACGTCATTTTTATTCATAATTGTTTTTGTTTTCTTGTGTTCCTCTGTTTTTTTTTTTGTCAAAATTCTTTGAAAGCAGCTTTAACAATTGACACAATATTTTTGTTGCAATTATTCCTTAGAATAACTTTTATTCGTCTCTGAAAGAAGCAGATAGTTTATATTCCTAGTAATAAGCTATATCTGCCTGTTGAAAAAATGATTTTTTCTCTATCAGTGGAATAAATACTAACTGACTGTTTAACTAACTAATAATTTGTTTTCTTAAACGATTTATTTTTTTTTTTAATTCTTTGTTAAGAGAGAAATAAATGGCATAATTAGTTAAGAAGAGTTCATAAATCAATTATTTTTTTGAATATTTTTTTTTATAAGTTATAGTAAAACAATTTTGTAATGAATTTTTACTGCGACCCATTTATTTATTTATTTATTTTTTGAAAAATGTTTTTACTTGCTCTATTGGGCAAGTAATGGTTTCGTGTCATTACGATGACGTAGAAATCTGACGTCGGTTTAACTGTCTGTTCGTCTCTGCGTCCATCAGTACCAGAGATCAGAAATATATCTCAACCTTTTGAAAGGTTCCTTAATAACATTTATTTGTTGCCATTTTCAATAAAGGTCATAAAATAACCTTTATTTTAAAAAAAGAAAAATTTCGGTCAAGGTCTGAGAGAAACCTATATTTTGTATTTTTTTATGTTTCGGTCAATCAGTGAGATTTATCGCTGAGAGAAAAAAAAAATCTCATCTTCAAATTATCAATTAGAACATCCGTCTCCTGAAATATTCGAAATTGCATTGGTTGTGCTTGTCGACCCAGTGACTCAATTCACAGTGGTAAGGACATTTTCATCTTTACATTTTATTTTAAGCGAAAGGAGATATAATCGTGGGTCAAAGAACTTTGAGAGTTTATTTTTAGTTGAACTCAGTACATAAACTAAGAAAAAACATTCTTTTCATATGTATTTTTGCAAAATAAAGACATTTTTGACATATTCGACATTTTTCTTTGAACTAGCCATTTTTGATTTATTTTAAGCGAAAACGGTTAAAGGTTGACCTTTCCATTTATTTTTCTGTAAAAATTTCAACCGATAACCTTTTTTTTTGATTTTTAAAAATAAATCTGAAACCTTAACCGAAACCTTTTTAACTCTCAGAGAGAAACCAATTAAAATAAAGGTTGACTGTTATTTCTGGTCTCTGATTCAGTACACATTTCCAAAGATTAAACTGACAGTGTTGAGAGGACCGGCTATTTATAGGCAAACCGGCTCCTTCAAGTTTTCTCCGGCTCCTTCAAATACTGATTTCCGATTTATCAAAATTTGGCTCCTTAAGTTTTCAATTTGGCCATTTTTGGCTCCTTAAAAATTAAAATATTTAATAATAAAAGAACTTGATTATTTATATTTTATTATGATCACTCCTTAAAAGTCTTCAAAGTAGAACTTAAATTCTTCGAAGTAAAATCTGACGTCTTGTTGATAAGTGCAATTGTGAATGTACCTTCTTTCATTTTCATTCATATGAGGCGTTCAGAATAATAATGGGTTAAGTCCACTTCTCTATAGGCTCCTTGACTCTAAAATTCTCTGTCAACACTGTAAACTGATCGTATTTTCTCCAAATTTGGTGCAAGTTGTTTTTTTTTTTTAATTTTTTTTTAATATATCGGTTAGAACATGTAAGTTCCATACAAAATTTTCGAGGTTTTGCAATTTTCTTGAAAACGGTTCTAATGATTTTGTTTACCTTGTATTTGTTATAATCAAAGCAATTGCAATAAGCTGCATTTCCAGTTTTTTTTTTTAACTCGTAACAAAATCTGTCAGTCATATTGGTTCCCTTGTGTATCAACTAAATTTCTTTAAAATTTGTGTAGAAGAACTATAATTATTCGGCAAAATAACATTGTTAGAGCTGTACACGTACAGTGCACAATATGCGTAAAATATATGTAAAATTTTAAATGATAACAAATTTGAGACTTGAGAGTCACTATGGTGTATGCGTAATATTTTTTTTCTAAAAAAATGTTTTTTTTAACTCTTACAACTGAACAATTAGGTAATCAAACCAAATAGACTTTTGTGACTATTTATTCAGAATATGTTCGTATGTGATAACTTGAAATCTTACATATAAAACTTGAGTGTAAGTTTTCTCTGATGCTTCAATTGAAGGTCTGATTTTTAAAGTGTTGGGCTTTTTTGTCAAAAATTTTTGTAATTCACATATCTGTAGTACAATTTTTTTTTTGTTAAATAAATTTGTTTGGCTTCTTGTAAATTTTATTTAAATATGCAAATAAATTTTATGCTTGCTATTCACTTTTGGCATCAGATGAAGTTGGTACCCACTAGAATTAACTAATTTAATTTATTTTGTATAACAAGACCTCTGGTCACCACAACACATTGCAATATTCACCATCATTATGCAGCTTTTATACGATTTATTTACTCTCCATGCATCTTAAAACAAAAAGAAAAATTCCAGTAGTAGAATTTGAATCCTCTCTCTCTATGAAATAACACAAAATGAACTCCGATTAAAGGCAAAGACTATTTTACGCTCTAAAGCACAAAATAGGTAGCAGTTATTGTTGTTTTGTTGCATTGTTCTCCATATAATATACGTAATCAATTTTGCAACTGGCACAATTGTTTGTGTGTATTCTACATTTGTACATATTTACACACATATACTATTTTTCTTTACGGAAAAGAATTTACATAAGAGCTTTTCCTGAATTCAAAACACGACCCAAAGGTTTTCTTCTATATTTCTTCTGTGAAAAAAATGCAAAAAAAAACAAAATTTTAAATAGCAAGGACATAGCAAGTGGTTTTGACTGTTTTGCTCCTTTTTTTCTCTCTGTTTGTTTGTAAGCAACAGTCTGTTGTGAATGGTGGTGTTTATAGGCATATGTGTTTGTGTGTGAAATGTGAAAATAAAACTAAAGTCCTTAGTCCTTACCTACAATGACATTCCTTCTTCACTGCATTGTGAGAATAATGAAAATGCTTTGCACGTTCTTCCGTTTTAAATATTTTTTGTATTCTTTCATTCTCTTTATATTCGTTGGTTGTTACTTTACGATTACGATGTACTTGTATGAATGTGAAGGTACAAACAAATATATGGCAATTTAAGGATTCATGAAAAATTGAACTCGAGGTTACAATCAAAAACTATCTGTCTATCTTCATATGTATATGTCTACAGCTTTAGCTGCTGTTGAAGCGATTTGCGACTATGCAGAATTAGATTAGGGTTAAAAATTATTTTTTTACGGAAAAAGTTTATTTTATCTGCAATATAGCTCCAAATAGTTCAATAAGAAAGGATTGAACATTTTAAATTTTAAAGGAATTGTTTCATTCTCCTTTAATTAGAAAGGAGAATGGTAATTTTGGCCCTGAGACCAATAACGATGAGTCATATGTCATTGGGAAGGTATTTTTGCGTAGATCAATTGTTTATATGGCGCCAAGACTCAATTCGCTGTGGGGAAAAGGTTATAGCCATAAATGTAGAACATAGTAAAAATAGGTAATAGACGGAGAGACGACCGCCGAATTACTGAGATCATACGGATAAGGGATAAAATTGGTGTCAAATGAAAGATAAGTTGATAGAGAAAATGAAAAAAATAGGGTTACCGCTTTTAAAATGGTAACTTCTATGTGGCAACCCTATTTTAAAAGAAATAATGGTATATTAAATATCTTTGTAGTATGATCAAATAAGAACATTTTTTAAATGCCAAACGAAAACTTAGATGGTGAAAAAATAAACAAAATAATATAAGAAATGTTGGCCTTCAAATATGGCAACCCTATTAACGTTAACAAAAAAAAAAAAAAAAAAAAAAAAACAAATCAAAAAATATTTTTTGAACAACAAATTACAATTTTGTATCCACTGAAAGGCTCAACTCTATACCAATCTTTAGCTGACAAAAAGACGAGCAAGTACCTACTTGGCAACCTTACGCAAATGTTTAGAAACACAGAAAAACTATTACAAAAAGTATGGAATTTGAAAGAGTTGAAGGTAAGAAGATAACATATGATATCACACATTTTGGCTGTAAAGTATTTCTTAGGATTTCCGTAAGGTTCTCGAGTACTTGATCGTCTTTTTGTCAGCTAAAGATTGATATAGAGTTGAGCCTTTTAGTGGATACAAAATTGTAATCTGTTGTTCAAAAAATATTTTTTGATTTGTTTTTTTTTTTTTGTTAACGTTAATAGCGTTGCCATATTTTTAGGCGGCCAACATTTCTTATATTATTTTGTTAATTTTTTCACTATCTAAGTTTTTGTTTGGCATTTAAAAAATGTTCTTATTTGATCATACTACAAAGATATTTAATATACCATTATTTCTTTTAAAATAGGGTTGCCACATAGAAGTTACCATTTTAAAAGCGGTAACCCTATTTTTTTCATTTTCTCTATCAACTTATCTTTCATTTGACACCAATTTTATCCCTTATCCGTATGATCTCAGTAATTCGGCGGTCGTCTCTCCGTCTATTACCTATTTTTACTATGTTCTACATTTATGGCTATAACTTTTTCCCCACAGCGAATTGAGTCTTGGCGCTATATAAACAATTGATCTACGCAAAAATACCTTTCCAATGACATATGACTCATCGTTATTGGTCTCAGGGCCAGCTCCCATACAAAAATTACCATTGTCCTTTGGCAACTTTTAACTCAAACTAGATTATTTTAAACAACTTTAACTACAAAAGCAAGTCCGTGCGACACAGTTTTGAATATTAATATTATTCATTTTTTTGCATCGCTACCTAGATAGTTCATCATAATAAGTATTCCTATCTTGTTCTTTATCCTTAAGCCAAAGGCAATATGGCATAGTAAAGCATAGTGGCATATGGCATAGTAATAAGACTTTCTATAGTATTATTATTATGGCGGAGCCACTTCTTGTTAGCATTAAATAAGATAACCCCAAGTAAATTGTGAATACATTTTTCGTCTTTTGTCAACTCATGACCTGGTTTGTGATATTGATCCTAAGCAAGCAATATGTCAGTCACTAATTGAACAAATTAGTTTGAATTTTTTTTTAAATTATGTATATTATGTAGCTATTGTAGACCAAGTGAAATATGAAAAATAAAAACAAATTAAAAAAATGATTAAACGTAAAAAAAACTTAAGTAATAAATATCAAATTAAAAGCATAAAGTGTCATCACTATTTTATTTACTTTGAAAATGTTCATTTTAACATTTATAAATCTATTTTTGTTGCCTACTTTGAGGATATTGCTGTCAAACGAAGCAACCTTTAACGATCACAACAATGTTTCATTGCACCTGTCTACCTAGTTTGTTAGTAAAAATTTTAAAATAGTTCCTTAACAAATCATGTAAATATCTGTGCTTTGAATCAAACCAGTTACTACCTATGTAAAATTAAATTTTAATAACTGGAGATACCAATTAGATTTAAACGCACTCAGTCATAAATTCGAATTTGCCTTTTCAATATACACTGCAGATCACTCGATTATATTTATACTAAAAAAAAAATCGTCGAGCAAATAGGGGGAAGTGGTCACCCTTCGTACACGGTCACCCTTCGTACAGTGAGCATAAAACAAAAACTAAACGGTATTCAAACACGTGCTTACTAGTGTGCATAGACATAGTAGGCGCCGAGCTGCTAGATAAATTTTGAATCCTAAGTGCAACGGATTCGGTCGCCACAAGACTTTTAGTGTTTTTTAGTGCTCTGAGTAATTTTTTTATATACATTTGATGTCATGTTGTGTTTAAGTTAAGTATGTTTTTGGCTAAACAGTAATGAAGAATTTTTGATTAAAGTGTTAAATTTATGTTTTAATTATAAATATTGCAAAATCTCAGTACATTTTTTCAAAAATCGATTTTTCTGCATTATGTACAGCTTGGGGAGCATTCGTACAGTCAAACATGGGGTACGTATACGTATGCCCGCCAGTAAATTTTCTTGAGCAGATAACAATCAAAACACGGAGTTACAGTTTTATTGAAATGAAATTTAAACCTCTATAATAAGTTTTTCGCATTCTATAGTAAATTAAGGTTGGTATTTTTATATATGTAAATAATAATTTGTTTCAGAATCGTCGAATCGCGAAAAATTAAAAAATTAATTTTTTTTTTTGTTTTTGTTTTTTTCTGAGTCAAGTTCAATTAATTAATAAATTAATAAGTAATTAAATGTTTTAAAACTCATATTTGGCATTTGACAAATCAAAAGTTAGTCAAATTAATGTTTTGAATATCCTGTACGAATGTACCCCATGTGCTGTACGAAGGTACCCCACGGGTGGGGAGGATTCGTACAAAAATCTAATCCCAGTAAAATGGCTATAACTTTTTAAGCCTTTGACTTAGAAGTGTCAAATTTTTTTGTAAAGTGTAATAATATACATATTACAAATAAAGTCCATTTTCTCTAAGCTGGAGTGAGTAAATAAATAATAAAAAAAAAAATAAGTAAAAACTGTACGAAGGGTGACCACTTCCCCCTACTTTTTAATACTAATTACAAGTCATTTGCTGACTTAACCATAATCAAAGTTTAGTGCTAAACTACATTACTACCTACTCATACAGCGATTTCTTTTACAAAAGTAAAAGAAAAGTACTTTTAAATTTATATTATTAAAATATTTTTTGAAAAAAATCTCACTGCGATGAAATTCAAATTTTAAAATGGATTTCGAGTTTATGGTCGATTGGTGTCGTTCGTATCCAACAAGTAGACCTTGAAAAAATGAAAATAGAAAATATTCGAAATTAACCTAGTGTTTCCCAGGGTTCAGTGTAAGGACCTATTTTATTCTTAACCTACATATCTAAGTTCTAAATTTTAATTTAGTTTTAAAGGTGTTTTTTTAACTGCAATTGCGGGTGTTGTTTGGTGTGTTTAGGGTTAAAATATTCGTTAGTGACTTAAACTAGACTTAGATAGACAGTAGAATACTCATTAGTTCCACAACAAAAATCTTGTTTTTTTTTTCATTCAGTCAAAATCTCGGAAAATTTTTCGGAAAATGGGAAAATAAATTAAGTTTTGTGTTTTTGAACAAGTTTTTATAAACCTAGTGATTTTTTTTTGAATACCAATCCTGTATTTTTACCAATAGTTTTTTTTTCTGGTAATGGATCTGCTTACTTTAAATCAAGTTAGCTTAACTTGAGCACTTAATTTAATTTTGGGGACTGGACACTAGAATTTAATTAGCACTAAAAGATGAACTTACAAAACTTATGTTCTGCTCACATGTCATGATTTGATTTTTATAATGATATATTTATAATCATAATATAGTATCAGTCTAAATTTGAGAATGGTATTACTTAAAAACACAATAATTTTAAAATCTCTTAAGTTTAAAATACCTATGTATATAAACATATTTACAAATATTCGATTAATATGTTAATATTCTGACTATCTTCCTCTTTTTGATTTCACAATTGTTATCAAAAGTAACCTAACCATGCATTTATTGAAGTGATATTAAAACTATTTGAGTTTTTATTTTAAAACATCACTAATTTTATTTTGTATCATTGAATTATTATTAAAAAAATCTTATTAATTTATTTGTTAATGTACCTATCCATAATATAATAAAAATTATTAAAAAAAAAAGAATCTTAAGATCTAGCATAGGTATTGAATAAAAAAAAAAAAAAAAAAAACAAAATAAAAACTATCAAGTTTTTAATAGGTAATAGGTATTAGTCGATTTGTAGAATTTTTTTTTTCTTTGTCGTATCGTAGAGTCCCTTGTTGCTGGGCTATTTCCTCCGTATCCTATTGCAAATTCACATGTATCTTACAAACAGAATCGGACTGTTTTCTGTCGACTCAAAAAAATGAACAAGTACCTGTGCTAATCTACTTTCGAAACGAAAAAATATGGATTTTAAAGCGATTTTTTGTTCAATTAATCATTTTTGTCACATTTCTTATGGGAAAGTAGAATTTTGCTGCAATTAAAATAAAAGATCCTCTGAAAATCATTGCTAAATATGGCCGACCCTAGACCATATTTAAAAACATGTAGGCCTAGGCCATATTAGCTGCATTGTTCTTTTTAAAGTGGAATAAGAAGTTCCAGTTTTCGTTTTTAACTTTTTGTTATTTTTTTAATTAAAGTATTTGTATTTTAATGTATTTTAAGACTGTTAAAAAAATAAATGATTTCGACTGAAATTTTTGGTTTAACTAAAGGGTAGGCCATAATTGCCTCACTTCGAAATCGCCTTAAGATCGTTTTAATTCGATTTTTTTTGGAATGGAATTCGACATAACTTATTGATCCGCAATGTTCTTTATTATAAACAACTTTAATGTCCACAGCAAGCTGCTAGCTGCCCTGTTCGCTGTTCCTATTGTCTTCATCGGCTGCGCACACGATCACTCCACTCACACTCGATGTTGTTCTTTTATTTTTGTTCAAAGACAAAACAGGTTTTAATTTCAATTTGCTTTTTCAATTCAGCGCTATTCTTTTCACACAGTTGAATTGAAATAACAAAACAAAAAAAAACATAGGTATATTACAAGCTGACATAAAACAGCCGCCTCTGTTTGCCTGCTTATAGTCCCGTTACATGTGTAAATATGTGTGTATATTGTATATTTTACAAATAACAAACAAAAATGGTTGTCCACGATCTGTTTGTGTTCGTGTTGTCGGCTCAGTTCAGTCGCTATCTTCTTTATTTTCTGTCTCAACTTTTGTTATCTCGTCGTTGTCGGAATGAAAAATACAAAAACAAAAGCAAAGAAAAACACGTGAAATAATCAACAACAACAAACAAGTAACCATCACGGAAAAATAATCTAGTCAAGCTGCTCACTCAAAGCAAGAGCATCAATTTGAATTTTTCTGTAGTCTCATTCACTTGCAAGCAAAACGATCCGTCCGATTCGATGTGCAGAATTTCCTCGATCGAAATCAAAACACAAAACAGTCGCAGTTTGAGTTTGTCAATATCAACATCAGAGTCAGTACGATTGTCGGTTGTCCCGATCTGTTTGTTATTTTATTTTTTTGTATCTTCTTCTATGAATGTTTTTTGAAATAAAATAAAAACCTATTTCTAAATTTGTACACAAACATCTTTTTCCAACATCCATCAAACTGATCTTTGTACCTTATTTCTTATTCTCGTTGTCGTTGTATTCAATCGAAGAACAAACGGATGGTTTGTGAATTTTCCTGTTTCCCTGTGAAAACCTGAAACGGAGGCGTTTTTTTCTGTCTTCTTGTGTTCGTACAAAAAAAATTTTCGAAGTCGTGGCGATTTTTCCCCTCCTTGTGTCGGAAAATGCTCCCCTTTTATTGTTGATTGTATGTAAATTTTTCAAATTGAATTGAAAAATAAATTTTCCGATCATACGTTTTTTGCTCTTGTGCAACAAATCAACAACCCAACACAAAGGAAATGTGAGAGAAAAAAAATTGAGATTGTAGAGAAGAAAAAAAAAAAAAGCGTGAAAATCAGTGCCAACAAAAGTGAATTGAATTTTTTCTTTTCAATAAATTTTATTTTTGTTCATTTTTCTCACGCCATTTAAAATTTTATAAAGAAAAAGGAGAAAAAAAAAGTGAAATTATATCGTACGAGCGGATGATATACCAATAATTCACTCAGCAAATGAAAAAAAAACAAAGTGTTTTTTTATGTGATTTTTTTACTCAAATAAAAGTATTTTTTTTTTTTTTTATAATTATTCGTCATTTTTAATTTTAATTTTTTTTGTAAAATTAAACGTTTGATAAAAAAAATTAAATTCATGGCATCGTCAAATAAAATTCGTCGGGATTTTATTAAGATGCTTAATAATAACGGATATTTGAGTTGCAGCAGTAGCACACCGAAACGAAGGGAGTACGAGGTTAGTTTGACTTATGTACGTTTTTTTTTTGTGTTTTTATATAAACAAGACAAATTTTAATATTTAATTAAGTTATCTTTATAAGGGTTTCTTTCTTTTATTCAAACAAAAAGTTGTTTTTTTAATTTATTATAATTAAGTGAGCAAATAAGAGTAAACCAGACACAATGAAAAGATGTGGCTTAGGTCTTCGTCCACAAAAAGAAGGGCTTGAAAGTGGTGAGGTAAAACATCTTGAGCTATATCTACTTCTTTTGGTATTCAAATAGGTGTCTGACCTTCATTTTTATGCTCTCTTGCTTACATTTACATAAATATTTTTATCTTCCACATTGTAAGAATATGGAATGAAGTTTATGACACCACAAAAAACCTGTTGGCTTATTTTTTTTTTTTTTCATTTATTTAGGTTCTATAAGATGTATTAATTCAGAACAACTTAATGATTTTACCTGCTTAGCAAATCCTAGATGAAATCAATTGAGTCGTATAATTCAGTATGTCATTTTAAAATGCGTATTTAATTTAGATTGATGGATAAATCTTTTAAAAACACTTAAGAAATATGGTGCCTTTTGACAAATGTAGGTGTAAAAATTTACTAAGATGTTTTTTTCCGAGACGTGAACTCGTGAAATGCCCATTTAAACCATGAAATCTGACGTACTTAATCTTTAACTTTATTGAATTCTATTGAACTCTTCTTACGTTGGGCGCCAATCAGCATATTTCAATAATTAAAAAAGGCAGTTTTCACACTTAAAAAAAAAACTTTAATTAGAAAATAGAGTGATTTTTGTATGATCCTGAACTTTGCAGACAATTTGTCTGCTGAGGTTTGGACAGCCACCAAAGTCGCAAAACTCGTCTGATTTTGAAAAATTTAACGGCATTCGCTTCGTTAAATAAAAATCTAGGGGCGATATTTTTTAGTTTTTTTTTATTTGTCTTAACAAAAAAGTTATGGCCACACAAAAAACACCAAAAAATTAATTTAAAAATGTTTGGACTTTCGTCACCACTGTAATAATGGACCCATTTTCATAAAACAAACGCCATTCGCTTCGTTAAATAAAAATCTAGGGCCTATATTTTTTAGATTTTTTTTTATTTGTCTTAACAAAAAAGTTATGGCCAAAAAACGCAAAAAACACCAAAAAATTAATTTAAAAATTTTTGGACTTTCATCACCACTGTAATAATGGACCCATTTTCATAAAACAAACGTTCATATCCTTAATTCGAAAAGACGTACCGCAGAAAAAAAGCAATAAAAATAATGTCGACGTTGGGCGCCAGTTATAATATTTCAGTTCTAAGGATTATACATAAATTAATGAAACCTTTATGTCAAGAAATGGGAGAGTTTTGTACCCAATAGAAAAGACTGCAATCTTCGAACAAAAAAAGGAGAATACGAAAGGAATGTATTTTTCTTTCTTTCATTTGTACATGCACTTATAGTTTGAATGTTAGAGTACATCTGAAATTATTTTGAAAAAGTTTATGCAGTAAAACCCGCTTAAGAGAAACGGCAAAATGTCAAGAATTATTGTGAGATGCATATGGGTTAGGGTGCTTCTTATATGGTCGAAAAAATTTTTTTTTCGATTTTTTAATGGGACACCCCTGCATTATGTTCTACCATATAAGCATATATGGAATTTTTGCCGATTTTAATATTAAAATTTATGGGTCGCTACCATTCACTAAAGATTTAAGTAAAAAAAAAAAAAAGATCAATTTCAACAAAAACTTTTTTGTTACAATACAAAGTATCTACGCTTAAGACCCGATTTTTAAATCTTTTAATAAACAGTCAGTTAACTGTCTGACGAATAAAGATATTAGGCTCATAAACAATCAGATAAAAACATTGAATTTTTCAATTAAGAAAGATCACTTAGTTAGCTATTCTACAGAATAACCCAAAAAAAAAATGTCGAATTCAAAAATATTCAAACATTTTTATTACGCTGTATTTTTTATCAAAATTTCTTTCAAAACAGCTAAAGATTTAATATAAAGTACTTAATTCTGATAACAAATTTTAAAATTTTGGAAAAAAAATAACAAAATTTGGTGTATTTTTCAAAACTTTGAATTGTGGTAGCGACCCCTAGAACGTGTTTAAACTGGACCAAATTTTACCCAATTCATATTTAAGGCAGGAAGAACAAAATGAAAGGGTGTCCCATTCAAATTTCGAAAATTGATTTTTAAGAATCACCCTAATATGGGTGGATATATTGTCCCCTTCAACCCACTATCTGGACTCACTATGGGATTTGGGTCAGGTGCGAAGTTGAGTGTATCAAAAAAAAAAAATTTGTAAACCCAAAAGATTCTTTAAAATTATAAAAACTTTGCAAATAAACAACTTCAAACATATAAATTAGGAGCAACCCAGCTATCATGGAACAAATCATCATGCACAGCTCATCAAACGACAATTTAACACAGTGACCATTTTATCAAGAGAAATATTTTTTTAAAACAATAAAAACAAATACAAATACAATGAACTAAAAATAATTTTGTTCCGGTATCCGATCGAACATTGTGATGATTTTTTCTCATGATGGATACCCATGATGATACGTGCTGTGATATGTTTTGTTTTCCTTAAACACCAATAAATAGTGGACTTTTCTCATTAAAGTCGAAAATTTAATTTTGTATCGATAAGTAAATTGACTTAGAAAAAATTGTCTTGACTTGTTTAATAAAATACCCTAAATTGGAAGAATTTGTTATCCTAAAGTAAAGACTGAGTATTACAACAGTGTGTTTTACTCGCACAAATTACTTTTAAAAGTTACCCCTGGCATTTAATTTCGAATTGAAAAACATTTGGTATCGATAAAGCCACTTTAAAATATTTACAAAATTCGTACAACTAACACCGTCATATCGTTCAATTTTTAACTTTCAAAAAATGTATAGTTTTCAAAATGTTTGTTGAAAAGATTTTGATAAGATTGAGAGCTGCCATGTGGATTTCAATTTGATTCAAAATGATCTTTTGGATTATGCCAAATGATTTATTTTTATTCGTAACTGTGTACAAGCAATTTTTCATATAAAAAAACTTAGTAAAAAGTTACAAAAAAAAAAAACAAATGCTTCGGTGTGTGTGAAAGTGCAAATAGGTGTAAACCTCAAACATCGAGATCTGGAAAATTTGATCTCAGATCATACAAAATTATCTCTTTTGGCAAATAGGATTTGAGATACCGCAATATTTCCCGGTATTTTTGACAGGAGATCAAAAATAATTAAAATTAATTTAATTTTGTGGCAAATGGTAATTCACATAAGAGTTTGTGATTTTTAAAGTAGCTCCCTAAAAAAAAAATATCATCTTGATAATTTCTGTCCCTGCTTAGGTCAAAGTTTAAACACTCCTGTAAATCAGTTCTACACAATTTACGTTGTAATTTTAAGTAATTAAAACCTCCATTTTCAGTGTTGTTTGTTATATTTATGAACATTCATACTTCAATTAGGTATTTTTTTGTTTCCTATTTCAATGAATTAAATCATTGTTGCTATTTTTCCAAAATGAACTCATTAATTTAATGGTCAGTAATAAAATCTCTATATTCATGTAAACGAAAAATAAGTAAACATTTTGAAATGTTAACCACAAATGTTTACTAAGCACTGAGTCAGCAACAATTTTTTTAACATGTAATATTTTCAAATACACATGTTTCCTATAAGTTTAAGAACACTTGTACTTAAAAACACAACATTTTTTCATGCAGTCTGTACGGCTTCTATTACAAAGTGCCGACTCTACAAAAACTTAGTTTCATGAATCATTGACTACTTAACATTTGTTACTCCTTTAATACTCATTAAGAAGCAAATTCTTGTTTTTTTTTTCTTACAACATCATTTTTTAATGATTTAAAACAAAAAAACTTGTTTATTGGAATTAATATTTATTTTTTTTTATTAAGTCTGGATTTAATTAACATAGATTCAGTAAAATCAACAGGTTACTAACAGGTTACATATTAACCAAAGCAAAAATGGTTATAATTTAATATTAATTTTCTAATTTGTCTCAAAAAGTCACAGTCACAGTCGGTCTTCATACACAATATCTGGTTTAATTAAATTGAATGATTGAATGAAAAGTTGATGTCAGAATAATGTCAGCCATTATCTAACAAAACCTGCGATTGTTATTGTCTTAATTGCTCTGCGATCAAGAAGTCTTTTAGACATTTTTTAAATTATAATAAAAATTATTTTTTCCATTTTTGTATTCAATAAAATTATTGAATTTTTTGTATAATGCAGGGCTGTATTTAATTCTTGAAGGTAACAAAAGACGAATTCATGATAACTTTTGATAAAAAGTTAGAAATCGGTTAAAAAATAACCAGAAATTGGCATTTTTGCTATCAGTAAGAGGTTCGAGCAATTTTTGACTGAACATAACGACGAAATTCGATATTTAGTGTTCAAAAAAGAGCCCTCTTACTGGGAACAAGCCCCTTGTCAATCTAAATTTATATATAATCCGGACCTGCATGGGTAACCCTTCATTCAATCAAAGCTCATTAAAATTCCATACTTCAATAAAATTGAGCGTTGTTCGTTTAGAAAAAAAAGTTTACAATTATTTTATTCACTGCTAGCTGGTTGATTGAGATACGAGTAGCAGTTGGTTAGGAACTGTTTCTTTTTTTTTTTTTTTTAATTTTGTTTTGATTGTGATTACGATTTGCGCGACACACGATAATGATACACAAACTACTGCAGAGAATGTTGACTCTGGAAAATTACTAAACGTTGACGATTTTGCACTTTAGCTAGTGATAGGCAAGGCAGCAGATATACGTATATAACTTAATTAAAATAATACGTAGACTGCGGGTTTTTTTTTTTTTTTTTTTTTTTACTTTTTTGGTTCTTTTTTTTTATTTATTTGCATGACCATGGCCAACGCCTTCAAGCAAAATGTCAATAAACTAACTTACTTGGTTTATATTCTGTTTTGCTATCTTGATGGGCAGTACCTATAGCTATACTTACTTATTTGTATTCGAAATGGAAGTAAAGGCCAAGAGTATTAAAGGGAAATTATATATATTGTAAACCGGATGTAGATGAAGATATCTTCCATGTTCTTCGTGATGGTCAAACAAAGTAGTAACACACCTTCAAATAAAAGAAAAATAAAAGAAGAAAAAAGAAGCCAAACTTTTGTGTTAAACGATTTATGATTAATATAACATTTGTTTTTTTTTTTTTTTTTTTTTTGTTTACTGACGACATCATTCTGGGTGTTAATGGAAGAGGTGGTCTATATGGAAAGGAAATTGATGATTACATATACATTAAAATAGAACTTTCAAGTTATTTTTAGATGTTCTGATTTATTGTCAATGTTTTAAAGGTCATAAAGTGATTTATGTTTGAATTGAACTTTTGATAGATGACGTAAGGCAGACTGTTATTAGTTTTATGATATGACACTACTGACAATGTAACAAATGAAATAATTACATAAAGATACGTATAACATTCTTTATGCAAGCTGTAATATCAAATAATGGGAGTGGAAGTGTTCCCAAAATATAAGTAACGTAGTTTTGTAGCCTTATGCCTCCTGATAACAAATTCAAAAATCTGGGGGGCTTTAGTTCCAAGATTTGTATTGTTTTTGAGGGGTCAAAATTATATCGAGTTTTCTAATTAATGTAAGAGGCTGAATTCACATTTCAATATTTTATACGGGAAGAGCCGATATAGATGACATGTTTCATTGCCATATTTCAAGTAGGTATCCGATTATACGAAAAACTAGAAACGCATGATTATTACAATCAGTAAAAGTTTTAAGTGGACTTAATTTGGTCAAAATCGTTTAAGCCGTTTTTTGATAAAATTGTAAATAGTACACAACATATAAGGGTATATGCGTTTTAAAAGAGATATTAGAAAACTTTCTATCTAATGATTTAAAATTAAAAAATTTATTGAACCGTTTTCAAAAAAAAAAAGTAGCTAATTTAAAAAAAAGTTTTTATTTTATTTTTTAAATTCAAAAATATTTTTTTAATTCAAATGCTACTAAAACGTTTTTCTAGAAAAATTCGTTCGTTGAAATCGGTTTGAAAAAATACCTTTTTGTATTTTGGTAGAGTAGGGACCTAGCGTCTAATTTGGACCACCAGATTCGAAACGAAAGTCTTGGGTTTTGGAGACTCAGAAAAGAGCGACTGGAATGATTCGGGCCAAATGTTGTGGCTTTAAAAGCAAAACCTAAGTAGGTAAATAAAATTATGCAAAATTGAAAACCCTGATACTGGAAGTTTAGTTAACTTTGAGTCTTCCCACCTTCCTTTGAGTAAATACCTAACAAAGGTGGGGCAAATTACTTTTTGGACTTTTCAATATATTCAATCACTCCACTTAAAATAAAAATAATTTTAATCATTTTTTATTATTTTTGTTATTTTTTTCTTCGTTCTTTTTGGACTTTTTTCAATATTTAATTTTTGTATTTTTTTTTAAATGAATTTTAGGTTATTCATTTTTCATAAGAATGAACTATTGTTTAGTTTTATATAAATATCTATGGTAAGACCTTAAATTTATAGGTTTCATTAGCTGAAATATGATAGTTGGCTGACTCTAGTATGACAAGAATTAGAGCCTAAACTAAAGCATCGATTTTCTTCAAACTTGGTAGTTATGAGTTTTATGAGGTTTCCTAGAGGTAAAATTGGAATTTTATTTTTTGGACCAAACGGTAGGTACCCACCTGCCAAAATAAAAAAATGACTTCTCAAAAACGACTTTACCAATTTGGAAGTTAAAAAATAAGTTGAATTCATGAAAAACACGTTCTTGGATTTTGTTAAATAATTTCAAAATTCCTTTTTTTTTTTAATTAAGGTCGATATAAAAAACATTTTTTTTTTAAAACAGCTCTAACGATTTTCAATTTGTTAGTTTTCCAAATATTCCAATGGCATACATCGTTTCGTAGTCTTAATTGATCATTGAAATTGAATTTAAATTATAATTTAATTTTTAATTACAAATCGCTTAGAGCCTTCATATTATCAAAAGTAAAAAAGGAACAAAAAAAAACAATAAAACATTTTGAAAAAAATTGTTTAAAAGAAATACATATGTATTTAAATGTTTTTTTCAACATTTTGACTTTGAAAATTAGTTTCAAAAGCTACTGGTCACAAAAATTCAAAATAAATTAAAGAATTGATTATTATTTGTTACAAAACGTAAGAACTAAGGGAGTATTCATCAGTTGGAATGCAGTTCCATTTTTTTAATTTAGGCAAATACAAATATTTTTAAATCGCAGTTAGTAATAATATTTTCAAGTCGACCTAAAACTTCATTAAAAAAATTGCATGTTTTCACATATATTTTTTTTATTTAGTTTAAGGTTGAATAAAAAATTATGGTAATTACTGCGATTGTTTAAAGTTTGTATCCTCCTAAATGAAACTTAAATATGAATTTTTGTTAATTTTTGTTTTTAACAATTTAATAATACGATAACTTGGTCAAATTATTAGATATTTAGAAAATTCCTTTCCAATTTAAGCTCTATTAATTAATTCTTTCTTATTAGTATTGCCTTTGATTAAACTAAAGAATTAATAAATTAAAAAAAAAAATTTGTGTTAATCTCTTGTAATTAACAAATATAAAGCAAAATTTTAAAATCTTTAAGGACGTCAAATCTGTTAGCTTTAATTTTTGGCTCAGTTGTTGATAAAAAAAGTATAAAATATTGACTAAGAACTATATAAACCTTTATCTGGTTAAATCTAATAAAAAATTCGTTACTTTATGAATGGCGATAAACCTTGTCACCATTTTTGCTTATAAAAAATCTATCAAAATCAAAACAAATAAAATTATTGCATCAGCAATATAAATTCCGTTTAGCCATTATTTCCATATTCCATCCCAGATGTCAAATATCAATGGAGATAACCTCTTCTGTCGTCGCTATGTCAAAAATAAAAAATAAAAAACAAAAACAAATTGCTTTTGTCAATTATTTTCATCACGTACATACATATTTTTTAAAAAAATTCTCATCATTCAACACTGTCCAAACTTATGAGTTATGACTCATTTTTTGTGTAAATACAAATCTAGTTTTTTTTATGAATGACATTTTAGTGAGATTTTCTAAGTGCAAAGTAATTAACTGCTCTCTGCTAATGATTCTCCATCGCAAAGTGTTAAAAGAATCAAAAGTGATAAACACAGTTTGTTAAAGGTAAACACTAATTTCAGAAAATACACACATAAATCTTTTTACACAAAAAAAAAATTAATAAAATAATAAAAATAAAAATCAGAACAAAAAAAAAAAAAAAACAACTATCTTAACCTATACCAGCATCAAGACCCAAATTCATACGGAATTCTGTGATTTCCTCCCAAAATAGAATATCCACTGTGTGATAAACAATTCGTCATATACACATCATCAACAATTCACATAGTCTACAATTCTACACTTCCCAATTCAACTTCTAGATCTTTCGTATGATTCATTCAAGTTTTATACAGCTTATCAAAAATTTTTTTCAAAAATTATAAAAAAAAAAAAAATGTATCCAAAACTAAACTTCAAACAAAGAAACTAAATCACTTAAATTTGGTGGACCATGATAAAACCCCGGCAACTAATCAATTCAAATAACTGGTATTTCTAATTATGAATAATATGACAAATATTTTTTTTGGTTGGACAATCACGAAAATTGAGAGAAACAATTACGTCATTTAGATGTTGTTAAGCGCACGCGGTCAACTATATTTTTTATTTTTTGTATTTATATTCTCACATTCCGTCAAGAACGTAAACAAAAACAACATCATGACGTGTGATTTGTATCAAGTTCTTCTCAATATTCAAACCCCGATTCATAAGTACATTTGTACTTTAAAAAATAAACTAAATCTCAAGAGAATTTATTTAAGAATGAGAACAATTTTAAGCATCTCAATTGAAATGTAATTTATCGTATGTGGTAACACTAATGCACGAAAAAAAGCGAACACTATAAAAGATACATGCCATTTTATAATTTTGTTAAAAAAAAAGAGGTCTGTAAAGCCGGTTTACGAACGATGATTTTACGTGATAACGTCGTCAGAAAACAGGTTGTGTGCTTTTGTTTAAAATGAGTCAATTGAAGCGTTTACTTATTTCAAACAATCATAATTTACAAGAAAAAGTTAAAAAAAATACCTTTTTCATTTTCTCATTACATTAATTTTTTTATTTTAAAAGCTTACAAAAAAAAATTATGCTAAGTATTTCTTCTAAAGAATAAAACTATTTTAAAATTTTTACAATGCGCAAAAAGTATAAAAATAATTTATTGAAAACAATCATTTTCATAAAAAAAAGCAAAAATAACATGAATTTTTATCTTTTATCTTAATTCTATTTTTTTCCCTAACATCCTATAAAACCTCCACTGGTGTTTTTAGGTTTTTCGCAAGTTTCTTGATTTAACATTGTGTAGCTTGTAGTTAGTCTACCATTATGTGTGATATACCAAATGAAAGGTAATTGTATCAGGATGCTCATTAAAGTTTAATAAAATTTCTATCTGCTCTTTGTAAAAAGTTATAACCTGTTGAATTCTAAAATTTTATTTTACCGTTATCTCAAAATTGTGTTTACGAAAATGATTGAAACTTCGCACACATATATTCGTAGTCATGGTCTATCATCTATTATATATATTAAAGTTTGGTTTTGTGTACGTTCGCTAACCGGCCACACCGACTGACTTATTTTCTTAATTTTTTTTTTAAATCAAAGAGGCATAAGAGGAGAAGGTTTAAGGCAAAAAAAAATTCAAGATTTTATAGGGTAAATAGGGGTAACAAAACATTGAAAAAAGAGGCTATTTTCTAAACGGTAAGTCGTAAAGAGTTGACTTTTTTTTTAAATGATAGACAAATTTATTCAATAGTTAAAAAAGGTATTGAAAAAATTCAAAAAAATTTCAAAACCAAGTTGTGAAGGTTTTTTTGCAGTCATAGACCTTCGACAAAAGACTTATTACAGGTACGCAAAATTTTGCACAGAAATTTGAGTTACTCCATGAGAAAGATATTTAAAAAAAAAATTAGGGGTCTAAAACGGATTTTTTTCATATGCCCTGTATTTTGAAATAAAAATTTTTGAAAAACAACCTAATTTTTAGATACATTTTTGAGTAGTCTTTTATTTTTTTGGAATTTTTTAAAGCCTCAAACTAATAGAAAATATAGTTTTAGTTATGCGCATGCCTAAGTATTTTGCATATGCCACTTTTGCTAAAAGTTCAAAAGTTAACATTTTTAAACTCATTTTATAAACTTTTCAAGTTTTGATCCTCTTTCTCATTTGAAAATTAACTAATTACAGAGTCGAAAATTAGAAATAAATACAAGAAATGGCGGAACGAAGTCCGCCGGGTCAGCTAGTTACTCTATACTTTATTCCTGTATCTATTAAAGAAAAAAAGATAAAAATAAAAAACGATGAAAATCGGTAAAAAACGGTAAAAAAACTTGTTTTTTTAAAACTTGTTCCTTCCGTTATTCTATCAAAACTCACTAAACGTTTCCAAGTTTTTGCACATGAATGCATAATGCCAAAAAATAAATGTCCTATAAGTTTGAGATTTTTTGGAAGCTCCAAAAAAAGCTAAAAATCAAAAATTACCCAAAAATACCCTTAAAAAACAAGGTGTTTTTCAAAAATTCATATTTCGAAACGCAGAGAGGAAAAAAATCCGTATTAGACCCCTAATTTTATTTTCCCTCATCTTTCACCTGGCATCTTTAGAATTGTCAAAAAAAATTTCCTTTACACAAAGTCATCATTTTGTCATAGCCCCAACACGTGTACAACATTCAAACAAAACGTTATAGCAAAGACCATATAACAAGTTGTTATATGGTCTTTGGTTATAGCTTAGTTTAAAAATTTTTTTGGAATTTTTTCTTAAATGCAGTTATTCTTAATTAGTCCCATCTATCTATAGCAAAAAAATCAATTCTCTACGACTTTGCGTTTAGATTTTAGCCCAAATTTCAACTTTCCGTTTTACCCCTGTTTACCCTATTAAATGACGGAATTTTTAAAAATCCTTCATTTGGATTAAGCTTTAGGTTATTATCTTTCAAATAAGCTATAGAAGATTTTTGTATCTCTAATAGTTTATTTTTAATTTTTAATTGAAATTTTTTGCCACACTGCGAAAGTGTGAGAGTGTAACGTTAGAAAATGGCGTCACTTTTTTGTGGTGGCTGCCATGGTTCATCGATTTATAAGACGTTATCACGTCAAAAAACTAACATAGATGCACTTTTTTTTATGTACCAGAAAAGTTTTTTTTTTCTAATTTAACTTCTTTTAAAATAAAAATGTTAAGTTTTAAATAATAAAAATGGAAAAAAAAACAAGCAGTCAAAGTCTGGAACATTTTAGTATACAACCACAAACTCGACAAGTATTTACTATTTTTTTTTTTTTAATAAGAATTTTTATGTATAATGTTGTACATTTAATTTTGTTTCTTTTTTTTTCAATTGAGATCAATTTGGATCCAACTCATGAGTTGCTATCTTGCTATAGCTGGTTTTAGAAATAATTTGTTTACATATAGTTTTTATAATAAGTAACATTTGAAGAAAAAATTATTATACTTTTTTATTTTTGTTTTTTTTTTTTCATGGATTTCAATTCTAAAGAGCTGTTAAAAAACTTGAAAACAATTTAAAATCTCTAGATGGAAAATTGCTTTTGTTTTTAGATCAAATTACTAATCAACGATAGATAACTAAAGAAATAGATGATGCACTGATGCAGTTTTACTTTGGACATTTTTGTGAGTGGGGCTCAAAGCGAAGATTGTACTGATTTTCGTTTTCAAAAATGTGCAAAAAAATTATAAATTGATTTATTTAAAGCATTTTTGATAATAAAAATAGTACATAAAATCAGTTTTTATAATTAATTAAATGCCGTTTTCAATGAATTTGATCAGAAAATTGATTTCTTGTATAAAGAGCAATTTTTAGAAAAAAAATTTGAAAATCGTTAGAGCTGTTTTTTTTTTAAATAATTTTTTGTAATATGTAAAAATTTTCTAAAATTTTTCAAAAAAAAGTTGGTACCCATGTCATTTTGAAGAAATAATTAAATAAGTCTTAAAAAACCAAAATTTTTGAAATATTTCACTAGGCCATTTTCAAAAAATTGATTTTTCAAAAACAAATTTTGAAATATTTTTTAAAAATCCCAAAATGTCTTTTTTAAAAATTATTGAAAATTTTATAATATTACGATTATTTAAACCCTGTTGATTCAAAAATTTTCGTTAGTTATATACGAGATATTCAGAACGCAATCAAGTTGTCACCCCTACTTGCTGATCGAAAACAATTAAACGAAACCACACTTCTTGAGAATTCCAAACTAAGAATTTCGAATTCCATTTGCATGACAGGGTGCCTCATAGTTTTAGCATGTTTATAATGAATTGTTTGTTTGTTTTGGCTTTTAGTTGTCTTCTTAAGGATAGTGAATGTTTAGATTTAGAAAAAAACTACCAAATTGGACACCAAGGCGTATACGTACTTTTTTATTTGTATAATTTTTTTTCGATTCGTTACAACGGCAACGTTTATTAAATTACATATTTGTTGGTCTAATTTCGATCACCAATGTAATTCGGAAACTACGTTTTAATTTCCTCGGTGTAATTTTATTTTAATTACAAAAATGAAATGCAGAAAATAAAAATCATTTTATAAACAAAACAGTTTCACCTATACTAAATGTTTATTTATTTTTATTCAAACAAAACTTCAAATAAAAGCCAAAAAGCAAAATAAATATTTATACACTGCTTTCAATCAAAAAAGCTATAATAGCTGTCAGTTTCATGGCGCAGAGAAAAGATAAAGTTTTTTTTGAGATAAACTAAATGCCTCCCATAAAACACAAAACAGAAAAAAAAAATCTTATATTATAATGGCATGTGCTGAATATTTTGTTGTGTTTGATGAAATTAATTAAACACCTACCTTGTTCTATTTTGTTAAAATATACCTAATAAATAAATGTGTTTATATGCAATGAATATAAATTAATTCTTGTTTTTGTTTACAATAAAATATGTACTTGAATTATAAAGTTATTCAAACTATTTTTCTTATATAATAAAATGCATGTTACGATGCACTTTTTGAAATAAATAAAAAAAAGGAAAAAAGAACAACAAAAAAATGTCACTACCTTATTTGCATTTTGCACTCCAATTGTGGTTACTTTGGATATAATAAATTTACTCACGACATTTTCTTTTTTTCTTAATTGTTTGTTTTATTTTTTTTTTTTTTTATTATTTGAATAAATTTAAGACCATATTCAATTCATCAAATGATATTAGATTACAAAGTTTGCGCAAAACTCACGTATGTGGATAGTGGGTTGGGTCTATGATGATGAAAAATGAGAAATACTATCTCAACTTTTAACTGAAATTTCATCCGTCAAGAATACGGAAATCTTTAGAAAATTTTAGTAAGCAACACAAAATAATGAAATTCAATCTTGCGCAAGAAAGTAGATAGCGCAGTGGCCGCGACGTTGATGAATCACTGAACACTTGAATAGACAAATAGATTAATTTATTATTGTCTAGATTGTATATGGTGTAAATAATAAAAAAATGAATAATGCAATTTATTTTCAACAGATGTCTATAAATATTGAACTTATGATGATTAGTTGTAACAAGGGAAGATGTATTATCTCAGGTAATGACACTCGATTTGTGTAACCTGTTTGTAATAATATAATAATGGATGTTTAAACTTTTAAAACAGTTAAATCATTTTTTTAAAAAATGTACGACGTGAAGTGATATTTTTTATTTGGTGCAGAATCTTTAAAAATTGGTTTCGAAACACATGAAAGTTTATATTATAGAGTTTTATATGGAGTTTCGAATCAAAAAGCTGAAGATCTCCTGTTTTAAAATCACATTTTCTTTACATTCAGTAGAGCACTGAATAAAGAAAGAAAAATAGAGAAAAAAGGTCAGCAAAAAAAATTGGGCGATCGGCTTACCTACTAGGCTTACGCTTAAGATCAATTTCAAAGTGAAAAAAATGTGTAATCTTGTTTTTAACAAGAAAATTGAAGTTTTATGCAACAACTGTTGTGATTGTTTAAAAAATCGGCCAACTTCCCTTCGTAGATTTCAAGTTTTAATTTCCGAGATTTTCCAGAAAAAAAACATCATATTCCGACATTTGTCGAAAAAAATTTAATTTCTTGAAAAAATCAATAATTTATGTTAGCAGAGCATGAATTTGTATAGAAATTAATTGGAAAATCTGGTAAAATTCTTCGGAAATGGGATTCAAATTATTCGACAACTTATTTATTCAAGATATGTAATTGGACAAAGAAAAATTGTTAAAAATGAAAAAAAAAATTGGAATTTAGTTTGATTCGTAGAGCACTTAATTATCATAAAAATATTATACCAAACCCGACTTTTATACTGGGGCCATTCCAAAGTAACGGAGAGGACAAAATGACGCTTGTTTCCAGTTTATCTCGTTTAAAAATCAATCTTTTTTCTTGAAACTTGGTGGCTCATGATAAAGTTGATATTTTAGAAGTTTCACGAAAAACTAATTAATCGTAGCCAAATTATTTCCAGATAAAGATGCGTAGGTACTCGTCTTCTCCGTTACCGTCATTGTCTGTGAATAATTTAGTGGTACTTTTTATTATTTTTTCGTGAAACTTCTATAACATCGACTTTATCATGTACCCTTAAAACCCACCAAGTTTAAAGAAATGATATTGCTTCCTCACCGAGATAAACTGGATAACAAGCGTCAAAATGTCCTAAAACTTAAATAATGGAATGGCCGACTAACAGTTTAAGTCATTTTCTGGTAATTACTCTGCTAACATTAAATCAAGTTAGAAGAACATTAATTTTTTTCAAGAGTAGTGAAGCATTTAATTTTATTTTGCGGTCCTACCAAAATTATAATATAATAAAGGTAATTTTTATGAAATATTGAAAAACATTACTGAGTCACATGTACTTACTTCTAAATGGCTTTGAGGAGTATGTACGTATAATCAAATTATGTTTTTCATTAATTATGAAAATTACCTTTATTATGTACCTATATTAGGTATAATTTTGGAAGTTATACATAATATACAATTTTTTTTTATTTTCGCCAATCTTTAATTAAATCATTGTGAATTATCTACATTTCACAGTTGTTCAATTTACTTTACAAAACATTATTTTTAGCTTAACATTTCTAGTATGTAATTTTTATGGCACGTAAACCCACAGTACGAAACCAAAAATATAAAGCGACTTATCACTAAATGACACACAATTTAAAGTAGGGCTTCAATGAACCAAGGTGGTTTCAACAAACAATTTAGCTGTCCATTTTACTGATTTGTTGCATTAACCAGTAAACCAATTATGGCTCCTTTGTTTGCAGATACTCTCAAAGTAAACCTTATGACATCGCTCAACATTTGTTGGGTCTTTACCGACACTGACGCAACCCTACGAAATTAGCCGACAACATTTACCAAAACTGGTCATTGCTCTTTATATTATTATTGCTAGTATCCAGAGTCCTTATCGTATGTTGTTCCTTTCTTTTCTACCAAGGTTTTCTGTGTAGCCAAAACCGTTCAGAGTAATTATGGGTCAAGTGCACTTCTCTACAAGTTTGATAATTTAAGGTCTTAAAAATTAAATAGGTACTTCGATTTATGAAAAATAGACTGAAAGTAAGAAAATCTAATCTGAGAAAGAACTTCTCAAAGTTCTGTAGAATGCATAAATTTCAAATAGAATTGTCCTATTATAATAATTAACAATAACATTGGTTAACAAAATTAAACTTTTTTTGTTGCCGAATCAAAAATATACTTTTCTAAAGGTTTTCAGTGTGCTGAGCTCGAATCCGAAGTCAAAAAAAATTAATCAGCTCCCTTTTTTGAAATATTACCGTTAGAAAGTGCAGTACTTCGGACCTTATTCTTTTATAGGGGAAGAAGGGGGGGGGGGGGGGCTAAAAGTAACAGGAGTAAGAATTAACATCTAAGAAAAACGATGTTCTTTTCAATATTAAGAGACGCGTAAAGGAGAAAAATTCTCAATTTTTCCATATCTACCGGCACATTTTCTTCAGTTGAAGATAAGATGACAGGGTGAGAAGTTATACTAGTGGTGTCCAAAAAAAGCATGTTTGTAACTTTTTTTTTTAATTTTATTTTTGGTCTACCTCTTAACCCGAAAAAGATAGAGTGCTAAGTGTTTTTTTGTTATATGCATTTGTGTTTTGGCTCTAATTGCGTGTAAATGTTATGTCTATATCACTTTCGCTTTTTATTCAAATTGATTTTGCTTGAAAAATTTCATGCTGGGGCTAGTTGTAACATTTTTCCGGGGCAAGTTGTAACATTCAAAAACCTATTTATATATTTGTTCACTTAGGTATTTATGATTGCATAAAGTGTGACTCAGATAAAAACTCCTCTTATTATGTAATCATTCGACTTTTTTTACATTTTACAAGTGAATTGTGATTTTCGTTTATTTTATTTTTATTTACTTTGCATTACAACAAATGCTGTTTGTTATCAACTAATGTAAACTAATTTTTTGAAGAAGTACCAGAGTTTAAACCTTTCTCGGTTTGGAGCATATTTATTCAACTTTCAGGGAAGAAAGATTTACTTTAACGTTCAACGTAACGATTTTTTTCGACTTACCCCACTTTTTTCTTATCTACATAAGAATTTTTTACCTAGTATAACCAACAAACCTGCAAACACATTTTGAACCAACACTTGAATTTATAAAGCTTATAAAACTATGAATTCAATTAATTTTAATTTAAGACTTTAGTCAAATCTCCTCCGAAATCTTGGATTTAATCCCTTTTTTTCAAATCTGCACCAAAATTTCTTGACTGAGGTTTGTTTTTATTATTACTTATTAAAATAAATAAATATAAACAAATAAAGTTATTTTTTTCTTATTTTTAGTTCTTGGTACAACCTACCCCGGTATGTGTTACACTTTGCCCCGTATATGGGGTAGGTTGAAACAACACGATTTTTTTTTTTTGAAGCTTTATTTTTCAACATTACCGTAAGGTTTTTTAAAAAATTTGTGAAGGATCTTGCAGCTAAAATGTGGTTCTTTTTTTTAAAAAAAGGTTGGGTTGACTTATTTTTAAATTTGTAGGAGTACCATGGGTTTTAGTAAAAAGTGTTACATTTGGCCCCCCTCTCCCCTATAAGGAAAATTGTTTAGTATTTAGTAACGGTTTTTATAAGAATTGTGTACTTTCCACCTTTCAAAACCTGTTTAAATCTTTTCATCTTTTTTACTGCCCGAGATATCTTCAGTTGTTTGGTATATTAAATCTACCATATAAATTTTATAACGTCATTATTTCCTTTATGATATATGAAGCCAAACCCACTTAATTCATTTAAAGATATTTCGGGCAATACAGAAGAAATTGAAAAGATTTAAACAGGTATTGAAAGATGTTCTTATAAAAACCGTTACTAAATATACTCAAAAAATTTTCTTTATATTAAAGAATAAGGTCCGAAAAACTAAAAAAAAAAACGTTTTTTGCATTTTCTAACGGTAATATCTCGAAAACGGGAGCTGATTAGTTGTTTCTGACTTCGAATTCGAGTTCAGCACAACGTAAATCTTCAGAAAAGTATATTTTTGTTTCGAAAAAAAAAAATCCTTGTAATTATTAACTTCATATTTGGGTTTTCACGGTAGATGTTAAAGAGGATGTTCCCCATACTTCAGATTATTTCGAGTTTTCCGTTTGTTCTACTTGGTTTTACAAGGTTTTTCATTTTCCAATTACCTTTAAACAATATAGTTTTCTAATAATATATATGACTAACGTTTACTGCAAGTCATGCAAGTTGAAAAGAGTTAATTTATTTTAATATAAAAAATGATAAGAATTTTACCAGGGTCATTGTGACCTTGCAACACCAAGAGAATTAAAATTAGAACAGTTATGTATTTGTTTGAAAATGATAAATTTGCTTATCAAATGGTTGATAGGTCCTTATCGAACTCTAACCTTTCTTTTTATCATCGCTAGCGACAAAATAAAAATAAAATAATCATAAAACACAATTTTAAATCTCTTCGTCAGCATTGACATCAATTTTGGTCTCAAGTTAAAAATAAAATTTTGTTCAAATTTTTACTTCGTTAGCTTTTTGAACAAATCTTTTCAAAAATATATTTAAACTAATCTAACATCATCTAAAATCAGTAACCTGTAACTATTTTCAAAGCGCCGGCCGCTTGTAAAGCCGAAGCTTCTTTTTTGATGCTATCATTTTTTATAGATAACCTTGTGTACTTACATCACGTTTTGTTCAAGTGGCTTCACTTTCAAGTTGTCAACTTAATCGAATGTAACATTGATAATGACAATAAAAGGTAATCTCTTGATTTCTATCAGAGATTAGTAATCATGTTGAGAAAGACTGATGATTAATCCCGTGATGAAAAACTATACATTTGCGTTATCGTTTTCAAGCAATAAAAAATCTATATTGCACTTGATAAGGGCAACAAATATACTTACAAAAGAAAAATTCCTCTATCTCTTTTCATTTGTTTATATTCACTGTCAAAGTCCAATATTTGTCATAAGTAAACACTTAAGTAATGTTTTGTGTGGAAGAAAACAAAAATCGATGGCTGACTTTTATGACTCAGGGTGCAATGCTATAAAAAATGATAGCAAAATAATCCACAGAAATAAAATCAATTTTATTAAAAAGATTAATTTTGCTTTGTATTTTGAGTATTTGAATTGATAGTAATTAAATTATATCAGAAATATGTAGATTTAATCTTTTTTATTTCGTTTATCAAAGACGTAGTTTTATTGTTAGGGCTGATGAGATTTTTGTTTTTGAGAAACAAATGGTGAGAAAATAATTTTTTTTTCTCTTGTAAAGTTTCACTTCCTGAACAACAAAATATTTTTGCTAAATTTTTGCTTTTGTGATAAAAGCAGGAATGTCACTTGATTACAGTTTCAGTTTTGCCATAAAATTATCTTTTGTTTACTTAGCAACCTTTGGAACGGCAGGGAAGGGAATGAAATTTGTAGAAGTAGAAAAATTCGAAACTGGCAATGATATAGAAGGTAAAAGCAAAGAGTAAGCAAGCATGAGTAAACAAAATACTTGAAATTGTTTCGTCTTCATGAGCGATTTCTGTAGAAAGTGTTTGAAAGCAACCTGAGGTTACCTGAGTCAAGCCGAGACGTATTTAGTGCCTGACTATTGGACTCCTATTTACTTGCGATATATGTACTTATAGGGCAAGTTTAGGATTGGTAAAAAATCGAACTCGATAATAGAAAAGTTATTTTCTTCAAAAACGGCTTTAAAGATTTTGATTAAAATATTTGAGTGTACCTATTATTACACAAAAGAGCCAAATTATGAAATAAAAAAATATTATTTGCACCGTTATTAACGGTAGGTACCTGCCATAGAATGGTTTTTTTTTAAATTTAGATTTCAACCAAAATTTTTTTACGAAAACAAAAATTTCAAAAAAATACATTTTTGGATTTTTTTAAAATATTTCAAGTTTTTTTTTTGAAAACAGGTGGATTAATTTTATTGAAATTTTGTTATTATGAGTTTGAATAATAAATATTTTATTAAAAATGGGGCAAAAACTTTTTTTGTATAAAAAAATAGTTTTTTTTAAAGCTTTCCCATATTATAATTTTTTTTTTTTTTTCAAAGAAATAAAATGGCATTATTGGTTTCGGGTAAGATTACATTTAAAACGGTTTTTAATTAATTATAAAAACAGATTTTATTATTTTTTACAATACTTATAAAATTCTTTAAAAAAAATTATATTATAAATTTACCTAATTTACCTTTCGTTAAGAAGCTTTAACATAAGAGCTACTTTAACGTAAGTGCGACAAAGTCATGCATTTTATTTGAAGCTGATTTGAGATCTTTTCGAAGACTGCATGAACTTAGACTTTTTCCAAGCTTCGACTACAAATGCTTTTTTTTTGAGGTACCTACTGCCTCTTATTAGGAAGTCAAAATGCTTTTCCTACATAATGTATGTTGATACTTTTATATTTATTGCGAGCAAGCCAGCAATACACTTCCACCGATACCTCATTTGTCGAATTGCGATTAGTAGCTTAGAAGTTATGATGGAACAGATGAACATACATACCTACATACGTACATTCATACTATTAAAACACATAACCTTCTTTTTATTTCTTTAGTCGGATAGAAACAAGTAAGTGCAACAAGTTTTGTTTTCTCTGCAAAAGTACTTTAATTTTTCATTTAATTTATTGATTTATTTGAACTATAAAACAAGTAATATTGACTCAACAGATATACATTATGTAGATTGATATATATATTGAAAAGAAATATTATATTTGCACCCAGTTACATGAAACTAAAATTGAAATTGGTGATGAATTGATTTCAAATTTGCCGACAAAGAACGTCAATTAGAAATTATAGTTGCAACCAATTTGAAAGCAATTAAAACTAATAGTGAGTTCTGTTCGAAGGGTCTAATGTTTTCTAAATTGTATAAATTTTCACCCTTAACCCTTTCGAGCCCAAGCTATGAAAATTAATATTAAAAAATGTTTTTTCAGTATATCGTGTCAAAAACATCACAATTAAGAAATATGAAGAGCAAAATGTTATGTTCCAAAATAATAAATAGCAAAACTGATGTGTTATTCTTATGTTACATGTAAGTAACATACACTGCCTATGACCACCAAAAAAGTCGGACAACAGAGAAAATCATTTTTTATAGAACAATAAAGTATGCTACTTCTTCTAAGCCAAAACACAAAACACTTTTTGGATTATCATTTTTTTATATCTTTTTTCAAAATTATTACCATATACAATGTACATACCTATAAAAAAATTTTTTTTTATTGGATTTCAGTCCCTTTTTCGATTAAAAAAAATTAAAAGTATTATATTTGACTAACTTTTTGTACTAATCTAGTAACTAGGCATTATTATCTTTCAATTAAGCCATCGAAACCTAAAAAATTATTTAATGAAATATTTTTTACGAATTTTTAAAAATATGTTACATGAGAATAACGCTGGTACCGAAAGGGTTAACAAACAAAAATGAAATTCTCTACGGAGTTTTATTAACTTGCACTCAAATGTGAAGAACTTACATTTTGCAGTCACTTAGTGCAACAACCAGCAATACTACATAAATTGACATCCAAAAAACGGAAGACAAATTTTGATTTTTAGATTTAGTGCTTAAAACACGCAAAAGATTTCCAACACAAATAGTAGAGTAACTAAAGCAAATTATTAGGGAACCCGGCCGAACAGCTCGGATTTTGACGATTTTTTTTTTCCAAACGTAGGTAGGTAATTAAAAATACTTTAAAGCCTATAGATTAAAAATTGCCGATGTTGCCGTATTGTTTTTAAAAATTAAAATTAAATTTTTTTTAACAAAACCATTTTTTTTGCTTAAATTTCATAAAATAAATTATACCAAAAGATTGTCTAGGTAATTTAAGGAAAAAATATATATGGAAGTAAAAGACAATCTTCTATAAATGCAATTTTTTCACAAACTGACTTCAAACACAAAAAAAAAATATTTTGAACACAACGGCAACACCTACAATATTTTAAAATACATTTTTAAAAAGCCAGAAGCTCATTCTTATCTCTTAAATTTATATCCACTAAATTTAAAAAAGATCCTCAAAATCTAAGCTGTTCATCCGGGTTCCCTAATATTGCCAATTTTTGAGCTTTAGTTACTCCACTAAAAACTAAAAATATATTTATTCGTAGGTATTACAGATTTTTGAACCCAGATACCGCATTCACTTAAATACAAAAAAAAAATCCTAGAAAGCAATTTGAAAAGACGAACATAAAACTAATTAAAAGTGCATTTACACAACGTCAATAAGTTTCAAGACATTATTTTCGAGTAGATGCATGAGACTTTACACTTTTTATGCACCTTTTCGTCTATGTATGATAGTATCTGGGCTCTTGGGCATAGTTTGAAGTGTGTCACTTAGTCAGTAATAAGTCACTTCAACTTTTTTAACAAGACAAGTAAACAAGATGAAAGTCTACTGTCAACTCTCCCATAATTCATAGTTTTCTAATGAACTTCCTGGCTGTCCTAAATTTTAATAGGAAGTTTCATATTTCACTTGAGGTGGTGTTTTTTTTTTTCCTTCTATTTTTTTGTTCAATACAAATGGGGTGGTGTTTTGAGATTGAAAGTAGTAGGCAAGCTATATCCGATAATATAGAAGAAGCTTCAGCTATAGGTAAGGTATTGGACTGGTGGTAGAATCTAGAATGGTGTGGGTTTCTTTTCACAGTTCAATAAGTGAGAGAACTGTTAAAAGGTATTAAACCACTGCGCTACTTAAGGCTCATTGCCCTAGTTTCTGCAGGCGAATTGTATACCAGTACTTTTTTGTCATGAAGAATTTATTATTATTGTGTTGATATGAAATGGAGTTTTTTTTTTAATGGAAAAGTACTTTCGTTAGCAAAAATTGTTTTTTTTTTATTATAAAAATGACTATGACACTGCAGTGATATGCGTCATTATGGAATATTAATGGACTAGTTTCTTTTTGTATATAGACTAGGTTGCAAAGAATTTTAATTTGAAATAATATGACAAAAGAAAAATGGACTTTTTTTGTTAACAAAAAATGTAGATGAAACATGTCTATCATCGGGCTGTTTGATGTGTGTTTTGTTGACTTAACTGTCACATACTTTTTGTTGAATGTTTCAATAAAAAAAGTCTTTTTAAATATTGTCTGGGTGGCGATGGCGTCTTAAACAGTAAACAAACAAATTTCGCAAGGAAATTATTGAAAATTCTAAGAAAATAAGGAATGAAATGTGAATATTAAAATTTTATAAAAAAAAAAAAAACAAAAATATGTATGTTTCTGCAGTTTTTCAAGATAGAGCAGGGACAAGTAGATTAGATTAGAAAAGATTTTATTTAATTTTCATTTTACAATTAAGCCTATAACAAAGTAATTTAAAAAAATCTTAATAATGTAATAATAAAATATTTTGACATAACATATATTTGTTGTCTGTCAGATTGGCGTTATAATTTCAAATTTAAATAAACTATAGATAACGTAAGTTGCTAATAATTTCCTTTAACTTATACATTTTTAGATAATCTTACTTTATATTTTAATAAATTTAAAGTTATACCTTTTTATAATATTTATATTAACAATACAATAATAAAAGGAAATATAATACTAAAATAATTTAGTTAAACTTATTATCACAAATTTTGCACAGGCTTACTTAATGTTTTAATAATGTTTTTCGAGGCTTTAAGCAAATTCATTTATTAACAAAGATCTATATTTTAGAGAATAAGATAAAAAGTTGTAAAGGGAAGAGAAGTTGTTTGTAACCATTTAACACATTATAAAATTCTTCAGGTTTATAAAATTCTTCAAGGTTATTGAAAGATGTGGTAGAAAGGTCTACTTCAATGTTAAGCATTTCACCTAGGTTCAGCCAGTCTGAAACCCAAAACGTTTTTTGTAAAATTGTTTCTTGTGCAAGGATCCGAGGTATTCTTCTACTAGGGAATTCAAGTACTTTATTGACATAGTCGAAATGTAGAGAGAACGTTCGGAGAAATTGAGTTTTTAAGCCAGTTTCCAAGTGTAACATGTAGTTGGGAGTGTTGTTGGGTAGCTTTAGCATTTGTTTCATGAAGTATCTGAACAGTTTTTCTACTTGGTCAAATTGTTTAGATCCCCAAATTTGGGCACCGTATAGCATAATGGATCTGGCTGCGGTGTCAAAAATTTTTAGCTTATTCGAGAAATTGATATTTAGATTATGAATATATTTTGACCACGTTGTGATGATTGCGCTTTTGGACATAGTAAAATTTAAGTCTAAGTGTTTATTGAACGATAGGTTATAATTCAGGGTTACCCCAGGTACTTGTAATCATTCACGATTTCAATCTGATCAGTACCATATTTCCAGCTGAGATTACTAGAAATTCTAGTACCTGTTCTAAACACCAAAATTTTAGATTTGCTGATGTTCATTTTTAAACCCCACAACGTACAGTAACTGAATAAAGAATCAATCATATTTTGAAGTTCGATAGGGGAATCAGAGATAATCACGAGGTCATCGGCGTATAATAGTACTTTCACCACAATATCGCAGGGACAGGGACAAGTATTAAGGATAATGAGTTAAAACATTTTTTTTACAAATTACATAAACATATTCGCCAAAAATAAGTGGATGTATCCATCTTATTTCCATATTTTTTGGAAAAAAAATAGGATGTTTTTTTTGAAGGAAATCTAATTTTTCCATTTGGTTAAATATGATCTGAGTTTGAGTTTGTAAGTCAGCATGTTCGTCCACAGGGAGCCGGACACAATCCCGAAAATTTGATTCCAGAAAACCCAGAATCCCGAAAATCCACAATCCAGAAAACTCAGATTTCCGAAAATTCCTTAAACTCAAAATCCCGAAAATCTGAAATCCCGAAAACCCAAAATCCAGAAAATAAAACAGAAAAATTAAAAAGCTCTTCAAAATTTTCTGTTCACTAAAACTTTAATTGAAACATAAAATAAAACACCAATTCAAAAACAATTTAAATATACATACAATTATTATTATACAATTATAACTTAAATATTTAAACTAAAAATTTTATTGATTTATAATTGATTTAGTTCAACGATTTTCCCCGCATAACTCAATCTCACAACACAACATTTCGAAAACCACAATAGGAACTTGAAAAATCATGTTTAAAAAGAAATATTAACGGAATTATACTGTCATATTGTTTTTTACGTGTTTACTTCTTAACTTCACAGTTAGGATTATTTTTCGAAATCAAGATCACGAAAAATTATATAAAATGAAAAATTTGCCCAAATTTTTCAATTTATACTATTTTTTGGGATAACATTCGGGGTTTTTGGGATTTTGGTTTTTCGGGGTTCTGGGTTTTCGGGATTTTGGATTTTCCGGATTTTGGGTTTTCGGGATTTCGGTTTTCATGATTTGATTATGACCCCAACCCCCGTCTACCACTTTTAAAAATAACCCAGACGACACATTGCATTTGTTTTACAATTTTGAATTTTTGTAAACTAAACTTATTTGTATTTTGTAAAGGGTGCAAATTGATACAATTTATAAAACATTAGACCTACCCTACTCGCCACTTGTTTTAATTGCTTTCAAATCGGTTGGAACTAATTGACGTTCTTTGTCGGTAAATTTGAAATCAATTCATCACAAATTTCAATTTCATTTTCATGTAACTGGTTGGAAATAGAATATTTATTTTCAATATATGTACGTAGACATCAATCTAAATAATGTGCGTACGACGATATGTCCATCGATTAAAAATAACTTGTTTTAAATTTCAAATAAATAGGTAATAAAATTACATGATGTATTAAAAAAGGTACATTATTTGAAGTGTGCTGCGCGTGTTTTGTTTATTTGCTTATTTTTTTTTTTTTTCTAGTTTTGGCATTTAACAAAAATAGACAAAAATGTTAAGAAATAAAAAAAATTATTAACTGCCTGATTTTTGGTTTTCAAATTGGTATTCGTATTGAGGTAGTTTAAAATCTATAAATATAAATAATCATGAAATTTCCTCCGTTATAAGTTTACAAATACTTATCTTTCAAAAAGTATAAATTAACGACAAACTTGAAACCATGTTAATCTTACAACAAATTGTTTTTTTTTTACTTGCGATATAGGTACCTACTATATATCAAGTTATGCATTCGTACAAAAAAAAAAGTTGAGATAACATTTTTCCATGACATTACGATGGTAGACAAAAAAGTGGGTCCCGGAAGTCCGTCTGTCTGTCTGTCTGTATAAGGAGCTACAGCCTAAACGGATGAACCGATTAATGTCAAACTTGGTATGTAGCGTTATTTGGCGACTCTCCAGAGGGGTTTTTGGAATTAATTTTTTTGGACCAAAAATAACGGTACTTGTCATATACCGATTTTAGTAAAATTTAAATATCTCGAAAACGGCTCCAACGATTTTGTTTACAAAATTCAAATGCTAGTTTTAAGCAAAGGTCTATCTTTCAATGAAAAATTTTTTTTTTTGAAAATCATTATTAACGGTACCTGCCATAGAACCGTTTTTTTTCAAATCCGATTATCACCGAAATTGCTTATTCGATTGCAACGCAACTTTTTTTTAATAAGCATTTATATAATTTAAATATAAACCAAGAATAAAATTTCCAAAAAAATAATTTTTGGATTTAAAAAAAAAAATGGAAAATTTTTTTTTGAAAAATCAAATTTTCGAAAATTGGACATTGATTTTTTTTGAAATTTTGTTTTTAGATGTTTATTAGTGATTTCTACAAAATGGCATACCAATTTTATTTTAAAACCTTTTTTCCAAAAAATTATTTATAAAAAATTAGTTTTTTAAAAAACGGCTCTAACGATTTTGAAATTTTTTTTTCTAAAAATGCGTGTTAATATATCAATCAAAACCGCATACTTGTTTTGGAGGGCAATTTAATTTCAGATTTTATTTTATTTAAAAAAAAAACGAATTTTTTTTTTTTTTTTGATTTTTTTTTAGCATTTTTTTTACATTTTCCAAATTTCTATATAAAAAGTCTTAAAAATTTAAGCAAGTTCGTGCGACCCAGTCAAGCATTTTATTTTTTAAATTTAAGAAGAAAACTTTAAAGGATATTTTGTTGTAAAATTAGGTCAAATACAAATTGTAAAACAGTGTCTAAGACCTACTAATGCATTGATACCTAAATAAAAAAAAATTAAGGTTTTCAAAAAAAAAAAATATAAAAAATCATTTCTTACAATTTTTGTGCATTTCCATTAGGTATTTTGAAAATTTTTACTTTCATATAAATTTTCTTATAAATAAAAAATGATCACATAAAATAAAGAGAATATGATTTTGATCCGTATGTTTTGATCCGTATGTACGTATGTAGTATGCTCAACTGCAAAAAATTTATAATTTCAAGAGTTTGATTCCTCATAACAAAAAAATTGATTGACAAAATAAATTTTTGAATTTTCAGATAAATTGCAATTATTATTAAAGTCCATTACTACCTATATAGTAAACAATACATTTTCTGAGAAACAGTATAAAAATAAGTGTAGGTACCTACTGTTGCAGACAACATACTTATAAAATGACTTTCTTGTAGGTAAACCACATAACCGATTTCTACGAAATTTTTTTGCAAATACGTTTCATTTTGTTTTTTCATTTTTTTCAGAAAAAAAAAATAAATAATGTCAGCTATGCATTTTTTAAAAACATTTCAAATTTTTGTTTTGAAAAAACAATTTTTCGGAACGGATCAATGAATTTACTGAAAATTTCGTTTGATTATATAAAAATAACACAGGTCGACAAAAATAAAAATATTTTTTGTGCTTGGGTTTAATTTGCACTTTTTGGGTCAATGGTAAACCAAAACAATAGAAAATCACCCTTTCCCCTCCCAAGATTTGCTTTTGTAGTGTTGGAAGCAAAAATACAATTTTCATACCCTTTGAGCCAAATTCCAGTTTTATGAGTTATAGTGCAAAAACCGTTCATTGTACAAAAAAAACTGTTAAGGTATAAAATGTAGATAATTTAAAGTCCTACATTTTTTCTAAAGCACTTTATCCGACTTAAATTATAAGAAAAAAGTTATGATGAATACAAGGTTTTTTTTTTTGCTCTTAAAAACCCAGTTTTGTTGAGTTCAAAGTTTTATACGTTTTTAAAAACTGCAATGCCAGGATATATTTTTAAAATAATAAACCAGAGTCACAAAATACAAATTTTTTCCGTCTTGTTGTTCTGAAATAAAAGTAATAAGAAATTGAGTTTTTATGAAACTTGGAACTGTTAATTAATTTGCAGAAAAATGGAGTATAAAATAAAAAATATGTTTGTTAATTAATTGTTTCTTATTGTTAGGCAATGTTTTAGTGAAACAATCGTAAAAAACAAAAATCAATAATGGGCAGAGGAAGCAAAATACTGTTGCAAAGTAGGGATTTTTCGAAATCAATACAATTTCACTGCATATTTAATCGAAAACCTCAAGGATTTGGCATCAACAAGTTACCAATTTCTGAAAGATCTAAAGTTGGCCTATCAGCACACTTCGTTTGATCTATTACTTTTTAGAGACCCTGCATATGCAACAAAATAATAAAAATACTATGGAAACAAATTAATTAAATTTTCAATAAATAAAGAATTTCAATATAAACTATATTGGCTAATGTTTGGATACAGTTATTTTTGTAATAAATATTTTTGTTTAATAAATATACCATCGGAGTGAATTACTTTTACCATAAATATTGAAAATAGAAAGTATCATATAATGCCTCAAGGTTCCCATCTGACAAAAATTCGAATAAAACGAAAATTTCGATTTAATTTTTCTTTTTTCTTCTTAAATTTCCTGATTTTTTAATTTTTTCTGAATATGAAAACAGCATTAAAATGAAGAAAACAAAACAAAAATCAGCCAAATCAGTTAAGACGTTCTCGAGTTTTTGCCAATTAAGCACGACAATTTTTGTAAAAGACAGATTTACTTGAATACTGGAAATACTTGAATAATACTTGAAAAGCAAATTAAAAAAAAAAAAAAATTTTTTCCATATGAAAATCAATATATCTATCATAATTTCATAGTCACAACCCAAGCACAAATTTCGTGTTGACCTGTGTAATTTGTTCAAAATAGCATACCTACCATATTTTTTTGAAAAATTTTCAAAAAATTTTATCAAAAAAAAATTATTTTTCTAAACAATGTCACAATGTTTTAGACAGTGTCTAAAAAATGGTACAACAAGTTTCAAAAAACAAAAATTCCAAAAAATTATATAATAAGACATGTGAAATTTTTGCCCGTGAATATTGAGTATACGACCAAAACAACGACAAATTTGAATCGTGAAATGCTAAAAAGTGACTGGCGCCAGTCTGGAAACAGTACAAAATTAACGTCAGCAATTGTGCCTATAATAGCATCATCATATTGATTCTAGATCAAAACTTTATAATATTTTTCTTTATTTACCGCCCAAAGACAGACCTACAATAAAAATAAATTCAAATTTACTTGACTAATTAAGTAAATAACCAAATAGAGGTCGAAATGCACAAAGAAGAGATATAGACAGCCAACTTATGTTATGATGACTTATGAGCAAACCTAATATAAATAGTCACTCCATGTTATAACACAATCATGTTATATTTACATTGGCCCCTATATATGCGTTTTGTATACAATATAACCTCTGATTGACACAGCTCCTCATTGTTTGACCTATCAATAAAAAACAATTCCAAATAGGGGATGATAGAAAAATTACAGACCCAAGCACTATCCAAGCCCAACGAAGACCGACTATAATTAGAAGGTATGGTATGGTGATGATGTTTTATTGATTACAGGGCTGCTCTTCTTGTTTTTTTTTATTTTTATTTTTAATTAACATTGAGTAAAAAAAAAAAATACAGAATATCGATAAAGATAATAATAAAAATGATTTATGAATTATATCATGGTCGTATCTAAGGAAGTGGGAAAAGTAGGGCTCGGCTTATAATTTAGTATCAATACAAAAGAATTTTTAATTTTTTTAATTAGTTTATTGGTTAAATTGAATATTATTTGGGTAGTCCATAAAAATTAAAAATATTTAATTTTTTTTTTTTTTTTTCAGGAAGTACCTGAAGAGAATTACAGCCTGCCATACCAGAATTCGAATGGTTCAAGTAATGGAGAAGCTGTTATACTAAAACTAGATGTTCCAGTGCCTTTGCGTGAAGAACCAAAATTTCCTAAAGAAAAATGGAAAACATTTATTGGTATATATTTTTGGAATTTTTTATTGCTGTTTTTCTTATTTATTTTCTATATATTTTTTTTTTTTCAATTCTAGCATTTGTGATACTATTAGTTAATTTTATTTTGGCAACAGTTTCATTATCATTGGTCCATGAAAGATTACCCGATCGAAATATTTATGGGCCATTGCCAGATGTATTCTTAGATAATGTTGGAGCACAAGATTGGGCATTGTATGTTAGTGAAATATTAATTATGGTGACGGTCAATACATGTATATTACTGACATTGCTGCATAAGCACAGGTAAGTTTATTGTTCTAAACAAAAAAGAAAGATTTAAACCACACATTTGAATTGGCGATAAGGGTAAAATTGCATATATTTGAATTGATTTATTTTCAACTTATTATTGAAAACTATGTGGAAGTAATCTTGTGATAAGAAAACTGTCAAAGCTGAGAGCTTTTTGCTAATCTTCATAATAGATCATGTGATTTATATCAATGATTAGAACATTTCAAGTGGCTCTTACTGGAGAGTTTTAGTGTTCTATTATCTTATGACTTGACATGTGAATCGCGAATCGCTAAATTAAAAATATCGATATTTATCTTCGATTCACTTTGGTATTTTGTTTAAATATATCGGAATACAGAAATTTTTAACGATGTATGGATATCGTGTTTAAAACTTAATACATTATTTTATTAAACTACGATAAAGGTTCTTGCTTTGTATTTTAAATAATTTCCAAATTTAAAATCACTGACAACTTACAACCCTAATACGTTTTGTACAGTTATTTACGTCATTCTATGTCGAGATCGTTATAAGGAGTTCTTTTTTAATGGAATTGAAAATTTTAAGATTTTGGTATCTTCTATAAAAGTAGGTACCATTCGTTTGTTTTATGAATCAATTGATCAGTTAACAAATTAGATGCAGTTTTCGGAAATCTCAGAAATAAAAACGCATTCAGTCAATTTAGGTTTCGAGATATCTTTATATTATTTTCCAAACTTGACTACATACACCGAAAAAAAAAACCAATATCAATTTAACATTTTTTAAATATCAAATTAACATTTCTTAAATATCAGCCAAAAATGCTCTATAAAATGTGTTTAATGATATTTAAAATGTTAAAACAACATTTTTATTATCAGGATGATATTTAAATGTCACATTTTGGAATTTTTTTTTGATATTTTATTATCATTTTTTCATATCAATTTCTCATTCCAAATTATTGAAAAATATTAAATACAAAATTCTTAATGTGTACTAATTTAAAGGCGCGTTGTGTTTTTTCGAAGTAAAATGTATGATTTACTGATAAAATTTGATCGGCACTAAGATTTTACTTCACATAGATTGGGAGAAAATAACAAAACAATTATATCACCTATAATAGAAAAAATAATATGATCATTATTTTGTAAAGAATATTCCCTTTCAGTAATGTTTTGAAAAAAGAAAGAAAATTCTTTTAATAATAAAAATAATAAAAAAGAAAAAGAAAGAAATAGGTTTCATTATAATAAACTAAAACGTAAAATCTAGTCAACATTGATATTTTAATTGTCAAAGTGAAATTTTCACTGTCCACTTAAACGTAAAAAAATGTCAAAATGATATTTTAATTGTCAAAGTGAAATTTTCACCATCCCATCTGAAATTAAAAAATGTGAAAATGATATGATAAAATATCAAAATTGATATTTTAATTGTTGGACGACTTTTGTCACTGAAAAATGTTAATTTGATAGCTGTTATTATCAATTTTTTTTTTCGGTGTATAGCCCATTTTGAGATTTGTAAGTTAAACCAACAAAAAGGTGTACAGATTCTTAGACATAAATATTTGGATATTTTACGATAAAATTTTCATTTAAAGTTAAGCTTAAACTTGTTAAGTAAAAAATAAACAAGAAACATTTTTTTTTTAACAAAATTTGACATGTTTTAAAAATATTGATTCAATAGTAATCGAATCAATTCAGGAACTTCTTGGGCAATCCTTCATTGAAAGAGCAATAAGCATCGTGATCTTAGAACTGTTCAATTCATTCAAGTTGATTTTTTAAAAGGAAAGGTTTCGAAAATGGAGTATACCTATAAATGCCATGCAAAAGATGCACAAGTCGAATTTTGAGTCTTTTAGGTAAATAAATTGATTGAACTACAAAAATTTGATCAAAATTTGATCGAAGAAACGCAACAAGAGGCTTAAACATTATATCATTTCCGTAACTTAAGAATAATTGGTTTGGGTATATTCAGAATATACACTGGTCAACAAAATTTAACTTTTTTTTTTTGCCACAAGAACCAAAATATACTTTTCTAGTATTTTTTGGGGTGCTGAATCCCAATCAGAAGTCAGAAATATTTGATTGGCCTCCGTTTTTGAAATACTACCGTTATAAATTTTTAAAAAACGTTACAAATTTATTCATAATAAATTACCCCACATAAAAACATAAACTCGAAAACAGCCAAAATGACGTTTTTTGATATTTTCTAACGGTAATATTTCAACGGAGGCCAATAACAATTTTCTGACTTCAGATTCGAGTTCAGCACATCAAAAACTACTAGAAAAGTATATTTTGGTTCTTGTGGCAAAAACCTTGTTGACCAGTGATATCAGTCAGTTAGTACTTATTCCTAAGGATAGAGAAAAATCAATTTTTCAACAAGAAGATATAGCTTATTAGTAAGAATAAAATTATCTGCTTCTTTCAGAGACGAATAAAAATTATTCTAAGGAATAATCTCAACAAAAATATTGTGTCAGTTGTTAAAGCTTTTTTGAACAAATTTTGAAAAAAAAAAAAAAACAGTGGAACACGAGAAAACAAAAACAATCATGAATAAAAATGACGTTTAATTTAAAAAATTTTTGAATTTGACAATTTTTTTTTGTTATTCTGTAGAATAAATAATTCTTGATTGAAAAATTCAATGTTTTTATCTGATTGTTTATGGTCCTAATAACCTTATTCGTCGAACAGTTAACTGACTGTTTATTAGAAGATTGAAAAATTGGCTCTAAATGTAGAATTAAGGCAAACTCATAAAATTTTAAATTAAATGGTAATCTTTTAAGGTTAGGAATTTTAAGTCAAACTTATTATATTATAAGTCTAAAGGCAGGTTCTAATAAAAAAAAACATATGTCTAATATGACCGTTTTTAATGTCCTACATCGCAAAACCCATAGCAAAATTACAAATATGCGTTCTGCGTACTCGTTTACTTCAAGTAAATTAAAGCATTTCACGAATATCTTTTTTTCTTGTTTAATTATAAATGGAACATAATCCAGATAGTAAGGTTAATATACTTTCAAGTAATACACCAACATAATTTTATGTACATTGAACTCGATAGCATCATCAAAGTGATTTCTTTTTTTTTTTTTTTTCGTCCTACTCTATGCAACAGCATTAATTAACCATATAACTCAACAAAACTCCCTATCCTCTTGGGATAGAAATTGAAAGCATTGACATTAATGTCAACTCAAACACAAGATAAATAGTCTTTAGGATATATGAATGACCGCTATGTAGAACAACCAACAACAAGTAGTGCGCCTTAATAGTTTTCCATGGGGAAATACTCGTATAGCTGGCAGTCAATTGAATAATTTATTTATTATTTGGCTTACATAGTTTTACTTTGTTAGGAATGTTCAACAATTTAATGGATGAAAACCATCGGTATAATGTCTATGTATATTTTTGTAATTATTTTTCTTTAACAACCTAAAATTAAAGGAAATTTATTTATCAATCCCATTTTTTTAACTTAGCAAAACTCAAAAACTTGTTATGTTGCCCCGAGCAAGCTAACTGAAAAACGTCACTTTTTAAAAAGAGCCCATTCATACTCAAAATGTTTAGTCCATTTTTACACATTTTTTTTTTTTCTTAACAAATCTTATACTTTATTTCCTATTTACCTTCCATTTCTAAAATTTTGCTAAGAAATAATTGCTGCACTTGACTATTTACTTTTTTTTCAATTCTTGATTATAAGTATAAAGGATACCAAATGAATTAGTTTTTTTCTCGAGATTTATTTTTTAAAAAATGTATGATAGTTTGACATTTTGTTAACTTTAAATTTTTATCCAACTAAACCCTTAACCGCTAAACAAAACAAGATTCCTAAGAATTATTTAGTTTATCTCAAGATGTGATCTATCTTGTCTTCATGAATGAACATGGACAAAATTTATTAAGGCATAATCTCATAGTCACTCATTCAATAATATAAACAAAAGGCCTTAGACATTATTCTGTAAAACAACATCGCGTTTGATTACTTTTAACGAGGAACGATTCAATTCATTCGTTTCATAGAGATACTTAATTCAAATCATCTCATAGTAAAATAAACTTGCTGCAGAATCCACTTAATGGCACATTGACTTTTCAAACAAAACATGAAGTGTCGAAGTGGTACGTGTGAATATGTTGAAGCAGTCAGTCGTCTACTGCATAAAATATTCTAAAAAAATTTAAAAAAAAAAGACCAAATTGATTGTGCTTATACATTACGATGCATCATCAAAGTTGGTTTAACTGCATGGGAGAAATTTAACATTGCTACTGGGCTAGGTTATCATAGTAAGGGCTATGTAGTGAAATATTTTTTTTTTTTAAGATTGCGATTAAGGTCCAATTTATTCACACTCCATTAAATTTAAAGTCGCCATTAAAAAAGGGAAATTTTAAAATTTGTATGCGATTTGACAGTTTTATAATTTTTAATGGAGCCTTTAAAAATAATGGAGAGTGAATAAATTGGGCCTAAATGATCACTTTTGCTAACTATTGAAGGGCCTAACAAACAGTATGTAACTCTCAACAAGGCATGTCATATTTTTCCTAATCTTACTCTTAAATGAATCTTTTAAGTTTGTTTGCCAGTGGAAAACCAGAGCAGTTACTTACTTACTTTACTTACTTAACTTAGGCTACAATATATTGTAGATTCGGGCCTCAAACAACAAACTTCTCTAGCCACCTCTATCCCTAGCTAGCTGCTTCCAGTTTCGCACGCCAAGTTGATTGAGGTCTCCTTCACCTAGAGTGCACCACCTCAGATGAGGACTTCTTACTGCGCCTTCGCTATCAATTGGAGTCGAAAACTTTCCGGGCCGGAGCATTGTTTTCCATGCGTCCACATGAATTAGCCGCCTCAGCCGTTGCGCCTTTACTCGTTTGACAAGGTTAGTGTCTTTGCACAACCCGTACAGTTCGTTGTTGTATTTTCTTCTCCAATCACCATCAAAGTACCTACAAGAGACCTATAATCCCGCGAAGAATTTGTCTCTCTAAACAATCCAAAGAGTTTTCATTCACCTTCGTCAAGATTCATGCCTCTCCACCATATAACATGATCGAGATGATAAATGACTTGTATAGCATAGGAACACTTTAATTGCTCGAGAGAGGTCTTTCATGGTCTATTGCTTTCTCAAAACAAAGTAACACCGGTTTGCAAGTGTAATCCTTCTTGCTGTCTGCATTAATAGCGGAGCTATGGTAGACATAGTCCTTTACTACCTCGAAGTTATGGCTGTCCAAGTTGACGTATTTACCAATATTTCGATGCTGAATGTTCTTTTTTGACAACACCATTTAAACCCATTTTTTTCACTACCGACCGCACAATAGGACCAAACGACTAAATCCATCTCAAAATTGGTTTTAACGAATGTGATCTTTTTAAAAAAGGAATGATTATTTAACATAATAGAAATGTGCGCAATTATGATAGCAATCATTGTTTTTAATTTATTTTTGGCAAAAGTACTTAAAATGAGTCTCAAACCTTACATTTAAATTTTTATTTTTTTTCGACCTATTTTATATAACAGTTTAAACTAAGTATTCTCAGAAGTTTGCGAAGAGACACTATAAGTGTTGTATATCATTGAAAAGGTTAGAACCTTTACTTTATATATCCGTCACTTTTTTTTTAAAGTACTTTAAATTGATTGTGTAAGAAAACTAACAATTAATAGGAAGTAATTTCGCCTATCTTAATTTTCAATTGTAGATTTCTCCTTTGCAGACGATTGCCGATGACGAGTTATGAACGGTTTAAGAATCTCATACTATTCAAAAATAAGGAATTAAAATAAAATTTTGCGCATATTTGCGCCATTTTGATTTATGGTCAAAAATGTATACCTAAAATAAAAATTTTCCAAAAATGTTTGCAGATCTTTTTTTTATTGTCATCTACAGGGTGTCCCAAAATTAATGATTTAAATGAAATATTCTGATAGGCTTTTTAAAGGGCTCTTAAAATTTGGTTACTTGTTTACCCCAAATATTTATGGTTTTTGATTAAATGCACTTCTTGTGAAATTTCGAAAAATTCCTACTTTGAAATTGTATTTTGCTTCCCCTGTTCATAATTTATTTTTTTCTTTTTACAAATCTGTCCCTAAAACAATAATTGATAATGAGAAACAATTAGCAAACAAAAAAAAATTATTTCGCTCGCCATTTCGCTACAAATTAGTTTAAACAAAAACCAATGTTTTTTTATTGTTTTTTCTTACTCTGGAAAAAATTGTTTTGTTGAATTCAAATTATAGTATCTTTCGTTCTAACTTCAATTTCCGAAACTTTTATACTTTTTTTTTTAAGCTGTGATAACTAGGCAGGTTTTAAAAATTATAAACCAGTTTCAAAATGTACAATCTATATTTTAGGGTGTTGCTCTAAAATAAAAGTAAGAAATTGAGTTTCTTTAAGACTTAAAACTGCTAACCAATTTATAGCGATATGGCGAACGAGTTAAAAAGTGTTTTGATTAAATAATTGTTTCTTATTTACCAATGTTTTCGTGAAGGATTTGTAAAAACACAAATCAATTATGAACAGGGGAAGCAAAATACTGTTTCAAAGTAGGAATTTTTCGAAATTTCACAAGATGTGATTTTAATCGAAAATGGTATTTTATTTATTTTTAAATGCTCTAATGGTATCAACCTTATAAATGTTCGGGTTTTTCTTTAATAATAATTTTTATAATTTTTTAATTTAAAGAGAGTTGGCAATCATTGGTAAGTTGGGATTTCTCTAGCTCTCCTACTTAGGGTTGCCAACCGTACTCTAAAAAAGTACTCTATTGTACTCTATTTCACATATGTGTACTCTATAATCTATAACTCTGATAGAATACGTCAAAATACTCTTTTTTTTTTAGATAAGGCTGAGTGTACCACCACATAAACATAAAAATCTCAACGCTTACAAATTGGTGGATAACTTGCAATTAAGATAATTGCATGTAAAAAAACGAGGCCTTATAATTTCTAAATTTGAACAATTGTAATTTAGAGAGTACAAAACACCATAATTTTGATAGTTGTTTTAGTATGACCTATTTGTTTTATGTTTGTTTCTTAGTTAGACTTAAAATTTATTTTTTTTAATTCTATTTTGGAATGAGATTGAATCAAAGAAAGGCTATTTTTAAAAACTTAAATTTTGTTTTTTTATAGAAAAAAATGAATCGCAACTGATGCTATTTTTCTTGACCTTGCAATATTTGAACTTTTGTAACTCTTGCAGTTATCAATATAATTCATCGAAATATAGAAAATTAAAACCTTGATTTTTTACAAAAAAAAATCTTAAGGTTTTAGATATTAATTAAAGAAAAATGTTTAAAAAGGATTTTTTTACTTTTTCAGAAATAATAATTACATTTTTTTTTTTTAAATTCAAATTTGGTTCTCTATTTTACTTTGTTTTGTTTAAGACCTCAAAACATTAGATTTTTTCTTGTATTTGAGTTAAGCTTCTTATTAATTAATTATATTGATAAATGCAAAAATTGTGAGCCATACATATACTATCTGTTCTTACCACTTCAGGATTCAGAGAGTATTTATGAATATAAAGTGGCAAAATGAGAGGAATAGGGCTTCATTGAAATTGATCAAAATTGAGCTCATAATTTATATCAATTTGAACGTTTAGAGTCATACACATATTTTAAAAACATAATAAAATAGTTATATACTGCAAGAGGCACCAAAAAATATATTTCCAAGACTTGAAATAAATGGTACTCTTCTTTTTTCAAATGTACTCTTTTTGTTCGTCCCTGAAATCAAATAATACTCTTTTAATTATTAAAAAAGTTGGCAACCCTACTCCTACTACATGTACCTAAAAGACTCCGTTTTTTTTTTTAAGTCTTTAATAACGCCTTTACAGGGTGTTAACCAGTTTTGCAGCCTGTTTGTGAAGGGTTTTAGAATTGAATTTGCATTTTATATATGTAGGTAAAACAAAATGTGTGTTGTCATTTTATCTAAGTCTATAAAGACCTCTATCCAGTGGCGTAGATAGGGGGGGGATCAGGGGGATATATCCCCCCCCATTGGGATCGATATAAACAGTCATGAATAAATAAGTTGAAGAAGCGCACTTTGAAAAAAAAAACGCTATGGATTTCGAGTTCTTGATTAGCTTAAAGGTTATAAATATGGTTTACCAACTTTCGTTGCCATTAAGTCGGTGTTTCAAAGAGTGAATTTAGACTTGGTCCAAGCAATGGAGCTCGCTAAAGATTTAAGGGATCAACTAAAAATTAAACGGGCAGACTCATTTTCGAAAGTTTTTTGTATATGGGAAAAATTAGCTGAAATCCTTGACATAGGCGTTAAACATAAGAGAATAGTGAAGCGACAAAAGAATCGTTCGAACCCTTCGGTTCAAAGTACAGTAAAGAATATTTTCGTGTTACTGTTTTCAATCTTTTTCTCGATTTCTATGTAATGGGCCTTGGAGAAAAATGTACAAACCATGAAAACACACTAGAAGGGTTTTCGGTTCCTTCTAAGGATTCTTCGTCTGAAATAGACAAAGCAGCTAAAAAATTTAATGAAACTGTTGAGTTTTACCAAAAACTAGACCACATAAAATTGAACAAAAACAATAAGATTTCCTTATAGTTTTCATCCAAGAAGGAAATATTATTTAAACAATCGGGATTTCCTAACTGTTTTACCGACTTCCAAAAAGGAGGAGTTATTCAATTCGTCTGTACTTTTTTTTGTGTTTGTCACCTCATAACTTTGGACCGAGTGAACCAGTTTTGATAATTCTTTTTGTAGGTATTGAAAAGCTGGTGCCTGTTCAGTACTATTAGAAAAACCATAAAACCCAGTTTTGATCCATGGAAGTCGGTTTTGTTTTTTTAATAAAAAAAATACGATCATGTACGGGATCACCTATTCCAACTTACTATAGAAATATTGGTCACAATTTTTGTTCTAGTGCCAAGTTGGAAAAAATATGAAATTTTTACAAAAAATTTTGAAAGAAAAATACTTCCTCTATGAACTCATTGAAAGCGCTCGAAAGCTGCACCGAAAAAAGTTGTTATGGTATTTATATTTTATTAAAGATATTAGCTACACTGCTGGTTTCTACGTCAACTACCGAAAGAACTTTCTCCAATTTAAAGAGAATAAAAACAATACAAAGAAGCATTATTAAAACATAAACAAAAATTTGCGAACTAGATCTATCCCCCCCCTTAGCAAAAAGCTATCTACGCCACTGCCTCTATCTAGTAAATTTGACTTATACAGAAATAACAATTAAGTCTTGAGAAACCAACAATTCCTACTATTTTTGTCGGTTTTCAAATGAATCTCTTAATCGCCATTCAAAAAGCTATCACAACAAATCTGCTTATTTTACTTAGGTACTTATTCCATATTTCCTCTTATTTTATTTTTCAGATTCATAGTAATGCGGCGAATATTCCTGATCCTGGCCGTCCTCTATTTTATGCGTTCGATAACTATGTATGTAACAGTGCTACCAGTTTCCAGTACAACATATTATTGCAGTGCAAAATCAAATACTACAGCCACACCAATGGTAATTATTGGCAGGGTGTTTCAGCTAATGTCTGGCTTTGGATTGTCAATTAATGGAAAGCACACATATTGTGGAGATTACATTTATAGCGGGCATACAGTTATGCTAGTGCTTGGGTACCTAATCATTACAGAGTGTAAGTATACGAATAAATTTTATTATAAATTTTTGTCGTCTGTGCAATCGACATAGATAAATAAATAAAATTAGTAGCGGGCGCTTGATAAAATTCATTTTATGAAAACGACCAGCGGGTTGTTAATTCAATTAAATTGATTTAAAGTGTTTATTCTAAATAATTTTGTGTGATTTTTCAATTTTTTTTTTTTTTACAGACTCACCAAGAAGATTTTTTGTATTACATTGGGTTGCCTGGGTGTCAGCCTTTATCGGGGTCATATTTGTATTGTTGGCACATGGTCATTACACAATTGATATTCTAATTGCATATTATGTGACGACTAGACTCTGGTGGACTTATCATACCTTGGCAAATAATCATTTTCTACTAAAGGTTAATTCAAAAAATACTGATATTAGTATTCATAAAGCTTAGTTAACTTTTTTTTTGTATTCTAGCCTGGGGCAAATAATTACATTGGCCGCGAATGGTGGTACACATATTTTAAATATTTTGAGAAAAACGTCCGAGGACCTGTTCCACGTCAATACGAATGGCCATTACCATGGCCACGAAACTTCCATTCAAAACTACCAAACCGAGAAAGTTAACAGCTAGCACAAGTCTGACTTTTAGTTACTAATACAACAACAACAAAAAGTAGAATCTTCAGCACTTTCACAACAACTAATCGCCAAACAAATTGCACACCTCCATCTTCAATAACATCTCAATATTTTAACAAACAAACACAATCTCATCTCTCATCATCATCGAAGACAAAGCTGAACAATCGATCCAAATCCCAGTCCCCATTCTTTGGGGATGTTGTTTATTCTAAAAGTTGGACACAACACATAAGTGCCCCATTCGATGCAACTCTCAAGGCTATGCAAACCTTAATATGGGACTATTGTGTATTATTGGTATTCATTTTAGGCGGCCATAAGAATAATTAATTATCGATACGGTCGCCTCAGCCGAACTCTCGCAAAGGTTTTCTACAACATCTCAACTTTTAATCAACAAAAAAAAAAACAAAAGCAAGATAAAAAAAAATGTTAAGCTGACTCTTTTTTTTAAAGCTGACATTCTATAGAGACAAAAAAATCATAGAACCAACAAATTATATATATATTACAGTAAAAGTTTGTTACTAAAAAAAAAAACAGAAAAATATAAAAACTCATATATAAATGTGTTACTTATATATACTGCATAGAAATAAGACTCATATACTAAAAAAATATATTATATACAGATGTAAATAAATAAAAACAAAAAAGAATTATGTATCTTCCCACATTTTAGCGCCTAAAACATATTATATATTAACAATTTTTTTTTCTATTGCATACGTGTAGGTGCTTGAGAGAAATTTAAATATTTTAAATGCCAAAAATGGATTTGTTTCAATATAAAAAAAGTTAAATATTTAACAAAAAAAATAATATAAATAACAACAAAAAAAAATAATAACAAAATAAATAATTTTTTTACTTTAACCATTTAAAGTTAGTTTATATTTTTTTTAGTTTCTTTTGTAAATTTATGTAAATAGTTTTATTAAAATAAAAAAAAAATCATTATTATTTGTTTCTTTTCACTTTGCCTTAATAAATAATGTATTTGTATATTGATTTGCTCTTTAAAAAAAAAAAATGTATTCTTGTAGTTTTTTCAACCATACCCCTCCCCCAATTCATTAAATTGATTGATGGAGAAGCCTTTTTCGAAAATTTGCCTTTTTGTACACAAATAAACAAACAAAAAAACAACATAAAAATAAATACTAAAAAAAAACAAAAAAACACAAAACAACTAACACTATACTATAATTATTGCGTCTGATTGTATTTTAGAAAAAAAAAAAATGTTATAAAATTGTTTAAGTTTTGATTTCTTCCCTGATTTTTGTAGAGAAAAATTTAAATTAAATTTAAAAAATAATATGAACAATAATAAAAAAAAAAACAAAATTACATCCCACCCTTTAAAAAAGTAAAAAAAAAAATATATATTCTCAAAATAGGGTTAATTTTAAATAAAATTAATAAAAAAAATATATATAAAATAAAATTGTTTATAAAAATGGAAAGAGAAAGAGAATTATTAATATTACCTATTATAAAAAAAAAAAAACTTTTTTTTTGTTTCATTTGAGTCTCAGTTTAAATATTTTGTAAGCTGTTAATGTTTAATAAAAAAAAGAGGTAAAGAAAAAATATATATATACCATTATAATGATAAGAAATGAAGGATATGTTGTTTTTATTTCCAAAATTAAATATAAGTGTCATCTTTACGCACAGATTTGGAGAAATTGATATTTTATCTTCTGTAATGCTTAATATTACACCGCGTAAGCCAGTGTTGTGAAACAAACATTTCTTATTTTGCTCTTGAGCCTTAGTTTTTGAGTTTATCTTTAGTATTGGAAATAAAAATCTATTTAGAAATTGGAAATTTTCAAAAACATTCTTTCTATCAAAAATGTGTTTGCTATTCGAAAACTGTATTGCAGACTTTGTTTCCGGTGTCACAAAAATTCGAAAAGGGAATCTTAAATTCTGTAAGAATTTCAAAATATGTAGGTACTGTAAATTTTAAAACTTTTCAAAATTCTATAGACTTTAGGTATTTCAAAGCACTGTATCTTGTAATTCCGTGTTATAAAAATACTGATTTTTTGCAATATACTGAATATGTTCAATATAGTTTTTTTTAAGATCATATCGCCCCCCTTAAGCCATAACCAGGAAAGTGTAAATTAAATTTAGTTTTGACTTTTCTTCCTTCATTGGTAAATAATTCACCAATCTCTGTTGTTCAAAAAAAATGGGCCCTATCGTTAATCTCCCATGGAATTTTGTTTCCCACGGAATATTTTATTCCCAAGGAATTTTTTGTGCTATAGTGAATCTCCCTCGGAATTTTTTTCCAGGGAACAAAAAATCGTATGAAATGACGTCTAAATTCCCCTAGAATATTGATTGGCGATACCAATAAATTCCGAGGGAAACTTTTTATGATCATTTTCGTTCCCATGTTTAAAACATGAGAAATATTCCCAGAGAAATTTTTATCCACGATAGCCCCCAATATATAAATGTATATATGTATATATTAATGTTTTCAATGGGTATATGTTGATTTCAGTCAAAATGAACTACCTGTTAACCCTGTTCGATTTCACTAGTCAAAAAGTTTTTTTTATAGAAATCAAAATATATTTTTCTAATGGTTTGTTGTGCGCTGAGCTCGAATCCGAAGTCAGAAAAATTCTATCACATCACGTTTTTGAGATATTACCATGCAAAACATCACAAAAATAGTGTTTTGGACGTTCAAAATTCAATATCTCAAAAACTAAGAGCTATTCTAATACTACATTCAAATTAAGAAGGTCAAATGCCATTATAAAAGTATAATTTAGTTTCTATGGAAAATTATTTCTCACCAATATTACTGTCATTGAAAATCGATCTTAAAAATCGTTTTTTTTTGTTTTTTTTCAATTTTTCTCAATATTTTCTAAAACAAAAGTATAGTTTTTCCACACAATCTTAAATAATAGGTTTTAATCTAAATAATTGCCTCCCAAACTTTTCAAAAATCAAAAATTTGTTCGGTAACTTTTTTGTTTAAAAAATAGGCTATTTTTTCAAATTAAATTCGTCAAAAATCCAAAAATTTACTTTTTACTCAAAAAAAAACATATAAAATAGATAGAAAATATAACAAAGTAATTTTTGAATGAAGTTTTGTTAAAATCCAACCATTTTTGTAAAAGATAAAAATAAAAAATAAAAAAATCGTATTTTTGCATTTTTCTCAATAATTTTGAGGTTATACAAAAAAAATTATTTTGAGTAAAAGTTTTAGACATTTTTACTTTCTACAACTCTTGCATTTAACTTTTTTCGATAGGAGGACTACTTTTGACAGAAATAGTAAAAACCCACGATTTTTGACACCCACCCCACTTTTTCGCCCACCCACCCCCTTTCCCCCAACTTTAAAAAATTATTGGCACTGGCCTATAAGTGATTATCTTGAATTCATTTAAAAATCGTACACAAAAAAGGATTTTTTTCTCGAATTTGAAATTGGTTTTGGAAACTTTTCCAATTTTTCCTTAACAAAAAAAAAATAACTACTTCTGTGTCGCACGAACTTGCTATTAGGATTCAAGTTGCTAGAATTTTTAGGACTTTTTTATATAGAAATTTAGTAAATTTAATTATTGTAGGTATGTACATATAAACAAAAATAGTTTTTCAAAATAATAAAACAACATCTGAAATCAAATTGCGATTTCATTTGTTTTATTAAGATGCATTTTTTAGAAAAAAAAATGTTCAAAATCTTGAGAGCCGTTTTTCGAAAAACTAATTTTTTATAAATGATTTTTTGGAAAAAAAAATTTAAAATAATATTAGTATGCCATTTTGTAGATATCACTAATCAACATCTAAAACCAAAATTTCAAAAAAAAAATAATTTCCGGTTTTGGAAAAATTGATTTTTCAAAAAAAAATTTTTAATATTTTTTCGAAAAATTTCGTTGAAATCGTTTTTCCTTTAAAAATTCGTTTTTTGTTCTTATTTTTATAAAAAATTGAAAAATTATAATAATCAAACGCGCAAGACATAAATGTTTGTAGAAAACGACTCCTCTACTTTTTTCATTATTCTAACCATATGAACACAAAAAGAATTTTTAAAGATTTTCTCAATTTTTGGACCTCTAATATCTATTAAATGGTTTGATAAACGAAAAAAGTGTGTAAGGACTTTTTTGCAGAGCGTTCAATTTCCTGCAAGAATTAAAAGACGATTTAAAAAAATGATTTTTTTTTTAAGTAGAAACTTGATGTAAAAATGGAAAATTGCGAAGCGGAGGACCATCCCATTAATATAAATAGCTCATTTTTGGTGAAAATATTGTAGAGGTGTGTAGCAATCGATTTTTTGGAGTACAAAACCAAAAAAATGATTTTGATTTTTTTGACCCACCCTAATATACATATTACCTAAGTAATTGTATTTAAAATTTTATTTATTTTTTATTAAAAAAAAAAAACAGAAAATTCAAAATGACGTAAGAAAAAGTAAGTATATTTACTTACCTACTTACTTACTTACTCATCCACCACGACAAGACTTACCCCCATAGATGGAAGTTAGAAAATTACTACGAACAATTACACCGGCACACAAAAAAAAAAGTGTCATGTACCAGGAACCAGACCTATCTTTCTATATGTTTTTGGGCACGCTGAATCCGAATTTGAGGTCCGTTTGGCCCCATCACCCTCCAGTTTTGAGCTGTGAGTGCATTTTGTTTGAATTTTTATGACTTTTTTTGGAGTTTTTTGCATCTTTCTCAAAACTGAAGGGTGACCGGGCAAAACGGACTTGAAAATCGGATTCAGCGGTCCCAAAAACATATAGAAAGATAGGTCTGCTTCCTGGTACATGAAACTTTTTTTTTTGTGTGCCGGGTATGACAGCGACACGTCGCGACAGTGCTAGCACACAAAAAAAAAAGTTGTATGAACCAGAAACCAGACCTATCTTTCTATATGTTTTTGGGACCGCTGAATCCGAATTTCAAGTCCGTTTTGCCCGGTCACCCTCCAGTTTTGAGAAAAGTGTAAAAAAGACCCCAAAAACTACCTTTTTTTGAGTTTTTTGCATATTACTCAAAACTGGAGGGTGACAGGGCCAAACGGACTTGAAATTCAAATTCAGCGGGTCCAAAAACATATGGAAAGATAGGTCTGGTTCCTGGTACATGACACTTTTTTTTTTTTGTGTGCCGGTGTTATTAATACCAAAATTGCCTTATATTTGGAAACGAACGAAGGAAATTTAATCTTCTTTTTTTTTTTGTTGTTTAGGGCAATGCCTCTGCCTATCTCCGCCCTAAAGAAAGATACAAGCGAAATAGCAAAAACGAAACCTAAAAAAATCGTTTTTTCTTGATTTTTTTTTTGTCATATTATTTGTTTTTAAATTTATGTAATTATTTTTAATTTAAAAAAAAAACTTTTATCCGACAGTTAACTTGATTCTCTACAAAAAGTTTTAAGGTACATTAAGTAGATATGCTTTGTTTACGAGAAATATTGAAACAACCAAAAAGGGGACTTTTGCACCCTTATCTTTAATTTTCACCCTCCAATTTAATAACAATCCGCGTAATTTCTTCTTTTATAACCCATTCAATGTTTTCTGCAATTAAAAACACTGAAAGTCTAAGTTCCTTTCTATAAGACTTAATCACTTCTAGCCTAAAATCCTGAATTTATTCTGTTCTTCAGACTTATAAGATTTTTTAACCCCTTTAACTTCGACACCTAAAGATGCAATTTGCATCAACAAGTCAATTTCGGAAAAAAGTGTATTTATTCTGTTTTTAGAACTGACGATTCAATTAACTGACGAAAAATTATCCATTGAATGTTATGCAACATTTTTTCTTAACAGGTTTCTAAAGGGTTCCCCTCGATATTAAACTCAGTTCCTAAAATACAGATATAGCCAGCGTACACACGATGATGGGGCAGCAACATAAAATTTCATCTACAAAAAAATATTACTTCAAAGGTCCAAAAGAAATACATTTTTGTTTTTGAAAGAAAAATTACATAATATCTTGGCTGGGGCTCAAAAAATATTGGTTGAATAATTTTAGCGACCAACAAATGTTAGGTAGGTACATTAGGGTGCCTAAAGAAAAACGAGAGCGTATGCGTACTTTTTTGTCTGTCATTATATCAATGGGGCCCCAAAAAATCAAGTCTTGCCCCGGGGCCTCGACAACTCAAAGTACGCCCCTGACTAGTAGGAAGATAAATGTAGTTAGACCATCGAATATATATTATTTTTTCTCTTTTGTTGAACAGTTTGTTCGTCATTTGTCATTTATTACTCAAGATATACATATATATATACACATGCTACACAACGCTACGCAACGCTACACAAGGCACCATAACGTGAATCAACGCAACACAAAGTGTACAACAAACTTAAAACACCACACCCAGGGGCGGAACACTACTAGACAAAAATAAAAAAACATAATTAAATTAAATATTTCTCTGGGGGGAGGGGTTATATTTTGCTATAAAAAGGGCCACACCACACACAAAATATTCAGTCCGTCCGTGGTCGTCGACTAGTGCACGTCGCGAGCAGCTCCATGTATGCGTTGCGTCGGTAAGTGATCGCATGTCTCATGTGACATGTAGCGTGTAGCATGTCACATGTAGCATGTTGCATGTCGCATGTTACATGTTGCATGTCACATGTAGCATGTTACATGTTGCATTTTGAATGTTACATGATGCATGTTGCATGTAACATGTTGCATGTTACATGTTACATGTTGTATGTTACATGTTGCATAATGCATGATGCATGTTGCATGTTACATGTTGCATGTTACATGTTGAATGTTACATGTTACATAATGCATGTTACATGTTGCATGTTGCATATTGCATGTTGCATGTTACATGATGCATGTTTCATTATGCATGTTGGATGTTGCATGTTGCATGTTACATGTTGCATGTTGCACGTTACATGATGCATGTTGCATGTAACATGTTACATGTTACATGTTACATGTTACATGTTGAATGTTGCATGTTACATGTTGCATATCGCATGTTGCATGTTAAATGATGCATATTGCATGTTTCATGATGCTTGTTGCATAATGCATGTAACATGTTGCATGTTGCATCTTACATGTTGCATGTTGCATGTTGCATGTTGCATGTTGCATGTTACATGTTGCATGTTGCACGTTGCATGTTGAGCACAACGCGACACAATGCGACAAAACGCGACACAACGCGAAACAACGCGACACAACGCGACACAACGCGACACAATGCGACACAACGCGAAACAACGCGACACAAAGCGACACAAGGCGACACAATGCGACACAACGCGACACAACGCTACACAACGCGACACAATGCGACACAACGCGACACAATGCGACACAACGCGACACAACGCGACACAACGCGACACAACGCGACACAACGCGACACAACGCGACACAACGCGACACAACGCGACACAACGCGACACAATGCGACACAAGGCGACACAATGCGACACAACGCGACACAACGCGACACAATGCGACACAACGCGACACAACGCGACACAACGCGACACAATGCGACACAACGCGACACAATGCGACACAACGCGACACAACGCGACACAACGCGACACAATGCGACACAATGCGACACAACGCGACACAATGCGACACAATGCGACACAACGCGACACAATGCGACACAACGCGACACAATGCGACACAAGGCGACACAATGCGACACAACGCGACACAACGCGACACAACGCGACACAACGCGACACAACGCGACACAACGCGACACAATGCGACACAACGCGACACAACGCGACACAATGCGACACAAGGCGACACAATGCGACACAACGCGACACAACGCGACACAACGCGACACAATGCGACACAACGCGACACAACGCGACACAACGCGACACAACGCGACACAACGCGACACAACGCGACACAATGCGACACAAGGCGACACAATGCGACACAACGCGACACAACGCGACACAATGCGACACAACGCGACACAACGCGACACAACAATGTCGCATTGTGTCGCATTGTGTCGCATTGTGTCGCATTGTGTCGCGTTGTGTAGCGTTGTGTAGCGTTGTGTCGCATTGTGTCGCGTTGTGTCGCGTTGTGTCGCATTGTGTCGCGTTGTGTCGCGTTGTGTCGCATTGTGTCACGTTGTGTCGCATTGTGTCGCGTTGTGTCGCGTTGTGTCGCGTTGTGTCGCATTGTGTCGCATTGTGCCGCGTTGTGTCGCGTTGTGTCGCATTGTGTCGCGTTGTGTCGCGTTGTGTCGCGTTGTGTCGCATTGTGTCGCGTTGTGTCGCATTGTGTCGCGTTGTGTCGCATTGTGTCGCGTTGTGTCGTGTTGTGTCGCGTTGTGCCGCGTTGTGTCGCGTTGTGTCGCATTGTGTCGCGTTGTGTCGCGTTGTGTCGCGTTGTGTCGCGTTGTGTCGCATTGTGTCGCGTTGTGTCGCATTGTGTCGCGTTGTGTCGCATTGTGTCGCGTTGTGTCGCGTTGTGTCGCGTTGTGTCGCATTGTGTCGCGTTGTGTCGCGTTGTGCTCAACATGCAACGTGCAACCTGCAACATGCAACATGCATCATGTAACATGCAACATGCAACATGCATCATGCAACATGCAACATGCAACATGCAACATGCATCATGTAACATGCAACATGCATCATGCAACATGTAACATGTAACATGCAACATGCAACATGCAACATGTAACATGTAACATGCAACATGCAACATGTAACATGTAACATGCAACATGTAACATGTAACATGCAACATGCAACATGCAAAATGCAGCATGTGACAGGCAAAATGCAACATTTTGTGTGTGGTGTGGCCCTTTTTATAGCAAAATATGACCCCTCCCCTCAGAGAAATATTTAAATATTTAATTTAATTAGGTTTTTTTATTTTTGTGTAGTGTGCTCCGCCCCTGGGTGTGGTGCTTTAAGTTTGTTGTTCGATTTGTGTTGCGTTGTTTCACGTTATGGCGCGTTGTGTAATTGTTTTATTTTTGTTCAAAGCATTGTTGAAAATATTATTATTATCCAAAAGGCTTGAAAAAATCATTTTCTTTTATAAAATTGTCCGCTCTACAAAAAAGCTCAAGTTAATTTTTTTGATTTGCCCCCGCGTTTCGAAGTTATTCAACTTTAAAATATAAAAAGTAATTTTTTCTCATTTTTTTCCGATTTTTTGACGAATTTATTAGGTTTTTCAAAAAATTTGGCAAAATTTTCGAATATTTGTATTCTATGTTGTGTTTTGGTTTCACAGATCCTTTTATATAACTCTCAAACCCCTAATACTATCATATTAGATTTCTTCAATAAATTCGAATTATTTATTTTTTCAACTAAAAATTATTTTAATTAATTTTTCGCGTCCGTTTTTTTTTTAATTTTATAAATGCAATTTTGTAGAACGTTCAATTTTATACAAGAAAATGATTTTGTCAAGCCTTTTGGATGAACCATTAAAAATATAAAAAATTCTAAACACAAATACACAATCTTTCCCATACAAAACGTATGGGAAATAGAAATTTGCGATGCGGCGGTACTAAATGTTAACATCCGTTTTTACCAAAATCGGATTATATTTTTTTCGAGATATCCCCCGTAAACGTGTTTTTTTTTTTCGTAAAAAATTCATATCAACGCATCACGGCTGGGATGAGGATCTATGTCTCCCCTTTTAAGTGGGAGGGGCAATTTTCTAAAAACCTACTAAGAAAATTATTTAAAAACAACGGCAACACTTACAGTTATCAATGATACCTTTTTTTTCAAAGCTAGAATTGTACACTTAATTTTAGTTTTAAGCTCAAGTTATTTTAATCAGATATGTTCGAAATATGTAATCGATTTCAAAGTCAACATTTGAGAAAAATAAGTATGAAAAAATACATTGAATACTATTTTTGTCAAGACTGTAAATTTCAATACGGAATGTATAATAAATTGCCTAAACCTCATTAAATACTGAAAACAATATGTTTCTGTGCCTTCTAGTTTTTGAGAAGATTGAAAAATAAGAAAACTAGTTTTTATGACTACAGATCATAAAAACTTTATTAAATTGAATATTATCCATCAAGTCTACAAAAGATAAAAATTTTGAATTTATTTTCATTATTTTAGTTTTCTTTCTTATTAAAACTATAGTTTGTTTATCAGATTTTTATTTTCTTGACTGTTTTGCTTTACCATTATCAAAAATCAAAAATTCAAAAGTACTGTGCTAATCTACTTCGACCCCATAAATGGGTTTTATTTCCAATTAAAATTGGATCATAAAAATAAAATTTCTTGGTAGGCTATTAGTGAGCCTGATAAAGAAAGTAGTTTTCAAGAAGAAAAAAAAAATAAATAAATTGAAGTTTCACTCCACTGTCAAATTGGTACCGAGTATTAGGCTAGGCGCACACATGCGATTTTGATCGCGCGATTATTCAGTCGCAAATTAGATGACAACATTTTTAATGACTGTAGACACAATTTTGAAATTTTTAATCGCGGGAAGCATGTGTGTTCACCGGCATTGAAATCCGTGTGATCTATTTTTGCGACTAAATAATCGCTCGACTAAAATCGCATGTGTGTGCCTAGCCTTAGTTAGGACTCAATATTTGTTAGGACCTCAAAATCGTTAGTCTAGCGCTTAGTAGAACTTAGATCCAGTCCTATATATATGAAGAAATGCTCGGGTCCTAACTTTTCCTTAGGACCGAGTACTAGTGCTAGGACCTGGTCTAGCTAGACCGGGTACTAAGCTGACTTAGGACTTATGTGAAGAAATTTCTTTATAAAATATATTAATGTTATAAAATTTGTACCAATTTTACTTCAAAGTTATTGAACTTCTTCTTTATAAACTTCTCAAGAAATAATACAATTAACAATAAGTATTAAGAGTAAAACAAGATTTTATATATTTTTATTTAGTCATTCATTTGTTTTTTTTTTTTTGGTTTAAATTAGACAGTACATGTACAATAATAATTTTTTATGAGTGTTAGTTTTTTTTTTCTTTTTTTAAATTTTAATAAATTGTCAAAAAAGCCCACACATAATATATTCTTTTTTTTTAAACATTTATGTCGATATAGTGTTTTTTTGTTTTTTATATATTTAATGAAATGCAATAACATTTTCTTTTTTTAACAACAAGTAAATATTGTTTCCCAACGTTTAAACATTCAACATTATTGTCCTTAACCATCCAAGATGAGTAAAATTACAAAAAAAAAATAGGCTAAGTTATAAATATTATCATCTTAAAAAGACAAAAAAAATTAATAAAATTGCAGCATTCGATAAAAAATGCAAATTTTCCTATATAATATACATAATTCAAATAAAAAACAAATATTTGTATTAACTATTATTGATTTTTGTTTTTTTTTTGTTCTTAAAATCTAGATAAACCTTATTGAGAAGTAGGCGCGCTTAAAAAAATTCTTTTGAGTTGAGCAAAGTATTTGCAAAAAAAAATCCTAAATTAGTTGTCTTCTTGGTAAGCGGGATTTTGGTAGATTCTATTTCCAGCACCATTCGGTGCTGAATGGTTTTCGAGGACAACATCCCATAGTTTGATGTCACCTTGTACGTATACTGTATCAACGATTTCAGGATCAACATGAAATCGGAACTCGGTTATGAGTTTTTTATTTACGTATACTTCGTAGGATGCCATTCCACAGACAATGACTAGGCTGAAACTTTTACCAGGACAGAAATCGGTATCCAATTCGCTTCGTTGCTCCTTGGCCCATGTGCCGTTGTACCAGGCATTCCGACAAACCACATGTTTGCCAATACCGCCACCCTGTTTGGCAAATCGCGGATTAAAGTGGAATGCAATTATAGGATGCGGCCATATATCCTGTCCGCCTTGGAGATTCACATAGAATGAGTGCGGCAGTAGCTTCACTCGACCTTCTATCCGAAGGCATTTGCCACTGCCAAACATCTTTGGCGGCAATAAACCATAGTAAGGTAGTTGAAGACCACCATCATTGCAACCATTTAGGGTAATTAGTTTCCAAGCTGAGGGAGTATCAATTTGATCCTCTGACTCAAGATCGACACGGATTTCTTTGGCTTTTGATTCGGGTAATCGTTCGGGGTATTTAGAAGATTCGGTGCGGCTAAAATTGATGTTATCCACATCACCGCTAACCTCAAGGCACGCCACAGATTTATAAGGCAAACGATGGTTAAATTCGGCAAAGTGATTCCCATTCACCGAGATCATGTAACAACTGTCTGTTATTAAAATTTGTATGGCGAACTTTGAGCCTCGATGTAAACTAAAGGGCAGCGCTGATGAAACCTCTTCGCTGCCCCAGATATTTTTCACGCGAGCATTTCGAACAATGTAGTTTTGTGGCAGGCGTGGATTGACGTGGAGAGCGATGTCACGAGTTGGTGTTTCAAGGATTAAATTAATTGAGAATCTGTAAAGGAAGAAAAAAGTTTATTTTGTTTTGATATGAGAAAAAAATGAAATATACTTTTCGCAATTAGGAAGGATGTATCCAGTTACTGTAAAGCTAAGACCTTCTTTTATGTCACCAAGGTTGTCATTCGAGTACACAGGAAGTGTTTCGATATAATCATGAAATGTCGACTGCAAATAGATAAGAAAAATTATTGTTAGAAAAAATGGTTGTTGCAAAGAATTGTTTGATGAAGGACAAAAACAGTTTAACAAAATACTTTAAAAAATCCCAACTAGTTCAATTGACTAATTAAACAAAGTAACAAAGCCAAGTAAAGTTAATGTTTCAAAATTAATTATCACGAAATACAACTTATTGTATAATTATTTCGTGCTACTAAAACCACTTTAACTTCATAAAGTTCATTTTATATTAAATATTAAAGACAGTCATGTCAAATTATTCTTTGTGGCTGGTGTTCCTTTTGGTTGCAGGTATTTTATAAAAAATTTGAATGCAATCAAAGTTAAAACTTTAAATATCAATAATTTTAAGTGTTTTTACAGGTAAAAGCAATTTCTTGGGATTTGAATGAAGTAACGCAGTTTAATTTCAAAAAACTATTTTCATGGATCTATAACGGACTTGGCTTGGATAAATTTTTAAAATTATATTTTATGGCTATGACATTTATATCAGCATTTATTGCATCGTGGCTAGGTTGAAATTGATTTTATGAAATGTGACATCTTTGATGTATTTTTTTCTTATAAAGAAATAGAATGTTTAGATAATATGTGTCTTATATTTAAATAAAGTTATAATTGAATAATATAAATGTGTTTGTAATGAGGAATATTCGAATTTCTTTTTTTTGGAACCGAAGTACAGAAGAATTTCGACTAAGAAAAAGTTGAGTGTGATTTATTGATAAAACCGATTTGTTTTAATTATGAAGATCAACAACAACCTATACAAATAAATTTTTCTTAATACTTTATTTTGAAGGTTTTTTAACTCAAATGGTCACTTTGGTGTATGTGGAACATTTTCATTACTAATAAAATGCACGACTGGGTCGCACGAACTTGCTCTTAGAGTTAAAGTTGCTTAAATTTTTCAGACTTTTAAATAGAAATTTGGAAAATGTAGGTACCTACTATATATGTCGGTAAAAAAAAATTTAAAAAAAATTCGTTTTTTAAAAAAACAAAATAAAATCTGAAATCAAATTGCCCTCCAAAACAAGTATGCAGTTTTGATTGATATAATAAGATGCATTTTTATAAAACAATTTTCAAAATCGTTAGAGCCGTTTTTTTTTAAACTAATTTTTTATAAATATTTTTTTGGAAAAATAAAATTGTCAACATCTAAAAGCAAAATTTCAAAAAAATTCAATGTCCCGTTTTCGAAAATTTGATTTTTCAAAAAAAAAATTTCAAAATTTTTTTAAAAATCCAAAAATTATTTTACTTCGAAATTTTATTTTTGGCTTATATTAAAAATGTATAAAAAAATGCTTCTTCACAAAAAGTTTCGTTGAAATCGAATAAGCAGTTTCAGAGATAATCGGATTTGAAAAAAAAAAAACGGTTCAATGGCAGGTACCGTTAATAATGATTTTCAAAAAAAAATTTTTAGAAAATACACCTTGTTTTGAAACTTACATTTGAATTTTTTAAACAAAATCGTTAGAGTCGATTTTTAGCAATTTCAACTTTACTAAAATCGGTATATGACAAGTACCGTTATTTTTGGTCCATTTTGGAGAGTCTCCAAAAAATACTACATACCAAATTTTAAGTCAATCGGTCCATCCGTTTAGGCTGTTGCTCCTTATACAGACAGACAAACAGACAAACAGACAGACGGACTTCCGGGACCCACTTTTTTGGCATTCTCTACCATCGTAATGTCATGGAAAAATGTTATCTCAACTTTTTTTTTTTTTGTACCAATGCATTACTTGATATATATGTATAGTACCTATATCGCAAGTAAAAAATTTATAACCAAACATTTTGTCGCAAACCATGCATGAAAATTAATTTAATTTTGTTAATTTTTAAAATTAAATAATTGATCATAAAAGGTTAGACATGTTGGGTACTTTAATTAAATGGACCTTTGAAATTTCTTAAAAAAAAATTAAATAACATGATGATTCGTTACAAGTTCAAATTGAATATATTTTTTTATTATTACGAGTCGAAATCTAAGCAACAAAATAATGAATTGAAATAATATCAAAATGGAATTTAAGTATAATGGCTAAACCGATTTTAGTGATTTTTTATAATATCGTGTACCATGATTCGACCCCAGATTTTGAATTATAGATGTGAGTCTAAATTTTGCCTATGCATTGAGGTAAAATTAAAAATTTTTTTTTTTCAGATTATCGAAAAAAAAAAATCAAAATCAATCAATTCAGAAATTTCCTCCAAATCCATCGAAAGAGACTTGATGTCTCTTTTAAAACTCTATTCATAACAGAAAACCAAAATTTTCTTGAAGGTTGCATTCAAATATTTTTTTTTGAAAAATCCCAAACCCATCGAAAGGTCTTTTGAGGTTTTTTCATAAATGAAAACCAAGAGTTTTTTGAGGTCTTATCTTCATTAAATGATTACTAGTGATGCCCTGGCATTCATTGGGGCCATGGGACACTGCCCCGCCTGCCCGCTCATTTTATAAAAGTAGAAAAGTACATGAAAGTATACATTTTTTTTAAACGGGTTTTCCATTACATTATAAAAAATAAATGTAGTTCCAATAAGTGGTTTGATCTTTTTTAATTTTTATTTATAACAATGTTTTAAAATAAAACTTAAACAATAACATCTTAATTTAGTTCAATATAAATAAATTATGTAAAATATTTTCTTCAATTTTCTTAATTGAAAGACTGATCAAATATTCTTAAATAGACATAAAAAAATGTATGTACATGAAACGCTAAGGTACTGCATACGAATAAATAGTGAGAACATAATTCACAGAATCGCATTTTGAACTCAAATTAATTTTTTTTTATACAGAAGATTCTTGCTTTTTATAAATATTTTACTTTTTTTAATTTTATTAACTATACTTTTTTGTTTTTTTTTTTTTCACAAACCACCTAAACCACCCAAACCGCCTAAACCATGTCCAAATAAATGTGATGTCATAGCTCCAAAAACTCCAGTTAAGGCCACAAAAAACAATCTAATGATTCCTTTAAACAGTAGTGAATCGAAAAGTCCACGTTTTTCTCTCACGTTGTCTAGTTTCTTAAAAGGATCATTCAGCACTGGATGTGCAGAAATAATTTCCAACAAAACTAAAGAAAAAAAAAATTATAAAAAAAGCAAGATTAAGCTATATAAGAAAGTTGTTAACAGTGAAGTGTATTACTTGTTGATAGTAAGAGTAGAACTATAAGCACTGCATGCTTTGACATGGTTGACTTTTGAATGACTTAAAAGTTATTCACATGTGAAATTTGAAAAAAAAAAAAATTATTTAAGTAAGCAAAAAATATTATGTCACGGTTTTTGCATATACAAAAAAAATAAATAAACACAACAATTTATTGCTGGGTAAAGTTCTATTCTTGATGGTTTTTTGTTTGTTTATAAGTTTAAAGACTTTCAAGGTCTTATAAGGTTATTGACGAATTGCTTTCTCTCTTTAAGAGTTTTTTTTTTAAGTGTGCAAAGAGTATGTTGACGTTTGCATTCCATTTGAATGGAAAATAATCACAGATCACAGTATTTTTTTTATAAAAAGTCGAGTGACGATAGCTGATTGAAATTCAGATTGACTTCTAAATTCATTAATGAAATACATATAACAAAGACAATTTTAACCTTAATTTTGAAAAGTTGTCTTAAAATATAATAATACAGATAAAATAGCATTTAAAAAATTAAAAATTGTTACACTCATGAAACTTGGCAAAAAGTTTGCTTTTGGGATAAGAACCAAGGATAAAAAAAAGTCTATAAACAAGACAAGAGGGAGGGGGTGAATGTCAAAAATATAGTGAACAAAATTGATTGTGAAATATCATCATATGACACATGTTTTTAAGATATCTTTTGATGCTGAAACCAAGAACCCAAGCAGTCTATACAAATATTTTAGATGAAAGGGTGTTTTATTTTTTTTTTTGGAAATAGGGAAAATCCGCTATAAGTCCGATAAAATCAATGGTACAAAAGTTACCCTTACGAAATTCATTAAATATGTTGTCTTTCCCATGGGAATTACGAATAAAAGTAGTTTATACTCTTTTTTCATGTGAAAGGGTGTTTTTTTTTAGGTGTAGAGAAAATATGAGTATATTGGAAAAAGTGAGTAATAACACTGGTTAACAAAATTAAACTTTTTTTGTTTGTTGCCGAAACAAAAATATACTTTTCTGAAGGTTTTCGGTGTGCTGAACTCGAATCCAAAGTCAAAAAAAATTAATCAGCTCCAGTTTATGAAATATTACCTTTAGAGTATTTAGAACTTCGGACCTTATTCTTTTATATAAGGAAAATTATTTGAGCATATTTAGTAACGGTTTTTATAAGAACTATTTATCACCTTTTTTAATCTGTTTAAATCTTTCCGATATCTTTTTTACTGCCCGAGATATCCTCAGTTGTTTGGTATTTTTATAAATTTTATAACGTCATTATCTCCTTTATGATATATGAAGAAAAACCCACTTACTTAATTTTAAGATATCGTTCAATACAAAAGATATTGAAAAGATTTAAACAGGTATCGAAAGATGGAAAACAGTTTTTATAGAGCCCGTTACTAAATATTCTCAAACAATTTTCCTTATACAAAAGAATAAGGTCCGAAGAAATCAAAAAAACGTTTTTTTTTGCATTTTCTAACAGTAATATCTCAAAAACGGTATCTGATTAGTTGTTTCTGACTTCGGATTCGAGTTCAACACACTGAATATCTTCAGAAAAGTATATTTTTGTTTCGGCAACAAAGCCCTTGTAAACCAGTGTAATAGTAGGTTGACCCTATTGAAATTCAGCAATTAACTTACTTATGTGATTAGAAACAAGAATCTAAAGTGTCTATAAAAATTCCATGGTTAAAAGGGTGTTTATTTTTGAGTGAAAACAAAAATGATGGGTCACCCAAATGAAATTTGGTAAAAACATTGAAATCGGGATTGAAAGCAAGAATTAAGAGTTTTCATAAAAAAAATTTAGGTGATAGGGTGTTTTTTCGAAGAGACACTAAAATCTGTAACTGGTCTCTGAAAGCCAAAGATTCGTGTAAAACGTCTAAGAACTTAAGTATAAAAGTCGAAAAAAAGATACTCGAAATATTTATTAACAAAATATAGCATTCAAAGTTATAGAAAATAGAATCACATTAAAGTATCTAAGAAGAATTGGTTTGAGAAAAGTTCACTATGGAAAACATAATATTTCTTATAGTAAATTTTATTTTCATAAAATATGGTGTATGATAAATTGTACAATATCATATCCAAATTTCTTAAGGACAGCATACGAGTTCCTACACGGAGAAAAATGAATCTAGTATTTTATACTCCATATGACTAGTAAGGAAATTAAAGTAAAAAGCCCTAGATTTTAAGTAAAATTTACCTTACGTATTGAATATTTCTTGACTCTGTAAAGTAAATTTTTACAAGACAATTATGGTGAACAAAATAAAGTAGTATGTACCTTACGAGTAGCAATATTTTCTTTACGTAGAGTAAAATAAACCTTCATCCAAAAAAGTGTATGACTCTTTTCACTTTAAGATTCTAGTAAAACATATTTAACAAATTTAACTATTCTATGAATAAGTTTTACCTTACACTAAGGTCATAATACTACCTAATTCTAGAAATTTTCCCCATATCTTAATTATTGCTGTCATTGAAAAGTCTGCCATTTTGTTTTCCATTTGTTTTGGATATTTTTTTTTTCAAAGCTTTTAGGTGTCCGGGTGCGGAATAATTAAAATAAAGAAATAAAATATAAAAATTTTCAAATTTGTGTTTTTGTTTTGGAAGTGAAATGTTTTCATTACTTTTTGTGTTCTTTTATGCGTTATTATTGGCTCCGTAATTACGGATAGCAAATGTTTGTCTTGTATTAGAATAATATAGGAGTATCCATATGCATTAACATCATTCAATCTAATTAATTCATGAAGAATTAGAAAAAAAAATTGAATCAAATAAAGTCAATTCCATTTTTATTGGTGATATTTTCCTAAATAAAATTATTTGTTTGCACCCTACACAAATTATAATAAACTAGGTAATTATGTATTTATTGAAAAACATAACAGGGTCATACGTTACTTACTTCTAAATAGCTTTGAGGATTAAGTACGTGTTACCTAATTATGCTTTTCAATAATTACAAAAATTATCTTTTTTATTTTAATTTTTGTAAGATAAATGCATACAATTTTATTTAGAAAAATGTCATCAATAACAATGAAATTGTTCCTCGCAATTGTTGCCAACCCAAAAATCACATGTCATAGCTTAACATAACTTTAGAATTCGTAACTCTAGTTTTTCGTAACTTCGGTTTCGCGTAACTTTGACGGCCGTAACTCTGTCGAGCGTAACTCTGTTATTCGTAACTCCGTTACCATTTCTTTACTGTAAAGTTAATCATAAGCTATAAATTTACTACAAAAGTAAGGTAAATTACATTTTATTGGGGAGTCATCCCTATTTAAACTCTACATTAAAGTTAAATTTACCAGAAATAAGGTGGTTCATACCTTATTTTTTCTCCGTGTAAGGTTTAATTTACTTCAAAATTAAATGTCCGTTTCATGGCGTATGTCCCCCTTAAACTTTTGTATACAAAATTCCATTGTTTGGGAGAAATTTAGAAAGAAACCGTTAACAATGATTTTTGAAAAAAACAAAAACTATCTGCATCAGATAGATCTTGTCTTAAAACTAATAAATAGGTTCTTGAATTTTCTACTCAAAATCGTTTGTGATAGGAATCGATCCAGATTTGGTCCAAAAAAATTAATTACAAAAACCCGTCTTAAATAAGCTACACATCAAGTTTGCACTCCTTAAACATAAATTCTGACAGGCTGACTTGCGGGACCCACATTCTCTATCATCGTAATGTCGTATTTGATTGATATTTCAAGTTCGAATTTTTTTACGAATGCAGAATTTGATATTTATTATGGGTGGGTAGGTATTTATAGTGCCTATATCGCACGAAATTTAAAAAAAATGCAGTTCAAGGAAAGTATTTTAATAAAATATAAGCATTCACTGTGGCGTATACGTGCTTCTATTGTGAAGAAAAAAACATTTAAGAAGTGATTTTGTTCAATTCACTGATATATTGATTAAAACTACATAATGAGTAATTCGTTTAATAAACCACAAATAAAAAACTTTTTTTTCAAAATATTTTGTATTACATTAGGTCAAAAGAATAGGCTGAGCTCTAAGCTACCATTTTTCCTTTTTTCCCTTTATATGTATATGCATTTTAAAACAATCGTTATTTTGTTCACGTCAGTAATATGATGATGAGAAAATTTTTCAAACAAAAACCCATTCATTATCATAATGTATGACTGTCACTATACGTTTAGTTTCAAATACAAATATTTATTTAGCACATTAATTAAACAAAAAACTGTATGTTTCAATTAAAAAAAAATTGTTTGGGCTATAAATGGTTGTGGTTTTTGCTATATTTAAACTTGCCCATGGTTGACTCAAAACATCAAGCACAAATGAAAAAGATAACAAATGAAGGTTAAGGTTATTTTGGTAACAACAAAAATGTATTCATTGCTCCAGTTTATGAGTTAAAAATTACTGAATGACTATTTCAAACTTGTTAAAAACAAAAAGTTCAAGTTCTTAGTAATTTTAACTTTTGCACTTAGAGGTGTTGTTGTTCGGATCAATATTATTTCAAATCAATTTCTAAAGAAGTTTATCCGTTGCCACCTTATTTGAATTTCCCCTAAACAGTCTGGAGATTTTTTGGTTTCGGTTGCATTCAAACTATAAAAAAAATATATAGACTGCACTCTGTGCTAAAAACTTTTCAATAATAAAGCACTTAACAATTCAGTACGAAAAAAATGATTCATATTTAAATTCAAATAAAGAAAACAGTAAACAAAAACACACACTCGAACTTCCATTTTTAATTCCCACGCTGCAAAATGTTTAAACAACACACACAAAATTTGTTATTAATTTATTTTTAATTATAGAAAAAAAGTCAACATTTGATCAAACACAGACTCGAAAAAAAAAAACAAAAATCTGTGCCTTTTATTATTATTTTTCAACTTGGTTAAATTGAGATGTTTGTCTTATTATTTCATATCAAGTACTGGTGTTTTTTTGTTGAATTTTATTTTGTACAGACATTTTTGTCTTGATATAGAAGAGTATTTAAGAAAAAAGCTAATTGCCACGAGAGAATGAGGTAGTTTACCCTATATGAGATGGTTTATTTATTTTTTTAAGTAATGAAGTTGACTTGTTCCGTGGCCGAGAAGGTTGTGTACGTGTACTAGCAATTTTATAAAATTGTTAGACCGCATTTTAAAAAGCTTTTCTGTAGGCCATATGGAAGTGAAGCAGAAGCTTTTCCTAACAAGTCATCAGATGTATCTTATAGTTTTTTTTTTTCTTATTATTACTATACCATTTATGTGGGAATAACCCTCATGGACTTTACTGCAGTTGTTTAAGTTTTATATATCTGCAAATCATGCGGCAACTACAGTCTTTATCACATTTAAGGTTTTGAATCTTTTTTAAGGGCCTAAAGGGTTTATTTTGCACACAAGTAGAATAAAAGCATATGAGTTTATATACCACTTGGATAGTCTTTGGTTACCTTTTATATAGCAAAAGGCCCATACAATACACTTAGCCAAACATCTTTATGATAATAAATACCTTAGCACCTAGTTCACGTAGACACAGGGGTGGCTTGAGGGTGGCGTGGGTAACTCTAGTTGGATTTTAACTCCCTTAAATTAAACTCGGGCGAAGAGTTTTAAAAATATCAATTGAAAAAAATGCATTTCAAATTTAAAAAAAAAAATATTTTTTGCAACTAAAAAAAATTGCATTAAAAAATATATTAATTGCAACTGAAACAAATTTGCATTAAAAAAAAAAATGTTAAATATTTATATTTGCATTAAAAAATAAAATGCACGACTGGGGTCGCACGTACTTGCTCTTATGCTTAAAGTAATTCTAATGTTAGCTTTTTATTCAAGAAAATTAGGAAAAATTTGATATTTTCAAGAAATTTCATAGGTAGTGTAAAAAAATAAAATCTGTTTTTTTTTTTAATTAAACACCGTTTTGAATGATGTTTAAAAAAAAAAAAACAAGTATGCCATTTTATTACTTGTATAATAAGGTATTTTTAGAAAAAAATTTTCGAAAATCGTAAGAGCCGTTTTTTTAAAAAATAATTTTTATGTATAAAAAATTTCTAACATTTTTCAACAAAATAGTTGGTATGCCATTTTGAAGAAATAATTAATTTACACATAAAAACTAAATTTCAAAATTTTTCATTAATCCGTTTTCAAAAAATTGATTTTCAAACAAAAAATTTTGAAATATTTTAAAAAAATACAAAAATGCGTTTTTTGAAAATTTTCTAAAATTTTAATATTACCTTTACTTAAACACTTTTGTATAAAATTTTTTATTAAAATCAGGTTAATGTTGTAAGAGATATTCAGAAACGAAAAAAACCGTTCTATGACAGGTACCGTTAATAACGGTACAAAAAATATTATTTTTATTTTAAAAGTTGGCTCTTATGTGTAATACTACAAACAAAAATTTTAATCAAAATCGTTAGAGCCGTTTTTGAAAAAAATTAACTTTTCTATTTCCGTTATATGGCAGGTACCGTTAGTTTTGGTCATAAAAAAAAAAAATTCAATTTCCCCTCTAGGGAATCACCAAAAACTGCTAACTACCAATTTTGAAGAAAATCACTTCACTCGTTTAGGCTGCAGCTCCAGATAGAGACAGACACACAGACAGACAGACAGACAGAATTGCCGGACCCACTTTTTTGGCATTCTCCATCATCGTAATGTCATGTAAAATTGTTATCTCGAGTTCGATTTTTTTTACGAATCCTAAACTTGCCCTATAGTACCTATATCGCAAGTAAAAATTTTGCATAAAAAAAATGTTATTGCAACTGAAAAATATTTGCAAAAATCAATCCAAAAATATTTTTTTTTTAATATTCTTCGAATTTCTTACAACTTTCACTATTTGACCATGCATAAGGTTCAATGTTATAATTGACATACATAGGTGATGCATTTTAAAATAGCCAAAATTGTAAAAATGCACACATTTTGGATTGATTTTTTTTTATCAAAGCAGAAAATTTTATATTTGCAATGAATTTTTTTTTTTTGAAACAAAATATTTTTATTTGCAATGAAAATTTTATTTTAAATGCAAATATTTTTGAGTTGCAATAACATTTTTTTCAGTGCAAAATATTTTTAGTTGCAATAAATATTTTTTTTAATGCAAATTTTTTTTTATGTTTTTTTTTTTTAATTTGTAATGAAAAACAAATACTTGAAAAAAAAAATGATTTTTTTACAATTCTGCTCGGGCGCCATTATTCATAAGGCAGCCATGTGTACATAAATAATACCTACTTTCAACGAATTTTAAAGCTGTTTTCGAATTATGATAATTTGTTTACATAAATTTATTTAAGAAACACTTTTGTTTCCATATCTAACAAGAACACTTGCCTAACTTTGCCCTGGTTAAGGAAAGCAACCTAACTATAAAACTGAGTAAACAACAAAATAATAAGGGAGAAGCGCCATAACCAAACCAAATTTGGTTACTTAAAAATTCAAGGATAAAACTGCTAATGGGTACCTAACATTCTACAAAAGAAAAAATACATTTAACCTTCCCTCCTCCCTCTGGGGTATGAGATACCCCAGAAAAATTTGTAAAATCGAATTTTTTCTCTAAGAGCCGATTTTTCAATCTTCTAATAAACAGTCAGTTAACTGTTCGACGAATAAATTTATTAGGCTCATAAACAATCGGATAACAACGTTGAATTTTTCAATCAAGAATAATTTATTCTACAGAATAACAAAAAAAAAATTGTCAAATTCAAAAATATTCAAAATTAAACGTCATTTTTATTTATAATTGTTTTTGTTTTCTTGTGTTCCTCTGTATTTTTTGTCAAAATTATTTCAAAGCAGCTTTGACAATTGACACAGTATTTATATTGAAATTATTCCTTAGAATAATTTTTATTCGTCTCTGAAAGAAGCAGATATTTTTATTCATAGGAATAAGCTATATCTGCTTGTTGAAAAAATGATTTTTTCTCTATCAGGGGAATAAGTACTAACTGACTGCTTAACTGACTGTTGAAAAATTGGCCCTAAGTATATTTTTTAAATATTTTTTTTGTGTAGAAAGTATTTACTTTTTAATTGTTTGAGTGAAAAATATTATATGAAATCGGTGTACTAAAAATATAAAAGATGAATAAAAAATAAATTTTATGGAAATAATATAGTTTTTAAGTATTTATGATTGGGGTATGTCATACCCCAGTTGGAGGAAAGTGTAAGAAAAAATAAGATGGAGGAGGGAAGGTTAATAAATTGCTGGCATACTTGAGTTTGTTTTTAAATGGATTTCAATTGATTACTTTTAGTTTGGATTGTTTTTGATTTTGGACTGCAGTAAACCCCACTGAAAACATTAAAATATCTCACCAGACCAAAGCTTATTTATATGCACAGTGTGTATTTGTTCAGCAGCATTGCGATGGCTGACTGAGTGACTGACTGATTGACCATAACACTTCAAGGGTAAAATAAAATTAAAACAAAAAAATAATAAATAAACAACTAACAACAAACCGATCACTTTATAAGCTTTAAAAAAATAAACGTGTTGAGTTATTTCGGCTTAACTCCGTAGAAAGCTAATCGTGTCAGTTTGCTAAATAAAATGAGTAATTGCAACTTTAGCCTGACATGGGATGAGCGGAATGTTTTTCGATGAGGTCATACTATATCAGTGTTTCAAAATAAACATTTCAATGTAAATAACAAAATAAAGAAATGTAATTTAAGTGATTTATATATTTTTGTTTAAAATTTAATCAATAAACATTACATTACATTTTTCATTTGCATACATAATGTATAGTATCTTTATGAATAATTTATTATTATATCTCCATGTTAAAAGGATTTAAAGATTATTTTTCTTTCTTAATGATGAATCATGCAATACATTCATATTTTTTATAGCCCTATTTTAATTGGTTTCTTTAACTTTTTTTTTTATTTTTTGTTCTTATCTTAAAAACAATTGGCTGTGTAGTCAATGACACAATTTAAAATATAAATTAACAGGGTGGGTTCAAAAAGTCAAGACATGATTAAGCAATCAAATAATTATAATCAATTAGAATATTTGCATTGCGGTGATTCGCATAATTTTTTTTATTTCTTTAATTAAATGTATAACAAACATTTTCACATTTTGCATCTTTATAAATAAAAAGAACAACTAAAAACCCAATTTAAAGTGCAAAATTTGAATTCCAGATTTGTTTAAACTTTGTTTTTAATGTTTATAAGAAAGATCTATTTAGGTATAAGAAAGATTTGTTTTAACAACGTCATATATCTACATTTTGTTTGAGAAAACTAAAAAAAAAAAACAGTTATTTGAGCCGTTTTCGAAAAAATTGCAATCCCTTGAAAATGTTACTTGGGATATTTGAAAAGATAAGAAAAAAGAAAGAACAAACGAGTTTTGAAAACTGCTTAAAAGAATAAATTATTGCAAATAAAAAAAAACTGCATTAAGAAAATATTTATTGCCACTGAAAAAAATTGGCATTAAGGTATTAAAAATAAATTTTTTATTAAAAATGAAAAATATTTGCATTGAAAAAAATGTTATTGTAAATAAAAATTTTCTGCAATGAAACAAAAACTTTATGCAAAATGTGTGCATTAAATATTTTTTAAAATATTCGTTGAATTTCTTGACTATACATTTGGTTATAAACTATAATATTGAATCTAATGTTAGACCAATTAGCTATAAAATTGTAAGAAATTCAACGAATATTATAAAAATGTATTATTTATTTTTTTAATTTGTTTTTTATATTTCATGTTTGTTTTTTAATGCAAATTTGTTTGTATTTGCAATAAATTTGAAAAAAAAAAATAATTTTTTACAACCCTGGTTCATCGCATTTCAAATACAAAAAGAAAATACCAGAAGCAGAAACTTAGTTATATTTCTAATGGTTCTTGAAAAAATTAAATTTTCCCTCTTGGGACGACAAAGTTTTAATCTATTCGCTTCATTGGTTTTGGGCTAAAAGGCTGGCATAAAATCAGACAAACAAAAACAGACAGACAGAATTGCAGGTTCCACTTTTTTCGCAAATTCCAACATCGCACATAGGAGTATTTCGATCATAAACCTGGACAAAATTATTTTTTGAAGTAAAACAATTTATTTTTGCTAGAAATTATTATTTATGCAATGAAAGGCTGTTTTATGTAAATAAAATAAAATAATAACTAAATAAATAAATAAAATAAAAACTTTAAAAACGCTCGTGATAAGAAAAACTAAAAAAATAGTTTGAAATTTCATACACCCAAAGTATGAAAAATTAAAATATCTAATATATTATAGCTTCTAGAAAGGAACCATTGTTATTTTTAGGCTTAGTGAACCCAAATGCATCAAGTTCAATAACAAAACTTTCTGGAAAATGTTAACAACCAGAAAGAAAAACGTATGGCGTATGAGTGTTTTTTACTCAAAGTGAAAATTTCATTCGCAAATTATTTTGTTAATCGCAAAAATTCGCACCCAAATTTTTGATATTAAATTAAAGAATAGTCAAAGTTACCATAAATCTATGTATCGAAGCAGAATAGTAGGGTATACTATAACAAAGCATTTAGACTTAAAAAAAATCAATAAAAATATCTATATGTGGCAGACTCTTTTCATTTAATTGAACAAAAAACATTTAATATTTACATAACTACTCTTTTATTATTATTCAATACCTGCATTTGTATTTTTCATTTGAAAATTGTATGTTTAAAAGCACACTCGCTCACAATCAATCTCCTAACAATGCTCACCGAATCACCACAAATTAAAAAAAAAACCAGAAAATAAACAACTGACTTTGAACTTGTTTTGTCACTCCACACAATTTTCCACAAAAAAAAAAGAAGTACATCATATGAGCCCCTGTATATTTGCCATCCGCTTTGTAAAAAATTTAATTCAAAATTTTGATTTTTAGAAAATCGACTTTTGTCCAGCTTTTCGACCAGAATACTCCTATGTGCATCGTAGGTAATGCATTGTCCGAGTTAGAGTTTTTACGAATCCTAAACATCTCCTATGGCACCTTTACGTAGGGTTATCAGCAGGGATAGGATGTTGTGGAATTTGCCTTTTTTTCTTGCTTAATCGTACGACATTATAGATTAAAAACAAACACGTTTCACGTCCCCCTCGTGCCAAATATATGTATTTTATTTTGCCTTTTCTTTCGTTATTGCCTTTTTTTGCCTTTTCTCTTGTTATTGCCTTTTTTTTTGCCTTTTCCTATGTTTTTTATCTTTTTAGCGTCTTTAAAGTAATGCCTACACTCAAATATACAAACTAATAGGAAATTTACTCAATATATCTAAATTAAGGATCACTAATTACACCGGCACACAAAAAAAAAGTGTAAAAAAAAGTGTCATGTACCAGAAACCAGACCTTTCTTTTTATATGTTTTTGGACACGCTGAATCCGAATTTCGAGTCCGTTTGGCCCGGTCACCCTCCAGTTTTGAGCTGTGACTGCATTTGGTTTGAATTTGTATGACATATATGGAGTTTTTTTTGCATTTTTCTCAAAACTGAAGGGTGTTCGGGCAAAACGGACTTGAAATTCGAATTCAGCGGGTCCAAAAACATATAGAAAGATAGGTCTGGTTCCTGGTACATTAAACTTTTTTTTTTGTGTCCCGGGGATGAAAGCGACATGTCGCGAAAGTGCCAGCACAACAAAAAAAAAGTTGTATGAACCAGGAACCAGACCTATCTTTCTATATGTTTTTGGACCCGCTGAATCCGAATTTCAAGTCCGTTTTGCCCGGTCACCCTCCAGTTTTTAGAAAAATGTAGAAAATACCCCAAAAAAGGCAGAAAACTTCCTTTTTTTAGTTTTTTGCATTTTACTCAAAACTGGAGGGTGACAGCGCCAAACGGACTTGAAATTCGGATTCAGCGTGCCCAAAAACATATAGAAAGATAGGTCTGGTTTCTGGTACATGACACTTTTTTTATTTTGTGTGCCGGTGTAACCCCCCACTAACGAATTCGAGTGAAAAGATTTACCTACAGTCCAGTCATAATATTTGGAAATGCAAAATGAACCGAGAAAGCTTTAACATTAAACAAATTTTTTTTTAATCAAGAAAATACGATTGGAGAAGTTCTCCAGATTTTGGACAAAATCAAGAGAGATTTGGAAGCCGGGAAAGGGGTAGTCGCAAAAAATGTTGTTGAAAAGTACAAATCAGTTTTTTTTGGCAAACAAGGGACTGGAGAGAGTTGAACAAATAAATTGAAAAATTAATGGGGACACAAATCTAGAGCTCCCGGCGAATGTTGCAGTGGGTGATGTCGAGTGCTTTTATTTGGCTCCACTCGTCTCTACAGTTGTAGAGACATCTTTAAGCTACTTTAAAGCACTCTTAAAAAAAAAACTCATGGTTGTTAGAAATTACTACAATTAATTTTTATATTTCATTCTTTTTCTCAATAAATGCCTTTTTATGCCTTTTTCGGAGTTTTATTTTGCCTTTTTCTAAGTTTTTAGGTCGACAAGATCCTATCCCTGGTTATCAGATATATTTTATGAAACTAGCATTAAAATTTCAAAATGCCGAACTTGTCCAGGCACACAAAAAAAAAAAGAATACAAATTAGGATATACATAAACAAGGTTAATTCAGAGCCAGGTTGCGTAAATGAAGTTTATTTTTCAATACCAAGAGACAAGTAAAAGATTTAAAGCAGTTTGCTGCGGATGTCTATCAAAAAATGTAAACATACACAAGTTTACCGATAAATCGAAGTGAGATTCACTGGGACAAAATGCTAACATTGCTGTATGAACTAAATTTCACTGATAGGTTTTTAAGATACATTGCGTGTCTTATGTATTGCACATAAAAAGTTGTAAACGAGAAGTTATGTTGTTTATATGTCAAGTAAAGGACAACCCAGTATAAGAATTAACTAATACAAACTATACCGGATGTTCCGGCTTAGACAAAAAGGTGTTATCTCCGGGAAACCCCGGACGGATGGCAACACTATACTAACGAGTATATCGCAAGTAAAAAGGATTGAAATCTGCAATTAATTCAATGCACTTATCTTCTGAAATAGAACGTAAGCCAACTTATTTAATATTTTATTAACAGGTTTTTTTTATAGAATTCGATTTGGTACAAATTTCAGTTTTTTTTCTTATTGCAGCAATTAGAGCTATGTTTTTTTTTTTTTGTATTAAGTCGTAGCCGTAGACAATTGCACGTGCAACAATATATAAATAAATGAGAACATTAAACCACATTAGATAATATGGCTTTCAAACACGACTTATAACTACGCAATATAAAAACAATATTTTCATTTTCATTTAGAGGCGATTATTTTGCATTGCAAAAGCGCACTACCACTTAACGCTATATCAAGGCTACTCAAGCCCCCATTTAAGGGATAGCGTTATAAACAATTGCTTTAGAATAACCTTCTCATCCATAATAATAGTTGTGAATTATTCAACTGATAAAAATTGAAATTCAATATTGTATTGAGATTTTTCAAATTTAAAATTAAATGTAGGAAATAAATGTTTGAACTGTTAACAAAACTTAAACCACCATATGAAATGTATAAAGAAGAAGTAGGTAGTTTTCCCAAAAGTCGCTAAACGACTTTACGACTATTTAAGGCCAAAAGTCATATTTCAAATCTAAACTCCGAAAAATCATTAATCACCACCCGTTGACTTCCTTAATTTTGTCATTAAATATTATAATTAATAGTCAAACACGAACTAAAGTTGTTAAAGGCACGAAAAGTCGAAAAAGCAAACAAAATTTTATTTTTAGCTTAATCACCATATCCATGCCACCAAACAAAATTCCATACACACATTTTTCTCTCAATTAACTATCAAGTAATTCATATTTTTTTTTTTTTTTGTTACTTATCAAAGTCATAACCATCTCAACTAAATTCACAACAATACAAAAAATTAGCATAACATCCATACCTAACCTAGTAAAGTGCTGATGTTAAATCAATTATACCCTCTGGGGGTCACATTGGGGTGCCAGCTATTATTATTTAAATTTGCCATAATTTGCTCCATTTAGAGCTTCTTCATTTCTAAGTTTCACATTCATGCACATGTTTTCGCTCAGTTAAACATTAAAAACAGAAATTGTTTTCCAATGAAGTAAACATTTATTGTGTCATCAGGAAGGAATGACTATGACGATTGCTGTTGTTGTTATTTACCTCATCTTACCGCTAAACTATTAAATGTCGCAAACAACAAAAACCAGAACCACACAATTGAGCTTTTTTATTTCTTATTCTTTTTCTTCTTAACAAGAAACCGGCAAACTTTTTTTTCTTCTTTCGAAATACAATAGAAAACGAGACAACAAAAAAAACCACCCCCTCGTCTATTTGTCTTACCTCATTTAATCCTTCCCCCTTGTTAGATGAGCAGCACAAGAGAAACTTCAATGCCTTTTTGAAGCACATAACTTTTCTGTTGGGTCCTTAAATCGTGTTATCCTGTTTCTGACATGTACAATTCTTAAATTGCTTCTGTCATATTTTTCCGGCCTTTACTGTAGATTATGTTTTTTTTTTTTTTTTTTTTGTAATAAAAAATTAGATTTTTCCTTAAATTTTCAATGAAATCGTGGATAATTTTTTTTTTTACAATAACTTTGAAGACGATTTTTTTTTTTGTTTTCAAACTGAATGCGTCATTTGAAAGACCAACAACTGCAATACAACAATACTGCTACTGCTGCTGCTGGCTACAGCTGGTGCATTGGGTTTCTATTTTTGTATCTTTTGGATTAAATTGTATCTGGGTTAAAGGAGGAAATACCTTGCTTGCTTGCAGCACAAGGACACTCACTTTACACAAGTTTACAACAAAGAGCGCGCGGAAGAGAGAATGAGGGCCAGAGGATACAATAATTGCTTTTCAAAATTTATTGTAAAAAATATGGATTTGTATTTTATTTTTTTCTATTTTAATTGGTATCACCCTGTTGTATTTTGTTTACAAATGAGATTCTTCTATGACCGTGAAGATTTTCTTTTTGTAGAAAAAAAAAAACTACACATTTTTTAGTACAACGCACCCCCGGATATTAAATGCAACCATTATTCGAGTTAATTAGCCGATATATATGAATAGAAAAATATATTTTAGTTTTCCTCCTTGGGACTAGTAGAATGGAAAAAAATCACAGATACAAAATTTTGACCTCAGCAAGACGACGACGACGATGAGTGGTCCTCGAAAAAATTTCTTACAAAAAAAGTTTTTGGTTTTTTAGAAGTAGAGAAGGAGTTTTGTCAATAAATTCCACTTTTTTATATAAAAAAAACTACAGGATTCAGAGTTGGTTTTTTGTTTGGTCGAAGTTAAAATAAACTACTTTTTTGTTAATCAAAATTTAATTTATTTTTTCTTATAGTAAATTATTTAATTTTTTTTTAAACAAACAATCCTAATGATTGCTTCGAGGAAGAAAAAATAAAAAAACGGGCAGTTTTGTCAGGGACAGGTTCTCTTTTATTTTGCACCTTTTCGTCGTTGTATTCTTAAGTTTAGTTTTTTTTTTGCTTTTTAGGGGGATTAAAATCAAGACCTGCGTATGGTCTAGCTTTTTCGATGACACTGCCTTTTGTGTGGTGAATTTTTTTAGTATTGTATGCCAAAATGACATTGGCACTGCCACGAGCATTTTAGGTGGTAGTGTAGTGGATTACAAAGCTAACAACGAGTAGAAGCTTTTATTAGTCCGCATTTAATTTGATCAGAGATGAAGATGGAAAAAAAAATATATAACAGACAAAATGTCAGATTAAAAAAGCTTTTATTTTTTCTTCTTTCCCTCTTATCAATAAAATGAAAACGAATGGTGGTTGTTGTTATTTTTATTTTCTTATGAAACAGCTGATTTGTTTTGGTGTGGTGAATAAAATAGAATTTAAGCTTTTCAATGTTTACATACTTATTGAATTATTTTAAGTGAGTGATGATTTATTATAAACATTAAAAACAGTCAATGGACCTTGAAAAAATGACGTCGTCATTCTATTTTGAAAACTATTTATCTTTTTATTTCAATAATAAGAAACCACACCTAAGAAAGATTTTGATTTATGGGGGATATTGTTTTGGGGGCTTTGATTGAAATGTTATCGGGATTTTTAATTAAAATTAGTGTCAAATTTTGATTTAATTTGTCAAATTAACGGAATATTTTAGACACTTAAAAGATAACGACTATAGTATGAATATTAAAAGATAAGGCAGAATTATAGATCAAAGAGACATTTGGGTAGTTCCATTGGGGGTTTTGGCATGTTTTTGTAGGTATGTTTAAGCTTTTATTTATTCAACTTTTAAATAAGTTAAGCATTTTAATGCATTAACACTTGGTATTTTAATTTGTTTCATTGTTTTAAATATTAAAAGTATTCTAACTTTTTAAATAAAATGCAACGGATGTGACGTTAGAAAAATCACACCCGTTACATCTTATTTGATTTTATACAGCACAATAGTTTGGATACTTTTAATATTTAAAACAATGAAATAAATTAATAGGAGCAGGGACATAAGTCCCGAATTTTTTTTTCGGGACTAATGTCCCACTTTACTGGGTCACAAGTCCCGAATCCAATTCGGGAATTATGTCCCACCTTACTGAGACATTAGTCCCGAAAAAAATTTTCGGGACTTATGTCCCACGTTTTTTTTTGTATAAATATATCTATAGAGACTATTAAAGACTACAGCTGACGAAATAATAGAACCGATATTGTTCTCACGATTTTTTTTCGTAGTACCAACTCCGATGTAAGGTACGGTTACAAGCTGTTGGAAAACAAAAGCAAAGCTTGCAAATTTATTGGTAAGTCGAAATTGCATCGTGACAAAATATAAACAAATGTATAAAGTGAAAGTTTAATAATTGATATTTGTGATAACCGATATGAGTACTTACCAGGGTGAAGCGGAAAAAAATTTCTCAGATTCGAATCTCTTTAATTTGCACAACCCAAACGCGGAGCGGAAAAAATTTTGCTTCGCGTTTATCGAGTTAGAACACAAGCATATCTTTGGAACAAACATTAAACTGGCAAAATATTCTCTTTGAAGTTTGAGTTATATTTTGTTTCCTTGGAGCAAACTGGAGTAAGACAAATTTTATATAAAACTTATTCTTTGATAAGTAAGTGCCGGTTTGTTCACAGTCGATTATCTTTTAATCAAGGATTATTCCATACAAAAATCCTTGATTAAAAGATAATCGAGTGTCAACAAACCGGCCCTAAGAATGATTTAAAAATCATAATGGTATTATTTCGCTTTAATAAACCGAAACGAGGCACTTTTCTTTTATTTTTTTTTTGAAAATAAATTGAAGCGAAAGAGAAAGCCAAATGTTGAAAAATGGCTTTATTTCTCTTTTGAAAATTAAAATTATACCAATTCGCGAAATACTTCCTTATTTCACTTGGGCGTATTTCATGGCACCAAAAAATAATGTTATGGATTAATTAGTACCTATATGAACATTTATAGTAAAAATTTATGTATATAAAATAGTTTTCACTTTATTCGGGACTTATGTCCCATTTTCGACTAAAAAATTAAGGACTTCTGTCTCAGTAGGGTGGGACATAATTCCCGAATTGGATTCGGGACTTGTGACCCAGTAAAGCGGGACATTAGTCCCGAAAAAAAATTCGGGACTTGTGTCCCGGGGACTTATGTCCCTGCGCCAAATTAATATACTAAGCCCTGGGGTCGAACTACGGCATACGTACGTTAACGTACTGACGCTTTATATCTATATCATTTTCTTCTGATTAAATAGAAAGAGCAATAGTCAAGACGTTAACGAACGTTGAGTAAAGTTGCCTATTTTCGGCCTTGAAAGTGATTTCGAAAAGGTTTACTCCAAATTTTCACTCGTGTGCTGTTCTAACAAATAAAAGAACAGCTTAAGAGCAAAATTTTGGAATAAACCCTATGAAATCCCTAGTTATAACGATTTTCCGAAAGGTGGCCGAAAACTGAAGACGGCCGATAATAGGCCGTAGTTCAACCCCTGATTTTTCATTCATCAGTTAGCCTATCAAAGGAAAGAAGTCAATATAAAAAAGTAGACATTCCTAGGAATAAGCACTATCTGAGGTTTATCTGACTGTTGAAAACTTGGCCCTAAGTGTAAATGTATTAAAATGCTGAACTTTAAATGTTTCTTCACTTGCAATATGCATAGGATCTAAGGATTTGAGAAAAAATCGAACTTTAGACAACAATCATACATGATATTAAGAATTTAGAGAATGCGAAAAAGCTGTTTCCACAATGTCTATATAACACGATTACGATCATACGTTAACGTTTTGACTATTTCTGTTTCTATTTAATAAGTAGAAAAAGATAGAGACACATAGCGACCATACGTTAACGAACGTATGCCGTAATTCGACCCCTGATTTTCTTCAAACTTGGTAGTTAGGTATGAGTTTTGTAAGATTTCCTAGAGTCGAAACTGGAGTATTATTTTTAGGACCCAAATTACCGATTCTTGCTATGTAAGTGAATTTAGACAATAATCATTTTTATCAAAAAACAAAACCGACTTCCATGGGTTTTATGGTTTTTCTAATAGTTCCTATGGCCCGAACTGAACGAAATTGAAATGGGACCATATGGCAGCCACCAGCTTTCCAATACAAATTATCAAAATTGGTTCACGCAGTCCAAAGTTATGAGGTAACAAACACAAAAAAAAATCGGTAAAGAGCATTTTTGGTGGAAATTGTTGGCAGCGATATCCTTAATCATCGTCAAAACTGCATCAATAATGCAGTCTTATAGGTTGAGCTGTATCTTTAACAAGTTTAAACCAAAATATCCTGTTTAAATAATGGTAGATTTTAAAAAAATTGTTGGAATATTTCGATGATCATTGGCATCAAGAATAAAAAAAATCATAAGCATTTCATGGGTGAAAGGGTGTTTTTAAACTGAATTTATAATTGACTTTAAAGGTGATAGCTATCTATTAGTTCTATCCTGGGAACAAATTATGTAAATTGAATTTGTATTGGTCTTAAAGGTGTTAGCTTTTACTATCGAGAGCTTTGCAATAACTTAGAATGGAGCTGAGATATATAAATTTTGAAAATAAAAACTCAAACTTAAGTGTATTTTGTATGGGAGGGCCTATATTTTGAAAACAATAATATTTTTTCTTAAAATAAACTGTTAAATTTAAAAGTGAATTTCGTGATTGATTTTTTTTTAATAAAATTTCTTCACATTGTTGGTTGAGGACGAGATACAGAATGGATTAAGAGAGCCACCTTAAGTAGGTTATAAAGTCTTCACATAAAAGAAGATTTTCTTATTAATTTAGGCGGATATTTTTAAATTAGCACATTCAGGAAACTAATAAGATTTGTCCGCTTCATTTTAGACAGATATCTTTTTGAAAAAAAAAAAAACATGCAGAAATTCGAATAATTTAATACAGAATCAGTTTGTTTTTAACTAATCTTTTTTCTCCGAGTAAAAGAAAACAACTTTTTTTCAATGACATTTTAAAAATGCATTGGTACTAAGTTTTATTCTTTTTTGCATAAGGTTTTGAAAAATCAAAAAACTTTACAAAAGTAGGTATTTTCTTTCCTTTTTATTGTTTAAATTTATTACTTTCAATGAATTTCTTAGGCCCATTTGCTCATACTAGTCATAAATTCTCATCTTAGCTAGGTCGAACATAACTCTTGTGTTTTACTTAGTTTATTCTAAGTTGCTAAAAAATATTTATGTTTAACCTAGCAATGATTTACTTTCATGATATAAATCGCTGAGAACTTCAAATTCAAAAGTCAAATCAATAGAAACGTCAAATAATTTAAATAGATTTTGAGCAATTTAGCAATTAATATACAACAACTCGTTAAATTTTCAAGTTTGTGTCTTTATCTTGCGGAATAAAAGTGTAAAAAAGTATATTTGAGCCAAAAATAGGTGTTAATTGGTTAAACAAAAATTATTCGTGTGTGTGTGTAAATGTGCTGGTGTGTCAAAATTAGTCAATGAAATATGACAGCAAAATAGTGTCTAATACAAAAAACTGTGGTGTAAATTGTACCATCTGTGGATGGTTTAAGTTAATGAATGTAAGTTTATTTTTATTAAATTGATAATAATTCATGTCCTTTGTACTACCGACATCAATTTTTGAGCGACATTCTTGCTTTTTTCATAAAATAAAAGTGCCTAGGTAGAACATAACAGCTTAAGTTCTACTATTTCTTCCCCCTAAGTTATGTTAAACTTAGAGGAATTTATGACACAGTTTGAAGTTCGTGCAAACCGTAATGTAGAACTTAAGGGTTTAGGTTTCACATAAATATTTAAGACTCGTTTCAGCAAATGGGCCTTAATCCAATATGTACAAGATTATTTATCGAAATTTTATATTTTTGTATAAAAAAAGCAAGGATGTTCTAGTGATTCCAGAATATTTTAGAGGCAAGGAGCCGAATTTGAGAAAAAAAAACTTGGAGGCAAAAATAGCCGCATTCAAAAGTAGTCCAACAAAAACGCAAGTAGTTTTTTTTTTTTTTGTATGAAGTATTTCGATTTCCGCAAAATGAAACAAACTTATTTTTTGATTGTACTAAGTTATTTTAATATAAGAGTCCTACTTTGCACAATGTTTGTTGATAATAATTCCGGTGTGCTGAACTCGAATCTAAAGTCAAAAATATCCTAGCAGTTCACGTTTTTGAAATATTTCTGTTAGAAAATGCAAAAAACACGTTTTTTTACCACTTTTGGTGTTATGCCTTAATTTGAAGAATTTTTTTTTTTAATATAAATCATAACGGTTTCTATAAGAACTATTATTCTTCTTTCAAGACCTGTTTAAATCTTCGCAATATCTTTTTTATTACGCGAGATAACTTAAAATGAAGTAAGTGTGTTTGGCTTAATTTATCAAAAAAGAAGATGAAAATGCGAAAAATAACAATAAGCCATAAAACTGACGATATCTCGAACAATAAAAAAGATATCGAAAAGATTTAAAAAGTTGTTGAAAGAAGGAAAATAGATCTTACAGAAACCGTAATAAATTGTATTTAAAAAAATATTTCTTCACATAAAAGCATAACCTCAAAAGTAGTTATTTTTTCATCTTCTAACGGTAATATTTCAAAAATGGGAGCTGATAGGATGTTTTTGTTTTTGTTTTTCGAGTTCAACACACCAAAAACCTATAGAAAAGTATATCTTAGTCTCGGCACCAAAAACGTTGTTGACTTGTGTAATTGATTTTAAATGATATTTTTTTCTTTTAAGCCAAAGGCTACATAACATTACTAGTTATTCCACTTGTACACTTTCTAAAGTCTCTACTGTAACCAGCTGTTCGCTGAAAATATTATTGTTTTTCACCAACACATTTCGCATACTGCGGACAAACATACACACATATTTATATTAATACATGTCAAACATATACATTCAAGAAACACCAACCCCTTTCACGACACTTCCTCCCTCACTAACCAACACTTCCATAACCACAAACGTCAAAATAAAAAATGATTACACAGCAAAAATAAAAACAATTAAACATCAATAACAAGATAACATAATCAAAAATAGGTTATTATATATTTTATATGCGCAAAAAAATAATAAAATGAAAGAAATGATGATGATGATGCATTACCAAACATACCCCATCGGTCACTTCCTGACCATCGACAATCTCAATGTCGTCAATATTATCGACTTGGAAATCCCCTGCATCGCTACCCAAGTACTCATCATTTGGATACTCGACAGCGCTAAAATCGATCTCCCCCCTATTCATATCAGCTGCTCTGGATAAGATAGAATCTGTGGCACTTGGATGATTGGCAAATTGTTTTTGTTTATTGCGTAAATTATATTGTTTTAATGTTGGATTACACAATTTATCACTGTGATTGCACTGATTGTCCCATAATTCTTGACGATATTTCTGGAAGAGATAGCGATCCCTTTTCACTCGCAAATAATCAAGACTGCGACCGAAAGAAAAGCCCGAACGAATAAAGAAATGAGATACTTCGTAGATCTGGCGAAAGGCATTGCAAGCGAAAAACGTCAGAGCTGCCATGGCAGGCAGTGCACTGATGCTAGTTTAAATGTGTTGGTGTTTTCAAAATATAGTATATGGAAAGAAGAATAGAAGAGACAGCAAAGAACATACAGAATAGAAACAGAAAAAAAAACTTGTTTTTAATATTTGACACCGCACCGCATCTGTACACTACACAACACAACTCAGCCTTTCTAGAGAGAAAAGAGATATAAATGTATAATGACTTTACATGAAAATATTATGTGAATGTGTTACATGTGACTTGTGAGTAATAATATATGTACAGCACAGCAGAGATAGCTGAGCTGAATTCGTTTGTTGTTCTAGTTTCCGCTCTCTTGGGGGCGCTGCGCAGCGCATAACATTTTTGAACAAGTGTTAGTGCGAGTATGGTGAATATAATTTTAAAGAAGAAGATGATGGTGACCATTGTATATATATTTCCATAGTACTATCATGAAGTAAAACGATCTTAGGAACTCTAGTGGTGACTTGAAAAAGCAGAATTTGTATGAAAAAAACACACTGAGCGCCACCTCAAAAAAGTGGCGACATCAACTAATACTAAATTCGACTTCATGATAGTACTATAGAAATATATATACAATGATGGTGACTTTTGTCACTGTGTTTTCCTATTTCGAGCCACACTTACTTTTAGGGATGTCATCAGTGTTGCCAATAGTGCAGATTTATCTGCATTTTGCAGATTTTCAACACATTCCCAGACTTTTAAGAACCATAAATCTGCAGTGCAGATTTTATCTGCAACTGAAACTTAACGTTTCAATAACAAAAATAGATTTCATTTCAAAAAAATCCAGTAAAATGGTATTAGGTCTGTTTAATGAATCTGATCCGCACAGAAAAGATCCGAAAAGTACAGGTTTGTGTGTTTCATAAGGAAACACCTTGCCCTAAACTGTTCTACAAACGGTCATTTTGTGTTCCATGAAGTTTTCCAGCACAGATTAGTTCAAGTGTTTCTGCTCCTACTTTTGAGGTAGAGCAAACAAGTGAGAAGTGTCAAACAGCAACTGATTTGTTTTATTTTTACAAAAATGTATTTAAATAAATTAAAAATAATGAAAATTTGTTTAGAATATTCTTAATTTGAAGAAAAATTCAAAATGTGAAAAAATATTCTGATTAATTATAATTTATTTGAACGAAAAGTCATAACAAAAAAAATTATTTTAATTTTAAGTTTCAAAACTGATAGGCAAAAGTCAACCCTATAAAATAGGAAGGTGTACTTTTCTGATCTTTTTTGTTTTGACAGTTTTCAAGAATTTGTGCTGTTCTGATCTTTTCTGTTCCAGTTTTTCTTCATTAAACAGACCTATTAACTTTAGTTTTCAAATCAGCTGGAATTTGTTCATAACGTTCTATATTTTTCCTTCTTGATTTCATTTTCTAAATTCAAATTGTAACAAAACTCAGTACGATTTTGATTTTATAGAGGAAAAAGCCTAATGATATAATTAGGTATTTATAAACACTTCCAGGGTTCCAGGGAAGAAGCTATTGATACAAATTTAACAATTTCAGCGAGAAAAATTATTCTCGAAATTAATTTTAGCTGACACCTGTTCGCAATTTTCTTCATTGCAGATTTTTTTTCATCGTTTCTGCAGATTTTTCAAAATATTTTAATGGCAACACTGGATGTCATAGATATTATTCACATCCGCATTCGCAATTCTGGAACTTCCGTAAACAGTGTTTGAATATGTCTTTATTAATGGCAGGTTCCTACCTATGTACCTACCAAAGAACAGTTTTTTTTCATATTTGGGTCACTGTGGCGTATGCGTAATTTTTTATATAGACAAATCTTGATTGTTTTGTTATTTTTTTGTTGCTTAAAAAACTCATTTATCATCTTAAGAAATTATCAGTGGTTTAAGCCTTATATGAAGTCTTAAAAGTCCCTAGATAGTCAGCAAACCCAAGGGCTCCTTACCTTCCCACTGCAGTGGGAACTGGGAAAACGAAAACTTTAAACGCATTTTTCTGGAAACACTTTTTTTTCTGCTCCGTGCAACGTTATGAATCTTTCGAATTGAAATGTAGTGCGAATCACTCGTCAACTTTTTGGCCATTGCATGAATCAAAAAATTTAATACATATATTTCTCACTAAAATTGTTTTTAACAATTTCTTTATAAAAAAAACCTAGGGTTGAATTACGGCATACGTCGTTAACGTATGGTTGCTATGTGTCCTTATCTTTTTGTACTGATTAAAGAGAGACAGCAATAGTCCAATGATCGTAATCGTGTGTCGTGATTCGACCCCTTTTTTCGTTTTTTTTAATCAAATTTTGATTTTTCACTTTTTTTCCTAAATTTAAGATAATGTAAAGCGTACAAACATAATATGGGCAAATTCCAAACTACTAATCTGCAAAATTGTACTTTTGAGAAAAACGGCTTGACAGTTTGGAAACTCGTACAGAATTTTTTAAAGCGAGTTTTGGCACATATTGGGTTATCAACCCAACGCGTAAAAAATATTAGATTCAGCTATCTGTCATGATATATTTTTTTTTAAATTTTCTAGTTTTCCAGTTTTTTTTTAATTTTTTTAATAAATCGACAATCGTTAAGAGGTGCTCTTGGGGATCTTAAATCCAATACAGTAGTCCCTCGATAATGTGAACTAATTAAAACAAGGCGTTTTCGGATTTTAGAGGGATTCACATTACTGGAACTTTTTCCAATTGCCATATAACTGATTAAAACATTCTTAAAACCAATGAATATTACAGTTATTTTTAGCTCAGTTTAAGCCTGTACTGAATAAAGAAAAAAATCAATAAAATACAAGTAAAAAAAACGTTAAAAAACTTCGTATAAAAAGATGTAAAATGTTAGCATAAAAATCTCCAGCCTGCAGCTGCTTTCAATATCTTAAGAAATGTCAAGACAAATAACAGTTATCCACTTTTCAGACCTATACAAAGATTGCGTGCACGAACGAGAAAAACATGCAAGCTTTTGCAAAGGAAATTCACATTATAGAGTCTAAAAATTTTCGAAATTCACATTACAGAGATGACAATGAACATTTTTGGCGATTCACATTTTAGAGAAATTCGCATTATCAGTAATTCACATTATCGAGGGACATTTTGTTATTTGCATATTTTTGAAAAAAAAAAAAAATTACTTGAAATATGTTGTTGTATTGTTTCTTAAATTATGAATACATTCAACATTACTGACTTTTTTCTAACCATTACTTTTCTCCAAAGTGGCTCTAGAGATTTTGATTAAAGTTAATAAGTACACTCCATACCTATAACGTTTTTTTTTATTTCTGACATTCTCCGGAACGACTAATCAGATTTTAATGAGAAAATTTTAGTAGACAAAATTATATTTATACATGCATATACATAGGGGAAAACCGGGAGACATGAGCCGCTACTCTAAATAACTCACGCAAATACCACTCAAATCAATTATGAGTATACTCAGAAGTTGCTTCCAATGAGGTTCTACTTGCACACAAAAATAATTCTAGATCCTAGGTATATTGACTTTGACATTTTTTATTTTTGTTTTCAAGATAAAAAGTTTATTTAAAGCTGGAAGTAAAAATAGTTAACATTTACTCAAACAAATTTTATTCAACTTTGTTAATATGTATTAAAACAAATTTAAGTTATCTTGTGTTTTACAAAAGTTATTTATTTATTAATTGTAAAAAAACGTGAGTGGGAGACTTGAGTCATTTTTTTAGGGGAGACTTGATCATATGACAATAACATGTTGTACCTAATTAATTTTTTAATGAAATACCAAAAAAATTAAGTTATGTATTTATTTATTTGGGTTATATTTTTAAGAATTTTTTTTGTTTTGTTTACTTTTTTATGCTTTTGTACTTATGTAGGTACTATGAAAGATATTTATATGTTTTTGAGCTTTTATAAATTGGTTTTTTTTTTTTTGTTTATAATAAACATTAAAAAGAGTTTTTGTGTTCATTCAAAATCCCTCAATATATTAAAAACCATTACAAGGTGTAATGGTCATCTTTTGATGAGCCCAACCATTACATCGGGGCGAAACGCATATATGAACACTTTTATGCTGGTTATATATTTTCATGATTTTAAATCATATTTATTAAAAATAAACGGTGTTCAGGGAAAAAACAATATGACTGTTAACAGTCAAATATTTCTTCAATGCCATAGCAAGGCAATAAAAATAGCTACAATTTATCTTCTTTGAAGACTTGTAGCAACTATATAATTCGCAGTTGCTCTATGCAGCTCGGATTATATGGAATCTCGATTTATTCGGGAAAATATGCGTCAAGACAAGGGGTAATGGTCATCTTCTGATGAGCCCAACCATTACATCGAGGCGAAACGCATATATGAACACTTTTATGCTGGTTGTATATTTTCATGATTTTAAATCATATTTATTAAAAATTAAAAATTAGTTTTAACAAGATATGAACTGATTTTTTTAACATTGTTTTTGTTTTACTCGAAGAATTTAGGTATGATCAAGTCTCCCAAAAAGGCAATATCATGCAATGTTCCAAAACGAAGTAAGAAAGAAAGGTTGGCCTAAAAATTCCTTGTACAAAAATTGCAAAAACTCCAGCATTAAGTTGGCCTCAGAAATGCTTTCTGAGGTCAACCCGGCGAACCTCACAGGCGGATCACAATAGTGTGAAGTAGATAAGTGGGGAGAGTTATGATCCCCTGAAGATCAAGATCATAACAGCGCAGAATAAAATGAAAAAGAAGAAAAGCAACAACAGTGTTAAGCACGGAGAAAATGTGTACTATCAAAATTTTAAAGAAGTATTTTTAAGTTACTACAAGTTAAAATAGATTAAAATTTATTTATTCATTCACCCACCATCAAAATCATAAATTACTGTTTTGTTTGATAATAAGAAATAATTTATCTATCTAAACACACGCAATCATAAAGAAAAAAAAAGTATTTTAAAATATGAACAGTCGGTGAAGACACAGAAATAAAAAAAAAACAAAGAAAAACAAATGAAGCTTCTTCCAATGTCATAATTTAAAAATAAATAAATGTTTCTTAAACTTGAGAAAAATAGCTTTGTTTATTTTTGTATATTATGTATTTGTATCTATGTTTTATAACAAAAAATGCAAGTGAAACAAATAAAAAATATAAAAAGGCCTTATTGATATTTAATTTTATTCCAATTTTTGTTTCCTTCTAATGTTAACCATAAGAACTTGACGTCTTCTGCTGTTCAATACCTTTTAACTGTTTCATAGTTAAACTAGAGTAGTAGAAGGTTAAAATTGTATCTATGATAGCAATTGAGAAAAAAATATAATTTTTGATTAAAAATTTTAAAACTTTGCTAAAGGTTTTCAAATTGATAAAAATTACAGCCATTAGAATTTAAATATGATTTAAACTTTCTACCTAACAACATTAAAATTCCATAATTAAAAAAATCATTAATTTTTCATGCTTTTTATCCACATCACTCACTTTGTTTTCATTTTCTTTTCGTTGTTTCTTTCCTGCTTGTTTGTGATGCTTTTTCTTTTGTGAGTAACAGGGCATGATGCGTGATTAAGATCAATTTTTTTGTTTGTGTTTTTATCGGTTCATTAACCACCAAGGTAACAGAACTTTTAACAAAGGTCTAATTTGATAGAGAACAGAACAATAAACACGTTGTACGCGTTTTACTCGTTTTACAACTCGCCTCGTACAAAAACAATTCAATTAATATTTTTTGGTAAAAAAGTGTTTGTTTTCATTATTACACTTTCGGATATGTCGAAAAAATTTTATTTAAAAAATTTACAGACAAACAAATTAATAAAATGAAAAACTAATGTTAATTATACATAATTTATGTATGTAATTCCAATACACAAATTTTATTACGAAGTCATTTTGTTTTAACGACAACCTTGTTAACGCGCGAATAAAATTCAACACATTTGTTCAAATAAAATCCAACAGATTTGTTTGCCATACGAAAATGTACTGATCGGACTGATCTCAATGATGTTGATGAAAAGTTTATTTGATTTGTTAACCACCAGCAAAGAAAAACTGAATGATGTGATTTTTGGCTATCATTCAAATTCACATTTCCACAATAAGAGAATGATTCCCAGATATAATAATTTTATGATAAAAGATAGAAAAACAGAAGATGAATTAGAAACATCGTGTGAAAGTTGGCGTAATGATGAACATTAATGAATGGATTTCTCATTGTATTACCTTATGGTTGAAAGAACACACAGCATCAATTTCTTTATTATGTACGCGTTGAGGGTGCACGAACTTGTTCACTTATGTTGGCTTACACTTTATTAGCTTAATAAAGGGTGTCCAAAAAATAAATATCAGTCTGAATATGGCAATAGTAAAAATCATGATCCATCAAAGTTTATAAACTTGTCTGATTTATGATTAAATAACAGAATTTTAAAATTTCAGAGCTTCTAGAAAGTTTGCTTTAATCAACAATAGTGTGAGGTGAGATGAAGAAACGTAGGTAACTAAATTATTACAAATCTGCCGATTTTAAGTCAGGATCATCTATTATTTTATGCAAACCTATCAGTCATCATTCAATTAATTTATGATGCTTTTTCCAGTTAGTTTTGATTTTAGTTGAAAAACTTTGTTCGTACATTTGAGATATAGAACTAGACAAAATGAGTTTCAGAGGCTAGAACACTACATACTATACGCCAAGTTTGACTAGCTGTAAAGGAGAGTCAGAGTACAACGCACAGAATTATGAGCTCTTAGCTTAGATTGTACTTTAAATGATGAATGTTTTTGGTCATAACGCATATAAACAACACCGAAGTCCGAAGACGGTTTAATTGTTGCATTTTTGCTATAGAATGCATAGATGGCAACAATTGACTCTTTTTAACTTAAACCTTTTCGCATCGTGGTGGGAGGAATGGGTAGCAACATTATTGTGTTGGTGTCATCTACAATACACTAAACAACTGCATTATCAGTGCACTCAAGTGCACTAGGGTCTGCAAGAATACCACATCTCATACACTTAATAAAAGATCTACCCAAGTTCACTGTGGCGTATACGTATCTTATTTTCAATGTTTTTTAAGCTTGAGAACAAATTGTAATGGGAGGGGCTTAGAGTAACTTAGCAGTGAATAAGTCTTGTCTTACGATGCAACTAAGGCATAAATCATTTGGTATATAGGGTAAACTGCCCTTTTGTTGGCACCCCCAAATATTGTCATCTTGAGTTTAAAAACCATTTACAGATCCCATGAACCCAGATCCATCAACGTTAGTGTGCACAAGGGAAGAGTTTTGAGTATGTTGCTATGATTTTACAGTCCTTGAATTTCTATTTGAAGGAAAGGTGACCGTGACGGATCCAAAGTTGAAGCAATAATTTTTTTTTATGATACCTAGAGCCTTCATATGTGAATATCTAACATACTTGAAAATTCAATACCGAAACGTCGACGTTCAGATGATGAATATTTTTAATACAAAAACGTCGTTGGTGTGGGACAGCCCTGAAGCGAAGTTCTTGTTTACTTGAAGTCTGAAGAATGCAAATGGCAAATGTCAGGTGTTCATACACTTACATACATTTATATACAAAATACACGAGAATTCAGGAGAATTAAAAGAAGATAATATGTATAGCTAGAGTAGGGTGTCCGTTATTTCCCAAAGTGACGTTTTCGGGGGTGACACCCCCCAGATCGAAAGTTTAAGCCCTAAATACGGGGAATTTAGCAAAAAAAATTTTTTTGGGGGTCATTAACCCGTGCCTCTAAGGTCATACTTTCCCCATACAAATTTGTATGGGAAATTTTTAACTCATACATAAAATTTTTTTTCTCTCGAGTTAAATCATCTATTTTTAAAATGTTTGTTGATTCTGGTTGGAAAATAGTTCCTTTAAAAGATTACATTCAAAATTTCCCGTTAAAAATTTTTTTTATATTTTATTTCGGTTTTTGAAATTATTAGCTGTTTTCGTAGTTTTTGCTTTCACCTATCACACAATTTTAAATGCAGTTTTATTGGTTTTTAATTCTTTTCAAATATTGCATTAAAAAATTTGTGAATAAATCAAAAATTTCAATTTTTTGAAAATTTTTTTGGAAATTTTTGCCGTTTTTATAATAAAAAAATATTATTAAATACTTTACCCTTTCTTGTTTGCAACTTTTTTGATGTAATTTTTTAGGTGAATAATTTTTAAACAAAATTCAATAAAAATATTGTAAACATATCTTTTGTAGTTCGAGAAAAATAAATTTAAACGTATAAAAACGGCAAAAATTTCAAAAAAAATAAAAAAAAATTAAAATTTTTGATTTATACACAAATTTTTGAATGCAATATTTGAAAAGAATTAAAAACCAATAAAACTGCATTTAAAATTATGTGATAGGTGAAAGCAAAAACTACGAAAACAGCTAATAATTTCAAAAACCGAAATCTTATATATAAAAATGAGTTCGTTAAGTGTGTGTGGCCGATAAACTCGCGTTTGGCTAGTCCGATTTTGGTAATTTTTTGTTTGTTTGAAAGGTATTAATATGTAGATGGTTTGTATAAAAAAAAAATAATACCTTTTCTCCCACTTTCACATAGCTGTCAATTTGTACGAGTGAAAAAACACTCTTGCTTTTTAAAAAGTTTAACTAAGCTTTATTTGTAAAAAAATATATTTAGACAGGCTTTCAAAATAATTACACTGGTTTACAAGGGTTTTGTTGCCGAAACAAAAATATACTTTTCTGAAGGTTTTCGGTGTGCTGATCTCGAATCCGAAGTCAAAAACAACCAATCAGCTCCCGTTTTTGAGATATTACCGGTAGAAAATGCAAAAAAACGTTTTTTTGAGTTCTCTGGATATTATTCTTTTGTATAAGAAAAATTGTTTGAGCATATTTCTATAAGAACTGTTTTTCATCTTTCGATACCTGTTTAAATCTTTTCAATATCTTTTGTATTGCCCGAGATATCTTAAACTGAAGTCAGTGGGTTTGGCTTCATATATTATAAAGAAGATAATGACGTTATAAAATTTATAAAAATACCAAACAACTGAGGATATCTCGGGCAAAAAAAAAAGATATGGGAAAGATTTAAACAGATTTAAACAGATTTAAAAAGGTGGTACATAGTTCTTATAAAAACCGTTACTAAATATGCTTAAACAATTTTCATATATAAAAGAATAAGGTCCGAAGTGCTGTATTTTATAACGGTAATATTTCAAAAACTTAAGCTGATTAATTTTTTTTGACTTCGGATTCGAATTCAGCACACCGAAAACCTTCAGAAAAGTATATTTTTGTTTCGGCAACAAAAAAAAAGTTTAATTTTGTTAACCAGTGTTATTATTGTTTATAGTCTGTCTGTGATGCCTGTCAACGTTTGAATTTGCTTGAAGCGGACACTCATTGGGACTCAACGCTTCCTGGCGCATTTGTTTTGTCTTCGCCACATCATATTGTTCTCAGTAATATAATCACATCTAATCCTCCAAATCCACTCGAACTTTAGCATAATATCCGTGATTAGGATTAGATACACCGTGACATTAAATCCACATTTGGATTACACAAATGAAAAAATGTATATGCGAATAAAGCATTGGCACAATTAGGATTGGTTGCTCCAAATCGTTAAGAGCAAGATGTTCTTGATCAAGAAATACTACGCGGAAGTCAATACAATTGCGTTGAATTAAGAATATTTGTGCAAACCAATTCCCGAAGTATGACACTATTATGCAAGGTGTCATCAATCAGAGTTGTGGTTTGTATTTCTTAGATGCACCCGATGGTACGGGAAAAACATTTTTGATATCATTACTTTTAGCATAAATACGATCTGAAAATAAAATAGCATTGGCTCTGGAAGTTGCAGCCATGTTATTAGATGGTGGCCGTACAGCACACTCGGTTCTTAAATTGCCTTTGAATATGCAGGTTAATGAAACACCTACAGTACCTTGCCATATTATAAGGGCCAATCGAACAAAATACAATTTTTTGGTTCATGTTGCTGAATTTTCAAAGTTTTTGTCGAAATATCTTGAATTTTATCTGTCCCATTTACTTGCACTTATCATGTAGATACGGATTGACTTAAAAAAAGTAAAAGAATTCATAATTTTTGATAAAAAATAACGTACAATAGGGGATAAGCTCTAAAAGACGTTTCCTATGGAATTCACGCCCGGATAATTACCAGACCGGTCTAATACTTAATTTTTTTTGTACCGAGGAATAACGTGACATGCGTAACTTTAATGGCAAGGATCGCATTTTGCATAAACATAGAAGCTCTGATCGTCTGGATAGTACGTAATTTTCTAAGATTTGGAGTAGTTTTTTTTTTTTTTCGTATAAGACCAGGCAAGTACGTTAATCAAATCAAAAAACATCCTCTGATCATTATTGGCTGTGCTGCTACATATTTCAGGAAAAGGATGAGGTTCTTTTTATATTGTGGAAAACGCCAGACCAAAACAAAAGGAGCTTGGGAACGTTTTGATTCTACGATTTCAGAATAGGCTCGAGACTCGAAGCATCTATATCTATGCAAGACTGGGTCCTCACCATAAAGTTAAGAATGTCACGTTATTCCTCGATATACAAATTCAAGGATTGGACCGGTCTGATAATTCTCCCGGCATGAATTCCATAGGAAACGTCTTTTGGAGCTTATCCCTTATGTACGTTATTTTGTATCAAAAAGTATGAATTCTTTGACTTTTTTTTAAGGCAATCCATATCTACATGATAAGGGCAGGTAAATTAAAGACATTTCGACCAAAACTTTAAAAATTCAGCAGCATGAACCAAAAATGATTTTTGAGCAAAACACACTTAGTTCATCTTAAGATATCTATACCTATACGAAAGATATCGGAAAGATTTAAACAGATTTTGAAAGAAGAAAAACAGGTCTTTTAGAAACCGTTACAATTTTAATTTTAAAAAATATTCTTACATGAAAAAAAAAACGTCCGAAGTAGTCAAAAAAACGTTTTTTTGCATTTTCTAACGGTAATATTTCAAAAACGCGAGCTGCTAGAATTTTTTTGACTTCGGATTCCAGTTTAGCACACCGAAAACCTTCAGAAAAGTATATTTTGGTTCCGGCAACAAAAAAAAAGTTTAATTTTGTAAACCAGTGTTATAGTCCTGGTATATCCAATGAATTCAAAAACTCCGTTTGGTAATTTGATACATTGCTTTCATTTGTGATAAGGTCAACCGATTTGTAGGCAAAACATTGTGCATTTATATAGTTTAAAATTGTTGCATTGATTTCAGAAACATTTTTATTTGTACCAGCCATTATTGAACGTTGACTCAGCCAAGTATGATTTTTGTAATTTGTCTTTATACTTGGAAATACATTTTGAATCAATTCATTTTTTGAATTTACATTGAAAAAATTGTTTTGAAGTGTAATTCGGCCTTCCGAATCAAGTGCCGCTATTCCATCAACAATGTCCAATAACTGCATAAATTACAATAAATTGGTTAATGTTCATTACAATAAAAACCAGTTTTTTTTCGGTTTAAATGTATTTTCAAACAGGTTCTATTTTTTTAAAAAGTACACTCAGCGAAGCGGGTGGGGGTTAGCTAGTAAAATATAAAAAAAATTTTTAACGGGAAATTTTGAATGTAATCTTTTAAAGGAACTATTTTCCAACCAGAATCAACAAACATTTTAAAAATAGATGATTTAACTCGAGAGAAAAAAAATTTTATGTATGAGTTAAAAATTTCCCATACAAATTTGTATGGGGAAAGTATGACCTTAGAGGCACGGGTTAATGACCCCCAAAAAATTTTTTTTTGCTAAATTCCCCGTATTTAGGCCCTAAACTTTCGATCTGGGGGGTGTCACCCCCGAAAACATCACTTTGGGAAATAACGGACACCCTAAGCTAGAGTGACCGCAACTCCCATAGAAAAAAATTTTTGTCGAATTTTTTTCGGAGGAACCCCATAAAATGTTTCGCCTTTGCAGATTTTTAGATAGCCAAAATTTCAGCACGATTGGATAAGTCTAAATGGTGCCGACACTCGCTCAAAGTATCAAAAGTCTCTGTTTTTTCACTGTTTTTCGAAGAAAATTAGCTCTAGCTCCCAAACAGATGGGGTTATTTTCACTTTTTATATATTAAATTAAAGGTAGTGTTGTTACACATAATTCAGTTTAGTTTTACTAAAAAAAAAAGATATTGTCATCAATTTAAATTTTCAGTACTTACCTAAAAAAGAGCTGAAGTGCAAACTCGATTTAAAATGAAATTTTTTTTTAACTGTTAAAAAAAACGTGCTTTAGATTTTCTAAAAAAACAAAACTCTGAGTCATGTCAAAAAAATCAGAGTTTCTCGGGTTTTCATTTTACATCGAACACCACAGAGCTTTAGTTCCATCAGCTGATTACTGTTTTGAAATTTTTTATTTTGTCTAGTTTCTTATTTCATGAATTTCTTGAAAAATCTCACATTTACCACAGAAATCTTGTATCCACAAACGACAAATCACTTTTCGAACTCCAAACAATTTTTTTTTCTTAGATGACAAAAGCTGATTTGGTTTTAATAACTCTGAATTCCGCGCTCTGACAAAATACCCAGAGTTGTTCAGGATGCGTTCAGAGCGAACATCGAACAAAGAGGAAATAGCTCTGGTTGAAAAAGGAGCTACAAAAAGCGCCTGACGACGAATTCGGAGCTACCCAGAGTGCCCTAGAGCTTACAACGAACAAACCTACTATCTTTCTCAACGTGCTATTTAAGAAGATAAATCGAAATTCTATTTCAAAATTTTGACAGATGACGCAAATCAGAAAAAGTGTTCATATATTCAAAGTAAATTACATGCGCAAATAGTTTCTCTGACATTCACATTAGTCTAATCGCAAATGTAAACAAAGCAACCATGCAAATATGACAGCACCCTTATTCAAAGGCCTGTGACACTAATGAAATTAAAAGGTTTATTGATTAGAGATATCCTGGATATGACTCACTTGGGTGAAATCATAAATGAATTGAAGGGTCTTTTGGAAAGGTGGTATTCAAATGGTATCAAGGTATCTGAGTACATTAATCGAATGTTGGCGAATATTTGATTTCTTTCACTCAACAATTGTATGTTCTGCAAAAATACGGGGTGAATCTGGATATCCTATGCTGTCACATTTAAAATTTTTTATTAGTAGAAATGTAGAAAAGTCGATTCAGATTAGTTTAGAAATAACACAAGTTGCACTTAAGTCCAAATAAGGCTAGCAAAATCGTTTGTTGTGCAAAAGGTACATAATATTTGATGAAATTACAACATTCCAGATCCAGAGGTGAAGTTGGAAAAAACCTTGCAATCAATCGAGAGAAGAGATGAACCAATGGAATTCGACACGGCAAATACATATGTATATCGTTTACCAGGATGCACAGCCTGGTGTAGAATGAGTAAAATGTCAGCAATTATATAAAAAAATAAAAAAAAAAACAACAAATATGTACTTGAATTCATTTAAAATTTTCAAATTTTTAATTTCTATTTAATTTTTAGAATAGTTCATTTTTATCCATAACAAACCGTTAAATTTAAGTCTAATTTATAACACGTTAAAATCTAACTTAAAATATTTCAAAAATAATAAAATTAAAATTTGAACTTAATTAAACTATGTATGACTTCTATTGTACTACGAGATGATGAATTTCATAATAATTTACAAGTATGATTTATGTTTATCATACAACTATGCACAGCAAAATTGTTGTTGTTTTTCTTTATCATGTTCTGTAAATAAATAAAAATAATTAAATTATAAATATTAAATTCAAAGTTATATAGTAATATTTTTTACACAAACCTTGATCTCATAGATCGACCTGCTGTTCCAGACAGTGGTGGTCCTTTGTAATATTTAGACAGTGTTTTACTTTTTCTTGCTGGTCTAAAGGTTCCCGTTCTAAAAAAAATAAAATACAATATTTTAGATAATAGAATTAAAAAACATAAAATATTTAAATTTAAAACACCTAAAATATGGTAGGATCGAAATATAATTAGCTGAAAATAAACTTACAATCATTTTTAAAATTACTTATCCCAAAATTACATGTGCAGAGTGTGTATTTGATACTTGGTTGATTGTCTGAAATTATTTCAAAACTACATGTGCAAATTGTTTTCTTGATTTCTGATTGATTTCTTGAATTTTTGAGGTCTTGATCTTGATTTCTTGATAATTTGTCGCTTGTGACAAAATTTCTAGTGAAAGCAATGGAGATTAGTATAAATTCAACAACATTTAAAGAATAAGTATTTTGGAAGGAACACAGGTGAATTTTCACAAAGTTCAGACAAGTTTGTTTCATGAACCAAAAAAAGCTGTTTAAGAAGAAACTCGTGAAAATTCACCTATAGGAATATAAAAATGTTCAATTCAATGAAAAAATATTATTTTTTCGTCGATATATTTGGAACCATTGAAGAAACATTAAAGGATTTTTAAACGATAAGTTATGCTATTAGGAAAATGATGTCAATTATAAAATAGAAACACGACAAAGTTTCACGCAGTTGTGTTAAAAATTTAAATTTTTTTATACAAAATATTAAGAGAAAAAAATAAAATTAGTTCTTCGAAAGAAAAACAGCGAGCTCCGAAAAAAGGATGCAATTTGATTTCTTTTACGAAAATGGATTTTAAGAAAACAATTTTTTTTTGGAAATAATTTATTTTGAAAAAAAAAATTAATAAATTTGGTATTCTATTTTGTTGTAATTATAAGTTAAAACAAAGATACACTGCTGCTCATCTGAATAGGTTCACATTTTAGTTCATCTTACTTTTAGCCTGCCTTGGTATTTAATGCAATGGCACATCTTTTTTATATATGTAAGGAGAGAACATCTTTATGCGCTTAGTTTAGGAGAAAAAATTCGACTTTCACGACATGCTTTTTTTTTTATTGGAGGCGAGTTTCTTTTCGTGGTTTGTAAAGTGGTAATTTTTTGATGTTTTGTTCTTCTCAATTGTTTACCACTTCTGTTGTGACTGAGTTACATCGACTTTTAATGTTGTTTCTATACCCTTGGATATTGCGCAAAGAACTGCTTACTAAATTTTAACTTGTGTTTGTTTTTGTCCCAATGCATCGTTAGTTTCGGCCTAATTCAAAGACTTCTTTTATTTTCCCCATTTTTTTTCGCGCCTAAGGATTTTTCACGACCAGTTTTCATCCTTACACGTTATAAGCAATCAGATTTATTGACAGACACAATTTTGAGTCCAACTGACCCATGCAACTCATAATTTATTAACATTTTTGCTTTTGAACCTATTCACATGAGCCAAAAAATATGCTTGATTTTATGACTAGATTTGGTCTAGCTACCGTGTGAGAAGAACGGTAGGCCCTAGGACATTTTTTTTTCTCCTAAATTAAGCGCATAAAGATGTTCTCTCGTTACATATATAAAAAAGATGTGCCGTTGCATTAAATACCAAGACAGGCTTAAAGTAAGATGAACTAAAATGTGAACCTATTCAGATGAGCGGCAGTGTATATAATAATAATTATTATTAACGTATAATCAAAATTGCAAAAAAAAATTAAAAGTAGGAACCATTTTCGAAATTTTTGATTTTTAAGTCCAAAAATATACTTTTTCAAAATTTTAATTTATGCTAAGTCAAAATATTTAAAAATTTTAAATAAAAAAAAACATTCTATAGGAAGTACCGTTAATAACGATTTTAAAGAAAAAAAAAACTTTTTTTTATTAAAAAGATTGACCTTGTCTAAAAGCTAATATATGTACTTCATTTTTTTTTATCAATATCGTAGGAGCCGTTTTTAAAAAATTTCAACTTTTTTCCAAACTTCACCGTTACTTTTGGTCAAAAAAATTGATTCCACAAAACCCTAAGTACACTATCCCTAAACAACTTAATACCAAGTTCAAGTGGATCGACCCATCCGTTGAGGCTGTAGCTGTTTATATTGACAGACAGACATCCTGAAAAACTGGCAGATAAACAGACAGACATGCTTGTGAAACTCAGTTTTTTTTTACAAACGCATAACTTGATCGTACCTAATATTCCTTGGTAAGAGCATAAACTGGCGTTACGACAATAACAATTTTCTTCCAAAAATACGCCATAAACATAAGGCCGATTTCTTGACAAAGTTCCAGCTCTTGAAACTCGGTTAAAGAAAAAATTTAACTCAATTTGTTTTAATTCCATTTCTTCGCCAAGTTTTAAGGTCTTAAAACTTGAATTTAGAATTCTGTTTGAGTTAGAACATTGTTATTTTATTCATTTGTTCTTATGAAGAAAAATATAATAATAAGCAAAAAAGTAATTCACATGTTTATAACCACCTTTTTTGTAAATTTTTTATGTTACTGTTTTGTTGCAATTTTGACTTTAATAACTTTTTTTAAAGTTCCTAAAGACGTTTGTATAGAATTTATGTACGGATAATTGCCAAACCGATCCAACAATTCAATTAGTTCACTGAGGAATAACGAAACTCTCTAAATAAAGAAGATTGGTTTTATAATACAAATTCTATATACTACTGAAATCAGTAAATTAAAAGAATAAGCATTGGACTTGTTAAATTATTGATTTAATATAGCTTTTTATGGCCTTTAGTCCAAAGTCCAAACAAAAAATTGGTGTTTCGTCCCGGTGGAGCTCACTTGGAATCATCAGTTAAGAGAACTGATGATTCCAAGTGAGCTCCACCGGGACGAAACGACGTGAGACACCTTGTCAATACGCAATTTTTGTTTATATTCAGCTCAACTTACATAGATTTTTAAACAAAAACCTATAGCAAAATTTTGCTATATCATGGAAATGATTATATTGTGGAAACACCATTAAAAAGGACCAACACAAAAATGAGCTTGGAAACGTTTTGATTTGATTAATTAATATTAATCTATTATTTCATGACGTTATTTAAAAGTGTTTTTAAAAGATGTACTTAAAGTGAATAAAATAACTTTTCTCATAAAGACTATTTTGAAAAAAAGGAAAAACAAATTGAAAATCTTCAATATTGTATACATTATTTTTTTTAGCAAAAATTAAAATAAAAAGGGAAATTCGGCAGCATATCTCTGCCAATTTTTTTTATTATCTCTGTGAGTCGATTGGCTTACAAAATATTTCAGAGTTTGATACTTCAGATGAATCCCGTTTTTTGAGCTAATTGAACGATGAAGATACTAACGACAGATTAAGAGTCTATGGAAATTTAAAGTTAAAATTAATTTCAGTTGTAAATAGAATTGATAGTTAAACATCAAAGAATTGAAGATGTTGTAGACTTTGCACATTTGGGATCCATTACAAACTCGCCTTAAACCTAAAACGAGGAATTATACTTGGCAAGATGTTTCTTCGAGCTAAAAGTGCTTTATGCTTAAGCAGTAAAGAATGAAATAAGCTCTTTATAAGGCTTTATGTAATTATCTCGGTCTTGCAGAGTGGAGCGAAGATATGAAACATCAGCGCATAAAAACTTCTGGGAAGAACCCATTTAAGGTGCCGCAGTCAAGTGAAGAACACCCTCAACCAACTTCATGTGCGCAACTCTAGTCAGCAAGCTGGGGATCGAGTTGGCTAGAGACATTGAGTCCGAGATTAAGCACGAAGTATCAAGAAAGAGACAATCGTTGAAAGTGAAATGTTTTTTTTTTTTTAATTTTGGTTATTCGCATAGGAAAATACTCTCAAATTCTCAATGCCATTAATGATTGAGAAATCCAAACGATATAGATCTAGTTTGTAAATCCTTATTTTGCAAACTATTAAGACAAAATTTGAAGTTGAGTGATCCAAAACGGAAATTCTTACAAATCTCGATCTGTGAAAAATAAAAAAATTCTAGATATTATTTCTACTTACGTCTCTTTCGGTGCTTCTTCCTCCTTCGGGATAACTTTCCGCTTCGTTGAAGAACGAGTAGATTTAATTATTTCCGTTTTAATTGTAGTTTTACTAGCAACAAAATTTCTTTGAGGTTTTTTAGGCGTTCCTGCGCTTTCATTTGTCTTCACTTCATCAGATCTATAATAAAAATAATTTATACAAAAACTGTCCTTACTAAAAGCAACCAAAATAAGACTTACTCTAATTCTTCCTTTTTAATATCAATTTCATTATCTTCCGATTTAATCTCAATTGCTGGCAGTTCAATACTACTAGCTTCTTTTTCTTCTTCCTCTTTCTCAGGCGATTCAACTTCACTTGGTTTTGACTCATCATTTTTAGTTTCAATCGATGAATCCTCTACCACAGATGTTGTCGCTTTTAAAGAAGACTCTTCTAATGGCTCATCCACTGCAGTTGCAGTTTGTTGTTCTTCGTCAATAGAAGGTTCCATTTCCTTTGATGGTTCTTCATCAACATGAAGTTGTTCCATTTCATCATCGCTTATATAATAAGTGCCAAGAATTTTGTATTCATTTTTCTTCAAAGATTTAGGACGAGTGACTATGGGCGTCTTTTTCGGAGATTTCTTTTTCTCCGGTAAAGATTCTTCTTTTTTTTCTTTAGCAGATTCTTCTTCCACATAAACTACAACATCGTCTTCATTTTTCTTTTCTTTATCTTCTTCTTTTTTAGCAATCTCAGCACTCTGCTCGCCAGATTCAGCAGATTCAGATGTTTGAATTTGTGCGCCATTTTTATCTTTCGATATTCTGCTACCGAACTTCCAATATTTGGCGGGTTTTGGAGCTTTTGAATCTTTTATCACAATTTTTGTTGTCGAGTCAGCATCTGCTACTGTGGTATATGCGAGTTTTGAGGGTTCTTTAACTTGGACATAACTTGGAGTCCTTGATACTACTTTTACTTTCTTAAGCGGTGGTAAGGTTGAACCTTCTTTTAGCTTGACAAAGCCACGTACCGGTTGGGCTTTTTCTGGACTTATATAATCTGATGAACTGCGTTGAACCACTTTCATAGAAGTAGATGGATTTGAATGTGCTGCAGGTGGATTTTTGATACGAGCATGAACCGTAGAAGAAGCATGATCTTTCTTTACGGATTCTAGGGTTAAACCCTTATTCACTCCAGATTTGGATGATGTTCCCGGTCGTGAATCATGAGTTTCTCGAGTTTTCTGTGTTAGCACAACATTGTGATATGGTTCATTCACATGGAAGCCTTCGTCCACTATCATAATGTCATCTACCATTTCTACGTTCTTAGCACAATTCAAACTTTGTTTCCGTTTACTTCGGTGCATACGCATCATAGCCTCTCGCTGACGATTGAGCTTCGCCAGCATCGCTTCATTGCTATTCGAGTTCTCTCCAACTCCCGGATACACTGCTGGATCAAGTTGAACTCCAAAGTTAGGAATTTCTTCATTGGCAGAGATTGTCTTCAACGATTGATCATCGTCACTTTCATCCGAAACAACTATAACAGGAGGAGTGTATCCTGGACGAGAGTGAAACTTCTTGCGGTTCACATAACTTTTTATATGGCTTTTTTTTCGTTGAAGTTTGTTGGGGTCTTCTTTTTCGGCAGCAGGAACAGTGATTATTTGGACTGATGTCTCAGCCGGCAGTTTGTATGACATGGTTGTTGGTGGAACGTCCAGCGTTTCTGGTGGAATAGTTATGTGATAGGTTTGTTGTTGCATAGTAACTGGAAGAGGTGCTAAGAGTGGACCAAGAATTTGTATGAGATCTGTATCTTGGAGAAGATTTGGATCCACAATGATATCATTGAAATTGGTATCTTTGAGACGTTGTATTTGAATGTCAAGTGTTTGACTGTTGTAAGGCCATTTCAAGGCTTTCAGAATCAACTTTAAGAGATCTACGTCTTTGATAATACTGCCAAGTGGCATACCATGTCCCATGGCTTGTGGATTTCCTGTGACCACAGGATGAATTTCAACATTTTGTGGTATAACAGGAGCTTCAGATATGTGCCTTAGTGGAGAAGTTGGATTAATTTTGGGTTCAATTGGTAACATCTTCTTTTTTGGAGGATTTTCTAATGTAACCGTTGTAGTGTTACTGTATGGAGGAGGAGGAGCAGGAGTAGGAATTTGAACAATTTGATTACCCTCTAGTGGGTTTGGAATTGCCTTTCGCTTTTTAGGCATTCGATGGACAATTGTAACTGGAACTTGAGTAATTGGACTGCTAGTTACAGCATTACGATTTATATGATCAGGTGTAAATGCCATTCCTATCGAGTCTCTCTTGCTTTGAGCTACTTGTAATTTTTTCTTAATGTCCTTTGTCAAAGGATCTGACATCGAAACATTAACCACCACTTCCTCTGGTTGGTTTTCCAATTTTCTTGGTGGCGGTATGACAAAGTTGCCAGTTTTATAATTGTCTTGTATTGTAACAACTTGCTATATTTAGAAATGAGATAAATGGAAAAGAAAAATGGTTATTAAGTTTCTTGTTTTGTTTTATAAAATAATAACTTACTTCAGGAGATCTATTTGTAAGAAAGTCTTTAAAAAGTTTCTCACTACGTTTGGCAACAACTTGAAGAAATTCAATGGCCATAATTTTGTCAAAACATTTTTTGCATATTGACTTTGGCAGTGGGTCATCTTCTGAAAGCTAAAGAAAATTTTCAAGATTAGAATAAATTTAAATTCATTATCTACATTTTTATTTAAATGAGTTTCGTATATTTATACTGTATGCAAAAATTATCTTCAAGTAAAGTGGCTTCACTTAAATAAGTTTTAAGGACGGGGAAAAAAAACGTAAAAAAATTAAAAATGTAATCTATAGAATATCTATAGAGTATTCCTTGGATATGTTAGCCAGTTAAACACAATGGCGGAGCTGAAAAGCGCATAACACGAAGCAAGTTAGTTGTCTTGGGAAAATTTAGTTAGACGTCTAAAAGAAGTCCATTTTTTCAATAAAATACCTAAGTTGGAAAGAAGAAAAGATAACCCATGAGAGACCCGATACTTAGCAAACTTTTTAGATGCTAACGTTTCTAAATCAGTTAGGCTGCTATCTTCCATCAATTCCATTAGGTATTGTAATAGTTGAAGAACAACAAACAACTTGAAGGTGCAACCACCAAGTCTTATGGCTAGAGTTAAAGCTGTTTCCAATATAAGTTGTTTTAAACGTTTTCTTTCAGAAAATGGTGTTGACTAAATATTTAGTCACTAATATTATCTGAACATGCGGTATCCCATCTTTAATTATTTTTTTTTTTTTTTCAGAGACAGAAATAGTTTTTTAAGCCCCGTTGAACTTATTTTGACGTAACGGACCACTATGGTCCGTTCTTTTATTGAACAATGTTAACTATTGTTGTTATGTCAAAAAAATCGTTGTATTTGTTTTTGTTACATTTTGTTACAAAATGTTAACTTTGATTTAGGAACGACTAAATGTTACATTTTGTTGATCTGTCAAAAGAAAAATTTTTGAGATTAATTTTATGAATGAATAAACAAGAAAAAATTAATTTGGTACTGAAATAATTCTTTTTAATTGAATTCTAAGCAAATTGAAACAAAAATATGCATTCAATAATTTCAAATATGGAAACAAACAAGAAATTCTCTTCTCACATCATCCCCTCTCTTCCCCATTTAGTTGTGTTTGACAGATTAACATTGAAACTCAAGTCCAGAAGCTGAGTTGGAAAAAGTAACAAAATGTAACTATTTGACACTTCAACACTGGATTTAGGAACGATGTTGTGACGTCACGATGTTACACTTTGTAACTTTTTTCTCATTTAGGAACGATGAAAGTTAACTATTGTTAACAATAGTTAACATCGTCGAATAAAAGAACGCATCATAGCTGGAGTGTTACTTCAATTGTGGTGCTAAGATGCACTTGCTGATGCTCTCCAATAACCTTAACAAAAACTAAAAAATCTTTCAACCGGCATTAAAAACCTCTCTCATACTCTTATAAGATGTAAATTTTTGCTACAGTCAAACCCGCTTAGGAGAAACAGCAAAATGTCACAATTAATCTTTCATTTAAGCGGGTTTTTCACTTAAAAGAACCCCGTTTAAGTAAAAAAAAAGATTTTTTTGGTATGACAAAAGTGTTTCAGATAAGCGGGTTTTATTGTACCAAAATTTTAGAAAAAAATACATAGGTCTGTTCCACACTCTCAGACTTCCGAATTTAGTCATATTTGGTTATTGTTGGTCTGAGTCTGTTGTCAAATTCAAAAATTGTGCTTTATGCCTGATTTACAATATTGCGAGACGACGAGACGAGAGCGAGACGAGATTTTTTCTTGGTCATTTAAATCTTAAGCCATTTGGAAATGTTAAGATTTTTTTTGGGTTTTTGTCTATTTTTGACAGGAAATAGAAGAATGTGTGTAAAAAGAAGGAAATTATTTGGCCAAACATCGAAAACTAGATATCAATTTTACTCTCGCAACGCTCTCGTCTCGTCGTCTCGCATTATTGTGAATGAGGCATTATTCAAAAAAAAAAGAGCGCTCACATGGGAGGGATTACAAAGTTCAAAAGGCTGGCAAATTTAGGCCGAAACATAAAAATTTAAAATTCTGTGGCCACAAGAAATAGCCGTCGAATTAAAAGAAAAATAAATCAGTGATTTAAGATGCTTTTATTTTTAGTTTACTTTAAAGCCTGGTACTCTGTTCGAGCTAATTTTTAGCCGAGATAAAATTCCCATACAAGTTATCGATAATTTGCTCTATCTGCTTTACAACACGTAAGGAGTTGGTGAGCTTTTTTAGACATACATTGAGTGTCCAAAGAAACGTTACTGATATCCTCAAACAGCATACGGTTCTAATCAGCCCTAGAATTGATCCAGTTTTTTTTTATGCTAAATAATGCACGAGGCAATAGTGCTAGAATTGTTTCAGAATATCTTCAAAACGTTGGTATACCAACTTTGGATTGATCACATACAAATCTGGATTTAAATTCAATACAACATGCCTGGGAACTACTGAAGGGATATGTTCGGACCTGGAATATACCTCAAGACAATCTTAATCAGTTGAAAACTATAGTGACAGAAGAATCGAAAAATGTTTTACAACAAGACGTTCAAAACTTAGGTAATTCGTGGAATGAACAGACGACTTCAAGTTGTCATATGTGCTAGAAGAGGTAATATACCAATCATTGAATACAATATTATTGGAAATACATAACTGTAATTTGAATGAAATTTGTTTCTATTTTTTTTCTTCTTTATTCTGAAAAAAAACCAAAAAGTTTCTATAATAGGCATCAGTTTTCAAAGGTTGAGATGTTAAATTTTTTTTTTATCTTTTTTCTTTTGGTTGATATTATTGTTGTTGTCAAATATTTTTTCGACTTGACATACAGTAAACAAACACAAAAAATAAAAACCATAATAAAGCCATTTAAAATAAGAATTAGGGGTATAACTACAAAAGTAAAGAGCAGTGCGTTAATTTTGAACAAGAATGTAGAATTGAAGTCTTCTATTTTCAAATTTTCAATATCAGCATTTTCCACTTATAGGTATAGGATTATCAACGTAGCTACACTAACTAGGTACGTAGCTAAACCACCACTTATACATAATGTACATCAAGATGGATAGAAGCCATAAGACGAAATGCAATTGTAAGTCCTTTTCTGCAATCTTTTAGGGAATGTTACAATTTATTAAGAAAATCCAAATATAAGAACCGAAGGGTCCCTTTTTCCTCCTTTCCTGCTCCCCAGTTCAACCAAATGCAGCCCTCAAGCGCCAAATGTCACTATTCCATTGAAAATATGCAATGCATTTGAATTTTCAAATGTAGAGATACCCACTATAGTCCATTGAAATGTTACATTAACCTTGCATTTTGGGTAGGACAAGATTTTTTTGTTTTGATCTGTAGGGGCGGTTAATGTGAGTATACAATCCAGTTTTCGGGGTTGAAAGCCCCCCCATTTGGCCCCCATCTTGGAAAAAGGGGTGTTAACTGTTTTTTATCGATATCTTGCGAACCGTAAGTCCCACAAAAAAAATGTCTGAAGGAATTTTGTAGATAATTTATTTCTCTACAATTTTGATTAAGGTACTTTTTTCTGTAAAATTGAAAATAAGAAAGTTATACTTGAAAGTAGATGTACATTTTCAAGAAAAAAATCTTTGAAAGGCCATAGCTTTTTTTCTACAACTTTTAGTGAAAAAATACTCATGACAGTTTTTAAAGATCATTTAATTTCCAACAATTTGATGTGCTCATTTTGCAGATTTCGTTTTTATAAAGCTGCTGCAATGGTTTTACAAAAAAAAGGTAACAAATTATTTTCGTACTTTTATATGTTTATTTTATTTTTTTTACTTCAATACAGACTGATTCAAAAAGATATGTAGGTTGGGTTGAAACAAGAAAAAAATCAAAGTACGGGGGGTCCATTCCGTACCGTTTAGTGAGGAGGGCAATTTTCAAAAAAAAATGTCTTACTTTTGAAAAAAATTTACTAAAAATCAACGGTTACACCCATTTCAACGTGTTATATTTTTTTGTAAAGCCGAAAACCTTTTCTTTTATATTATTTTTAATTAAACCTGTTTTATGGAATAGCTTTTCAAAAAATAATTTTCAAAATAAAAAAATACGAAAAAAATATTTTGAACTAATTTTTTTCAAAATTTTATATAATTAAGCACTAATTAAGTTTTCAAAATTCATTGCTGTAATGTGTTTTCAAACAACAACAGAAAACCGGATGCAAAAAAGTCTTGTCGTTTTCGAGAAATTAAAAAGAAAACCTGTTTTATGGAATAGTATTTTGTGAAGGAAAAATAAAAATAAATACAAACTATACAAAATTTATTGAATAATTACATACTTTTTTAAAGTAAAAACAAACAATAATGAGGTTAGTAGAAAAAAGTAGTTATGTTTTCTTTTTAATTTGAAACAAACAAACAAAAACAGAAAACCGGATGCAAAAAAGTCTTGTCGTTTTCGAGAAATTAAAAAGAAAACCTGTTTTATGGAATAGTATTTTGTGAAGGAAAAATAAAAATAAATACAAAATTTATTGAATAATTACATACTTTTTTAAAGTAAAAACAAACAATAATGGGGTTATTAGAAAAAAGTAGTTATGTTTTCTTTTTAATTTCTCGAAAACGACAAGACTTTTTTGCATCCGGTTTTCTGTTTTTGTTTGAAAACACATTACAGCAATGAATTTTGAAAACTTAATTAGTGCTTAATTATATAAAATTTTGAAAAAAATTAGTTCAAAATATTTTTTTCGTATTTTTTTTCAAAGTTTTTATTTTGAAAATAATTTTTTGAAAAGCTATTCCATAAAACAGGTTTAATTAAAAATAATATAAAAGAAAAGGTTTTCGGCTTTACAAAAAAATATAACACGTTGAAATGGGTGTAACCGTTGATTTTTAGTAAATTTTTTTCAAAAGTAAGACATTTTTTTTTGAAAATTGCCCTCCTCACTAAACGGTACGGAATGGACCCCCCGTACTTTGATTTTTTTCTTGTTTCAACCCAACCTAGATATCTTTTTGAATCAGTCTGTATTGAAGTAAAAAAAATAAAATAAACATATAAAAGTACGAAAATAATTTGTTACCTTTTTTTTGTAAAACCATTGCAGCAGCTTTATAAAAACGAAATCTGCAAAATGAGCACATCAAATTGTTGGAAATTAAATGATCTTTAAAAACTGTCATGAGTATTTTTTCACTAAAAGTTGTAGAAAAAAAGCTATGGCCTTTCAAAGATTTTTTTCTTGAAAATGTACATCTACTTTCAAGTATAACTTTCTTATTTTCAATTTTACAGAAAAAAGTACCTTAATCAAAATTGTAGAGAAATAAATTATCTACAAAATTCCTTCAGACATTTTTTTTGTGGGACTTACGGTTCGCAAGATATCGATAAAAAACAGTTAACACCCCTTTTTCCAAGATGGGGGCCAAATGGGGGGGCTTTCAACCCCGAAAACTGGATTGTATACTCACATTAACCTCCCCTATAGATCAAAACAAAAAAATCTTGTCCTACCCAAAATGCAAGGTTCGGTCAAATTTTTGTAACATTTCAATGGACTACTAACATTTTAATATACGAGTTTAATTCGTCAAATGTATTTGTGTGCATCAACAAAATTTATCAAAAACAAAAAATACACACAAATAATGGGCAATTTTATATGTGGATACTTTTTTGCTTCATTTAATTTTCAAGTTTTCAAATACATACTGAAGTATAATAATAATCTAGATAGGTTGGTATACGGAGTTGCTCCCCAAAACAGGCTTTGCAACTCTCTGCATCGTGCAAAAATAAAAAAAAAAAAAAACAAAAACTGCAGCGGACGGAACAAACTCGCATCCAGTAACTCTTAACCAGTACCTTAATATAATAAAAACAAAAACATTGGATTCTATGTATATGTAGGTATATTAACTTATTGCTTCCAAAGCAACCAAGTATAGAAAAAGGAATATGTACCTACGCAATAGGTAAATAGAATTTATATCAAAATCCAAACTCTCTTAAAATTTATATGAGATTAAAAATTTGGCGGTAAAGTAGATATAAAATCAAAACAAACCAACTTTCTCTCAGAGTTGTATATTGAACCAGCATGCACACAAAAAATTGGGGGTTGAAAAATGGTCAAAATAAAAAAGGGGCATGCCAGCGCCAAATGAACTCATGATATTTGGCATTGAACTTTATAATGCTTCAATGAAGTTTCAAGTATGGTTGGTGTCCATATCCATGCTTTCCAACCTGACATCATGACGTTCACAACCAACGACGACAACGACACCGAACCGGGGAAGGAAAATATACAATCAAAAGAGAAGATTCAAAAAATGCATTTTTTGCATAAAACTCGTTGGATTCAGATACTATTTATATGTAGGTATATTAGTATAATATCTATACAAAGAGGAGTGCAATGCTGCTGATGGTGGAGCAGCAGCCAGCAGCAGTCAGTCGCAGCAGCCCCATATTTTTATGAGTGCTCAGAGCAGAGCTCACGCGGTGCAACTTTTTGCTAGAGTGTGTCTGTTTGTATATTGACAACAAACACATACACAACCAAATTCTATCTAATAAAAGTAAAGCAATACAAAACATTTGTATAGGTTTAAGCAACATCCACTTTTACACGAAATAAAAAAGTATTTTTGGATCACGGTACCTACCTACTGAAAATGTAAGTTCTCCCCCTCTCTTCACCCACCCACCCCATACTTCTATCAGAAGACTAAAACTGATTTAGAGGAAGAAACAAAAAAATGTATTCAACTAGGAACTAGGTTACATTATTCGCGCGCACCACCCCAAAAAAAAAAAACCTAAACGAACCCCTCCCAATCGTTAAAAAAAGGTAGAAATGTATGAGGACATCCTTGTTACGTTTTGGAATAAGGATATCCTTGTTTCTAGAGAATCCATACTGTATTTTTATGACTTTGTTTCTTCCTATAAAAAATATAACATTTGGGGATTAGTAAGATACTCCACCTCAATTCTATACTCACTTCCAGATGGAGGAACTTTTCCAGAACCGATTTGAGGCCAATTTTTTTGAATATCCCAATACTTTGGTCCTCGGATCGGGGTTTTTTGCTTCTAGTATTGAAAGTACACACACGACAATAATGTTTAATAGAGTCGATGTTTAAGTCATTTTTAATAATTTTATTTTCTTCCATTATCGTTGTCATGTTGAATAGTATTTTTTTTTTGTATTTTTGTTTAGTTAAAGAAAAATGTGGAAAGTGTAATCAACAACAAAAAAGTTAACACTTTACATTTGTGTGGTTGTTTTTGTTGGTTTCATTTTAATAAACATATAACATTTTTCTATTATACTTAAAAATAGAACACACTCAAAATTAATGTTTATTTTGTTTTTCTTGAGTAGTTTTTTTCTAATTTTCTTTTATATGGCGAATATATTGTTTCCTGTGATAGAGCGAGCACCAGGCACAGGCAGATTTTTTCAACTTCGTTCTTGAGGAGATCACACAAAAAACTAACACACGAGTTTTTTTTGGATGGGAGCACTTAGTTCGCATGAAACGCATACGCATACAATTTTTCGTTTTGTGTGTTGATAAAATATTCAGCTCAGTATTCAGAAAAAAAAAAAAATCATTTTTATTAAACACTCATACATTCGTAATTGCTTCTACTTTCAAATTTCAGATGACTTGCTGAATAAATACATACAAACATGTGAGTTATTTTTTTTTTATTTTTGCTTTTTTCTGATGGTTTATTTTTTCAGCTCTTTGGTTGTTTCTGTTTGAATGTGTGTTGTTGGATGTATTCAAAATTATTTAAACACATCGATTTGGTGAATAAACAAAATGCAATAGAAATGAAATTTTTATTTTTTTGTTTATTGTTTTTGGGTTTTTGTTTTTAGCTTTGTAACTACTGTTCATGTTATTAATTTGTTCTTTTTGAAAAGATTATTTGACTTCTTTCTGTTGATTTATTACTTTGTTTACGTGTATGTCTAAGAATTTGAGTTACACTTACATTGGTGTAACGTTAACGTGTAACAAAATAGAGAACAAGAGAGCATATTCAGCAAAATGTTGTTATAGTGTGCGTACAAATGTGATGGTCCTCTCAAAACTCAAAAATAGCAAAATTACCTACTAACACTTTGATAATAAATTAAAAGGAGAATTATTTTGAATTGAATTCAAATACCATACCAATATATGTAATCTAATCTTTTGGTGTTGTTGAATTATGAAAAATTGAAAAAAATGTGATTTTATGCTTAGGTGTGGGTAAAATGATGTGGTGGTTTACTGTGCATTTTAAATATTTTGTAGCTGTAGATGAATTTATTTTGTATAGAAATATTTCTGGGTATGTAGGTATTTATTTTTGTTTTTTTTTTTTTCATGTATGATTGTCATTGTAATTGTAGGTAGGCAAGTTTTATGATAGTATTTTTTGATAAAAGAATTTAAATGGCAATTAATACAAACACAAATCTTATACACAATCAAAGAAATTTGAAGCGACAAAACGCCATCTGTAGTTATTAAATAATTTATGTGGAACTAGAAATAAGACGACACCAAGTGGTGAATAGCAAATGCATATGGGGTAACTTACCTATTTAAAAGAGATTTGAAGGTAAGGTCTTTTTTAAATGCAATCTTAAAAAACTAGGTGCAATTTAAAGACTGCATTAATTGATTTATCTTTGAGACTTACGGCCATATTATTCACTAGTTTCAAAAATACATCTGGATGTAAAGAAAATAAAATGTCAAAAATAAATCGAAATCCATAATACCTATTCACTACCTACTTAAATCCAATCTCGTTAAGGTCTGTTTAACTTTATAAATCCAGATGTAAAATTCATTTACATAGACAGTGTTCAGTTGTTTTGTCAAGTATTTTGTGAAGAAAAAATAAAGATAAATGCAAATTATACAAAATTTATTGAATAATCACATAATTTTTTGAGAGAATTTTACTATTCAAAAACAAAAAAAAAAATCCTTGGATTTATGAAATTCAGATATAACGGCCATATTATTTACTAGTTTGAATAATACATCTGGATGAAAGGAAATTCAAATGTCAAAAATAAATCCAAATCCTAATTTTTTAAATACAATCTCCTTATATCCAAATAAATTTAAACTGCCCTCTGGGGGTCAGTTTAACTTTATAAATCCAGATGTGAGAGATCTAAAATTCATATGCACAGTGTTCAGTTGTTTTGTCAAGTATTTTGAAAAGGAAAAATAAAAATAAATGCAATTTATACTTAATTTATTGAATAATTACATTATTTTTTTGTGAGTGAATAATATAAACAAAAAATTAAATCCTTGGATTTATTAAATTTGGATTAAAGTGATTATCACTTAAATCTAAATTTAATCCAGAGTATAATTTGCCAGTAAATCCAGAGTGAATAATATGGCCATAAGTGATTGGATTTAAAATTAACTTTAATCCAAACTAAATCCAGAGTGAATAATATGGTTGTTAGACTTTAAAGGAGTAGGGGCATTTTAACGTTTGGTGGCCATTGATTAAATTGATATCAAATAAAAGAACTGTAAGTAGGTACTTAGGAAAAACTTTTACTCGGCCATATCAAGAATTCCATTCGTGTCGGAAATTTGCTACGATTCAGGTAAAAAAAAACAATCACGGAATCCTTTCGTTATGGTATCGTAGAAAATTTACGATACGAATGGAATTCGTGATAAGGCCGACTATGGGCGTTTCGCTGTAATGAATTGAGGACGTACCTACACATACGTTATTGCAGTAGGTAGTAGGTACATATTTACTATCTTACCTATTGTACGTAAATGCATCTTAAAATGTGTGAAGGACTAATCGAATTGTAATATTTTATTAAATCTGATTCCATATAAAATTTTCTAAGTCTGAAAACCTCAATCTAGAATATCTTACCAATAGAGCTCAAAATATAGATAAGTTTTTTAAGTGAACAATTTCGAGATATTGTTCGAGAGAACCTATGCTTCTATGTATAACAAGTTGAACAACAAAACTCTCAAAATAGACTCGAAATTGCTGTTTTAAAAATATTATATTTTCGGTTCTATTGGTTAGTTATTCAGAATTAAGGTCCTCAGATTCAGGAAAAATTACTGATTATTGTGATGCAAAAATGCATTTTATCCGTTTGCAACGGCGGATCCAGCGGGGGGGGGGGGGGGGGTACGGGGGCACGTGCCCCTTCCAGAACAGGTTCATACTTAAAGAAAATCAAATTATAAGAGTTGTTAAAATATATGAATAATAACAGAAAGAACTTGAGTGAAACTCTTGTCTACTTCTGGCTGGAAATGCGAATTTTGTTGTTTGTTGTATCCCTTTCCCATGAAAAGCTCCACCTCACAAATAAATAAACGACTATTTGTTAGGTAAACACGAATGTTTTTTCGATTTAAAAAAAAGTGAATTTTCTAAGTGTTTTTTTACTTCAAAGTGATTTTGGTAAAAAATTTTGATATGGATATCGACAGTCAAGGTATGAATGGTATTCTTAAAAAAAATTTAATTGTATATGCAACTTTTTTTTTCAAACGGAGGGGTTAAAGTTTTTTATTAACATTAGTGTTTTTAAAATAGCGCAACACGCCACAAAATTTCATAACATATATATGTATTATTGAGCTGCTGGATATGTAGAACAATCTTGCATTTCAAGAGTTTGCCCAATTTTGCACCACCGAAAATAAAGACCCCTTGAAAAAAACTCCTCAAAAGCGACTCTTACTTATAGATTTTTATATTATCTATTATTTTTCTCCAGGGATACCTTTAAAAATATGTAAAGAAATAGTGTTCCAAATTTCAAAAGAATCGGTGCAGTAGTTTTGAAGTTATGAGGGGCACCGGCTTTGAAAACATTAGTTGTGGGAAGAACGATTTAAAGTTTTGAACTCTAGACTAAAACGTTTGTAAGCGAAGTATTAAAATAGACATAACTTGGTCAATTTTCCAATAGATCTACAATTTGAACACAATATTCTTGAGATATAAAAAAATTTTAATGCAAATAAAAAAAAAACGGGATTTTCCGGGAAAAAAGTATGTTTCATTTTTTTTTTATTATTAGAAACTTTAATATTTATTAGAATGAAATCTTTAGTATTTGATTAAAAACTACCATGTCATAAAATAATGGTATAAATATGTCCATAATATTGCAAAAAAAAAAAATCAATTAAAAAACGGAAATACATATTTTTTTTTCTAAATTTCATCTTTAAAACTTAATTTCTCAAAAACTATTTAATGAAACAACTTGAGTCAAAAAATAAAATAAAGAATAAATTACTAACATTAAGAAAAGTTATAGCACAGGTTTGTACGTGCATTTTATGATTTTTAATATTTTTTTCTCCCGGCTAATCGGGATGTAAGTGGGTAAACAAAATTTTTCCTTCCGAATAACTTTTTTGTCATTTGGTACCAATTTGATGTGGAAAATGTGCCCAAATGTTTTTGGCCAGGTTTGAGAATTAAACCATAATACCGCACTGTGCGTCGTTTAAATTCGCTGCTTGTCAGTCAGTCTTATGAGACTTTACTTTATTTCTAACTGTTATTGCTGATTTTTTGTCAATCCGTCACATGTGTAGTAGGTACGTACTTAATACTTTCAACTTACGGACTAGTTTTTTTTTGGAATTCCGATCTATTTCCTGTGTGATGTGTCAAATCTAGTGATCAAAACAAATAAAGGCTTGACCACATCGGAAGGTATGCGGTAGCGATACGAATAGCTGTACGGGTATACTTGTATTTGAAGGAGTCTCTATTGAATCGCAACATTTCGATCTTCTAACTCCAAGAGCCTGTCTATTTTTTTTTGGCGATGGTCTCGTTATGGCAACTTTCGACTTTAATTTTGTCTTTTAAATTTTAGTAAAGACAATTTTAAGTCCACTTTTTTCGAACATTTTTTAGGGGCCTTTAATTCGAGGTCAAAGGAGTTTGTTCTACCTCCAAAAACTCAAAAGAGGTTTCAATGAACATAGATGGTCAGTTGCTCATTTGCAAAGCCGGCGTTGGTAGTTGCTAGCATTGCTAAAGTTTGTGTAGAAGGCAATTGTGCTTTTCGTGAGCCAGGTGCAGTTGGAAAGCAAGGCTCTGGGGTGAATGCTCCAAAATGTTTGACTGCAATAATGCCTTCCACAGCAACGTCCAATCCTGTTGCTGACAAGATGAGCTCATCAGAAGCTGGGAGTACCTTTCCTTCGAACCGACCACCAACAGTTTTCGTTTTAGAATATTTTTTAAAAGAGAGTTTTGTTTTGAAAAAAAAAAAGAAATAAAAGACGAAGGTGATGAAGAAAAAAGATTATCGAAAATGTACATAAATAATTATTTCTATCTTCAAATAAATAAGTAAATAAATTATGAATCTGTAATATATACCTTTCTCCAGCCTTTGACAGCTTTTATTCGTGGCCCAAGGCCCAGTTGAGTTCAAACTTTCGGAAAGCTACTGCCAAAGCCTTATGGAAGTGGCCTTTCCTTTCTGGCAATTTGGCAATATGTTCTTTGTCAAATCTTGGTGGCTCGACATAATATCAGCCATTAATTTTTTTTGTTGTGCATTTATTTTGTTTAAATTTGACCTAAAAAGATAAATTAATTTAATAAAAATACATTTTAAAAACAATAAATTCAATAATTCTTACATTTTTCTGAAGAATTCCGGTCTTTTGTGTGCTATCCTTAAGCTGTTTACTTGACTCAGCTCGGTAGCTGATGACAAAATGCCAAAAAATTGTACTAGACTACATAATTCAGTCACGTATGACTCGATAACTGATGCGGTAATTAGACCCCTGGATTTTCCTGGAGTAATTCACTCTCAAATTTCGGTATTCCATTAGCATAGGCACCTATAATATTTTTTTTTGTTGTAAATTTTAGCTTCAAGATTCCATATAAAAAAAAAATTTTATTTGCTTAATTTGTTACTATCACTAAATATTTAAGCCTGGTACGAAGTTCGAGATAAATTTTAGCTCCCATACAATTTATCAAAAAATTTAAGCTGAGCTAAAATGTATCCCATACAAATTATCAATAATTTGTATGGGAATTTTATCTCAGCTAAAATTTAGCTCAATCCGTAATCCGCTTTAGAAATACAGAGTACCAAATAGGGTAGAGTTGCCTAATTCCGGCCGTCTCCAGTAGCCGGCCACCTTTAAGAAAAATTGTTATAACTAGTGATTTCGTAGGATTTATTCCAAATTTTTGCTCTTGTGCTGTTCTTTTAAATGCCCCTCCTAAAATAAAAATATTCTTATTATTCTTGTTACCTATTAAGATTTCTTAGAAAAAAAAACTTTTTGTGAAGTGATCCAACCGGGTATGTTTTTTTTGTAATTTTACTGCCGAAAGAAAATTAGTGTTTTGTGGAAACAATTTCCGAGCTAATGCTTTGAAATGCTGTTTTTCTCATTAAATATCTATATATTATTCTTCAAATAAAATAGGTTTTAAATAGGAAAAAGATGTGAGTTTTGGTAATTTTAAGGGGGCCGGAAATAGAACACAAAAAAATGCTTTGAAATTCAAGAGTTTCCTGTATTCGGCCCCCTTTTATTGATACAAGTTTAAAAAATGGGGAAAAATAAATACATTTTTGAATCATTTGATGTTGTAATTTATTAACAATCAAAATTGTTTCTAAATTCTTAAAACACAAAAATTTAAATAAAAAACATTCAATTTATTTAAGCTTGACTTAGGAGAATCGGACTTTTTTATACAAAAACTTAAATAAAATATTTTTGGGAAATATTGTTAACTTTTTTTTTAACCATACCGAAAAATTAATAAATAAAGTACATTTTATTTCAAGAATTATTCGAAAATGTTGATATTTGACGTTTCTGTGCTTTATTTTATGAGACAAAATCCTTAAGGGGCCGGCTACTAGCAACTCTACCCCTATTCGTTTTAGAAATTTTTTACTTTCGGAACAAGATACAGAGTAGGGCCCTTGCTCAAAAATTTTTGTTTTTTTAAGAATATAAATTAGAAACAAGTCAATATGAATATGATAACTTGGATTCGCGTGTTCATTCCATTAATTGTGCGCTTAAACCTTAGTTATCAAAGTGGATTAAGTCACTGCTAAAAGAACAATTAAAACAGGCATTGCATTTGAATCCGAATTTCTGGGTGGTCAAACTAAACGACTCTAGCATTATGAGGATATCGTGCATCAGAACCAACTATAGACTGATTCTAGGGCGATTGGTACCGCATGCTGTTCAAGGATATGAGGGACGTATAAAATTGAACAATCAACGCAGGTCTTAGAAAGCTCCCTAGCTTCGTACGTGTTGTAAAAACGTTCCGAGAAAAGATTATTCACCTTAAAATTCTCTACAACTCTATTATACAACTTTTTTTTTCTATCTCTATAAATACAAAATACCAATACTTTTAAAAATCACAAATAAAAAATTTAATTCGTCCTTCTCCTTTAATTATTGGATTTCATTGCATAGTACAAAAACACACACACATTTATGCAAGTATTTTCTTATTTCTGCATAGATGCAGTGCATAAGTAAATGCATAATAAATGTTATGATTTATGAATTTATAAAACACACACATAAACAAACATTCGAAAAGTATTGATGGATTTACATTGAAAAGTGCAAATTCACAAGTTAATCGGTACAAATATTATTTTTATATAACGATAGCAACCTGCAACAATAATTTACAGTTCAAATTTTAATTACATAAAGATATTAGTACCTACACTTTACATTTTTTGTATTCACAATTTCTCATCTCTATTCTTATTTTCTACTTGTAGTTTTGTGTGTATAAATTGTTGCTAAAAATAAAATTGTTTTATTTGTGTTGAAATTTGAACAGCCAATTTTTATGTATGCATGCAGGTACATTTTGTAGAGAAAACTACCACAATTATATCATTGTGTTAGTATTAAATGCTCCCTCGATACAAAATATTTTGAGAGCATATTCAGCAACACAGATACAGAATACAAATGCATACACAGTGTATTACACACATAATAATAAAAGTTAGAAATGGAAAAATTTAATGGAAATGGGCCAGGCAAGGATTAGTGTGTGTGTGTAATGCGTAGTGCGTGTTAAGGGAAATTACGTATGAAAAATTAAATGTTTATTATGTTCTGTTCTGTTTGTATTGATATATGATGATGATGAGTAAAAAAATAGTGACTTTGAGTTTCACCAGATGGTTGCTTGATGCATTTTTTTTTTAAATTTTCGTTTACTAGTTATAACTTCTTATTTACCTATTTATTCAAGAAGCTAAGTAGGTAATTAGGTGAATTTTCACTGTTTAACACACCCAAGGAGGTAGGTATCGTATTGTATTTAAAAACTTAAGGTTCCGGGCAAGATAACTAAGGACACAATTAAACGGTTTGCTGTAACACAATTTCTGCTTGTTTTGTTGAAGGTGATTCAAGAGGAATGTAGACAAGTAAAAAAGTCGTATGGGAGAGGGGTCTATTCTCCTCCGTTTAGCCGGGAGCGGAGGGGCGATTTTCTATAAACTTGACTTAGGCCGTGTGTGAATTGTGTTAAATAGTTAACCCTCTACCGCATACTAACCCATATATGGTTTATCGATTTCATATCGATTTATTTCCGTTATATTGCACCAAATGTCAAAAAGAAAAAACTATAATTAAACTACGTCTATTTTTACTTGCGATATAGGTACTATAGGGCAAGTTTAGGATTCGTAAAAAAAATCGAACTCGAGATAACAATTTTACATGACATTACGATGATGGAGAATGCCAAAAAAGTGGGTCCGGCAATTCTGTCTGTCTGTCTGTCTGTCTGTCTGTCTGTCCGTCTGTCTCTATCTGGAGCTGCAGCCTAAACGAGTGAAGTGATTTTCTTCAAACTTGGTAGTTAGCAGTTTTTGGTGATTCCCTAGAGGGGAAATTGAAATTTTTTTTTTATGACCAAAACTAACGGTACCTGCCATATAACGGAAATAGAAAAGTTAATTTTTTTCAAAAACGGCTCTAACGATTTTGATTAAAATTTTTGTGTGTAATACTACACATAAGGGCCAACTTTTTAAATAAAAAAAATATTTTTTGTACCGTTATTAACGGTACCTGTCATAGAACGGTTTTTTTCGTTTCTGAATATCTCGTACAAAATTAACCCGATTTAAATGAAAATTTTTATACAAAAGTGTGTAAGTAAAGATAATATTAAAATTTTAGAAAATTTTCAAAAAACGCATTTTTGGTTTTTTAAAAAATATTTCAAAATTTTTTTTTGAAAAATCAATTTTATGAAAACGGATCAATGAAAAATTTTGAAATTTAGTTTTTATGTGTAAATTAATTATTTCTTCAAAATGGCATACCAACTTTTTTTTTGAAAAATGTTAAAAAAAATTTATATATAAAAAATTATTTTTTTAAAAAACGGCTCCTACAATTTTCAAAATTTTTTTTCTAAAAATACCTTTTTATACGAGAAATAAAATGGCATATTCGTTTTTTTTTTTAAGATATTTTAAAACGGAGTTTTATTAATTATAAAAACAGATTTAATTTTTTTATACTACTTATGAAATTTCTTCAAAATATCGAATTTTAAATTTCTTGAATAAAAAGCTTTAACATTATAGTTACTTTAAGCATAAGAGCAAGTACGTGCGACCCCAGTCGTGCAATTTATTTTATAATAAATCGGTTTTTATTATCAGTAAAAGAGTCGTGATTCTGAAATAAACTCATTGTTTCAAGAGCATGTGTAAAGTGCAAATCAGTGAATAAAAGTGTGTACTTTTCCGGTGTTTTTTTTTTATAATAAACAAGTTGCATTCAATTAAAAATAAGTTTCGTATGTATTTATTATACTTTTATATGTTTACGAAGTTTGTTTTTTGTTTTTATAATAATTTTTGTCTTTTTTTGGCATTTTTTCCAAAACACCATATATGGGTTATCATGCGTTGGCGACATACATTACTGAATTTTGTACGATTTTTATTTTTTTTTTGTAAAATGAATTCGAAGACTTTCTATAGAAAAAATAAGTGTGTAAATGCTATAACTTGTGTTGGCTTTCGAAGTGATGATGATCTAGCTTCAGATTCTGGCTCTTTTTAACATCAAACAAGCCATCTCCGAGCACTTATATGCAAATCTTTAAAACCTACAATGTCACGAAAAAGAGGACGACCTTCAACTTTGGCAGGTGATCAAAGCAGAGATGGAACAAAACAAAGGGGAGGGGGTTATACAAGTCACGGAAGTCCATCCCCATCTTATCCCGAAACTTCAATTCACTCACAACAACCAAGAGAAAAAGTCGTTGAATTCAGTGCCAACTGGAAACATCGAATATCCCTGAATGGCAAAAAAACGCCAATATGTGAAATTTGCGGACTGAAGACGTACACAATGTGTAGAAAATGGATGTGTTCTTCTGCTACAATGATAAAAGAAAGAGTTTGAATAAAGTCCATGAACAAGAAAAGTCCACTGTAATAAAAACATACTTTACAAAACATACCTTGAGTGCATACTAAACCATATATGGATTATTAATTTTTCGCTGGAAATCACTTTGCTGCATACTAACCCATATATGGTTTATGTTTCCAAAAATTTATATATGTATATGTAAAAAAATAAAAATTTCTATGTTATACCTTTTTTCAACCCCTAATAAAGCTAAAAAATTGTAAAAAAAAATTTTATAACACTTCGATCATAATTCATGCAGTAGAGGGTTAAATCCGTGTTAAATTTTTGACACTATTGAGGTGAATAAAAAATTTTCAGCTGTTAAAAATTTATTGGGCTCTGGGACCTGGTTAAATTTGAGTTAAATTTTTTTTGCAGATGGTTTCGTTTTGTTTTGTTTTTTTTTTTTTTTTTTTTTTAAAGGAGTTTCATGGCAGAAAATAGGCAGAGAAAAATATTAAACAATTTGAAATTTTTTTTATTCACCCCAATAGTGTCAAAAATTTTACACGGTGTTAACTATTTAACGCAATTCACACACGGCCTTAGTACCTATTTGGAAAAAAATTTATTAAAAATTAACGGTTACATATATACCTACAATGACTTTCTATATACCATTTTGTAGAGCCAATAACCTTTTCTTTAATTTTGTTTTTAAATACCTAAAGCTTTTTTAATTAAACAGTTTTTAATAAATTTATTTTCAAAGCTAGAATTTAAAAAAAAAATGTTAAACAGATTTTTCTCAAAATTGTATTATGTCAAGTAGGGGGAGTGTGGGAGACTTAAGTCGAATTTAGTATTAGTTCATGTCGCCACTTTTTTGAGTTGGCGCTCAGTGTGTTTTTTTCATACAAATTCTGCTTTTTCAAGTCACCACTAGAGTTCCTAAGATCGTTTTACTTCATGATAGTACTATGGAAATATATATAGAATGATGCACACACACCCAAAAGATTTTTTGCCAAACACCAAATGAGTGGGAACAGATTTTTGGCTTAAGACTTGATCGCGACTAAATTCTTCGAGTAAAACAAAAACAAAGTTAATAAAATCAGTTCATATCTTGTTAAAACTAATATTTAATAAATTGAGGTGTTTTGAGTGAACACAAGAACTCTTCTTGATGTTTATTATAAAAAAAAAAAAAAAAAAACAATTTATAAAAACGCAAAAACATATAAATATCTTTTATAGTAAGAGGGCCGGTTTGTTCAGACTCGATTATCTCTTAATCAAGGATTTTTCTATGGAATAATCCTTGATTAGAATATAATCGTTTGTGAACAAACCGGCCCTAAGTACAAAAGCATAAAATAGTAAACAAAACAAAAAAAATTCTTAAAAAACATACCAAAAATAAATAAATAACTCAATTTTTTTTGGTATTTCATTAAAAAACGTTGTGTTACAAAATAAAAATCATGTCAATTACTTTCGAAATGACCTAGCAGAGGTTGTAGATATTCCTGAGTACATCATATTTCGGCACTTGAAATTTTTGATAGACCCTCAAAATTTCAAGTTATCGTCAAAAACCCTTTTTTCAATGTTATCAGATTTCAACGATTTTTTACTCAGCCATTTTTCGGTCAATTTCAGATTTTTTTTACAGTTCTTAACAGAGGAGTACCTACTTGTTCTTTTTTAAAATATTTTTTTATTATGCTCAAGCACCTAATTGGGTGTAGATTTTATGGGCTGAATCTAAAACATTTTTTCACAGTTTTTTAGAGTTCGGAGACCGTTTAGGCTACTAGAAAGAGCAAGTCAGAAATCAATAAAACGGTTCTATGGCAAGTACTTTTAATAACGGTTTTAACATTTTTTTTTTTTGGAAAAGTAGAATCTTTACCACAGTGTACGTAGGTATTTTTGTTTTATACCAACCGTTATAGTCGTTTTTGAGGAAAAGAACTAGTTCCTTTTTTGTTGTTATGTATATGCATGGAAAGTAACAATAATTTTGGCCCTAAACAATTTTTAATTTCCCCTCACATTTCCAAACATTTATGCTGACTTTTCACTAGTCGAATTTAGCCGCACAATATATCATACGGCCAAAGTTGACTAGGATTCTTCTATGGGGATTGTCACTTCCCTTCAAGCAAGAAAACGGAGTTTAGAAAAGACACTCCGATCGAGAAAAACGGGGTTGCACTCACACACTTGCAACTTTTTGTACATGAACACAAAGTCGAAGGAGAAATCGTGGTGAAAGAACCAATACATATAAAATCGGCTCCGCGGTGATTATAATTTCCATACTAATTTGAGCCGCCTTCGGACCCGTTTTTGAGCCGAAGTCGGACTCAGCTCCGACCGAGGCGGAGCGGATTCGGACCGAGATCGGACTTGTTTGCTTAAAGGGTTTAGTCACCTGAGGCATAGGTACGTTCACACCAGTCGACTTAAGCCAGAACTATAATTGTCGGATCGTCGGATGAAAACGCGCTCGCAACCGCACTCGACGGAAGAAAACTTGTCGAAAATACAAAGAAAACAACAACAATTGACAGTAGCTTCCGACTCCATCCGCCAATTATGGTTCTGCCTTTACGCCGAAAAGCTTCGCCGCAAAAATCAACTCGTGAAAAGTCGGCATTTAACTACCATGATTGAGACAAATTGCTTCTGTAGTTTGGGCCGTGAAAGAGACAGACATATAGAAAAAATACCAAGACTGGAAACTTTCGTACGTCTTTCCCCCCGAAACCCTTTTGTGTACAGTGCTGTCTGTGAATATATGTGAAAGCCACCACGTTGGTAAATGACGTTAACACGCACACATTTATAGATTCACGACATTCACCACACATTTGACACGAACACAACGATAGGTTCACGACATTCACCACACCACGCAGCTTGTAGGCAAACGTCAGTTGACCGCCGAGTTTCCAGTCTTGGTATTTTTTGTTTATGACCCACAGCATCGGTAAACTATACCAAGACTGGAAACTGAGCGGTCAAATGACGTTTGCCTACAAGCTGCGAGGTGTGGTGAATGTCGTGAATCTATCTATGTGTGCGTGTTAACGTCATTTACCACAGCGCAAATGGGTTTTGGGGGAGAGACGTACGAAAGACGTGTTTTATTGGTACTCAGTATTTTACTAAGAAAACATTTAATGCTGTAAACAACAACAAACGACTACTTTTATTTATTATTAATAGTCCTTAACTGTTAAAGAGTTAAAAATGTATATAATACAGTAAAATAAGGAGAAAAAAAGGGTAAATCTCGGAATGAATGTTAGTAGAAATTTTTTTTGCTCAATATCTTCCTTTTGCCATTCTATAACATATCTCAAAAGTCTAGAAAAATCTCATGTCCGCTTGTCGCGATTTCAAGGTCAAATCGCGAAATGGAGATTTTCAAAACTAGCAAAAATAGGCTATTGTATTATATACACATATGATACATGATTTCAAGGTATTTTTTAATGCTGATGTAATGTAATGCTGAAAAAATGTAAATTCAAGGCAATCTGACGTCTCTGAAAAAAGTTATACCTGTTTTTCATCTGTCAACTCATATTATTATAACAGTTGCAAACTTACTGCCGAAAAACCCTTAAAAGTTATGGTAGCTGAACCAAATTTTGCATGAAGATTTTAGAATCCATCATTATTAAAAATCAAAACAATCCATTACAAAAAATATATATACCTACGAAATAATGGTATTTTTTGATGGAGGGGCAAATTTTAGGATATGCACTAAAGAAGATTCTTGTTCATCTTAGGAATAAGTGCTAATAGGCTAATTTTTTCATTTTAATCTTTGTTTGGATATTCTTTAACTACCATCAAAAATCTAAAAAAATCTTATTTCCCCAAGTCCTAACTTTCTTGGTTTGAAGATAAGGTGCAGACTTGAAAAAATTGAAAAACTACTCTTCAGATATTTGTGTCAGATCAACATGAATAAGGTACATTACTTTTCAGGGATGGTCATATTGATTTGTTTGTGGGTTTTGTTGGAATCAGCGTTAAAAAATACCTTGAAATCATGTATCATATGTGAATATAATACCATAGCCTATTTTTGCTAATTTTGAAAATCTCCATTTCGGGATTTGACCTTGAAATCGCGACATGCGGACATGAGATTTTTCTAGACTTTTGATAGGCCAGTCATTATATACATTTGGAAATGCAAAATGACCGAGAAAGCTAAATTTTGGATATGTTGTAGAGGATGCTTAAAAAAGCTTAACTTGAAGTTTTCGACCAAGATTTCCTATGAGCTTTTTCCGCCATTTTGAAAAAAAGGATAAAATTGGTTTTTTGACAATAACTCGGCTATCTGACGAGATGCAAAAATTTTACAAGAAGCTTTTTTGTAGCTTTTAACGAGTTCTACAATTCATGCATACACATTTTTTGTGTATCATAAACCGTTTTCGAGATATCGATTAAAAAAGTCAAAAATTTAGGACATGCAATTTGTTTTTTGACATAATCTATTTTTGGGTGATGAATATCGAAAAAATTATTAACATTAAATTTGTAGCCCACATTCAGACCTACTATGTCGTATTTTTATATTTTTTTTTGGACAAAAATTACGACTTCCAGCCGGCCGCAAAGTCGTTTAGGCCGCGCCCACCGCCAAGCAAGCCGCCCGTTCGGTTGTAAAAAAACAATCATTCATGTTTTTTTTTAATGTTTATATTATTATATCAGTAACACATACATACAAATGTATGTATTTATTTAATAAATAATGTAACCTCTATTTTATTAACCCAAATTTTGTAAATACAGTATACCGGCTTTTTGCGTTGATTGTGCATTTTGTAATTTGCTTCAATCTCTACATTATTTAGTTCATCAAAATTGTAATTAGATCAGTGCCAATAACACGGTGTAACACTCAAAATATACGCGGGCGGAGACCTATCAGGTTTTGTAGAGCTAGTCGCACTGAATACGAAACGGTATTTGAAAATCCCCTAACACCCCCAAAATCTGGAGTTACGGGCAAAAAACGGTTTTTTGGACCTTCACCCATTGAAAAAATTCTAGCTTCGACAATTTTTTACCCATTTTCGATTTTTGTATAGTTTCTGATAGAAGATAAATATACCTTTTTAACAATGTATAAAACATGTAACTCGGTTAAACCACTTAGAATTTATAAGATGTCAAAGTTCAAAAATTCAATTTTTTTTGTCATTTGCCCAACTTCGGCATCAATTTAAAGTATATGTTTTCAAAACAACATGCTATTTAAAAAATATATTCTAAAACTATATCTATTTTCCAATTGATCGATGTATTTTTTATGAAAATCACTTCAAAATTGGCTTAGAAAAAAAAAATTTTCGATTTCAACCCAGATACAGAAATTGGAACTTTTAGGTATAGAACAAAAATGTTGTTTCGGCACGTAGTAGGATAAGTTGGGCGCCAGGATTTGATAACTGGTTTTTGTAGAGGAGCTCAATACAAACATTTTTTTCTTTGGAAGGGGGGTCTATCTCCCCCCATTTAGGTTGGAGGGGCATTTTTCTAAAAAAAAATTATCAAAATAAAAAAAAATTCTTAAAAAACAACGGCAACACTTACAGTAATAAATGATACCATTTCCAAAAGGCAAAATTGTTCATTTGATTCTAATTTTTAAATCAATATAATATTACTAATAGTTTTTGAAATAATCGATTTCAAAGTTAAAAATAGGAGAAAAAAAAATTTTTTAAACTCATTTTATACTATTTTTGTCCAGACTGTGAATTTTAGTAAATAAATTACTCACACAGAAAACTACCTCAATTGATTCCTTATCGAACCGTGAAAACTATATGTTTCTATGTCTTCTAGTTTTTGGGAAAATTGAAAAATTATTTTATCAGATTTTTCTTTTTTCAAAATATTTTTTGTTTTTATTTGTTTTTGTTTTTCAATTTTCTCAAAAACTAGAAGACATAGAAACATATAGTTTTCACTGTTCGATAAGGAATTAATTGAGGCAGTTTTCTGTCTAAGTAATTTATTTACTAAAATTCACAGTCTGGACAAAAATAGTATAAAATGAGTTTTCAAAAATTTTTTTTCCCCTATTTTTAACTTTGAAATCGATTATTTCAAAAACTATTGGCAATATTATATTGATTTAAAAATTAGAATCAAATGCACAATTTTGCCTTTTGGAAATGGTATCATTTATTACTGTAAGTGTTGCCGTTGTTTTTTAATAATTTTTTTTTATTTTGATAATTTTTTTTAGAAAAATGCCCCTCCCACCTAAACGAGGGGAGATAGACCCCCCTTCCAAAGAAAAAAATGTTTGTATTGAGCTCCTCTACAAAAACCCGTTATCAAATCCTGGCGCCCAACTTATCCTACTACGTGCCGAAACAACATTTTTGTTCTATACCTAAAAGTTCCAATTTCTGTACCTGGGTTGAAATCGAAAATTTTTTTTTTCTAAGCCAATTTTGAAGTGATTTTCATAAAAAATACATCGATCAATTGGAAAATAGATATAGTTTTAGAATATATTTTTTAAATAGCATGTTGTTTTGAAAACATATACTTTAAATTGATGCCGAAGTTGGGCAAATGACAAAAAAAATTGAATTTTTGATACATGTTTTATACATTGTTAAAAAGGTATATATATCTTCTATCAGAAACTGTAAAAAAATCGAAAATGGGTAAAAAATTGTCGAAGCTAGAATTTTTTCAATGGGTGAAGGTCCAAAAAACCGTTTTTTGCCCATAACTCCAGATTTTGGGGGTGTTAGGGGATTTTCAAATACCGTTTCGTATTCAGTGCGACTAGCTCTACAAAACCTGATAGGTCTCCGCCCGCGTATATTTTAAAACCTCATTTTTGTAACACCGTGTAATTTTTGAAAATAAAAAAATTATTAGCAGCATATGGGTGGTTGGAAAATTTAGGATAACTGGTATATGAAAGCGGAAAAATAAATTGCCCACAAACTAATTGGTGGAAAAGGGTGGGTGGGCGAAAAAGTGTTGGTGTCGAAAATCTTGGTTTTTTACGATTTCTGTCAAAAGTAGACCTCCTATCAACAAAAGTTAAATGCAAACGTTGTGGGTAATAAAAGTGTCATAACTTTTACTAAAACCATTTTATTTATATAATCTCAAAAATATTGAAAAAATGAAAAAAATACGATTTTTTATTTTTATCTTTTACCAAAATGGTTTGATTTTAACAAATCTTGGTTAAAAATTACTTTGTTATGTTTTCTATGTATTTTAAATGTTTTTTGAGCAAAAAGTTAATTTTTTGATTTTTGACGAATTTAATTTGATAAAATAGCCTATTTGTCAATCCAAAAAGTTTTTGATTTTTGAAAAGCTTGGAATGTAGTTACTTATATTAAAACCTTTTATTTAAGATTGTATGGAAAAAATATACTTTTGATTTAGAAAATATTGAGAAAAATTGAAAAAAAAAACGAGTTTTAAGATCGATTTTTCTGTAAATGACATAATATTGGCGAGAAATAATTTTCCATAGAAACCAAATTATACATTTCTAATGGCCTTTGACCTTCTTAAATTCAATCTAGCATTAGAATAGCTCTAACGTGCAAAGTTGTTGAGATATTGAATTTTGAACGTTCAAAACACTATTTTTGTGATGTATACTTTGATTTCTATAAAAAAAAAACTTATTGACTAGTGAAATCGAACAAGGCATTCACCCGCCCCCTTTCCACCAATTAGTTTGTGGGCAATTTATTTTTCCGCTTTCATATACCATTTATCCTAAATGCTGCTAATAATTTTTTTATTTTCAAAAATTATTGGCACTGATCTAATTGCAATTTTGATGAACTAAATAATATTGAGATTGAAGCAAATTACAAAATGCACAAAAAGCCGGTATACTGTATTTACAAAATTTTGGTTAATAAAATTGCGGTTACAAAAAAACCATTACCATCTTCTTCTCATTATTTATTAAATAAATACATACATTTGTATGTATGTGTTACTGATATAATAATATAAACATTAAAAAAAAACATGAATGATTGTTTTTTTACAACCGAACGGGCGGCTTGCTTGGCGGTGGGCGCGGCCTAAACGACTTTGCGGCCGGCTGGAAGTCGTAATTTTTGTCCAAAAAAAAATATAAAAATACGACATAGTAGGTCTGAATGTGGGCTACAAATTTAATGTTAATAATTTTTTCGATATTCATCACCCAAAAATAGATTATGTCAAAAAACAAATTGCATGTCCTAAATTTTTGAATTTTTTAATCGATATCTCGAAAACGGTTCATGATACACAAAAAATGTGTATGCATGAATTGTAGAACTCGTTAAAAGCTACAAAAAAGCTTCTTGTAAAATTTTCGCATCTCGTCAGATAGCCGAGTTATTGTCAAAAAACCAATTTTATCCTTTTTTTCAAAATGGCGGAAAAAGCTCATAGGAAATCTTGGTCGAAAACTTCAAGTTAAGCTTTTTTAAGCATCCTCTACAACATATCCAAAATTTAGCTTTCTCGGTCATTTTGCATTTCTAAGCCGTTTTTTCCGACATAATGACTGGCCTATGAGATATGTTATAGAATGGCAAAGGGAAGATATTGAGCAAAAAAAAATTCTACTAACATTCATTCCGAGGTTAAACCCTTATTTGACTGGATTAATAAGCTTAGAAACAAATTTTCCCTGTAAACTAACAAATTAAAAACTTTTGTTTATCCTTAGCAATATAGCAATAATTTGTTGTTGTTTTCTGTGCAAAATTTTACTGAGCTAAGTACTGAGTTACCAATAAAATACGCCTATAGAATACCCACAAGACCCACTTTTTTCCTATATTTTTTTATCATAGGTATCGTCATGTCATGTCTGATTCTTTTCTCGAGTTCAATTTTTTTAGGTCCGTCAAGCTGGGTACGCCACAACCGAAAATTCAAAATCTGAGTATGCAGAAATTTGTTGCTAATTTGTTGCTAATTTGTTAGCTCAATCTAGAATTTGTTGCTCCTGCCCTTACTCCTAAAAAAATTGCTTTTGATAGTTTGAAGCATAATTGACGATTTAAAAAAACAAAACTGAAAATGCTATAGGCAGGTAGGTATAGGTACACCGCGAACCGTTGAGAAATTAAATAAGAGACATCCGGCGGAAGTGAAAATGTCCCAAAAGTATGCAATATTTTTTTTTATTAAAATCTTTCCTACATGCTTAATGGTTGCATAATTTTAGATTTTCAAATTTTTGAAATATGGATGTGCATGAGTTATGTCAGTTCGTTATACGAGTATATATAACACGAGATTTCCTTTCATTATTTGTGATGCATACATATTATCGTACATAGATAGAAACCAAGCTTGGCATTACGATGATAATACAATATGAGCCCATAATTTTGTCAGAAGCTACACGATAATAGATAAACAAATAAACTTGGTAGGTGTGTAGCGGTTTTTAAAACTCTTCAGTCAAACTAAGATTTGTGACTAAAAAAATTGTTAAAACGACTTTCTTTTGCATTTCATCTTAAAATCTATATAAGTTCTATTTTTTAATCGATTTATTTCATTTGTTTCGTGTGAGCAAAAAATATTCACTGTAATATTTGGCACTTTGCAGTTACTGCTTGAAAAGATCGATTGTAAAAAAGCTCCAAAAATTCGTTGTTTTAGGTTTCAAGATTAAAGATATATCCAATCAAATCATCAAACTTTATCTATAATTTATAAGCAATGTTGTAAATATCAAAATAATTAATTATTTGTAGTCTCCTATACACTACCTACTGCATTGCCTTTTTTGACAATATTGCGATTGAGATCAAAAGCAAAATATAATAAATTGCACGACTGGGGTCGCACGTACTTGCTCTTATGCTTAAAGTAACTATAATGTTAAAGCTTTTTATTCAAGAAATTTAAAATTTGATATTTTGAAGAAATTTCATAAGTAGTATAAAAAAATTAAATCTGTTTTTATAATTAATTAAACTCCGTTTTAATATATCTTAAAAAAAAAACTAATATGCCATTTTATTTCTTGAATAAAAAGGTATTTATTTTTAGAAAAAAATTTTCGAAAATTGTAGGAGCCGTTTCAAAAAAAATAATTTTTTATATATAAAATTTTGTTAACATTTTTCAAAAAAAAAGTTGGTATGCCATTTTGAAGAAATAATTAATTTACACATAAAAACTCAATTTCAAAATTTTTCATTGATCCGTTTTCAAAAAATTGATTTTTCAAAAAAAAATTTTGAAATATTTTTTAAAAAACCAAAAATACATTTTTGAAAATTTTCTAAAATTTTAATATTATCTTTACTTACACACTTTTGTATAAAAATTTTCATTTAAATCGGTTTAATGTTGTACGAGATATTCAGAAACGAAAAAAACCGTTCTATGACAGGTACCGTTAATAACGATACAAAAAATATTTTTTTTATTTAAAAATTGGCTCTTATGTGTAGTACTACACACAAAAATTTTAATCAAAATCGTTAGAGCCGTTTTTGAAAAAAATTAACTTTTCTATTTCCGTTATATGGCAGGTACCGATAGTTTTGGTCATAAAAAAAAAAAATTCAATTTCCCCTCTAGGGAATCACCAAAAACTGCTAACTACCAAGTTTGAAGAAAATCACTTCACTCGTTTAGGCTGCAGCTCCAGATAGAGACAGACACACAGACAGACAGACAGACAGAATTGCCGGACCCACTTTTTTGGCATTCTCCATCATCGTAATGTCATGTAAAATTGTTATCTTGAGTTCGATTTTTTTTACGTATCCTAAACTTGCCCTATAGTACCTATACCGCAAGTAAAAAATAGACCTGTCACAAGAATTGATACATTTAAAGTAACTTGACTACTAAAAATTGAATATGCAGCAAACATTTAAAAAACTAGATTTCAAAAAACACTCAAAAAATAGTCTACAGGGTGATTCTGGAGTAATGTGCCAAAAAGCTAGAGCGTGTAGGTTAGGTCGAGACAAGAAAATAATCGTATCTATTCCCTCTCGTTTAGCCGGGAGGCGCAATTAAAAAAAATTGACTTATTTTGGAAAAAAAATTATTAAAAATCAACGGTTGTATACTTACAATAACGTGCTATATCTTTTTGGAAAGCTAAAACCCTAGTCTTTTACAAAAATTTTAAACAAAGCCATTTTATAGCATAGTTTTTGAAAAATTAATGTTTAAAATCAAAATTTTGAAAAAAAAGATTGGAAAAAAAAATTTCAAACTTAATTTTTTAAAAATTTTATGTAATTAAGTACTAATTTAGTTTTTAAAATTCAATGCTCTTATTTATTTTTAAACAAAAACACAAAACTTAATTTTAAAATATCTTGTCATTTTCGAGAAATTAACAAAAAACCAAAACTACTTTTTCTAAAAACCCCTTTATTTTCTGTTTTTACGTGGCTGGACTTATTAATAAATTAATTTATGAAACATTTTACCATTCGCCAATTATTTTTTAAACATTCAGACTTAAATAAGGATACAATAAAGTGATACAGTATTGGATTAACCCTGAATTGATCAACTTTTTTGATTGATAACACCTGAAAACTTACCTGAGAATTTTTCTTACTATATCTGGGGTGCCCACCGCCCATGGATTCTAGCTTTAAGGGCTTTATAAGGCAATAAAATCGCAATTTTTTAGTAAAAATTGAATAACAAATAATAATGTAAATCCAAAAGATAAATCGATGATAAGAAAAGGCAAATACTAAGGAAAAGAATTCAAATGTTATCCAAGAAAAAATGATTCTCTTGAAACCTTTAAAAATCAAAGAATATGATTTTAAAGGTCCTTTTTTATTTTGAACTGCTTGCACAAGTATTATTTCATTGTTTTTCATTAAAATAAAACAATTTTACTGTCTTAAGGCCCTTTTTGATAAAAATTAGTTTGAATTTTTTTTTTCCAATTTTTTTTTTCAAAATTTTGATTTTAAACATTAATTTTTCAAAAACTGTGCTATAAAATGGCTTTGCTTGAAATTTTTGTAAAAGACTATGGTTTTGGCTTTCCAAAAAGTTATAGAAAGTTATTGTTAGTACAACCGTTGATTTTTAATAATTTTTTTCCAAAATAAGTCAATTTTTTTTAAATTGCCCCTCTCGGCTAAACGAGGGGGAATAGACCACCCCTCCTTTACGATTTTTTTCGGGAACGGGTCGTTATTCTGTATTCCAAAATTCTGTATGACCAAAATTCTGTATCTGAAGAAAAAATTCTGTATGAACATAATTCTGTATTCCAATATTTTGCTTTTCTATTATTCTGTATTTCAAAATTCTGTAAATCCAAAATTCTGTTTTTCAAAATTCTGCAAATCCATTATTCTGCTTTTAAAAATTCTGTAATTTTAAATCTCTACATTAAAACATGTCCTTCAAGTAAGCAGAGCAAGTACCCCAAAATTATATCAAGTGCTCCCTTACTTTTGGAAAAACTTAATGTTCTGCTAACTCGATTTAAAGTTAGCAGAGCAATTACCAGAAAATGCCTTAAACTGTTAGTAAAAAATTCGGGTTTGGTTTAATATTTAGGTGCCAAACAAAAATTAAAAAAAAAAAAAATTTTTTACAAAAATGATTTTTTTTCTGTGATCTTCGAAAAAATTGTTTTTTTTTTGGGAATTATTTTGAATAATTAAGTGCTTTGAGTTAAGTACCAAATTTTCAAAAAAACTTCCGAGATTTTCCATTAAAAAAAAAAATATTTTCATTTTCCATACAAATTCATGTTCTACTAACTTGAATTTGTTTTTTTTTTTTTCAAAAAATTCCACTTTTTCGAAAAAAATTGGACATAGTTAATTGAATGTTCGACTAATTTGAATTAAGGCTCCATTTTCCGATAAAATTTCCGAGATTTTCATGTTCTGCTGGCTTGAATTTCATTTTTCTCAAAAAATTCAATTTTTTTCGACAAAATTCGAATGGAGTTATTAAGTGCATGACTAATTTGAGTTAAGTACCCTATTTTCCGAAAGTTTTTTCTTCGTTATTAAACATAAAACCATCGACACACAATTTATCCTTTCCTTTATTAGGTTTTAATAATTTAATATTTTCCATTTTTCTGAATTCATTTTATATCACGATTAACTCATAACACTTAACTTAAGCTGGCGAACGCAAACTGCTTCAAGGTTCTGCATAGAAAATATCAAAAATCTGTACTCCAAAATTCTGTAAATGATAAAAGAAAAATTGTTTTGATAATGAAAAAAGTGCGCACTTTTTTCATTATCAAAACAATTTTTCTTTTATCATTTACAGAATTTTGGAGTACAGAATTTTGGAATACAGAATTTTGAAATCCAGAATTTTGTGTTTACAGAATTTTAGAATACAGAATTTTGAATTTACAGAATTTTAAAATACAGAATTTTGAATTTACAGAATTTTAAAATACAGAATTTTGGAATACAGAATTTTGGAATCCGAATTTTGGCCCATACAGAATTTCGACCCCAACCCATTTTTTTCTTGTCTCGACCTAACCTACACGCTCTAGCTTTTTGGCACATTACTCCTGAATCACCGTGTATAATACCTGTGTCCCACTTGTATTACCCAGTTTTTGGTAGGTATACCAGGTAAACTTCTTCCTAATACTAAATATTGGTAGCAACATGTAATTGCTATAATCTTGCCTGAGACACATAGATGGTATAATCGTATACCAATTGTATATAGAAACTTACAAACAGTTATTTATCACAAAGATAAGGTTATTCCTAAATCAAAGGATTTGATACGTTTTTTACTCGTTAGGTGTACACATAAAAATGAATAGTAAATTTATCCGCATAATTGAATTTTTTGTAACGTGTATTTACACCAGTTTATACCAACTAGTAAAACAATGAACCAAAATATATACGCTTAAATTATTCCTTTCTGTGAAGTGTCTTCATTTTATTTTGACACTTTTATAAAAAAAAATTATGAAGGCTACAAACAATAAACTTTAAAGTGACATGAATACCGTTATTTTAGGCTAAGTAACGTTTTCAAATTACATTCTCATGATTCAAGTGTTACTTTACTGCACAATAATATACCTACGTAATCTTCTAAATGTTTCATCCATACCTTAAGTCAAAGGAAACCTACATACTCAAAATATACCTACAAACAAAAGAAAAAAGTACAAAACCTTTTTGTCCCAAATTCCAGAGTCATTTTTTTGCCTCTTCAATCTTTATCATTCATTCAAAGCGTCACATGTCTAGTTTATCCTATTACTGCTAAAGAGCTTTGTTCCTCAAATGGTTGGGGAACACATATACCTATATTTCCTCCTTCTTCGGGTATAGAATTGCTCGCACGATTCCAAAATGATTCGCCCATAGAAAGAATAGTGCATACTTTTGAATTTTGGTTAAAGCGTTATGCACATCAAGCTGAACACACTAGGAGGTAAAAAAACGTCCAATTGCAATTACATATCGCATTTCAAAGACCGTAAACTTCCAAATAGTCTCTCTGTGGAACTGTGAGTCTGTTGTCCTAATGTCCTCGAAGTCGAAACTGACTGGGTCCTGCTTCCGCACCCCCCAGCCATTACCCTATATCGTAGCCATGTCGCTCGTCATTGTTGTTGTCGACATTCGCCAGTGTACAATTTTAGCCACGAAATTAACCCGATTTACTCGAGACCGCTTACTCATGCATGCTAAATGCAATAACAGTCATAGTTGTCGTTTTAAACGTTTTTCTTTTTTCTACTGAGTCTTTTCGTCGACTTTACGAACGAACTGCAGTCGACCATGGAGCCATAGCGCCACAAAATATAGTGTGGAACGTCTAATCTTTTTTTTAATGTATGTAACGAGACCGCTTTGTGAATTAGAAGTGTTTTGACTGCGCTTTTTTCGGGCCGTGTCGACTTTTTGTCATATTTGGGCGAGGCATTGTGGAGACTCTGAGTATACTCGTATATAGGAGGAGTTCTCTCTTGACTGCAATGTGAATGTCCGTCCAATTGCTTGGATACCTCTGGATTGGAATGAATCCGATGGGATTGGATCGACATACAGAGCCAGGGATTGTGTATACACAGTGTGAGTTCAAATGGATAAAATTGCGGTACACTGCGCTACCCCATTGGGACTCTATATCTAACGATGTAAGTATCTTGTGTGGATGGCGGGATGAAGAGTTATATGTGGTGAACCTATCCACCTCGAAACTGTGGTAATAATCTGAAATTAAATTGTGTGTCTAAAAAGAGAGGGATTTAGATTTGTATACGTTTGGGCTAAACTTATAGGCTATATGGGTTTTCGGAGATCTTTTTGGACGGACATAGCTACCATCGGCAGCGGTAGTATGAGCTTAATATACGTTCCGTAGGCTGATCCAAATTCGTGCAAACGTGACTGTGATATTTTATCAAACACATTTTTTTTTCGCTGTGCGATGTGATTCATATGGCAAAATAGTTATGTGGGGTATTTTTTTGTGTGTCTTTGGTTTATGCATTTATTGGTGACCATTTGATTTTTCTTAGAAGAAGTTGCACTTGACTGTCTGATTCTTTGTTTTATAAATTGTATAATTTTTAAGAAACTTTTAAGCCAAGGATATGCATTTTTGGTAAATTAGACCAGTTTATACCAATAAGAAAAAAAGTTGATAAAAAGTACCACTTGGTAGGCCAAGTAACTACATTATTTATCAGAAAAGTTTTGGAAATATTTACTTTAGAATTTACTAACTATAATTGGTATAAAAACCATAACAGTAACGGTTATATAATACCCAAATCATCTGGATGAACTAACCACTGTGGAAGAAGTCGAAGAGGCAATAAAGGGCGACCGATTCCATCACAAACATCCAGATAGGAGTTACAGCCAAGAACAGCAGGTCCCTGAAAATGGCAATAATCAGGATAAATGCTCGAGCTGCTCAAGAGCTATTGAAGACACCTACAATAAGGATTGGCTGGACACAATGCAGAATAAGAAGGCGAATAGAGGTCACACGTTGTTTCAAGTGCTTCGGCTACGGGCACCAACAAGCATCTTGTACTGGCATAGATAGAAAGGGGCTTGGGCTATGCATCAATTGCGGAGAGAAAGGCCATAAAAAGAGCGAGTGCAAAAACCCATCTAAATGCTGCCTCTGCACGGAACTAGAAAGTCCATCTCGACTGGATCACGCCCCGGGAACAGGAAGCTGCCAAGTGTTTAAAATGGCATTTGAAACGGCGAAAAGAGCGTCCTCAAAATGACCATAATTCTCCAAGCGAATGTCCACAGGAGTCTAACCGCGGATAGCCTCCTGACAAAACTTGTTATGGAATTGCGAGCAGAAATTGTCATTGTGAGCGAGCAATATCGTGATAAGGATGGACCAAACTGGATACCGGATCTGCTCAGAACTGCTGCTGTTTGGATCCCTGACACAAGGAAATTCCTCATTGAGAAAAAAGGGGCAGAAAGAGGTTTTGCATGGGTTAAAGGTGGAAGGCTGACAGTAGTTAGCATATACCTCACTCCTAATGAAAGAATCGAAGAGTTCCGTAAAAAACTGGAAGATTTAGAAGATTTTTTAAATCAAATCGAGGGAGATATCCTAGTTGGTGGAGATTTCAACGCCAGAGGGCAAGAGTGGGGTATGCCAACTACAGACTGTCGAGGAAGGCAAATACTCGAGATGGCTGCAAGACGTGGACTATACGTAGCTAACGTAGGAGATACTCCCACCTTTAGAAGACCAGGACACAGAGGCACTATTCCAGATGTAACCTTTGCGACGAGCACCGCATTTGCAAAAGTCAAGAACTGGAGAGTAATCGAGGACTATACAGGTAGCGACCACCAGTATATCGTTTTCGACCTGGAGGATAACCAACGAGCCCTAAACTTACGTCACCAACCACGGGCTCCAAGGTGGAACCTAAACAGGCTAAACGAGGATGTTTTTAAGGGAGCGATCGAGGAAGGGGCAAATGCTGTACTGCAAGTACAAGGTCCTGCTGAAACCAAGGCAGAAGCCACGATGCAACTAATTCGGCTCGCTTGTGACTCCTCAATGCCCCGAACTAGAGGTGCCAACAGAAACAGAGATCCAGTGTACTGGTGGACAGAGGAGATAGCTGCGTTACGCCGGAGATGTTTACAACTCCGACGAATAGTTACCAGGGGGAGAAGGAGAAGAAACGCTGTACCTTTGGAAGACGCCATAGCGGAGTTCAGAACCAAGAGATCCGAGCTCAAGAGGGCCATTAATTCGAGCAAGAGAGAGAAATGGGAGGATCTCCGCCGCGATGTAAATAGCGACCCCTGGGGACTAGGCTACAAGATCGTCACGCGTAAACTAGGAGCTCAGATGGCACCCCCAGTCCTAAGCGAAGAAAAAATGGAGCACATTGTCGAAACTCTATTCCCAACTCATCCTGTCAGACCACCCGACAACACACCGGTCCAAAGACAGGATATCCCACTTTTTAACGAGGAGGAGTTGAGCATAGCTGTGCAGTCCCTGCAAAACCGAAGAGCTCCTGGCCCCGATGGAATCCCCACAGAAGCCCTAAAAGCGACCGCCAAAGCATGTCCCCAATTACTGTTGAACATGTTTAACAGCTTCCTAATAGAAGGCGTCTTCCCTAAGAGCTGGAAGAAACAACGGTTGGTTCTCATCAGCAAAGGCAAAGGAGACCCGGATTCCCCATCGGCATACAGACCTCTGTGCATGCTAGACACCGCGGGGAAACTCTTGGAAAAGCTTTTGAAACCACGACTTTCAGCAGCAGTACAAGCTTCGGGCGATCTATCAGAGAGACAGTACGGTTTCCGGAGAGGCCGCTCTACTATCAGAGCAATACAAGAAGTAGTTCACGCAGCCCAAATTGCCCAACAAAGAAACCACTACTCGAAGGAGATCGTCTTGCTGGCGACGCTAGATGTTCGAAACGCCTTTAACTCGGCCAGGTGGAGCGATATTCTACATGCGCTCGAATGGAGATTCCACGTTCCTGCCTATCTGCTACGGATGGCGAAGAACTATCTCAGGGATCGAGAGCTGATCTACGATACCGCAGAAGGCCAGCGAAGAAAGGAAGTCACGTCTGGGGCAGCGCAGGGATCAATCTTAGGACCAGACCTGTGGAACATCTCCTATGATGATATCCTTCGCATGGAGATGCCTGACGATGCCTTCCTGGTTGGCTATGCTGACGACATCGCCGCGGTGATTACGGCACGAGACACCGATAGCGCGCAAAGAAAGCTGAACCAGGTCATGCGACGGACAAATTCATGGATGGAAGAGCATGGACTCAGCCTAGCCACGGAAAAAACAGAGATAGTTCTTCTGACGAGGAAGAGGATTCCCACACAAACGGACTTCCAAATTGGGACGAAGTAATAAGAAGCAGCGCGGCAGTGAAGTACATGGGATTGAGGCTCGACACAAAGCTAACCTATTGGCAACAAATAAAGGCAGCAACGGAAAGAGCATCAAAAACTACCACATCACTGAGCAGACTGATGGCGAACGTGGGGGGACCAACGGCCAGTAAGCGGAAGCTACTGATGGCGACAACGCATTCCATCCTTCTGTATGGCAGCGAAATATGGGCGGACGCACTTAAGCAGGAGAAGTACCGAAAGCAGATGGCAGCAGTACAAAGATGCGGAGCTCTACGCGTGGCAAGCTCTTATCGAACGGTGTCGGAACCAGCTGTCCTTGTAATCGCTGGAGTGACCCCTATCGATCTCCTAGCGACAGAAAGGAAGTACGTCTACGACAAGAAGGCGGAAATGGGAGTGGAAGCGGCAGCAGAAGAGGCTAAGCAGCTGACCATACAGAAGTGGCAAGAGCGTTGGTGTGCAGAAAGCAGAGGACGATGGACGGCGAGGCTGATCAGAAATGTAGCTGAGTGGAAAGACCGGAAACACGGTGAGGTTAATTATTACGTCACCCAGTTACTCACCGGACACAGTTACCTACTTCAACGCATTTCTCCACAAGATCGGCAAAACAAGTAGTCCAGCATGCCAGTACGGGGACTCCCAAGAAGACGATGCACAACATACCTTCTTCGCCTGCAGCAGATGGGCAACACAAAGACAAGAACTGGAGAGAAGCATTGGCACCATCACTCCAGAAAATATAGTCCAAAAGATGCTAACTAGCCAACATAATTGGAATGAGACCTGTAAATACACCAACCAGGTCCTCAGAATCAAGAAGATGGAAGAAGAACAGTTCCGCGTTCCTAATCTTTCCTAACCTATTAACCAACTAACCTAATTAAATCTAACCAAACCAACTTCTACTAACGTCACCTAACTTCACCTAATAAAGACTAATTTAAACTAACGAAACCCAACTAATCTAACCTAAACCTAACCTAATCCTAAGATTTCCTACCTAACCTAACCCTCCCTAACCTAGGAACGAAGAAAGCAGATGAAGAAAAGATCCCGCTACAAGACGTGAGCCCAGAATGGGCGCTACAACAGCACCCCCTCTTGAAGAAGTGCAATCCCGTGGTCCCGAGGGGGGGTTCTTCGTGACACTTTTGGAGGTTTAGTCGGTATGCCATTATAAGGTTTTAACAATTTTTCCTTGGTGGTGAGTCCGACACACGGGGAGGTATGGATACCTCCTTATGGTGCGTAACGCATTCCTCCACAAGTAAAGTAAAAAAAAAAAAAAAAAAAATATAATACCCAAATCATAAAAATAATGTAATTACCTATAACAATTATCATTTTTTGTATACTTTTCAAATGATTTTATGTTTTAAGAGGTATGTATTGATTGGTATAAACTGGTGAAAAATCAAAACAAAAAAATCGTCATGAGAAAAGTTTTAAAATGAAAAAAAGAACACTATTGTCATTCATGTTCAACTTTTTCTTTTCGCCAAAATTTATTATTTCCTGAACAGGTTTATATCAATTAGCAAAAACCTTATCTATTGCTTGTTTACAAATAAATTGTTATTTTTTTATCTTAAAAATAATTTGTTTGATATATAATTTTATTTCTTCTGTTAAGATAATTTTAAAAACTTGTAGATTTGTGTAGTTTGTAAAACGGCATCTAATTGGTATAAAGAACGAGTAAGAGAAAAGATCGTACAAGAAACGTTTTAAACTAAAATTAAGGTAGTTTACGCTATGACATATTTGTATGTGCCAAAGTGTGATAATCTATTTTCAGTACTTTAGTTATTAGTATTAACTGGTCTAAAGCGGTTAATTTCTTTTAAATATTGGAAACAAATGGAATTTCTTCCAAATTTGATTGTTAAGTGTGTTGTATTATTTTTATTTCATTACGCACTGATTGGTATAAACTATCATAGAAACATAGAAATAATGTTATATTTTGCTTAATATTCAGAGTATTAAACCAGATTATACCAGTTGGAATAAAAATATAGTATATTTTTTTTATAGTTTGATAAGTGATTATTAATTTTTTGTAATCATTTTAAATACCTAAAAGTAAGCTTTTTCATACGTCTGATTGGTAATAATAAGAAAGCAAGTATTTTTTTCATTTCAATCCAAAGCTCGAAAGCATTTTTTTCATGAGTTTTGATTTATCTACAATACATTTCAAATAGTTTTACAATTTTGTTTGAAAAATCCATAAATTGGTATGAACTGATCTAACTAGAAGAAATGCACTGTGAATATATACAAAACGAAACGAGCGGTTATTTTAGTTAATATTTTCTGCTCATGTTTTAGTACAGGAAAGATAGACTTTTTCGTGGAACGAAATATAGGACGGCTGAATTTTTCAAATCTGAAAGAGGGGTATTAGAAAAGCTTAAGTCCTGGTTTTCGGGACGCCACCCCCCTGGTGAAATCCGCCATTTTGGAAAACGCGATTCGCTCTATATCTCCAAAACTATTTGTCCTAGAGAAATGGTTATCTGACCAAAGCTCTTGGAAATTTAATAATCTTTTTCTTTGTCCTACATTATTTTTCTAAGCGGACAATAGTTTTGAGGTTATGTTGTTTTAATTTATTTTTTTTCGGTTTTTTTAAGTTTTTATCATTCCCGCTAATAGTAACATAATTTTTTAAACAGTTAAAGTTATAGACCATCAAATTACCAATAATTTCGTGTATTTTTGAAAGTCATGCGATGTATGAGTCGAAAGTTATTGACCTGAAAACTATAGTCTAAGTACAGGAAAGTTAGTAAACAAAACAGGCATTTTGTGAAACGAAATATAGGGAGGCTGATTTTTTCAAATCTGAAATAAGGGTATTAGAAAAGCTTTAGTCCTGGTTCTAGGGACGCCAACCTCCTAGCGAAATCCGCCATTTTGAAAAACGTGAATTGGTCTATAGATATCTGCTACACTATTGACTTGACCAAATAAGTTACCAAAGTTGAAGGTAATATAAAAATATCTTTTCTTGTACACTCACTGTTTTTCTTGTGCATTCACTGTTTTTCAGCGAGGACAACACTTTTGAGGATATGTTGTTTTATTTTTTATTTTTCGTTTTTTTTTTAATTTTTCTCAGTATGTGTTAGAAACATAATGTTTTAGGCCGTGTGTGAATTGCGTTAAATAGTAAAAACCGTGCAAAAATTTTTGACACTATTGAGGTGAACAAAAAAATTTCAAAAAAAAAATTATTGTTTAGTTTTTGCCTTTTTTCTGCCATGATACTCCTTTTTAATAATAAAAAAAAAACAAAACCATCTGCAAAAAATATATATAATATAATATAATATAATCTTCAAAAGTATACCAAAATAATGTAAATTTGATGTTCTACAACTTTAATCATGGTAAAAAATTATGCTTCTATCATAGAGACTGAGAAAAATTTAAAAAAACGAAAAATAAAAAATAAAACAACATAACCTCAAAAGTGTTGTCCTCGCTGAAAAACAGTGAATGCACAAGAAAAGATATTTATATTACCTACAACTTTAGTTACGTAACTTATTCGGTCAAGCCAATAGTTTATTAGATATAGGCCAATTCGCGTTTTTCAAAATGGCGGATTTCGTCATGGGGTTGGCGTCCCGAGAACAAGGACTTCAGCTTTTCCAATACCTTTAGGTATTTCAGATTTTAAAAAATCAGCCTTCCTATATTTCGTTTCACAAAATGCCTGTTTTATTTACTAACTTTCCTGTACTTAGTCTATAGTTTTCAGATCAATAACTTTCGACTCATACATAGTGATGTGCCTCGGGTATATACCAATCGGGTGGGTATTTATAAATGGGTATTTACCGGGTTTATACCGGGTAAATACCCAAATGGCGGGTATATACCCAAAATGAGGGTATTTACGATTTACAGGCGAAAATGAAACATGGCATGCCCTTTAGAACGTTTTCAATCAATATTTGTATTTTTAATAAGCTCTTATTAGCTTCACTTGTAACAAACAAACTAACTAGCAATGTAATAAAATCGAAGAAGTTAATTTTGACCGACTTCCGATTATCATATCAGATATCAAGCTGAAACTTTGTACACATATAAATGTAGTTCAGACGTCAACACAATATTTTGGTGGTCAGGGGAGGGCGTGGGTGAGTCGAAACACCCCAAATCAATTTTAGCCTGCAACTTATTGTAACAAACGGAAGCTTAGAAACATTGAAACATTCCAAATCAATTAAATGGAAAAAATCTTGGAGGCTTATACATATACAACCGAAGTCGAATTTTGCTTACTTTCAATAATGATAAAAATAAAAAGTAAAATTATATAGTTTTAAAAACAACGCTTTTATCACTCTTTAAAAACTATAAAATTATTTTGTTAATTTATTTCAAATAGTTAGTTTAAAAAAAAAACAGAAAGCGCTTTGTTCAAACTTATTAATAAAACTACACACAACCAAAATATGCTTTTTGATCTAATCATTTTAGATAAGTTAGCTCCTGATTATCCCAATAGTAACAAAAAGTACGTTTTTTCTTGATTTAAAAAAAAAAAATATTTTTTTTCAAAAACCCACTAGATTTTTGTTTGAAATTTATTGAAGATTTCAAAACACTCCTTAATTTTCTTGTGCAATCAGCGGATGCTGATTTATTCATGGGTAAAGACAAAAAGATCCTTGCCCGTTCAAAATTCGATATCTCATCCATACTGTGGTTTGGAAAGATTTTTTCCAAGTTTTTAGACAAAAGAAAAAAATTTAACACAACAAAATAACCTCAATCAAGAAGACCGAACAAGTGTGCCCCTGTCATGTTTATTATAATATCTCGGGCCTATTTCAGAGCTTACTACGTTGTTTACATCAATGACTTTAAACATTAATTGCGGCGGCCTGTTGGACTTCCGGAAGCATTTTTTTGAACATTTGCACTATTTAAACCATAAGAATTTCAATCGGACTCAACTATTGGCTTTTGAGGTTGCTGATGTAGTTAATTTAGCTGATGTAGTTGATGTAGTAGCTCTCAAACAGGGCCCTGATGACAAACAATCGAATTTGTAGCGATTATAAGTAAATACCCGTATTTACCGTCGTTTTGGTAAATACCCGGTATATACCCAGGGTATAAACCCACAAATGGTATATACCGGGTATTTGCCCATCGCTACTCATACATCGCATGACTTTCAAAAATACACCAAATTATTGGTAATTTGATGGTCTAAAACTTTAACTGTTTAAAAATTTATGTTACTATTAGCGGGAAAAATAAAAACTTAAAAAAACCGGAAAAAAAATAAATTAAAACAACATAACCTCAAAACTATTGTCCGCTTAGAAAAATAATGTAGGACAAAGAAAAAGATTATTAAATTTCCAAGAGCTTTGGTCAGATAACCATTTCTCTAGGACAAATAGTTTTGGAGATATAGAGCGATTCGCGTTTTCCAAAATGGCGGATTTCGCCAGGGGGGTGGCGTCCCGAAAACCAGGACTTAAGCTTTTCTAATACCCCTCTTTCAGATTTGAAAAATTCAGCCGTCCTATATTTCGTTCCACAATATGCCTGTTTTTTTACTAACTTTCCTGTACTATTTAAAAAAAACAAAAATAATACATTTTTTTCTTTTTTTCTGTACTTGACAGGTTATAGCAATTCAAGTTGTAGCTTTTCATTCAACGTTAGTCTTATTGGTATAAAGTACAAAAACTACATTATTTTAGGCTTAATACCTACCGCTTAATTGGTATAAAATGATCTATCAAATGGCTTCGGAAAACATTTTTTTTAATTATTATCGTTCGTTAAATTAAAAAGTACCTACTAGACCAGTTTATCCCAAAAAGCATATATGTTCAAACTTTTGACTTCGTAAAATAATATCTGGCGTATGTGTCATATACTATTTAAGACAGTTATGAACATCTGTGTAAATAAAATGCACGACTGGGTCGCACGAACTTGCTCTTAGAGTTAAAGTTGCTTAAATTTTTAAGACTTTTTATATAGAAATTTGAAAAAAAAAAAAATTCGTTTTTTAAAAAAAATTAAATAAAATCTGAAATTAAATTGCCCTCCAAAACAAGTATGCAGTTTTGATTTTTATGTTAACATGTATTTTTAGAAAAAAAAATTTCAAAATCGTTAGAGCCGTTTTTTTTAAACTAATTTTTTATGAATAATTTTTTGGAAAAAAAGTTTTAAAATAAAATTGGTATGCCATTTTGTAGAAATCACTAATCAACATCTAAAAACTAAATTTCAAAAAAATTCATTGTCCCGTTTTCCAAAATTTGATTTTTCAAAAAAAAATTTTCAAAATTTTTTTAAAAAATCCAAAAATCATTTTTTTTGGAAATTTTACTTAGCTTAAAATTAACACTTGAATTTTTTAAACAAAATCGTTGGAGCCGTTTTTGAAATATTTAAATTTTACTAAAATCGTTATATGACAAGTACCGTTATTTTTGGTCCAAAAAAATTAATTCCAAAAACCCCTCTGGAGAGTCGCCAAATAACGCTACATACCAAGTTTGACATTAATCGGTCCATCCGTTTAGGCTGTAGCTCCTTATACAGACAGACAGACAGACGGACTTCCGGGACCCACTTTTTTGGCATTGTCTACCATCGTAATGTCATGGAAAAATGTTATCTCAACTTTTTACTTGCGATATAGGTACTATATATCAAGTTATGCATTCGTACAAAAAAAAAAAAAAAAACTGCTCAATAGCTGCTAAAGATTCATGAATATAATTTGATATGTAAGCGATTAGTTAATCAATGCATTATGTTAAAACTTTTTACACAAAAAATCGCTATTTTTGCTGCCCTAAGTATTATTATTCTATTCAAACTGATTGGTATAAATTGGTCTAATTCACATATTACTTAAAATTTTGTTCTTATAAATAACTGTGAGCAGTTAAAAAATTATTTCTTTTTTTTTTCGGACATTTACAGGACCATTTTATACCAATTAATGAACAATAATACAATTTAAAAGCTTTTTAATAAAAATTTATGAACACTGTTCTATAGTTAAAAGAAGAATGAGTTAAATTTAAAGCAAACATTATATATATTGTTTTATTTTTAACTTTGAAAACAAAAGTATGGTCACCTCATTTGTATGGTGTACTTTTAGTTTTTGGGTGGCTACCTTACAATGAGATATAAGAAAGGCTTATTCGCGTGTAATTGTTATGTGAGGTTATGCAATGAGGGCAATATTCCAAGAGGGGTTGGTTCGCATGGTCTTGGAATGTAGTTTTTTTTTTTTTAGTATTATAGTTTTTTTCATTTTAGATTTACAATTTGACCGATCAGTCAAATCAAAAGCAAGGATCAATTTTTTTGTTTTTTGTCTAACACATTACATATTATGACGCCAAACATGGAAAGGAAAGAATGGGATCGGCTGTGAACTTAATTAATGACTCTCCGTGCTGTCATATACCAACGTATGAAAAAAATATTTTTTATTGTAAAAGAAAAATATACTTTTTATTTAATCGTGGCATTAGGAGAGAAGGGTGACAATAATGACTAAGCTACCTAATTGTTGTTTTGAAAATCACATTTAATGATTTTAAACAATTTGTTACCTTTTTAGGATTTATATCCATGATCTCTTTACACTTGGGTATGCTATTGTAAGACAGTTACTTTCAAAAAGACATTCTTCTTTAGTAATAAAAAGAATTTATTTCATATTAAGATTCCAATAACAAATCATGTCGTATACCATATTAGTCAGAGGGTGCAAAGAAAAATTTAAAAGTTAGTTTAACAACTTCGGATCTCCATTAACGTTTTTATTTTTAAGACAAACAAATGTCTAGTACAAACAAAGAGAAATACCGTAAATTTTTTTCACAGTTTTGAAGTCCATTAAAGAAGGGAAAATTAATACCAAGAGGTTCAAAAAAGTTAATTCATATATTTTTATGTTTGGTACCGTACCGACGAAGAATTTCATCCTTTTTGCAATAGAGAATCCCCCTATTGGCTTTTTTTTCAAACCGCAATCGCAAGTGCAAATGAAGTTGACCAAGAAGATATAAAATTTGTGTTGATGCAATCTTGAAATGCATTATTAAAAATTTTGTATCTCTGTTTTTAAGACAATGAATCACGAGATCGGTTTTTGGTACATTATAAATTGTATACTTCTACTTACACAAGAACATTTAACTTTTTATATTTTATTTATATTTATTTTATTAAACAATATCCCCCGCATTTATAAACGTTGCATAACTTTATACAACTGTTTAAATTTGGAAAATGTGATCAAAAACCTTGTTTATTGTTGTCTTATAGCTGTCAAACTTATACACAAGAGTAGATTGTCTCAACCGCGAATAATTTGATTATTATTTTTATTGAATAAAGCGTATTTTCAACAATTTGAAAAAAGTTATGCAGTGTATAAGTAGACAAAAATCTAATTAATACGATGGTATTTGTTTTTGAAAATTCATCTTTTTATGAAAATCGGTTGACTGAGAAAAAAAATTCAAAACAAATTTTTAATCGTAATAAATTTTTACTCCCAAAGTTTTCGATTTCAATTCACGAGATTGAAATGGGATTTCAATCAACTTGGCATGTTCACAGCTTTCGGTCCCATTTTATTTTTTTTTGTTTTCCATCTTCCGTGTAAAAAAAAATGTTGAGTTACACAAAAATATTTTTAAGATAGTTTTTCTTTAATCCGTTTATCAATCTTTCTTTGCATCCATGTTATTTTTATTCTATTCTGAGAAATTTAAGCATGTCGTGCGGTTCACGGCGCATAGCATATGCTTATCAAAATTTAATAATTTCATAAATGTAAGTTTTACTTTTTATAAGCATAAAAATTAAAAAAAAAAATTAAGTTTTTTTTAGTAAAAGATGGGAAAAATGAATACAGTTTAAATGTTTTTAAAACAATCATTATTTTAAAAAACCCTAGAACAGGCATGTCAAACTTGCGGCCCGCGGGCCGCATGCGGCCCACATTCTATATTTGTGCGGCCCAAGCTTAATTTAGGTACAACTTATATTTCAATTTTTTTACATTAAATTTCTGTTTAAAAAAATAAAATTTAAATGTCTATAATGAACACAAATTTCTCCATTTCAAAACGATGTTGTCCGTTTGGTGAAAAGGTAAGCAAACATTTTTTGTGTTGAAAAAAAGCTTTTTTTTGCTGAAATTAGCATTGGAGAAAATAATTGTTTATCTTTTCTCCAGTGCAGATGGGAAAGCAGCGAAAAAGCCCCACACGGTTTGTTTCAACCTAGGTGAATTTTTGGGAAAAAGCTCTTAATTTGTTTATTTGTAAAAAATGATTTATGTCGAATTCCAAACATCCAAAAATTCGATCTGCAATCGACTTATTGTCTCTACTTTTTCTGAAATGAATTCCAATGAAAAAAATTCGCTTTTTAAATATCTTTTTTGAGACGGATTTATAAATATAGAGTTAGTACCTAATCATTTGCAAATGGAGGTAATCGAAATCCAGTGTGACTCCGTTTTAAGATCTAAAATCGATGAATTTGGGATGCCTGAATTTTTACCAACTTCCAAAAAGGAGGAGGTATTCAATTCGCCTTTAATTTTTATTTATGCTTGTTACCACTTAACTTTGGACTGAGTTAACCAATTTTGATAATTCTTTTTGTATTGGAAAGCTGGGTCCTGCAGTGTGGTTCCATTTAAATTTTGTCCAGTTATGGCTATGGAAACTATGAGAAAAACCATAAAACCCAGTTTTGAACTATGGAAGTCGGTTTAGTTTTTTTGATAAAAATTATTATAAAAGTATCTACCAATCAGATTGGAGAACACTCGAAAATTGGCATATGAAATAATTTGTATATTTAGAAGCACTTTTCGATGCGAGCAGCTGTTTTCACTAATGAATGGAATTAAGTCACCTGTTAGATCCAGAATTACAGATCTAAACCTGGGGTGTTTTAAAAGTAATAACTTCTAATAAATTTTCCCCACAAGTAGAGAAGATGGTAGCAGAAAAGAAATGCCAAGTGTCAGGCAGAAAACGTTAATATTACTACATAATTGTTCTTTTATAAAAATAAATCTGTTTCATAAAAATTCTAATTGTTTCTTTTTTTTGCGGCCCATAGAAATTTATACCCTGTTATTTTGGCCCGCGAAAGCCATTGAGTTTGATATGCCTGCCCTAGAATAAACTGTATTAGCTCAAAACAATCTCGAGTCAATTATTCAGATGTATGTAGTTATTCTGAGATTCTGACGCTAGTTAATTATTTATTGTGTAAATAGTGCTTAAATATTTGAAATTTGAAGTTATTAATTTTATCTTTAATTTTTATATATTTCAAAAATACATTTTTTCTTATAGTGTCACACCCGTTAAAAAAATATGTCACACCCGTTACATTTGGGAATTGTTTTAAAAACCTTTTTTTTTTATTTATTTTCTTGAAACTAAACATCCTATCATATTGAATACTTTTCATTAAAATAAATAAAAAAACTATTGCACCTCGAAATATATCAAAATAAATGGCTTGTACCTTTAAGTCTATACTTAATAAAACATGTTTTAAATTGTAAGAAAGTACATATAAACCAAAACCCCACATTATTTTTTTAAATTTCTTTTTGGAAAGCACTTTCAAAATAATTTGTAGAAATTAGAGTCAAATGTAGTTGTTAAACCGCAAAGTAAAAACTATCATTAAAAGATTATTAAATTTTTAAGCACGAAGCACCTACCTATGCTTAGCGACAAAAAAACTTAAATGATTCCGTATAATAAAATTAAAAACTAAATTTTAAGAAGTGACCAACCCTAAGCTATGTAAGCATTCAAGCAATTTAACATGCTTTATGTGGCATGGTTTGGTTTAACTAGTCTAGTTTATTATTTAAATAATAAACATAATTCTACCATTAAAATTATAATGTATAGTACCTTCCTAATGGTATATTTATCATTGCTGTAAAGAGTGAAAAATAAAAAGTGAAAAATCTTATCCAAATTGTAATTGTAGGGGAAAGTGGCCTAAAATGGCACCCCAAGGTAAAATGGCCCCCTTGCTAGAAATTGTAGAATCGAACATAATTAGAAAGTTTTATGAACGCGATTCTTTATCTGGCAAAACCGACATATACGAAATTTCAGCAACTTGAAGCCATTATTTCAAATTTGAGAGGCCAAACTGTCTCTAACCATCTCAAAAAGTACACTCGTTAAAATTTTGTGAAATTTTGTTTGCAAAAAAAAAAGTATAAAAAATATTCAGCCTTATTTATTAGATTTCACAAAACAGATCTAAACATCTGCATAGTTATAAAATACATAAAGTTTTATGTAGCCTTTATGCAACGTTATATAAATTTCTATTTATAAAACATTTACTTAGCTATTATAGTTATGCAAGGTTTGTGTACTAAAAAGTACTAAAAATGGAAAATTATTACAACTCCATCTTTCGATAAAATAACTCCATCTGATTCGAAAATAAACAAAAAAAAAAAACAAAAACGTGAGTGAAGGTTCTCAATGTCATATAATATATATAAATCAGGAAATTATATCTGGAAAAAAGCTCCAAATTTCTTATTTTTTGTTTTAGTTGATTTAAAATTGTTCACTCAATTGCAAAATTAATCCAAAAAAAAAATTCTTCAATGACAAAAGAAAAATATATACAAATCGTTGCTAAAATTTCTGAAAATTATGTGAAGTTCAAATAACATTTAAGCATAATAAATTCTTATTCAGGCTCTAAACAACCTGAAAACGCGTTTAGCTTATACAACCTCTATTAAACGTTGCATAAAGTTTATAAATAACAATTTTCTGTTTAAAGACATTATAAAGAGTACATAATGGTATGCACTGACTATGATGAGTTTATAAATAGGGCTGATTGTATTTTGGAAAAAGAAGTTAATGTATGTATGCACGAAGGATTTCTTATTAATTTAATGAAATAAGAGTTGGCTTAGACGGATTTTAGATTTTTCGGTATAAAACTTAAATTAAAAAAAATGGTTGCTAAATATAAACGATCTACAGAGAGGAAGTCCTGGACTGAGGAAAATCCTTGATTCCGTCCAAAATCTGGAAAAAAGCATCCAAAACATTCAAAGTTGCAAAAACTATAGTAAGGAGACGAGCAACAAATATGAACGCGGTTTTGAGTGACTTGTAGATAGATCTGGGGGGATTAAGCAACACTTGTTCCAAGAAAATGGAAAAGGAGCCCTTTGACTTGATTTTTCATTTAAAATCAAGTATATGTTTGGACAGGGTGCCTATTGTTTCGCCTTTTTTACTTCGATTTCTGTTATTTCGTTTTTGACACAATTTTTTTTGATTAGTTCGCCATCCTTTATTTGGGTTTTCGTATACTTCGTATTTCGATCACTTCGCCCAACTATAACTTCGCCTTGTGTCTTCTTGATTTTTATTTATTTCGCATTTTCATTACAAGTCCATTGAGTTGTTTCGCCAAGGTTCATTTCGCTTTTAGTTTATTTTGGCATCTGGTTATTCCGTCTTCAGTTTTGTGGATTGTTTTGGGCTTTGAAGACTTTTGGATTAAAGATAAATTGTAACGAATTCGTTGTTTTTTTTTTCTTTTTGGGCATTTTTAAAATTAACGGGCACTCAAAATGACGCGAATTATTCGCCACCATTTGTTTCGCCATTTTTTTGTGGATGTTAATAGCCTAAGGGCCATAGCCGTATTTAGGGGGGGGTTTTGGGTGTTTAACCCCCCCCGAAATTTTTTTTCAGAAAATCAAAAGATACCTATATTATAAACATATACAAGTTTAATATGTGCAGCACTAAATGATTTGTTTTTGTATTTTAGTGATTTGCTTACCTATATGAAAATCTCCCTTAAAATCACTACCAATTTTGCATCGTTGCAGAAGCTGTCGATGAAGTTTGTATAAAGGAAAACAAAAATTGTTTGGTCCATTACAAAGAGTTTTTATCTCTTTGACCATTTCCTTAAGCACTATGTTAACACCTTAAAATGCTCTTTTAAGAACCTTTTAAATACCACAAGTACTTATGCAGGTTTTTGGTGCCGAGGTTTTTGGTGCCGAGATTAAACTATGCTTTTTCAAAGGGTTTCGGTGGCCGAACTCGAATCCAAAGACGGACTTATTCGATCACATCTCGTTTTTGAAATATTACCCTTAAATCTATTTAAATCTTTCAGACATCTTTTCTACTGTCCGAGATATCTTCAGTTGCTTATTACCCACTTTTGTTCTATGTTAACCTTAAATCCAGTATGTAAGCGAAAATAAATGTATCGATTTAGTACCTACCAACGCTAGGAAATAACCTCGAAAACTGGCAAAAAGCGGGATTTTCGATTTTCTAACGGGAATATCTCAAAAACGCGATGTGATATAATTTTTCTCAGTTCGGATTCGAGCTCAGCATATAAAAAACCTTTAGAAAAGTATATCTTGGTTTCTGTAACAAAAACCTTGTTGGCCATACTCAAAATAAAAAAAATGCGATTATACTTTTGCAATGGAAGAAAAACTTGTTTTTATTTCTAAAAATTATAAGAGAAAGTAACGGGACATTTTGTTCTTCTCAATATTCTTGTTTTTTGATCCCCTTTAATAAAAAAATAGTAGAGTGTCGCTGCAATACTCGGTTTTATATAAATAGCATTTTTATATGGTGCGATTATACTTTTGCAAAGCACTGTATTTACAACATTTCGTTATTCTTTTGTTTCAAATTATAAAATTAAACAATTTCAGTTTATTGTTAAATTTCAAAGTGAAGTATAACACTGGTCAACAAAATTAAACTTCTTTTTTGTTACAGAAACCAGGGTATACTCTTCTATAGGTTTTTTGTGTGCTGAGCTCGAAACCGAAGTCAGAAAAATTCGGTCACATCACGTTTTTGAGATATTCCCGTTAGAAAATCCAAAATGCCGCTTTTTACCAGTTTTCAGGGTTATTTTTTAGCGTTTACTTATTTTTTTTAAATTGAATTTGTAACAGTTTCTAAAAGAATTAAGTTTTGTCTCTCTAAATCCGTTTAAATCTTTTAAATATCTATTTTCTTCCTCGAGAAATCATAACTTGAAATCAAAGTGTTTGGGGCATCTCATATTTATTTGCTTTTAATAGCAAATATCGAAAAGTTCTGTACCAATCACTTTCAAATTTTGACACAATTCTTTTAGAAACTGTTACAAATTTAATTTAAAAAAAAAATAAGTAAACGCTAAAAAATAACTTTGAAAACTGGTAAAAATCGGCATTTTGATTTTCTAACAAGAATATCTCCAAAACGTGATGTGATAGAATTTTTCTGACTTCGGATTCGAGCTCAGCCTATAGAAAAGTATACCCTGGTTTCTGTAACAAAAACCTTGTTGACCAGTGTAATTAGCTCATGTCAAACAACTTGGATTATTTAAAATTTTGGTTTTTAAGTATTGCTAATTTCATTTAGAACTCAATAGATAGAATGTACCTGTCAATTTTCTGCTACAAAATTTCAGTGCAAGAAAAAGTCCATTTTTCAATGTTTTATATATTAAATTGTACGAAATAATTTTTTTTATAAAGCCTTAGAATGGTTAAAATTTGTTTCTTAAAAAAAATTTTCTTGCTCGCTAACGCTCGCAATTTATATCAACCAACTTATCACTCTTTGTACCTACAAAACTAGAGATGCCGCTGAATATTCGGCCATTTTTAAATTCGTTTACCGTAAGCAGGGCTTTTTTAAACTTTTAACTACGAATTCCTCTCCTAAAAAATACTTAAAAAGGATATTGGCAAATTTTTCACTTCTACACAGTTCAAATGACTATTTGATTTAGTGGGATTTAGAATCGACTGCAGTTACATATAGTTGATACAAAGTATTGTGATTTCTAAAAAAAAATTTTGTTTGGTCTGAGCTAACCCCCCCCGAAATGAAATCCTAGCTACGGCTATGCTAAGGGCGTTTAAATTTCGCGCGAATTTTAACGCCCTTAGGCTATTAACATCCACAAAAAAATGGGCGAAACAAATGGTGACGAAATAATTAAAGTCCAAGTGAACCCAAGGTGACTTAATTCCAAAACGAAATAATGAAAAAATGAAGTAATCAATAACAAAATAAACTAAAGACGAAGTCATAAGAAAACGGAGCATATATTTGTCGAAATAAGGAAAAACGAAATAAATAAAAAACTAAACAAGAAAAATACGAAACAATAAAATAGCGAATCGACTTAGACGAAACAATCAAAAACCGAAATAAGAAAAGCGAAACAAACCATAGCCGTTTGGACAGTGTACCATTTTACCCGGGTAAATTTGATCAGTGAAATTTGTAGACGTCTTGAAAATTAATAAAATTAAATACTTTTGAAATTTTTTTTAACTCGCAAAGGAAAAAAATGTGAGATTAATGTACTAAACTTTGAAAAGTATATAGCAATTAAGTTTGAATATTACTTTTTTTTTTCGAGATATGGGACTTGGCTTTATGGTTCATTAGTTTTTTGCATATAACCATCAAACCTGCCACGTATTTTATTTAACTATTTTGCCTAGTTAAATTTTGGCAATAATAAAAAACTTAAGCTGCACATAATTGCAAAACAAAGTGTGATAAAATTTTAGCCCTAAGGCGCAGAAAGTCCAAAATTAACGTAGATATCGATTTAGATTTTCGATAGGATGGTAGCATGTTCCAAAATGTACACTTCAATTAAATTCCATTAGTTAAATAGTAAAAAGTCTATTTATTTACTTTAAACAAATTATCTCACATCACAAATGAATTATTACATAATCAAAATCATTACAAAGCATTTTCAAAGGTGTATCAGCTATTTATTTAAGAAATGAGGTAACAACTGCGTTCCTTCTGGTATCAGGGCGGCCGGCCTGGTGAGGTGCAGTAGAAGCAACTTGATAGAGGTAATACACAAAATTTGAACTCCCAATTACAAAAGTAGTTAATCTTATCTTTTTTTTGTAATCTGGAATAGAAGACAAAAAACAAAAAATCTCATGAAATGAATTGCGTCCAGCTGTCGCTTGGCCAGCTTCATTTTAAGATCACCTCTAGGCATCAACTCGTCGTCGTAAGGTCGATTGGTAGTTTCATATAAGTAAGTTGGGGTACAAAAAAATCGTGCCACCAATTTTTAGAGAGAATGGTATTTGGTTCAACATGTCCATATTGCTCAGCTCATGCACACTCCTCCCAGAGTGTTGTAATGGTGACACACGAGGCTGTGTGGATTCCAAAGGTGCACTCTGAATAATGGTAATTTTTCATTTAAATTTGACCGAAAAATTCACTACTTGGTGAAGAAGTTTAGTGTATTTCTCTTGGTGAGTGCATTACTTAGAGCAAAAAACATGGTTGTGTTGCTGCCGCCTTGCTTATTTGGCAGACATTGCTGTATGGCGTGTAACATGCAGCATGCGGCTAATCAATAAATATTGTGACCTAATGCTTTCGAACGGAAAATATATTAATTTTGATTGTTGGCGACGATAACAGCTGCAAATGCAGATCATTTTGTTGTGGCAAAGTGATTTTAAAATCAATTTTGTTGTTGTTAAAATTTTTTAATTTTGGTACAAAAGTTGCATACAAAAAATGTGACATGAAAGATTGCATCTCAAAAAGCTTAAGTGATTTATTCAAGAAATATTGGTAGAGGAGATAAGAATTTTAATACAGCATGTCTTTCTAGTTAAAAAAAAAAAAATGTTTTAGGTACAGCAAAAAAGTTTTGCGTTAATATAATAATATAGTAACCTTTGCATTCACTCACTGCTATAAGAACCATACGCTGGGAAAAATTGAACCAACGACATAACAATATTTTCTGATTTGTTCATGTGATTTTAGGCGCTTTAGCATGAAAGACCTTGACATACACAAATACATTGGCACGGATACTTAAAATCCGAGTGGATGGAAAACATATTTCTTCGGCCTGTCCCTAAAAAATGCGATACTTCTTCACCCCCCAATTATCGACCGACTTTCCAAGGTCATGGACCGTTTTCGGACCCTTGGAATTGGATTTAATAATGTCTGAAATCCACAAAATAATCGCTGGTATACCCCAGAGTTGCGGTCTTTCTTTGGCTCTCTTAAGGAATCGTAAAACAAATATAATTTGAGATAACAATCATACTCATTTACGATGAGTAAAACGAGTTGTGTGTTTGAAAAATAATTGAAAAGTTTTGTTTTTTTTCTAAAAATTCTTTTTTAGTGTCTATATAATGTATGTAGATCGCGCTTAAATTGAGCTGACATTTCTTCGTATTTCTTCGCTTTTTTCTTAAATAAATTTTAGCTCATCCAAAATTCGGAGAGAATATTGTATAAGGGCTAAAATTTAGCTTGACCTGCATACTAGACTTCATTTATAAAGATGATCATGGAAAATTTTGTTGTTATTTTAATACCAAAATGAATTTTTATATTAAAAGCTTCAATATTAGCTGTGTTTTATTTTCCCTATGATCTTGATTAAAAAAAAAAACTAAAAGCAAAATTTTGATCTTTCATATGATTTTCAGTTTTCAGATCCCGAATTGTGGGATCAGTTTGCTGTTTTCATTTAACTTGCGCGAGTTAAATTACGATGACTTTATTTTTTATTTCTAAATTTCTCGTAAACGACATACATAAAGCCTATTTCAACCACTTCCCGATATCTCAGAAAATTAAAACTTTGAACGGTAATGGGTCTTGTGGGGGTAGATATAAAAGAAAAAAAAACAGAGGAAATATCGAAAATTTGAGATTTTCAAAGAAAAAAGCTGCAATATTCAAATAATATAGATTTTAAATTCAACCTTTCAAAAAGTACACTGCGAAAAAAAACAAATAGATTCATAAATTTTGTGGTTTTTGTCTCCAAGTTGTGTGGAATATATAAAATTTTCTTTTTTTTAGTTATTTTAATTTAATTTTATTTAAAAACTTAATTTCACAACTTGTATACCTAATTTGAAATTTTTTTTGTTCTGCCCGATGATGGAGTAACACTCCGAAACGCGTCGCAAGTTTTTAAATAAAAGTGAATTTTTTAAAATTTATTTTAAGATATATTATATTGAATAGATTCATGTTTAAATCAAACAGAAATACACATGTACCTACCTATGATTTGGCATGGAATCGATTTGAGTTTTTTTTAATTAGGAATCTATTTGAAATAATTTGAACCTATTTCTGTTCGATTTATGTAAACTCGTTTCTATTTGAAATCAATATGTTTTTATATGGTTTATTTAACTTCGTTCGAGCTTGTTTCAAATAGAAACATTTTTTTTTCAAAACTATAAATGGTGCCAGATAAGTTAAATAAGTTTTGTGTTGCTGTTAAGCTTTTGTCGCAAATTAAGGTTATCCGAACGCTCTAAAATGTTGAAAGATTCTATTTAAAAAATAAATAATTTCAGTGGATTACCTTTTGTGTCCTAAAAGCGAATCGTTTAGTTGTACCCATAAACGGACAATTCTCTTTGGTGGGGTACCTATACAAATCTAAGTTCATTAACAATATAAACAAATATGTAACTTTTAAAATTGTAAACTAAAAGAAAAATTGATTAACTATCAAAATTTAATTGTAACAAATTTAAAACCGAACTTTAGAACTTGGTACATTTTTATATCTCAGTGCATTTTTTGCCAGCTAATTTCAATATAGGAGAATTTTGTCTCTTTTTTAACATTAATGTTTTTGCTGTTATACTTTCAAAATTATACTTTGACAATGTCGCAAATTGCTTTTCTTTATACTTTCAACTACCGCAAGGGTTATTTGGAATCTCTGAAATGACATATTTTAAATGTACACTGAAAAAATTATTATTCTTAAAAACTATGAATCTCGTTCATAAACCGAAATTCATAAATTTTTAAGAAATATTCATTAAATTTAAGTACGAATTCTTAAAAAAAAAAATTATTTTTAAGAACAATTCATAAAATTTAAGAATAAGTTTTCATAAAAAATTTCCTATGGAAAATATTTTTATGAATTTTTTTTAAGAACAAATACGAAGGTTAATGAATAAATTCATAAACTTCTAGCCCCAATTCGAAAGAATATTTTACTGAATCTTAGAATCTGGACATACTTTTATGAACGAAATTCACTATTATTTTCCATTCAGCTGTATTTTGAGTTAAGATAATTTTTAAAATTGACTTTTTTTCCCTTCTAAAATTGATAAAATCAATTTTCAAAATTACAGTTGTAAGAAGTTCATTAATTTTGTGTTTTTAAGTACTTTTTCTTAAAATGAATGTATTTTTTCATTAATCGAAAAATAACGAATATTTTACCGTTATCCTGTATTAGGTTTTAAGAACTTATTCTTAAAATTTAATAATCTTTTCATACTTTTTAAGTTCGAAATTCATATTTTTCCAAAATTTAAGAATTAATTCATTAAATATTATGAAAGTATACATATAATTTATGAAAAAATTCTTACGTTTTGAGTTTTTAAGTATATTTTCTTAAAGCCTATGTACTTTTTCATCAATCTATAAAATAATAACTGTTGTTCTGAATCTATGCCTCAGAAAGATTTCTTTGAGGATTTAATTTAAAATCTGATATTCAAAGTGGACGGTTGTTGCCGAAACAAGTTATAAAAGTTTGTGAATAAAAGATAATATATATTATAAACAGTGTTAAGCATTTCAACCACGTAGGCAATTTGAAGAGTATAAGTACATTTAACAGTGTAAAATATTGGTGGTTCCCGTTGCCTCTTTCCCATATACTCAGATAAGTATAAAAACATAGAATGTTAAAAACTGCTTTCTTTTATATATTAAACATATTTTAATTTTTTTTTTTTGTTATAGGGGCATGTTTTAAAATTAATTCTAAAATCGCAAGCTTAACTGAGGCCACCTGTGCGATAACATGAGACAATTGTCAACGATGTCTCCCCTCTGTGCCACGTAGTTATGTGTTATATGTGTTTCTGTTGTTCTTTCTCTCTTTGTCTTTCTTTGTTGTATTAATGTCTTGTGCTGTATCAGCCAAATGGACTTAGTTTCCGAAGCTGCAGTGTGTCTAGTCCGGAAGATTTATCTTCTGATTAGATTAATATGTAATATGTAATATGTAAAATTAAAAATCGTGATTTGATATTTTTGTGAAATAAGGAGGCACATACGTAATCTTCAACTTTGGAGCTTTGGACCGGCAAAGGGGAAAAAATCGACACAAAATAAAAACCATATTAAAGGCGATTCTCAACTAATCCTGTACACTTGAAATTGTCATTGCAAACTAAAGCAAAACATAGAATTTAGTAGGTAAGTGTTGAATTTTATTTTATTTCTCTAAATATTTTAATTTTGTTTTAACTTAATATTATCAACCTAAATTCTTTATATTTTTATTTTTCCCCAACTTATTCAATTTTGTATTGTTTTTTTTTTTTTCAGCTCCATAGTCTAATGCTGCCGATTACAAATAAGGTAAAAGATAATTTAACCTTCTAGCTATTTCAATTTTTTAAATCAAATAAATATTAATTTTACTAATACAATCTTTTTTCTATCTTTCCAGATGGTGCATCCATTAAAAAAGTAAAGTTAAATTAAAAATTAACTTTATACTGAAATTTATAGTGATAATGATGAATAAAACATTTTTATAACGTTTAAACTTGATAATTTCTTTTATTTTTAAAAACAATTTTCATTTTTTTGTTTTAGATTTTGGGTTGTTTTCTTTTGCTGTTTGTTTGCTTGGGATACAATTTTTTTAGGACAAAATTAAAGGCTTGGAATGGAAATGGTAATGTATTATATGCATTTATATAAATAAATGCATACATTTTAATGAAAAGCGTATTATATTTTATGAAAACAATCATACAACTTTAAAAAAAATTCATAGTTTTTATTATTTTTTTCATAAAATTTAAGCAACATTTCATTTAAATTTTTACGAAATTTATGAAAAAAATCATAAAATTCAAGAAATAATAAAAAAAAAATGTAAGAAACTTTTCTTAAAATCTAAGAAACTTTTCTTAAACATGTTCAAACATTTTCGAATTCGTTTATGAACAAATTCATAAAATTTAAGAACTCATTCTTAATTTTTAAGAAAGATTCATTCCCTTATGAATTTGTTCATAAAAAGATTCTTAAATTTAATGAATTTGTACATTGGCTCATTTGCCATGAATTTTTACATTAAATTAATGTACGAATTCATTAATTTTATGTACCTTTTTGGTTCAGTGTAAAACCATAACTAATATAAAAAGAATGATGAATGAGGTAGATATTTATTAGTGATGGGAACTATCGAATAAAAACTATCAAACTATCGATAGTTGTAAAATATTCATTCATTCGATAGTTTTAAATCATTCATTCATTTAGTTACTATTTTTATTCGAATAGTTTTTTCATTCGATAGTTTAGTTACTATTTTCATTCGAATAGTTTTATTATTCGATAGTTTAGTTACTATTTTCATTCGAATGGTTTTTTTTCATTCGAATAGTTTTTTCATTCCAATAGTTTTTTTTTATACCATAGTTTTTTCATTTGAATAGTTTTTTTTATACGATAGTTTTTATTCGATAGTTTATTCGATAGTTTTTTCGATAGTTTTATTCGATAGGTTTTATTCGAATGAATAAATTAATGAATAAATGAACTACTCGATAGTTTAAATCATTCAGTTACTAACTATCGATAGTTCAAATCATTCGATAGTTCCCATCACTAATATTTATACATATAACCAATCAGAAAAGTCCTTGCTTATTTTATGTGATTCTGTAGATATGTATGCATGTACAAAAATTGGCACTATGAAAGGTCAACTTGCATAACACCTATCATGTATTTAGGTGGGTTTTTCCTGACAAATTAACCTCAAACAACACCTTTGACTGTTCAACTTTTGATTGTTTCAATTAATAAGAGGCAAAAGCTTTTAAGATAAATCTTTAATTAATAGACTAACACCCCAAATTTTTTTTTAAATATCATGTACTTGAACATTCATACTGACAGCTACTTCGGCACTACTTGAACCATTTTGTTTTTCAATAGGAACTTTTAAAAAAAGTATGTATGTAAATTATTATAAAAGCTGTCTACAGATCTTAAGTGTATACATTTTTCTTTGGTTTACTTATGATTACCATAACCAATTGAGCTAGATGAGGAAATGCAACGATTTTAAAAACAAATTATTCGCCTTCCCTTTCATCACAGTTTGGTTGAATCAATTGTAAATCGATTTCTGATCGATTTATCGCCCCAAACCAATCAACAATTTCGCGCCCTCGTTTTAAATTCCATTGTTTGATTAGAAACATTTTCAAAGAGGCTAACAGTTAAAAGATATAAATGTTTGACTTGGTCGTACGTTCTTGCTTTGGCTGTGAGGTAAAGATTTGCAAGTAATTTTTTTTTAGGAGCAAAAGTTTTAATAATAATAAAATCGATACGCTCAAGTGTCTCTCTACTTATAAAATGAATGAGGCTTAGTTCAAATGAATTAAACTGAATGTAATAAAAGAGACAAAACTTTGACATTTCTATTTCGTCTGCACTACCAATATCAGACCTTAATTTAAAGCTTAAAAAAATTCCATTATTGGCGGGGCATATTTCATAATTCAGGAATAACAAAAAAAATAACATATTTTCGATCATAAAAAAGTGAATTGAGAACATTATGGCACAGTAACACAGAAAAGTAAAAGTACTTGGTACAGTTTTTATTAGATAAGTGGGCACTCGATGGGGTTCCCATTTGGGCGGGACGCTTTACTTCTCTTTGGCATTTCCGCAAAGAGGTCTTTTATAGTAGTTGATCCACTTTACAAAAAAAAATAATTCATATTTTGTTTACCTTGAGGCACAAAAGACAAAAAAGGTTCAATCAAAACTTTTACATAGATGAGTTTTGTAAGAAGAAGTGTTAAGCGAAATGATTTTTTATTTTCTCTTGATTAGGTAGAGATATTGATCAACGTGCAATTAAAACTGTAACGTATTAAATTATGAAAGGAGAGGAATGTGATGAATTAAATGTGAAATTGGAATTTGGAAATTATATGAACTGTGACGAATTTCTTTGTTCATTTACATGTTTCTGTAGCAAGGAAAATGAAAAATCTTTTTATTTTACATAAAACAAGGGTCTCTACAAAGCTTTGTGTTGAAGTATTCTTATTCCCGGGAGAAAATTGAGAATCTTAAGAGTCTACAAAAATTATATTCAGTAAAAGAGTGTTTTTTTTTTTGTAGAAAAATTAAATTTGAAACATGGTACCAAAAAAAACCTAAAAAAAAAATAGAACACTAATGAAAACTGTTACCTATAAGCGTTTCATTATCACAGGCACCAAGAAGTCTTTACAAATATTCTAGTTAAAGGGTGTTTTTGTTAGGTAGGGAAAATCAATGGTATCATTGTTTCCCTCACGAACTTTATTACAAATATTGCATTTCTCATTCAAAATACGGTTTAAATTTGTAAAAACATTTTTCACGTGAAAGGCTTTTTTTTAAGAGAAATTGTTGGCTTCTTGAAATAAAATGCAAGACTGGGTCGCACGTACTTGCTATTACACTGAAAGAAGCTTTAAGAATGTTAAAGCTTTGTATACCTATGTATTTAAAATCAGAAAAGAATAATTTAAAAATGTATGTATACAAAATTAAAATTTTAAAATTGCAAAACATCTTTTTTAACACTATTTTGAACTTCTAATGTAGTATTTAATTTACTAACCAAAGAATTTATTTGTAAAAAATAGTTTTTTTAAAAGTTTAAATAAAAATATGGAACATCATTCTTAAGAAATAATTTTTTAACACATCAAAACCAAATAAGAAAAAAAAATTCATCGGATCATTTTCAAAAATTGTTAAAAAAAAAATGAAATACATGTATTATAATTATGTATGTACAAGTACATGTACAATGTACATGTACATGTTATTTTTAATAGATCTACAAGTGTTTTTTTTTTTTTTTTTTTTTTTGAGAGAGATACAGAAACTAAGAAAACGGTTCCATGATAAGTACCGTTAATAAAGGTTCAAAAATGTTTTTTTTTTTACTTCAATAGCAGAACAAGCTTTTCTTTTTTGGTTTTCATGCAATACATAAAAAAAAAGAATTAAACAAATTGGTTGTCTTTATTCATATCAATGGTGGATTTATTTTGTAAAAATGCTTTATTTTTAAAGGAGCCTGAAAGCTTAAAATTTAAAGATCCATATTTTAATAAATCGGAAATCAAAAATTTAAGGAGCGAGTTAAATGTTCAAGAAGCCTTTTTATCGATAAAAAGTCGGCTCTAGCAACATTGCGTTCTTCATAGCAATATTGAAGTATTGTCGGCTTAATTAAAACCTTGAGCTATGTAAATGTTTCTCTAACTTTTGGTAGAGTTTGTAGTTTTTCATATGAATTATTCCTTTAATAGACAGATTAGTAATTACCTTTTTAAATTCTGATGGCTGAAGGCATTGAAAAAATTTCACCGTATTACCCGCTCCGCCAGGATGCCCCTATACGCTCTCGCAGTCAAAATTTTCCATATAAGGACTTACTTGAGGTCCTACATATAGAAAGCTATGCATTCGTAATAAAAAAGTTGAGAAAATGCGAAAAAAGTGGGTGTTGAAAGTCCGTCTACAGCCTTTACAGAGGGGTTTTAAGAATTAATTTTTTTTGGCGGTATTATTTAAAAAAAATCAGTTATTTTTATTAGTTTTAAGACAGAAGATTTGTTCGTTGTGAGCTCTAGGGCACTCTGGGTCGCTCCGAATTCGTTGTCAAGCGTTTTTTGTAGCTCCTTTTTCAACCAGAGTTATTTCCTCTGTGTTCGATGTTCGCTCTGAACGCGCCCTGAATAACTCTGGGTATTTTGTCAGAGCGCGGAATTCAGAGTTATAAAAATCAAATCAGCTGTTGTCATTTAAGAAAAAAAAAAAATGTTTTGAGTGCGAAAAGTGATTTGTGGTTTGTGGATATAAAATTTGTGTGGTAAATACCTACAAGATTTTTCACAAAATTCATGAAATAAGAAACTAAATAATGAAAAAAATGTCAAAACAGAAATCAACTGATGAAACTAAAGCTCTAAGGTGTTCGATGTAAAATAAAACCCGAGAAACTCTGATTTTTGTGACAGTTGATTGACATGACTCAGAGTGCCTTGGAGAGGGAAAACAAGGAACAGACCTAAAATCTGTCTTTTAAAGAAAAATGTTTTTTTTTTTTCAAAAATCGTTATTAACGGTTACTTCCATAGAACAGTTGTTTTTTTTTCTATCAAAACAGGACCTTGATTTTTTTTTATGATTTTGGGTGTTAGCAATTACTACAATATGGCATTTATTTATTTTTTTTTTTTCAAAAAATGTATTTATAAATTACAATTAAAAAAAAAAGGTTTAAACGATTTTGAAAATTTTTGTCTCGAAAATGCATCTAAATAAAAAATCAGATTGTATACTTTTTTGGTGCTTAAATTCACTTTTAACTAGTTGTTTGCCTTTGAAGGATGAAGGAACATTTTTACAAATTTTAAGCTACTTGAACTCTAGGAGGAAGTTCTTGTGACCCAGTTACATTCATTTTTATTCTTGTTTTAAGGTTTACAATTTTGTCTCATGTATGTGCATCACCTTGTGAGTAATGAAAAATGGCTAATTAAAATGCCCCTTATCTAAACACAATAATGTTTAAGGATCTAACAACCTTTTTCTTAGTGTTAACTAAAGTTATTAACAAGGAAGGCTTTTAAAAAGTTTGAAAAACAAAATTGACCTTTTCAAACTAATGTTGTTAAGGCAGGAACAACCTTACAATTCAAATATTTGACATTTATACACCTCACTTTGATACAACATCACTATCACAGCACCAATTGGAATGTTTAAGCTAAGCGCGTGCGTCAATCGTTTAAGCTTGCCGCTGCACCACTGATAATGTTGTCAATCAGTTAGAGTGACAATGCTCTGTCAGAAAAATAAGGTGGAGTCAAGATGTAAATGCGTCAATGAGGGTTTGCCATTTAGAAAAAAAAAAAAAAAACAAACCTATTTAACCTCCAATAAAACACTAATAAGGGGTATCATCTGCCTGAAAGTATTTTGATATTTAATAAAACTTTAATTTGGCCTTTTACTAACTACTAGCAAAAAGATTGGTTAATGATGAAAATATTGTTTAGGTGCAGCGCAACGTTGTAAGAAGTTAATAACTTTGGGATTAAATGTATTTATTTGAATGAAGTCGAGGTAAACTCCCAAATGATATTTATTGGTGCATTGTTTTAAGGTCTTTTAAAGGCTTAAGATTAACAAGCTGAATCTGATATGGCAAACCTTAAATGCAAAATGTTTTGCTTTTACACAAAATCAAAAAATTTGTAATGTTTAGAAGAAGAATTCCGAATTGAAAATTATATTCACCACGTTTGGTGAGTTGACTACGACATAAATTGTCCGGGAACATGTTTCAGGGTGTCACTTAAAAATCAGGCCTTTTGATTTATTAGAAGTCACGTATTTTTTATCGTATTATATCAATTTTTCAAATTTTCTCGACTTGATCAAAGAAAACTTTTTGTATAAAAATAAGCGAAAACGTTCTTTTTGAATCCTCCGCAAAGTCTCTCTATGCTACTTCCTTTTTCATTGGAGCCTAAAATCCTTGTGAAGATTCGTTCACCTTCTGAAAGAACTTTCGAATGTTACCTCTACCAACTAACTCAACAACTAATCGATGAATTCACCAGGCTATAGTGGAAACCCGCCTTTCTACCCAATCCTCCCCGTTTAACTGCCAAAATCCGCTTACTTTACAAAGACCTTTCATAAAGTTTTATCGACTTGAACAAATCAATGACCTAAAATCTAGGAAAGTCAACTTTACTTCGAATCTGAAGCGATACATTAATATCCAAACTGTCTCCCCCTAAAGACTACCCATAGAACTAAACCGGCCACTTTACTTGCAACGCCCAAGGCTTTTCCCACTTTGGCTGCAATAATAACCACTCAAAAATTAAATGGCGCATTCTTGACATAAGGTCTCATATATAAGAACCTCTACTGGCAGTGATATTAGTAAATGACTTAGCCGACACAACAATTTAAGAGTGTAACACCGATACCGCCATCAAACATCAGGGGGAACTATATTAAAACAACCACAACCCAGTCGGTTGGCCTTTCCAATTTAAAGTTTTCCATCTTGTTGTTTGTTGCCAAGTGGAAAAAATACACTTCAACTCCAGCTGCAGGTTTTTGTGTACTTGCTATTATTTATTATTTCTGTTATGGTTCTCAGAGTTTCTGAGCCGGTTTTTGTTAAAATTGAAACCAATAAAGTCCCAGAGTACAAAAGTAGGTATATCATAGAGGGCGGAATTGTTTAATAAATTTATATACTCAATCTCAATTGTATATCCGGAAATTGTATTATTTTACTTGAACTGGATTTCGTATTATTATAAAATTAAGTAACGTGCGTTACATTTTATATTAATACCATATCATAATGAACGTATATGGGTTTGGTTTATAATAAGGCTAAAGAGAATGGCTTGAACTTGTTTATAATTTATATTTAATTGAAATTTATTAATAATTGAGTTAATTATTATTTTCTTTGTTTTGTATTTTTTTTTTAATTTTGTTGAGTTTCTTTATAAAGGTCTTTCTGTATAGTTGATATCCTGTAACGCTAGTTTTTATTGGGCATTGTGATTCAGATATAGGTACATTTTATAACTAAAATCAATAATATCCTTTCCAAATGGAAGAAGTGAAGGTGATCAGTCACTTTATTTGGTGTGGAAAATGAAAGGATTGATTGTTGACTGTCAAAGTGTCACTTGTCTTAATCTTTCATTTAGAATGTTTTAAATGTAAACATAAAACTATTAGAAGTAAAAGTGTGAATTAATACGATCTAAACTTGTTTTTTTTTTTTTTTTAATTTAAGGTGGAAACATGTAACATTTGAAGCGTTTGGATAAAGAAGGGGGTAAGTGACATTTGCAAAATTTCGAGATATAAGGACTTAAAGTTTTTGTTGAGAACTTTTTTCGTATTCCAATCTTAATAAAATTGAATAAACTAATAAAACAAGAAAAATAATAGCTTTTTAACAATTTTACTTTTATTTCAAAACAGTTCAGGAAAAGAGTAGTTAACTCTTTCTTGCACAAAAAGCATATACCTAAGTATTTTGAATTTTTAAGAATACAAAGGGGTTAAGTAACAAAATTCATTTTTTTTTTCTTTTTATTTTGAATAGTTGTTTTCTGTTCGCATGGTTCCGATAAAGCTTTTTGATAAAACCAATGGTGTTCCCTTGGTGTGAACATCATTTGTTCCTTTAAATTTTTTTATTTTCTCAACAGAAAGCTGCTTTATCTTTTTTTCTCGGACAAAAAAGTCTTGGTTTTTTTATTTCACCCAAAAAGGGGGTAACAGCATTTACTGTTACCCCATTCTTCCACTCATATTATACGATTTTTAGTTGTTAGTAACCCTTTTATACCAAAAATGAAAGCGCTAAATAAGAAAATACTAATCGTAGCGTGACGTAGATTAGACGGAAATTTAAGTTTTCGCAAGGCATCCTCATTTTTCAAAAAAAACCGAAAATCGAAAAAATGTCACTTACCCCCTTTTTCATCCAAACGCTTCATTTGTAACATAAGAACCATGTCTACTCTATCGAAATTCTTGTTTCGGAAAAGGAACAAAAAATGAGATAGCATTTTTGTTAGTACCTAGTATCAGTATTTCCTTTCAATTCCAAAATGAAAGATTAAAATTTTTAAGTCTGCGTAAACAAATGCATTTAAAGTTAAGCGCGAGGCTTAACTCTCTTTGAGAGACAGAAGTTTTAAAGTGGCAATTGGTATCCCGGTAAATATATTTGTTTTATGAAATATAAACCTTCCAAACATACATACATCAAGACAATCAAGCATACATACAAAAAAAAGTGGGATTAATAGACAAAAATTTTTTGTCACAAATGGGAATTAAATAAAATGTTCGACTGGTTTCAAGCTTTTTAAACATTCATAAAAGTATTTTTTCAAAGTTTTAAGCTACAAAAATATCTCCTTAAATGGTTTTGACCTCTAAACGAAGTATGTCATTCAAATTGTTGTTCCTATAGCTTAAATAGTTTTTTGTCTATTAAAATTTTCAAAAATTAAAAAAAAAAGTTAATCGACATCCGTTTTCCAAAAAAAAATTAAACTTTTTTTTTTTAAACCCAAATATTGTTTTTTGAAATGTTTTCCCAATTTTTACATTAAAATTACTACAAGGTTTTTGTAAAAAATCAAATCAAAATCAGATGTTAAGAAAACGGTTCTATGACAAATATTGTTAATTTTGTACCAAAAAATAAAGTTTCAATTTTCATACTAGGGAATCACCAAAAACTCTTAACTTCTAAAATTGTCCTACCTAGTAACTATTTTCAAGTAAAAAGCGTATACATTGTCATTTTTGTGGTTTTCGTTTTTAATATTTACATAAAATTTAATATATAAAAATCATGTGTCATGTTTATTTAAAAAGTTGGAATCATTTTCGAAGCAAAATCATTATTTTGAGTAAAGTTAACTTTTATAACGAATTCATTAATGAAATTGGGTTCAAGAGCTAAGGCAGATTTCTTGAAAAAGAAAGCGAGGTAGTGCCTTTATTCTTTAGTTACTTTAGAAAACACCCTTATTTACAAAAACAGACCATTTTCGACCCTAATATCTTTGCTCCAGATTGTCGTAGACCAAAAAAATAAACATACATTCTCTTCCTTATAATATTTTATATCGTTTATGTAATTTCATTGTATTTGAGTGAGTAAATACAAAATGGTAGCCATTTAAAGTCAAATTCTTGTTGTTAAAAAACACATTTTTGTCATTATTTCGAAAAAAGCTTATATCATGATTGACATAAATTTTGTAGCCTTATTCATGTCCTGCATTTTAAAGAAAAAATCAGCTCTTTATCACCAAAGATGGCCGGGCAATTGATAAATGAACGCATGCAAAACCGGTGCGAAAACGCCCAAATATATTGTTTTTTGGGAATAACTTGGCTTCAGAATGTCCTACGACAAAAAATAAAGCTATTAATTGTTCGTTACAACATTTTTTATCGATTCAGTGCACATTATTTTTGTTGAAACAAATAAAAAATAAGTAATATTAAGTCAAAAACGTTTTTTTGATTAGCAAACTCTTGCCTTATTATTTTGTAAACGATGCAAGTATTGGCTAACAAAATAAAATACTATTGTAGTCCTTTAAATTATCTACAATTTAACAAAAAAAATTAGCTCTCTACGACCCACACGAGCCGTTCCAAATGACCAACGAAAAACATGAGAAAAATCCTGTTGTAACAAGAAACAATGAAAACAACCCCTCTCACTGAGAACTATTATTCGACTTACAAACAAGGGAATTTTTTTTTAATTATCTTACGGAATGATGCTTTCTTAGAATTATAATAACTCGGCTCCCGTGCCACAAGAGCCAAAATTATACTTTTCGGAAGGTTTTTGGGTTGCTGAACTCGAATCCGCAGTCAGAAAAATTCTATTTGCCTCAGTTCTTGAAATATAACCGTTTAAAAAAAAAAAACTTTTTTTCTGCATTTTATAACGGTAATATTTCAAGAACGAAGGCTAATAGAATTTTTCTGACTGCGGATTCGAATTCAACAACCAAAAAACCTTCAGAAAAGTATATTTTGGTTCTTGTGACAAAAAAAGTTTAATTTGGTTGGCCAGTGCTGTTTCTGAGTCATAGACCGCAACTTAAATTTTAAATATCTCGGGCAGTAAAAGAGATATCGGAAAGATTTAAACCTTTTTTGAAAGAATAAGACCAGTTCTTATAGGCACCCTTACAAATTTATTCATAATGAATTACCTCACATAAAAACATAACCTCGAAAACAGCCAAATTGACGTTTTTTTGGCATTTTCTAACGGTAATATTTAAAAAACGGAGGCCAATAAAAAAATCTGACTTCAGATTCGAGTTTAGCACAAAACTACTAGAAAAGTATATTTTGGTTCTTGTGGCAAAAACCTTGTTGACCAGTGTTATGTAACAAAAAATGTTTTAGACTAAAAAATGTAGATCTTCTTCCACTGCGAATGATACCGTGTGTTTAATGGCAATTTTAAGCAATATAGGTACTGAAAACTAAAGTTTCCATTATGAATTTTTCAGTTTTTTTCCTCTTTTTAAGCCCATGGGCACAACCTTAAGTTTTAAAACCTTTAATAAAAAAAAAATTATTAATGTCCTTCTCATCTCGTCAGGATGAATATAATTATTAAGCAATCAAGAACAAAATTGATCAGCGACCTTGTATGTCAACAAAGAATAATTTTCATATAAATAAGAATAATTTATCTGTTCTGAACAAAACCAAGGTTTAAACCTTAGCACCTTCACATTAAAACATTCCACAGAAAAGCATTCCCGCTGATACAAGAAAAGTAATTTATTTCAATTAAAGTTCAATTACTCTTCACTGTCAACCAGCAGGACCTTATATTCCCAATAAATTGACTTATTCCCAATGAAAGAACTTAAACCTACTTTAACGAAGTTGAAGGACATACCAAGGTGGATCTTTTCCACTAAGGTAAATAAATAATGAAGCCATCAAATGCTAAGTGTTTACTACCAACTGGTCTTCTCTCTCTCTGTACCAAACGAGTCTTATTATCATCACGCACTAACGAAGATCGATCATTGAAGACGCAAGTCCAAGTGGTAATTTCTTAATCAACTTCTACTACAAGCCTGCGAAGTATATAGAGTCAGACCAATTAATCAAGTGGCATTCATTGTCCCAGAAACCACACACGACTGATCCTAGTCTGGGAACCCTATACGTGGCTTATACACACTTACCAGGCAGACAGAAGGCCGACCTTTGGAAAGCCATTAAGCTGGATTGCCAACCTCATGAGGCTCAACTAATTCGATTACAACTTGAAGCCCGTTGACGGTGCTTCGTTGTTTATTAATTCGACGACGTCTATGTGAAGTTTTTCTCTCAAAAAAACTTTAATCAAAAATTTTGTATGCTGCGCAGAGTTGGGTTCGAATTGAAATCAAAAATAAAAATGTGTAACATTGCATCACATTTAAACCCGCCATAGGTACTCCAGCTGTATAATGCTCTAATTAAATACGCTTATTGCTGCCCCGTCTCTGCCGTCACCATTGCCATTCATGAATTGGGTAGCATTTTTATTATTGCTGCACGATTGGTTGAATAGCTTCCTTAACGTTGTTGGTTGCTATCGGTATTCGCCTCGCCTCGGCTCAGCTCGGCTAGCCATCGCATATACCGCCAAAGCGCCAATGGGTTTACAATGTTGCAACAGAAATAGATACAATATCTAAGTTGCACGCGCAACTGGTAAATGTGCGGTGAGCTATTCACCATAAGCGAACCCAAACTTAACTATTACTGAGCTGAGATTGCTAGCCATGGGCAAGTTCGGCCAATATTATTTTTTGGCGCAATTACCATCAAGAGATTCAACGCAGTCTATATACAATAAGTCCAAAGTAGAGTCTGTAAAATCGAGTAATAACAAATTGTAACACCGAATGATATAAGAGCTGCGGATATGCTTCGCTTGAGACAGATACAAGACGACTAAAGTTGTTTTTATTACCTTTTTTTTATATTTTACTTGCTAAGTTAGTTTTGGAAATGTGATACGGAATTTCACCAAAAAAAATTTGATTAAATGCAAATAAAATAAAATACTAAAATATTGTGCTTATGGGTTTCCATTTTTTTGGGGCAATATATTTCTAAAAAATATTAAAATAAAAAAAGTCATTTTCTTTTCGGGACTTGGAAACCGAAGATACTAACTCGATCATGAAAGACTTCTAAATGAGGTTTTTTTTACTTCATTAAGGCATTCCTTATAAAGACTTTCTAATGAGGACTTTTTACTCCATGAATTCATTTTTTTCACTTCCTGAAGTCCTCATTTATTATGCAGACTTTTTATTGAGAACTTTTTAATCCGAGAAGGCACACTCTTCACTCCCTGAAGTTCTCATACAATATGAAGACTTTTTATTGAGGACTTTTAACTGCATTTCACTTTCATTCATTATGCAGACTTTTGAATGAGGACTTTTTACTCCATGAAGGCACATTTTTCACTCCTTGAAGTTCTCATTCATTATGCAGAATTTTTCATGAGGACTTTTTTCTCCATGAAGGCCCACTTTTCACTCCTTGAAGTTCTCATTCATTATGCAGACTTTTGAATGAGGAATTTTTACTCCATGAAGGCACACTTTTCACTCCTTGAAGTTCTCATTCATTATGCAGACTTTTGAATGAGGACTTTTTACTCAATTAATGCACAGTTTTCACTCCCTGAAGTTCTCATTCATTATGCAGACTTTTGAATGGGGACTTTTTACTCCATGAATACACACACTTTTCACTCCGTGAAGTTCTCATTCATTATGCAGACTTTTGAATTGGGACTTTTTACTCTATGAAGGCACTCTTTTCACTCCTTGAAGTTCTCATTCATTATGCAGAATTTTTTCATTTTTTTCACTTCCTGAAGTCTTCATTTATTATGCAGACTTTTTAATGAGGACTTTTTAATCCGAGAAGGATCACTCTTCACTCCCTGAAGTTCTCATACAATATGAAGACTTTTTATTGAGGACTTTTAACTCCATGAAGGCTCACTTTTCAATCCTTGAAGTTCTCATTCATTATGCAGAATTTTTCATGAGGACTTTTTACTCAATTAATGTGCAGTTTTCACTCCGTGAAGTTCTCATTCAGTATGCAGACTTTTGAATAAGGACTTTTTTCTCCATGAAGGCCCACTTTTCACTCCTTGAAGTTCTCATTCATTATGCAGACTTTTAAATGAGGACTTTTTACTCCATAAACCCACATTTTTCACTTTTTGAAGTTCTCATTCATTATGCAGAATTTTTAATGAGGACTTTTTACTCAATTAATGCACAGTTTTCACTCCCTGAAGTTCTCGTTCATTAAGCAGACTTTTGAATGAGGACTTTTTACTCCATGAAGGCCCACTTTTCACTCCGTGAAGTTCTCATTCAGTATAGACTTTTGAATGAGGACTTTTTACTCCATGAAGGCACATTTTTCACTTTTTGAAGTTCTCATTCATTATGCAGAATTTTTAATGAGGACTTTTTACTCAATTAATGCACAGTTTTCACTCCCTGAAGTTCTCGTTCATTAAGCAGCCTTTTGAATGAGGACTTTTAACTCCATGAATACACACACTTTTCACTCCTTGAAGTTCTCATTCATTATGCAGACTTTTGAATGAGGACTCTTTTTTCCATGAAGGCCCACTTTTCACTCCTTGAAGTTCTCATTCATTATGCAGACTTTTGAATGAGGACTTTTTACTCAATTAATGTGCAGTTTTCACTCCGTGAAGTTCTCATTCAGTATGCAGACTTTTGAATGAGGACTTTTTTCTCCATGAAGGCCCACTTTTCACTCCTTGAAGTTGTCATTCATTATGCAGACTTTTGAATGAGGACTTTTTACTCCATAAAGGCCCACTTTTCACTCCTTTAAGTTCTCATTCATTATGCATAATTTTTCATGAGGACTTTTTACTCAATTAATGTGCAGTTTTCACTCCGTGAAGTTCTCATTCAGTATGCAGACTTTTAAATGAGGACTTTTTTCTCCATGAAGGCCCACTTTTCACTCCTTGAAGTTCTCATTCATTATGCAGACTTTTGAATGAGGACTTTTTACTCAATTAATGTGCAGTTTTCACTCCGTGAAGTTCTCATTCAGTATGCAGACTTTTGAATGAGGACTTTTTTCTCCATGAAGGCCCACTTTTCACTCCTTGAAGTTGTCATTCATTATGCAGACTTTTGAATGAGGACTTTTTACTCCATAAAGGCCCACTTTTCACTCCTTTAAGTTCTCATTCATTATGCATAATTTTTCATGAGGACTTTTTACTCAATTAATGTGCAGTTTTCACTCCGTGAAGTTCTCATTCAGTATGCAGACTTTTGAATGAGGACTTTTTTCTCCATGAAGGCCCACTTTTCACTCCTTGAAGTTCTCATTCATTATGCAGACTTTTGAATGAGGACTTTTTACTCCATGAAGGCCCACTTTTCACTCCTTGAAGTTCTCATTCATTATGCAGACTTTTGAATGAGGACTTTTTACTCCATGAAGGCACACTTTTCACTCCTTGAAGTTGTCATTCATTATGCAGACTTTTGAATGAGGACTTTTTTCTCCATGAAGGCCCACTTTTCACTCCTTGAAGTTCTCATTCATTATGCAGACTTTTGAATGAGGACTTTTTACTCCATGAAGGCCCACTTTTCACTCCTTGAAGTTCTCATTCATTATGCAGACTTTTGAATGAGGACTTTTTACTCAATTAATGTGCAGTTTTCACTCCGTGAAGTTCTCATTCAGTATGCAGACTTTTGAATGAGGACTTTTTTCTCCATGAAGGCCCACTTTTCACTCCTTGAAGTTGTCATTCATTATGCAGACTTTTGAATGAGGACTTTTTACTCCATAAAGGCCCACTTTTCACTCCTTTAAGTTCTCATTCATTATGCATAATTTTTCATGAGGACTTTTTACTCAATTAATGTGCAGTTTTCACTCCGTGAAGTTCTCATTCAGTATGCAGACTTTTGAATGAGGACTTTTTTCTCCATGAAGGCCCACTTTTCACTCCTTGAAGTTCTCATTCATTATGCAGACTTTTGAATGAGGACTTTTTACTCCATGAAGGCCCACTTTTCACTCCTTGAAGTTCTCATTCATTATGCAGACTTTTGAATGAGGACTTTTTACTCCATGAAGGCACACTTTTCACTCCTTGAAGTTCTCATTCATTATGCAGAATTTTTCATGAGGACTTTTTACTCAATTAATGTGCAGTTTTCACTCCGTGAAGTTCGCATTCATTATGCAGACTTTTGAATGAGGACTTTTTTCTCCATGAAGGCCCACTTTTCATTCCTTGAAGTTCTCATTCATTATGCAGACTTTTGAATGAGGACTTTTTACTCCATGAATACACACACTTTTCACTCCCTGAAGTTCTCATTCATTATGCAGACTTTTGAATGAGGACTTTTTTCTCCATGAAGGCCCACTTTTCACTCCTTGAAGTACTCATTCATTATGCAGACTTTTGAATGAGGACTTTTTTCTCCATGAAGGCCCACTTTTCATTCCTTGAAGTTCTCATTCATTATGCAGACTTTTGAATGAGGACTTTTTACTCCATGAATACACACACTTTTCACTCCCTGAAGTTCTCATTCATTATGCAGACTTTTTAATGAGGACTTTTTTCTACATGAAGGAACTTTTTTCACTCCTTGAAGTTCTCATTCATTATGCAGACTTTTGAATGAGGACTTTTTACTCCATGAAGGCCCACTTTTCACTCCCTGAAGTTCTCATTCATTATGCAGACTTTTGAATGAGGACTTTTTTCTCCATGAAGGCCCACTTTTCACTCCTTGAAGTACTCATTCATTATGCAGACTTTTGAATGAGGACTTTTTTCTCCATGAAGGCCCACTTTTCACTCCTTGAAGTTCTCATTCATTATGCAGACTTTTGAATGAGGACTTTTTACTCCATGAAGGCACACTTTTCACTCCTTGAAGTTCTCATTCATTATGCAGAATTTTTCATGAGGACTTTTTACTCGATTAATGTGCAGTTTTCACTCCGTGAAGTTCTCATTCAGTATGCAGACTTTTGAATGAGGACTTTTTTCTCCATGAAGGCCCACTTTTCACTCCTTGAAGTTCTCATTCATTATGCAGACTTTTGAATGAGGACTTTTTACTCCATGAAGGCACACTTTTCACTCCCTGAAGTTCTCATTCATTATGCAGAATTTTTCATGAGGACTTTTTACTCAATTAATGTGCAGTTTTCACTCCGTGAAGTTCTCATTCAGTATGCAGACTTTTGAATGAGGACTTTTTTCTCCATGAAGGCCCACTTTTCACTCCTTGAAGTTCTCATTCATTATGCAGACTTTTGAATGAGGACTTTTTACTCCATGAAGGCCCACTTTTCACTCCTTGAAGTTCTCATTCATTATGCAGACTTTTGAATGAGGACTTTTTTCTCCATGAAGGCCCACTTTTCACTCCTTGAAGTTCTCATTTATTATGCAGACTTTTGAATGAGGACTTTTTACTCCATGAAGGCCCACTTTTCACTCCTTGAAGTTCTCATTCATTATGCAGACTTTTGAATGAGGACTTTTAACTCAATGAATACACATTTTTCACTTTTTGAAGTTCTCATTCATTATGCAGACTTTTGAATGATCACTTTTTACTCCATGAAGGCGCATTTTTCACTACTTGAAGTTCTCATTCATTATGCAGACTTTTGAATGAGGACTTTTTACTCCATGAAGGCCCACTTTTCACTCCTTGAAGTTCTCATTCATTATGCAGACTTTTGAATGAGGACTTTTTACTCCATGAAGGCCCACTTTTCACTCCTTGAAGTTCTCATTCATTATGCAGACTTTTAACTCAATGAATACACATTTCACACTTTTTGAAGTTCTCATTCATTATGCAGACTTTTGAATGAGGACTTTTTACTCCATGAAGGCACACTTTTCACTCCTTGAAGTTCTCATTCCTTATGCAGACTTTTGAATGAGGACTTTTTACTCCATTAAGGCACATTTTTCACTCCTTGGAGTTCTCATTCATTATGCAGACTTTTGAATGAGGACTTTTTACTCCATTAAGGCACATTTTTCACTCCTTGAAGTTCTCATTCATTATGCAGACTTTTGAATGAGGACTTTTTACTCCATGAAGGCCCACTTTTCACTCCTTGAAGTTCTCATTCATTATGCAGACTTTTAACTCAATGAATACACATTTCACACTTTTTGAAGTTCTCATTCATTATGCAGACTTTTGAATGAGGACTTTTTACTCCATGAAGGCACACTTTTCACTCCTTGAAGTTCTCATTCATTATGCAGACTTTTGAATGAGGACTTTTTACTCCATTAAGGCACATTTTTCACTCCTTGAAGTTCTCATTCATTATGCAGACTTTTGAATGAGGACTTTTAACTCAATGAATACGCATTTTTCACTTTTTGAAGTTCTCATTCATTATACAGACTTTTAAATGAGGAGTTTTTAAACCATGAAGGCCCACTTTTCACTCCTTGAAGTTCTCATTCATTATGCAGACTTTTGAATGAGGACTTTTTACTCCATGAATCCACATTTTTCACTTTTTGAAGTTCTCATTCATTAAGCAGACTTTTTAATGAGGACTTTTTACTCCATGAATACACTCACTTTTCACTCCGTGAAGTTCTCATTCATTATGCAGACTTTTGAATGAGGACTTTTTACTCCATTAAGGCACATTTTTCACTCCTTGAAGTTCTCATTCATTATGCAGACTTTTGAATGAGGACTTTTTACTCCATGAATCCACATTTTTCACTTTTTGAAGTTCTCATTCATTAAGCAGACTTTTTAATGAGGACTTTTTACTCCATGAATACACTCACTTTTCACTCCGTGAAGTTCTCATTCATTATGCAGAATTTTTAATGAGCATTTTTTACTCAATTAATGCACAGTTTACACTCCCTGAAGTTCTCATTCATTATGCAGACTTTTGAATTGGGACTTTTTACTTCATGAAGGCACACTTTTCACTTTTTGAAGTTCTCTTATATTATGCAGACTTTTGAATGAGGACTTTTTACTCAATTAATGTGCAGTTTTCACTCCGTGAAGTTCTCATTAAGTATGCAGACTTTTGAATGAGGACTTTTTTCTCAATGAAGGCACATTTTTCACTCCCTGAAGTACTCATTCATTATGCAGAATTTTAAATGAGCATTTTTAACTCAATAAATGCACAGTTTTCACTCCCTGAAGTTCTCATTCATTATGCAGACTTTTGAATGAGGACTTTTTACTCCATGAAGGCCCACTTTTCACTCCTTGAAGTTCTCATTCATTATGCAGACTTTTGAATGAGGACTTTTAACTCAATGAATACACATTTTTCACTTTTTGAAGTTCTCATTCATTATGCAGACTTTTGAATGAGGACTTTTTACTCCATGAAGGCACATTTTTCACTACTTGAAGTTCTCATTCATTATGCAGACTTTTGAATGAGGACTTTTTACTCCATGAAGGCCCACTTTTCACTCCTTGAAGTTCTCATTCATTATGCAGAATTTTGAATGAGGACTTTTTACTCCATGAAGGCCCACTTTTCACTTTTTGAAGTTCTCATTCATTTGATTACTTTTTACTCCATGAAGGCACACTTTTCACTCCTTGAAGTTCTCATTCATTATGCAGACTTTTGAATGAGGACTTTTTACTCCATTAAGGAACATTTTTCACTCCTTGAAGTTCTCATTCATTATGCAGACTTTTGAATGAGGACTTTTTACTCCATTAAGGCACATTTTTCACTCCTTGAAGTTCTCATTCATTATGCAGACTTTTGAATGAGGACTTTTTACTCCATTAAGGCACATTTTTCACTCCTTGAAGTTCTCATTCATTATGCAGACTTTTGAATGAGGACTTTTTACTCCATGAAGGCCCACTTTTCACTCCTTGAAGTTCTCATTCATTATGCAGACTTTTGAATGAGGACTTTTTACTCCATGAATCCACATTTTTCACTTTTTGAAGTTCTCATTCATTAAGCAGACTTTTGCATGAGGACTTTTTACTCCATGAATACACACACTTTTCACTCCGTGAAGTTCTCATTCATTATGCAGACTTTTGCATGAGGAGTTTTTTCTCCATGAAGGCCCACTTTTCGCTCCTTGAAGTTCTCATCCATTATGCAGAATTTTTAATGAGCATTTTTTACTCAATTAATGCACAGTTTACACTCCCTGAAGTTCTCATTCATTATGCAGACTTTTGAATTGGGACGTTTTACTTCATGAAGGCACACTTTTCACTTTTTGAAGTTCTCTTATATTATGCAGACTTTTGAATGAGGACTTTTTACTCAATTAATGTGCAGTTTTCACTCCGTGAAGTTCTCATTAAGTATGCAGACTTTTGAATGAGGACTTTTTTCTCAATGAAGGCACATTTTTCACTCCTTGAAGTTCTCATTCATTATGCAGAATTTTAAATGAGCATATTTAACTCAATTAATGCACAGTTTACACTCCCTGAAGTTCTCATTCATTATGCAGACTTTTGATTGAGGACTTTTTACTCCATGAAGGCACATTTTTCACTCCTTGAAGTTCTCATTCATTATGCAGACTTTTGATTGAGGACTTTTTACTCAATGAAGGCCCATTTTTCACTCCTTGAAGTTCTCATTCATTATGCAGACTTTTGAATGAGGACTTTTTACTCCATGAAGGCACATTTTTCACTCCTTGAAGTTCTCATTCATTATGCAGAATTTTTAATGAGCATTTTTTACTCAATTAATGCACAGTTTACACTCCCTGAAGTTCTCATTCATTATGCAGACTTTTGAATTGGGACTTTTTACTCCATGAAGGCACATTTTTCACTCCTTGAAGTTCTCATTCATTATGCAGACTTTTGATTCAGGACTTTTTACTCCATGAAGGCACATTTTTCACTCCTTGAAGTTCTCATTCATTATGCAGAATTTTTAATGAGCATTTTTTACTCAATTAATGCACAGTTTACACTCCCTGAAGTTCTCATTCATTATGCAGACTTTTGAATTGGGACTTTTTACTCCATGAAGGCACACTTTTCACTTTTTGAAGTTCTCTTATATTATGCAGACTTTTGAATGAGGACTTTTTACTCAATTAATGTGCAGTTTTCACTCCGTGAAGTTCTCATTAAGTATGCAGACTTTTGAATGAGGATTTTTTTCTCCATGAAGGCCCACTTTTCACTCCTTGAAGTTCTCATTCATTATGCAGACTTTTGAATGAGGACTTTTTACTCCATGAAGGCCCACTTTTCACTCCTTGAAGTTCTCATTCATTATGCAGACTTTTGAATGAGGACTTTTTACTCCATGAAGGCACATTTTTCACTCCTTGAAGTTCTCATTCATTATGCAGAATTTTTAATGAGCATTTTTTACTCAATTAATGCACAGTTTACACTCCCTGAAGTTCTCATTCATTATGCAGACTTTTGAATTGGGACTTTTTACTCCATGAAGGCACACTTTTCACTTTTTGAAGTTCTCTTATATTATGCAGAATTTTTAATGAGGACTTTTAACTCAATGAATACACATTTTTCACTTTTTGAAGTTCTCATTCATTATGCAGACTTTTAAATGAGGAGTTTTTACTCCATGAATACACACACTTTTCACTCCGTGAAGTTCTCATTCATTATGCAGACTTTTGCATGAGGACTTTTTTCTCCATGAAGGCCCACTTTTCACTCCTTGAAGTTCTCATTCATTATGCAGACTTTTGAATGAGGACTTTTTACTCCATGAAGGCACATTTTTCACTCCTTGAAGTTCTCATTCATTATGCAGAATTTTTAATGAGCATTTTTTACTCAATTAATGCACAGTTTACACTCCCTGAAGTTCTCATTCATTATGCAGACTTTTGAATTGGGACTTTTTACTCCATGAAATCACACTTTTCACTTTTTGAAGTTCTCTTATATTATGCAGAATTTTTAATGAGGACTTTTAACTCATTGAATACACATTTTTCACTTTTTGAAGTTCTCATTCATTATGCAGACTTTTAAATGAAGAGTTTTTACTCCATGAATACACACACTTTTCACTCCGTGAAGTTCTCATTCATTATGCAGACTTTTGCATGAGGACTTTTTTCTCCATGAAGGCCCACTTTTCACTCCTTGAAGTTCTCATTCATTATGCAGACTTTTGAATGAGGACTTTTTACTCCATGAAGGCACATTTTTCACTCCTTGAAGTTCTCATTCATTATGCAGAATTTTTAATGAGCATTTTTTACTCAATTAATGCACAGTTTACACTCCCTGAAGTTCTCATTCATTATGCAGACTTTTGAATTGGGACTTTTTACTCCATGAAGGCACACTTTTCACTTTTTGAAGTTCTCTTATATTATGCAGACTTTTGAATGAGGACTTTTTACTCAATTAATGTGCAGTTTTCACTCCGTGAAGTTCTCATTCATTATGCAGACTTTTGAATTGGGACTTTTTACTCCATGAAGGCACACTTTTTGAAGTTCTCTTATATTATGCAGACTTTTTAATGAGGACTTTTTACTCCATGAATACACTCACTTTTCACTCCGTGAAGTTCTCATTCATTATGCAGACTTTTGAATGAGGACTTTTTACTCCATTAAGGCACATTTTTCACTCCTTGAAGTTCTCATTCATTATGCAGACTTTTGAATGAGGACTTTTTACTCCATTAAGGCACATTTTTCACTCCTTGAAGTTCTCATTCATTATGCAGACTTTTGAATGAGGACTTTTTACTCCATTAAGGCACATTTTTCACTCCTTGAAGTTCTCATTCATTATGCAGACTTTTGAATGAGGACTTTTTACTCCATTAAGGCACATTTTTCACTCCTTGAAGTTCTCATTCATTATGCAGACTTTTGAATGAGGACTTTTAACTCAATGAATACGCATTTTTCACTTTTTGAAGTTCTCATTCATTATACAGACTTTTAAATGAGGAGTTTTTAAACCATGAAGGCCCACTTTTCACTCCTTGAAGTTCTCATTCATTATGCAGACTTTTGAATGAGGACTTTTTACTCCATGAATCCACATTTTTCACTTTTTGAAGTTCTCATTCATTAAGCAGACTTTTTAATGAGGACTTTTTACTCCATGAATACACTCACTTTTCACTCCGTGAAGTTCTCATTCATTATACAGACTTTTGAATGAGGACTTTTTACTCCATTAAGGCACATTTTTCACTCCTTGAAGTTCTCATTCATTATGCAGACTTTTGAATGAGGACTTTTTACTCCATGAATCCACATTTTTCACTTTTTGAAGTTCTCATTCATTAAGCAGACTTTTTAATGAGGACTTTTTACTCCATGAATACACTCACTTTTCACTCCGTGAAGTTCTCATTCATTATGCAGAATTTTTAATGAGCATTTTTTACTCAATTAATGCACAGTTTACACTCCCTGAAGTTCTCATTCATTATGCAGACTTTTGAATTGGGACTTTTTACTTCATGAAGGCACACTTTTCACTTTTTGAAGTTCTCTTATATTATGCAGACTTTTGAATGAGGACTTTTTACTCAATTAATGTGCAGTTTTCACTCCGTGAAGTTCTCATTAAGTATGCAGACTTTTGAATGAGGACTTTTTTCTCAATGAAGGCACATTTTTCACTCCCTGAAGTACTCATTCATTATGCAGAATTTTAAATGAGCATTTTTAACTCAATAAATGCACAGTTTTCACTCCCTGAAGTTCTCATTCATTATGCAGACTTTTGAATGAGGACTTTTTACTCCATGAAGGCCCACTTTTCACTCCTTGAAGTTCTCATTCATTATGCAGACTTTTGAATGAGGACTTTTAACTCAATGAATACACATTTTTCACTTTTTGAAGTTCTCATTCATTATGCAGACTTTTGAATGAGGACTTTTTACTCCATGAAGGCACATTTTTCACTACTTGAAGTTCTCATTCATTATGCAGACTTTTGAATGAGGACTTTTTACTCCATGAAGGCCCACTTTTCACTCCTTGAAGTTCTCATTCATTATGCAGAATTTTGAATGAGGACTTTTTACTCCATGAAGGCCCACTTTTCACTTTTTGAAGTTCTCATTCATTTGATTACTTTTTACTCCATGAAGGCACACTTTTCACTCCTTGAAGTTCTCATTCATTATGCAGACTTTTGAATGAGGACTTTTTACTCCATTAAGGAACATTTTTCACTCCTTGAAGTTCTCATTCATTATGCAGACTTTTGAATGAGGACTTTTTACTCCATTAAGGCACATTTTTCACTCCTTGAAGTTCTCATTCATTATGCAGACTTTTGAATGAGGACTTTTTACTCCATTAAGGCACATTTTTCACTCCTTGAAGTTCTCATTCATTATGCAGACTTTTGAATGAGGACTTTTTACTCCATGAAGGCCCACTTTTCACTCCTTGAAGTTCTCATTCATTATGCAGACTTTTGAATGAGGACTTTTTACTCCATGAATCCACATTTTTCACTTTTTGAAGTTCTCATTCATTAAGCAGACTTTTGCATGAGGACTTTTTACTCCATGAATAAACACACTTTTCACTCCGTGAAGTTCTCATTCATTATGCAGACTTTTGCATGAGGAGTTTTTTCTCCATGAAGGCCCACTTTTCGCTCCTTGAAGTTCTCATCCATTATGCAGAATTTTTAATGAGCATTTTTTACTCAATTAATGCACAGTTTACACTCCCTGAAGTTCTCATTCATTATGCAGACTTTTGAATTGGGACGTTTTACTTCATGAAGGCACACTTTTCACTTTTTGAAGTTCTCTTATATTATGCAGACTTTTGAATGAGGACTTTTTACTCAATTAATGTGCAGTTTTCACTCCGTGAAGTTCTCATTAAGTATGCAGACTTTTGAATGAGGACTTTTTTCTCAATGAAGGCACATTTTTCACTCCTTGAAGTTCTCATTCATTATGCAGAATTTTAAATGAGCATATTTAACTCAATTAATGCACAGTTTACACTCCCTGAAGTTCTCATTCATTATGCAGACTTTTGATTGAGGACTTTTTACTCCATGAAGGCACATTTTTCACTCCTTGAAGTTCTCATTCATTATGCAGACTTTTGATTGAGGACTTTTTACTCAATGAAGGCCCATTTTTCACTCCTTGAAGTTCTCATTCATTATGCAGACTTTTGAATGAGGACTTTTTACTCCATGAAGGCACATTTTTCACTCCTTGAAGTTCTCATTCATTATGCAGAATTTTTAATGAGCATTTTTTACTCAATTAATGCACAGTTTACACTCCCTGAAGTTCTCATTCATTATGCAGACTTTTGAATTGGGACTTTTTACTCCATGAAGGCACATTTTTCACTCCTTGAAGTTCTCATTCATTATGCAGACTTTTGATTCAGGACTTTTTACTCCATGAAGGCACATTTTTCACTCCTTGAAGTTCTCATTCATTATGCAGAATTTTTAATGAGCATTTTTTACTCAATTAATGCACAGTTTACACTCCCTGAAGTTCTCATTCATTATGCAGACTTTTGAATTGGGACTTTTTACTCCATGAAGGCACACTTTTCACTTTTTGAAGTTCTCTTATATTATGCAGACTTTTGAATGAGGACTTTTTACTCAATTAATGTGCAGTTTTCACTCCGTGAAGTTCTCATTAAGTATGCAGACTTTTGAATGAGGATTTTTTTCTCCATGAAGGCCCACTTTTCACTCCTTGAAGTTCTCATTCATTATGCAGACTTTTGAATGAGGACTTTTTACTCCATGAAGGCCCACTTTTCACTCCTTGAAGTTCTCATTCATTATGCAGACTTTTGAATGAGGACTTTTTACTCCATGAAGGCACATTTTTCACTCCTTGAAGTTCTCATTCATTATGCAGAATTTTTAATGAGCATTTTTTACTCAATTAATGCACAGTTTACACTCCCTGAAGTTCTCATTCATTATGCAGACTTTTGAATTGGGACTTTTTACTCCATGAAGGCACACTTTTCACTTTTTGAAGTTCTCTTATATTATGCAGAATTTTTAATGAGGACTTTTAACTCAATGAATACACATTTTTCACTTTTTGAAGTTCTCATTCATTATGCAGACTTTTAAATGAGGAGTTTTTACTCCATGAATACACACACTTTTCACTCCGTGAAGTTCTCATTCATTATGCAGACTTTTGCATGAGGACTTTTTTCTCCATGAAGGCCCACTTTTCACTCCTTGAAGTTCTCATTCATTATGCAGACTTTTGAATGAGGACTTTTTACTCCATTAAGGCACATTTTTCACTCCTTGAAGTTCTCATTCATTATGCAGAATTTTTAATGAGCATTTTTTACTCAATTAATGCACAGTTTACACTCCCTGAAGTTCTCATTCATTATGCAGACTTTTGAATTGGGACTTTTTACTCCATGAAATCACACTTTTCACTTTTTGAAGTTCTCTTATATTATGCAGAATTTTTAATGAGGACTTTTAACTCATTGAATACACATTTTTCACTTTTTGAAGTTCTCATTCATTATGCAGACTTTTAAATGAAGAGTTTTTACTCCATGAATACACACACTTTTCACTCCGTGAAGTTCTCATTCATTATGCAGACTTTTGCATGAGGACTTTTTTCTCCATGAAGGCCCACTTTTCACTCCTTGAAGTTCTCATTCATTATGCAGACTTTTGAATGAGGACTTTTTACTCCATGAAGGCACATTTTTCACTCCTTGAAGTTCTCATTCATTATGCAGAATTTTTAATGAGCATTTTTTACTCAATTAATGCACAGTTTACACTCCCTGAAGTTCTCATTCATTATGCAGACTTTTGAATTGGGACTTTTTACTCCATGAAGGCACACTTTTCACTTTTTGAAGTTCTCTTATATTATGCAGACTTTTGAATGAGGACTTTTTACTCAATTAATGTGCAGTTTTCACTCCGTGAAGTTCTCATTAAGTATGCAGACTTTTGAATGAGGAATTTTTTCTCCATGAAGGCCCACTTTTCACTCCTTGAAGTTCTCATTCATTATGCAGACTTTTGAATGAGGACTTCTTACTCAATTAATGTGCAGTTTTCACTCCGTGAAGTTCTCATTCAGTATGCAGACTTTTAAATGAGGATTTTTTACTCCATGAAGGCACATTTTTCACTACTTGAAGTTCTCATTCATTATGCAGACTTTTGAATGAGGACTTTTTTCTCCATGAAGGCACACTTTTCACTCCTTGAAGTTCTCATTCATTATGCAGACTTTTGAATGAGGACTTTTTTCTCCATGAAGGCACACTTTTCACTCCTTGAATGTCTCATTCATTATGCAGACTTTTGAATGAGGACTTTTTTCTACAAGAAGGCACACTTTTCACTCCTTGAAGTTCTCATTCATTATGCAGACTTTTGAATGAGGACTTTTTTCTCCTTTAAGGCACACTTTTCACTCCTTGAAGTTCTCATTCATTATGTAGACTTTTGAATGAGGACTTTTTTCTACAAGAAGGCACACTTTTCACTCCTTGAAGTTCTCATTTATTATGCAGACTTTTGAATGAGAACTTTTTTCTCCATTAAGGCACACTTTTCACTCCCTGAAGTTTTCATTCATTATGCAGACTTTTGAATGAGAACTTTTTTCTCCATGAAGGCACACTTTTCACTACCTGAAGTTCTCATTCATTATGCAGACTTTTGAATGGGGACTTTTTACTCCATGAAGGCACACTTTTCACTCCTTGAAGTTCTCATTCATTATGTAGACTTTTGAATGAGGACTTTTTTCTACAAGAAGGCACACTTTTCACTCCTTGAAGTTCTCATTCATTATGCAGACTTTTGAATGAGGACTTTTTTATACAAGAATTCACACTTTTCACTCCTTGAAGTTCTCATTCATTATGTAGACTTTTGAATGAGGACTTTTTTCTACAAGAAGGCACACTTTTCACTCCTTGAAGTTCTCATTCATTATGTAGACTTTTGAATGAGGACTTTTTTCTACAAGAAGGCACACTTTTCACTCCTTGAAGTTCTCATTCATTATGCAGACTTTTAAATGAGAACTTTTTTCTCCATGAAGGCACACTTTTCACTCCCTGAAGTTCTCATTCATTATGCAGACTTTTGAATGAGGACTTTTTTCTCCATTAAGGCACACTTTTCACTCCTTGAAGTTCTCATTCATTATGTAGACTTTTGAATGAGGACTTTTTTCTACAAGAAGGCACACTTTTCACTCCTTGAAGTTCTCATTCATTATGCAGACTTTTAAATGAGAACTTTTTTCTCCATGAAGGCACACTTTTCACTCCCTGAAGTTCTCATTCATTATGCAGACTTTTGAATGAGGACTTTTTTCTACAAGAAGGCACACTTTTCACTCCTTGAAGTTCTCATTCATTATGCAGACTTTTAAATGAGAACTTTTTTCTCCATGAAGGCACACTTTTCACTCCCTGAAGTTCTCATTCATTATGCAGACTTTTGAATGAGGACTTTTTTCTCCATTAAGGCACACTTTTCACTCCTTGAAGTTCTCATTCATTATGTAGACTTTTGAATGAGGACTTTTTTCTACAAGAAGGCACACTTTTCACTCCTTGAAGTTCTCATTCATTATGTAGACTTTTGAATGAGGACTTTTTTCTACAAGAAGGCACACTTTTCACTCCCTGAAGTTCTCATTCATTATGCAGACTTTTGAATGAGGACTTTTTTCTCCATTAAGGCACACTTTTCACTCCTTGAAGTTCTCATTCATTATGTAGACTTTTGAATGAGGACTTTTTTCTACAAGAAGGCACACTTTTCACTCCTTGAAGTTCTCATTCATTATGCAGACTTTTGAATGAGAACTTTTTTCTCCATGAAGGCACACTTTTCACTCCTTGAAGTTCTCATTCATTATGACGAATTTTTAATGAGGACTTTTTACTCCCTGAAGTCTTCCAACGTTACGAAGACTTTCTTAACAGGACTTTTTACTTCATGAAAGCTTACTTTTTACTTCATGAAGTTTTTATTATAAAGAACACAAAACTAAGAAGGAACAATCCATTTGAGATCTAGGGTGAAATTTTAAAACTCTTTTAAACTGTAAGCATTTTTTTGTTTCATATATATATATTACTTAGGTATTTATTTACAATTTCTGTGGTGAAATTCACCATTTTTATATGCATGGTATTATCTTAAAGCTGGTTATAGTAACAACGACTATCTAAGCATGCACTTAAATTTAGTAAAAAAAAAAGCTCCAATTTTTAAGAAAGTTGTACTTTTATACAACCATCAGAGAGGCTTGCAAAAGTTTTAAAAACAAAGCAATACTACTGGTTCGCCTTGTTTAATTACCCAAGTCGATCTGGAAAGGTAGTTGACATCGAGCAAGCATGAGAGTGTTTTAAAAACCATGTGATTTCCAGAAGGGTGTATCACAGAGACCCAGAGTGCTCTAGCGACACACAAGTTTGGTTGAGACTTTATTTTTGAAAACAAGACTTGAAAATTCTGTCATAAGATTCAAAAGATATAAAACACGCAAATTAACATTTGAATTTGGGGTTTGCCTTTGAGGTTTTCGATGTCTTGTCTCTGTCTAAATAGTCTATATAAACTGACACACACTCTCTTAATCGTGTGGTTATAGACAGACTTGTAGTTAATATTTGTTTTTGTGTTCGATAATATTTTTTTGATTTATCGTAGACAGATTAATGCGAGTTCAATTTGCTATGGGTCGGTAAATATTTAAATTTATAAATATTAAATGTTTGATTCAAAAGTGATACAGTTTAAGTGGGTTATTGCAACATTTACTACTTTAGTTGTATATAACTGGACTTTTGTTCATTTAAATTTCTGGTTTATAATATTAACATTTTCAATTAATAAATATTTGTTAGAATAGATAGAAAAAAAAAAAAAACCCATTGACGGCTGCATTTTAAGCTTATTAAGTGTGGGAAATACTGAAGAACCTTGCATTCCAACCTACGCATGACTACAAATTAAAATGTTCATACTAATTTACGTTTTATTTTGAAATTATAGGAAACTAAAACCATTTTTTATTATAAAAAAATATAAATACAAAGCAATAAATTATGTAAGATAAGTAACGAATTAAAAAAATTGGATAAAGAGTTGTATGACAGTATCCTCAAAATCTTATGAATTTTTCTTAATGCTTTTGAAATGAGTTGATAATATCAACTGAAATGTATGCATTTCATATTATGATGCATTTGATTTAATATTTATCTTTTTTTTTATACTGGCCAAAATAATATAATAAAATTGAATTAATTAATACATAATTTTCAATTTCCGACGTTGTGTTATTAACGGTTTTGGAATCTCAGATTATTTAAAAATAAAGAACAAAAATAAGATCTTGATCCTATTCATGGGCTTAGCTAGAGATTTTGTCTAGGGTGGGCCAGATGATATCGTCCACCTAAATCCATAACTACGAATGTGCAATTTTTTTTTTCCTTTGCTCCCTTCATTGACAAATAACAACAATACTTTTATTTTGAGCAACACAAATGTTGACTTAGGTTACAATTGATGACAGCGATTGGCTTTAAAAACTGACGACCTTACTAAATTTTCAATTTTGTTTATTTGCATAATTTTTTTTACCCAAGATACTGAGCATCAACTTTGTTCCATATCCACCAAAATCAACAGTTTGTAGAATTGTTTTGTGCCATAAACCTTTTTATGGCGTTTGGGACACATGTTCCATATAATTTTTCCAATTTTTTTTTGCAAAACTTCCACCAGCATAGCAATGTAATAAGGGATAGAGAAAATAGAAGCAATGTTGAAAATTGGTTTGTCCAACACGGAGAAAAAAGACCACATGGGTCACAAGGCGAGTTCCTTACCATCGTGCTATCTCACTGTTGGGAATGAGTAAAATAAACTGCAACTTAAGCTAAAGTGTGACTATAATTTTAAAATTTTTATTTTTTTTTTCGGTTTTTTAAGATGAAAATTCACATTAAAATAAGATAAAGTTCACATTAAATTTAACTGAGTTTTAGTGGAATCACCTTATTTTAAGCGGATATCCTCTTATTTTAAGGTGGTGAAATTTATATTATTTTAAGGTGCCCGGTTTTTTTTTCTAAACTAATTTTTTTTAAATACCTACATAATTTTTTGAAAAAAAAAAAAAAAAATTAATAAAGTTGGTAAGCCATTTGGTAACAATTAATAATAACTGGATGCATGAAAAACTTTATTAACTTCCCGTTACAAAATTCAAAAATATTTTTAAAGATAATCACGCTTTGCCCCACGACTAAAATGCTAAGAAAGTGGATGTTGACACTTTTCCTTCAAATTTACCGTTCAAACTAACGTCAAATTAAAATTTAGTAATTGTTTTGGATTCTCCTAATTCCACTTTATTATTTTCTTTTTGTTTCACCTAAAAACACTAATAAATGGTAAAGTTTTTCTAAGAAGAGTGAGTAAAAAAACACGAAATTACAACAAATTGACGAAGCTTTTTTTCTAATAAAAAAAAAAATCTGTTGCACCTACTGCATGAAAACACATTTGATCATTACAAAACAAAAACAAAAAAAGTAAAAAGTTTATAAACAACGGTGCCCCAACCAAAATTCTGATTCAATCTAAATTTGCAGGAAAAAAATCAATTTCGACTCTTATACAAATCGCAAAAGATATGTTTCTAAAATTTTAATGATGCAAAAATCTGCAAAAGTTATACAACAATTAGTCAACCATCTTTCATTAAAATGCTATAAACAAAGATTTCAAAAAATTCAATATCCCGTTTTCGAAAAATTGATTTTTCAAAAAAAAAAAAAATTCAATTTTAGTTTTCAAAATTTAATTAATTTCGTTGAAAATAAGCAAACCGCATTTGGGAGAAAATCAGATTTGAAAAAAAAAACTGTTCTATGGAAAGCACATTGTAGTAACTTTTTTTGAATAGAACTTTTTTCTTAAAAATTAATGTTTAAATTTTTTGATCAAAATCATAGCAACCTCAGCAACGCTCATTACTTGTTTTTTACATTGTCCAACATTGTAAACTGTATGTGAGTGCTAGATTTTACCATGGTGTAACTTCTACGGCTTTTTAAATCAAATAAAATGTCATAAATAGCTCTGTGTGAATCAGAAAATATGTAAGTATTCGGTTTTTTTCGCTCCTTTGAGGTACCCAATTCCTTCCAGAACATCTACCCAATACGTCAAGCGCTCGTTGCAGAAATATAAGAGCTTTTCTTATTTAAGATCCATTTTCGGCAATGAATAACTTATGCACTTTTGGGCCAGCCACTTGATTTTGTTTGAAGTAAAATATTTATATTGCTTAATCAAATTGTGCTGTTATCAAGATCTAAGCTGTCCTTATAGTTGATTTGCCTTATATTAAAAACAGCTTTAAGATGACACAGTTTTTGAAAAGTTGTGGATTTTCTTTGTTAATAGCAAACTTGCTATACATGTGCTACTTTCGAGCTCTATCATACTATACTACATAATTTAAAAAATTAAAATTAATAGGAAGTACAAAAAAAAAAAAAATGAAAATCTGATTAAAATTCCAACATCCGTGGTCTATGATGTGGAGAAAAATTCCATTCAGCTTGCAATTATATTTTAGGTGCCTTAAAAAGTACCTACCATTTTTAATTACGTCCCTCACCTTTTATCAAGAGATTACCCTTTTACCAAGTTTATATCAATGCACCTTCAACCTTTCTTTATTAACATTCATAGATATGATGTTTTTATCACCTTCAGACTTATTATTAGGAAAAGACTGACATAAAAAGTAATCAATCAATATTTTATTCATATTCCAACCGGATTTTGTTCCATTCAAAGGGCTTATTTTTATCTGCAAGAAAAAAAAAATGTTTAACAAATGTTTCTCAGACAAAGAAACCATTAACAATAAAAAACCAATTGACTGGTACACGTTCGTTCTAGTTACCTTCTTTGTTTGCCAATTCGCGTTCGATTTCAATTTAATTAATCTTTTTTTATTATTTAGCTGTGTGATTCAGCTTTTCTCCCGGTAATGATTATACTCTTACGACCAACCCAATAGCCAACACACTCTATTTTTTTTTTTAAACAGATATGAGCATCTGATGATAATCAATCAAATTGCAATTAATTTGTCTAAAATTAGAGCTTCCAATGTCATTTGCATATTTGCAATGATATTCTGTTTTGTGATACATAATTCAACTTTTATTATTGTTGCCAAAGCCCACTTTAAAGTCATTCAATTGTAAATCCTTGTATTATTCATTCTTCACAGTTCTAAGGTCTTTTCAAAATTTTTTTCTTGCTACATTTTCTAACTGTTCTATTCAAGTACTTACCCATTCACATTCAGATGCAAGAATAATAATTGAAAATTAGATATATGGAGCAAAGTATAGTACGGGATTGCAGGTAGTAAAATTAAATTCAATGCCTAAAAATCTTTGTACAAACCTAATTGGTTTGGAAGAGTCTTCTTTCAAGCGAGATAGAAAGGGGAGTGAAGGCCAACAAAACAGTGTTTGTATCAAACAAGCACAGGAGTGCTCCTTTTTATTTTTTTTAACTTGGTGAAAAAGTTTCATTTGTATAATAAGAATTACAAATCTTAAGAGTCTAAAAAATTATCTCTAGTGAATGGGTGTTTTTTTATTTTTTAAAGAAAACATGGATCAGTACCTACTTAAAAAATTAGGACAAAAATTATATCCCAATGAAAACTTGTAAAAATGTTTCATTTATGTCACAAGATTCTAACCTATGAAAATACTTTAGTTAAAAAGTTATTATTCTAAGATCACAGAAAAATTTGCGTTAAGAAATAAAAAAAATCATGTGTGCAATTCACACGTGGTAGAAGTGAAACCTTAAAAAAAAAATTAAACCATTAAAAAGCTTACAAAATTTTCCTAAAGAATAAAGCCATACTAAAATTTTTACAATGCGCAAAAAGTATAAAAATAATTTATTGAAAAACAATCATTTTCATCAAAAAAAAGCGAAAAAACACGTAATTTTATCTTCGCACGCTATTACATGCATTTTTTCCCTAACAACCTATTCAAAATTTTAAACCATTTGAAAGCTTATTGTCCAAGCTCAAAATATATGTATCGATCAGGTCTATGAGACATCTTTAAAAAGAGATAGAATTTTTTAAACTTGATGAAATTTCATAAAAAAAAAAAAAAAAAACACGTATTTTTATGTTCTCATGCTATTAAATCATTTTTTTTGTTTGACAGCCTATACAAAATTTTATACCATGTGAAAGCTTATTGTTTCACCTCATATGACGTATCAATTTCATTTCAAAGATGCCTACAAGAGAAGTTAGAATTTTTTAAAGTCAACTATGCCGAATTTCCAGACTGAGATTACGGTACTTCCTACACTGGTGGCTGGTCATCGGCAACAGATCTCCACAGGTGTTTTGAGGTATTTTTCAATTTTTTCAATTTAAGATTGTAGAACACGTACTCAGTGGCGTATTGAAGGGGGGGGGGGGGGCTCAAGCCCCCCCAAGCCTCCAAAATCATGTTACTATTTAGCTGATTTCATGATTAACTGAAACTTCTTCGTAAATCGTAGAGATTTAGAGACAGCTCAAATGATCGAGCCCCCTCCAAATTTTAAAATGGTTTGTTTGAGTAAGTGCCTCAGTTGACGTTGAGGTTTGGGATTTTCAGGATTTTAGTCCAATTCAGAATTCTTCAAATAATGTGTTTGTTGTTTTGACGTCGAATAACATCACCGTTAAATTTTGCAAAGCTTCTTATGCAATCACGTCGTATTTTATTGTCTTGAGTATATTACTTTTTTTCAAAAATAATATTTTTCTCAAAGATATTGGAAATACAAATTTTTTATATCTCAATATCTTAGTGGTCAACATAACTAATGGTTTATTTAAGCAAATTCCAGTTTGTGCTTCTGATTTGTATTAAAAAAGGAACATAGGTATTATTAAAAAATATATATTTCGGATTAAACATCAAAAGAATATTATTTCATTGAAAACTAGTTTTTGAGACTTTTTCGTTCTGCATTTCACTTTTTGAGCATTCACTTGCGTTGCCGATAGTGAAATTAGGTGTTCTACATTTTTTCGCTCATTTCGATTTTCTGATCGAATTTAATTCGCTTTGTTTCTGCTCGTGAACTTGGTATCTTTTTCAATGAATCTCCAATTTTTGGAAAAAATATTATCAAAACTTATATTTTTTTTTTCACTTACATACATATTTCATATGTCTCGCAAAATGTGACTTCTTATTTCTTCTTTTAAATTCTGCTTTTTTCCAATAAAGTTGCCAATAAAATTGCATCCATGTTCAAAGTAGCAGTAATTTAACTTTAGAAACAAAATAAAAATGGATTATCCTTCAGTTTTGACAGTTCGAAGCATTTTCGAAGTTTTCAAAATCGATCGAAGATCAATTTCACGTGAAATTGAAAAGTGATGCCAGTTCACTTTCGGTCGAATTGCGGAAATATGGGCATTTATACCGAAAAAAGTGATGAGTATAGCTCAAAAACTAGACGTGATAGGAATAAATCTGTAAACAGTTTTGAATTCAGCACATGAAAAAGTTCTAACGAAAGAGTGTTTTTTTTTTAAAGATTACTATTTTTTTCTCACAAAATAAAGCACAGAAACGTCAAATATCAACAACGAATAATTCTTGAAGTATAATGTACCTACTTTACTTATTTATATTTCGGTATAGTTAAAGAAAAAGTCAATAATAGTTCCCAAAAATTATTTATTTAAGTTTTTGTAAAAAAAAGTCCGATTCTCCTAAATTTACTAAACACCTTGCTGTTTGTGTAAAATGTTTGGGGTACAAGAACTTGGAAAAATAGCTACTTTGAATGTGAAAGGAGACAGTAGTACGAAGTTTTCGGGAGCAGTAAAATGCTACTATACGACTTTTAGTACCGCAGCACAGCGCTTTTCTCTCGATCATAGATGAATAAAAAAAGAGACAAATTGTAGTACATTTACCTTATCAAAAAAATTTGAAAAATTTTTCAGCCCCCCCCCCCCCCAAATTTTTTTCTGGATACGCCACTGCACGTACTGTTATGTGTGATATATCAAATAAAAGGTTATGTTATCAGCATGCGTATTAAAGTTAAATCAAATTTGTATGTGCACTAGATCAAAAGATATAATGTGTGTAGAAAAAGAACATCTTTTTACGGTTATCTCAGAATTTTGAATATAAAATTAATTGATTAATTTTGTACATTTATAGTTTATTTAATTACCTATCAACAGTAAAAATTTCATTAATTTCATTTCATTATTCATTTTATTATTTTTGTATGATTTATTTGCCTTCGTGTACTTAAAGACTCCAAGATCTTAGCACCCTATAAGTAAAGTTTCTTACCAACAGTTGTTTATTTTTCAAAAGTTTTTAAATTAACAAAAGAGCTCAACTGACTTCATTATATTTTAGTAAATGATTAATTAAAAAAAAATTCAGTTCACTGTGGCGTATGCGTAACTTAAAAAAAACTTAAAAATCAAAAATATAACTATGTATCAATTCCAAGCTTGCCAGCAAAATGTTGTTTCAGTTTCGCTCTCAAAGATTAAATGGGCCTTCAAACTTTTAAAAATCAAAGTTTTTTCTAAAAGAAAAAAATGTATACAGTAGGTACACAGTCATATTGATGGTAGTTTTCGATCGTGTCTGCGCATGATTGCATGTATTTTTTGAAAAATAATTAAATTATAAAACCTTTCCTGCTGATGCAAATTCAGGTTGTTTCAAGACAACATTTTGATAAAATTAATTTTGACACTTGGGTAAGAGTAACTTTTTTTCAGTCTTAAGATTTCTTCTTAGAGTTCTTTTGTTTTGAAATAAAACACGTTTTTAACCTAATCATCTAAAGGACGGAATTATATTTTGTTTGAAGAATTGGAATCTATAAATTGCAATTTTTATAAAAAAAAAAAAAATAAATAAACGCATAAAACATAATATTCCAACTTTTGTCACCCAGACTATTATAATTGCAACAAAAGTTCTTGAACAAAATAATGTGTTCCGTAATGGAAACACAATTAAGGTGGAGTCTTTCTTCTCTCTGTCCATGCAACACTTCAGCACTTAATCACATCGCACCTTTCTAAGCAGCAGAGTTGGGCGTCTGCGCCGCCGCCAACCGCTTCGACTTTATAGTTGTCGTTGTCATTACTTGGTTTAGTTCTTAAAGGCTTTGAATTTATAGATTGTGCTCTCTTGACTTGGTGGTTTTTATGATTAAGCGAACTGTGTGCTAGTGCTGCGCATGGTGCACTCCTTTCAGACGACAAGGTCAACTTGTTTGAATGTTTAGTTTAAGTTTAATGCTGGTGTATGCTAGCTGGCAAAAAACCTTTATTCTATTTCCATTTAGAATGAGATTTGCAACACTCGACTTGACTTGACTTCATTTTAGGTGAAATCTTAGTATAATTTCCGACTCTAGTGCTCTAGCTTAGGGCGGAGAACGTGTGTGTATGGTTGATTTGTTTTCTTGTTGTGGCAATCACACTTGAACTCGCCTTGTTCATATGTGAACGACTAAACCAACTGACGACGTTGGTTGGAATTAAAGTGCCTATGGAAATAGACTTGGGTCTAAGAAGTCTAGAGTAATTTTTTATGAAAAAAAATGACAAAGCGTTTTTTTTTCAGCTCTAGATTTGATTTATGAACGGATAATGTGTTCTATAATTGGAATAAGCTATGAATGATTCGATCTGAGAGGTATAACTATTTCCATGAGACAATTTATTTTTAAATGAAATTTTTATTTGATATTTTTTTTTGCTTGATTAACCATGAAGCTTGAAAGTATCAAAGAATGAATAATATTAGAAATATTACTTATCGTTTAGATCTTGTCGTGAAATGATTTTTCATTATCCTATACCTGGTTTGGGGATATCCACTTGTCAAACAATCTTACTTTATTTCCAAAACACCTGTTAAACCCGAGTTTAACCGTCAATTATCTTCAATCTAGTCAAAACGTATAAATTCTCGATTTTGATCTAAGTTATGAATTTTAGATAATAGGTTAATATTTTAATAAATTTTGATCCCGGAGTTTTTGAAAAAAGTGGAAGTAAATTTCCATTCATAGCAAAAACGTGTAAAATAACAAAGTGATTCAATTTAATTGTCACTCAATTGCTAACTAATCAACATAAACAATTATAAATTGATTGGAACCATTTCTTGTTACACACAACGGGAAACTTTATTCAAATGAATCTCAAATTGTTATGAATAATATATCAACTTTTTTTGTCAACTTGACAGCTTTTTTTATAAATACAAATCTAGTTCAATTCAATTTAAAGCCTGTTATTATAAATGACAACACTATGTTTTTATTTCATCATGTTCAAGAAGTATTAATTGACCATCATTATGAGTATTATCTTCCAACAAAAACAAAAAACAACTCTGCTATGATTTGATGTTTGTAATTATTAACAACAATAATTAAAAAGGAATGAATTTATTAATAAAATAATAGAGTCTATTATATTTTCTTTGTTTATTGTGCAGACATTAGACAAACATTTACCTATCATTTATCAGATAAATAATAATTAATCAATTTGAATTGTATTAGTGTGTTAGGTTTTTTTTTTTTTCTTAATGGATTTAATTTTTATTGTGTTAATTAGTTGGTAGTTTTCAGTATTAATTTTTGATCAATTTGTAATTATTTACGGAGCGAATTTTTAAAGGAACAAAAAGAGTAAATCCATCATCATCCATATTTATCGTGTGGTACCGGCATTATTCAAATTTAAGTATTTTTGCATGAAATTATGCATTATGTACTTGTCCATGAATTATTATTTTTACAAAAGTATCAAAAAAGAGGCCAAAATGATATAAGCTATTAGCCAATAAGGTGTGCAAAAATCATATTTTGAACTAATAAAACACTTGCCTAAAACGATATATTGAACTCTGTTTTATATCCGATTTTCTTTTATATAAAAATATTCGATATACAACAGGTTGATTCACGACCGGCCTTTTGCCAAAAAGCTGGAGCGTATAGGTTGAGCAGAGACAAGAAAAAAATCGTACGGAAAATGTCTTGTCAAAAATGGTTTATTTTATGAAGTTTTTTCAAATCTTTATAGGTAGTTGTTCTGTTTTTTTTTTTTTTAACGAAATATTTTTAATGCATGAATTCTTAAACATTTTTCGAAGAAAAAAAAAATTACCATAACCAAAAAAAGTGAACTAAACTGGTTCAACTATTCTCGAATTTACGCAAGGCTAACGCACTTATAAACTGAATTTTAAGTAATTTAACAAGTTATCTTTAAGACTCTAATATTGAAAATCTGTTATACCTGTTATAGTACCTAAGAGGGGTGACGGCTTATTTTAGGTGAGACCCGCTCTTCCACTTCAAAAATGTCAGGGTCCATCTTTAAGTTACGAACAAGTACTCGGGAACCCAATTCAAATGCTAAATAACGCCAACATTTTTAAGATAGAGGAGAGTCGTACTTAGAATCTGATGTATTTTTTAGTCTTTAACTTTTTTTTCTGATAAAATGATTGTTTTTTTTAGAAAGGCTATTTATTTGGCTTTAAGGGGGGAAATCCCTCTGGAATTTTTTATTTTTGCATTATTTTTTTTTGTTTTGGGTAATTCACTTATCAACCGAAGAACTATTTTCAGTGGTATAAGCCTTAAATGAAGCCTCAAAAGTCCCTAGATAGTCCAGAAACCTACGCTCTCCGAACCTACCACAGTACTAAAACGAAAACTTTAAACGCATTTATCTCGAAACGCGTTTTTTTCCGCGCCGTGCAACGTAACTCAAAATTAATGAAGCTATCGACTTGAAATAAAATGCAAATAACTCGTTAACTTATTGGCCATAGCATGAACCTAAAAGTTCAATATAATTTTTACAATAAATATTTTTTTCAACAATTTTTGTTATAAAAAAACATTGTGTTTTTTTGGTCTCTAATTTTTATTTTACACTTTTTTTTACTAAATTTAGGTTCATGTTATGAGTATAAATATATTTTATTGGAAAAAAGATTCTTTTTTGATTATAAATAATTTTCTGGACTTGGGTATTGCACGGCGCAAACTGTAGAAGCCAACTTTAAAGAGCTGTAGAGCCGCCATTTTGTTTTTATTTTACTTCAAAAAAATTTTATCAATACTTCATAATGTCAATAATATCATATACTTTTCCAAATTTCAATAAATGCTTTCGGTTTTCCAAAAAAAAATTATTGAAAAAGCTGTCTTCCAGAGGGATTTCCCCCCTTAAGATTAATTTTGTTTCAAACTTCTACGATTTTTTTTAACTGCCATATCAGTCATCAAACCAATAACCATACTTTTGACTTTGACTATCAATATCTTAACAACGGATCACTGTACAGAATATTCAAGAACATATTTAAAATCTTCATTCAATTCTCTACAAGGAAATTAAGTTTGTTTTGTTAAACAAATTGTTTTCTTATTTTTTAGATTAATTTAGAAAAGCTATCAAATTAGGCATTTTTACGGTTTTTTAGAACATTTACCGCTATTTAATTTCTATGGGTGATAAGATTAAACTGAGGCTTAATTATTGAAGCTTAATATACCTGAAATTAATATGCAAACTTATTCATCAAGCAGTTTTTCTGTTGTGAGGGTTTGAATTTTTGAGATGAAGTAAAACACCATATTTCTGCAGGTCTAAATGACTTACTTCTTTGAACTTTTTTATGAGCAAAATCAAATTCTTTTGAGTTTATTTGAACATTTTATTGATAAATATCGTTTAAGTTTTAGATAAAACAAGAAAAAACAAAAAAAAAATCAAAATTAGGAAAAACATCAAAAAATGGTATAAAAAGCTTTTTTTCAAAATTTAACTTTTTTTGAAAACTTCAAGTTCAATAAAAATTTGAAAAATGATTTTTTTTGCAAACGATTTAAGGAATTTTTTTCGAAATTTCGTTTTTGGTTACTGATGATTTATATTTTCTTAAAAATAGCATAGCTTCGCTGTAGTTCTAATACCTCGTAACCCCGAAAAAGCTGATTTTGGGCTAAGGATGCAGGTATTAGAACTACAGCGACGATAAGTACCTACTATGTATTTTTTTTAGAAAAATGTTAGAAATTTTTTATTTTCTTTTTTATAAAAAACAATTCGTTTTTATAAAAGAATTCATATGGCATATACTAGGTTTTGTGATCAAAATCATTGCAAGCAGTGTTTAAGTAGATACTTATAAAAACAAATTTATATTTTTTTACATTTTTATAAAATTCTTTAAAAAAGTACATTATATTTTTCCATGCTCTTGTTTTCATACAAACCTTTAACATAAGAGCATAAGTTGTTAATTTTATTTGTATTCTTTTATTCATTTTTCACTGTTTAGGTTTTTGTTTGGCATTTTTACAATTTACTTAATTTGATGTAGTTTAATCAAGTTTGATATGACAGTATTTGTTTAATGACAATTTTTCCTTTAAATTTTAAAATATTGTGGCACAAATGAGTTCATATAAGGCAACCCTATTTTGTCCCTTGCAATATCAATTAACTTTTATTTGTTACCAATTTTAACCTTATGAGCTAAGTAACGTGAAGATTGCCGCTTGGACTATAATGTAATTTAATTTATTTAGAAATGACTTTTTTTATCTTTTGATGTTATAAAAAGTTGATTAAATGCTGATGTGTCGTCTTTCCAATATCCAATTTAAAATTATTTTGATTTTATTCCAAGTAAGAAACACTTTTTTAATTTATCATTCAATCGTAATAAACAAAATATGAACTTGGCAACCATATAATATATAATTTGCATTTAAAAATTTATAGGGTCTCAAAATATTTTGCTTCCAATTAAAACAATAAAAACTCAAAAAATCCAATAAAATCAAGTGCAAATCTTAACAATTTGAAAGTAATTAGTGTAAACCTTTGCAAGCTTGTCCTTCATTTGCTAAAGATAAAATAATTAAATTTGTTATTAAATTTGTTGTTGTTGTTTATAGGTAGCATAGAGCCAAACAACCTTGAAAATAGGGTGTGTATATTTAAAGCCATAACCGACAGCTAATTATTGTGAACGTGAACGAGATTTGTTGTTTAATTCAAATATCAATTAAAAAAAATTGTTATCTGCCACATTTTCCTATAAACGGGTTTTGTGTTTCTTTTGTTGATTAGATGCGGATGCCCGTATTAGACTCGGAGCCGGTTTTTGTCCATCGAACTTATTACTTTTTAATCTTTCATGATATATGTTATGATTTGAAATTAAATTTCCTTGACGAATTGTGGTATTTTCTGATTTTTTTTTTTTAATTTTTAATTTTTAAACTTGGCCCTAAGGCGAATAATTGGATTTATTTTTTTCTTTTTGTTGCACACAAAATTTTAATAATTGTTTTTACTTGAAATTGATTCATTTATCTTAACCTTGCTACACATTTCTGCGGGACAATTAGTTACTATGCGTTATGGTTTTGATTATGCTTTGTGATTGCTTTGCCTTGTAAATTGCAACACACTCTTTAATTGCAGGGATGATTGCGATGGATTTATATTAATTCTGCTGAATTTCAAGGTCAGTTATCTCTTGAACTGCATGAATGTAAGAAAGTAATGAAATATTAAGCTTTGTTGGCGATGAAACTACCTTTTCAAAGAGGTATTACTCATTGTTGGTCAAAATTATACCAAAAACGCCCATTCTTCTTCGGTTGATGGTACTTCTCCTACCGTGATTATTTATTGTTTTGACCTCTTTTCTTGCCAAAGAGCCAAATTGAGTTTCCGGTGGCTGTTTTTTTTGTGTATTTTTTGTGCATTATCCAATCAATCAATAATTCAAATAGTTTTTCGCACATAATTTATTTATTAATTCATTTTTTTTTTGTATTCAAAATGCATAGTCTGTTGTATTGTCATGACAAAGCCTCTTCTTGTTATACAATTATTGTTAATTATTATTTTTGCCATTGAAATGGTGTTAAGTTTGAATAAAGATTAGATGACATTGTCATATTGATGAATTGGATAACAATATTTTATCTCTAATTGATGTCAACATGTTCTTTTTTTTTCAGATTAATTAATAAAAATTTTGTTTTCATCCAATTTAAATGGGAATTAATATTTTCGCAAAATAGGCATTTTTGAAAAGAATGAAATTGCATATTTGGACTTCCGATTAGAGAGGGATTTCATTGGATATAAATATAATAATAACAAAGTATTTATATAAACTTAAATGTTAAGGACACCGTTTAGACGAAACGCTTCGGGTTATTTGTCAAACACTAATGTTTTAGTTTTATTTGCATAAACATGAATTATAATTATTTTTAGTAGTTTTTCGGTTGATGGATCTGACATGATGTATTTTCAAAGTCGTGTTACTTTGTTGAAGTGCAATGAAATATATATAGAAATGTATGCTTTTAAAAATATAAACTTCTAAGTTGACATATTTGTTGAAGGCTTAATATTTTTTTAATAAGTTTTGATGTTGTGAACATGTTTAGTTAATTTTATGTATTTCTGTTAGAGTATCATTATACAGGGTGTCCCAAAAGTTAACGTCGAAACGAAAACAAATCTTAATTTTTCTAATTTTTTCATTTTGTTACGGAATCTTGAATAACCCTGCTATCAAATGTATTCAAAAATCTTAACTCAGCTGCATCAGTTTTAAAGAAAATATTACTTTTTTACCTAACTTAGTACTAAAAAATTTTACATGACTCTAATTCAATGAGCCGTAGTGTAAAAAAATTCACTACGATGTTTCGGCAAGTTGCCTTAAAAGTTGGTTTGTTCAATTCTCTCTTCAAAATGGTATAACATTGTTGGGAATATTCCATAAATAACCGAGATAAAATTTTTTTTCTTAAAAAATCCGACTTTTTTTTAGGTAATTTTCCTTGAAAAAATTAGAAAAATTAAGATTTGTAGTCACGGCACATGAAAAACCGTCACAGGGTGACCATTTTTTCGACTTTTTTTCAAATGCCCATAATTCCCAAAATATATGGCTGCGATTTTTTTTTATTATTTTTCTGATAACTGTCACCACCTACTCTATCTACCGTTTTCGTTTCAACGTTAACTTTTGGGACACCCTGTATTAGCAACTGCCTTATATTTTCATTAGGTATATGAAAAACTAATAAGCAAAGGGATGGTTAAAAAAATCATATTTCAGTTTATTTTTTTTTAAATACATAATAATGAGTTTAAAATTTTTGTTTCAAAAACTACACTCCGCTTCAACTGAATAAGCACACAAATTTTCAAAGGTATTTTGTCCATTTTTTCCTAAGATTGAGCTTTCATGTAACATTTGATGATGTTTACAGTTAGCTTGCGATGTTGAGAAACCAAATGAGAAAGAATAATTCTCAAAGTACCGCTATTTTTTTTCGTGTTCTCTTACAAAGCGTCCCCTATGGAAAAATGCAGTTTTTTTTTGCGTCAACTGAATAGACACACGGTCTTTCAAGGTCAATATCTTCGTTGTTTATGAGAGTTTTGAGGTGTTTGGCATACCAAATCAAAGGTTGAAATGTTCTCAGTGAGATTTTGTCATTTAATTAAAATTTAAAAAAAAAGTAGTAGATTAAAAGCTTTGAATACTGTCGACAGAGCTAAAATTAATTTGTTAACGGAACAAGTACTGACCGGGTCTGCTATAGCTACCAAAATTGATCGGAGTTTTAGTGTGTTGCCTATTCGTACCTCAAAAATAAAAGTTCGTACAGGAAAAATATGAATTAAGGTAAAAAACGGCAAAAATAGCAGTTAATCGACGAGAAATTTTGAGATCTGCCTCCAATTCATTTGACTCTGGGGCAAAAATCAAACAAAAAGCTGGTGTTTCTGCAAGTGTTTCAACACTCCGCAGAGTAATTAACAGCACGGATCATTTTAACCCATTAAAAGTCCAAAAGAAACCAACTTTAAACAAACAACAAAAAGGTATTCCTTTAGAATTTTCTAGACTCCATATGAGCCGGAAAAATGAGTTACGCAAAGTGGTTTTTCTCATTTGAAAAAGGTCAATTTTGATGGCCCCGATGACTTCAATTATGAATCCATCAAAATTGAACTTTTTCAAATGAAAAAAACCACTTTGCGTCACTCATTTTTCCAGCTCATATGGAGTCTAGAAAATTCTAAACGAAAACCTTTTTGTTGCTTGGTTAAAGTTGGTTTCTTTTGGACTTTTAATGGGTTAAAATGATCCGTGCTGTTAATTACTCTGCGGAGTGTTGAAACACTTGCAGAAACACCAGCTTTTTGTTTGATTTTTGCCCCAGAGTCAAATGAATTGGAGGCAGATCTCAAAATTTCTCGTCGATTAACTGCTATTTTTGCCGTTTTTTACCTTAATTCATATTTTTCCTGTACGAACTTTTATTTTTGAGGTACGAATAGGCAACACACTAAAACTCCGATCAATTTTGGTAGCTATAGCAGACCCGGTCAGTACTTGTTCCGTTAACAAATTAATTTTAGCTCTGTCGACAGTATTCAAAGCTTTTAATCTACTACTTTTTTTTTAAATTTTAATTAAATGACAAAATCTCACTGAGAACATTTCAACCTTTGATTTGGTATGCCAAACACCTCAAAACTCTCATAAACAACGAAGATATTGACCTTGAAAGACCGTGTGTCTATTCAGTTGACGCAAAAAAAAACTGCATTTTTCCATAGGGGACGCTTTGTAAGAGAACACGAAAAAAAATAGCGGTACTTTGAGAATTATTCTTTCTCATTTGGTTTCTCAACATCGCAAGCTAACTGTAAACATCATCAAATGTTACATGAAAGCTCAATCTTAGGAAAAAATGGACAAAATACCTTTGAAAATTTGTGTGCTTATTCAGTTGAAGCGGAGTGTACATACATACTTATAAAAGCAACTTGATTTAGTGCATCCAAAATAAAACTGTGTGTGTAAATTATTTTTTTATGCTTTTATAGCTTACTTGGAAATTTAAAAAATGATACCAAAATTGCATTAGATATTAAAGTTTTGAGAAAAAAGTGTCATTTGCTGTTCAATAATGGCTTCGGTTTCGAGCTATTTTTTAAAACTACGAGATTTTTTTTACTTAGGTACTGTCTTATATCAATATTATATTTGCAATAGCTTATATTTAGTCAATACTGTAAGAAATTCCACATATATTTAGAAAATTTTGTATTTACAATGAAAATTTTTATTTTTTTTTATGGATTTTTATTTAAATTGCAATCAATATTTATAAATCGATGAACCATGGCAGCCACCACAAAAAAGTGACGCCAGTTTCTAGCGTTCCACTCTCGCACTTTCGCAGTGCGGCAAAAATTTCAATTAAAAAATTTTTAATTATTAAAAATAAACTATTAGAGATACAAAAATCTTCTATAGCTTATTTGAAAGATAATAAACTAAAGTTAAATACATTTATTTTGGGGTATTTTTGAGTGAGTTTTTATTTTTTTAAATTTGTTTGTAGCATTCAAAAAATCTCAAGCTTATAGAGCATGTAGTCTATGACTGTGCGCATACCTACATGTGCAAAAAATTGATATTTCAAAAAGGTTTTTGACCGAATAACGGGAAACACAAGTTTTTTTTTTGTCCCAAGTTTTTTTTTACCTTTTTTAACCGTTTTTATTTTTATCTTTATCTTTTTTTTTTCAACACATAAATAAATTTAATTTATATCGTAGATAGACAATACACCGGACTATATCTGTGCAAAATTTCAATCAATTTTGTAGACACAATTTTTGAGATAACGGTAAAATAAAGTTTTATTATTCAACAGGTTCTATCTTTTGATCTAAAGCTAATACAAATTTGATTTAACTTTATTGAGCATCCTGATGATGTTACCTTTCATTCACAGTTATATCACACATAACTGTACATTCACTACAAGCAGAGTTGGGTAATCGAATCGTTAATTACATTACATGTAATTACAGGGTAATTGCATTGTAATCGAATTACTTTCCCATTACAATGGAAATGTAATTCGAAATGCAATTACAATTAAATTACCGTGTAATTTTATTGTAATTACATTATGAAATTACAAAAGTAATTGCATTGTAATTAAATATTTTGGAATTTGAAAGTAATTATATTGTAATTGAAACTCTGAAATTAATTTCTAAATTAAATTAAACATTTTATTTTAGTCAAATGAAACAGAATCATTCAATAAATTAATTAATATTAGCTGTGTTTTATTATTCCCGTGATCTAGATCAGATCATTTTATTTGTTAGCTATACAATAACAAAGCAAGATCCTGCTTTTTTTTGTAAGGGAAATGAAAACAATATGATTTGATCTGGATCACGAGAATAATAAGACACAGCAATTATGATATTACGCGAAAAGTTACAGTAAAATTACTGGTAATTTATTATTGCTTTAAGCAAAACAAACTTTTCAAAGTTTGTGTCCGATAACTTATTTCACCGCAGCGCATTTATTACGCCCGCAAATGAAGAAAATCTTTCAATGGGAGCGACGACGATTGAAGTATTGTGTTGTACATCAGGAACAATGGCTTTGCAACATGCTGCATGCAACTTCCCACATGCAACTTGGCACATGCAACACATGAAACTTGCCACATGCAACTTGCCACATGCAACTTGCCACATGCAACTTGCCACATGCAACTTGCCACATGCAACTTGCCACATGCAACTTGCCACATGCAACTTGCCACATGCAACTTGCCACATGCAACTTGCCACATGCAACTTGCCACATGCAACTTGCCACATGCAACTTGCCACATGCAACTTGCCACATGCAACTTGCCACATGCAACTTGCCACATGCAACTTGCCACATGCAACTTGCCACATGCAACTTGCCACATGCAACTTGCCACATGCAACTTGCCACATGCAACTTGCCACATGCAACTTGCCACATGAAACTTGCCACATGGAACTTGCAACTTGCCACATACGGCTATATCTCGGAATTTTGAAAAAAATGAAAATTTTTTTTTTTGATGCCCAAAGGAAGCGGGGACTCCAACCTACATTTGGGTACAACTTCTATCCCTGTAGGTGCACGCGTTCTCAAACCGGGAGAACTTAAAGGTCAAACAAAAGTTAAGCCCGATTCTGAATAAATAGGCATGATGCGGTGGTTTAAAATGGAAGATGATTTTTTAAAAATCTGACAATGTGCAAAGCGTAGGCCCATGACACAAGCTATCATTTGGCATCACTCCCAAAAATTGCTCTCAAGCGGTTAAGCTTCGCGGAGCGTTGAAAGGTTCGGGGATTTTTCGAAAAAAAATTTTACCCCAACTTTCAAACGCAATTATCTCGGAATTTTGAACAAAATCCAAAAACCGGATTATACCACTATTGGGTAGCTGAGAATATAACCTTTCATATGGCACCACCCCCATGTCTCTAGGTCAAAGCGTTCAGCTCCCAGAAGCTTTTTCGCGCCCCCAATTTCCAACGGCTATATATCGGAATTTTGAAGAAAAAAAATGAATACAAAATTTTTGATGCCCAAAGGTAGCGGGGACTCTAACCTACATTTGGGTACAACTCCCATCCCTGTAGGTCCACCCTTTACATGTGGCATGTGGCATAGTTTTTCTTTGAAATGTTGAAGGTTAGATTTTGGTTTTATTTTGTTTTTAAAATATAATTACTTTAAAATTACAATTTTAATTACAATGCAATTACTTTTGTAATTTCATCGTTTTAATTACAATAAAATTACACGGTAATTTAATTGTAATTGCATTTCGAATTACATTTCCATTGTAATGGGAAAGTAATTCGATTACAATGCAATTACTCCACTAGTAATTGCATTGTAATTAATTAGTAATTAATTACAAATGTAATGATTACTCCCCAACTCTGACTACAAGCTACACAATGTTAAATTAAAAAACTTGTGAAATACCTCAAAACACCTGTGGATATCTGTTGATCATGAACATAGCCAACAGTGTGGGAAGTACCGTGATCTCAGATTGGAATTTCGACATGGTTGGCTTTAAAAAATTCTAACTTTTTTTCTAGGCATCGCAGAAATAAGATTGAAATATCATATGAAAGGTGAAATTATAAGCTTTTACATGATATAAAATTTTTTATAGGTTGTTTAAAAAAAAATTGATTCAATAGCGTGAGAGCATAAAATTGCTTTTTTTGATGTAAAAAATTCTAGCTCTTTTTGTAGATGCCTAATGTACTTCTTTCTTTTTGCTTTTTTTGATGTAAAAAATTCTAGCTCTTTTTGTAGATGGCTAATAGACATGACCAATATATATATTTTGAGCTGAAGCAATAAGCTTTCAGGTGGTATAAAATTTATTATAAGTTGTTATATCAAAAAAATTAATTTTTGTGTGATGGAAATGATTTTTTAACTTTTTTCATAAGAAATTATTGTTTTTAATATTTTTTGCGCATTGTAATTCAAAAATGGTATAATTTTTTTTTTTGTAAACTAAAATTAATATAATGAGAAAAGAAAAGAGGTAATTTTTTTTAGCTTTTTCTTGTAAATTATGATTGTTTGAAATAAATAAACGTTTCAATTGACTCATTTTAAAAGCACACAACCTGTTTTCTTACGACGTTAGTTATCACGTAAAATCATCGTCCGTAAACCGGCTTTCCAGACAACCTCTTTTTTTGTAGTGATATTTTTACACACTGGCTTATAACGTCTATCAGTACACAATAAGGCATGAGGTAACGTATTTTTATTATAAAGAAAATTTGATTTTTGTATTGTTTGTTTTCACCTTCAGAGCTCGAATTTTTTTCACCAATTCGATGCAGAGATCCTTATGAAATCAAAATTTCAAACAGTTGAGAGGAATTATTGCACATTTGAAGTTTTTTATTCTCGTGAACTTGTTTAAAAAAAATAAATTAAATTTTTGAAAATTCAGGATCTTGAAAAGCAAGGCACCATTTTGATCTGCTCCTAAAATTCGAAGTTATGCCATCGGTTTCGAGAATATAAGCACTTTGTCGTATATGACTCAGAATTCTATTTTATTAATTGATTACCATAGAATGTAAAAGAAAATCTAATCTAGCCAAACATACGAATGTATACTTTCTTCAAGGTTTTATCTAGAATTCAAATCAATTGGTGTTAGACTAATATTAAAAATTTAACATAAATTCGTGGTTAAAATTGTAATCATTGAAACTTAAAACAAATCTAAACAAATCAATCTTTAATGTAAATTATTAAGCACTGCATTTAATTATAAAAATTAAACTAAATCAAAACCCAATTAACTTTTCTAGAACGCACGAATTTATACAAAGTCATGCACTCAACAACACCATCTCAATTAATCGAACAATCATTTGTATATTCTAACAAAACCAGGTCGATTCGAGTCAGTATAATTTTCTTTACAATAAACCTAAAAAAAAAAAACAACATCAAATTCAAATCTCACAAACCTCACCCACAAGTCTTAAAAAATATTACCTACAACAACAAAAAAAATCTGAATTGCATAACCCCACTGTTAGAAACAATAATAACTTATTCACAACTAAACACCCAAAGGCGTTGAATTATCCATCAATCTCTTTTTTTGTTGTTCTGTTTTTTTTTTTGATTCATCCATCCACCATGCATATTATTTCGTACCTCTGTTCAACAAGCATTCAAATTTTCGTTTTTTTTTTGTCTTCAAATAAAAAAACAATAATTCGTCCTTGCAAACTGTATCACGACTTTTTAATCCAATTTCCGCCCTCTATGATATCTATTTGCCATGATGGTGTAGGAAACCTTAACAAAAAAAAAAAAAATATACAAATCGAAAAAGTGAATGTTTTGTAATAATAGCCCACATAAAAGAATCAAAGTTCCTTAATTTCGATCAAATACAAAAACAAAGCAAAAAAAAACTACAACAACAACTTCAATACAAGAAGAAAAATATATAATTAACAAACTTGCATACACAAAAGTTTATAATTTCGATAAGAAAAAAAATATGTAGCAAAGTTTCCCAATCTTAACACTCCAAAAGACCACAATGAACAAAACATAGACAGAAGAAAAAAAACACACAACTCGAGGTCCATGATTTTTGCATTCAACGTCAATCTCAATAAATGTGAACCCACCAACATCCAACATCACATCGCACACCCCCCGCGCAACAAATAGTAGCTTGAGCTGTGGTACCGGCTGTTTGCCTACATCAAACATTATCAGCAAACATCCATAAAATGCCTTCCACCTCTTTCCTCTTTATCTCTCTTCTAACTGACTAACTGCTCTCTTTGTTCGAGGTGAGGCCAATGAAAATGAAATTTGAAAAAAAAAAAAAACACAAACTCTTGGCCGAGTTCTGTAATGCGAAAATCTCAAAACCACAAATAAACAAAAGCGAAAAACCACCAAAGACACAAGAGCACCAAGAATTACAAAGTACTATTATTATTATTATGCCAATGTACCGTTTAAAGCTTTGGCTACTTCTACGACGACGCCACAACGGAGAGCATGCGCAGCACCAACTCACTCCCAGCCCAACAAACCCCACCTGTTGCTCTACTTCAAAAGAGAATAAAAAAATAACACAAAACACTTCTACTTTTCAAATACCTTCGCGTGTGTGAATTCCCCTTGGCTTGTGACGTCACAGGCCTTCAACTTATCACTCACACTTTCATTCATGAAGACCTTTTGGCGGTTAAGTCTGACTCTCTTAAGACTCTCCCAAAGCTTCTTCAGAGAAAGAGTAAATCCAAATCAAAACTTGAGAATGAGAAAAAGCTTAAAATTGTCGTGGTCGTCGATCGTCGCCGCCACCGAATGGCCTTAACTCACGATGTGGCTTAAAAAATGTGCACTGCATCAATATGTTACCATTACCACTCAAGCTAACTCTAGTCGTGCTGCATTCATTTCCAATCTTGTAGCTGTTGTGGTTCTTTGCAAATGGTAAAGACAAGACAAGGCAAAAAAAAAAAAAACACACATATTTCTCTGTATATGTTAACGTACATAGTCGAGGTCTCTTGTTGTTTGGTTGTTAAACGGGAAAAAGAAACTTAAGTTCCACTTTGAACCACTTTGTGGCCAAAGCAAGTCGCAGTTTAAGAAAAGTGCTCGTCCGAATAGCACTTAAATCGGAGATTGGCGCCGTGTCATATGATTTTTTGTTTTTTCTATGTAAAAATTTGATATTTTTTTTTCCATTTTCAATTTAATTGTTAAAATACAAAAAAAAAGAAAGAAAAAAATTATAAAAAAAAATTATTTTCATTTACAAAAAAAATAATATAATTGATCGTCGTTTTATCTCGATTTTTTCCTGTTGTTTGGATTATTTTCGAAAAAAGAAGAAATTTTTTTGGATATATATAACAAAACATAATCATTTCCCCAAATATATTGAGTTCTTTTACAGTAAAATAAGAAAAAAAAATTGTGTCAAATGAAGTGAAAAGGAAAAATTAATTAAATTATTAAAACAAAATTAATTTTAATTTTTCTTATAAATTATATTTTGTTTAAATTAAAAAAAAAAATAAACCTGTGAATAGAAGTGACATAGTTTGAGAATTTTTTTTTTTTCGAGAACTAAAAAAATTAACTTTTTTAACTTCTCTGAAGTTTCAAAAGGAGGACTTTCGATTGAAAAAAGGACTTCAAAATGGGACAACTCCATGGAATACTCTTCTGGGTGTTTGGATTAATTTTAATTATTAATTCAGGTAAGTTAAAAATATTAAATTGAAATTTAGGGAAAATAAAAAATTATTTCAAATATAATTTGGTTAAACAAAAGAGTTGAGGTACAAACTCGAATTTAAAATGAAATTTTCCTTAGAATTGTAATGTATGAAAATTTTTTAAATTAAAAATAGAAAATTGATTTTAAGGTTCTTAAAACGACATTTTTGATATTTTGTTCGATGTTTCAATTTTCATTATTTATAAAAAAGAAAGAAATTGAAACATGAAATATTTGGAAAAACGCAAAGTATGTATTTATACAAAACAAAGAATGAATTATGATTTTTAAATACAAATTTCGATATTCAAAACTGAATTTGTAAATTCTGTATTGTGACTATGTGTCCTTACCAAAAAAGGAATTTTTTTCTATGAATTTTGTTATAATAAGATTTGGGAGTTCACAATATACCCTTTTTTTCTTGGATGTTAATGTTTAATAAAACAAAATCAAAAATTAAAAAAAGGTTTATTTCAAAATTCGATGAAAACAATAATTATATTTTGATCCAATTTATTCACTATCCATTATGTTTAAAGTTACTTAAAAAAAAATAAAATGTTATGGTTTTATAAAGGAAATTCTTTAAAATTCTCATTTTTATCGTGATTTTGTGAGTGTGATAAAAAAGTTTAAACTACATATTTAATATTATACACACAAAATTATAATTTAAAATTTTTGTAAAATAGGGGAGAGTGGGGCAGTTTTGAACACTTTTTGCTTTCACTACTGCTTGAACGAAATATGTTCGTTTTCTTGATCTGTAAAGTTTACTAATATTGAACAGTAACATTGAACTTCGATTTCAAAGAACATTTGGTTAGTTAAACAAATTATTTATATTGAATTTTGATGTTTTAAAAATATAGGCTCTTATGTTCAAAAGTGCCCCATGTATGGGGCAGTTTTGAACATGGAAGGGGCACTTTTGAACAGCAGTATTAGTTTCGTTGTAATGAATAAATAATACTTATCTTTTTATTAGTTTTTTAATAAGAACATACAAAAACTCCAAATTGATTATTATATCATATTCAATTAACCAACAAATAATAAAAACTCAGAAAAAAATAAAATTAAAATTTAAACTATAGTTATCAGTTTATCACATTTATAAGCTCAAAAGAAAAACAAAAACCAAGAAAAATTCATTTAAAATATATCTTAGAAAAATGGTATTCATACCATTTATGCTTCTCAGAGTAAAATAGATTTATTTCAATATATATATAGACATTAAATCCAAATGTTAACAAAGCGGATGTTCTTCATGTACCAGGAGCATTAATTGGTGTAGGTAGCTTGACTTTAATTTCTATAACGCCTAAGAGGTATATAATCGAGTTCTCATCGAGAACAGTCTAGCAGAACTTGAAGAATTCAGGCATTTTTTTAAATCCTCAAGTATGGCGTACATATTCCCATTTTTTCTTTAATTTTGCTCACAAATGCTAGTTTCATTATTTTTTTTATAAGAACATTACGATTTATTAAATAAAACACATTCAAGTGTCCTTAAAATGTCTGATACAAACTACTCGCGCGGTTTTGAAAATGTTCAAAAGTACCCCACCATACTTGTTCAAAACTGCCCCAACTGTGTCAACGACATAAAATGTTGAATAAATATTTAACATTAATATATTCATTCAAAAATTCACCGTCAATTAGTTTAAAATTTACTAACCATTAAAAAAAATTATATTGCGTTTTGAAATCACGTACCAATTATTTTTTAAACTCTTACAACTAAAAAACTGAAATAATGCAAAACCACTATAAAAATCACCTTCCACCTATAAATCTGAAAGTCAGCCGAGATAACGATGGAAAGTCATTGACATTTATGGATATCGTGTTGACGGGTTCAAATATCGAAATACTTCTAAAAAAAATTGATATACTAAAATTTTATATGCAGTGTAACATTTAATAAAATTAATAGAAAATGCCATTTTTTTAAAACAATTTTTTGAAGCGTATGGTTTTTATTCAATAGAAAATAGAGCGTAGTTGTGGCATAAGAACATCAAATTTTGTTAAAATTCCTTAAAATTTTCTTGTATCAATTTTTTATATAGCTATAAATAAACTTTTGTTGTTAAAATAATTTTTTTTTAAATTTTTGAAAAAAAGTTAAAATTGTACAATTTTTTTTTTTGTATTTGACTCATTGCTAAATTTGCCATCGTACAAAAAATTATGCGTAAAATGTTTTTTTTTTTTAATTTTTTAAATAAATAAATTAATTTCTATAAGTCAAATCTTTTTTTGTTTTTTAACCAATTCTTAAGATTTAAAATCTACTGAAAACTGTTCCCCTGAAAAAATAATTCTTCAATATGATGTAGTTTTAAACCTTTCTTAAAACCGTTTCGTAAAAAGGAATAACATATCTTCACAAATGATATTAAATCAAATAGAAAAAAAAACAAATAGAAAAATATATGTGCAACAGTAATATATCGCAGATTAGAATCAACTTACCGCAATTTGGAACTAACTGGAAACATTTGAATATAAAATCCAAGATTAGATTAAAGTATTTAAGCTTTGAGCTTCTGAAAACTTAATACACAATTAAAAATAAAATCCTTAAAACATCAGAAAAATTATTTTTTGATTAAAAATTTCTGCTAGTTATCAGGCTAATGGGAAGTTGCATTTCACAAAGAATCATACACAAATGAAAAGTGCAATAAGTTGAATAAGTAGTTATGTAAGGAATTTTAAAAAGTTTTAAATCTTAAAAAAATAGTTGTACAATGTAGATCTTTGAATGCACTACAGACGGTCTTCCTTGATTTTTTTTTCAGAAAACAGATGTGTTCAGATCAAAGCCGATGATATGATTTATTTACCCATAGTAAAGAGTTCGGCTTACAATATATAGATTTCATTAAAATTATTTTAATAAAATATTGAAAACAACTTCTACCATAAATACTTGTGCAATATTCGGAGAAAAGTGTTTTTGCATTTATTTCATCTTTCTCAAATAAATATAATATTTAAAACTACTTTCAAAACAGAATACATTTTTTTATTTGAACGGAATAATTTTTTTTTACGAATTTAATGCTTCAATTTATAAATAACCACTCAATTCCATGATACTAAAATAATCTTCTTTGTTTTTAAAATTTTGGTGTATATCATTTATTCAAAAAACAGACATATAGAACATAGCTTCAATGTCTATAGAAAAAGTTTTTAAATGTTTAAGAATTATTTTTCTATGTTAATCAAAAGAGCTGATATGCGAACTTGAAATAAAAGAATTTATTATTTCTTAATAATTTTTACTTGCGATATAGGTACTATATATCAAGTTATGCATTCGTACAAAAAAAGTTGAGATAACATTTTTCCATGACATTACGATGATAGACAATGCCAAAAAAGTGGGTCCCGGAAGTCCGTCTGTCTGTCTGTCTGTCAGTCTGTCTGTCTGTCTGTATAAGGAACTTGAGCCTAAACGGATGGACCGATTGACTCCAAACTTGCTATGTAGCAGTTTTTGGAGGCTCTCCAGAGGGGTTTTTGGAATTAATTTTTTTGGACCAAAAATAACGGTACCTGTCATACAAAAATTTCGGAAAAGTTTAATTTCACAAAAACGGCTCCAACGATTTTGTTAAAAAAATTCAAGTGTTAGTTTTTTAACAAGGTCTATCTTTCGAAGAAAAAATTTTTTCATTATTAACGTTACCTGCCATAGGACCGCTTTTTTCAAATCGAATTTTCTGCAAAACTACTTATTGTATTTCAACGAAATTTTTATACAAAAGCATTTATATAATTTAAACATAGGCCAAAAATAAAATTTTGAAAAAAATAATTTTTGGATTTTTAAAAAAATTTTTTTTTGAAAAATCAATTTTTTGAAAACGGGACATTGAATTTTTTTGAAATTTTGTTTTTAGATGTTGATTAGTGATTTCTACAAAATGGCATACCAATTTTATTTTTAAACTTTTTTTTCAAAAAATTATTTATAAAAAATTAGTTTTTTTAAAAAACGGTTCTAACGATTTTGAAAATTTTTTTTCTAAAAATGCACCTTTATATATCAAATAAAACTGCATACTTGTTTTGTGGGGCGATTTGATTTCAGATATTGTTTTATTTTTTTGAAAAATTAATTTTATTTTTTTTTGTTTTTTATATACCAACATTTCCCAAGTTTCTATATAAAAAGTCTTAAAAATTTAATCAACTTGAACTCTAAGAGCAAGTTCGTGCGACACAGTCGTGCATTTTATTTTTTTTTTCAAATTGAATGATTTTGATGCATTTATTTTATTGAACCAGTTTTTGTGGTTTATCTTCATTTTTGAATAATTAACGTTAAAAACTATTCGTTTCTTAACAAATCTTCTATTCATTTTCATTAATAGAATGTGAATTGAATTTTAGTCATTAAATGTTCCAAATTGGACATAGAACTCAATTAACTAATTAAATCAGATGCACCGCAAATTATTTGCAAATTTTAAATCTCTCTTCACTTTTTCCTCGAAGGGTTTAGAGAAAATTTGAGGTTGCTTACACATTTAACACATGCAAACGAGTGCTACAAATATATCCTTTTTCTCTGAAATAGTGTTCTCAAGTGATCTGCCTTTGAAGAAATTTATGGCGATATGGCTTTATATTGTATTAGAAATAAAAAATTGAAGATACAATGGTGTCATTAAAAAAATAATAAGTTTTTACTTATTTTTTTTTTTTGTTAATTTTTAGGTATTTTGATTAACTTTATCAATGAGGAGCTAAAAGCGTTTTTAAAATTTAAGTGGAAATAACAAAATCAAACTTTGACTATTTTACTTTCGATATTTAAAAATTATAATCAAATATTTGAATATATTTGTGTAACAACAGTTTTAATAATATTAACTTTGAAAAAAAAGTAAACTAACTTTGTTGAGTCATTGAAAAATTAGAATAAAATAAGTTTTAGCAATTATCAATTTATAAGAGTTTTGAGTTTTTTTTTTAACATTTAACTGTATTATTTTAAGGCAAATATATTGAATTATTCAATTACTCTGAAATAAATTGCAAATTTACTTACTCTCCCCTTTAATTTAATTTTGTTGTTGCTTTTAATTTGGATTGAAATATTGTGTCCAGTTACTTGGCTATCCTGTAGACAAAAAATTCGCACTCGTTACGTTTCAAAATTCCCACAGTTTGGTGACAAACCAATAGATTACATGGTACTTTCTTTTGATTATAACACATCTTTGTCAGATCTCAAATTCCGATAAACTAACATAATTTCAAAGATCCCATCTAATATTGAAACTTTTTTATTCTATTGTGTTGGCACGATTTCTTAATAACTTTATTAAAACGTTGAAAGTTGTTTGAACTTTCATCGAAATTTTCTCACAATTAAATTGAACATTTTAAAATATTTAATTTAGGAAGCGTTTTTGTTGAAAAAAAACATGACATTCGTTGTTATTTAACAAAAGATCGTGCAATTTTATAGACAAAAATTACTTAAACATTACTTTAAACTTTAATAGTCCACAAAAAGTAAAGCTTATTTTTACCCGAAAACTCACATAAGAAGGAATAGTAACTAAAACATTATTTTTTAATATAAAATATTATTTTGAATTATAAAAGAAATAAAAAAAAAAAAACAATATTTATAGAATATTTTCTGGGTTTGTTTTAAAATTTTTATGGTTACTATGTTAAACAAAAGAGCTGGCATGCAAACTTGTTTTTTTCTTGTTCTTCATATTAAATGGTTTTGGTGCATTTACTTTCATTGAACCAGTTTTTTGTGATTATATTTTTTTCTTTTGAACTAATTTGTATCAAAAATTCGTCGCTATTAAAAAATCTAATATTTACTAATGGAGTTTTAATTGAACTACAGTCATTAAATGTTGCAATCGTAGAAAAAGAATTAAATTTTATTATTTAATTTATATTCAATACACTGGAAATATTTGTATACAAAAAAATAATTTTAATAATTTTTTTCCCTATTTCTTATTCTTTAAGAGCACGTGTGTGTAAAACGAAACACACATTAATCGAATATTTTTTTTTGGGAAGTTTAAATCAAGGACGAAGTAAAAAATTTAAAAAAGATAAAATTTCTCTTTTTCTTTTATTTTTTATTAAAGTAATAAAACCACTCCTGTTATGGATTTGCATATAACAGTTAAGAATTATTATACTTGAAATAAAATTTATTAATACTTTTATGATTTTAAGCACTTTTTCGGACTTTTGTTATCTAATAAGATAATAATAAAATCATTTGTTTCCAATTTTGCAATTCAATATTATTTTTAACCAACGGGTTATAATGTCTTGTGAGATCATTATATTTCAGTTAAAAAAAGTCATAAAGATAAGAAGCTTCGTCAGAAAAAATAATTATTAAAAAGTAACTTCAACAAATGCTTAAGCAAATTTTATTTGAGAAGTCATCATTAAAAGAATTTGATGAAATATTAATTTATTTTAAATTATAAATCAAACTTAAATCAAATTTTTAAGAAATTTTATTAAAAATTCAAATTTTTATAGAATAATGTAAACCAAAAGTACATATGATTATTTTATGATTATCACAATTCAATTTTTTTTTACCGCGAGAACCGAGATTGGCAAACAAAAATTTAAAAAAGAAAAATCGAAACTCTCTGTCGTTTTTAAATTGCCTTTTTGATTTCGTTTCATAAATAAATTTTTGTATATTAAACTATTGATTTCAACATTTTGTCACTAATCCAAGATACTATGAAATTACCAAGCCTTATACTTTTGTTATGTTAAAAAAAGTCTTTCTGCACTGTTCATTAATTCTGACTTACCAATTTCCTGAGATTTTCTAGTTCTCAATTTATTAAAAAAAAAAAAAATAAATAATAATGTTTTGTCATTTCCCCAATTCCAAGACCTATATTTTTGTTATTGGAAAATTTTTACTAAAAAAAATTGAATTTAAACACACTTGTCTGTTGTCATAACTATTTAGTATTTACTATTATGAACCTGTTTTTAAAAAATAAAATATTAAAAATAACAAATCATCTTCTGATACAGTCTTTACGCTGCTGCGCTGTAGGCCTACCTCCTCACTTATCATCACAAGTTTACATTGACTTGTAAAGGTCTATAAATTACAAGATATACATCTTGCTCATTTGTAAATCATATTTATTCCATTTGATGAATTCATTAAAAAAAAAGAAAAATTATTTTCTATTCAAATTTAAATTTCAATCAAAACAAAAGATTTGTAAAAAAAAAATGGTTTACAATAGAAAAAAAAACCACAAATCAATCTATCGTCATTTCTTATGAAATATTCAATGTATTATCATTTTTATTAACATTTACCAATTTTTTTTTCCATAAAGTGTTATCAAACCCTTAATTGCATAATGTACAAATATAAACCAACTATGATTGACTAAATGTATTTTTTTTTTGCAAAATGTAAACCAAGAGTCCCGCCAATTTATTAATTTATTTATAGAAACAAAAAAAAAAAAAATGTTTAAATATTAAAATTTATTTTCTTCTTTCCGCTTTGCTCATGTCTTTTTCTATGAAATTCGATTACATTAATATTAGTGTGATGCTGACGAAAAAGGTATAACATAATCAATGGTGTCTTCATTAGTCATCATTAGAGACGCTATAGGCCAAAAGGTGTCAATGGAACTTCCGTTCGATCAAAATTTTGTTTTCTTGAAGATGCATCTTAATAAATTTACTTTAAACTTTATTTGAATGTAAATGTAAGCCTTGTGTTGAATTTTGAATTTGTGTGAGTTTAAAAAAAAAGTTTTAAAAAATAAACAAAAAAATCGAAAAAAATTTACAAACTGGTTTCTTTTTGACAAATTTTTATTTTTTCGATTGTCTCTGTTCACATTTAGAAATTGCAAGGTAAATGTAAAGCCGGTGAATCAGCGGTAGTCCTTAAGTTGAATTATTGTTTTCTTAGGCATAATTAAATATTACTTGTTATACTTGTTGTAAACAAAATAATTAAATTCAAAAAAGCCAATACAATAATTTTTTAATTTATTTAAATGTCTCAAATGATTTACAAATTTTTTTAATAAATTAATTTTAATCTATTTCGATTTCAAATAAAAAAAAAAACAAGAAATTTTTGTATGAAGTTCAATGACTCAATCAAATAAAAATAAAATCATACATATTTCATTCAAGTTACCATTTTGACTTTAGGAGACTGCGTGGTACGGTACATTTTTTATTTCAGTCTTGACGTCAAAGGTTAATTTAGAGCATTAACACCTTCTACTCCTACGGTAATAGAGAGTGAAATTATTTTATATATTATCCAAATATAGGAATTAATAACTCCTCGTTTTTGTGAATAAAGAAAAAAAAAAAACACTAATGTATGGACAATTGTTTGTTGTTAGAGAGAGTACCTTTTTTTTCTAAATGAAAAAATAGTTTAACTGTGCTGTACGGGAAACAATTTTAAATTTGCACTTATGAGAGAAGGAAACAAATTTAAAACAAAATTCATTTTAAAAAAAGGTTGGAATTCACGATTTTTTTTTATTTAAATAAGACCAAATTTTGTTTTCAGAACACTATACATAGGTATTTCAAAAAACTGTTTCTAGAAAATTATGCCTGACCAAAATATTGTGACTCAAAATTCTGTATTTTAAGAAAATTCTGGTCGAAAAATATACTGGTTCTAAAATTGTAAGCTTCTTAATAATTATTTTCTCTGAAGAGAAAATTCTGATAGTTTTAATTCGCTTAGAATGAGGAAAAAGCAACCATAAAAAACAAAAAATCAATGAAAACCACATTCATTTAACTCTATTATTCGAAATGATTTTGCGTTGAAGATGAACATTTTAAATTCAACGTGGAAAAATGGTTAATTTTTGGTGGTTTCGCATCTTAAAGCAACATAATTCAAAGTACTTCTTCTTTGAAACAAAGGCGTTTCGACTTCAATTTATTTTTCCCCTTAGTGTACCTGCTTAGTCTTTTTCTGATTTCATACCACAATAATTTGTTCAATCAATTTCAATCCTTTCTTGCTCCAAAATTTGTTTAAAACAACGATTTTAGTTGAAAGCACAAATATCAATAAAACAAACAAAAGAGTTGATGCAAAAACTCGAATATAAGATGTGTATTGAATTTGACTGAATATTGGTGGCAAAATAATGAATTGATAAAACCATTCAGAAACTAAATTTAAGCCCCCCGCCAACGATCTAAATATCAAAACTTCCTTAAAGTTCCGTAAAAAATTTTAATTGAAAAATAATTATGTAGGTATCAACATTTTATATATAGATATGAGTTTTTCAAAATTCTTAGTTTTGTTTTTTAAATGACAGAATTGGATTTTCATGAGTTTTTATGGAATCTGAGTGGAAGTTATTTTTATATGAAAAACCTTTTTTTTTTTTGTGAAATTTCGACTTTTAACACTTTATAATTTGAACCTAAATAAAATATCCTGCAAAAGTTCAGGCCAAAAAACTTTTTATATTACCTTTTTTGTGGAATTTTTGTGAATAAACTTCTTTGCCAAAAAAAAAACTTACACCATATATTTTAAACTAAGAAGTAATAATGCCAAAATTGTCACTCAACGACTGCACCTAGTTAAACATAAGGTAATATAAATTTGAATCTGATTGTGAAACTCCATTTAAGCGGTTTTGTCAAAATTTCAATTTTTGTTTGGCAGTTGTTTAAGATTGCAAGATTTACTCTCAAAGAGAAATATTAACTTTGCTTAAGATAAAATTACTTATGTTTTTTTTTAATAATGATTGTAATTTGTGGAAGCTTGAACAAATAGTCAACCTAGTACAATGAGAAAGTTCAATCTTCAAGTTACAAAAAATCAATAAACTGTTCAAAGTCATGAAAATCTTTTTTTATTATTAAGAAACAAAGTACTCAGCAGTTTCTCAGAAATAAATTATGTACTTACTTTCAAAAACATGCTGCAACCCACTAGCAACAAAAGTAAGAGCAGTAGCTACTGTTCAATGGATTAAACAAAAATCAAAATTTTATTCCAATTTACTATTTTTTTTTTTAACTCATGTCTCTTATTAAAATTATCTTTTAAGTTAAATTTTCCAATATTTGAATTGGTTTTCAGAAAAAGAATTAATTTCAAAAATCCTGCACGAACTATAAAAAATGTCAAAAATAAAGTACGTACATATAAAAAAATATGTTTAAATTGTTCCAATTTCATGCTCACCACATATATGGTATATTAAAAAATGTTTTCCTTTTCTAGTTCACACCATTTTAGACTTTTTTGAATGCTCATTTTAGACGTTAGTAAAGTAACAAACATAGCCTACAATCAAATAAAACACGAAACTAAGACAGTGTGTCATCGCCAATTAGATACTGCTCATGTATGTAGTTATTTTCAAAGAAGACAATGTTCATGGAAATATGCTCCATATGAAATGTAAAATTCCTTTACCCCTATACTTTCAAGTCAGAATAAAGAGAGCAAGATTAAGCTAAGATATGTTTCTTTAGGAACTTGTCCCTTCCTAAGCACATCTTTGGTTTACATAAAAAATAAACATAAAAAAAAAAAACAATCGTAAGGTAATTAAAAGTAATAATAAAAAAAAAACAATTTGTTTTTCCAACTTACCTAAAACAATTTCCCTTTCAACGCGCTTTTCTCTATTACTAAATCACACCTCTCCTGCATCCCACTAATTAAGCAAAAGTATTTGTATAAGATATATAGAAGACTGTTGTTTATTTTATTGTTAATTCAATGCACGCCACTTCTCTCTGACTGTCTGACTTTGGTTAGTTAGTTAATTTGGTTGGTTGGTTTGTTTGTTTGTCTTTTACATATACAAACTGCCATAGTGTGACACTTTTATTTTTTAATTAAACGTCACGTACCAATTGAACTACTTTCAAATATTTCTATACAGACCGTATAGCAAGTGAAGTTAAGGTATGTTGAAATTTAAATACAAAAAAATAAAATCAGTGTTAAGGTGAAGGAAAAATAAAATGACAATAAGAAGAAGAAGAAAAAAAAAAACTATTACTATTACGAAAGGTTTTTGCTTTTTGTATTCGCTTTGCTACCAATTTTATTTTTCGACATCGAGAAAGTACTTCCTGATATTTTTTATTTCGCAATAGTTTTCGAACGCGTGTACATTTTTTGGTTTTATAAGTGTTTTATATACCATATTTGACCGCAATGAATAAAATAAAAAAAAAAATACTTTTCTTTTTATTTTTTTGTCATGGTTTGATTTCTTGTTTATTTATTTCACGCTTTTGTGACAAACTTGGCATTGTGACATAGTTTTTTTTTTGTAGTGATTTAATCAAGATAGAGAAGGGAATGCAAAGTCATTACTTGAGGATTAAAGTCAAATTATTTAAGATTTTCATAAAATTGAGGACACATTTTTATTGTTATGTGAATTGCATAATATTTGCATTTTTTTGCGAATTTAAAATCACAATCTATTGGGAATTATTATGAAAGGTGGGCACTTAGATGGGATTATTTGCGAATTCGGTAATAGGAATAGTTTATTTGAAGGTGTTGACAGTTTGGATATCATTGTTTTTAAAAGCTTTTATGGAATTAATTTTGTTTTAGCTTCGAAACTTCGTCAAATTCAGTAAAGAACTTATTTTCGAGTTTGCAAATCAGCTCTTTTGTTTGTTATACTCACAAACATGTTTTTCATTTAAATTTTTTTTTAAACTTACTTTTGTGCCAAAATTGGTAAAAATCAATTAAAATATTTGACATCGTTTTAGAAAAAGTGTAAGTTGATTATATTTATTGTCCGTATTGCTTCACTTAGGATGAATAATTATTTATTTTTCTATGAATTTTTATAGATTCATGTATTTATATTATAATAAAAGCCTTTTTAATAAAGCTGCGTAGGCTGAACAAGATTTTTGACGTACTTTGGGATTTAAAAAATTCTTCATAATGAAGTCCACGGAATTGTCGAAATTAAAAAAAAAAGAGTGTGTGTACACATGTACACGCGACTGAAGTTATACTTCTCATTCAGTATATGTGCCCATGATTATGAAAGTGGACCAAGTCACTTTTTGCATTGTTTAAAGAAAAACTTACATAATAATTTTCTTATAACGATTTAATTATATTTCTTTTATGAAATCACTAGAGTAGCAATAAAGAAGTTTATTTACTGCAATTTCGCTTTCAAATAAACTTTACCCCTTAAATAATAATTTTTTTTAGGCTAGATTTGATGGCATTTTTAGGAGTGACTTAGTCCACTTTTAGAATTAAGGGCACATATGTAAATGAATTTCATTTGATATTTTTAATTTCTATTATGAAGTAATTAATCCACACTTAGTTTTTTACATTTTTATCAAGTGAACAATAAATTAATTCTTTCATCCTCCTTCCTTGCGTCCATGTAGTTTTCAATTTATTCTGTGAAATTTACTCATGTTGTGCGGTTCAGAACGTACGGTATATGGTTAACGAAAGTAAATGAATTGCGCATATCGTCGCTATTCTTTCTCAACCTCGTATCTGCAAAATTTTGATTTTTTGTTTTTTTCGGATTTGGCATCGTTTCTTTCCGTCTCATAAGTGTAACAAACCCACATCTAAATATCTATCTCAAGTTATCCAGAAATGACCATGCAAGTTCCTTTCATCTTACTTCCTTTGTACTTGTTTGCTGCAAGATCCTCGTAACTCGAAGTTACGAGGTTTTCAACAATACCTCGTTACTTAAACTCGAAGATACGAGGTTGTTGCACTTCATATATTGCAAGAGCGACCAATGATATTATTGTTGTTTTGTTTTCAAATGCAGATTATAGGGTCAATGTGGGTAAATGTAAACAGGGGTAAATGAGAACATGGCTCATAACAAGCTTCAGTTAAGTCTCTTTGACGCATACATAAGTACAAATCGCGGACGCATGCATCTTTTAACTTATACGTCAAACTCAATGTTGTCAAGGGAGAATTCATTCGACGAGCGTATTTTCCGTGAAAGATAATTTTTTAAAGTGCCAAACAAGTCGTTAGTCTTTCAGAAATATTAAATATTTTTGCAGATTCAATTAAGTCAGTATAATTTGCAAATACTTTTTAGTTTTGAATTTTGATGTAGATTCTATGTGAAACAAACAAATTTTAAAATACAGGACATTTATGTCGATTTGCATGTGTTTACATTTACCCCAGAATATTTTTCATAATGGGTAAATGTAAACAACGTATTCTGGGGGTAAATATAAACATATATTTTTGCTGAAAATATTTGTTTTAATAAAAATAAAGTATTTTTAGTCATATACTATTTCTAAAGTGCCATGGAGCCACATTTTAAAGTAGCCAAATCCATCATTTTCAGTGGATGATGTTGCAAAATCGGTCATGACGTAAAAACAAAAAAAAATATGACGTTCAGAGCTGCTCAGGATGCATATTGGGTGGCTATATAAAGAATCAAAGGAAGAAAACAAAAACTTTTATTGGAATTTGAAAAAGTTTCTGTCAAATACCTTCTTGAACGTTTTTCAAGTCGTTATCCATATGATAAAGAGGAAATTCTAAATTTTAAATCAGTGTTCACATTTACCCCGAATTTGTAAAAAAACACAAACATGGTGGGGTATTTGTAAACATGCCATATTTGACAGTAATTTCAACAATTTGGGAAATATTTGTTTATATTTATAAAGAAGAATTGCCATCATTTCATATTTGCATTTGAAGATACCAGTGAAGTTGTTCCGTGAAAACATATTAAAATCTAAAGTCAAAAGAAAAAACAGACATGAAATTGTTTACATTTACCCACATTGACCCTAATGAAGACGAAACTTTTCTTGAAATTCTTATGGGTAACCTTCAAATTTACCGTAATTAGAGTGGTTTGTACAAGTTTGGTTGATTTTCGTTACTGGTGTAGTCATCAAAATCGCGGTGATAAAAGTGTTTTGTGAAAATAATGTAATTTTCTTTATCGTATTTCCAAAGGTATAATATTATGGGCTATTTTTACTTTTTAATATTAAAATTTTATACTGAAAAAATGCGTAGATAGTGATATTTTTAAGTCGAAAAGGTGGAGCAGGGGTGCAGAGTTGGTGGATTTGGCAATGGGTAATGGTGATGATAACGAATCTCTACATCGAAAAAAACACACCTGGGCCCTATTGCACCAACTACTTTGCATTTTGCATCTTTGCACTTTAATTTTGCAACTTCTGTTGCACCAAACTCCAATTTACGGAGAGGAAACTAGTTTTTGAAAAGTAGAACAAAAATTCCTTCTTTGCAAATTTTGTTGCACCAACCTCAAATTTGCAAAGCACAAAGTACTTTTCTGAAAAGCGCAAAGTTTTGCCAATTTGCAAAGAATTCTTTGATTTCGTTGCACCAAACAAAAAAACTTTGCACTTTCCATTTCAAACCCTGCAAAGTTTTGGAATAATATGCAAAGACAAAATTTCATTTCCGGATGGCAATTTCTCGTGTAAAGTTCATTTTAAATTATCATTTAATATACATATATGATAATTTACGACTTTTTGAAGAAGTTACATAAGTGATGTAAAATTAAGAATAAATTTTGAAATTAGGAATAATTAACTATTGGGAATATTTAACTATGGTTAGTATGTGAAAACAAGTTGAAGTGACATTGTTAGAATTTGTTGTGTTCTTTTTACAAATCATTTAGGAATGTTGAATGTTGTTAGATAATGTTAAACGAGCAATTTTTTTTTTGTCAATTCCATTATTATAACCGAAAATCATGTTTTTATTCAAAATTTGAATTTTATTTTTCCGCTGATTAATAAAATAAATAAAAATGTTTGAATTGTCTTGAAAACCAAACGTCTATTTAATAGATCAACACACTAAAATCATACCATGGAAGTGAGTTGGAAATATTTACGAATCGTGACTATTTGACACTTCAATTAGAATTTAAGAACTTAGTAAACTTTGGTAAAATAAAGAAGGCCCCTCTGCCCTCTGCTTTATGACTCTAGGAGTGCAAACCACCTTATTCAAAATTTGCATCATTCAACGAATGATTGCAATTTAAAGTTAAAATAATGATGTTATATTGATATTAAAAATTCTATTATTTTCTTCTTTAAACAAAGTGCAGCAAAGCAATAGTTTAAGAAGTAACTACCACCAAAAAAAATACAGTGGGTAAAAAAGTATTGGCAATTTTACTTTTTTTTTAGATTTTATGCCATTGTAACGGGTTTTTTTCCAAAATGTATTTTTATCTAAACAACAGAACAAAACCACACATTTTTGTTTTCTTCGATTAAAAGGTTAGAAGGGAATAAAAAAAAAAACTGTAAAATATACCTCAAAAAAGTATTGGCAAAACTCATTGATCTTTGAATAAGAGCCCTTATTAAAGTACCGTAGGCTATTTCATACAAAAAAAAGTTAATTAAAGTGCTTCGACCTATAAACGAATCAATGTTCAACTTTGACACATCCAAAAATATAACGGATTCTCAAAACTCTCAGAATTTATTTAAATATTTTTTGGCAAAATCCAAACGTTTTTTTCGGTTCACTTCCGAAATGAATGGCATTTTTCTAGCAGCCCTTCCGTAATATTTGTATTTGTGCTAAAGATTACAAAGAGTTTGCATACTAAAATGTTAACCTATGGTGTTTTAGAACTCCACTGCCATTTTTGGGGCACTATTTTGAATTTTTTGGTTGCAGTTCTCTCAAAAATTGACGTTTTTAACTATCAAAAAAACGATATCATCCAGTTTCTTTTCAAAATTTCGGTTGATCCGATGTTTTCGTGTTTTGTTATGATACTTCGAACCGGGAATAAACTGATATTTAACTTTCCACCGATTTCTTTGTACGATAAATCATCTTGGTGCATAGTTATAGGTTTGTTTTAACACATCTACTCAACTCTTTAGACTTCGCGAAATTTCCATTTTTTTTTTATTTTCCAAGGCTGAAAAACTTTAATTAACTTTTTTTTTGTATGAAATAGCCTACGGTACTTTAATAAGGGCTCTTATTCAAAGATCAATGAGTTTTGCCAATACTTTTTTGAGGTATATTTTACAGTTTTTTTTTTATTCCCTTCTAACCTTTTAATCGAAGAAAACAAAAATACAAGGTGTGGTTTTGTTCTATTGTTTAGATAAAAATACATTTTGGAAAAAAACCCGTTACAATGGCATAAAATCTAAAAAAAAGTAAAATTGCCAATACTTTTTTTACCCACTGTATATCGTTGTTTAAGTAAAAAACGAAGATTTTAACCTTTTTTAACAACGAAAAGAAGTTGAATAATCTCATTCCTTTTATATTTCACTAATGGCATAAAATATGTTTTATATAGTTTTGTCATCTTCAGTGCATTCGTTAAAAACTACAAACGTTCTTGGTTCTTTAATGATTAGTTTTAATACAGCAACCTCGTATCTAAAATTTTCGGTAAATCGATTGCACTGGAACTCTTTATGCTGTAACCTCGCATCTGAAAATGCTTCTCTCACCTGGAGAGCGTAATTTAATACAAGATTGAAACACGTGAAAACTATGCGTGTTGTAATTTCAAATGAAATGACATTTAAACATTTGGCTTGAAAAAATTATAGTACGAAATAATAAGTTTTTTCTTCCTACTGAAAACCTATTGAAAGAGAGATACGAGGTTGAGAAAGAAAGACGACGATATGATAATTTTATGAGAATTGTGTGTGCTTCAGCACTAGTAGTAGCAATATGGAACTGGCAGGGTTGCTACAAAGCTCAAAAGTTAGCTGAGCTCGGTTCACAGACCAGCTAATATTTTGAGCTAGCTGAGCTGAGCTGATGGTTGAGCTGAGCTGTTGGGTAAGCTGAGCTGTCGGTGAGCTGAGCTGTTGGGTGAGCTAAGATAAAGTGAGCTGAGCTGTGATGGGTAAGGGGATACATTGATTTTTATTTGGAAAGTATAATGAAATATGAAGATATTTTAAACTTTTATAAAACACCATAGCTTAAGATGTTTGGTTCTAGTTATTAATGGAATTATTTTAACACATGGATATTTTTATAAATAAAACAGATAATTTTTCGTGATCTTTTTTCTTGGTTTTTTAATAGTAAATGTATTTCTATTTTTTTAGTAAAATATTTCTTTTTTTATCATAAAAAAAAATTCCTGTACAATCCGGTTTTTCGACTTTTTTCAAAATTTCGTTTGAAAGTTGGGGTACATTTTTTTTTCCGAAAAATCCCCGAATCTTTGAACGCTCCTGGAAGCTAAACCGCTTGAGAGCAATTTTTGGGAGTGATGCCAAATGATAGCTTGTGTCATGGGCCTACGCTTTGCACATTATCAGATTTTTAAAAAATCGCCTTCCATGTTAAACCACCACATCATGCCTTTTTTTTCAGAATCGTGCCTATTTTTTTTTTACTTTTAAGTTCTCCCGGTTTGAGAACGCGTGGACCTACAGGGATGGGAGTTGTACCCAAATGTAGGTTAGAGTCCCCGCTACCTTTTGGCATCAAAAATTTTATTTTCATTTTCGTCAAAATTCCGCGATATAGGCGTTGGAAGTTGGGGGCGCGAAAAAACTTCTGGGAGCTCAACGCTTATATTCTCAGCTACCCAATAGTGGTATAATCCGGTTTTTCGATTTTTTTTCAAAATTCCGAGAAAATCGTGTTTGAAAGTAAGGGTAACATTTTTTTTCGAAAAATCCCAGAATCTTTGAACGCTACTGGAAGCTAAACCGTTTGAGAGCAATTTTTGGGAGTGATGCCAAATGATAGCTTGTGTCATGGGCCTACGCTTTGCACATTGTCAGATTTTTAAAATATCGCCTTCCATGTTAAACCGCCACATCATGCTTATTTTATCTGAATCGTGCCTAATTTTTTTTTACTTTTAAGTTCTCTCGGTTTGAGAACGCGTGGACCTACAGGGATGGGAGTTGTACCCAAATGTAGGTTAGAGTCCCCGCTACCTTTTGGCACCAAAAATTTTATTTTCATTTTCTTCAAAATTCCGCGAAATAGGCGTTGGAAGTTGGGGGCGCGAAAAAACTTCTGGGAGCTGAACGCTTTGATCTAGAGACAGGGAAGTGAAAGCTTATATTCTCAGCTACCCAATAGTGGTATGATCTGGTTTTTCGATTTTTTTCAAAAACCCGAGAAAATCGCCTTTGAAAGTTGGGGTAAATTTTTTTTTCGAAAAATCCCCGAATCTTTGAACGCTCCTAGAAGCTAAACCGCTTGAGAGCAATTTTTGGGAGTGATGCCAAATGATAGCTTGTGTCATGGGCCTACGCTTTGCAGATTGTCAGATTTTTAAAAATCGCCTTCCATGTTAAACCGCCACATCATGCCTATTTTTTCAGAATCGTGCCTATTTTTTTTTTTTACTTTTAAGCTCTCCCGGTTTGAGAACGCGTGGACCTATAGGGATGGGAGTTGTACCCAAATGTAGGTTAGAGTCCCCGCTACCTTTTGGCATCAAAAAATTTTTTTTCATTTTCTTCAAAACTCCGCGATATAGGCGTTCGAACGCTTTGATCTAGAAACAGGGGAGTGGTGCCATATGAAAGCTTATATTCTCAGCTACCCGATAGTGGTATAATCCGGTTTTTCGATTTTTTTTCAAAAACCCGAGAAAATCGCCTTTGAAAGTTGGGGTAAAATTTTTTTTCGAAGAATCCCCGAATCTTTGAACGCTCCTAGAAGCTAAACCGCTTGAGAGCAATTTTTGGAAGTGATGCCAAATGATAGCTTGTGTCATATGCCTACGCTTTGCACATTGTCAGATTTTTTAAAAAATCGCCTTCCATGTTAAACCGCCACATCATGCCTATTTTTTCAGAATCGTGCCTATTTTTTTTTTACATTTAAGTTCTCCCGGTTTGAGAACGCGTGGACCTACAGGGATAAGAGTTGTACCCAAATGTAGGTTAGAGTCCCCGCTACCTTTTGGCATCAAACATTTTTTTTTTTTCATTTTCTTCAAAATTCCGAGATATAGGCGTTGGAAGTTGGGGGCGCTCACTTTCAGCTCAGCTCACTTTCAGCTCAGCTCAAATGAGCTGAGCTATGGTACCTAGCTCAAAAGTGAGCTAGCTCAAATTTGAGCTGAGCTGAAATGTGAGCTTTTTGCAGCCCTGGCAACTTGCCACATGGAAATTACCACATGCAACTTGTCACATGCAACTTGCCACATGCAGCCTGCCACATGCAACTTGCCACATGCAACTTGCCACACGCAACTTGCCACATACGACTTGCCACATGCAATTTGCCACATGCAACTTGCCACACGCAACTTGCCACATACGACTTGCCACATGCAACTTGCCACATGCAGCCTGCCACATGCAACTTGCCACATGCAACTTGCCACATACAACTTGTCACATGCAACTTGCCACATGAAACATGTAACTTGCAACGTGTTGTGTGTTTTATGTTTGCCGTACTGCGGCGTACTGCATTTTTAAATACTAAAGTACTGACTACTCTAAAGGTGAAACGACAGCCCTGCTACCCAGGGTGATCGCGTCATAATCCCTTTGACATTCTTGTCAAAAAGTAAATTTTCATACCCACCCTCCCATAAGAAGTATAACTTCAAAAATCTTTAAAAAAATAAATTGAATATACAATTTGTCTTATTTTTTACATGTAAGAAAATAAAATTCCTCCAACAAAAACAAAATGAGCTCATTCAAATAAACACATTCCTTGTCTCCATAATTCATCGGTAAATCGAGTGCATCATGCCATTGAACCCATTTAATTAATCAATCTCACAGTTTCCATCCCAAAAGATTCAACTTTTTTGCGCTGCAACAACACATATTTGTTTGTTTGTTTTTTTCATTTTTCTCCTAACATTTCTTCAAATAATATTTCTTTTTTCTGTTTTGACTCCCATCGTCAAAACAAAGCTAAACTACCAAAAAAAATATAAAATAAAACACACCAACCTAACACGCTCCAATGAAAACGAAATCAAAGATGCCTCACACGCTTAATCGTTGAAGAAGAATGAAAATCAGGCACTACAGCTGTTGTTGGTGCTGCAAAAAAGCGAAATCATATCCAACAACTACTTACACCAAAACAACAAAAAATAAAAAACAAAATGAGCAAAGCGAAAAGAAAAATTAGCAAAACATATCTTTATTGTTGTTGTCGTTGGATGTTGTTTTCTTCTTCTTTTCCTAACCACAGACAACACAAACTTGCTTACGTGAATCCAAAAGTAAGAGTGAAATACTCTTGGTAACATAAGCAAAAAAAAAAAAAGAGGCAGACGAACCAAAGACTCAAACCCAACACCATCTCATTATATGAATATTAACGACGACGACGTGAAAAAACAATCACAAAGTCGTAAAATATTTTATAATAATTATCAATCGAGTTTTGCATATAGCTATCGTCTTCTTGTGATCACAAGTTCAACATCGTCATCATTGACACAAAAAATGGTCATGCGCTAGAAACTTGGATACAAAATGCGATACGCTAAGGAATCTTTATAAAAATTAAATGGTTTTCTTTGTTTTAACTTCTTTTTTTTATTTTCTTTTATTTTGTTTTCGTTACAGTTTTGGTTTCAACGTGCCAATGGACTTTTGGTTGTTTATTATTTTTTTTTTTTTATTAATATAATTTCTCTTCCTATTACCTAAATTAGATGTTAAATATAAAGTTGGCGATAAGAAACAAATTTATAAAATAAATAATTAAATGTACGACTGCGTCTAATGGACTTGCTTTTATTAAAAAAATGTATTAAAAAATATAGTTATTTTGTTATTTGCGAAAGCTTGATTTGAGCCTTAACAATCTACTTATTGACTCATATCAAAAAAAAAAATTTGAAGCATAAGAGAATTGGAAATAAAGAAAAAATAGGTATTTATTATTTTATCGAATGCATTTCGAACCTTAAATTGAAAGTTCATCTTCAGCGTGAGTTTAATAAAACAAAATGAAACGAACAAAGCTGAAAATGACATTTAAGACAAAAACAACAAAATTATTTAGAAAAAAAAAGTTTTAAACTCATAATTTTAACAAAAACTGTGGTTCATAACTTACTGTAATTTTAATTATGTGCTTGGCTTTGTTAAAATTTATTAAATATTAAAGAATTTTCAAAAATTCAAACCTTCTTTGTTCCCTTAAGCTCTTGGTATGGTTCTTTTTAAGGATCTGGAGTTTAAAAGTTACTCTATAGATCCAATTTTTTTTGACACAAGTTCCCAGGACCATGGATTTCAATAACCCACACATAATGATAAATAAAAGAAGATACATTTAACAAACATGTTTGTTTAAATAATTTATCACATTATAATAATGTGATAATGTAAAGTTATCCGCAATATAATATTCCAAATATCAACTTTTAGGAAAAATTAATATCCACGCACCAAGATCATGAAAGCACGAAACGAAAACGCTTTGTCAAAATTCTATCCGCAGTTGGATTTAACTTATATTCTTGTTATGTACTCGTACTGCGGATAGGTACGGATAGCTTGCCAAAAAAAAAACGAACCATTGATTGTTATTAGTACCTGCCATAGAACAATGTTTTTGATTTCTGATTTCTCCTAAGTTACTTATACGATTTCTATGAATTTTTTTCTTAAAAAACCAAAGAGTAAAATTAAGAAAAAAATTCCTAAAAGTTAAAACGGGTCGATGAATTTTTTGGTAATTTTGTTTTTCTGTAGAATTGATAATTTTTCCAATTTAACGTTTGTAAATTTTTATATACATATGCATATAATAAAATACATTTAAAAAAAAATAGCTCCAACGATAAAAAAAATTGCACATTTAATACCAATGTACTTTGTTTTGACATTAAAACGACATTTTCGTAATTTTAAAAACAATGTTTTTTATTTTATTTTATATTTCTTATAAAATTAATAATGAAAGTAGGGGAGAGTGGGGCTAAATGTAACAGGGGTAAGAATTAACAGCTAAAAAAAGCGATGTTCCTTTCAATATTAAGAAACGCGTAAAGGAGAAAAATGCTCAATTTTTGCATATCTACCGGCACATTTTCTTCAGATGAAGATTAGACGACAGGGTGAGAAGTTACACTAGTGGTGCCCAAAAAATGCATGTTTGTAACTTTTTTTTTAAATTTTATTTTTGGTCTACCTCTTTACCCGAAAAAGATAGAGTGCTAAGTGTTTTTTTGTTATATGCAACTGTGTTTTGGCTCAAATTGCGTGTATATGTTATGTCTATATCAGTTTCGCTTTTTTTTTTAAATTGATTTTATGTGCCAAATTTCATGCTGGGGCTAGTTGTAACATTTTTCCGGGGCAAGTTGTACCATGTAAAAACCTACCTATACTGAAAAATTGTTTACCTAATATAATTAACAACCCTGAATATGAATGCTTGTAATTGAATTTGTATTTATTTTGAAATTGGAAACACATTTTTGAACCACCACTTGAATTCATAAAGCTTATAAAACAATTTATGAATTCGAATAACTTTTATTTAAGACTACTGTCAAATTTTCTCTGGAAATCTTGGATTTGCTCCACTTTTTACAAATTTGCACCAAAATTTCATGACTGAGGTTTGTTTTTATTGTTATTAATTAAAAATAAATAAATATAAACAAATAAAGGTATTTTTCTCTTATTTTTAGTTCTTGGTACAACCTACCCCGGTATGTGTTACACTTTGCCCCGTATGTGGGGTAAGTTGAAACAACACGATTTTTTTTTTGGAAGCTTTATTTTTCAACATTACCGTTATGTTTTGCTAAATTTGTATGATGGATCTTGGAGCTAAAACATGGGTCTTTAATTCAAAAAAGGTCTGGTTGGCCCACTTTCAAATTTGTAGGAGAACCATCGATTTTAGAAAAAAGTGTTACATTTGGCCCCACTCTCCCCTAAATATAAATTTTATTTTTAATTCACGTTTTCAATAGATTTTTTTATTATTATTATTTTTTTTTCAAACGAAAAATGTAAAATTAAGGTTTGTTTTACTCTCTCAAAGTTGAACATTACTTTAGGATTTTTGTCTTTAACTTAATTAACTCTAAGTTTACGTTTTCCACTTTCAATTTTTAACTCCAGAGCTGATCAAATTTTCATTTTCTCAATTTTCGGAAAAATAATAAGTTGGGCAAGCAAACTTGAGATTTTGAATGAAATTGTCATGTGCTTTGGTTTAGGCAATTTATTTGTTGGGTGATACATAGATTATAAAATTAATTAACAAAAAAAAAAAAAATATAAAATATTTGACTATCATTTCATTTTCGAAAGAAAAATATTATAGTGCATTTTCAATTTCGTTTATACCACTTATAATTGCATTTTAACCCTCTACTGCATACGAAGCCAAATATGGTTTTGTCTATTTGTATACACTTTTCTCTTCTCTGTCACAAAAAAAATGGTAAAGATTCAATACAATCCTCTTCTTTGTGTTTCTGAGAACCCATAGAGATAGTTTTTTCGTGTGTCCTACACAAAATAAAGGTGTATTTTATGATCACAGGTGAGTCGATCAGTCGTGTGCATTGAAATCGAAAGTGTAGAATATATTCATAAAAATTTATTTTTGATCGATTGTCTTATTATGTATGCTATGAACCAATTTTTATTGAAAAAAAATTATTGGCCTGGTCTTGGGAGGGCAAAAAGTACGGAAGCCATATTTGGCTTCGTATGCATTAAGGGGTTTTAAATCTATACAATTTGTAAAAATTTTTTGTTGAAAATTTTTGTTCCTTTACATTTTTATTTTGCTTGTAAGCTATGTTTTACTTCAGAAATGGAGCCCCTTCGCCCCATTTCCAGGGGCGCAACCACAAAAAATTAAGGGGGAGGGAGGCTCACCTATAATATTTTTCAATTATTTTATTACTTTTTAGTTTTTGTAAGATCTGGGAGTGAATGAAAATGTTGGAGCAAGACTTACTTTGACAGTGGAAAGAATGTGAACCAGAAAGAATACATATAACGGAAAAAACAAATTGCTTTTCTCGGTTCCATGGCTTAAAATGAGCCAAATTTGAATTAATTGTTAACCTTTTGTAATGCAATGTATTTATTTTACTTTATTTTGTTTTTAAATGATAAATATTTATCTCTTGATATTTTTTTAATTGTATTCTTTACATAATCTGAATAAATAAAATTAGTAAAATTTCTTACCCCTTAATGCGTACGAAGCCAAATTTGGCTTATAAACAAATTTTTTAAACAAATTAATTTAAACAATGTAAACCGTTTTGAAACAACCCAAAGAACCCATGTAAAGCATTTTTTAATTTTTTCGTCCGCTAATATTAATTCATACAGTAGAGGGTTAAATTAAGTTAATTTGTATTTTATTTCTTATTAAAAATCTGCTAATTATTGAAATTAAATTGGACCTTTACTAAACACAGCTTAATGTTAAAAATTTTTCAACTGCATATAATTATAATTCACGAAATGGACCTTAAATATTTCTCAAAGATATTTTTCGTACCGTTTCTAAAATATTGGCTATTCAAACTTAAATTTTCTCGGCAGGCGGCAGATAGCCATGTCTAAATGATTTTGTTTTATATTAAAATGTTATATTAATTTTATTAATTATAAATAAAATCAATTCTAATCTAAAAATTCTAAAACTTAAAATTTTCGCCTTCTTTACAATTTTTTGCGATTCCATTACTTCCCCTCAAAGTACCCTTATGTCAATTTAAAACAAAGAAAAATAAACTTGCAACCAAATAAGCTTAAAAAAAAAAAGATAGGACAGGTTTGTCTAATTTGGAAGATTCATTGTGTGGAACCTATTACCGTGTTGAGTTTCAATTAATATGGCAATACAACTGATGACTCTTGCTTCCAACCAACTTCATAAATGTTGTGTTGCTTGAAACATGTTTAGTTTGTATTTTTATTTTTATGATATATTGCATTCAATGTTAATAAATATTATTTTTGTGTCTTTAATTAATTTATTATAGTTATTTTGTTGTTACTTTTTTTGTTGTTGGTTTTTTTTTTTCAATTTGTGAACAAAATACAACTTTGTGATCAAAAAGGAGAGATAAAAGAGAATTTTAAAGAAAGTGGTTGTTGAAAGTGTTGTTTTAATGTTTTGAAGTTTTTTTTTTTTTTTTTTGTTACTTAAATGTCAAAGCCTGTTTCTTGAGAAGTTGTTTTCATTGTTAAAATATGATGCTTTATACATAGCACAGAGCAACAAGCAAGGTCAGTTGTTGGGTCGATGGCTTAAGAGATTTTTTTTTGTTTTTTAATTACAATTTGATTGAAATGCAAATTATGATTTGGTGTGTTATCTTGTTAGTCATTATATTGTTTGCATATTTGTTGGGGGTATTGTTTGATGATATCTTTCACAATACCATGACAAATTTGACAAGTTGGACAACAAAAATTAAGACTTATTAAAGTCTTTAGTGAAGGTAAATATGATTTATATTAAATTGTTTAAAGAGTTTAATGGAGCTTTTATATGGGTTTAGATTATATTTCTCAAACAAAAGTAGGATAATTTCATTTCAATACAAAAAAGTATGTTAACACTTCAAAAATTGACATAAGTTTAATCATTGTAATGAAGTTTGAAGCCTAAAAACCTAAGAACCAATTTTATTACATTTTAAGTGAATAAGTCACTGGAAATGAGAATTTAGGGTCTCCCATGAAACACAAAAATGTTTACTTTGGTAAAATTTTTAAATCTAAAAACCACCGTTAGCGTCTTTTTATTAGACTATCTTGGCTGCATCTAAAACCTAGTCCAATTCATTTTAAATTACCATTATAATATTAAACGGTCTTAATCTCTTATAAGGTTTTATTAAAAATAAAATATTAATTTATCAAACATTCAAATGTCATCCAAGTTCTATTTTTAAGGTCAAAATGTCGAAAGACCTTTTACCGTATGTTTATAAGTCTTAACGACTTATTTGTTACTAACTTAATTTTTCTTTGTTACTCAAAACAAAAGCTAACATGTAAATTACGAGGCCATTCAGAACTTAATTCTAATGTTAGTTCTTTGATCTTTTCTATAAGATCTTGGTTGGTGTTAAATACCTTTTTTTTTCATAGATGGAACATTATACACCCTGCCATCGGCCGCAGCCACTAATGAAGGTAATTTAATATCAAAGCGTATAATATGCATGCATGTTTCTCAGAACCATGTCACAGGTATTCTATTTGTTTCTGTGGCATGTATGTGCTTTAAGTGTCCACCACACTCTCGAAGGTTTTCAATTTCACTTTTAAATCACTTTGAAACAAGTTGAAGGTGCTTTTCGAGTTTAAAACGGAGAAGAAAAAAAATGACACAGAAATATAGAACGTTTTGGATACTTAAGCTGACCATTCGAGGTAATGATGGTGCATTACACTTTTTTGACCTACTTTTTTAAGAAGTATCAGTTTAAAAAGAGACAGATACATAAAAAAGACTAAAAGAGTTCTGTCAAAATTTTTCAAATTCTTCTTTTAGAAAAAAAACAGAAAAAGACTAATACAAGCTTAATTAGAAGTTGATTTTAGGCAGAAGCAGGTTATAATAAATCATTAACTTCCCATGTCGTTAATTTAGTTTGAACAAAAAAAAAAGTCTTGAGTGTTAAGACATATTTTCTTGGTCTATCAGAAAAAAAAGCTGCTGGCTATAAATCTTGTTTTTTCTTCACTTAACTAGTACTCATTAGTTGGTAGAAAATGTGTTAACAAGTAGTGTGATGCAACATCCATCACTTAATTAATAAACAGTTATGTGCAAACAAAATATTTCAAGATTGTTGATCTAAGTTTTTTTTTTGATCTGGAAATGGTTTATTTAACATTTTCAAAAAGGAAGCCACTGAGAAAAAACTTGGGTTTTTGACGTGACAACGTCTTATAAATCGATGTACCATGGCAGCTACCACAAAAAAGTGACGCCATTTTTTCCCGTTCCCTCTCGCACTTTCGCAGTGCGTCAAAAATTTCAATTAAAAATTAAAAATAAACTATTAGAGATACAAAAATCTTCTAAAACTTATTTGAAAGATAATAACCTAAAGTTAAATAAATTTGAAGGATTTTAAAAAATTCCATTTTTTAATAGGGTAAATAGGGGTAAAACAAAATTTCAAAAAATTGGCTATTATTATTATTTGAAAAACGTCATTCGAAAGATAATTATAAAAAAAGTAATTTTTTTTAAGTCTCTGCGTTTCGAAATATGAAGTTTTGAAAAACACCTACTTATTTTGGGGTATTTTTGGGTGAGTTTTTATTTTTTTTAATTTTTTGTAGCATTCAAAACATCTCAAGCTTATAGAACATGTAGACTACATCTATGACTACAGATATGACTGTGCGCATACATGTGCAAAAAATTGGTATTTCAAAATGGTTTTTGACCGAATAACGGAAAAAACAATTTTTTTTGTCCCAAGTTTTTTGACCTTTTTTAACCGTTTTTTTATTTTTATCTTTTTTTCTTCAACAGATAAATAAATGAAATTTAAATTGTAGTCTGATAATAGACAGGACTATATTAGTGCAATCAATTTTGTAGTCACAATTTTGAGATAACGGTAAAATAAAGTTTTATTTTTCAACAAGTTCTATCCAAATACAAATTTGATTTAACTTTATTGAGCATTATGATGATGTTACCTTTCATTTGGTATATCACACATAACTGTACATTCACTACAAGCTACACAATGTTAAATTAAAAAACTTGCGTAATACCTCAAAACACCTGTGGAGAATGGAGATCTGTTGATCATGAACAGCCACCAGTGTGGAAAGTACCGTAATCTCAGTTTGGAATTCCGACATGGTCGGCTTTAAAAAATTCTAACTTTTTTTCTAGGCATCGCAGAATTAAGATTGAAACGTCATATGAAAGGCGAAATTATAAGCTTTTACATGATATAAAATTTTGTATAGGTTGTCTAAAAAAATTGATTCAATAGCGTGAGAACATAAAATTATATGTTTTTTTTTGCTTTTTTTGATGAAAATTGATGGAGTTCAAAAAATTCTAGCTCTTTTTGTAGATGCCTTATATATGTACATGATCGATATATATATTTTGAGCTTTCAGGTGGTATAAAATTTATTATAGGTTGTTATGTATATCAAAAAAAAAAAAAATGAATTTTTGGGTGATGGAAATGATTTTTTCACTTTTTTTCAAAAGAAATGATTCTTTTTAATAAATTATTTAAATATACTTTTTGCGCATTGTAAAACTTTAAAAATGGTTTTATTATTTACATTAATATTCATTTATGAATTTTTTTTCAAGATGTGTAAATTTAAATAACTTTACATAATTATTATAAAAAAATTTAATTGAAAACAAACAAAAAAACCACACAGCACTGTTTTATACTTATCAAAATTTCATATAGCTGATAGATGGATGGTAGATATGCAACGATATAGTGCTAATAGTTTGGGAGGTCTCTTCGAAAATAAATTAAGTACATATATTGTTGACGTAATGCATTTATAAACATATGCGAATTTCTTATAAACATTTTGACTAGACAAACAAAATAGGAAAAAAAACTGACATAAATTGATGGATTTGAACAAATTTTGCATTTGACATTTTTGAATAAATAAATAGAAATGGAAGAAATATAGGTACCTGTTTTTTTTTTTTTTTTGGTTACAAAAAAAAAAATAAAATTATAAATGTTTTCTTTTTATGTTTTTATTTATATTTTTAACAAAAATTAGCATTTTATAATTTTAATCGATTTTTCTCACATAACATGTCACGAATAGATATGAGGTATACCTGTAAGTTATATCGATAGAGATTTATTTGCTTTGGAAACTAATGGGTCATGGAAGTTTTTCAGTTTTTTTTTGTTGTAATTTAATGGATATAAATTTAAGGCAATAAGCTGAATGTAATGGGATTATATGGTGATAGAAATAGTTTTCTTCAATTTAACTCGTAAGAAACACCGCTTCAAGACAACTCTATTAAGAATTACAATAAATTTCAGTTAGTAAAATTATTACATATAGGTATTCAAATAGATTTCCAGATAGATCTTATCAATCTATTATAAACTTCGATCAAGTCTTTGATGTGGCGTTACCTTTTTACTAGTTTTGTATTTGCAGTAGACAACAATCACTTGAAAGTAACAAAAAATTTGATCGTGATAATCATGATCGTTGTGTTATTTCAAAATATCAGATAAAAATACGCCAAAATAACAATAATCATTTTTAGCAAAAAACAAAACCGACCTAAATGGATCAAAACTGGGTTTTATGGTTTTTAAAATACAAAAGAATTATCAAAATTGGTTCACTCAGTCCAAAGTTATGCGGTAACAAACATAAAAAAAAAAAAAAAAAAAAATACTTTTTGGAAGTCGGTAAAAAACAAGTGGACAAAATTTAAAATTTTATTTTGTTGTGATACAGTTCACACTTACTTAAATAAATAATGCAAACATTTGTGGTGCAATAAGTTAACGAAGAACACAAACCTAGAAAAATTGTCTGCTGAGGCTCAAATGTGGTGTGCATTGGCTCTTGCCAGTCAGTGAAATAATCCATGAAAATGTTCTTCGCTTCATTTAGGATTTAAAGACCGGGATTCACTAAATTGTCAGACTCGCTGCATTGAAAAAAGGATGATCTTATAACAGATTATGTCAATTGCATAACTTCTCACTCTGTCAATATTTCGACTTTGAGTAGCTACTTATTTTAAGAAGTCTTAAGAATTGCTTTGGAAATTTTTTATCGGAGAAAGAAATGTGAAGAAAATCCTTTGCGATTTGAAAAAAATAAATGCAGTAATGTTTACATTTTTTAAAGCTGAAAATGATATTTTTTCACAGATATGTACCTAGGTGCTTTTTCCATTAAAAGAGAATTTAAAAAATATACCAAAAATTCTATAACTAAGAGCAACTGCGTAAAATGATTTTTCAACAATCAAACAACAATAAAATGCACTAGATAAGTTATTTCTTTATTCATCATGCTTGATGACTTAATCAAAATTTAAAAATCTTTTTATTGCTTTTAAATCATTTCATTTGATTCACACTTCAATCTTTTCCGAAATAATAGTGTTTATTCATGTCTGCATTTTAAATCTTTAATTATGCAATTCACATATACAATCCATAGATTAACACATAGATAACACATTTCTGGGATTAAAAAAACGCAGTTATCAATATATTTGCATCTAAATTTCCTTATTGATTTAATGATAATTGCATATAAAAATCCTAATTCCCACAAAGATTTTTTACTCATCGTCATCAGTCTAGTTCATTCTAATGTTTGATTAAGTTTTATTGTGTTTTTGTAGTTTTAACCCTGACATTTTCAAATCGAAAAATTGTTAATGAAAGTTGTTAATTTTGATACATCTATATAAGAGACTCTTCATAATGACTTTTAGTTTATGTTTTCTTATATTTAATCAAAAAAATTATAATCGACAGTTCAATTCAAACTAATATCCACTTGAAACAAAAGAGCTGACGTACGAACCTTTTTATAAGAAATCATTATTTGATTCAAAAATTATACTATATTTAATAGATCAAGTGTGCAACTTAGATTTATATATATAAATGGCAGTAAATTAAATTAAGTCGATTCACAAATTCAAACTAACAATCATTCAAAACTTGACTATAGTTCACATAATGAAATATTATTAACTTCCCACAAAACACATCACAAATGTCAGTCAAAAAAACAAAAAGTAAAAGGAAACAAATGTCATTTTACAAATATGTATTATGTACAACTACAAATTATTTCATTAAATTAAATTACCCTGCAGCACCATCGATAATGGTTTTAAAAGGCGAACGCGCGCGTTAGTTTAGATTGTATTAACAATTTACTTCAAAAACTTTCCAAGTTTTAGAATTAAATTACTCTTGTTTTTTTTTGTCTGTCCGTGGTGGGAACTAACAATCATATTTCTCAATTTCAAGTGCGTTTTTGCCTTCTAATTTTTTTTTGTGTTGTTGTATGTCTGTTCTGTGCATGTTTTGATGTGCCATAGATTTTAATTCACACAAATCATGTGAAATCAAGCAATACACAAAAACTAAGAAAAAAAAAACTGAATTAAAGCAAAAAAAATTGAAGTAGTAGGTAATGGAGTTTTTTTTTGTTGTATTGTGCTCCAATTCCACAGTGGAATTGCTTAATAGAAAAATCAGCACTAATTTCACGCAACATTAGAGCAGTCTTCAACAAAACTAAGAAACTAAGAAAAAGTGTTGATGTTTCAATTCTTTGAATAAAAATTGTTTTTGTTCTCAAGTTAATGTAGAATTTCACTTTTTATTGAATAACAAAATGAAGAAAAAAAAAATGGGTGGATACTTTTAATTAATTGATTTCAATCATCTCGTTCAAATACCATTGATTCAAATCGATAATAAAGAGAAGGAATGAAAGACAGAGCAAAAAATTAAAATTAAATCGATACAAATCACTATTATATCTTTATTAATAGTTTTGTATGTCTAGACAACTGTGCGGGGACACACAATAACGCATACTTCAAGGAATGTTTGTTTGAATTTTTTCGCTAAATTGAAAGTAAAAGTAGAATAACAAGTTTTAGTTTTCTATTATTAATCTAGTTGAAGGCAATTAAATGGCAAGTTATTTGACTTAATTAGTGAGAATGAAAACAATTTTTATATATAATTTTTTAATTATTATATTTAAGGAAAGTGAAAAAATTCATTAAGTGATTATGCACAGTTTCTTGGGGAATTTCTAGGTCTTTCAACACATTAAAACATATTTAACCTTGCACCTTTCATGCCCACTTTATGGAAAAGAAGATAGAACATTAATGGAAGCAGACTTTTTTCTACTTTTCCTTAAGACGTCACTCCTTTAGCCTACTCTGAGTAACCATATTCCAAAAAGTGAAAGGAATTCGTCTCGAAATCCAATATAAATGCCATTTAAATCACTTTCCGTTAGACATTTCATTTCCACAAATCGAAGAAACAAATTAACTATTGATTGAAATAAATTTGCATCTCCAAATCGACACATTGGAATCCTTTTATAACATGCCGATTGACATATTACGACGACTCAAAGTCAATTTATTTCCACTCAACTTCTTTGAAATTTGATTAAATGCCAAAAAAAACGTTACAAAAAGTAAAACATTTAAAATTCCCTTTTAACAATCAAACAGAGACCAGACGACATTCATACAATCTCCACTTTATAATCAGTAGACACTAAGAGACCGACAAAATGTCTCCATAGTGTAAGACTGATATGTGTACACCACCTCTATATCAAATGGTAACATTCCTCTATATCACATCTGGATATAGAGATACAAATATTTCAAATAGTTTAGTGTTTTGCGATGCATTTTAAATAAAATGCAATATTTTTTTATGCACAACCACGCACGTTTTGTAATAGTTCAAACTTATAGTTTGGGATATTAAGTTGGGACCACAAATTTTGACTTTTGGATTTTCATTAAATTTCAGAACTATTTATCTTAAATTTTGTACCTTAAGGTCCAAGAAAAGTAAAAAAAAAAAAAATAATTTAATGTATTAAATTGAAGTTAACTCATTGAAAACCCATTACTCAAAATACAACTTCAACTCTTCGACTATTTAAGCAAATTTTGGACTTTGGAGTGTCTTTTTTTCTTACTCTTCTAACTCTTCTTGTGGTTTAGGGATTTTATCTATTTTTTTTTTTTTTATTTTTCTATTTTATTTTTGTATGGCAAATTGGTTGTGTATTCAACAATAATGATGATATACAAGAGTTTGCCAATAGCTCTTCGTGTCCACAGCCAATAATTTACCATCGTTTTTGTGTGTGCCTGTGGCGACACCTCTATATTCCACTCTATACGAATTGATTGATATGTCTATGTGCACCTCCCATCAAGATGAGTGTATAGCGATGACTCTGTGGCGGCTTTGTCCGCAACATCTATCCATCTGGTTTGGATTGGATGCAAAAGTCAACTTAAATTTTATAATTTTTTTGTATTTCCAAACACGTCCAATTTTCACCTGTAATGATGGTTTGAGTAATGAGACCAAACAACTCAACAACATGCATGTTTATTTGTGTATAGTGGTTTGTTTAGTATAGAAGACCTTATAATGGATAAAGGGTGTTTCAGACATATTGGGACAATATAAAACTAAGCTAAAATTTCGGGAAGTTTGTTTCTACAATCTACTGAAAACTTGCGGGTTTATAAGAAATAAGGAGTTTTTAAAAAGATTCTAGTTTTTAAAATTCAGTTTAAGGATACTATTTAGTTTTAATATATCCATAAACTGAGTTTCAAGGATTTCAAACTTTTAATTTAGTGACGTATTACAATAAACAAGAGCAGTTTGTCTAAAACTAAAAACTTTCAGTTCTACAGTACAGTATTATAACGGTTGTATAAAACATTATGCCACTAATAGCTTTTTTTAAAGAGGCAAAGTAAAAAAATTGATGACGATAGAGGAGGCCACCATTTTTTCAATATTTCGTGTGTTTTCCTTTTGTTGCAAAAATGACTTTATTCTTTAGGGAACTCTGTTTTTACCTGAATGAGTTGTTGTTCCGTGCTTATAATGATTCAGCCACTCACCACTAAGATTTTCCATCAGTTGGTATAAGGTTTTCTGCAGCATTTAGCTAAGATTCCCCAAAGAGCGTTATTTGTGGAATTCATCCCCGGAAAATTACCAAGCCTGTTTATTCTTCCATTTTTCTTACTTAGGAAGCACGTGACACTCTTAGCGTTATAGTAGAAAGCCGTAATAATAATTACTGTACAGAAAAAATTAAATAAAATTAGTTTTTAGCGAAACAAATTTGTGAAAATTTGCATCGGTCATAATCATGTGGCCACGTACTGTAACATAGAGCGGGCGCGCCCGGGCGGCGGCTGCAGAAACGCTTAACTCATCGAGCTAAAGTAGTAAAAGATGACTGTGAGTAACTTCGACAACCAGAGGTGTTCCCGTCCGCATCCTGGCACGATTATTGGCGTAGCAAGGTGAAATCGGGTGCATTTTTTGGTCAATTTTTAGGGCCGTCCTAACTCATCAAGCTAAAAGATGAAATTGGTGTCAAATGAAAGGTAGCAATGTCTTCTTTAATAATTTATAGGTCTTCCTGTCTAAATCTTGGGAGTTTTTGCTCGTGAAAAGCCTAAAGGTTGTAAACGATGAAAATGAGTTTTTTGTTAAAGTCTTGTTTTTTGGTGAGGTCTTGCAAGTCAAAGCTTGGCAGTTTGGTCACGTAGCCCATTTCAAGACCCGTTGGGGTAACTGCCCGACCAGAAGTAGGATGTAGTTATGCAACGACAAGACCCGATACTACTAACCCGATTTGATTTTTTGTTCTGTTTTTTTCTATGTCGACCGACTATCAAACGAAAGCATGGAGTTTCTTCTTATATAATTCAGAGGTCTGCCAAACCATAAATTGGTAGTTTGGCCACGCAGTCTATTTTAAGGTCAGAACCTATTTACGCGGTTTTATTTTTTTTTTTTTTTTGACATCTGAATCACAAAAGAAGACATTTCAGCCTAGCGTTTGGAACCAATTTCATCTTTTATTACACTCGATGGTGCGAAGCGTGCACAATAGGGCAACGCAAAATGTATGCCACAAGGAGTCAAAATTTATTGCTTTTCTGCTTTAAACTTGCAATGCTTACCTTGTTCAGAATAGATCCTTATGATGACGTTAACTTTTGTTCTAAATTGTAGAATTCAATAACTTTCAACCTTTGAATACTGCACGACTTGCACACTTTAATGTACAAAAATAGTAAATTTATAGTTATCGGAAAAAAATAAGACATAACATTTTTTTTTTAAATAAATCTTAAAGAGACATTACCTAGGAATTTAGCTAAAGAACGAAAATTCATGTTAACAGAAAAATATTTGTATGAAGACTGTATATTGTTTATTTCTTTGCAATCCTTTGTGAAAATAATCGATACTTTATTCAAACGAAGTGTTAAGTGTTAATAAACCTGTTCGTGACAGAGTCATAAGATATTCAAGGTCAAATATTGAAAATATCGACCTTTCGTATTTAGGCCAAAAAAAAACTAAATTGGCTAAAATAGAAAAAAAAAAATAAAATTTGTTTCTGTTTTTTTTTTTAAACTTTGTTTTTATTATGTATACTGATTTATTAGTTGAATGACAGACTAAAGTCAACAATTTTGAATTACCTGTCGCATAATAAGTATAAGTAATGCATTTAAGGATTAAAACCATTTTTATAAATGTTTTTTTTTAAGTAAATATGTTTTTTTTTTTTACACATCTTACAAAATTAAATTTAAATCTTTTGTCAATTTTTCAAATGATCTTATAAGAAATCTAAAAAAAATGCCAAATATACACTACAAACAAATAGAAAAATGCTTAATGCTTAACGGAACCATATTTTCTTCATTAACTATACTGTTTTTGAAACTGATACCTCATCAGTAAAGGTTTGATGGGTTGGGGTCAAAATTCTGCCTTGTTCAAAATTCTTTTGTCAAAATTCTGCTTGCAAAATTCTACTTTTCAAAATTCTCCAATAAATAAAATAAAAACGGTTTGGAAAATGTTAAATAGCTCGCTTTTGAACGTTTTCCAAACCCTTTTTAAATGTTTTGCAGAATTCTGCAAAACCATCTACTTGCAAACCATTTGGAAAATGATTTTACTCTATAAAATTTTGTTCAATTAAATTTTATAATTATGATAAACGGCATCTCTTAAATACAGAAAATACCAATTTTTCGTATACAAAATTGATACTTTTAAAATGGCAATGTTAATTCCCTATGGCAACGCAAATGATTATTGCGTGTAATCGGTGGAAATGAAATTCAGAACATTTGAAAGTTAAACATCTTTTGTAAACTCTTAAATAAATTTACTCTATTAAGCATAGGAAAGTGTATTTTCAATTAGTAAAAGTGAGACAATGACCCATTGAATTCATTTAGATTCCAACATTCGCCAAATTATAGCCGACTTGTTAGACCAACTGTCAAAAATTTGAGTGATCGAATGGTTCTGTGTAAAATAAGATGATTTTTAAAAAAGATAGCCATAGATCGACATAATATAGCGAAATTTGAAATGGAAAATACAAAATGGAAAAAATGTAAATAATTGAATTACATTAAACTTCGGTGTTTTTTAGGAAAAAAAAAGTCTATATTGTTTTAATTTTCAAATAAAGATATTCGTGAACGCAAACATATGGATCAAATTACTTCCTGACACACCCTGTGCCTGTTTATTACTTCTTTATTGATAGTGCCCATTCATGTCATGTCCAACTTATAATTTATATGGCACCTCTTCTAATCAAAAACAAGATTTTCCATCTCATTCGGTCTTCATCATTGCTCATGATTGTGCAAATTCGAATCTTTTAATATGCGTGTAGAAAAAAATTACCAAGAAATATTTGAAAAAATTATAAAAAAAACTTCATCAATGAATGGTCTTACCTTCCAACATCGACCGGATCATGATCGTTGATTGCCATTGAAGTTGTTGTAAGAGTTCCTTTAGTTGATATTTTGCTAAAAGGTATTCCCAGGTGACGCTTTTATGTCGGAATTTCGCAGAATATTTCACTGATTTCCTATTTCGGCTTTGAATTCAATGGAAAAATGGAAATTGATATTGAAAAGTAAAATGTTGGCGATCTTTCTTTCAATGGGAAATGTATAAAAAAATAATATTACGGATGGACAAATGATGATGGCATCATGTGTCATTCCTGAAATACTCCTTTGATTGATTTGATTTTGATGAAAGTCAATGCCTCCTTTCTTAAGATAGATATCTATCTGATCTTCAGATAATTTGTCGGCATAACTTTTTTACAAGTGAATGTGGTCTTTGTTTATTTTTTTTTTGTTGATATATGAAAGTTCCGTTGTTTGAATTTTATCTTTAAACGCATTGAATTTATGTTAAATAATGATTCGCTTTGAATTGCCGATGTCATTTTTATTTTAAGTATTGGCGCTTAAATCCACCACTCGTGATGAGATAAAATTTATTCAATTTTCTTTATTACATTACTTTGCTTTGGAAAATTTGCATTGGAATTGTATCAACTTTTAAAAAGGTCCAATGTTCAATTTTATTTTTGGCATTGAAACAGGTAATAGGATGTATACAAGGTGTGGTTTGGATGATGAAATAGATGTTGGATAATATCTACTTTTTTCTTGTTAAAACTGACATTGTTGCAAATTTGGTTTAATTCGAGAGATGGGAATCATACAAATTGAAGTTTTTTTTTGGCATACACAAATGTAAATACTTGACTATTTTACAAAATTAAGCTCTATGTTCGTTTAAATGAGCTCAGCCATTTTAATGATATAAAAAAAAAATATCATTTAAATGTACTAATCAGGTTGCCAGAAAGCTAAAATGCTTCTTTTTAATCTTTATAACATAGGTAGAAATACATTGATTTTGGAATTAAATGGAATTTTTTAATTTAAATTTTTTTCGTCTCTTTAATTTCTTTTATAAGTTGAAAATTATTCTGAAGAATTTTCCAGTTCTGTTTAGAACTTTTTGTCAAATATCAAATCGACAGGTGGAAAAAATTTAAAAACTTCTTGCCTATTTCTTACATAAATTCAAAAAAATTATTATTTGATATGCCCTAAAAACAAGGTACCGTAAAATGAGGTAGGAAAAAAAAAGGTTTGACGCTCAGGACTTATGCTCTTTAGATGTCAAAAGCATCACAATAGACACAATAAATTTAATAATTTTAGGAGTTGGTCTTTGACGAGGGATCAAGACATATATCTACTATTGTTTTTAGATCAAAATAATTGAATTTACAACACCGTTTGTTATTTTAGTCATAAAAGAAGAGTATGCGCTTATTTAAAACAAATCTTGAGCCGATATGCATAGGGGAAGTGGGGGCAAGACTGCCCCTTTTGTGTTTGACTGTCTTTAAAATCAATAAAAACATCTTTTAATTAAAATACAGTTTTTAGAAACTATCATATAATAATACAAAATATTGAACATATGATAATACGTTTTAAAAAAAACATCTAACAAAAAATGGTCTTACCCCCACATGTGAGTAAGATCACCCTATCAAATTTTGTTGTTATTAATACAGTTTCTTTTATTTTGAATGCAATCTTTTTGCAATAATAACACACGTATGCTATATTTTCATTAGTTTTTACTCCAACACAAGCTAAGTGGTACCATTTGGTATACATATTTTTCTTAATTCAACGTTTTTTTGATTGAAAAGAGGAAAAAGACAGAACCACAAAATTCGAAGTTACGGGTATTTCCTTGACCCTTTCAGACCCAGCGATACTCTCATGTAACATACATATTTTTAAAAATTCGTAAAAAATATTCCATTCAATATTTTTTTTGGTTTCAATGGCTTTGTTGAAAGTTAAAAGATATAAAAAATGTTAATCCAAAAAGTGTTTTGTTTTTTGGCTTAGTAGAAGTAGTATAGGTACATTATTGTTCCATAAAAAGTTATTTTTTCAGTTGTCCGACTTTTTTTGTTGGTCATAGGCAGTGCATGTTACTTACATGTAACATGAGAGTAACACATTAATTTTGCTATTTTTATTTTCGAAAATACCTTTTTGCTATTCATATTTCTTAGTTGTGATGTTTTTGACACGATAATACTGAAAAAAAAAAACATTTTTTAATATGGATTTTCAAAGCTTGGGTTCGAAAGGGTTAAGTATGGTGAAATAATTACGAAATTTTGAAATTCGGCGTTCTTTTACGGCAAAACATTATGAATTTGATCATGTTAGAACCGTTGCACTTAAGTTTTAGAACATTGATTACATATGACATATGGATATGTATATATGTAGTTACCTAAGCCATAAGATTGACATTTTCTGACCTAATCTGTTCATTTCTTGTATATTTAAAATCTGAATAAAAAGATTTTGAACCTCTATATTTGCGAACTCTAAAATACCTTGATTTTTACCAAAAGTAGGTAATATAAATTAACAAAATTATTAATGACATGTTTTTTTCATTTTTCTTTACAGGTATGTCTAGACAGCATTTTTGCAAGCCATTCGTGAGTTATTTCAGAATTAAAATTATACAATGTATAAAGAATGTAATCTCATCAATAAATCATGAATGTTTCCTCCGTTATTATTCTTTTGATTTATAAGAGCATTTAAGTAAGTTTATACCCAAGAAAAATATAAAAACCGATGAAAAAAGAAAAATAAAAAAAAATAAAAAACAACTATCCCCTTCCATTTAAAATATTTACCTCAAGACAGATATAATTGACCAATAAATCACGACAAGTACAACAAAAAATTAAAACATTCCAAAATCTAGATTACTTAATCGCTCCAATGCCACCATCTGTGATGCATTTTTTATTCAAACTGTAATTTTCATTTCAAGATTTAAAAAAAAAAATATTGACATATTGATTGTTACAAAAAAAAAATTAGTTCAATGAGTATTATGCATCTCTTTAAATTCATTGTTGCTCAATAAATTTATCGAAAGTGAAAAAATAAAATTTAATTTAATAATATTTTCTTCACATTAACAGTTAATACTATTACACATTTGTTCCACTCTCTTCCCACGAAAAATATTGCCAAAAAAAAAATCATCTTCATATTCGTCACCCCTCAAGGGAATCCCCTCAAATGAAACGATATGAGCCTATACCGAATCGGTACTTAATTTACTTCTTTATTTTTTTTATTTGTATTATATCATCAAAAATCTCTCGAAAAATCAGAGTGATGATGGTGGCCCCGCTATGAGATTAAATTAATTTGACTCACATTTGAGTGAACACGAAGAAGACAAAATGCGTCATAAACATGAAAATGAGTTGAGAAAAAAAAAATAAATAAACCAGCTCAGCGTGCCGGTATAACTAAATTAAATTAAGAAAAAAAGAAAGAAAAAAGTTTAAAAAATCAAAATGCCATAGCGGTGGCGGTGGCAGCGATGTAATGAAACAACATCACTCGAATTAACATGAGATCGGTTTTATAAACTTACTTACCGTTACTTCGCTTCTGTGAATTTGTTACTTACTCAGACTCACTGCGGTGTAACACAATATTATATGGTGTTGAAATTTTGTATGTTGAGTGTTGCACTTTAGAAATGACTTTTTCGTTGTGTTACTTAAGTGCGGTACTAATTTTTAATTAAAATTAATGTTGATTGGGAGTAATGGATGAGCAAATGAAATAAAAAAAAAATATACATACATACAATTTGGTATTTGATGGTATTCAGTTGCGTTCAATTGGGTTGAATGTTACAAGAATGTAAGACTAATAATTTGGAAACCAATAAAATGAAAAAATTGAACTTCATAAATTTTTAATATTTTTATGATTTCTTCCATAAAAATACTTAAAAAAAGATAAATACGACTAAAAATAAGGAAGTGCATTAAATTTTTTTAACTCGCTAAAAAAATTTATAATACGTTAAAAATTTCATATATGTCACAAAATATTACTCATCGTCATTTTGATCAAAGTCATCAAAAATTAAATAAAAATGCATGTCCTTTTATTGTTTCATCTTTTAAAAAGAAAAATAAATTTTATTAGTATATTAATTAACACATGAAGGTCAAAGACACTGATGATGAGATTTAATGGTGTTTTGTTAATTTTTATGACTTAATATTTTCCATTAATGTTCTTATGTTTTTTTTTTAACAGACATGGAAGTCTTTTGTTTCAAATTTTTTTTTTTTATTGAAAAGGCTATTTGATGTCAAGGCTGTAGTAAAATTTACAAACAATGAAAACCTCAAATAAAACAAAAAAAGGGAATGTTATAAACCTGATTTTTGCAAATATGTATGTGTTTTTTCTTAATTTTAAACGAATGGACAAAATACAATTTAATTAGTTCCAAGAATTGTATCAAACTGAAAAACCTGTAAAGAGATCTAATTGTTTTTGTGATTTTATTTGATTTTTATAAACATTATAACTCGCTTTAGTTAATTTACATATTTCCATGAAAATTAGAGTACTTAATTGTTTAAATTTACTTAAAGGTTATGGGAGTTACATTTTATTTTATACTTGATACATAAAATAGCTGTGACGAACGACCTTTACTTAACGGTCTTCAAATTCCAAAACAAAAAAAATGTTTTTATTTTTACAAAATAACAATAGTACATTAAGGTCTTATATTTTCATCAGCTGTCTTATTGTATTAAAATGGACCATGAAATAAATTCAACTGTAGTTAGCTACTGTCCCTTTTTTTTTTTATTAGAGACAAGACAAACAAAACTTACAGCTCCGATCATAAATACATCGAACTTCATCTGGTTTCATTTAAAATATTGGTAACTCAACAATTTTATATACCAATCTAAAAATACGAAACTCCATACCGCAAAGTTTAATAAAGTTTATCTATCTTTTTTGAAGAACGTTTGAGCTCTTACAAGAATACATTTTGTTAATTTAATTATAACTACTTTTAAGTGAGTTAGAAAATTTTGAATAGTATAAGAAATGTTTTTAAATTTTTTCTTACTTTAACCTGGAATATCTTTCAAATGGTTAGATAAATCAAAAAAGTTTCGAAGAGCTTTTTTGTGGAACAATCTGTTGCCTACAAGAATATGTCTAGCCCGTTTGATTATTATAATTTTTCAATTTCATACAAAATTATGAAATGAAAAAGGTGTACTTGACCTTTTTTGTAGAGCGTTCAATTGCCTACAAGAATATTAAAGGAAATTAACTAAAAAGTTGATTTATAAAAAAATGATTTCTTAAAAGTAGAAAATAGATGTACAAATGAAAATTTCGAAGCGGAGGACCTTCTCATTAATATAAAGAGCTCATATTTGGTGAATAGGTATATACTCGATTTCTTGGAGTATAAAATAAAAAAAAATTGCGATTTTTTTTTACCCACCCAAATATATCTATAAACGTATATGTATGTATTTGAGCTAACAATTTTTGATACAAATTTATTTGAATTGAGTTAAGTCGTTTGGAAGATATTAGAAAACAAAAACTTTTTTTTATGACTAACTAATTTTTTGTACACCAGTAAAAAAATTCCTTAATTTTTTATTAATGGATAATAAAGAATTGCTACATAATCATACATTCTAAACACCTTTATAATGTTGAGCAAGAATGTTTTCATAAGCATGAGACTAAAAACGAATGAAAAACACCCTATCAGTAATTTACTTTTTATATCGATAGGATTTTGTGTTGCTTTGTCTGATTTCAGGTTTTTTTCCCCCACAAAAAAAGTACGCATACGCCATAGTGTTCCTATAAAAGCAATTGATACTTGTTGAAATATGAATGGCTTAATTTTACTTTTGTATTTTTGTTCTATGATCATTGCAACTGAAAATAAGTTTTGCAGCCCATGTGCAAAATAAATCATAAAACAAATTGGCGGAAATTGTAGCAACTCTATATTTTCTAATATTGGCGTTGTTTTTCAACAACATTAGTACATGAATGACTTTAAAAATCAACTAGCACCTAGTTAAACATTGCGAAGAACTTTTTTTCATTAAAAAGTAAGGGAGTTCTAAGAATTATTTCGTGCAATTCAATAGCATACACCGCTAACCGTTTGAATAATAGGAGTGGATTTAGCAGATGGAGTAATTGAAAATAGGCCTCGGAATAGCAAAATTTTTATTACTTTTTCGATAATTTTTTTCTATTAAAAATACAAATTACACAAACATGGATAAATCAGTAATTTTGTACTCAATGCACGACTCCTTTAAAAATTAGCAACCTTTCATAATTTTCAATTAAAAAGCTCTTGACTGTCCTTTTCATAGAAACAAAGCTTGTGTTCCTTCACATATTGTTGATTTATGCTCCCATATAATCTTTTCTTGTTCCTATTTGTGTTCTAAAAACGTGCAATGTTGACGAAATTGTTCTACTCATTATAAAAACAATCTTAAACGATTAATTTAAAAATAATAACAAAGTACCTCATAGCGCCAATGTATTTTGTATTTTTTAAATGTCAAAGTACGGTATAATTCTTTCACTGCTATTTAAATTAATAATATTTATTGTCATTATTAAAAATAAAAAACAAAAACCCCAAAACAAAAAAGTATCAAACTCAGTCAATCTGGATCAAAACCTTGATCTCTGTCAGTCAAAAAAAAAAAAAAAACCTGTATGACATGTGTCCAAATTAAGAAAAAAAAAAAAAACATACGTGGGTGATTTAGGTAGCTGTTTCAATTTGGGGAATTATGCAAATTTTTTTTTGGCAAATTAGATTAAAAATCATTAGTTTTAAGTTAATAAATTATTTGAAACTGTATTGTTAACAATAAAGATGTCATGGCTGCATTTTGTTTGAAAATATATATATAAAAAAAAAAAATAGAAATTTGATATCTAGTAGTCTTCTTTTGGAAATTTAATATTTAATCTCGCAGAAATGAGAATAACAATTTTTACTATAAAACTAATGGTTGTGGGGTTTTGGTTTTCAGTGTTGACATGTTTTGACATGTTTTGACATTTTAAATTAAATAAAGTACATATTTTAATGATGTGAATTGGATAGTCTAAAGATCTTGGGAAATAATCGCTCCCAGGAAAGATGACTTCATAAATTTGAAAAAGGGTATTTCATCAACTCGGTAGATTTTGAATTTTTTACGAAATTTTGCTCATTATCTAAAACATTTTTAAAAGTTTTTCAAAATTATGAATATGAAAAATGTCTATAAAAAAGATTACAAAGTTCTAATCAATTTGATTTCAGAAAAATGCTAAAACCGGGAACAAAATTCGACTTCATGAAATAATGTCAAAAGAATAAGATGTTTCGATTTCCAATTTCCTTAAATGGTTTTAATTTCCTAAACCTTAAAGCACTACTTCCATTTAAAGAAAAAGGCTTCCATTTAATTCATTACTACTCTCAATTACCTCCTGGCACCAATCCAATAAATAATAAGTAAACCCTCAAGGACATCCGATCTACCCAAACAGGAAATACATAATGTCGAATTGATTACCCAATATCATCCAGCAATGACACAATCAATTAAACTTTTGTACAAAACAAATGGATACAGGGCATTGCATCCTCTCCCAACAACATTCCATTCTCAAAAATCGTAACCAACGTCATGAACTTAACAAGGTCAGAGCCTGGCCAAACTTGATTTATTGGAAAAAATATCTTTAAGATCGAATACCAGTTATAGATACTTTTTTCTTCTCAATCATCAGCCAAAGAAGCAATATAATTAAATCAACAAAATATAAATCTTCCTCTTCGTTGTCATGCAACTTTTAAGACCCTTTTGGCTATCCAATTCCAGAAGTCATTGAGATTTCCTTGTGAAGCAATAAATTGTTCCAAGCCATTTTTCTTTCTTCAATGACAAGAGACGTTTATGTAAGCGCCTTTCAGAAGGAACTCCGAAAAAAGTAAAAGCAAGCAAGGATTTCCACACACAATCATCAACAACGACTTCGTAATGGTGTAGGTATATTTTTTCGTGACCACAAAATCCATTCACCGATGTAGACCTCGAAAGTGATTGCATCGCTTGGCATTCCAAAATGCAGGCAACACCTCGACAGACAAAGGCATCTGCTATATGCGAGAATGCAAGCAATTTGTTGGCCAGCTGATAAGGTCACCCAAGGTCAATGCGTGTCGCATCGCAATGCGGCGATGCGATGCGTATTTATGCCGACAAGATCATCTTCATCGCTGATTTCTGACAAAACAATTAAATTGACGCACACACGATCTCCGCGATGTGGACTTTCAACGAGTCCCCTTTACACAAGCCTTTCGAATTATATTGTATGCTCATGGATATTGGCCAAAGGCACATATGCGTCAACATTCACCTTCTTCTTCTTTTTCTTCTGGAAAAGTCGCAATAACGCGTTTAATTTTGTTGAGATTGAAAAATTTGTCAGATGCGCTTGCGCAGTTGATTAAGTATCTGATGGCGAAGCATCTGCATTTTATGCCATTGTTATCACACCATGCGACTTAGAGTCTTTTTCAAGGCATTCACTTCCTAATTGGGCACAGAGGCAAATTATTATTATCTCTCTCTCCGAACTCTTTCTCTGGTGACAAGGATGTTCGCGTCTTTCGATTAAAATTATAAAAGTGACGATGACCAGGAGATAACTTTGCAATTTCAATTACGCGCATGCCATTCATATGGAATTACGGTTCTTAGCCAGAGTTATGCCTTCAAGGCTTCTTTGCTCTGGGTTGCAATCCAATCCGCAAACTCGAAAGGTTGGCGAACTGGGTATAATTAATGGTTTTAATGTGAAGCCAACTTCCTTCCTGGTCTCCTTGAGATGATGCAAAAAAGACCAAACCAGATTTTAACGACTTACAATTTGATTGCCAATAAACTATCGAATGGTGCATCCAAAAGCTACTATCACTGGGGCAGTGCAGCAATCATCTTTGTTAATGATCAAGTTTTTGGTTGGTGAGCCTGTCCGGAGATACATAATGACCATGCGGAAATTGGAAAATATCTGGAACTAATATTAGGTTGCAAGGTCATCAAGTGGGTAAGGCCTTTGTTTGGCGCAGAGAAGTTGACAAATTAAGCTTAATAGCTTTAACCGGCTTATCTTCATTATTTTGATTCAATACCTTACAACAGTTAAATTTTTTTTTCTTTTGTCATTATATCATTTTTTTATATGAAAAGCTTACAAAAAAATTATACCATTAAAAAACTCAACATTTCTTCTTAAGTATAAAATCATATTTAAATTTTTACAATGCGCAAAAGGTATAAAAATAATTTATTAAAAACAATCATTTTTTTATAAAAATATATTTAAAAATAACAATTTTTTTCTTTCATCACCCAAAAATTCATTTTTTTATATCACAACCTGTAGTAAATTTTATACCATCTGAAAGCCTATTATTTCAGCTCAAAATATTCACATGAACCATGTCTGTACGACATATATAAAAAGAGCTAGAATTTTTTGTTAATCAAAAAAAGCAAGAAAATCAAACTTTTTTTTTCTTCCATTACCTTAAAGTCGATTTTTTTTTATATGACGTTTTTGAAATTTTCAAAAAAAATTCCACTGCCTATAACACTGGTTAACAAAATTAAACTTTCTTTTGTTGCCGAAACAAAAATATACTTTTCTGAAGGTTTTCGGTGTGCAGAACTCGAATCCGAAGTCAAAAAAAATTAATTTTTTATATAAGGAAAATTGTTTGAGCATATTTAGTAACGGTTTCTAAAAAACTATTATCCATCTTTCAAGACCTGTTTAAATCTTTCCGATATCTTGGTTACAGCCCAAGATATCCTCAGTTGTTTGGCATTTTATATCTACCATAGACATTTTATAACGCCATTATCTCCTTTATTATATATGAAGCCAAACCCACTTACTTCATTTTATGATATCTCGGGCAATAAAAAAGATATTGAAAAGATTTACACCGGTTTTGAAAGATGGAAAACATTTTTTAGAAAGTCCGAAGTTCTCAGAAAAACATTTTTTCGCATTTTATAACGGTAATATTTCAAAAACGGGAGCTGATTAGTTTTTTCTGACTTCGGATTCGAGTTCAGTACACCGAAAACCATCAGAAAAGTATATTTCTGTTTCTGCAACAAAACCCTTGTAAACCAGTGTAAACAAAGGTCTACCACATGTTTCAGTTTAAAAAACCGTTTACAACTTGGTTTTTAAATTGAACAGCAATTATAAAAAAAAAATTATATAAAAAAAATTCAACTTTCTGCAACGTCGCATTTAGAAAATAGCGACTTTTTGCAATTTTGTTTTACCCCAATTTACCCTATTAAATTATTGAATTTTTAAAAATCCTTTATATTAGTATTCGTCTTTAGGTTATTAACTTTTAAATAAGCTATAGAAAATTTTTGTATCTCTGATAGTTCATTTATAATTTTTAATTGCAATTTATGCAACACTGCCAAAAATTTCAGGCGAAACGGGAAAAAATGACGTAAAAGACGTTATCAAGTCAAAAAAAAAAAAAAAACTTAAATTATCCCACTTCTGACCCCTAACTGATGGGTTATTCCATTGCGAGAAGAATGCCAAAGCTGGGATTGTGACAGACTAACTTCGAATTGGCTTTCATTAAGATCACAAGTTTGTCGTGTTTGGGTGACATTATACAACTTTGTAAGGTACAAAGTATCTATACCATATTGAGACACAAAATTTATGTTGCAGCAACATTTTCAGTGTGATGCAGATCAAAAAACCAAAAGCCGCGTTTAAGTTAAAAGTTGTGTCAAACAACGTGCAATTTGCCATGAAGTACGTTTTTATTATGTCAATCATTATGTCCCTCCCCTTCTTCCGTGGTAACTATAATACCTCGCTGACTGATAAAAGGGTTTTTTTTCTACTTCTGCTTTATGGTAAATCTTTTCTCGTGATTCCAACACGACTGACGACAAACACCTTGAGATACAAATAAATACTTTCATTTTCGAAAAAATGATTTCGCGTGAAATTCAAGCGAACATAGCTGCTTGACACATTTACTTCCGTGAATAAAATATAATAATAATAATGTCGTACGCGTTGTTGTACTTTGGCTGCAATATCCAACAGCAACCGTGTAGATTATGGTTGACCACAGAATGTGATCGTTTGGTTTTGGATATTGTTCCGTCGCTGTTGCCGCTGCACTATAGTATAGCTTTGAACTGCATTAATACGCTAATGACGTAGTCACTATAGTCGTTGTCGTTTGTTGTGTCGCCTATTATATACAGAAATCTATCTGGTCAATGACAGTGCGGTGGTGTGGTAGCGACAATACTGTGACTTTTCTATGGGGAGTGTGAGCATTTCATGTCACACACAGCAGAGAGACGAGGAAGTGATTTAATGTTGGAATACACTGGAGTTGGTTTTGGAAAATAAGAGTTAGAGTTATTTCCTGGTAAAGTTCCAACACGAAATGACCACGCCTGTGGGGCATTTGATTGACAGATTGATTGGAATTTACCGAAAAAAGACTGCTTTTGGTCAAATGAAAGAGTATTTGATGAAGTATTTGAAAATTCATCTTACAAAGTCATTTGCACTTTTACGGAATTTGAAAACTTTTGGAAAAGATGACCTATATGATTTCAAAATTTGTCGTGTTCTCAAATTTTACATTTACTTTAGGAATATTTATAAAGGGGTCAGTAGGTAAATGTTTTTAAGTCTTTAAATTTAAAAAACATCTGTTTTTTAGCACGATCTGCATAGGTACTAGGTTTAAGTTTATTATATTCAAATTCGTTAGAGCAGCTTTTTTTTAGAAATTAAAAAAACACGATTCATTATGTGGCACTTAATTGATTGCACTGCCCAACACACAAAAATTTTCCACAGGGGTGTTTATTATTTATTACTAAATGGAGGGTGCTTATTCCGAAAAAACATTAGTTTTTTTCCTAGCAGCTCTAGTTTTTTTTTTATATAATTTTTTTTTGTATTTTATTTTATTTTACTTACTGAATTGATTTTTTTTAAATTCGAAATTAATTTTTTCGAGCAAAATTATAAAAAAAAAAAACTTTAAACGTATACCTATAAGAAAAACTAAAAAATAGTAATAGTAATAGAAATTACCTCCAAAATGTGCAAAATGAAAATATGTAAAAAATTAGAGGTCTTACAAAGGAACCCGTGTAATTTTTAGGCTAAGTAAACCCAAATACATTAAGTTCGCTAAAGATTTTTCTGGAACATGTTAACAAGCAGTTAAAATAAACATAACTTTTAATATAAGTACCAAATTACCTCTAAAATGTAGAAATTGAAATATTTCAAAAAATAAAGCTCCTAGAAAGAAACGAATGTGCTTTTTGAGCTTATTGAGCCCAATACTTATTGAGTCCAATACAATTCCATATAAATCTTTCTGGAAAAATTTAAAAAGTTGAAAGCTGTTGGCCAGTGTTATCAACATTAAAAACCCAAAACTTGAAGGAAAAAATAAGTAAAAATCAACGGTTTCCGGATTGGTTTTGCATTGAAGTCGTTAATGTTAAAATCATGTACATAAGCTTTTTCTCAATATTGAATAACTGTTGACCATACTACTTTTCATACGGCATTTTTTTTTCTCAGTTTATGAAAGGATAAACCTTGTTCAAAAACTAGAAGTTTAAAATTTTAATCCAAATTGCAGAAACAAAATTCTTACATGGAAAATACCGTTAATGTTTAATTGTTTTTACGAATGCATAGCTTGATATATGATACCTATATTGCAAGTTTAAAGAGTTTAATTAAATGTTTTCTACGCATTTTAAGAAAAATTTTATAAATTAAAAATTATGAAATCAATTTTTTCCTCACAGGTATGCTACTATTTGCTACGAATGCACCGATGAGGGCTTGTTGCGAATAACTCACTGAATTTTAAATATTTTGGTTCGAAATACTATCATCGAATAATTATATCAGTCCGTTTTAGACATACCTACTCCTACATATATTAGGGTGCGCCTTATTTTAAAACTTTTGAAAATACATTCTCCCAACCCGTCAAATGGTTCCCTCTCATGAAAAAAAAAATTGTCAAAAAAAAATTTTCCAAATCCGATAAAATTTAGGGGTCGCTACCGGGCTTTGAAAATTGGCCTGGTGGGCACAAATAACAAAAACTATTCTAGTTTCTATTTAAAATTTCAAGTTCCCTGCAATTTTATCCCTCAAAAATATCTGCCAAGCCCCCCCCCCCCCAAATAAAAATTCCCCTTCCCCTACCAAAAAATAATGCCATCTTTATAAATTTATTGCCATCCGATACTCCTTTGGGAATTTGGTGCCCTTTGTTCAAAATTCTTCAATATTCTTTCCAAAATTTTTAAAGTGCTTTAATTGCATTTTGTTTTAGACAAGTACACATATTTTAGTAAGTTTTCTGTATGATCACCTGCTCTAGAACAGTATTAGACATAATTTTACAGCTTTCTGTGATTATGGGTTGTGATAACGATTTTCCAGCTTACTTTTTTTTTTATTATTTTCGTTAAATAAAAGTATGTATTTATCGTTTTTCGGTTTGAATGCTCATATAAAACTGTGAACGGGCTCGTTCTAATTTAGGTTCTGATTTAAAAAAAAGATTTTAAATCAGCAAACGTAACAAGAAGAAAACTGGAAATTTGGTTGATAGGTCAAATATCATTATTACCATTATCCTAAGCGAAAGAATGTTACCTTCTGAGAAACTTGGGCATTGTTCTTTCATTACAAACAAAAAATATTAAAGAAGCTTGTTTTTTAATCTCAAAAATGTTAAAAATATTTGGGCAAATGGTTAGAAAAGACAAAAAACTAAGGAAGAGAAGTCAAATGGTATATAGGAAAAAATATTTTTCTTGAATGCTTTAAAAATAAGGAAATATGATTGTTATTATCAAGTGCTTGTTTATATATTTTTTTAATTTGTTTTTCGTTTAAAAAATTGCGCTTTTATTGAAAACAGATTTTAATCTGCCGAATTTGGAACACAAGAAGTGATAACATTGAAATTCCGTCCAAAATCATCAACAAGGTCGAGGTCCCTAGCGAAACACTTGCTGTTCAGAATTAGTTTTGAGTGCAAAAACTTCATAGTACAGGTAAAATAGTACATAAAATCAACAAATAAAAAAAAATTGTACACTCATGAAACTTGGCAAAAAAGTAAAAGTAAAATAAATTGCCTCAAAAACATTAAAGCTAGAATCCAGCGAAAGCAACGGGCACCCGCAGAAATACGAAAAATTCACAGTTCAGTTTTCAAGGGATATCAATGAAAAAAGGATTAATTCCCGGTTATTTTAATACTGTGTCACTTTATTGTGTCATCCAACAACTCTGAATGTACAAAAGTAATAGAAGAAAACTTAATATTTCATAAATTAATTTAACCAGCAAGCCCAGCCACGTAGAAACAAAAAAATAAAGGGCTTTCTCTAATAAAAAGTAGTTTTGGATAATTTTTTCAATTTCTCTAAAACGACAAAACATTTTTGCATCTGGTTTTCTCTTTTTGAATTAAAATTAATAAAAGTGTTGAATCTTGAAAATAAAATAAGTATTTAATTACATACTATTTTGAGAAAATTAGTTTGTAATTTTTGTTTGAAAGATTTTTTTCAAAATTTTGAGTTTGAAAATATTTATTTCAAAAACTATTCTTTGAAAGAGCTTTATTTAAAAACATAATAAAAGAAAAAGTTATTAGCTTTCCATAAAAGTTGATTTTTAATGATTTTTTTCCAATCTAAGTCAAATTCCTACACTGAGGGAAAAAATAAATTGAAGTTGAAACGTCGTTGTTTCAAAGATGAACTACTTTGATTTATGTGACTTTAAGATACGAAACTATCAAAAATTAACATTTTTTCCACGTTGATTTTAAAATGTTCATCTTCAACGCAAAATCATTCCAAATAATAGTTAAATCAATGTGGTTTTCATTGATTTTACGTTGTTTTATGGTGGCTTTTCCCTCAGTGTAGAAAATTTGCCCTCCAGGCTAAAAAGAGGGGAATAAACCACCCCCCTCCCCTCCAATACGATGATCTTATCTCAACCAAATCAAACTGCTATGGTTTTCTGGCAAACTGCTGGTATATTACCTTGTATAAATAATAAAAAATGTTTAAACAAAACATAATTCATGTTTTTGAAATTAATTCCACAAATTCACTATAGGGTAAATTAGGGCATTATGGCATACCTAAGCACAAACTCAAATAACTTTACTACGGACTACAATTTTTACTTCAATCATTTTTTTTAATTAAATTTCATAAAAACGTAACATAAATAAATAATTTAAGAATAAAAACTCAAGCTTTTTAACAAAAAATAAATTAAATTAAAAATAGTCCAAAAAAAACCATATTGCCCTATGTACGGGCAATATGGCGAACCCTATTTACTTCGGAACCCTTTACTTTTTTTACGTATATTCAGCATTTCTGAAATATAATTGTAAATAAGTTTTATAAAATTAACGTTAAATTGAGTTTATTTTCAAATTTAAAAAAATGCAGAGTTACTTTTGAAATTAGTTTTACATAAGGGCATTATGGCGCAGTCGGGTATAATATAGCGCCATAATGCCCTTATTACATCTGCGCCATATTGCAAAATATACACATATTCACAAAACTCCAAAAACTAAACACAATTCTTACTTCAGTTAAAATATAACAAGTGATATAACCAAACCAAAACTGTACTCTGCGTTTCACTCTTTACAACAAACACGTGCACTGTATACTTACCGAGATACACACAAACAAAAACAAAGCGATATTATATTGGAACCCAGAACCGGTATATTTTTTTTGTTTTCTTTTTTATTTGGCACAAAAATAATAGCACTGACCTGCGATCGTTACAAGGCTAGTGTTCGACGAAGGCCAAAGTTTCTGCATTGGTTTTATTTAAATGCGAGTATTGGAAGTATGGTAGTTGAGAGGTGAGCCATAATGCCCGGTGCGCCATAATGCCCGAAGTTACCCTACCATGAAGCTTTAAATGCTGGTAGCGACCTCTAAATATTATTCAATTTTTATAAATTTTTCAGACAATTTTTTTTCATGACAAAGAACAAAATGGCGGGTTGGGACGGTCAAAATTAACAAAAAAAAATTTTTACCCAACATAAGACGCATCCTTACATATACATATGTATATGATTTCTGAACTGTTATATAAATTTTGTAATAAAAAATATATGTAAGAATTCAAATTTTTTTTTCACGGTCTCACACTAAAAACGATTTTTTCCTACTATTGGTTCCCTTGAGTCATTTCCTAAAGCTTAGTCCATAACAGTTACGTAACCCTGTGTATTATATTTGAGCTCGCTTTCACCTTTTTGACTTACAATTTTTTGTTTTTCAACTTAGTTTTAGAGAGGGTCTCATGACCCTCACGACCCTCCTCCTAGATCCGACACTGATTATCTCAGAAATGCATGCGTTATCCAGTCAAATTAAGTTTTTTTTTATCTATACTGAGACTCCGCATCCTAACATAACCAACAAAATTAATAGCCCACTTCAAAAAGGTTTATTCAATAACCTATGTAAAAGTTTAAAATTTTGACATATTTGTAAATCAATCGTGTATCACATGTGTCAAGAATAACCCAATTTTTTTTTATTTTTTTTATTAAATAATCTTAGCCAGCAAGAATTATTTTACTGTTGAATCATTCACAAATCATTTAAGAAATTATACCAAATCACTCAACCAATAATGATAGCTTATTTCCACAAATTGACTTCTGCTTAAATAAGAGAAAAAAAAACAAAAAAAAAAACTCTAAAACATTAATTTTGCAACCACATTGTACTTCTATGGTATAGAAGAGGTATTGCACGTTTTTATGCACAGCACACAGCTTTCCTTTCTTTTTGTCGATTTATATATTTTTCTTACGTTGTTGTTGTATTTTTTCATGTTTTGCATAAAAAGTCAATTAGGCTGCAATTTAAAATTAACCACAAATTACAAACTTTATATCGACTTTACTCCAATCGAAATCGAAAGAGTTTTGCTCTGCCAGATTACAGAAGTGATGCAATTAAAGTTGAATGCAATTTTATTACCTACTTTTTTTCTTTATATATATTTTTGTTTTCTTTTGTATATAAATTGAATATAGAAAAAAAGTTATATACAAAACCAGAATCTCAGTAAAGAGTGATTTAAATAAAATCAAGTTACATTAAATAAACTGTCAAACAAACATCATCATAAGAAGTAGTGTAGTGGTGCAGTTTTGCTTATGGAATGAAATCAGGGCCATTTTAATGTAATTTTAATGAGGCCACACGCGCGTTTGAAGGCAATGCATGTGGCTGTTGTTTAATGGGATGATATAATGACAGCTGCTTCTGAGTTACAATGTCGAGTGAAAGGATTTTTGACAACAGGGTCTAGGGATTCATTCGACATTTTGATTTGTTTTTGTATTCCATTAAATATTGAATGACAACATTTTAAGCTCGTTTTGTAATATTAATTTTGATCATGACTTTGTTTTGATAGTTTCATTTAGCTCTAAACCCGGTTAAAAATATAAATTGAATTTAAAGAAAAAATTTAAAACAAATCTGGACCGCTGCACCACGGCTGCACTACCGCCATCTGGAGGAAAATTTCGGCGCACCACCATTGCACCACGACTGCACCACGTCCGCACCATTTCATTTTGTATGAAAAATTCGCGGCACCATGTTACATAATTTTGGATTATTGGAAAATAAAAAAAAATATCGACGAGAAAAAGATTTGAACCCGAGTATCCAGAGCACTTTCAATTAGAAGTCCAACGCTTTAACCACTCGACCATCAAGTCATGTTTGTAATTTTGAAGACGCCTTAATTATTTGTATAAATACGAAAATAGAATTTTTTTTCATTAAAAATGAAATGGTGCGGACGTGGTGCAGTCGTGTAGCGGCGGTCGTGCACCGATTTTTTATTAAAATGAAATAGTGCGGACGCGTAGCAGTCATGGTGGGGCGGTGGTAGAGCGAACTTTTTTTTTTTCATTTCTTTAAAATAAAATGGTGCGGACGTGGTGCAGTCGTGGTGAGGCGGTTTAAAATTTTTTAAAATAGTGCGGACGTGGTGCAGCGGTGTTGCCGTGCAATAGAAGTTTCTGATAATGGTGTGGACGTGGTGCAGTGGTTAAAAAGTGCTGCGGACGTGGTGCAGCTGTGGTGCGGCGGAATTCTATTTTTAATCGTGAAAGTTGCATATGAATATAGTTTAACATCTGGAACTTCAGTCAAAAAAAGGTCCACCAATAATAGTTTCTTGCAAATAAGTATCTATAAAATCATAACTTTTAGCTCTTAACCAAGCTCGGCTTTAAGTTCACAAGCAAAATCAGTCCTGAAATTGAACGGAGTTCCTACGTTCTTCAAACAGTTGAAAAAATTCATCAAATTTGAAAAATCATGGACAAATTTTCAGGACAACAAAATGTCTTACAATTTCACATTTGAACATTTATTTTTGAACCCACTCCCAACACTGGTAATTCTATGGGTATGAATATCCTCGACTTATCTTCTATTGAACTTGCTTTAATTGCATGCTAAATCATTTTCCAACATGAGAATTTAATTAACTCGCCTAGACACCACGACCACTCTGATATATATTATTCCCATCTCTCCCAAGCAAAGGCCAAGGCTAACGAAGATTTCCAATTTTTCAATTCTTTTATTTTAGTTTTCTCACTCACAAATCAGCTCATACATAATCCTCTTCATTTTGCTTGCACTTTCATCCAAAAATCGAATCCAACCAAGTCGCTCCAGTGCATTGGAGTGGATTTCTTTAGCTTCTCTCACAATACTACATCACAGATCCGCACAATTTCACTTTTAGCCAAGAGTAGTGCACATATAGCGGGACAAGATTGGCGCGCTCGTACAACATCATTAGCAGTTAGCAGCGTTGTTAAGCGAAATTATAGTCTAAAAGAAAGAAAAGTTTGTTTGGGATGGGAGCAAACTAGTTGGATTGTGGTATTGTATTTGGTTGGCGCGGCAACGAAGAAAACTCTCCGTCAGAAGAAGAAAAACTGGCCAAAACCAACTTTGGAAAGATAAAAGTCTCAAAACCCCCATCGCCATTAGTCTTCTAAGCACTATATCTTTCTCTTTGCAGTCGCCATCATCTAACAAGTTGTCTCTGTTGGCGTTGTTGGTTGGGAGATATACAAACAAGTCCTCTAATCATCTTCAAAAGTCTGATTCGGTGGGTGTCTCGTGCTGTCTTTGTGTATACAGCAAGAGCACGAGGATGCTTTGCATGATAGATAGTCGTGAATTTGCATGGAAAAGTTTGCCATTGACCCACTTTGGTGGAACTGGTAGATATTTTTTCTGAAGAAGACATGGCTATAAAGGAGGCAAAAAAGATTAGAAAGAGTTTGAATGTCAGGTCAAGTGAGCCGACACGACAGTTGAACACGGAATTTGACATTTTATTTTCGTTTTGGTTTTTCAATGGAATTTAATTTAATTTTTATTTCTTTTTAACTGGAACATCCTGTTTTTTATTGGGTGGTGATATTTATGCGCCACTGTTTAAAAAGCAATAAAAACTTAGCTTAAATGATTCATTATTAATTTTTAATAAATTCAATTAATATGCTAATAATGTGTTTTATACTGATTTTAACAATTTTTTTTGTGTCTTTCAGGTAATTTGACTGGTTAATTATTTAATTAAGGATGGGAGATGTCAGAAAAAAAGACAATTTCTGTCGATAATAACCTATGGTGACTATTAATTACTTTACTTAAATAAATAAAAAATAAAATATTTAAAACTTTTTAGAGGACTCAGTTTTTTTATGAGCCAAATTTGGTATCTCAAATTTTTGGTAGTACTATCAACATACTGAAGAAATGAAAAATACAAGAGAAAACTGTCCAAAAATTAAAAAAAAAATAATAAAAATTTATTTCTTTCATGTACCTAAAAGAATTGTGAGAAAAATAAAAATTTATCAGCAACCAAAAAATGTTTCAACGAAAAAAATGTTGTATTTTCAGAACTCAAACATTTTGTCATCAACTATTTTGATTAAAAATTGGGTTGTTTAAAAAAAAAATCTAAAAATCGCAAAATTAATGTTCTAGAAAAAATTGGCCATGGTAAAAAATTAATTTTCTAATTAACAAAATTCGAGTAAACTTGAAACATAAAAATGAATAATTTCACTAAATTTCATAAAAATCCATCTATTTTTGTAAAAGATACACATTATAAAAATTCTTATTTCAATTTCATTGAGTAAATGTAAAAAATAATACAAATAAAAGTTGGAAATATTTATAATCCAGTCAAATAAGGGTTTAACCTCGGAATAAATGCTACCTAATAGAATTTTTTTTTTGCTCAATACATTCGTTTTGACATTCTATAACATACCTCAAAAGTCTAGAAAAATCTCATGTCCGGAAGTCATGATTTTGAAGGTCAAAGCGCGAAATGGAGATTTTCAAAATTAGCAAAAATAGACGATGGTATTATATACACATATGATACATGATTCCAAGGTATTTTTTAATGTTGATTCCAAATGCCAAAACGAAGGTATTGAGCATTCTAAATTTCTATTAGCATTCATTCCGAGGTTTACCCCTTTTTTCACCTTATTTGACTGTATTATTATGCAAGTTTTAGGTTCGAAAAAAAAAAATCGGACTCGAGATAACATGACTTTACGATGATGATGTCTGTCTGTCCGTCTGTAAGTACCTAGAGCTTAAGCCTAAACTACTTCAAACTTGGTAGTTAACAGTTTGGGGTGATTCCCTAGACTACAAATTGTACTAAAACTAACGATACCTGCCGTATAACGGAAATACAAAAGTTAATTTCTTTCAAAAATGGGTCTACCGATTTGATTAAAATTTTTGTGAGTAATCTTACAAATAAGGCTCAACTTTTGAAATACAAAAAATATTTTTTGAACCGTTATTAACGGTACCTGCCAAAGAATCGATTTTTTTGGTTTCTGAATATCTCTTAGACGGCTAACTCGATTTAAACATAATTTTTTTGTGAAAGCGCTTCAGTAACCGTAATATTAAAATTTTATAAAATTTTCAAATTTTTGGATTTTTAAAAAATATTTCATTTTTTTTTTAATAATTTTTTTTTTTGAAAAATGGTCATTGAAATATTTAGAAAATTTCGTTTTTCAGTATTACTTAACCATTTCTTCAAAATGGCACACCAAGTTTTTTTTTGAAAAATATTAAAAAGTTTTTATCTATTGAAAATTATTTTTTTTAAAGCGGCTCAACGATTTTCAAAATTTTATATGTAGGTACGTAAGACCCCAGCCATGCATTTTATTTTCAATTTTGGCCTCCTACAATCGCTTTAGAATTGATCTCCTAAGGACCATAATCTTTATCTTAATATTAAAAAAAAAATATTAATATACGAAAAATATGAAATTTTCTGCACTGGCTACCTCTAAAAAATCAAAAGTTCAATTAAAGTGGGAACATTTTCCAACAAAACACAAAAAATAAAACTGACATTACTTCCAATGATGATGCTGTAAAAAATTGCAATTCTCCACCTCAAAGTGTTGGATTAAGCCCCCATATAGGTGTCAACATTGCCAAGGGGGCGTATATGCCATAACAACAATACAAGTGACACCACATCGAATCTGTTTTAACTTCATTTCGTTAAGAACTTAAAAAGACATTCACATGAGTAAAAAAAAAAAAACAGCTACAACTTTGTAAAATTGCCCAAGGATACTGACCTTAAAAATAAGATAAAACACAATTCTCGTTCATAGTCTTACTCTGCTAGTCAGAATACTTTACAATTGAATTCAATTCAATTGTAAAATAGCAATTAATTTGCCAACTCACTGAGGGCGGTATAAAGTACGAGTGAGTACATATTGAGATAGAACAAGATGCGCGTAGGTTTTATAAGACTTTTTTATGTTCATTAAAATGCAGTTTTTGTTCACCTTAAACTTACTTTATATGGATGGATAATGAAGGAGTAGAATTGTGGTGTATTTGAATTAAAGAGATGAAAAATAAAAAATAAATCGACACATAGGAAGGTCGTGTGAAATGGTAATTATTTTATTACTAAATGTGGGCATGCTGTCAAGTCCGTATAATGACCTCAAATTATTGTTGGATTATCTAGAACGTAACTCATTCAAACTAAGTAATTCAAACATTAAAGGTATTTATAGAAAGTTTGAGAAAAAAGTTCAAGAAAAAAAAACATTTTTTTTAAATAACTTGCCTTCTAAAAATCCCTTTCCCACCATTTCTGGTCAGTAACCAAAACAAAGTGCTGTCCAATTAGCAATTAAAAACAAGATTTTAACCATTCTCTAATTAAAAGTCAATTGTTTTTAACCATAACATTCTAAATTATGATGAAATAGAGTTTGAGTACGATTAAAACAAAAGAGCTGAGTGACGAACTTGATTTTAACAAAAACAACCGCGCGTCCCACACTCTGTCACCTAAAGTAAAACATTTACCGGTTTCCTGGACAATTGTTGCCAACTGATATATATATTTGAAAAGAAAAAAACAAAACTCATTCCCATAGCCTTCATACAACAAAAACCACTACAATAAGACAACTTATCCGATTTAATTGTATTCCCATCTAAAAAATACGAGTGCAATTCCAGTTCAATTTAACTTAACATGGAATGGATATATCTCAACACATTGTAGTGTAATGTCCTTCGGGCGTTTTTTTTTTTGTTCCGAAGGTGTTTCAGAGTCAGTTTTATAGGTTTACAAAGGAGAGACATTCTAAATTTTTTTTTTTAAATAAAGTTTCCGCTGCATAAATCTTGCTCCATAAAAACTAAGTTTAAACTAATTTAAATGATTTTTTTTTTCTCTTAAATTGTTTTTATTTATTTTGAAATGTGAATGGCAAAGTCACAGAGTGTTGGGTAGTAGGAATATAGTTATGGTGGTGGTTGTGATGGCGTGGTACGGTTTAGGGGAGTGGCATTTTTTATTGAAGAACTGTGAACATTCTCTTTGGGCCAGGCCACCAACATCAACTATATACTGACTATAGTATTGTAAACTGAATTGGTATTATAAATTAAACCAGCTCTAATGACGCTGCAATTGAACAGAGGGCAGTTAAGAGTATAGAGCATTCTCTACTTAAGTAAGTTGCTGCCATTTAAAATTGCCATTATGTTCATGTTTATGTATTCAATGGATTTGTTGTTTAAATACGTAATTCATGATCCATAGATATACGTGATATAGCTTTATGTGAGCATAGAACGCGTTAACGGCTTAAGTTTTATAATACTGCTTGAATGCAGATTACATATTGTTGCATTTGATGATTATTGTATAGCTAGTGTTATTTTTTTTTGCATTTGGAATTACTTGATGACTTAAAGACAAAGTCTGTGGGCAGGTACAATAGAGTTAAAGTCAGAGTTTTTTTCTGAAGTTAAAATTAAACAAGAAAAACAAATAAATACTGCAAAAAAAGATAAAAACAAATGTAATTGCTTAGTTTTTACTATTTATTGTTTTTATTACAATGTTTGGTTACGCCTTTGTGTACAAGTTGTTAGGTCTATGCTTGTTTAGATAACTTTAATGCGATAATTTAAAACAAATGGAACTAAGTTTGCGTCCAGAAATCGATGAAAATTAAGTATCTGTAAATAAAAACTTCTTTTACGTCACATAAAAAAAAAAAAAAATCCAAATCAAGTGCCAAAATCTTCTCAAAGTTTGTCATTAGTTTGATCCAAAAGTGCTTCGATGCAAGTTGTCATTTGTTCGAAAAAAAATATTCACCATAAGATTCAATTATAGTGTTTTATCTTAACTCGTTATATCTCCGAAATCACTTTTTGTGATTTGGTTCCAGAAATTAAAAAACTAAATGCTCTTAAAGTAGTTCAGAGTATAGTACGGAAATAATACCCTTTAAAAAACTCGAACAAAATAGTTCTAGCCCAGGCAAATTATCTAGTAAATCAAAAACGGAACCAACCTCTTTTCTAAGATGGTGACTACTCCCGACGTCCTATCATCCCAACATACACCCGGACATATTCCATTAAAAACATTTTGTCAATCGAAAAATGCGATTTCATGACCATATTTTGACTAATTTGTCTGGGCTATTCAAGTACAATCAATATTGAAATAATTTCTTATTTAATAGAAGAAAAAAAAAAATTGTAAATACTTTTATGCCACAGTTTTGAGTATATTTTGTTTTTTTTTTTTTTTTTAGATTTAGGAAAGCACTCTTGTTAGTTTTAAAAGCTATTCTTAATCCAGAACGTTACTCTTATAGAATATTTGGTTAATATAGCCATAAAATGAATGATTTTCATAAATACAAATACGTAAAGCTGCGTAAGCCACAGATTTAAGGGGTAACAAATTAGCAACAAATTCCTGCATACATATTTTTTTGATATTTTGAGTATTACTTGTTTTTGCGTTTTCTCGTTTTATCCACATATATGTTTCACAAATGCATTCAAGCTCCAAAAGGCATTTTGGACATAAAAGGATTGCAATAAAAACTTGATATGGGCCTTTTTGAAAAGGTTTCAAGGACCTCTTTCTATTGATACCACTTTTTTGACTGTGCGATAGTTTATGGGCGATTTAGCTTTTTTGCGTAATCTGTTAATGTGCATTTGAAGAACAAATCGTGGAGCAACAAATTCTAGATTAGGGTTACAAATTAGCATCAAATTCCTGCATACTTATACATTTTTAAAATTTTGAATTTTAATTTGTGGCGTACCCAGCTTGACATCAAACTGGGTACACCACAAGTTTAAAGGGTAAGGGCAGGAGCAACAAATTCGAGATTGGGGTAACAAATTAGCAACAAATTCCTGCATACTCAGATTTTGAATTTTCTGTTGTGGCGTACCCAGCTTGACGGACCTAATATATTTGTGCTATAACCTATATGAATTTGTTGATATAACCAAAATGTAAAACCATCATTGTAAATTTAAAAACAATAAAAAAAAGTAAAAATTGTAAATATAATTTGCTGTTACAGTTAGTTTTGTGTTTCTTAAGTAAGTATGAAAAATATGTATTGAAAATAATGGAACAGTTAGCATTTTTTGTTTAAGAATAAAAAGTCAAATTCCACATAGAAAATGGACTCTTTTCATGGAAAAGCTCATGGTGCTTAGGACAAGAAAATTATGAAAATTTTATTTGAAGAATACGTAAGTTAATGTTCGCTATGCAGGGTTATATGGATTAAACTCATGTGAGAAATTTTTATGGAATACAAATTCTAGATAATTAATATTTATACCGACCGTTTTTAACCGCACCATGAAAGATGACATGGCATTCGACCTCCCAAGTTGTATATGCTATCATTGGTAGGTATGGAACACAAAATAAATCTGTTAAAGGCTCTCCCAAATTAACAATAACAATTAAGTATTCCAGTTTTTTTTTTAACATTTTATTACTGTATAGAGTCTATTAATATGTACATCACTGCCCAACTTTTAAACTTTTTCTAACACCTCTATAGAAATATTTTAATTTTATTTTAATTTTTTTTTTTTTGAATGTACGACTTAGAGCGAATTTAAAGCATGGCCAGTAGAGTGTCTCGTCATTTTATGATGATTTTTGTTTTTGCTCCTATTTCATCGAAAGAGGTATCAAAAGTTGCGTATTAACGAGTAGCTTTTAATATGATCTTACTTTTTAATTTGACAACAACTTTTCGGGCTTCAAAATTCTTTAAAGGATACAAATAGGGTATTTATATAATCGATGGTAGCGGCCCAAAAGTTATGTCGAAATTAAAAAGTAAGTATACTATCAGAGTCTTCTCTTCAATACGCAACTTTTGAGACCTCTTACGATAAAATAGATTATTTTTGCGCTTTTGTATTGAAAAAGGGTATCAAAAAATCTGCTTTAAAGTGTGAACTCTATAACTTTATTAAATGTACGGGTATATTTAATCGTAAGAGGTCTCAAAAGTTGCGTATGGAAGAGAAGACTCTGAGGGTACACTTACTTTTTAATTTCGACATAACTTTTGTATAAATTCCCTATTTGCATCCTTTAAAGACTTTTAAAGCCCGAAAAGTTATGTTTAAATTAAAAAGTAAGATCATATTGAATGCTGCTCGTTAATACGCAACTTATGATACCTCTTTCCATGAAATAGGAGCAAAAACAAAAAACATCATAAAATGACGGGACACTCTTATGGTCAGGTCATTTTAGATAATTGTGTTTTTTTCACAGTAGTCACATTTGAAAATTAGAAACAAATATTTAAGGACACAAAAAGTTAAAAACTGTTTTAAATTTTTGACATAAAGTATACAGTAAAACATTAAAAATTATGAAAGGGTTTGGAAAATGTTAAAAAGCGCGCGCTTTTTAACATTTTCCAAACCCTTTTTTAATTTTTTGCAAAATTTTGAAAAAAAGAATTATGAAAAGCAGAATTTTGAAAAACAGAATTTTGAAAAACAAAAATTTGAAAAGCAGAATTTTGAAAGCAGAATTTTGTAAAGCAGAATTTTGACAAAAGAATTTTGACCCCGGCAGAATTTTGACCCCGACCCTTCTAAAATATTGGATTGAAATTTTGCATAATTTTATAATTTTAAAATACAGAATAACAAACAACCAGTTTCTTCACCATTCAAAACCTAATTTTTCAGAACTAAGGGTCTTTATTTAATAAGCGATATTATTTCTAGGCTTCTAGAAAATTTTATTTTTAATTTTGAAACCTGAAATACTTTTTTTTTAACGATAAGTTTTGTATAAATTAATTTTTTATTGCAACTTTGCTTAGTATTAGAGCAAGCATATTTTGTGAGGTATTTTGCGTTTTTCAGGAAATAATAATTTTGTTTGAATATCGAGAGTGAAAAATGTAACGTGAAATAGATTCTGGAGATTGTATAAGTTATTGTTTATTTTTGAGGGATAATGAATTGATAGAAAATCAAACACAAAATATGGAAATTATCAGCCTAGCCAACATTCAAGTCATAAAACCAATTTTAATAAAAATGCAAAAATTTAAAACAGTTATTCTTTTTAACACGTTTTCATAATTCATTTGCGTGAGTCCATTTTTTATAGTCACTTAAAAAATTTCAATAAATAGTCATAAAATAGACTATTCTCTTGTTCGATGAATATTAAATTAAATATCCCACACACATTATCGACGAGTTATTAAATTAACTTTTATATAATCCAATATCTTGATACAATAGATCCGCAATAGATGCAAACATGTGGGAATTATTCTGCATTTTTTTTTTTTCAAACCCAATCTATAAATACTAACCTGTTCAAATAACTTTTCTCTTATCGAAAAAGAAAGAATTAGTGTTATCAAGTATTTTTTTTTTTGTTTTGACTAAAATGTTGTATGTTTTCATATCTTGGGTATTAAATTTAATTTAAATCTTTTTTTCTTTAGCTATACCTGAACGATTTATGTTTTTTGATACTTTTAATTTAAATTATTTTCAATTCGGTTTTCGTGGAAGTTTATTACCACAAGATAAATGCATACTCTCATAAATTCTCTAGAACCTATTTTGATAAAAAAAATGGGCAAAGTATTAAATTGAAGTTTGGAGCCCGCAGCATGGTGTCTGGCCAGGGTCCAGTCTCAGAGATCGATTCTTGATATTGTTAGCAACAAAAAAAAAACCAAATTGCAAAATAATGGAAATACTAGGGCGACTGGTTGAGAGAGATTAATTGTAAAGTGGCTTTACGTGTTGGCATTGATATTTATTGCATTTTGAGGGCAATTATTTAGAACCCAGGGTGCAGCTTTTGTGCAGTCTAGGGAGCGATCGGATATAGATTGTATAGGTTGGAAAAAAATAACTTTGAACTTATCGAGGATACCACAAAAATATATTCTTATTTTCATAAAAAATCCCTTCGAAAGCCTCCCACTGAACAAACAAAAATAAATCGGTCTTTATTGCAGTCTTCCGGAGTCTTCTGCGATATTTATGATTGAATTACTCCCCAAAGTCAACAATTGAATAAATTGCAGCTCATCTGTAAATCATCTTCATCCGCATCATCCATACGCAGCCGGCCAGCCTATTGCCGTTATTCATATCAAGCTCCTCGAATTTGTTGCCATAGTGAAAAATTCCTTTCCCCCACACAAATAATCCAACCGAATCGCGCACAGCATCAAGTCGTTGGCAATAAAATTAGTCACCGTAAATTTGCAACGACTCATAATAAACGCCTCTGCTTTGATCGCGACCTCTGCTGATTTGTCGCCCCTATTTGCCGGAGTCCAAGTCTGTCCATAAATAGCCCACGATAGTCAAGAAATCTGGTGTGTAGTCTTAGTACGAGAAGGTTAAAGGCATCCAAAGCCAAACAAGACATTTTAATGAGAGACGCCTCGAAGAGTTTGTATGCAAGCAAACGTCTTTGCAATGGATATGATGCCTACGTGGAAAATGTGTACGAGATGGACTTAAGTTAACAAGCCATTGTCACCTTCGTCGATGTTTGGTTTGGGATGTGTTGTATGGAGGACATTGTTTGTTGTCTGTGGGATAGCAATCATAGGGTCTAAGGAAATTTATGACTCTTTAACGTGTGATTGCTAAGTACTTTTGTCTGTACGAGTAGGTACTATCGGCAGAATAGGGTCATAACATTGGTGTGATACTCGTGCATGTCATTTTAAGGGTTCCCACTTTAATTGTATTCAAGGTATTTTAAACATAAAAGAAATAGGTACCATAGTGTTTTTTTTTAAATAGCAATATGCATTTAGTACAGAAATAAAATGCACGACTGGGGTCGCACGTACTTGCTCTTATGCTTAAAGTTACTCTAATGTTAAAGCTTTTTATTCAAGAAAATTAAGAAAATTTAAAATTTGATATTTTCAAGAAATTAAAAAAAATAAAATCTGTTTTTATAATTAATTAAATACCGTTTAAGATGATCTTTCACAAAAAACGAAGTATGCCAGTTTACTTCTTGTATAAAAAGGAATTTTTAGAAAAAAAATTTCGAAAATCGTTAGAGTGGTTTTTTAAAAAAAAAAATTTTTATATATAAAAATTTTCTATCATTTTTCAAAAAAAAGGTTGGTTTGCCATTTTGAAGAAATAATTTATTTACGCATAAAAATGAAATTTCAAAATTTTTCATGAACCCGTTTTCAAAAAACTGATTTTTCAAAAAAAAATTTTGAAATATTTTTTAAAAATCCAAAAATAGGTTTTTTGAAAATTTTCTAAAATTTTAATATTACCTTTACTTAAACGCTTTTGTATAAAAATTTTCGTTGAAATCGGGGTATTCTTGAACGAGATATTCATAAATTAAAAAAACCGTTCTATGACAGGTCCCGTTAATAACTGTAAAAAAAATAATTTTTATATTTCGAAAGTTATGTGTAATACTTTATTCAAAAATTTTAATCAAAATCGTTAGAGCCGTTTTTGAAAAAAATTAACTTTTCTATTTCCGTTATATGACAGGTACCGTTAGTTTTGGTCCTAAAAAAAAAATTTCAATTTTTCCTCTAGGGAATCACCCAAAACTGTTAACTGCCAAGTTTGAACAAAATCACTCGAATAGTTTAGGCTGTAGCTCGAGGTACATATAGACAGACAGACAGACAGACAGACAGAATTGCCGGACCCACTTTTTTGGCATTCTCCATCATCGTAATGTCATGTAAAATTGTTATCTCGAGTTCGATTTTTTTTACGAATCCTAAACTTGCCCTATAGTACCTATATCGCAAGTAAAAATAAGGCTTTAATTGTTACCTTTATTAAACTATGCAAAAAGTTTCGTTTTGCAATAGGATCACAAAAAAAATTTAGAGAAAGGGTATTTTTCACGAAAAAGAGGGGGGGGGGAAGGAAATAACGTAAAAGCATTTAAATAATATTGAAATTTGAAATTGAAAGCAAGAATCTATAAGAATATCGTGGCTAAAAGGGTGTTTTATATCGAAAAAAAAAATTTAATGGACCACCCTAGTAAAATTCGGTCTCAACGTTGAATTTTCGGATAAAAACCAAGAATAAAGAGAATTCATAAAATAATTTAGGGTAAAAGGGTGTTTTTTTTTCGGGGAGGGAATAAATTGTGCAAAAAGAATTGTTTAATTACAATTCAACATTACTTAAACACAAACATTTTTAATATTAGATAATAGGCTTTTATTAGCTTCCCTTGTAATTAACTAACAAAGAATACCTAATGTAATAAAATCTTGGAACTAAATTTTGATCCACTTCCAATTATCGTATCGAAATGAAACTTTGTACACATATGTAGATCAGATGACTTCACAATATCTTAGGGGTCCGGACTCTGGAAAGGGGCATTGGGGGTCAATATTTCCCAAATAAATTTTAGCTTACTTCCAATTATCTCAGATAAGACTAAAAAGTAAAAAATAAAATATATAATTTAAAAAACTAAAAATACGCTTTTATCACCTACTAAAAACTTTAAAATAGTTTTATATGACTTATTGGAAATGGTAAGATCAAAAAGCGTAGAGCACATATTTGTTGCGTGTACCTTTAAAAAGTTTGAACAAAGCGCTCGACGCTTTTTGATCTTACCTAACCTAATAATTTTATATGAAAGTCTAACAATTTCCAATAAGTCATATAAAATTATTTTAAAGTTTTTAGTGCGTGATAAAAGCGTATTTTCAGTTTTTTATACCATATGTTTTATTTTCATTTAAATCCCAGAGGTTACGGTTCTTAAAATTTCGGTGAATTAATCAAAATCTGAATATTTTTATCTGCGATTTACTTTCAGATCCTTTGTGATTAGTTGCAAAAACGGTCAACAGGCAAACAATATTATTTCATATTAACTAATTTAAACACATTGTTATAGTTGCAAATTTCGAATCAATCTACTACATACCAGTAAATAACAGAGAGACAATCATAGGAACCAAGTTTAAAAGAAATAAACTCATTTTCCAAAAATTGCATTCTTTTATCACCTTCCTATATGCGTGTTCAATTTTTAGATTCCTATGTTCAATCGAAAAAAAAAAAACAAACAAACAAAATAATGTCTTTAAAAAGTTGTTCAAAAGCAATAAGCGTATCCAGGCATGAATTTTTAAATTATTTTACATTGGTATTTCTTCATAAAATAAAACTTTTTATTAGTTTTCACTTACAACAAATTACACATATTTTACCCCAAGGATAAAACATAATATTAATATAAAAAGAAAAAAATCCTCACAAAGCTTATTAAAAATGTCTGTGAAGCAAATCAGCATTTAATTCTTTAAATTAGGTGAACACGATCGTGTGAATACGTGCAAGGTCGTCCAAGAAAAGCGAAACCGTTATTATATTTATTGAAGAAGCAGATATCTAAAAAAAAAAATTACCACAAACACCACAACACAATATTGTATCCATCACTTGCTATGGACGATATAATAAAGACTTGACTATCAAATATACATACATAGATTGATTATAGTCTGGGGAAAAGTGTTGCAAATAGTGGTGGATTTTGATTATATTAATAGAATCTTGCAATGCAAACATAGTGAGTGGTTTATACCAATTTTTTTTATTCAACTTATGTATTAGACCAGTCACGTTACACCAAATATAAATTTACAATATTCTTCAGTTTTGACAGAACAATAATTTACTATAATAGTGACAAAATAACAGCATCTAGCCTAAAAAGGTGAAATTTTGTTCATTTATACCATTCATTCGACCAGTAATAATGAAGTTTTTCTTCTGTACATTTTGTAGTATTTGATATATCAACAAGCATTCATTAGCTATTTGGCATTTATACTAAGTAGGTAACTGAATGGTATAAAATACACAAACTGGTATAAATAAGAGCCAAAAACGTAAGAAAAAAATATTAAAATTTTTTTTCGTAATTTGATTGCAATCTAATTCCAACTGGACGATATTTTTAAATATTTTTAAATACTCACAAGGCAATTTATCTAACTGGTCTAAATTGAAAAATTAAAAATTTTTAAAATACAATTATTTTGACATTTGAAGTCTAGAAATAATTTTTGACCCTGAAACGACTTTATCACTCTATTTAATTGATAAGTAGAAAACCAAATTGAAAAAAAAAACATGTGTGGAATAACAATCCACAACCTCTCACTTCAGACTATCCAAGGAGGGTTTCAGTTCTCAAATGAGGCTTCATAATGTTTTCAAATCGATTTCTGAATAGAAGCATAAAAATTACATTATTACCTTCAAAGTCTGCGTGAAAGAAAGAAGAAGTCGGAAAAAAGAGTTATTACGTTTGCAAGTACTTTAAAGATGCATGAACAGAATATGTTAACTGGTTGCAAATTGTCTTGAGATACTCTTGAAGTTGAAAATACACATATTATATACATTTCACCGAAAGGAAAATCACGTTTTATTTATTTTGAATTTAAGAGTTGGGTGCTTGCCATGGGAACTGGGAACTCTCAAAACAACAAACCACTTACACATTTCGTCTATACCATTTTTGGGTGGAGTTACATACAAGAGGAATATTCAACAGATTCACCTTGCTGCATATCAATTCAAGTTTAGCTTTTACTTTTCTTTTAAACCAAGTACGACTTGGTACAAACCTATTACAGAGATATATGTAAATGTCTTCATTTATTATTATGTTGATAATGAAATGAAAAATCAAATTTGTTTGCATGTTACATGCTGTAGTGTGATTGATTTTCCGCCTTTAACACTCAAGACACTTTGTTTGGACTAGGAAAAGATCCATTTTGTATGAAAAAAGAATACTAACTCAACTTAACAGAGGCGCATAGTATAATAGTGTGACTGAGATGAATATTAAATTTTATTAATGGTCACCATGGGAGAGGTTGAATAGATTGAGTTATGAGTTGTGTTAATGATGTGCGGGAATTTGATTAGTTTGTTGTTTTTCTTGTCATATACAAAATTTTATAGATATACTTTTTTAGTGAAAATACAAGTAGTAGTCCGTTAATAAAAATCCATAAAATTTTAATAACCAATATGAATATAATTTCACCACCACTACATTCATTAATCTGGATTTACACCTTAAAAGTGAGATTTTAATAAATTATTGTTTTATTAAAAGACTAGTTTTAGTTTAGAAATCGAAAATTAATGTTGTTTTCAAACAATGGTTTACAGTTAGGCTTTTTTTTAATCTTTTTCTTTTGAAAAATGAACTTGACACTGTTGAAAATTGAATCTAGGTTAGTTGACCATAGAGCTTGACCTTGTTTTGTTCTTTTGTTTTATTTTTTTTTTTTTTATTACTTCCGATAGAGGAACTTTAAGAACTAGTTTATGGGTTAATTTTTGAAATCAAAAATGGTGGCAAGATGATAGAGAAAATGTAGAAAACTAGGTCTTTGAGAGTCAGCATGACATGATAGATTTTGATTCTGACTTTTGTTTCAATATGCAACTGAAAACAGGTTAAAATATTGTTCTAAAAAAATTTCATAAAAGCGTTTTTTTTTATACACATGGTGTCCGGTAAAGAATGGATAAGTCTGAAAAGGCTGATAGTTACACTTATGACTAATTTATAATAATACAAGTACAGGAAAGATAGACTTTTTCTTTGAACGAAATATATGTAAGACGGGAGTGTATCGGAATCCCGCTTTTTAAAATCCCGTTTTTCGAAAATCCCGAAAAAAAAGTTTCAAAATCCCGTTCACTAAAATACCGCTTTTAAATCCCGTTTTCTGAAATCCCGAATTTTAAAATCCCGTCAAATCCCGAAAATCCCGTTTTTTTTTTACAAAATACATGCTTAATTCACAAATAAAAAAATCATGAGAAATAGACAAAAAATTAGTAAAACTGAGTTTTTGCGTTGTAGAGCCCCCACACATAGCCGTAGCTAGGATTTCATTTCGGGGGGAGTTACCTCAGACCGAACAAATTTTTTTTTTAAGATTCACAAAACTTTTTTATCAACTATAGACGTGTTTTTTCTATTACTCAGTTGCTACTCATTTTTGATTTTATTCGCAAAACAATAATAAAAATTACACAAGTAAAGGCTTGGCCACACCAAAGGGTACATGCGGTAGCGGTACGGGTAATTGTATGAAACAAATTCTAAACTGACACATGAACGTTCAGATGTGGAATTTTTTTCATACAATTACCCGTACCGCTACCGCATGTACCCTTCGGTGTGGCCAAGCCTTTATTGTTTTTCGAATAAAATAAAAAATGAGTAGCTACTGAGTTGTAGAAAAAACACGCCTTCTATGTAACTGCAGTCGATTCTTAATTCCGCTAAAGCAAATGGTCAGTAGAACTGTGTCAGAGCGAAAAACTTGCCAATATCCTTTTTAAGTATTTTTTAGGAGAGAAATTCATAGTTAAAAGTTTAAAATAGCTCTGCTTACCGTAGAAAATTTAAAAATGTTCCGAATATATAATGGCTGAATATTCGGCGGCATCTCTAGTTTAAATTGGTACAAGGAGTTATAAGTTGTTTGATATAAATTGCGAGCGTTAGCGAGCAAGAAAATTTTTTTGAAGAAATAAATTTGAACCATTATTAGGCTTTATACAAAAAATTATTTCGCATAATTTTATATATAAAAACATTGAAAAATGAAATTTTTCTCCCACTAAAATTTTGTAGCAAAAAATTGAAATATTCTATTATATCAATTTAGTTCTAAATTAAATCGGGAATACTTAAAATTAAAAAGTTTAAATAATCCAAGTTGTTTGGCATGAGCTAATTTTCTAATTTGAAACAATTTGATAAATAGAAAGCTAAAAATATAACGAAAAATTTTACATAGGTACTCTCTGAAATAAAAGGATAAGATGTCGGAAAGACTTAAATAGATTTAACGGTAATATTTCAAAAACGAGATGTGATCGAATATTTTTATCTTCGGATTCGAGATCAGCAACCCTTTGAAAAAGTATAGTTTAGCCTCGACACCAAAAACGTTGTAGATAAATACTTGTGTTATTTAAAGGGTTCTTTAAAAAACATTTTAAGGTGTTTACATAGTGCTTAAGGAAATGATCAAAGAGGTAAAAACTAGTTTTTTGAAAATCCCTTACCAAACGTTGTAATGGACCACAAAATTGTTGTTTTTCCTTATAAAAACTTCATCGACAGCTTCTTTAACGATACGAAATTGGTAGAGACTTTTAGGGAGATTTTCAGATAGGTAATTAAATTACTAAAATACAAAAACAAACCATTTAGTACTGCAAATATTTTCTAATTTTCTGAAAAAAAAATTTCGGGGGGGGGGGGGGGGGGGTAAACCCGCCGCAAAAAAAACAAAACGTGAACAGAATCAGAAAAGTTGCCAACATTTTTGCAACTTGCGAATATTTTTTTTTCAGTTGGTGTAGTTTTTGATAGCATGAGATTGATCTATGTATTGACGTGATAACGTCCTATAAATCGATGAACCATGGCAGCCACCACAAAAAAGTGACGATATTTTCTAACGTTACACTCTCGCACTTTCGCAGTGCTGCAAAAAATTTAAATTCAGAATTAAAAATAAACTATTAAAGATATAAAAATCTTCTATAGCTTATTTGAAAGATAATAACCTAAAGCTTAATCCAGATGAAGGATTTTTAAAAATTCCGTCATTTAATAGGGTAAACAGGGGTAAAACGGAAAGATGAAATTTGGGCTAAAATCTAAACGCGAAGTTGTAGAGAATTGATTTTTTTTGCTATAGATAGATGAGATTAATTTAAGAATAACTGCATTTGAGAAAAAATTCTAAAAAATTTGAAACTAAGCTATAACGTTTTGCTTTGTTTTGTTCTTGGAGCGATCAAAAAATCTCGAATTAATAGGACATATAGGCCTGGGCTATACGAATACATGTGCAAAAAATTGGAGTTCTAAAATGATTTTTGACTGAATAACAGGAAAAATAAGTTAAAAAAAAACAGGGTTTTTGAGCGTTTTTAACCGATTTTCATGGTTTTTGATTTTTATCTTTTTTTCTTTAACAGATAGAGAAATAAAGTATATGGAGGGTTGATAGCCAGGACTATATGCGTGCGAAATTTCAATCATTTTTAAAAACACAATTTTGAGATAACGGCATAATAAAATGTTGGAATTCAACAGGTTATAACTTTTGATTTAGAGCACATAGAAATTTGATTAAACTTAATTGAGCATTCTGATACAATTACCTTTCATTTGGTATATCACTCATAACGGTAGACTAACTACAAGCTACACAATGTTAAATCAAGAAACTTGCGAAAACACTCAAAACACCAGTGGAGATCTGTTGCCCCATGAACAGTCACCAGTGTGGGAAGTACCGTAATCTCAGTCTGGAAATTCGACATGGTTGACTTTAAAAAATTCTAACTTTTCTTGTAGGCAACTTGGAAATAAGATTGAACCTTCAAAGGTGAAACAATAAGCTTTCACGTGTTTTAAAACTTTTTATAGGTTGTCATTGAAAAAAATTGATTTTATAGCATGAGAACATAAAAATAAATGTTTTTTATGCTTTTTTTTGATGAAAAAACATGGAGTTCAAAAAATTCTAGCTCTTTTTGTAGATGTTTCATAGATCTGATATATATATATATATATATTTTGATCTAAGACAATAAGCTTTCAGATGGTATAAAATTTTTATAGGTTGTTGGAAAAAAATGGAATTAATGAGGTGAGAAGATAAAAATTCATGTTTTCTTTGCTTTTTTTGGTGAAAATGATTGTTTTCAATAAATTATTTTTATACTCTTTGCGCATTATAAAAATTTAAAAATAAAAGAAGAAAAACTTGGCTTTTAAATTGCATAATTTTTTTTGTAAGGTTTTAAAATAAAAAAAATAATATAATGAGAAAATAAAAGAGGTATTTTTTTTTAGCTTTTTCTTGTAAATTATGATTGTTTGAAAAAGTAAACTCTTCAATTGACTCATTTTGAACAAAACCACACAACCTGTTTTCTGGCGACGTTATCACGTAAAATCATCGTCTGTAAACCGGCTTTACAGACAGCCTCTTTTTTTTATCATTAATTGAGACCCCAAGAATTTTTCTCTCAAAATTATCCAAATAGTTCTCATTCATCTTCGTCAAAAAAAAATATGATAAAGGTCTTTACTGATACCCGATTTGAGATCAGCAATGCCAAATTCCTAAAACACAAATTAGAAACTTCATAAAACATACAAAAGGTGCAATTATGTTAACCAATGTAATTCCTCGTTCGTTTATAGCAAAGTCTAGTTAGATAAATTCCTTCATCTACCTATAAGGTTATCTGTCCATATTTTATTTATGTTTTGTCCAGTATTGTTTAATATTATTATGTTCATCAAAATTGTAACATATTGCTTAACTTCATATAATTTTTTCTGTTAAAAAAATACAATAATGAAAACAAAAGAGCTGAGAAACGAACTTTATACAAAATCAAAAACCAACGTGGTTGTTTAAAAGGTTTTTTTTTTTAATAAAAAATTAAGTTATGCATATCAACGCAAGGGAATAAACTAAAACCCTTTCCTATTAAGTTAAATTTTTATTTCAGTGGTAAAAATCTATTAGCTTTTTCAAAACCGTGAGTAGATAGTTTATTTTATGGACAATCACTTTAATTTTCTTATTACTTTGACATTTTATACAAAATCATGATGAATTGATATACTACAAAATGTAAATGGTCATCTTCTTTTGGCATCCATAATTCACCGTCATTAAATCGTGACTCAAGTGCCTCAAATACCTAAATGTTCCAATTTTGTAATCTCTTTGAATTTTGTATGTGACCTAAATAAAATTTATGACCTGCTTTAAAAAAAAATGGAAACTTGCCTAAATACATACAATGAAGGCAGTTATAAAATTATTCTTTTCAAGACCTTTATTTTTTTTTGTATTTAGAACAAGGTATTAGAACTGAACCTCAGGTCATCTGAGAAAATTAAGGAAATTGCGCAAAACTATGTGGTATATAAAACTTCAAAGAAGTTTAATTTGAATAAAACAATGTACGTATTCACCTCCTCTAGGCAAAAACAGTTTTGTTTATTTGTTCAATAAAATGTTCGACTAACTTTATGATACTTCCCGCATTCAAGACATCAACACTCTCTGCGTTAATGTATCTACGGAAGTCAAAACTAGCTCACGGATTTATGTACAACTGCGATTTAGTTTTTTTTTTTTTCATCCGAAATAGAAGTGTTTTAGTCGCGTCAGTTTGTCGATCGCCAATCTAAGATCGGTCAGTGGCTAGTGGCGTTAGACAACCAAAAACAATCGAAAAAGAAGACGTGATATTATAACAATGCACTATAGTGGCATCTACTAAATTGTATATCACTCTACGATTGCCAAAGTGCGCAAATCGTAGTCTTGCGTAGTCTTGCGCAAAAAAAAATCTTCCGCATTTAATCTTTATGTCTGACCACAAGAAGTGATCATCATTGCCATCAGCATCAACATCATCATCATCACCATCGTCGTCATATATGTACCAGTGAAAAAAAAAAAAAAAATAATAACAACAAAAAACCATCAACAAAAGATTCACGGTGATTGGAGAAAGTCGTCCAGATCGCGTTCCAATTTCCGCAATCGAAATTTTAAGCGATCACATATGCAACAACTGCAGCATTATAGCAGCACAAAATCCTAGACGACTTCGATATGCGTTCGACAGAAAACTGAGACGATGTGACGGTGATGGACTTAGACAGGGTCGGACTAATCAATAAAGGGGTGTTGTATAGGCAAGTTCCTTAAGGGGCAGTTCTCTCCCGAATGACTCAATATTTTATCTCAGATAAAAATGCATCATTTGTATTTGAAAAGAGGTCCCAAATAAGATCTAAAAATATGGGTCTTAAATAAGGGTAAGAGATCTGAATCTAAATTAAGGGTTAGACAAAGAATACTGAACAGGAATTGGCAGATATGAAGCGAAATAGCAAGAAAAGGTCCAAAGTAGAGGTCTTCGGCTAGATATTTTTGAATTTTGATCTTAAAATTGAAGACAGGGCCTTAAATTATTGAAATTTTCCCTTGGCTTTGTACCTTCTCAAATACATGAAAAAGAAGGTCTGCATTAGGGGTCTTAAGTAAATTATTTTTTAATTTGGATGCAAAATTTTAACACTGGGCCTTTAAACGTATTCAAAATATTCTCTAGATTTTGTATTGGCAGATGTGAAGCGAAATAAGTGTCTTAAAAAAAGTTTAAAAAGAAGGTCCGAGTTAGGGGTCTTAAGCAAATTCTCTTTTAATTTGGATGCAAAATTTTAACACTGGGCTTTAAAACGTATTCAAAATATTCTCTAGGTTTTGTATTGGCAGATGTGAAGCAAAATAAGTGTCTTAAAAAAGTTTAAAATGAAGGTCTGGGTTAGGGGTCTTAAGCAAATTCTCTTTGAATTTTGATGTAAAATATGAAGATTGGGTCTTATTAAGGTATTGAACATTTTCCCTAGGTTTCGTACCTTCTTAAATACTTCTTTTTTTATGGGACACAAAAGATCTTAGGGGTCTTAAGCATATTTTCTTTTAATTTTGATGTAAAATATGAAGAGTGGGTCTTATAAACGTATTGAAAATTTTCCCTAGGTCTTGTACCTTCTCAAATACTTCAATTTCTTAAGAGACAGAAAAGATTTTAGGGGCCTTAAGCAAATTCTCTTTTAATTTCGATGTATAATTTGAAGACTGGGTCTAAAATCGTATTAAAAATTTTCCCTAGGTTTTGTACCTGTTCAAATATTCAATTTTTTAAGGGACACAAAAGATTTAAGGGGTCTCAAGCAAATTCTCTTTAATTTTAATGTAAAATTTGAAGACTGTGGCTTAAAACGTATTAAAAATTTTCGCTTGGTTTTGCATTGGCAGATGTGAGGCGAAATAAGTGCCTTAAAAAAAGTTGAAAAAGAAGGTCCAAGTTAGGGGTCTTAAGCAAATTTTCTTTAATTTGGATGTAAAATTTGAAGACTGGGTCTTAAAACGTATTGAAAATTTGTCCTAGGTTTTGTACTTTCTCAAATACTTAAATTTCTTAAGAGGCACAAAAGATTTTAGGGGTCTTAAGCAAATTCTCTTTTAATTTTGATATAAAATATGAAGACTGGGTCTAAAGACGTATTGAAAATTTTCTCTATGCTTTGTTTTAGTAGATGTGATTGGCAGATGTGAAAAGTGTCTAAAAATAGGTTGAAAATAAGGTCCGAATTAGGGGTTTCAAGATAATTCTCTTTGAATTTTGATTTTAAATTTAAAAACAGGGTAATAAATTATTGAAAGTTTTTCCTAGGTTTTGTTATTCTCAAATACATGAAATATAAGGTCCGAAATAGGGGTCTTATAATTTTTATGTAAAATTTGAAGACTGGGTCTTAAAACATATTGAACATTTTCCCTAGGTTTTGTACCTTCTCAAATACTTCAATTTTTTAAGGGACACAAAAGCCTTTACACAGGGTCTTAAAAAGGAAAATGTTCAACTCACGGCGCCCTTAGGTAATACCGTCCCATTATGAGTGCAATACAACCCTGTCCACAAGCTAATTCGCGTTAAAATTATGACTTGCAATGAATGAAACGACATCGACATAACCGTATTTAGTGGTAAAGAGATATCGGCTTGGACTCTCTTGATCATGTAGGGAATTTCTGAGGTACATATACGACGACAACGAGTACTTTGCATGAGATGAGCTGTTGCCTACAGATGCTTCTGTCTGGAAGCAATAGATACAATTTGAACTAATAGGACTACTCTATACGTATGCTGACAAGTGAAGTCGAAAGGAAATCAAATTACGGAAGCAGGTCGTGTTTTTTTGGAGAGCAGCGACAAGATAAACGATCTTACCGCAATAATATGTAATCGAATTGAAATTGAAGGAGGATGCGATGACGGCCGGTGATTGTATCTTAAAGATACTTCATTTTTTTCCTTTTACTCCTACGCGTAATTTTTTTTCTCAGGCACTAAACACAAAAAGTGTGTTACTATTGCAAATGATGCGAAACTAAAAGAAAAAATTTAAGACACAGAAATATTTTAAGCTTGTTATTAATTGATTGGATAGTTGAGAGATAGACAGAGAGAAAGAGAGGAGCTTAATAAAACACACAGCCAGCTGTTTGCTAAAAACTTAAATCTTGTTGTAATTGGAATATGAATTACGAACCTAATTTGTTGGATGAGTGGATGTTAAAAATAAGGATTTTTGTTTGGTAAGTGCGAGTGCCGGCATGTGGCAATTAGCTAATCAAGTGGTAAATCTTTTAAGCTGATGAATAAAGAGATATGATGCAAAAAAATAATATCTTTATGAATAGAGTTGAAAGATGAAAGAAAATTATCTACTTGTCGACTTAAGAAGACTTGCTTATAGCTTAGCAATATTAATCTTTTGGGAAATATATGAAATTCGGAAGAAAAAAAAATTGTGACAAAAATAGTTTAATCTAGCTAATGTCATTGGTTTTAAATTACTATCAGGTGGCTTATTGTGCGGAAGAAAAGTTTTGAAAAATAATCTCAGACAAATATACCTTTATATATAAATATAGTTTTAATCAGGTACAAGATTCTGTCATGATTTTAACTAAAATACTATTAATGTGATAAAGTGTAAGTCTTACAAAAATTAACTGTTTAATTTAAACCGTTACCGATTGGTGTGTTGATAAGTTAATACCCTTTAGTTTTGATATCTCGAAAAAAATTTGTAAAAATATGTCCTTCAGGCTTTGAATTATAAATTCTAAATTATTTAAATTTATTCCATTATCAACAAACTATTTCATCATTTTCAGAGTACCTATAGCTGAGAAATCTATGGCAACCTACATGTGGAATTAGTGTTATTTATTCTAATAAATCTGGTAACTTTGTGTTACCAAACAAACGGAACAAGTTATGAAGGAAACAAAATTTAAAATTTACTAATATACTAATATAGCCTTAGTTAAAAAAAAAAATTCATTTATTTATCAGTATTATTCGTTCTAAATAACGCTCATTTGCTTGAATACTGTCATAACTCAAAATTCACGAGTTTCTAGTTATTAATACAGAAGTTATTGGAATAAAGTACCTAATCTTTAATCCGGCAAAAATACATTTCTTATTTTAGAAACTAACTTTTTGCATACAAGAATAGATCGATACTAAATTTTAAACTCGTTTTCTGAAAAAAAAAACAGTTTTTTTTAGTTATGACTGTGTTCAAGTAAATAAGCAATGATGTGTAACCGTTCTTTAATTTTTCCCAACGATTAAACTTAAACATTTACACAAAATTTTTAAAATAAAAACTATATATTTATTAAAACAAACATAGGTAAATATTTCGAAAAAAAGTTATAGATTATTTTTTAATTTTTTTAGTTAGTACTTACATGCTCTTATGTTAAAAGTTTATTGGAATGTAAGAGATTTTCAAAATTTAAGTTTAAAACCCAAAACACACATTAAAAATGTTTTAAATTTAAAGAAGCATTAAATTTTTATTTTTTTTTTAAATCGTTGGATCGTTTTTCTTGATAATGTTTATATAAACAAAATTTGTAGCATTTAAAAAAATATATATGTGGGTCATCGATGTCAAAAAAAAAAGAAAAACAAAATTAAGAAAAGATTTTTAAACCAATTTAAAAAAAAATCAATGTCTTAAAATAAAAAAAAAAAAAATAACAGTTAAATTAAAAAGTCAAAAATCAAGATAACAAAATAATATCGAGCTTTTCTACGATAGTACCTACCTACCAGGGTTGTAAATAAATTATTTAATTTTAATGCGATTGCTTTTAATTACTAATTAAAAAAAAAAAGAAAATGTTTTTTGCAAATAAAAAAAAAACTCTATTAAAAATAAAAAATGTATTGGAACTAAAAATTTTTCAAATTAAAATTGTTCTGCATTGAAAGATTAGTTCAATGGAAAATGTGCTTGTATTGTATTTTTTTGTAATGTATTTTTTTTTAAATATTTGTCGAATTGTTTACAATTTTGACTATTCAGTCTAATGTGGTTTGAATATTATATTTGAAATAACTAATGTACAATCAAAAACCCAAAGCTGTTAAAGATTCGACGAATATTAAAAACAAATATTATATGCATAAGTTTTGCATTAATTTTTTTTTTTAAATAGAAAATTTTTGCAATTTTTAAATGATATTTTTACAGCCCTGACAGAACACACAATTTAGTATCCAAATCCTTAGAGCGATTTTTAAGAAAAGTATTTTTTTATACATAGGTATGGCATTCATCGTAATATATAATTTTCTCTTAAGGAATCTCTAAAAATTCATTATTACTAAATTTGAAAATATATCGCTTCAGTTTAAACCATAGCTCGAGTAAAAAATTATTTTTTTGGTCTTTTCGATTTTTTTCTACAAAATGTATCCTGAGCACAAATTTATTCATGAAGTTGCCTTTTAATTAAAATTAATTAAAAGGACAAAAGTCTAATGAAATCCACTCAAATTTACCAAAAACACTACTAATACAGTAAAATAAGGAGAAAAAAGGGGTAAATCTCGGAATGAATGTTAGTAGAAATTTTTTTTGCCCAATATCTTTCTTTTGCCATTCTATAACATATCTCAAAAGTCTAGAAAAATCTCATGTCCGCTTGTCGCGATTTCAAGGTCAAATCGCGAAATGGAGATTTTCAAAATTAGCAAAAATAGGCTATGGTATTATATACACATATGATACATGATTTCAAGGTATTTTTTAATGGTGATTTCAAAAAATCTAAAATCAAGACAATCTGACGTCTCTGGAAAAAGTTATACCTGTTTTTCATCTGTCAACTCATATTATTATAACAGTTGCAAACTTGCTGCCGAAAAACCCTTAAAAGTTATGGTAGATGAACCAAATTTTGCATGAAGATTTTAGAATCCATCATTATTAAAAATCAAAACAATCCATTACAAAAAATATATATAGATACGAAATAATGGTATTTTTTGATGGAGGGGCAAATTTTAGGATATGCACTAAAGAAGATTCTTGTTCATCTTAGGAATAAGTGCAAATAGGCTAATTTTTTCATTTTAATCTTTGTTTGGATATTCTTTAACTACCCTCAAAAATCTAAAAAAATCTCATGTCCGCAAGTCCTAATTTTCTTGGTTTGAAGATAAGGTACAGATTTGAAAAAATTGAAATACTACTCTTCAGATATTTGTGTCAGATCAACATGAATAAGGTACATTACTTTTCAGGGATGGTCAAATTGATTTGTTTGTGGGTTTTGTTGGAATCAGCGTTAAAAAATACCTTGAAATGATATGGGTTATGTTGGTATACATATAAGAATCTAAAGTTTTCTTATTATTTATTTTTAAATCTGCACCTAACTTAGTTTAACCTGGAAAATTAGAACTTGCGGACATGAGATTTTTTTAGATTTTTGACATAAGTAATAGAATATCCAAACAAAGATAGAAACAAAAAAATTAGGCTATTAGCACTAATTCCAAGATTGTACCAGGATGTTTTTTTGTGCATATCCTAAAATTTGCCCCTCCATCAAAAAATACCATTCTGTCATAGATATAAATGTTTTTTTTGCATTGCATTGTTTTGATTCTTAATGATAATGGATATGAAAACCCTCATGCAAAATATGATTCCGCTACCATTACTTTTAAGGGTTTTTCGGTAGTAAGTTAGCAACTGTTATAATAATATGGGTTGAAAGATGAAAAACAGGTATAACTTTTTTCAGAGACGTCAGATTGCCTTGATTTTAGATTTTTTGGAATCAACATTAAAAAATACCTTGAAATCATGTATCATATGTGCATATAATACCATAGCCTATTTTTGCTAATTTTGAAAATCTCCATTTCGCGATTTGACCTTGAAATCGCGACAAGCGGACATGAGATTTTTCTAGACTTTTGAGATATGTTATAGAATGGCAAAAGGAAGATATTGAGCAAAAAAAATTTCTACTAACATTCATTCCGAGGTTAAACCCTTATTTGACTGGATTATACCTATTTTATTCCTAACGAGAAGCGAATGTGAAGTCTTAGAAGTTTAAGCATTTCCTAACTATTGCAAAGATGTGTTGGTAAAAAAATACTTAGCTTTAAAACGCTAAGACATACAAAATTTAAACAAAAAACCCAGGTTAGAAGTAATTTACTTCGAACATGTGCATGAAAAAAGTCTCTGCGACCTGCAAACTATAAACGTTTTTATCGACCGCTACTGAATTCTTGTAGTGCCTGCCTCGTGATTCATTTTCACACTTATTAAAAGCCCGATTAATTAATATCCGACAGAAAGTCTATAGAATGCGGGGTTTTTTAATGGTTTTTAAATTTCTAAAGCTCATACATTAAATTCTTAAAAATTATAAATTAAATTTCAACAATTTGTATTAATTCTTTCTTGTCTTTATTTTCAGGTAAGAAACCATAACCCATATTCTATCACGTACAGATATTTCCCACGTAATGTAAGTTCCACTCAACACTTATTAAAAATTTGTATTTTATTTTTATATATGGACACTAGCAATTAACTTGAAAATAATTGTGTTTATGACTTAATTGTTATCCATATATGGTACCGCCATCAATATAAAAACTAAGTTAATTTACTTGTATTACTAAAACACAATGCTCACAGTCAGTCATTGAATTCACTGTGTCCAACAATCCCTTAATTATTATTTGTTATTATTATTACTGTATGTCTTATACCGCCTTTGTCCACTCCTTTTCTGTTGCACAAATGACTAAATTTTACAAGCCACATGGTTTGTGGCTGCGGCTGTAGCAGCCGCTACCGCCGACAATATCAAAAGAATTCAAAATTTATCCAGTATCAACCTTTCGTTGTTATATTTATAGACACAAAATCCCATTGATTATTTTTTCTTTGATCCAGAGCACAAGACAACAAAAAGTTTAGTTATCTTTTTTCTCAATCAATATATCTACACTGAAAAAAAAAACTATCAACATTATGGTTGAAATTTCTATAAAAGGTATCAGTGAAGTAATAAAACTGTCGCTAAACCGCTTCAAATTTACTTCGCATTAATCATAAAGTTTTCGGCAAAATTAACTTCGGAACTTTTATTATATGTTTTCTTAATTCTTATATGCATTCCGTAAAAGGTAGCCACAGTAATTAATGCACCAATTATAAAGCTTAAACAAGAATCGTAAAAATTAAATTTGATCCGAAAAAATTGCGAAGAAATAAAATTTAATAAAATACATCTCATTTAACTTAAAAGACTAAAATAGTTGTTCTGAGTTGCAGTAATTCACCATATTCTAAAGCAACTAAACATGATGCCTCTAAAAGCTATAGTCGTCCAGACTACTTTGCTTTGGTCTTGAAGCAAAAATTTGCTCTTTTCTGTCCATTGTGCTGAAATTGATAGATCTTTTTAGCTTGGGCACATACCTGTTCTTTCAGTATACTTAACACACTTATTATTCAAAGAGTTCTCATTCTCAGAGAAATCTTTTTCTGTTTTTGCACTTTTTGAAAAAAAGAACAAAAAATTTTTGTTCAACGTAAAACTTGTAACCCTAGTAGACTTTTTCATGGAACGAAATATAGGAGGGCTGAATTTTTCAAATCTGAAAGAGGGGTATGAGAAAAGCTTAAGTCCTGGTTTTCGGGACGCTGCGCTGGCTGGCGAAATCCGCCATTATGGAAAACGCTAATCGCTCTATATCTCCAAAATTATGGGTCCTATAGAAATGGTTAGCATATTTTTCTGAGCGGGCAATAGTTTTGAGGTTATGTTGTTTTAATTTGTTTTTTTTTTCTGTTTTTTTTTTTCTTAAGATTTTATCATTCCCGGTATTAGTTACATAATTTTTTAAACAGTAAAATTTATAGACCATCAAATTTACAATAATTTGGTATATTTTTGGAAGTCATGCGATGAATGAGTCGAAGGTTATTGATCTGAAAACTAAAGTCTAAGTACAGGAAAGTTAGTAAAACAAAAGGAATTTTGTGGAACGAAATATAGGACGAAAAATGGAAAAAAGATAGGCACATTTATATTTGTTTTATTTGTTCCTAAGGAAAAACTTTTGTATTGAAATCAACAGATTTCTAAGTTCTCATCACTCTTAGCGTGACTCAGAACCAACCCCAAAAACTTAGTTATATTTTGGCTCCTTTTTTTGTTGTTGTTTTTGGTGTTTTTTTTTAAATGTTTTTTTTTTTGTCATTTTTAAAGTTTTGTATTTTGTTTTTATAATATTTTAAGTTATTTTTATTACGTTCTGTATATTTCAAGACTATTTTTGAAATGTAAGATTTATAATGTTATACGTAAAACAGAAAAATATCCCACATGTTCATATATTTCAGGGCAGTTAAGGTCCTCAGGTCCTTTTCTTGATTTTCATCGTGAGAGCTATTTCTCTTGAATCCATGTTGACTTTTCGCATTCATTTACAAAAACAAGACGTCCTAGTGACGTAAGCAGTGCGTTGATTTTAGGCTATTTTTTTTTTATTTGAAAAAAAAAAGTAAAAAATTCTAAAAAAAAAATCTGGAGAAAAGATACATCGTTCCTTGAATCTCAAAAACTAAAATACTTATAAACAGGGAGTTTTTTGATTTTGACTTAAAATCAATGAGAGCGCTGATTTGTGTGAAAAAAATTGTACTCTTTATTTAAATTTTTTTTTTTTTCTGAAATGATGGGCCCTACCAATAATCAAATTTAAAGCTGACTTTAATTTTTACCTTAATTCTACATATTTCACAATACCAAAAACCAATTTAATAGTCAAGTTAAAGGCAAATGCTCGATTAAAATTTATAGTTGGGAAACTCAACTATAAAATTTAACCTAGACTCAGCCTTAAACCTGACTATTAAATTGGTTTTTGGTATTGTGAAATATGTAGAATTAAGGTAAAAATTAAAGCGAGATTTAAATTTGATTATTAGTAAGGCCCGATGACTTTAAATTTAAATTTCTCAAAAACTGTTTACTCAATCAACTTCAAATAAACATCAAATTCAAGAAGTATATTTTAGCTTTCCAAAAAGATATAGGACACTATAATGTGCTTTTGTTTTTTTTTTTTTTTTAATTTTTTTTTTCCTATTCTAAGTAAAAATGCCCTCTCACGTGTATATATGTATGATGTCTATAACTCAAAAAAGGAATCCGGTACGATGTTGTACGAAGTGTAGAGTTTTTGGCTCAGATGAAACTGAAATAAGAAGTAGAAACATCTCGCTCCTTTAAAATTATTAACTTCAAGTCAACTCATTCAGGAGCGACCTTTTCTTTCATATTCAGCTGGTTAGCAGTTACTAATTGAGGTGGCCTTTGCTTTTAGTCAACCAGCAGCTTTAACCAATGGTGCACGTTTAATTTTTGGCAACGTCTTGAAGTGAATTGATTAGTGACAAAGATCACTGCTTAAGCCAAAATTTCTGAACTGTTCTAAAAAGTGGGATTTCTAAAGTCACAGCTAAGTTGACCAATTCTAAGTTGCATTTTTCCAAGTGTACCAATTAGATACAGTGGGTTGCGAAATAAAGAACTGCATTGTGACTAAGAAAATCTAAGTACACACCAAGAACTGGTTGGTGTGCCTGTTATCACCATATTAGTCCACTTCATCATTGAATTATGGAACCACATGTGCTTGCTCAACGTAATCATCCGGTATCCCACAATATGTCAGATTTTTTTCTTTTTTTTTTTTTTTCTTCTTCTAATTTTTTATTATTCTCTTGTGATCAAGAGACATACATTTGTCATCTTTTCTGCAATCAGTTGTTTTTTTTTTTTCTTCTTCCAAACCACACTTTTATTCACTGCACCCCACAGAGCGAACTACAGTGCATTGATAAGTTGCAAAATATTATTGCAAAGACAAGACAAGTTAAGCTTGTTTTTCCAGTAGGTAAGTGCTCCACTTCTTAGCAGTCAATTGATAAAATATCACGTAAATGTACATCAAATGATATTTTTCTATATTTTTTTTTTTTCAATTTGTTACAAACTTTGGATTAATATTTTTGTCGAAGGAGTAAAGAAGGGGCGAGTTTCATAAGAGTTTTGTTAAGCCCAAACCGGCGTTGATTTTCCCACAGAGCGCCATACGCCATTTATGGTTATTTTTGGTCTGCAATTTGTATCTATTGGAAAAGTATTTATGAAAAATGCTATAATTTTTCTTTGTTTCCATTGATTTCCACACATATAAATTTCTAAGAAAACAAGAACACAAATTTTATGTCAGAATCAATTAAAATAAATTTGAAAAGTGATTTTGTTTTCCCTCTCACCATAATACCGCCATGGACTTAACAATTTATCCATGTAGAAAAATGGCGCCCAACTAAGGAATGGTTGGGTTTGAATCATTAAGCCTTACCCATAAATAGAGCGCCACTTGTATTATTATAAAGAAAAAAAAAAAAAAAAAAACAGGCCAACATTCTATTAAAGTGGCCTTTTGTTATTTTTGATTTTGAAGGAATAAATTGTACAAAATTTAACCTAAAAGATACTTTGATCACAAAACAGCAGCGCGGTAACGTTCGCTGTTGTCGTCGTCGGTACTCGTGTAGTTGGAGGTGGCACACCCGTTGATTGTACCTAACCTTATTTTTGATGGTTATGTCGATTATTGTTAGCATTTGCACTGTAAGAGATTTGTACGTACCATAGATAGGTTTTTGTATCTTTTTCTGTCTATAGTAATAATGTAGGAGGAGCAGCAAGGTGACTGCGCATGCAGCATGTTGTATTTATCTATGTTTCAAGACGGAACGTTTATAAGCTGCGCAAGGGTATGAGTTATTTATTTTATGCTGGTGAGTCGGTGAGAAGGTTGTTTGTGTTTTATTAAAGCTGTCAAGACATCACAAGAGTGTTGGTGGTTATTGAAGTTAAATGTTGTGGAAAATGCCCATTTGCACTAAGAGATGGATGGAATGTACATTTTTCTATATTTTATTGAGGCTGTAAATTTATAATTCATTAATAGAGTTTTAAATTAACCAAGCTAAACATGCACAATAATTTATTTATAACAAGTGGTAAACAATTTTATGAGGCAAGACATAAATTAATAAATGGATAGCGAAACTGAAGACAGTATAGGTACTAAATGCGGTCTTATACTTTATCAATAATTTTTATTTTACAATATTTATAGATCAATGAATATTGCATGTACCAACTTTTTTATAAGGAATAATTGCTCTTAATATTTTATTACTTTTAAAACCATGCTTAAGCCACTGAATGTTTTGAAGTCTTTTCTTTAGCACTCTAACAAAATCGATTAATATATTCGACAGAAGTCATGTAAATAGCAATAATCTAATTTTTGGCCTAAGGTGTCAAACGTGAGTAGAAAAGGCAGTTTGAATAAAAAAAAAACAAAATTTTATGGTCAATACGTTTTTCTCGTCTAATTCAAATATATTAGGTCAACAAAGCACCGTCCTCAAATGTACCAACGAGAGCAAATACAGTTTAAAATTTTGGCCCAATAAAAATATATGTATACAACTTGGGCACAATCTAACTAAATAAATAAAAAAAAACTTAAATTAACCTTTGGTCACTGATTACTCAACTAAATAAATATAAAACTTTTTTTTTACTAAATAAATTGAATAAATTACGAACCAGCACTTAATTTCATCGAGGCACACTTCTTGACAATGCAAAACCAGGTTTAAAAAAATGATAACGGAACTTTACAAAATAAAAAATGGTATTTCAAGAACCATTACACGGTTAAACGATGGATAAATTGTCAATATTTTGATGTCTATATTATCGTCTTCTTAGAAGTTAACCGCTAACATGTATACTAGGGCGTTCGTTTAAATTCCAAGTGGAAAAACTGTTTCTAAATAATAAAAAAAAATCCTCTAATTTTTTCAGATTTTTATTTTGACGATAGATGGCGCCCCAAGAGGGTTAAAGTTTTTTCTCATTTGAAATAGGTATATGTTGACTTATAGGCCATTTTTTTAAATATAGCCTAAATTTAAAATTTTTTGATTGAGGTATAAACCATTTTTCTAGAACTAGGTGTTTAGTTAGAAATACATGTTTTTTTTTCATGCTACTCATATGCTTGTTTTAATAAAACATGCTTGGTTTAATAAACCCAAAAAAGACTAAACCCCTTGTCATAGAAAAATGGTTTATACTTTTTTGAAAAGTGTTTTTAATATAGAATAGAACCTCATCAAAAATGTTTACATTTAGTCTATATAAAAAAAATTATTTAATAAGTCAACCTATACCAATTTCAAATGCGAAAAAAACTTTAATCCTCTTAGGGCGCCATCTAGCGTCAAAATAGAAATCTGAAAAAATTAGGGGATTCTTTTTTTTTATATTTAGAAACAGTTTTTCCACTTAGGAACTTGATTCAAAAATAACGAACGCCCTGATGTGTACGTCCCTGATCCAATTGTGGGTTAGCGAGGTCTACGTCATTTACTTTTTTTTCTGAAAAAGTTTTAATTTTATTATTTGAACAAAACGGCAACACCTAACTCAGAATTTTGAAAAAAAAAAAAAATACTAAAAACATTTTACCTTAATTTTTGTCCAAGTTTTTCGTAATATTATATAGGTAAATCTAAATTTTAATATTCTTTGCCCATAAATAGTAAGGTACTTCTAGTTTAATTCAGAAGAGTAGGAGGTTAGGTATATACAAACATACATAGGTATATTTCAGTTTTGAAAAAAATTAAAAATAAACTTTGATTTCATTGAATTTTCTTGATTTTTTTGTTGAAACATTTGATTTTTCTAAAACTTTGACAAACTAGACCTTAAAACTTTTTCCTTTTAACTTTCAACAGTTAAAGCTATTGAACGAAGAAAATCTAACGTCTTAATTAAATTTTGAACTCTAAAAAAAAAATAATAAAATAAATATTTCCAAAAGTTCTTTGAAAATGAAATACTTTTTAGATTTATTTGTAAAAATGAAATACTTTTTAGATTTATTTGTAAACTATTATAGATTTTTCCATTTCCTTTCATGAATTAAACTTATGTATAACAAATATGGGCAAAAAAATTTAATAAATTCATATTTTATTATTAAAAATTTGAAAAATGACAAAATTTGTTCACTTCATTTTTCCTTAAAAAATCGGCACACGATTACGATCATAAGCTATCGTTTTGACTATTGCTGTCTCTATTTAATCAGTAGAAAAAAATACTGACACAAAGCGACCATACGTTAACGAACGTATGCCGTGATTCGAAAACTGAGTTTGGGGACCAGTTTTTCAAAAACACTCTACTTGATTTTAAGATTACTGATAGGAATACATTTCTAGCTTTGAAAAACATGTATTTAAATATTGTAGGTGTTCATTAGCATTTATTGCTTAAAAGATGGAAGATTGTCCCTCACTTCAATATAATTTTTACTTGCTCTATAGCCTATATTGCAAGTATTGGTTTCGTGTCAAAACCAACATTACGATAATGGAGAATTCCAAAAAAGTGGGTTTCGTAATTCTGTCCGTGCGTCAGTACGTCCATCTGTACACATTTCCACAGGCTAAACGGATGGACGGATTTTCTTCAATGATTTTTATAGATTTTTGAAAATTGTTTTTTTTTTTTTTGTTTTTTTTTTTTTTTATATCTCGCTTAGAAAGTGTACCTCCCATACAAATTTTTCAATTCAAACTAAATGACTCAAAAACGGCTCTAACGATTTTGATTAAACTTTGCAGACGTAATGTTTAAAGCAATTGCAATAAAACTGCATTTTTAGTTTTTCTCAAAAAAGTCAAAAAAGTGTACCTCCCATACAAATTTTTCAAAATTTTGCCCTAAACGTCGGCTCTTCCCCAACATCAACAAAATTTCTTTAAATTTATAGAGGCAGCTCATAAAATCTACAAGTAAACTAACATAAAAGTGTTTTAAACTGCAACAGCAAGTACGTGCGACCCCAGTCGTGCATTTAATTTTCCTTTAATTACTTTTTTTACCTTTAATTACTTAATTACCTTTTCACATCATTTGTTTTATGCAATTTGAACGAAATCGTCATTTAAATTTAAAAAAGCAGCACGGCAATAACGGCAAATTTTTAACTCATAGAGGTTGAAGTATTTTTATATACCGAGGTTTGAAATAAAAAGATCATCAAAATTGGAGCTGTTCGTCCGGGTTCCTTAATATTTCCATTTTTTTAGCTTAAGCTACTCCACTAAGGCCCAATTTATTCACTCTCCATTATATTTAAAGTCGCATTAAATATTTAAAATCTGTCAAATCTTACGAATTTTGAAATATAGACAAGACAAAAATTGGAGTGTACATCACAAAAATTGTTAGCTGAACTTATTTTTCATATAAATTTTCACTGGAGTAAACGTATACAAATATAAATAAATTTATTTTCGCTTCTCGCATTTTTATCATTTTGGTGTCAGAAGAAACTTAAAAACATGTGTATAACATATGTAATGTTTAACCTTAATTTTTGTATAGCCCTTTGTTGACCTACAATCTCTCTCCCGCTTATAAACTCCATTCTTTCAAAACCTGCAACATATATTGATTTAAGTAGGCACCATCACTTCATTCAAAATTCGTTTAAATTATTATAATTTTCAAAGTGCAATAATTTTCTAGAAAGAAATTAAGTAGGCAAACAGTTTCATTCCATTTCGACATTTCCTGAAACAAGTTACGAAAAAAAATGTACATGGTAGTTAATAATTTTTTTATGGCAACACTGAATTCTTGTAATTGAATATACTTGTAATTTTCTTATTAATCACATATTTTCGGTATTAAAACCGTTTGTTCAGAATGATGAAACTTCTGAGAAAAATTAAAGGAAAACCTAGTTTGTTCCTAGAAACATTACTAACTCGTACGCAATACGTAAATTAACACCTTTTCTCACAACTTTGCACTAGATAACATACAAATTGAAGTCAAAACAAGTAGTCCAGTCAATAAAGGTTTAACTTATCTTACCTTCGATTAGCTATGCCTAATAGAAAATAATTACATCAAGTTTTTAAACAAAAGACATTCTCAAGGTCTAACTGCAACTCGTTGGATTCCATATCAACTATAGCTAAGCAAATTAACCGCAATTTCGATTTTCATTTCAATTTCAATGCAACAAACAACGTCCAATGAAAGTGAAACTGTTTAAAAAACCAACACATACTCGTACTCTTAATAAAGTTAGTGTACACCTAACTCGTATTAACTGTTTTTCATTTTGTTGCTTGCATGCAATTTAATTGAAACGCCATTTAATTGGAAGCCATTGTACTCTTTGCGAAGCTATATAATTTGGCTTGAACGGTAACTAACCTACAAAAATGTGGAATTAAACTACAAAAAGAACAAAAACAGCACTTATTTTATGAACAAAACAAAAAACAGACAAAAGCCGAGCCGAATAGGTAGTAAGAATCATTAATATCAATTTTATTAGTTGGCCCTGAGAATGCGATTTCCGTGCTAGAAACAACAAAATAGTTTTTTTTTTTGTTAGGTTTCCTTATATTGTGGAAACAATAACTGAAGGGTATAATGTCGAATGTAGTACCTTGTTGAGGTGTAATTGGTTGTTAAATGCATCACATTGATTGAATTTAAATTATATTTTGACTTTTTTTTAACTCTTTTTTGAAAAAGAAAAAAAAAATCATTGAATTTTGGGGAACATGATTTTAATTGTAATTCTGCTTTATTTTATATTTAATGACAAAGTTATAAACTTTTAACGATTGATTTGCTGATATAAATTTTAATGATTGGGTTTTTGGTAATAATCGTAAAAAATGTTGACATTCCGGTTTTCCGGTAAAAATGAATGTTTAATAAAAATCTGTTTAAAAATTCATCAACTTGTCGTTTTACAACCGTAAAAAGGTAAATTAAACTAAAATAAAGTTTTTAAAATTTGTTAATTTATAAATTGTTTTTACAAGATTTTATATTTTTATTAACTTTACACCAGATTTGCTTCTTCTGGCTTGTTTCTTTCGATATTCATCAATTTATTAATCCACTTTGAACACCAAGCGAATTTTGAAATAAATAAATAAAATATCCTTTAAACAAGATTAAGAAACTGTTGAAAATGATCCCAAAAGTAGATTCAATCCATGACTTTTTAGAGCCATTTGAATTATTTCCCAATAAAAAAAAATATACTTTTTTTTAATAAAAGGTACTCATACACCACCAGTTATAGTAAATCAATGAAAACTCATACGATTGAGGTTTATAAAGTGATATTGTTAAATAAATATTTATAAAGTGAATCCTCAAATAAAAATAATGTTGCGAAGTCAAAAAAATCATATCAAAACCTAGGTCCTACGCCAACGCCTTGGTACAGAAATTTTTAAGGTATAACCTGGTTGAGAGTATGCATCACCTACCGAAAACGGTCAGATGATACATATTATGGAGAATGGAACTTTAGTATATTGTCTGCTCGATCCTTAGGAAAGGAGACCCTCTAAACTGCGCCAACTACAGAGGAATCAATCTCCTCAAAATCGCCTACAAGATCCTCTCTGCCGTAATAAGTGAACCACTGAAGCCCTCCCTCAACAGTCTGATGGGTCCTTATCAGTGTGGCATTAAACCAAGAAAATTAACTTTTATCCAAATATTCATATTAAGGCAAATTATGGGAAAAAACAGAAGCGTTAAATCGATACCCATCAACTACTGATCGATTTCAGGGCCGCATATGACAGTATCAAAAAAGAAGAGCTCTATAGAGCCATGTCTACACTCAGAGAAAAAAAAGTAACTATTTTTTAACTATTTTCATAGATAATTTAAAAATACATATAGTTAAAAACAGTTTTTTGTGATTATTTAAATAGTTAAATGGAAGGACTTTATACAAAGGAAAATTAAAGGAAAATTATAGTTGCTTAGTTTGTTTTTGAAGTTATATTTACTTCTTATGGGACGGTGGGTATGAAAATTTGTTTTTTTGACAAGAATGTCAAAGGGATTATGACGCGATCGCCATCTCCGAGAAAATTGGGCAGCAGGGCTGTCGTTGCACCTTTAGAGTTGGTAGTACTTTAGTATTTAAAAATGCAGTACGCCGCAGTAAGGTAAACAAAAAAACAGACAACACGTGGCAAGTAGCACGAGGCATGTGGCATTCAGTATGCAAAATGTGGCAAGTTGCATATGGCAAGTTGCATATATAAAATCAACAAATTTCCTAAGATCTCCATAAGCTGAGATTGTTTGATTATTTTAATAATAATACATATAAAACAAAAATAATAAAAATTAAAAATAGCAAGTGAAATTAATTTGAAATACTGAGTGAGAAGTATAACTTCAGTCGCGTGTACATGTGTACACATACTCTTTTTTTTTTATTTAAAGTCGTTTGATACATATATACAGGGTGTCATAATGGTTCGAAACGAAATATGCTGATAGGCCAATTAAAGGGCGCTCACAATTTGGTAGCTTGTTTATCCCAAATGCTTATTGGTTTTCGATTAAATTCAATTCTTGTAAAATCTTGAAAAATCACTGAAACATTTTCACTAAAACATTACAAATAAACTATTCCAAGTTTTAATACAAAATAATTTTATTTTACTTTTTATTAATTTTATTTAGGTATGAAAAAAATTTGTAAACACAGCACACAAATATAATATACCTTAGTAATATAATATACATATGTACATTGTGCACTTTGTCAAAATTTGTATGTAAAATTTTATAAAATCAGAGAAAATCGAAGTGAAAAATGAAGCATTTAATTTATTTTGAATTTTTTCACTTTTAAATTAACGACGAAAAATGCATGAAAACTGGATAAGCCACGCACACTAGAAATTTTTTTAACAAATATTTGACCATTTTCCGACAAGATACACAAAGAAAATTTCTTATTTTTCAATTACCTAATAATTTTTTCAAACGACATTTTACGAATTAAAACAAAAACTGTGTTTCACATATCATCATATAATAAAACGGCAAACACTTATTTTGTGGTACAAAATACGCGGCCCACAAAAACCGAAGGGGCATAAATTATATACCGAACGATAGGAAATTTTATCTAGATGTGCAGAATGTATACTTTGTTTATTTTTTTTTACCGAAATAGATAAAAATAATAAATTAAAATTGAGAAAAAAAAAAAAAAAATGTGCTGAACCACGCCCTCTCCCTTCTGTAAGTGGAAACTTCTAAAAGCAAAGACGAGAACCTTCGAAGACATTCTCGAATTTCGAATAAAATTAAGTGTTGCATATTCTTAGTAGTAAATAAAGTGAATAGTGTGCTTATTTGAGCATAAATAAAAGTTACAATTGGCACTCGAATTTTGAGTGCGGGGTCGGCTAGTATGAATTAAAGCCCGAACCCGAACTGACAGATAGATTACACTGGCCAACAATTTTCAACTTTTTAAAATTTTCCAGAAAGATTTATATCTAATTTTATAGATTTGGGTTCAGTAAGCTCAAAAATCATATTGGTTTCTTTCTAGCAGCTCTAGTTTTTGAAATATTTTTCATATTTGCAGAATATTCCTACTAGTTTTTCAGTTTTCCTTATTTTGAGCGTTTACTAGAATTTTCCAGAAAAATTTTGTTTAAACTTAATGTACCTACATATGTAGGGTCAGTTAACCTAAAAATCACATTCATTTATTTCTAGAAGCTCTATTTTTTTTAAATATTTAAGTTTTTCACATTTTGGGGGTAGTTTCGTACTTATTTGAAGTTATTCTTATTTTGACTGTTTGTTAACATTTTCCACAAATATTTAAATAAAAAAAATTTACAAAAAAATTTTTTTTTGAATTTCTATACCTTTTCATGTATGAATAATTTAATAACTAGACGTGCTAGAAAAAAAATAACTTGTTTTCGGAATCAGCACCCTAAATTTAGTAAGAAATGATAAACAACGGTCTGGAAAGTTTTTGTGTGTTGGGCAATGTTATGTAGGTATACGTTTTTGACACATGCGCAAGCTTGAAAAAACTCGGAAGATATTACTTTTATATTGTTTAATTTCTTTGGGTTTGACTTTTATTTAAAAAGAATCAAACGAACAACAGGCAACAGGTTTAATTCTTTTTAAATAAAAGTCTCTATTTTTTATCACATACGACTTGAAACATGTACTCATACTGGCTGTGACATGTGACTATTACAAAAGTTATTTCTAACTATAAGCACAAAAGTTATAAATGAATATTTTAATAGCTATGTATTTTTACTATTTTAAGAGTTATTTTTCTACTTTTTTATTGTGGCATGTGACTGTTATAATAGTCATTTTATTATATATATATATTATATATATATATTATATTTACTATTATGGAACTATTTTCGCAGTTATTCGCAAAATTTCATTGATTTCTATCAAGTGACTGTGGAAATAGTTACAAAATATAACAGTTTTTTTCTCTGAGTGTAATTCTTGCAAGCTTATCCACCTCTGTAGAATGACGATGCAGAATTCACGCTGCTCCGTCAGTGTTTGGAAAGACCTCACCGACGCACATAAGAGTATTTGCAGTAAAAACCTGGTCATAAGTCGATTTTCTGAAAATCAAAATTTACACCAAAAAGTTTGGCAAAGTGGGTGCAAAATAAACCTGTGTCAATATGCTGCACTCATTTGTTTGTTTTTCGATCGTGTCTTGTTAAAAAATGAGTTCAAAGTTAACTGTTACATCTACCTCATTTTTATTTGAACTCGAAGTATTTTGGTAAGTGTTATTCTATATCCGATATCGAAGTTTTGTGATAGAAATCTAAAAAAATTTAAATGGAGAATTCTTCTTCAGTTATTTATTAACGATATTAATAAAGTTTTGAAAATGTAAGATGGTTTTTTCTATTTCAATTCGGGCTTAGAACTAGTATCTAAAAACTTGATATTTTTGGTAAGTTATTATTTGAACTTTAATGATTTTGTTTTAGTATACCCCGTTATTCTGCGATGAATTAAAACTTATGAGTTAGTTTATATATTCTTTAACACAATGCAACAAAAATTTGGTGCTCTTAGGTGCTCTTTAGAGAATCGAGGGTCAATTAGTTTTTCACTTTCTGATAGAAAATACTCCTTACTTTATGCAACGTTTTTTATTTTTAAATTAAATTTACTGATGTTATTAGTGTATTTTATTTTGGGTGATCTTAATTAAGGTTGGGGAAGAGAGAAAAGAAACTGAGAATTGCGTATTAGGGATGAGGAAAAAATTTTGAGAAAAATAATGTCGACAGGCGGAGTACAGGCCATTAATCAATTTTTTTAGTTTTTGGTAAAAAAATAAAAATAACAAAAACTAGGTTTATATTGTATTTTTTTGTAGGAATACTCATTTTAAACAGAAATAATAACAAAACCACGAAAAATAATTATGGCCAGGTTTTTGATGACAATACTCCTATGTGCGACGCGTTTGATACTTTCAAGTCAGACAACGCGATGACATACGATTTAACATCGTTCCAGAAGCACCATCTTTCAAAAGTGTGTCCAGCTGCCAACGATATGGATATGATCATCGAAGCGTAAGTAGTAAAAATGGACATAAACTTCAATGACGCTATCGTAAAAAGAGGATACTCAAGACCAACCTTTTGGACAAAACATCAAAATGGGCAGCCCTTTTAAATTTCAGGTAGTTACAAGGAGAAAAGAGACCATCCAAAAACAAAAAATGATAGAACAGATTAACATCCACAAAATATACAAACAAATCAAACACATAACCCTACTTTTGGCTTTGTCATAGTTGGACAGTGGCAGAAATAACATTTAATGTTACTATATCCATTAAGAAATCAAATATTGGCTAAATAATAGAAAAACGTTGTAATGGAAACTATTATTTAAATACACTTAAACCATTACATTATACATTATTACAATTATAATAATTGATGAATTTTACATTAACAGATATTAGTTTGACAAAAAAGTTCACAGTGATACGCTATTTTACAAAATTTCTGTTCGATAGTCAACTCTACTGAGTTCTTCAAATCACAAGTTAAATATCGTTGTCTTTTCTTCAACTTCGCAATGAATTATTACAAAAAAAAACAACTATCAATATTGTCTTTTTTGCACTACTTTCTACTGAAGTTTTGCTAACTGAATCTAAATTCAATTTAATATTTCTGTCTTTTATCGAAAATCTAAACAAAGTTGAGAAATTTGAAAGTGTTTTTCTTCTACAATCATCCAAAGAACAGTTCTTTAGTGACAAATTCATACGTGGCCTTGAATTTTCTCTTGGTATTCCAGTAATTTTATCAAACCAATTTTCTTCATTTTACTTGAAGGAAAAATTTAATGAACATTTACTACCAATACTTCAATTTAATTGGAATAAAATATTTCTTCAGCGACTTTTGGAATATCTTCAACATCTACGATCCAATAAGATGATTTTTGTACTCGAAAATTCTTCAAGAATTGATATGGAATTAAAGAAGGTTATCAATTTTTGCTGGCTGAATAGAATAATCAATGTAATAGCAGTTTCTCAAGATTTTCCAACTTCTTTGGCCTACTATCGATACAGTAATTTTGGAAATTTTAGAATTGAAAAATCCATCTGGAACAGAAATAAGTCAGATATGTTTCCAAATCGAATGCACGATCTTCATGGTATAACATTGCCAGTAATGTTTGTTGGGCAAAAGCCAGGTGTTATCATTTCAGAAAATCCAAATCAGGATACGAAAATTGGTGGATATGCAGGGAATATCTTCAACACTTTTGCCAAAAGACACAATGCCAGATTGAATTCTTCAAATCTAAATCCTTCAATTGCTCCACGCGATATTTATCCACTTGTTGTTAATGGTACAGTTGAGATATTGGCAGCTTTTCCCTTACGTGCAACAAATCCAGCTTACTTTTACTCATATCCATTTATGTTTTATGATTGGTGTGTAATGGTTCCCGTAGAGCCGAAAATTCCTATTTATAAAGTGTTTTTGTTTGTTTTTCATTGGAAAGCATTTGGTTTAACAATCTTCGTATTCATTATGCTGTCCGCAACACTTGCAATAGCGAATTTTTTCTTCAAATCCCCTCGAGTTTTCACCAAAATTGATTTCTTCTTCAACATCGATTGTTTTCGTGGAATACTTGGACAGTCATTTTCTGAAACACCAAACACTTCTTGCAGTACAAAAATCATCTATTCGCTAATATTTTTGCTTGGAATCATGATTGTTACCTTATACGATGCATTTCTTCAATCTTTTATGACCGAAACTCCAACAGAAAATATGATCAGATCTTTCGCAGATTTGCAATCACATGGTCTTAAAATCTACATTTATAAAACTTATTTCAATTTTCGGCAAGAATTTGACCCTAATTTTAAGAAGTATTCAAAATTATTTAAAATCGAAGACAGTCTTGAAACTATTGAAAAGTATCGAGATAGTCTAAATCCTAAATATGCCTATGCGGTAGCTAATTGTTATTGGAAAATATATGAAAATCAACAAAATTTGTATGGCAAACGATTGTTTCGTTGGTCTAATGAATTGTGTATGTTCAAAAATGCACCAACTTCTTTTGCTTTGAATGAAAATTCAATTTACAAAAATGTATTGAATTTTCATATTTTGGAAATACAATCAGCTGGATTGATGGATTTTTGGACGAAAAGAGCATTTTATGAGCTAATTGATATTGGACAAATTAAAAAATTGAATGTTACTTATGAAACCAAATTTCAACAATTAAAAGTTGAAGATTTAAAGTGGTTTTGGATGGTGATGGGATTGGGGTTTACTATCGCTACGTTGACTTTTATTGGAGAAATTTGTATTTTCAAATTCATAAATAAGTAAAATATCTTGTAGGTAGGGCTATTATCTGTCAATTGGTGTTCGCATTATACAAAAATTAATCAATAAATTGTTATTTTGTAACTTTGATGATTCTATTTTGTTTTTTTTATGTTGATTTATTTTTATTCAAAAATTGCATTGTAGATATAAAATTCTATGTCCTAAGAGTTAATTATAATAAATTATAATTCCAAATAAAATATTTGTGTTAATTTACGTGGGAAAATTAAGTCATGCATTTTTTTAAGTTTTTAATTTTTTTCATACGTTTCAAAACTCAGTTAAATTTCGTTTGAACCGTTAAAAAGTAGGTATATCCTTTAATCCTATCACAGAATAAACTTTATTGAAATGTTGTTTTTTAGATGTGGAATCATTAACCCGATAAATTTTTTTGAAACATTTTTGAAAATTCTTACATTAAAAAATTTAAAAAAATAGAATGCACTACTTTATCGGAAAATACTTGCTCTTATAGAACATAAATATAAGCAAACCCTAGGATATTCATCGATTATAAAAATTAAAAAATATCTATTTTAATTTTTAGTATTGTCTGATTAGTGACAAAAAAAAAACAAAAAATCTATGTTAAGTTCTTGCTGGCCGTTTTTGAATTTCGTTGCACATTGCCACGAGTTTTTTTTATCTATTCCTTAGTAATTTTTTGTACTATTGATTTGGATCCTTTTAAATTTATTTAAAATACTCGTAAATATATTAAGCAAATTCTAAGAAATACTATTCATTTGTGCAGCAATAAATCTTAGTAAAATTTCGACTAATCACATAATAATGTAAATATTTGGAAATAGCCTACCAATGTCAAACTGTATTATTTCCCAACCGGGAAAACTATAAGAAACACATTACACATACACCACAGTGACTTCTAAAGCTTTTAATATTTTAAGCTTAAACTTGAAAATTGATACAAGTTATTACTGTAGCATTTAATAAAACCAAATGAGCTTTTATTGAGAGTATTTTCTGCCCATTGAAATGTATTAATTTGAAATCAATTTTGAAAAAAAAAAATAAAAAATCGAAAACTTTCAATTAAAGTTGGCATAAGTAGGGTACATTAAGTGGGAAATAGGCATCCAATACTAATTTTTGATTGCTGTTAGAAGTGAATTCAGATATGTATATGTTTTTTAATTTATTTGGTCTCCTAAGCTTTAAAATTAATAGATACCGAGAATGCATGTAGGAGAAGTATCTTAAAAATTATTTAAAAAAAAATTAATCTTTGAATTTACAAAATGATTTTAAGAGCCAATTTTTCAATCTTCTAATAAACAGTCTGTTAACTGTTCGACGAATAAAGTTATTAGGCTCATAAACAATCAGATAAAAACATTGAATTTTTCAATCAAGAATAAATTTATTCTACAGAATAACAAAAAAAAAATTGTCAAATTCAAAAATATTTAAAATTAAACGTCATTTTTATTCATGATTGTTTTTGTTTTCTTGTTTTCCACTGTATTTTTTTCAAAATTCTTTCAAAACAGCTTTGACAACTGACACAATATTTTTATTGAGATTATTCTTTAGAATAATTTTATTCGTCTCTGAAAGAAGCAGATAGATTTATTCTTAGGAATAAGCTATATCTGCTTGTTGAAAAATTGATTTTTTCTTTATCCTTAGGAATATAAGTACTAACTGACTGTTTAACTGACTATTGAAAAATTGGCCCTAAATTAAATAAATAATTAAAAATTTTTTTTTTTTTTTTGAAAATTGTTCTCAGTTTAAAAAATTGATTACTAAATTGATTTCGTTGAAATCGGTTGAGGCGTTTACGAGAAAGTCAGAAACCAAAAAAAAAACCGTTCGATGGTGGGTACCATGATTAACGTTTCAAAAATATTTTTTTTCGTTTTTGAAAAAAATAAAATGCACGACTGGGGCCGCACGTACTTGCTCTCGCAGTTCAAAGCACTTTTATGTCAGCTAACTTGTAGATTATAAGAGCTGAATATATTGGCATGGAGGACAAATGTTAGTTAAAAAAATTTTGTTTTTATTTGACTTGACTTTTTTGAGAAAAACTAAAAATGCAGTTTTACTGCAATTACTTTGAATATTAAGTATGCAAAATTTTATCAAAATATTTAGAGCCATTTTTGAGAAAATTGCAATAACTCCATAATAATGTACGGGAAGAGCCGACATCCGCGATTTAAAAAAATGTAAAGACCATGTTTGCACTATCCGTATTTTTTGAGAAAAACTAAAAAGGCAGTTATGTTAGAACTATGTATAGCATTACGTGTGTTAAATTTAATCAAAATCGTTAGAGCCGTTTTCGAGAAAATTGAAATACCTCGAAAAGTTTGTATGGGAGGTATACGTTCTAGGCGAGATATTAAAAAACAAAAAAAAATCAACCTTGGAAATTACGAAAAAAGTATCTGTACCTACCAAATTTCAGGAAAATCCGCAGAGCCGTTTAGGCTGCAGCTACTTGTACAGATGGACGCACGGACGCACAGACCGACCGCGACAGACGTCATGACGAAACCCACTTTTTTGGACTTCTCGACTATCGTAATGTTAGTTTTGATTAAAACCTCGAAATTTTTTTTTGACACGAAACCAATACTTGCCCTATAGGTAGAGCAAGTAAAAATTTGTTTACTTTGGTCATAAAAAAATTCAATTTCAAAATCGCTTCAGTGGTTTAAATTTGCTTTGAGATATAGATTTTTAACGAAAACAATACCCGAAAGCATAAAATATTTTATAACTCGATAACGAACTGAAAACGAAAAAACTAACCTCAAAAAACCATGGTTTCGGCTGTTGTGGACATTTTGGGACAACCAAATAATTTCCTAATAAAAGAGATAAAAAATAAAATAAAAAATATTTTTCCAATTTGGATCCAAAGTCAGACGAACTTTTTGTCATAATTTTTTCGCAGATCGCTTATCCTATTTTAATTATTAACTCTAGGTGTAACATCAATATAAAAATGTATAGAGATTTATAGGTAATACGTACCTACCTCATTAGCTACCTATAAATCTCTCAAGTCTAATGACAGATTTTATTTTTTTCCAAGAAAGCTTCTTATCAGTTTAACCTTTAAAAGTTATTTTCATTGGTAGCAGATAATTTTACGATAGCAGTCGTTTAAAGTTACAATAAATTTACAACCAAGTCCATTATATCTCTGGTGTCAATTCCCATGCACCAAAGCTTTGATATTATATCTCAAATCATTCCCAGAGTTTAACTATTTTATCTCTTTTCAACTTAAAAACATTTAAAATTAATTTATGTACAAAAAACGAATGCAAAAGATCTTTAACTTTACCATAATTCGGCATTGAAATTCGTCGTCATCGTCGCCATGCCATAGATATTTAATTTCACATCATAGGAGTATCTACCTCAAGGAATAGATATCCACTCTTTAATGCAAACGAAACGTGATGCAAACTTAAAAAAACCGCACAACCAAAACCGTAATGCCGCACCATGCAATATGTTAAAGTACAAATAGTAAAAAAAAAAATAATTGTATCATGGTGTACGTAACGGCCTTCCTAAAAACGCCTTTGTACCTTACCTAGAGACAAAAAACAAACGCCTTAATTGAGAGCTCATATATCCAAAGTTAACTTACACACAAATATTGTGATATTAGGGTGGTAAGAGGTTCAGAGAGGAGAAGAATTTGAGTTTTTCTGTCAAACAGAGCTTAAACCTATACCTACACTATTTCAGCCTCTTGACAACGCAATTTGAGATACTTTTTGTATCTTTTCTTGTATAAAATGTTTGCCTATAATATCTTTGTAATATTGCGCAATTTAATTTCATGACAGTTAAATAGTTGTAACTACCATTCTTGATGCGTGCAAACCAATTTACTCCCTGAGGTCTGACATGTTACCATTGATAATATAGTTAGAGATCGTCATATTGACAGTTATGTATCGAAACTTGGTACGAGTGTATGTTGAAATTATTTAACTAAAATTGTCAATTGAAATGTCCATAATTGTGACGTATTGAGTATTGAGATATATTAATAGAGATATAGCCGGATATTGAAAGAAGAAAGTAAAATTTTTCAAATCGAATTGGCCTCGAAGGCTTGAACTGTTATCGATAAATTTATCGATGTGCCCAATATCGAAAGTCATCGCCAAGTTGTTTGATGTAAAGGATTTAATTTTCAGATATGGATCTCGTTGCTTACTTAATATGCATGTATAAAAATAGTCTGGGAGGTTGAGTTGCATTTTCGACACTGATATCGATTATTTTATATAAAATTCCATAAAAAGTTAAGTTTGGTTTCAAAAAAAAAACTGCATATTTGATTGCAAAAGTCAAAGTTACAGATATCATTTGCAACATTACATTCACGATTATAAAAGTGGTGATGCATGGAAACTGGTCCACGCTGTGCGTGTACCTCGTGCCGTGAATTTATCACACTTTCAAGTATATCTAACGGCTTGTTGTCGTTGAAATTTATGTGCCTACTAGGAGTTAAACCATTTATGAAGTTGGTGGTTGCTTTATTTTGGAATGAACGTAAGTTGAACTGCCTCGACCAGGGATGGACTTAATCAAAACACGACAAAGCAGGCCATGAAGTATTTAGGGGCATTTTCAAATACCGATAATTCACAAAAAAAAACTGCTTTTCGGGAATTAAAAAATTCCTAATATCCTTTATCTTGTATTTACATACTTCTAAAAACTATATAAACCTTGAAAATCCTATTGTCTTATTTACAAAAAAAACCAAAAAGTTTTTCTTGAATATATTTAATGTATCTGCTTAACAAAATCCAGCCCTGATAACTGGTAGCTTGAAAGGTGGTTAAAGGAATTTGTTTGCGTTTTTATTCATTTTTTTTTTTTTTTTTTTTTTTTTTTTTAAACTAGAGCAAACATCTGATAGACCTCGAGACAGACAGAGTACAAGTTTTGCGGTTTCAAAAAATGGCTATTTTGTATCAATTAAATATGAGTTTGATACGTATAAATTTTAATTTGATTAGAGGTTTTACTTGGATGTTTTCGTTTGGTTTATGTTTTGGGTTAGATAAAAAAGTGTTCTTGTAGAGTGACGATAGTTATGAAAACTATTTGGAAGTTCTTTTATTTGGAATAATTATTCGAAAATATGAAAAACGGTTCCATTTAAGCTAAAGAAAACCTGTTAAAGAGAATTTAGTTTGACCAAACTGTAGACTTAGGTATTGTCGAATATTGGTGAGATATAATTTATAAAACTTATGTCCATATGGAAACTTTTAGAACTTATAAAAGGTTCTATCAGAAGAACTTGATTTTATTGAAATTGCTAAGACCTATTTTTTTAGATCTCTAAAAGAGTTATTGCATAGTAAAAAAACAAATTGTTTACAGCTTATACTGATATCAAATAGATGTGCGACTGGTCTAGAGAAAAATTCCTAGAGATGAGTATTTAAAAAAAAGTGTGTTGGTGACATCATGTATAAACAACTTTTGGATGACTTTACAGAGAGACTTACTATATGTTTATATAGGTCTATGATTTTACTATTTCTACGTTTTTTCAAGTAAGTACTCGTAAATTGACCTGGCGAAGTGTCTGTTACCATCATCCAGCATCCGCAAGTAAAATCTTCAAAAAAATGATACAAATGCAACTCCACATCTACACATCTACACAAATCTTGGCTGATGGAGAAGCTAAATAGTTCTGTTAAAAAAAAATTTAAATAAAATGTTAATCGTTAATATATGAAAATTTTGTCCATTTCTTATATTAAGGTATGTCTTATTTCTGAACTCTTCAACCAATTTTTCTTTATTTTTTGAAATAAGTTACTTGCCAGTAAAACTGCATTCAAAAACTACATATTTTTCCTAACTTACAATGATTGCAAAATTTCAAGGTTTGACACTTTTTTGTGACAGTGTAGTTAAGCTATTAAGAAAGTCTAATAAATAATAAGATTTATTATTATTTTCAAAATAAACTATTAAATTACAAAAGCAAATATAATGCAGACAAACTAATTCAATAAAAAAAAATGCAATAAATGTATTCCCATTATTCAAGTTTGCACATCAACTCTTTTGTTTAGCATAGAAAATTTTAATAATTCTGAAATTATTATATGAATGTGTTTGTTTTTACATTAAGTTGGTTAAGAATGACCATAACCCATAATCCCAAAAAGAAAATCCCCAAAGCCAAAATCCCCAAGACAAAGGAGAACGGGCATTTTGGACGTTGAGAAATAAAAGAATTATAACCTAGGAAGAATTTTTACTATGGACGTTTCGCTTAATTGCGTTAAGAATGCAAGATAATGCAGTATTAATATTGTTAATGCATTGTTCAATGTATGAAGGACAAATTGATTAATATTTTTATTTGGATCATAAAATATGGTGCTTCTGCACAATATATGTAAACCTTAACTACATCAAAAAATAACAAATTCATTCCTGGCCGCGTAACGTCCACGTTCCATACAAACTTGCCCATTCTCCTTTGGGTAGAGTTATAACCTCCGGAAAATAATCTTCAAAACAAAAAAATCTCTTAGAATGTATTATTTAGTGGTGAAGGCAAGAATTATTTGCAATTCATGAGAAATGCACCCAAAATCGTACGCGTAAATAAGTCATTGTGGTCAAAAACTTGTCATAATTTTTATGAAAGAAGTTTTTGGAGTAATTCAACGAGCTATTGGTTTGAACAGTGAAATATAAAACTATCTCTTAGATCGTTACACTTTGAGGTACAAAACTTAAAAAAAATGATAACCGCACCCAGGAGCTTTAATACAGTAAATCATAAACAAAATTCCATAAATTGTTAAAATCATAATAACGACAAAGATTTGCAATTTTGTGGTTAAATGAATCTATGTGACTTGTGAGTATCTAAAATTCATTGCTTGCACATTTTATTCCCTGAAATTTTATTTTTTTTTTTTATTAAAGTCTCCTATCTCACATTTCAAGTCTGTGCTCAATGATAAAGTCTCTGCAATTGTTATATTGCAACTTCGTCTAGTAGCAGGTTGCACATTGAAGAAAGTTTTTTTTTCATATTAATTTTTTTTTCATCCATCGCACTAGACACGTTTGCTCTAGTTTTCCAATTCAGCAGTACATGAACCTGTATAGAGACTTTATATACCAATTTATAGCATAGGTTTTAAGCAAGTTGCAAGTTTTTTTTTTCTTCTTTTAGCACCACACCATCATACTGAGAAATAAACTTTACAGAGCAGGTGGTATTGAATGCATGTTTTAGTGGGATCACCTGCTTTGATTTAAAAAAATTTAAAAACAAAAAAAACAAGCAAAGCATATACCTACTCTAGAAGCACATTAACTCTCTCAAGGCTTGTGGTAAATAAGACAAAAAAAAATAGACAAAAAAAAAAAACTTCTGATAAAAGTAAAAGTTAATTTTCCTCCCGAGCTGCGCTATGAATTACTCTGTGTTCGTAGTTTATTAGAGGCACATTTTAACAAATACAGCAACACACAAGAAAAGAAGCATGTTGATGGCTGGTTTGGTCACACAGGCGATATTATATTTATTAGGTGAACGAACTCGTGCGAGGTTTTCTTCTTCATTTGTTTTGATTTGGTGTGTGACGATATTATTAGATTATGAGAATATTATGCATGTGATGTAAAAATGTGTCATTAAAAATTTTGTTTTGTAAATCGGTAACAATACAAAAATTTTACAAAATTACCAACTACTGACGGATTTTAATCAATGTCATAATTTTTACATAATTTCTGTAATTATTTAAGTCATACTAAAAAAATAACTTAATAATTAAAACAAGTTTCGCAAGGCCGAGGCATAAATTATTTTAAAGGAGGTTCTTGTAATGTTTTTTAAAACTTTATTGCTTATAATTTTTTACTTTATCAGGCGGGAAAATAATTCATAATACAAATAAAAACAAGAAAGTCAATATTTTGTAAAAACTAAAAAATAAAATAATTTAAAGTACGTAGAGCTATTAATGTTTCCACCTTGTTTTTTTATAAAAAAAAATTATTTCATAACTTTTACAAAATATTCTTGACTTGTTTTTGGTAATAAATTTGTTCCTTAAAAATGACACTCGATTTCATGCCTACAAATTGTTATGACCCCATAACACTCTGTAAGTATGAAATCGAGTGTCATTTTCATGGAGAAACATTATTTTATTTTGCTTTTTTTTAGCTTAATTTGGTATGTCAATACATAATAGGATAATAAGAAATTATTTAATGATAAAACGATGATTTAATTCCGGAATTCTGGAAGGACTTAACCGTTTTGAACGAAAATATTTGTAAAGAATTGTTTAACCTTAATTTTAAAATACATTAAAATTCAATAAAATTCAATAACACATTTTTTTTTTTTTTTTGAAATTTCATTTTTCGAAAACGGACCAATGTATTTATTAAAATTTTGTTTTTATGTTAATATTAATTTATATTGGCATACCATTTTTTTATGTATAAAACATTTTTTAAATCAAGCGGTTCCAAAAATAAAAAAAAATTAATTATTTCTTATTTTAGAAATTAAATTGCATACTAGGTTTGGAGTTTTAAACCTTTCAAAAGGATTTTTTTTTAATTTTAATAAAAAGTTCTATGTTATTTTAAAGTCAAAGTGTTGAATGAGCTTTTGCACAAGGTTACCTCGAAAACTTGAAGAATAGAATCGGAGCAATAATTATCCAATTCCTTACCAAGGAGACCAGTGTCAAGTCAATATCAGAGGGCTGGTGAAGAATCCATTTATTTGACAAAAAGTGTCCGTTGATCATGTTGTGGCAGCTTCAGATTTTGACACCAAACGTATGATCTTCTAGGGTGAAAATATATTTTTTTTGGAATTGTGAAAACAATATTCGAATTCCTTGAAAAATCCTACATCAGTTTCATATAATGATTCTCTATAAAACATTGAGACCGAAAGAAGTTCAAGCGACATGACATGGTGTGCCTATCAGGTCACAAAAAAGAGGTGTGCTAACAGAGGGTTAAGAAGATAGTATTAGTCCAGTCATTTTCGTCATTTTTAACCCCAATCTGCGGATAAATTCCTACTGGGCTGAATTTTGATCTTTATTACGGCGTTTTAATGAAGATGTGAAAAATCGACATTGATATCGTGCCGGCTTAAAAAGTTATAAGGGTCAAAAGGTCTCGAAATGTTTTTTGCAAATATCTCGCGACCTATTGATCGGAGGTCATCAGAGGTGATTATAAAAATTGTTTGTCGTGAAATTATCTACAACATACTGCTATAACATTTTTCTGTAAAATGAACCGTTTCGAAAGTAGAGCGCAAAGAAGGTGACTAGATTGAACTCACATATGAAAAAACACATATTTTTGGTTTATTTTGCTCAATTTTTGAGGTTTTTCTCGAAGCAGCTAACATTTTTTGGTCTTACTAACTTATCTTATTACGTAAATAAGGATTAACTAAAAAAAGTAGAATGTACACATTGGGATAAAAAATAATATACAAAAGGGGAAACCACGTTTTTTGGAAATTTTTTATGTTTCCTTTTTTTTTACAATAAGAGCCTTCATTACTTAGAATACACTTTTTAAACATGGTTCAATTTTAGTTTTGAGCTTAGGATTGCTCCATTGTTTTAAACATCAATCGAATCCTTATTACAAATTAATGACAAATTAATGGCAAAGTTACATGGCAAAGTTATGAAAATGTTTCACTTTTTTCATACACACCAAACAAGTGAGTAGTTAGGCTATTTTGTATAGCTTACTTTCCGATTATAATGTCAATGCACCATCAGTCTTTCTGAAATCTTTAAGGATGCCGAACAAACTGACTTCAAATGGCATGAAATTTGACAATCCTTTGATATTTTGAAAAGGCAAATGGAAGTCAAGACTTAAGTGAATTCAGCTCAATTGTGTTCAATTAAACAGATGGCTTGGATTCCTGACATTAAAAATTTCTGTAAAAAGTTGCAACAAAGACATCACATCACAGTCAGTCAATCACCATCAATAAATTTATACGATCTTTACCCTTTTCTTTGGGACAACCCTAAAATTCCTAGCACGTGTGGGCAGTAATACTACACACAAAAGACTTAATTAATTCTCCCCCAAAATCCTATACCTAATCACGACTTATGCTAATCGCATTGCCAAATTTTTTGTGTCATTCCATGAGATTTACATTCCAACTGTCACCAAAATAAAAATCACACAAAACTCCATCCAGTGCCTGTCACTTCCCCATTCGCCATATAAAGTCAGTTCACATTCGCAGAACTGGAAAGCCATAAATGCGACACCTTCCACCAGCGTAATCCATTAATGACAGCAAATTAAACGCCCGCACATCCTTCGTGCTGCAGTTGCATTCATAAGTAGCTCTAGTTTCTCGCTAGTGCTGCAATATAGAGAGCCTCCAGTAGTAACATCGGCATGCAAATTTACAGACGCAACAGCAGTTTTTATTTTTATTGCCAACGATTCTCTGTGCAGCACGACAATTCACCAGTCAGCAAGTCTTGAGTATTATAGACTCTTTATAGGAGAAGGTGGAAACTTAATTCTGAGTGTAGGACGTATGATGGGGTTGTTGCAAAAAAAAATACAACTTCACTTTGCAATTATCCGCACTGCCAAAAAGATTTGCAGCTAGCACCTGGCTAAGAAGAGAGAAAGAAAGAGAAGATTGGTCTCCAATGGAGCTTGTAACAGCCATCATCAGCAAGGATGGAGAAACTGAAGACGACGACGACAAGCTGAGCTATAAGTTCATTGTGCTTGATGGTTTGCCTCATGAATCTTTCAACCTACTTCACGTCATTGTTAGCAGTCGTATTAGACTAATTGCTAAGGTGCGTAGTTTTTTTAAAGTTTTTCTGGCTGCCGCATCTTTGCCTTGTGGGTGGCCTGACGATCGCGTACTTTGATAGAGACTCTACAAAGTGCGGAGGAGGAATATATTGTGTCTATACGAGATAGCTTCTATGGAAGAAAAAGAAGACTTCACATAGAAATAATGATGGCTGATGGCATTTACCATGCTGATGACAAGTGCACTGCAAAACTTAATGCACTCTGGATAGTACTTAAGTTGCAATGATGGTTTTTGATGCGATGTACCTGGTCCATTTGACGGAGATGTGTTTGGCAGAGTTGCAGCAGTAACAGGTGAAGAAGACAATAATGGGAATGTTTGCTATATTTCACTGTGACAGTTGAACGTCTTTTTGTTGTGAAATGCGCATGCAAATGAGAGAAGTTTTGTTGTTTTTTTTATCGAAATTACATTGTGGAATGCAGTCTTGTTATCACTTTTTACTTTTTGCGATACAAGTTACTAAATGGCAAGAGTTGTGAAAACATAAAAAACAACACGATTTCAATCAGATTTAACATTAGGATGATTAAGAAGCTTTACAAATAGAGTCTCTTCATTGTGTCTATCTATCATTTTAGAGATAAATTTACAATATCAGTATGGCCTTAATGATGCTTTTAAGGCTTGTTATTAGACTGTAAGTACCAAAGACTTAAGAGAAATATAGATAGGCAATAACCTTCAGAGACTTACAACTTGTTAGAGAACGGTACTTGTCATAATATTGTAATCATTAAAAATTAATATTTTACAAAAGAACATTTAACGATGTAAACATTTTGAGTGAGTTGTGTTTCCCACCATTTATTTTGGATAGGTCAAGTGAATGGTTAAAAATTAATATTAATTACTGTAAATTGAATGCTAAAATTAGGTTTTTTAGCAGGAGCTTTTGATGAATAGGTTTTTTAAAAAGGAAGAATCAGTTTTATGAGGTTTGTCAAAAACAAGTTCGGAACTCAACTCTTTTGTTTCACTCAAAAAAAAAAATATAAAATTTATAATATCCATTTAAAACAAAAAAAAAAAGACTAGTACATCTATTTTAAATTATCTAGGCGATGATAAATGTCTTAATTAGGATATGATAACTACTACAGCTCGCCATGTTAGCAATGCACAATTCTGCATAACCAATTTTAAACCACTCTTCTACTTATATATTTTGTTAAAATCTTTCATTTGATTTTATTTCTAAATCTCTTTAATAAATATAAGCTGGTTGGCAAAAACTAATGATTTAACATAAATTCGTTGAAGGGAATACAATGGTGTTAAATTTCTTTAACAAGTTTAACCTTCAATCGGGTTGTTTCTAAAAAGAAAGAACGATTACAAGGCATTTTATTCAATAAATGGTCTTTGTGGTGTGTAACACCATGAATAAGTTATATTAATCCTGTAAAGTAAATATGTTTCTTGGAGTACACATTTTATAAAGTTTTAAAATATCTACTGTTTTCACTCATTTCATAAGAACTCATTTCTTCTAAATCCAAATAAAATTAAACCATTTTTAATTTATATTTTTTTTTATTTTCAGGTATGTTTGCTTTTAAAAAAGAGTGAGTTAATCATTATAATATGTCCTGCATAAAAATCTAATTCATGGGAAAACCCAATTTAAGAAGGAAAAGGAAAATTTTCCAAATAAATTGCTAAGCAAAATTTTTTTATTGATTTTTTTATGGCAGAAATACACTATTTAATTTTGCTTTAGTGAGAAGTTTTCAAAAGAACAACTATTTATCGACGTTGAAGAAATTATTTCTGAAATTGAATAAATTTTTTTTTATACAAATTTTGTTGATTTCCATAAACACTACGACTTTTTCATTCATTCATTGTTCTTAAGAACAAATTAAGGATTCGTAAACAAAGTTGAACTTGAGACAACAATAGTAAAGAAAATAGTGAGTCGCAAAACTCTGTCTGTCTGAGTATCTGTCTTTCTCTATATTGAGCTACGCCTCAAATCACTAAAGAGATTTTGTTCAGAGGGATTTTGTAGTTAATTGTTTTGAGAGATTCCCTTGAGAGGAATTCGAAAATTTTAAAACTAAAATTAAAGGTATCTGCCACATGACCAAAAGATAAAGCTTGATATTCTCAAAAATGTTCTCCTTAATGATTACACCGATTAAAACGAAGTTTTTAGTGCAAAATCCTCTATGTACCCCTATTATTAAAATGTTTTAACATTTTCAAAACCCTCAGTGTTTAATTCTTTTTAAATATGTACATTGTACGATTATACATAATATTATTTTATTTTTTTTTTTTGAGATATCAATTTTTTGAAACGGGTGTATAAATTTTGTTGAATTTTATTCTTTCAAAAAATTTTGTAATTTATTCTCACAGTGCTCAAAAAAAATTATGAATTATCTATTATTATTTTATAAAAATGGTTCTTTTTATACGTTCATAAATTGTAAAACTTAACATAAAAATTTTACTTTTCAAACTTTTTAGAAAATTTGAAATTCAACAAGGGTAAATAAGGACAAATTTTGAAAAAAATGTCTTATTAATAATCGATAGCAACAAGATTGAAATCAGAATAATACTCTACCTAGGTATGACCGTTTAAAAGTCAAAATCGTCAAATTCGATGTTTGAGAAATAATAATAGGTATAATTCAATTAAAATAAAAAATAAAATAACTTCCCACTTATCTGCCAACTGTTTAACCTAATTAAGTTTTTGAACTTTTTTTTTTTGAAAAATACACATTTTTTTAATTCAACTTCACTGTGTACCGAAAAAAACTAAATTTAAAAATACTTTTCTTGACACCTGGAAAGTTACGTAGGGCTTGTTGAACATAGTAAAACTGCATACATTTTGTTTTTTTTTTTTTTTTTAACTGCCAAAATGCAAAACAAAACGGATTTTAGGATTTTCACCAAAAGTGCTAGGTTCGTCAATTTCCAATCGATTTTAGTTGAATGGCGAAAAAAATATAAGGACATAACAAACATATTTATATTTATTTTATTTTTTTTTTTATTTCAAAAAAAATTTCTTTTTATTTTGATTTTAGAAGAAACAACTAATTTATGTACTGTACCTACATATTTTTATTCAGAATTAGATCACTAAATAACCAGATAAGAGTTAATTCTCAAAAAAGAAACATTTTCATAAATTTCCAATTTCATCTAAACATCTGTTAATGAACGTTAAACTCTAAGCGGTTAGAAGCCAATACACAAAGACTGCTAGTAAATTTTTATTTTTTTTATTTTAATAATTTACTTTTGTCACTTTCAAAGAAAAATTTCTTAAATATATCTATTTTAATTCAGTTACTGCTTTTTATTAAAGTAATAAGCTTACCATTGTGAAGCTTGTAGTGAATGTAGCGTTATGTATCAAATGGAAGGTAATATTATCAATAAAGATAAATCCAATTTTTATAAGCTCCAGATCAAAAGATGTAACGTGTTGAAAAATAGAGTTTTATTTTACCGTTATTTCAAATTTGTCATTACAAAATAAATTAAAACTTTGTACAAATATATTCTTGCCCATTATCTATCTACACTGTAAACTTCATTCATTTATCTACTGAAGAAAAAAAGATAAAAATAAAAAACTGTTAAAAACGGACAAAAAACTTGGGACAAAAATAAATAGTTTTTCCCGTTATTCGGTCAAAAATAATTTTAAAAACTCAAAAGTTTGTACATGCATGCGCATTATTTAAACCTATATTTCCTAAAAGTTTGAGATTTTTTGCAGACTTTTAGAAATTCCAAAAAAATAAAACTCAAACTCAAAAATGTCCCTAAAAATTAGGTTGTTTTTCAAAAATTTGTATTTCAAAATACAGGGCCTATGAAAAAAATCCGTATTATAACCCTAATTTTTTTTTTAATATCTTTCTCATGGTGTAACTCAAATTTCTGTGCAAAATTTTGCGTACCTCTAATTAGTCTTTTGTCGAAGGCTTATGACTGCAAAAAAACCTTCACAACTTGGTTTTGAAATTTTTTTGAATTTTTTCAATACCTTTTTTTAACTATTGAATAAATTTGTCTATCATTTAAAAAAAAAGTCAACTCTTTAAGACTTACCGTTTAGAAAATAGCCTCTTTTTTCAATGTCGTGTTACCCCTATTCACCCTATAAAATCTTAAATTTTTTTTGCCTTAAACCTTCTCCTCTTATGCCTCTTTGATTTAAAAAAAAAATTAAGAAAATAAGTCAGCCGGTGTGGCCGGTTATAGCGAACGTACACAAAACCAAACTTTAATATACATATATAATAGATATCTTAAAACAGTAACTATACTTTTTTTTAAATTGTGTCACAGCTTCAACATTTTTCTCCAAATCCTGCTACAAAAGATAATACAAAAACTGATTTTCTTTTTTGCTGACCTAAATATTTCTCATCAAAAATTCATAATTATTTCAAATACCATCTATACTATCGGTCACTCGGGTGTATACGTAATCTTTTTTTGTTATTAATTTTGTTTTTCATAATTTCCCTCATCGAACACAATCACTTACACTTTCCATCATCATTGTAACCAATTCACTGGGTAATGTTATCGATTTTTTTTCTTTTGCTTTTTCGAATTATGCCATAATTTTCCAACATTGCTATTCGATTGATTCTAAATCAAATGTGGAACTTTATATGCACGGTGCAGCCAGCGGTCGGTGTACAGATAGATAAAATTATAATCAGTGAGTGCATGTGGCTGCACACACAATATTATTTTCTTCCTCTATAAACCAGAGTGCCATAGTTGAGGATAGTGTTGCACAGGTACATACGAGTTGTTTTAAAGTATAATAGGTCTGGTCTAGTATTATAATCGTTGAAGCCAAACTGATACTTTAGACTGACTGAACAACGGACTCAAACATTGGATTATGGACTCTGGAACTGTGCTGGCCACACTGGATGGACATAACATAACAATTTTCAACTTGGATTTATATATGTTTATATGTAGAGTAGTTTTTTTTTTTTTGTTTACACACTATTTTCTTCACTCTATGCTCTCCCTCTGGTAAAATGTTATTATGTATAAGTTACTAAATTAAGTAAGACAATCATTGGACGTTATCCGAACCGACTTCGTCGTCATCATCATCATCATCGAGTATAAAGACTTAGATATGTTTTTTTTTTCTTTTTTATTTTATTATTTATGCATATCGAGTGATCGGAATTTCTAAGTTGAGTAATATCCAAGTTAGCGAATATATATAAAAAAAAAATAATAAAACAAGAAAATTTACTGCGTTATTATGCAAAGTGGAAGAAAATGGAAAAAGCCTCGGAAAAAATGTGTAAGAGACAAACTACAAGGAAAAAACATTGAATGAAGCGAACAAAACGTAAAATATGGAGCGCAGCAAAGAAAAAAAAAATGCACGAAAAAAGTATATAATAGTACACTCGCAGGTTTTAAGTCTGCATAGAAAAAAAGTAATCACTAGGCCATTAGCTATGTTATTGACAGGGTTGCCAATGGCCATGTTGAAACGAGATTTTTTAGTCTCTTAAAATCATTTTATTTTTTTTATTTTTCTCAAAAATGTGTCAATTTGAACGTTTCAGAAATATATTTTTTGAAAAATGATGCTTTTTATAGTTTTTATTAAAAAAGTATGGCAGCACTAATTTTCCTTATTTTGTATTTTGAATATATAAAATTATATTTTTAGAAAAATTTCTTTTAATATATAAATTCTAAAAAAAAACTTCTTTTAAAATCACCATGTGGCAACTCTATAAATAAATCCAACATGTTATTTGGCCTACACCAAAATTGTATCCACTATGACAAACAGCGCAACTCATAGTCTCTTGCAGATTAAAATAAATATTATGGGTGTAATTATTTTTAACTGGCACAAGCGAAAGGACATGCATTTTAATGGCGTTGCTATATTTATTAATTTTAGTCAAAAAAAAAAAAAAAACTGATAATTTAAAATCAGTTCACTGGGGTGGTAACACAACATCGCCCACAAGTTGACATAATGAATTTTTTTTTCAAAGCCTAAAGGCAAACAAAAAAAGTAAAAACAAACGTGGTTCAATTTTGTGGTAAGAAAGAAAAAAAAAATGTCTTACAAAAAACCATTAATAATGCAGACCAATAATGAAATAAATATAAAGTGAATGTTGTTGGTAGGGTTGTGCTGCTGTTGTTGCTAGAGCTTTAGTGGTTGAAATTGAATGAAATGATTTGGTAATATAATTATTTCGGGTGGTTAGTTGTGCAGCGATGCAATTGGCAGTTTTTTTTTGAAGTTTCCGGCAACATTACACATGTTCGAATAGGAATTTATTGTGATTTGGTTGTTTGTGAAAAACAAACAAACAACAATAAATTGGCATGTTAACACAACTTTTAATTAAAGTGTAAAAATTTTCATAAGTTTGCCATGGGTACTGTTTGTACTTACAATTTTATTCATTTAAAAATAGAAAAAAAAAACGCTTTCGTATTTGTTTTCACACAGCTCAAAATAAGCTTATGCTACTTTTTCTATAACATTGCTGCGTACAACAAAACTGAGGCAAGTTACTTACAAAATAGTTTTGACTGCAGTTTTGTCATGATGGTTTCGTCTATTGCTCTATTTTTAAACTTGAGCAATTTTTATGAATCTCATCGAAGACAGTTAACAACCTGCTTTTAGAAAAGATTAGGATACAATCTACGATTTTAGAGACAGTCAATAGCCTGAAATCGGGTCTGGTCAAAGAATGGGATAATAGACTAGACTAGAACATACCTTTTTTAGGACATGATGCTTCGGTGGTGGTTTGGCATAATTCTTTTTTAACACAATTTTCCTTCGTTTTGCGAAATCCTTTCTTGATGTTTTACTTTTACCGAAAAAATAAATTGCACGACTGCGGTCGCACGTACTTGCTCTTATGGTAAAAGTTACTCTAATGTTAAAGTTTTTAATTGAACAAAATAAGGGAAAAATTAAAATTTGATATTTTCACTGAATTTCGTTAGTGGTGCAAAAAAATAAAATCTATTTTTATAAATAATTAAATACCGTTTTAAATGCTCTTTTACAAAAAACTAAGTATGCCATTTTATTTCTAGTATAAAAAGGAATTTTTAGAAAAAAAATTTCGAAAATCGTTAGAGCCGTTTTTTAAAAAATTAATTTTTTATATATTAAAATTTCCTAACATTTGTCAAAAAAAAAATTGATATGCAATTTTGAATAAATAATTAATTTACACATAAAAACGAAATTTCAAAATTTTTCAATAACCCGTTTCCAAAAAATTGATTTTTCAAAAAAAAATTTTGAAATATTTTTTAAAAATCCAAAAATGTGTTTTTTGAAAAATTAAAATTTTTTTTAAATAATGATTGTTAAACGTTTCTGTATTAAAAATTTGGTCGAAATCTGTTTTGTCGTTTATGAGAAATTCATAAATCCAAAAAACCTTTCTATGGCAGGTACCGTTAATAACGGTACAAAAAATATTTTTTGTATTATCAAAGGCGGCTCTTATCAATAACAGTAAGCATAAAAATTTTAATCAAAATCGTTGGAGCCGTTTTTGAAATAAATCAACTTTTCTGTTTCCGTTATATGACAGGTACCGTTAGTTTTGGTCCTAAAAAAAAATTCAATTTCTCCTCTAGGGAATCACCCAAAACTGTTAACTACCAAGTTTGAAGAAAATCGCTTCAGTAGTTTAGGCTGTAGCTCGAGGTTCTTACAGGCAGACAGACAGACAGACAGAATTGCCGGACCCACTTTTTTGGCATTCTCCATCATCGTAATGTCATGTAAAATTGTTATCTCGAGTTCGATTTTTTTTACGAATCCTAAACTTGCCCTATAGTACCTATATCGCAAGTAAAAAATTATACCTTAAAGTCATTAAAATATAATTTTCTTTATGTTTGACTTCTTGATCAACCCGTCATTTCATTCAACGCCTGCAATTCTATTTTCTTTTATCTGTTCTTGAATCTATAACTAAAGCCATTTCCTCTCAAACGGACTCCAACTTTTAATTCAAAGGGTTGAGGTTATGAGTTCAAACAGAATCTTGCTGAATTTATTAGTAGGAAAAAGAGAGTTATTCCCAGCTGCTCTAACTTTTGCCAAATGAATTACTTTCATTTTTCATTCATCCCACTCCATTATTTAAAACGGCTTAAAACAAAGTAATTTCCATACACAGTACACATAATAAGGTAATATCTTCCGAACGTTGTCAAAATTTGTTTGTCAAAAAATGGGGACGAATCTATCAGGTCGACCCTTAATTTTTATATATCAATCGCAGTAAACAGGAAATTTGTTACTGTTTTAATTTATAAAATGTCATTTCAAAAAATATAAATTAAAATATAACAAATTTTCTGAGGTTCTTTTCGGAAAATGGTCAATAATTGTTGAAAAATTTGTTGTGTGCGTGGTTTATTCGGTTTTTGTGCGTTCTTCCGCAGTAATTTAAAACAATTAAGAATAGCAGTAGCTATCACTTTTCTTCAAACTGACATTGCTCGACAAATTGTCAAAACATATCTCGGAAGATATTATATTTTTATGTGTACAGTGATTTCAATGATTGCCAATTATTCAATAGCTAGTTAAACAGTCAGTTAGTACGGGAGCGGTACAATTGATCGCAAACTAAAATCTCTTATAACAAAATCTCGCATTTTTGCAAAAAAAACACGCAAAACAAAATTTTGCATTCTATACATCTCACATAACAAAATCATGCATTTTCAAAATCCTGCAAAGTAAAATCGCACTTTTTAAGAAAAAAATCTCGCTTGTACATTAAATTTTTGCTACATATGTATATCAAAATCTCGCATAAATTTAGAATTAGTTCTGAGCGTAATTCGAGCGCGCGAATCAATAAATATTTTATTTCAATGCGAGAATATAAATTTCGTGGTTTTAGTTTGCGAGATTTTACTGTTGCGAGCTTTCGTTAAGCGAGATTTTGTAATTTCGAGATTTCGATACAAGAGATTTCATAATGCGAGATTTTAAGATGCGAGATTGTAAGAACGACATTTTAAAATGCGGTCAATCGTTCCCAACCCGTTATCTGATTGTTAATGAGCTCTATATCTTTATTCGCCAGACAGTTAGAAAATTGAAAAATTGGGTCTAAAAAAATTAAATTTTCAACTCTTTTAAAGACTTTAGAAATAATAAGCGTAAATATTCCAAACAAAAGCCAATATTGACCCATATGCATACAAAACATTAAAAACTTTTAATAATACCTAAATAAATAAGTATAAACTAGGTTTTATATGCATTCTAAACGTAGGGGAGAGGTGCGGACAGTTAGACACCCTTTTTTATAAATTGGTATATCTTAGAATGTTTTCAAGATAGCTTAACGAAACTTTGAAGTCAGTTTAAGACATATTTTATCTAAATGTTGCAAAAAAACTTGTAGTTAAAGAATGAACGAGAGCATCACATTGGACTAAAATGTAGAAAAAGTCAAAAGTTATGTCCGCTAACCACATTTTTTTTGTGTTATACACTCTTTTTATAACACTAGAAAAACTACTTTTACCTGCTTTTGTGTGATATTTTACGGTGTAGGAAAATAGACAGCTTTAATTTAGTCGGGACAAAATTAAAAGACGCAGAAGGGGAAATAAACGTTTTGACCCAAACTAGCGTTACTGTGCTTATTTTTCGAAAAGAGAAAAATGGATTGTCTCACTGTTTGCACTGTCTCACTGTTCGCACCTTTCCACACAGGAGTATTCGACCTCAAAATCCGGTCAAAAATATTTTTAATGTTTTTCTTATTGGAATTGGCCTAAAACATTATTTTAAAACTTATAATGCATTAAAAAGTTACACTGAACAAAATTTTCAGGTTAATTAAAAAAAAAAAAAAAAATTAGGTAAGTTTTTTTTTCAATTTTATTTAATTCATTACTATAACTAATTTTTACATGAAATTTTCAAATATTGTTCATATTTAAGGTTAAAAAAAAAACAAAAATTTGAAAATAAGTAGTTTTTTTAAGCAACGAAAGGCAATTTGACTAAAAATACCTCAAGACTAAAAACATCCATTAAAGAAAAAGGTGGAAACATGTGGGAATTTTTTTTATGTACAGTTAAATATATAAGAAAAATTTTTACCCTATCATACCCGAGACTATAACAAAAACACTTTTTTTTCTAGCAGAAATTTCCTAAATTTTCACGTTTTTCTATGCACTCTTGTCATTTCAATTTTTAATATATTTTCAATAAAATATATGGAAATTTCTGTATTTACATAAAGTACATACCTTGACCTTGGGCATGAATCAAAAATTTTTCACAATATTATCACAAATCTCAATAAAAAACAGACTGCAGTGTTAATGATTAAAAAACAAAATAAGCTTTTGTGGCCTGAGCTTATAAAATCGACTAGATTTAGACTAAGATCTTGGGAATTAGGGGGTCAACAGTTTTTATTTGAAACTGGTTTCAGTTAGCATGGGTATTGAGGAATGCGAAAAGCAAAAAATACCGGGTCGAATGCAATTTTTTTCTGTTTTCACTTATGACCGGATTTTGGGGTCGAATACTCCTCTGTGCTTTCCCCTTCTTCAAAAACTTTTAAATTTAAATCCATCACATTTACGTAATTTTGATGCAATTTGAAAACATGTATACCTTATCTTCGTATTCTTTCTAATGCATGTAATATGTTTTGTACAAGGTCAAGGATTTTTCAATATTTTTGTCTGAACAAAAATCATATATTAAATATAAAATCACAAAGGTAAAATATTCCATTTGTTATATTTGCTTTACATTGAAATGTCCACAATATACAAAAGCCATTCAAAATAGATAAAAATATTCAAAATCTAATATAAATCAAAAATCATCTTCAATTCTTATCTAATTTATGTAAACAAAAGCTCAAGCTCATGTTTTTCCTCACAAAACAAAAAGAAGAATACCAACTGAAGGCCACAACAAACAAACACACTAAACACCCATAAATACATCAACTTCACCTCTCAACTATCTCTATTATCATCTTCACCATGCGAGAGTGTATCTTTCGGATACAACTCTCAACAAGACTCAATTTCCATCTTATACGGGCGGTCAGTCAGCATAATTTGTTTTTATACAAGAATTAAAAAAAAAAAAAAAAAAATAACAAACAACAGACATTTCCACCATCATCATCGTAATCAGACATCATCTTCATGGGAACTCACTGGACCACAAACAAACTGGCGTGGCGGCACTCCACCGACCGGCAGCGTTATGCCAAACACCGGTCATCGTATGGAACTGGTTGAAGTGGAACGCCAGCATGCCGCTCACATCTTTAAAGATGCTCAAGTATTTTGTGAAAACCTTGACCTGGCATACGTTCCGCTACTGTTATTAACTCCATATTTACTCCTCTCTGCCACCAAAAGCATCAGCAACGGAGTATAAGATTGCAATTTAATGAGCTCATCCTCCAGCTTACAAGATACTAAGTTCAAGATTCGAATAGGGAGGTTGTTAGCCCTTTTTTGAGTGTCAAACATTTGTGATGATGATGATGATGATGATGTGTGGAGATAGAAAGTTATAATATGCAAATTGGAATTGCAGATTGGATACAAACAAATCAAAAATATGCCAACAATCTGACACATGCATATAAAACAGAGGAAGTGTGATTTTAAATTCAGTGTTTGAAAGCTTCTTGTCATATCTGAGCAAAAAAAAACCAAGAAAAAACACTTTCCTCATTATTTTCTTCTACTCACAGTGGTAGAAACAAAAGAGCTGAGGTCCAAACCCAGTAATAACGATCGATGCCATCGGGCACACATTCATTTCATACACAATAAAATCGAGGCAGGAAAAATAAGTGCGCTGATGAAAAATCTATGAATTTTCCACCAGAGAAAGTGAATGCGGGACAAGATAATTTGAATGTCTATTTGTCTGTCTGTTATTTTCAGATTATGATGTTTAAAGGTGGAAAATTGTTTTTTTTGCATCACAGCGAAAATTGAGGCATCTAATCAAAGTGTGATAATGTTGGCTGATAGTGTGATGGTGAGTTTGGTACAAGGCAGCAAGTTGTTGGCTAGATATTTCAAACAAAAAAAGGTGAACCTCAATTAATGACTGGAATTTTGGGTAAGGTTGTTGTGATTATAAAGATTGTAGGATGAAGCAAAATGGGCGAGGAGGAAGACATGATGATAGTTATTTGGAAGTCAGCTTCAGGTGCGCTTGCGCTTTGAATAGTTTTTATTTTTTTACAATCTCAGATATTTTTGGATTTTTAGTGAAGAAAGTGCATAGTTTGGGCAGGAAATAAAGGCCTTGATTTTATAATTTATAAGGAAACATTATATTCTGTTGTAAGTTCAATGAGATGCTTAAAAAATTGTTACATAAAATTTGTATAATTTGTATTAGATACTGAACATGCTAAGGCATACCGTATCACTGTTTTAAAGATATAGACAAACATACTAGTAGTGGCAAAATCAAAGGGCACGGCAGTTAAAAGCTAAGTTCTCCTACAGCTTTGGAACTGCACCCTTACATATTTACAGGATCCAACTCAGTAACATGTACATATACCAAATAAGCAAGTAATTTTAAGTTTACCTATAAATTTTTTGAACTAGTCCAAAGCAACCACTTAGAAAATTTCACTTACCTAACATGAGCAATTCCTGAGATTAAATGGAGGTTTCACAGCTGCGATAGTTGAGCACGCAGTTAAACACGATATACCATACAGTCCCCATCGTCGAAGTTGACAAGTTGCACAGTAAAGAGAGATACTAAAATATTTCCTTAGCACCTCCGTAGACGTATATCAATCTAAACGGCAAACCTTTGGTACTTTGTTTCTTATAAAATTTTTACAGACCTAAAAAAATTTCTCTTACAAGGCTCTTAAGCAAAGTTTGTGTTGAATGTACTCGCTTCAGGTCCTGGGACGCTGAATGGGAACTGAATCCTAAGACGATAGTCTGTCAACGGCTGCTGCCTTGAACGATGGATACAAATCAGCGTTTTTTACATTTCAAGGCTTTTTCAGCAATAATTTTAATGCAGTAATAAGGCATAAATTGAGCGTTATTATTTACACAAAAAGGATTGCTCACTGGGTCGAATGATTTTAGAACTTTCAATTTTCAGAATAAAAAGCTTTTGCCATAACTCGAGTAAATAAAATGTATATAATTTTTATTATTTTTTTTTTTTAATTTTACCACATTCATTGTACACTGAGGGAAAACAACTTAAAATTAACGAAAATCACGTTGATTCAACTATTTTTTGGAATGATTTTGCGTTGAAGACAAAAATTTTAAAATCAAAGTAGAAAATAGTTAGTTTAAAGTCGTTTGCCGTTATATAACATCTTTAAATCAAAGTTGTTTCAACTATGAAAAAAAGCATCAATTTATTAAAAAAAAGAAAAAATTGGCAGCCGCTGGGGATCGAACCTGCAATACTTGGGTCTCTAGGCGAATGCTTTGCCAACGTGCTATCTCACTGTTGGAAATTGGGGTGATAAAATGGAACAAAAACTGAAGTTCGACAAAAATAAAAAAAAGAGGCTTTAGACGGTTTACGGACGATGATTTTACGTGATAACGTCGTCAGAAAACAGGTTGTGTGCTTTTGTTCAAATGAGTCAATTGAAGCGCTTACCTTTTTCAAACAATCATAATTTACAAGAAAAAGCTAAAAAAAATACCTTTTTTATTTTCTCATTATATGAATTTTTTTATGTTAAAAGCTTACAAAAAAATATGCAGTTTAAAAGCCAAATATTTCTGTAGGATTCAGGATTCCGTATTAAAGAAAATACTGTTTTATTTGAACATTTATAACTTTATTCGAACTAGTAATTTATAACATAACTTATGCGCACGACCGGCCAGATCAAATGACAATTTAACTCTAATTTACTTTTACTGTTTTCCCCAAAATTAACCAAGGGGACGCAATCTACTTTTGTTCTCGTTCTTGTTTCTTTTGTTCGTTGTCTAGGGTTTGTGTTCGTATTGTTGTATGGTATTTGTGTGCGTATGTTTATCTAAAGGTCTGGTGTCGGTCGTACGTTCTCACTGGTAATGGGTTCATCCCACAATCGGCGATCCTGACGGTTCATTCGTCCCGAATGTTGGATCCCAGGGTTTCATGTTTTCGGCTACGGTCGTTGTTTGCTTAGGACCTTCGTGTTCGCCAACTTTCTCGACATCGTATCTCCCATGTTCTCTTTTATCTACGATCTTATAGGGTCCCATGAACTTTGGTCTGAGTTTCATTCCGGTTCCGAACTGTGTGCGCTTAATGGCGACTAGTTCATTTATCTCATACTCCGTCTCGAGTTTTCGATTTCTGTCGTAGTACTTTTTGTTTTCTGCTTGAACGGCTGCGATGTTACGGCACACTGCCTTTCTCAGCTCATCTCGTTCTGCGTGTAATTCTTGAACTGCTTCTTCATCTAACCACTCTTTCAATTCTGGATACTCTGACAATCTCATCTCTAACCCGGTTAGGATCTGGAACGGACTAAATTTCGTGCTTCTTGACGGTGAGTTGTTTAGAATCTGCTGCACTCGATCTACATGTTTATACCAGTTGATTTGACTACCTTGACAAGCCTTTGCTAACATCGGAACGATGATCTTGTGTATCCTCTCGACCTGACCGTTTCCTCGCGGTACACCAGTTGCGATTGTCAGATGTAGGATATCTTCGGTTTCACAGTAGCTCTGGAAGGCAGTTGACGTAAAAGCTGTACCCCTGTCCGATATTATTCTTCGTGGATTTCCAAAGATACTCGCTTGTTTGGTTAACCGGTCCAAAACCTCCGCTGTTCCTGTGCTCTTCGTTGGATAGAGCCAGACGAATTTAGAGAACGCGTCTACCACTACCAAGATGTGGTTGTACAACTTGTGGGTCTGTTCCATTGGTCCTACATGATCTATATGGTATGTTCCAAGTGGTTTGTCTTCTTTGTTGATTGGCCGTAACAAACCCTCTTTTTTGCCTTGTTTGGATTCGGAGATCAGACACTTCACACATCCTCGCACTGTCTCGGTTACCTTTTGGGTCACACCTGGTATAAAGAACGATTTTTCTAGCAAGTCTTGGGTTTTCTTAACGGAAAAGTGCCCTTGCTGATGTGCAATCCCAATTATTTCTTTCTCCATGCCCGAAGGTATTACTACAAGTTCCTTAACGGGATCCTTGCATAACACACCTGCCTTAATGAAGAAATCTTCATATTGATCCTTTTCTAGAATCTTTCGGACTGCTTTAGTCCACTCATCTTGCAACTGCGCCTCTTTTATTCGATGACTTAGCGAATCTTCAATCATGAGGCTGTACACTCTGCTTAAAGCATCAACGTGCTGCATCTTGGAGCTTGAACGATGCTCATATTCGCATTTAAATTGCTTGAGAAACATTGACCATCGAGCGATTTTAGGAGGAACATCATCTTTTTTCATGGTTTGCGTGAACGCCTTACAGTCGGTGACGACCTTAAATTTCATGCCCAGAACATATACGCGCCACTTCTTTAACGCCTCTATAATCGCTAATACCTCCAGCTCATATGAATGGTAGGTTTCTTCCACCTCGCTGGTCTTCCGACTCATGAATTCAACTGGATGTAACTTTTGATCTTCTGAATCTTTCTGCAGCAGTACCGCACCGTAACCGTATTTACATGCATCTGTGTGGATCTCAGTTTCTGCTTGTGGATTGAACAGCTTAAGTACAGGTGCTTTAACGAGCGAATCCTTTAGTTGTTTAAACGCAATCAGTTGTTCATCATTCAAAACAAATTTAATGTCTTTCCGCAACAAATCTGAGAGTGGCTTTGCTATTGTTGCATACCCTTCAACGAACCTTCTAAAATACGATGTCAGTCCCAGAAAACGTTGAAGTGTCTTTGGGTCTCTTGGCAACGGATAATCTGCAACTGCTCTTGTTTTTTCATCGGATGGCTTGATGGAACTATTTTCGATAATATATCCCAGAAATTTAATTCTCGTCTGTAGAAATTGACACTTCTTCCAGTTTAACCGTAAACCGTACCTCTCAGCTACTTCTAGCACAAGTTTTAGTTTCGAGATTCCTTCCTCTACATCTTTAGATGGTATGATGAGATCGTCCATATACACCTCTACAACACGATTGTGGATTAGCGTCCTATATATCGAGTGTATGTACCTGCAGAATACTGCTGGCGAGTTAGATATTCCAAATGGAACGTACAGAAACTCAAATTGTTCATCTTGGGTGACGAACGCTGTGTATTTTCTTGACCCAGGATCCATTGGAACATGGAAGAATCCATTCTTCAAATCAAGTGTTGTGAAGACTTTTGCCCCTTGTAAACGTTCAACAACTTCGTCCATTAGAGGCATTGGGAAATTATCCCTGACAATTTTTTCGTTTAAACGCCTATAGTCGCAACACAACCTCTTCGTTCCGTCCTTCTTCCCTACCAGCACGATGGGTGAAGCATATTCAGACTTGCTCCGCTGTATAATTTTTTCATCAAGCCATGCCTCCACTTGATCTCGTACTAAAATCTGGTCGGAGTACGCCATTCGTCTCGGTCTTTGGAAAATAGGTATTTCATCTTTTAAAATTAGCTTCATCGTAACCGGAGATGATTCTTTCCCATTCGGCTTATACCCTTCAATGATTTCACTCAGCATCTTTTGTTTGTCGACATCAAGATGGCTGAGTTCTACGTCTCTGGCAAACATACCCTCTTCTGCTGCTAAACAGATTTGCCCAAACATCGCCGCCAATTCGAAAAACTCTGATCCCTGATCACTTTGTTCGGCCTTCTCGGTACCCTCATTACCACATACCTCATTATCGGTACTCATTTTACGTACCCCCTTACACGTACTATCATTGTTATTAGTACCACCCAGAACCTCTAGTTCCCCTTCGTAAGAATTACTTTTTAGCTTGAATTCTACACTCCGATCCAATATCTGTAGATCTACTATATCGAGGATATCGTTACCTATAACTGCCGAAAAACTCATATCCGTTTCTTTGACTACATGGAAATTAATTGTTAGGAGTATGTCGTCTACTTCTACTTCCAAACAAACGTTCCCCATTGTCATCACCCTGTTATTACCAATGCCCAAGAGATTTCTCTTTTCTTTGCCCAACTCGACAAACTCTATTAGCGCCAAACAATCGTAACGTAAAAGACACAAATCACTTCCTGTGTCCACCAATGCAGTTAGAGTCTTACCTTTGACCGTAATATCTTTGAAGATTCTATTTGAACCTATAGCTAGATTTGTCCTAGCCTCTGGCCACGAATTACGGTTACCCGTTGGTGCAGGTTGACCGTTTCGGCTTTCGATCCGCTGATCCGTTGGTAACTTTGTTTTGCATTCTCGTGCGATATGCCCTAATTGGCGACATCTGAAACACTTCAGGGTCGGTTTCACTCGGCATTCCTTGGCGACATGATTTGGGTCCCCACAGCGGTAACAATATCTCGATATTCTCTCTTCTTTTATCTGAGGACGGACAGCAGCACTTCCACTGGACGAACTTTGTGGGTTTCCCCTCGAGTATGAAGACTGAGGATGGGGTCCCTTTGACCTTTCGTAAGCTTTCATTTGAAATTTAAGCTCTTCCAGGGTTGTCGCTTGGTACAACATCATTTTGTTGGATCTAGTGTCGGGGATACCGTCAGCAAAATATTGGATAAGGCTTTCGTCATCAAGCCTAATTGATTTTCCAATTTCTTGTAAAGCGTACAAAAATTCCAATAGCGACTCGCTTGATCTCTTCGTTCGCGTTCTCAGTCTGCGATGGACTTCCGCCGACGATATTTTCGCCCCGAATTCTTTTACCAACGCATTTTTTAGTGTGTCCCAACTTCTAATACCCGTCTGGCTTCTAATGAAGGATTTTGCCGCGCCTCTGAGAAGCTGTTTGGCATAGATATACATTTGTATAATGTCCCAGTTTACCGCAATGGCATTACCCTCAAACTCTTGAATCCATTGATTAACGTCCATGGATTCAGACCCGTCGAAATGAACCATAGAGTCTTCTATGTCCCGCAAAGTAAAATTACGCGCTCTGAACTGGGCCTGTATTACCTCAGGTTCGCCCCTGGCTTCTTCGAACTCGTCGTCTTCTTCCATTGAAATTTCGAAATGTTGTAGTAGTCTGTCTTGTAGTGTTCGTTTTCGTCCAGTTGTATCTAAATTTAATTCTGTAAGTTTTTCCCTAAGTCCGTCCACTGTCAAACGTAAAATCGCGTCCCTTTCCATTTTTAAAAAATAGTCTACGCTACCCCTCACAATAGTCAATGCAACAATAAAAAATAAATTTAAAAAAAACTCGTACCACAGTACAACAAAAAATAAAATAAAACAAATTGGCTCGGTCGGTACGCTTACCTCTTTTTTTTTAGGAAAAACAAAAAAAAATAAAACTGGAACACCGCTTCGTTTCCCCTGTCTTCTCATCAAATTAAGTTGCAGCAGCAGCAACTTTCTTCCCTTCTGCCTGGACACGGCACTTCGTTTGCCTTGACACGGCTTTCGTTGGAGCGAAACAACCACGATGATCTTTGTGTACGTGACACACACACTTTGTTCACTTATTTATCGAACACCGGTTTGCTACGGTTGTTCTTTTTTTTGTTTGTCACGCCACTAACACCGCTTCAGGTTGTCACCCTTTTTTTTTCTCTTTCTTAGTTCTATTTTTTGTGAGTTAAAGCGAAAGTTTTTTTTTTATTTCGTTTGCTGGTTAGGCCACGCCTTTTTTCTCTTTTTTGCTTTGCGCTCTTTTTTCTTAAAACGCACACACTAGGCACAACAGTTTTTTCTCGATTGTTTTTTTTTTTAAACGGAAACGTTTACCGTACACTATGACAAATGTTTTTTTTTTTTTTTTTTTTTTTTTTTTTGTATACTCGATCAGTACACTCAATCCACCAATTAATTTTGATGTTTTTCGCTCAGATGAATTTAATGATTCTATCTGGCTTTTTTTATTAAAAAATAAAAACTTTGATTCACGCGCAAATCACAACAAGAAAAAAAAAGTACTTATCGCGCAGATGAACATGAAGGTTGCATCTGGCTTTTTTTTTCAAACAATATGACAAAGGTTTTTTTTTTATGTATACTCGATCGGTACACTCAATCCACAAATTAATGTTTTTTCGCACAGATGAATTTAATGATTCTATCTGGCTTCTTTTTTTTTATTAAAAAATAAAAACTTTGATTCACGCACAAACCACAACGAGAGAAAAAAAAAAAGTATTTATCGCGCAGATGAACATGAGGGTTGCATCTGGCTTTTTTTTTTAAAACACAAATTTAATTTTTCGATTTATTTTCACGAAAATGAAAATTGTCTTGTCCCGTACAATCCCGGTTAGAGCCCCCAATTGTAGGATTCAGGATTCCGTATTAAAGAAAATACTGTTTTATTTGAACATTTATAACTTTATTCGAACTAGTAATTTATAACATAACTTATGCGCACGACCGGCCAGATCAAATGACAATTTAACTCTAATTTAATTTTACTGTTTTCCCCAAAATTAACCAAGGGGACGCAATCTACTTTTGTTCTCGTTCTTGTTTCTTTTGTTCGTTGTCTAGGGTTTGTGTTCGTATTGTTGTATGGTATTTGTGTGCGTATGTTTATCTAAAGGTCTGGTGTCGGTCGTACGTTCTCACTGGTAATGGGTTCATCCCACATTTCTTCTTAAGAATAAAACCATTTTTAAATTTTTACAATGCGCAAAAAGTATAAAAATAATTTATTGAAAAAAATCATTTTCATCAAAAAAAACAAAAAAAAAAAAACATGAATTTGTATCTTCTCAAGTCATTAATTCCATTTTTTTCCCTAACAACCTATACATTATTGTATACCATCTGAAAGCTTATTGTCTTAGCTCAAAATATATATATCGATCAGGTCTATGAGACATCTACAAAAAGAGCTAGAATTTTTTGAACTCGATCAAATTTCATTAAAAAAAGCTAAAAAAAAAACATTTATTTTTATGTTCTCACCCTATGGAATCAATTTTTTTGTTTGACAACCTATACAACATTTTATACCATGTGAAAGCTTATTATTTTACCTTCAAAGATGCCTACAAGAGAAGTAAGAATTTTTTAAAGTCAACCATGTCGAATTTCCAGACTGAGATTACGGTACTTCCCACACTGGTGGCTTTTCGGGGGGCAACAGATCTCCACTGGTGTTTTGAGGTTTTTCGCAAGTTTCTTGATTTACCTAACATTGTGTAGCTTTTAGTTAGTTTACCGTTATGTGTGATATACCAAATGAAAGGCAATTGTATCAGGATGCTCATAAAAGTTTAATAAAATTTCTATCTGCTCTAAGTCAAAAGTTATAACCTGTTGAATTCTAAAATTTTATTTTATCGTTATCTCAAAATTGTGTTTACGAAAATGATTGAAACTTCGGCTACATTTTTAGTCGTGGTCATGGTCTATCATTACTCCATATACTTTATTCCTCTATCTATTAAAGAAAAAAGATAGAAATGAAAAACGATGAAAATCGGTTAAAAACGGTCAAAAAACGTGTTTTCTAAACACTTGTTTCTTCCGTTATTCAGTTAAAACTCACTAAACGATTCCAAATTTTTGCACATGTATGCATAAAACCTACATGTGGTATGAGTTTGCGATTTTTTGAACGCTCCAAAAAAAGCTAAAAATCAAAAACTACCCAAAAATACCCCTAAAAAACAAGGTGTTTTTCAAAAATTTATATTTCGAAACGCAGAGTTCCCTTATCTTTAACTTGGCACCTTTAGAATTGTCAAAAAAAATTTTCCCTACCCAAAATCATCATTTTTTCATAGCCCCAACACGTGTTCAAGGTTCAAACAAAACGTTATAGCTTAGTTTCAAAATTTTTTAGAATTTTTTCTCAAATGCAGTTATTCTTAAATTAATCTCATCTATCTATAGCAAAAAAAATCAACTCTCTACAACTTCGCGTTTAGATTTTAGCCCAAATTTCATCTTTCCGTTTTACCCCTGTTTACCCTATTAAATGACGGAATTTTTAAAAATCCTTCATTTGGATTAAGCTTAAGGTTATTATCTTTCAAATAAGCTATAGAAGATTTTTGTATTTCTAATAGTTTATTTTTAATTTTTAATTGAAATTTTTGCCACGAAAATTTTTGCTGCGAGAGTGTAACGTTAGAAAATGGCGTCACTTTTTTGTGGTGGCTGCCATGGTTCATCGATTTATAAGACGTTATCACGTCAAAAAACTTCAATGTTATTTTAAAAGTGTTTCTTGTTAGTTTTTTCAACATTAAATCAACTTTGAAAATCAGTGTACCAACACGATTTTTTTCCTATCTTTCTACTTTTCTAAATAATGTCGTGAGTTTTCATTTAAAGGACCATAGGTATTACAAGCATAAAGTTAAATTAAAAAAAAAAATCGTGCTTCTACTAACAATCTTTCATTTTAAAAAAATCTTAACCATTTCTTTACTTAATCAAATAAACAAATAGTCAAAATGTCTGCACTACTTGCATCATTTTATTAAAAAAAAGGCTATCGATATGGCAAAATGATTTATTATGATTAACCAATTAAATTTCAACAATAAAATCATTTTTTAGCAATTAATAAAAGTCCTTACTCAACGCTGAAACAATTTATCAAATAATCTTCCATAATAAAGCAAAATTTGACACAAGTTCCGCCCACTCCTATTTTTTTGATATTTCTTTAACTTATTTTGATAATTTATTTCTATTTAAACTGCAAACACGTTTAAATTAAAAAATATAAATAACCAATTTTTATTAACACATCTCGCTTCTGATGGTTTTTTTTTAACAAAATATAAAAATTAATCATCTTTAAGTTTTCATATCACGTTGTTGGTAATACACAAACTTTGATGCATAATGTACTACCAGTTCAACTACTGCATACATTGAATATTGAAGTGAAAGTGTAACGTTAGTATAACTTGTTGGCCAACTATACTGAAACACAATCAAGTGCAATATTGCTTACAAACAAAAAAAAGTTTAACAACTGCTGTAAGCGATAAAAGTAAAGTACATTATCTTTTGAAGGCGGTGAAGCTTTGACCATAGCTGAAACGATTTGAATTGTTTGCAACCAATCGCCAGTCACATCATCAACACACGATAATTCGATATTAATGAGATCAGCTTGATGACATCTCTTGGAGACTTGATGTAAGTACCTACCGAACCAATTAATCGGTACTTTTTTGTATCTTTGTCAAAAAACTGTCACTTTGATGTGATCGATGCAATGGTTTGTGTTTCTTTATGAGCAAGAAAACTTGTTTCAAAGTTTTCCGCATTCCATCGAGATATATAATTGCATCATGTAGAGCAGGTATTGTCTCCATTCCAGATGATGGCGACGTCAAGACAAAAATGACGTAAATGAACAATGACTGGATATGGCTTTATGCATTCTTGAAATCATGTTTGACCAAGAATATAATTTTAAGACCTTGAAGTTTGACATTGAAGTTTTCAACATGCACGTGGGGTTACCTTTTATGGTGATTGTCAGAAAAGTTCATGGTTGATTCAAAAGACAATGCAGAATAGATTGCAACCTGTTAATGCAACACGCAATCATTCTTTGATTTTTCTATTTGATAATGAAACTTCTGGAAAATGTCAATGTTAAAAATAAAAAAAAAATATTTATTTTTAAGAAAAAAACAAAAATAAAAAAACAGAAATGAGCATTACTCTCGTGCAGAAGTTGTATTTCGAATACTAAATACATAGTGCTCATACTTAACTTATTGTAGAGCAATATATTTGAAATTATCACTGAAATTCTTTTAAAACGAAATAATGAACGCAAAATTGTAGAATTTTTATTTTTTAATATTAAAAAGTCTTCTACGTTGATAGCCCCGTAAATTGCATACAGACATATACCTAAAGGAAATACCCAAAAATATGTATATGAAGATTAAATACCACTTTCGTGATTTCAACCCAAAAGTAAATTTAGAATTAATATTTTTTTTGACAGGTGTCTTGGCAGAAATAGAAGTCATTATGTAACTTTTTAAGCGTGTTTATAAAAAAAAAACAGAAACAAAGACATAATAGAGATAAACATCGAAATCAACTTCACAATATACAAAAAAAAAACTGGCTGATAAAATCAAACATTTCTTTAAATTACTTTATCCAGTGTCTAACAGCTGGCACAGAGTGTCTATCATCTTTTGGTAGGTTAAAAGATGTCTATACGTCTTTTCTTTTAAAATCAAAATATTAACTTTGCCATGTTGCATTAAGTGATGTTTTTTTTAACTAACTAAAAATACGCAATGACTTAAACCATTTGACATGTTGCTTAGTACGAGTCAAAATTTAATATGTTATTGTCTTTGAGTTTGTCCATTGTTGGTCATCTTCTTTTTAAACGTTTTTGCATTTCTTAATAATTAATAAATTGACTTTGAGATAATGCAGCCGGCTTAAGTTGTTACTACACACGATTATGGTAAACTGTCATGATGCACTATGTTAAATTTTTGCAATATTAAACTATCTCTTTAACGATGCAAAGTTTATTTACGCACAAGATGACTATTAAAGGATAGTTAGTAAAAAAAACTTGCATTTATAAAAAATTAAAAAAAAAAAACACTTAAATAATAGTCAATTGAATAGTTCACTATAATTTTTCATGCGCAACTTTTGTACTCGTATGTTAAGTTAACCTTCGCGTAGAATGTGATAGGCAACTACTTCCAAGATTACAATTCTTTACTGAATGTATTCTAGGTGAACTTCATACATGGTAATGAGGGAACTAATTTTATTTCGGAAATTGTAACTATCCGCTAGACAAGAACAGTTTCTAAAATATTATTCCAGTTGAAAGGTCTTCAAATATTACTATGCTTTTAATGTAATGTGGGGTGTTTTCATAAGCACCTATAAATCTTTGCTATTAAGAATACGCATTTTTAAATGCACTCTTAAGACAGAGTGTCTGATGCAGTCAACTTGAAAGTCTGACTTAAATTTTCAAGTTCATTCATTAACTTCAAAGTCACCACCATTTTTTAAAACTAGGTTGACAGAAAAGCCATCTAAATAAACATGGATATTGCAGTTCATAGCTAGGTAGATCTTTATCCAATACTCTCTATAACGATAAATGCGAGCTTCATTGGTTAGGCATTTTTGACGTGATAACGTCTTATAAATCGATGAACCATGGCAACCACCACGAAAAAGTAACGCCATTTTCTCAGGTTCCACTTTTAATTTTTAGATGTGCGGCAAAAATTTCAATTCAAAATTAAAAATAAACTATTAGAGATACACAAATCTTCTATAGCTTATTTGGAAGATATTAACTTAAAGTTGAAGAGGCATGAAGGATTTTTAAAAATTCCGTCATTTAATAGGGTAAATAATGGTAAAACTAAATTGAAAAAAATCATGTGTGCAATTCACACGTGGTAGAAGTGAAACCTTAAAAATTATTTTTTTTGCGAGAAATAAAAATCGAAAAAATTTACCTTATTTTATTCCATCATCTTTAAATCCATATCTTTTATATGACAACCTAATAACTTTAATAATAAAAAATTTTATATCATCTGCAAGCTTTTCATTTCGCTTTTCATTCAGCGCGCGCTTTTTAACATTTTCCAAACCCTTTTTTAATTTTTTGCAGAATTCTGTAAAATCATCTTTTTGAAAAATTATCTGCTTATTTGATTACTTACCTACATAATTTGTCATTTTTTAAATGCGAATTAATTTTTGTTTTATAAATGAATAAATTTAAACATTTCTGAAAATAACTAAAAATTTATTAATTTATCAAATAAAGATGAATATTCAAATTTTGAATAAGAAAAGGAATGTACAACATCGGTTCCAATTAGTATACATATTTTATTTGAAAGAAAGTCAGTATATGCATTTCAAAAAATATTTGCGACACTTAAATAAAAAAATTTAGGAAAGTACCAATGTTGAATTACATTAATGAGGTGTATTTTTCTTTAGCCAGCGCATATGCTATAAAAAAAAAAACAGAATTAGCAGAATTTTTTTGTTCAAATATAATGCTGGCAGAATTTTGAAAAGCAGAATTTTAAAAAGCAGAATTTTGAAAAACAGAATAGAAAAAAAGCAGAATTTTGAAAAACAGAATTTTCGCTGAAAAAGCAGAATTTTGAAAAGCAGAATTTTGAAGCCAGAATTTTGACCCGATCCCTTTTTTTAAGTCAACCATCTCGAAATTTAAAATTGAGATTACGGTTCTTCCTGCACTGACTAATTCTTCTCACGCTATTAAATGCATTTTTTCCCTAACAACCTATAAAAATTGTATACCATCTGAAAGGTTATTGTTTCACCTTTCATATGACGTATCAATCTCATTTCAAAGATGCCTACAAGAGAAGTTAGAATTTTTTAAAGTCAACCATGTCGAATTTCCAGACTGAGATTACGGTACTTCCTACACTGGTAGCTGGTCATCGCCAACAGATCTCCACAGGTGTTTTGAGGTATTTTTAAATTTTTTTCAATTTAAGATTGTGTAACTTGTAGAGCACGTAACTTTATGTGTGATATATCAAATAAAAGGTTATGTTATCATGCATGCGTATTAATGTTAAATCAAATTTGCATGTGCACTAGATCAAAAGATAAAACGTGTGTTCGAAAAGAACATCTTTTTACCGTTATCTCCGAATTTTGAATATGAAATTAATTTAAATTTTGTACAATTATAATTTATTTAATTACCTATCTACAGTACAAATTTCATTCATCTATCTATTAAAACAAAAAAGTTATAACAAGTTGAAGTCGTGTCGCGTTTTCGTTTCATCTTGTTTCAAATCACTACGATACTAAAGAAGTTTTCACTTCAAAAAGTGACTATTTTCTAAATGCAAAGTTGTAGAAAGTTGAATTATTTTTAATCGATAGATAAATTTATTGTTAGGCTGACGATAGTATTGAAAAAAATCTAAAAAATTTCAACACCAAGTTATAAATGGTTTTTTAAAACTAAAACATGAGGCAGACCTTTGACAAAGTATAGGTAATAGGTAACGGACATTTTTTTTTTTTTTGACCATTTAAAAAACACATTCGAAAGATATAGTTATAGAACATGTTTCGTGCGCATGCATGCGCAAGAAATTGGTATTTTAAAATGATTTTTGACCGAATAGGGTAACTTCGGGCATTATGGCGCACCGGGCATTATGGCGCACCTCTCAACTACCATACTTCCAATACTCGCATTTAAATAAAACCAATACTGAAACTTTGACCTTCGTCGAACACTAGCCTTGTGACGATCGCAGGTCAGTGCTTTTATTTTTGTGCCAAACAAAAAAGAAAACAAAAAAAATATACCGGTTCTGGGTTCCAATATAATATCGCTTTGTTTTTGTTTGTGTGTATCTCGGTAAGTATACAGTGCACGTGTTTGTTGTAAAGAGTGAAACGCAGAGCACAGTTTTGGTTTGGTTATATCACTTGTTATATTTTAACTGAAGTAAGAATTGTGTTTAGTTTTTGGAGTTTTGTGAATATGTGTATATTTTGCAATATGGCGCAGATGTAATAAGGGCATTATGGCGCTATATTATACCCGACTGCGCCATAATGCCCTTATGTAAAACTAATTTCAAAAGTAACTCTGCATTTTTTTAAATTTGAAAATAACCTCAATTTAATGTTAATTTTATGAAACTTATTTACAATTATATTTCAGAAATGCTGAATATACGTAAAAAAAGTAAAGGGTTCCGAAGTAAATGGGGTTCGCCATATTGCCCGTACATAGGGCAATATGGTTTTTTTTGGACTATTTTTAATTTAATTTATTTTTTGTTAAAAAGCTTGAATTTTTATTCTTAAATAATTTATTTATGTTACGTTTTTATGAAATTTAATTAAAAAAAATGATTGAAGTAAAAATTGTAGTCCGTAGTAAAGTTATTTGAGTTTGTGCTTAGGTATGCCATAATGCCCTAATTTACCCTAACGGGAAAAACAAGTTTTTTTGTCCCAAGTTTTTTGACCGTTTTTAACCGTTTTTTATTGTTATCTTTTTTTCTTTAACAGGTAAATAAATGAAATTTATACTGTTCAGTTTTATAGTCATAATTTTTAGATAACGGTAAAATAAAGTTCTATTTTTCAACACGTTCTTTCTTTTGATCTAGAGCAGATAAAAATTTAATTTGACTTTATTGAGTATGCTGATGTTATTACCTTTCATTTCATTTATCACACATAAATTAACTACAAGCAACACAATGCTAAATTAAAAATGCTAAATTAAAAAACCTCAAAACACCTGTGGAGATCTGTTGCCCACGACCAACCACAGTGTGGGAAGTATCGAATTCTCAGTTTGAAATTTCGACATGGTTGGCTTTAAAATATTCTAACTATTTTTGTATATGAAAAGTGGTAATAAGCTTTCTTATTATATAAAATTTAATACAGATTGTTAAAAATTTTTCAATTTTTTCATAAGAAATGATTGTATTTAATAAATCATTTCAATACTTTTTGCGCATTGTAAAAATTAAAAAATGGTTTTATTCTTTAGAAGAAATATTTGGCTTTTTAATGGTTTAATTTTTTTTGTAAGCTTTTCAAATAAAAAAATTAATTTAATGAGAAAAGAAAAAAAAGGTAATTTGTTTAGCTTTTCCTTGTAAATTATGATTGTTTGAAATAAAGAACCGCTTCAATTGACTCATTTTAAACAAACGCGCAGAACATGTTTTCTTACGACGTTATCACGTTAAATTATCGTCCGTAAACCGGCTTTAAAGACAACCACTTTTTCATGAATTTTTATTCAAATTAGCTTTTGATAGAAGAATTTAAGCAGAAATGCAAAAATTTAATCCGTGAAGTGCAATGGAACGGACATATCGAAGTTTAAAGTCCTGAATGTAGTTAATGAAGCTGATATAGCCCCAGGTCCAATGTAGGTATACTACAAGTTCTAAAATTTTCAATTTAGAGCCAAAAATAGAGGCCCTTCATATTCTACATATCGTGCAGCTGAAGAAAGAATTTACTTGAGATTTCGTTCGAAATTTGGCTCGTGATGAAACTCTGAGCTCTTCTGTCCATATGTGAGAAGCTTTGTTTATTACTACTAAATTAAGAGTGAGCAAAATGTGTTCCAATTTCAAAGAAAACTCAAGAATTTTGCAGCATTTTTGTCTGTGTCATATTTTACGTCACACGAAGAACAACTATATCTAAACTTCCTTATCAGAAAACTGTACTTGCATTTTCTTTTTTTTATAACTTAATACGAGCTAACGGATCCTTATTCCGGATCAATTTAATCATTTTCAATAAACATAAACTTGTTAGGTTCCAACGGCAAGGAACAGGTGTCTTGATTTAATATTGGTTCTGCTATTATTACAAACATTACAATTAATGTATAATGCCAAAAGTGGACCCATTTATAATAATTTTCCATCTTTTAGAAAAAATAGTTCTAATTTTATTATTATTGTTACATTTTTAGACTTAACCTTTGCTTTTATTTACGTTTATCATTGTAATAATTATTACCGTTCAGTCACGATATTTGATTTGAATTATATTTTTTTAATAGAACACTGAACCATTTAATGTAATTACACTGTCTTAGATTAATTTTATAGCAACAATCATTATAAATTATTCTTTATGATTATTACAACTAATAGCGGAATGTAAACTTAATAGCTTGCTATTATACCAAATTCCAAAGAATTTTACCACACATAAAGTAGAAGAAGAAAAAAAAATATGGATCTAAATTTCCATGGTTTATTGTTATTTATGGGATATTTAAGTTATACCATCAACCCCCTCTGTCCAGGGAGATGTTGTTTTTATTATTATTTTTTTTTTTGTAATTACAATCAAGTCACCTTTGAAAGTGAATTCCCATTACCATGCTAAGTACAAAATAAGTTCCCATATGAATTATTTATTTATTTGAATGTGAAACACTGGAAGACCTCTCTTTCAAACACTAACTTGAAGCCATTCACTCTGCAATCATCTATGATGTAGTTTTTTTTTTTTTTTTGTTCATTAAGTTGAAGCAAGAAAAAAAATTAGGTTTCGCATCTAGAATCAAAGCAAAAACCACACCTTGAAAAAAAGAGCATATCTTACACAGAGAAGTCTAGAGTTACACGATCGACTTAAAATACGATCGCATGGGCTAGACTTATAGTCCGAGAAGTCAGTCTTTTACTAAAACAAATTTTAATAACAAGAAATTTTAAGTAAGGAAGCGGCCATCTTGATTTTTAAGGGTTTATTTATCAATATTTCTGTCTCAAAAATTAAGTCATTTATTGTTAGCACTAAGGACTTTAGATTTTCTTAAAGCTCATTTACTATTTTTTGTAACACCACCTCCCTGACTATCAAGCCTTATTTCTGTCTTTTCTGTCAGTGAATTTTTGAATCACTCACATTTGGTTTCATAAATTGCATAACTTTTTTTTGCTTCCATTTTTAGAAAAAATAACAACTTTCAGATATTTGAAGCTAAAAATCCTATCCCGCCGACCACGCCTGATCAATCGATCACCACAAAAAAAAATGTTTCGCAATGAACCCATAGCCCCACGAATTTATGTCTTCTACGACTTCTACTAACTATGTCCAGTTGAGTTTCTTTGACAAAAAAACCAAACAAAACTGAAAAAACGATCTAAATTCTTTTTTATTTTTTTTTTTTGCAGCTATACAAGTTGCAAGGCCTTTTGCCACTTGCAATGGGTTGGGGGTCCGAACTAACTTTATAAAATAGTTTTACCTTGTTCGTTTGTCGTTTTGTGTCGTTGTATAGCTTCGTTGTCGTCACATACAAGTGTTTACTTTCATTTTTGCACCAATGGACAATTATTCACGTGAAATAGTCGCGTTTTGCAAAGTGCCACTTCAATGCAAACACTCAACTTTGTCTGGATGTTGTTGGTGGCTGCTGTTGCAGCAGCTTTTGAGTCTTGTTTATTTTTTTCGTTTACTATTTGATCTACAAGTTGCCCACCTAATGTAAACTCAGCATAGAAACACTCACTATGAACGAGGGCGTTTAGAAATGTCAACTTTTATGCGCTTACATGAATGAAGCAAGAAAAATAGAGGTAGCATGCAATTGCTAGGTTAGAAGCTCTAACATGTAGTAGAATCTAGATAAATGTCAAAATGCATGTTTTTCTCTTGGAAAAAATATTAGAATTTCTTGAAACGCGCACAGTTGGAAGCATTGAAATTGTTGTCTGAGAATAAAAAATAACAAGAAAGTTATTTGTAAATAACCAAAATTGTAACTGGACATTGATATTCTTATAATTTGTAAATGGTTTAAGAGTTAAACATACTTTTGGAAAATATTTCAGGGTCATATTAAGTGTACAGTTCTACTTCATTTAAATACTTAAAGTGGTACGAAACTTTGAGATTTCTTGGACTTTTTGATCTACCTTATGGGTTATATGGATATGTTTACAAGACATCAGAGAGTATATTTTAAGTCAGTGTCATATTCTTACCGAAATAAGGGTAAACGATAAAAACGAGTGAGGAAAATTTTTCTTGAATAACAATAAAATGGCATAATTTGGAAAGATTTATTCTAACATCTAACTTGTCAGAGACCAGAAACTTGACTTACTTTCTTCTTTCTTTTTCTGAACCTGCCCTTTCATGAATTTCAGGTGATTTGACAGATTTAAACCCCTTATAACCCATGATCGTAAATTTTAAAATTAATAATATCAACTTGCACTTAAATATATGTAATAAAACACGTTAAAAGTTCAATATCATCATTATTTATTTAATAATTTCGAAATTTACGAAGTACCTAATACAAAAAACGAAGTAAAAAAAATTCAAAGAAAAACTATTTAGAATTTGTTTTTAGGTACTTTCCTAAAATCAAAAAATAAATCCCCGTTACTTAATCCAAAAAAATTATTTTTTGTCTTATTTCTTAGTTTTAACACAAATCGGTTATTTCAAAAAAGCCAAACATCAAACATTAACGGCTACCAATTATTGCCATTTATAAGTATTATGATGTACTCCTTCTTTTTGGAAGTCGGTGAAAAAAAGAAGAAATGATTCGATTCAAAAGGGAAATCATTTTCTTTTAAATCTGTTTAAGTAGAATCAAAACTAAAAAAATTGTTTTTACATCACATTCAGAAAAAATGAGCATGATTCAAGACATTTGAAAACGATACCATTACAAATAAAAATGAAACAAGAAAAACATTACATGTTGAAAATCGTTTTTTTATTTTTTTTTTTTATAAAATTAATCCAACTTTTCATTAAAAAGAGTAACAATATTTGTGAAATTTGTACACTTTAAATATTAATGCATTTTATTTGTTTGCTTTTAACCCTAGACCCGTGTACTGGGCACTCAGTGCCCAATTCATTTTTCAAATCCAATTGGAACGTATTTCTTAGACTTTTCTATTCCAATTAGATTTACACATAGTTAGTTTAGTATGTTTAGGTCTACAAAAATATACTTTTTAATAGTGTGAGTGAGTATCGGTGACACAATAAGAATTAAAGAAAAATATGTCAAAACTGCGTACTTGGGCACTGAGTGCCCAGAGTTTTTTTTGTATGGAAATCATGGTCTTGTATTGATTTATTTGCTGATCTTCAACGGTATTTTGATATGAATTTGATTTACAGTCGAATACCTCTTAGCCTTTTTTGTTTCTACCCAAAAACTGAAAAATCATATGACGTTTTAGCCAAGTTGAGGATATATAATAAGTGTAGGTTTGGGAATCATTGTTAGAAAGAAAAACTGGGAGCCATTTGAAAAATTTCGAATAAGGGACAATTTATTTCTTTTACTTGTTACGGGACATCGACTGTTTTTACATTTTTCACCGTAGCAATCACTTCAGCAATCGATTTTTACAGTCAAAGTCCTCTAGTCACACTTTCAAAAATAAATACAAAATTGAAGAGATTGGTGCATGGATGCAAATAATATTATTCTGAAGAATAGTCACTTTCTTTCAGGAAAAGCATTACAAAGTTTAGAAAAAAAAATATAGAAATAGAGAGATTCTATTTACAAAGCTTTCGTATTAGAGAATTTTTACTGTTTTGCTAGGTAATACAGTAATTTTTTTTTTGATTTTACACCGGTTGAAATTTGTTTGCGTAAACAAGTGATTTTAGTGCGATTTCTTTGTGATCAAGTGCTTTTTTTCTGAATAATATTTTTTTATCTACTAAAGTAAGTACCTAAATTTACGCCTATTATTTATGATATTTTATAATAATAGAGAATCATGGATGCTACAATGGATCGTGTTCTGTATCTCCTGAATGCATCTTCTAACCGGGATTTGACTGCGGCGGAGCAAGAGTTCTTTGATGAGAATTACTCCAGGTTCCTAGATGCAGAAGAGGAGGAAGTTCGACGCATTGACACTGAGGAGGATAGTGATACTGATAACGATGAAGATTTATCGGATGCCGATGATCCAAACTATGAACCAGATACTGCTTTGTTGGATACACGGGTTTCGCAGGCTGGTTTAGATATGGAAGAAGAGGAGGCAGAAAGACAACAGCAAGGAAGCCGGAATGGACACGAAGATGAAGACCCTATTGCACCAAACAGAGGAATGCGGTATGTTGCAAGAAATGCCAAATTCGATGACATTTGGTGGTCAATGCCGGACGAAAGCGAAAGACAAAGAACAATAAGAAATCGAAATGAACGAATGAGACATGTTCCAAAATGCACCAACTTAATTTCGAGAAAGGCTGAGGTTTTCAAGTCCTTAGTTACTCCAAATATTGTTGGAAATATTGTGCTGGAGACGAACAGAAAGGCAAAGAGAACTTACGAGGAGAATCGTTTGTCTCTCAACCCAAAGCAAATGCGTAGATGGTATGACAAATTTGAAGAGGAAATATATGCATATATTGCAATTTTGTTGTATGCTGGAGCTGAAAAACCCTATGGGGTGGAAGCGAAGGATCTTTTTCATCCAACAAGTGTACCATTCTACCGCGCCGTTATGTCTCTGGAACGATTTGAACAAATACGACGCTTTATCCGTTTCGATGACGGAAGAACTAGAGCGTTTCGTCTTCAAACTGACAAATTAGCTGCATTTAGGTATAAAAGATAAAATGTTTGATTGATAGGATTACACATTTTTTTTTACCAATTTTCTAGGTACGTTTGGGATTTGTTTCAACAAAATCTTGTTGAGTTTTACCAACCGTCAAAGGAGCTGGCAGTAGATGAAGAGTTGGTCGGCTCAAGGGGAAGATGCCCGTTCAAAATGTTTATGCCAAACAAGCCAGGAAAATATGGCGTCAACATTTTTTGGATAACTCTTGGCCAACTCTTCAAAAAAGTGTTAAAACAGCAATGAGTTTGATCGGGTATGAAATTACATCTATAAGTACCTTACCGACAATCCAACAAAACAAAGCAAAGCAACGTTGTGATACCTGCAAAAAAGAAAAAAGGGACAACAAAACTACGGCGGTCTGCGATCTGTGCTATGTTGCAGCTTGCAGTAAGCATTACATAAGAGTGTGCGAGAAATGTTTTGTGACCAAAACTGCAATTGATACTACCGAAACCGAAGAAGATGAAAATTTTGACGGAGATTCACTTCCATCAACTTCAGCCGGTCCACCAGCAAAGCGCCAAAAAAATAGAAATACAAATTAATTTCAAAAAGTGGTGGTTGTAAATTACCTATTACTTTAAAAGCTTTTTTAAATTTTGTTTTCAAATAAATAATATCACAAAAAATAATAGTGTTTGTAAAATATTTTTTTTTATTTCACTATTTTCAAGTAATTCATAGGAAAAACCTTCGTGGGCACACAGTGCCCAAGTACACGTAAACTAGAATTTTTTAAGTACACGGGTCTAGGGTTAAAACATATTTATGCTCTGCGAAAAACTCAAAAAAATGTGTTTCTGTTTTTACAGAAAAAAAATTGATTAAGTACATTAACCTACAACGAAAATAGAGCTGAATCAGAACCCAAAATCAAAAACCCACTAGCACGTCACGTTTTTGAAAAAAATATTATAAGGTCAAAAACGAGGATTTTGGGTACTTTTGAAGTGAAATTACATCACCGTTAATATTGTTTTTGGAAAACTACTTATGAAATCTCAAAAAGCCATACAAAAATTTTTTTTTCAAAATTAATTTTGTTCTCAAAGATATTGGAAATAGAAATTTATAAAATTCCAAAATCTTGGTGATTAACATAACAAATTTTTTTGAAGTGAAAACTTCTTTAGTATCGTAGTGATTTGAAACAAGATGAAACGAAAACGCAACACGAACATTCAACTTGTTATAACTTTGTTGTTTTAATAGATAGATGAATGAAATTTGTACTGTAGATAGGTAATTAAATAAATTATAATTGTACAAACTTTCAATTAATGTCATATTCAAAATTCTGAGATAACGGTAAAAAGATGTTCTTTTCCTACACACGTTATATCTTTTGATCTAGTGCACATACAAATTTGATTATACGCATGCTAATACAAATATACCGAATCAATGTTAAAATCAAATTGCATCCATTAAGGCTTTGAAAGTCAAAAAAATAAAAAAAAAAAAAACATGAAAAAGTGAAGTTTTTGTTTAAAAAAGCTTTGTAAGCTACCGAAACATAACAATCTAGGTTGGAATAGTGTTTAACATATAGTTATATATAGGAATAGCTTTTCTCTAAACAAAAAACTGCTTAAAAAAAACTTTAATTATTCGAAATTATCAGTATTTTAATAGTCCCGACCTAAGATTTTATTTTCTATATATCTCGAAAACCTGAGCCAAGTTTTTAAAACGGTTGCCACCACTGACTTTATACACTCGAATTAACTAGAATCGATGTGTCTCCGCTCTGTTGCAAAAAAAAAAGTTCTAATAACTATCACAGTGTAATTAAAGCTCAAAAACATGCCTTAATTCCGTTTTGGATTGGAAAATTGAAATCTTCTAACAAAGTCTATGCTCCCGAGTTTATTTTAGCTTTTGTCGACCAGTGTTTTCTATCGATTAAAATTTAAAGTAAACAAAGTTAGGGTGATAAAAACTTAAAAGTGTCGGAAAATGCGTTTTGGACTTTTTTAATTATCTAGAAATGTTCTATGTTCAAGTAATACAATGTGTTTTTCCCTTAAGCGTTAGAATCGTTAATACTACCAAATTTGCTGCACAAATAGTTTATTCTTCCTTTGTTTTGATATTACTTCTTAAATGTCTTGTCTTTTTATATAATGTATAATGTTTTTATTTAAAACTAAAATTAATAAATTCCTTTGTAAGAAAACTAAACCATTTCTTTTTTTTTTTCATTTCAGGTATGTAACTCATGTGACCTTTCACGACATAAACATTCATCTATGTAAGTTAACAAAATAATCTAAAATTTAATCTGCCATCATACAATGCCAACGAAATACCTTTATGTGACTTGTTGTGACTGACCTTAATATCAAAACGCCTACAAAAAACACCGCCAGCCAACCCTTTTAGATGTCACAACATAATGTACTTATAGCTTAAATTCCTAGGATTTGTGTCTCCATCAGTAAACCACCATCAAAGTCTTTGGACCCTTTGTATATTATGCACATGTCTACTATCCACCAGATCAGAGTGAATTCAACAAATCGTAGGCGCTGATCTATAAAGCTTTTATTTATTTTTTTATGTTTCTTTGAAAAAAATCGCAACCGAATGCAACAAAAAAAAAACCTTCGAAATAATCCTTCAACATCATAAATTCCACTTAGTCACCCTGCGATCTGGAACTGAATGCGGCACAATGCAAAACGGGACACACCTCGTTCTATTACTCACCATCAATGGCTGTCGGTCGTTGTCTGTCGTTTTTTGTCCAAAAATCATAGCACGATCCGCAATTGCACACCAGAGGACGCACACTTCCACAATTCTGCCACCAAACAACACCGATCTCCACCATGACCGATGAAAACTCAAGATGGACGAGTTATTTTGGCACGACACTTGCCTCAACATAATGCACGTTCAAATCCACGAAGTCAAGACTTCAAGCAACCTTTGTGGTATAAATCACTTGGAACTCGTAGTCAGCAGCTAACCAGTACTGCGGCGCCTACTTCCATCGGCAGCAAGCAGTCAGCAGCGGCAACTTGGTCTACATTTTCAATTGGACATTAAATATTTTGGAACCCAAAATAATGGGCTGTTTGTGTGGAAATCATGACTTGGATATGAGTTTGGTCCACCAAAGTACTTCATGTCGCGTCGCGTCGATCGGCCGCGCCACCACACGGTCAGATTTGTTAGTAAGATTGCACTTTGTATATATATTTGCGCGTGGGGGAGGGCCAGCGTTTAAATTGACCCATGAATCCAAATATGCTGACATAAGTCAACAAAGTGGTGCAATCGGTCGATGGCAGTGGGTAGAATTCTTTGTTTTTTTGTAGATCGCTTTATGGAATTTTTTTGTGTTCTATGGTAGAAAATATTTTGCAGCGAAAGAACGCCAGATGTGGTCTATGGAGTACAGTAATGTCTTTGGAATTTGTTGTGATTTGAAATAAGGCTATCTGTGTATCTATCCGAGATTTGAGGACTAAGATTTCATAATACAACATACATTTTAAAGGCTTTTTTACTCAAAACCTATGACTAAGGTGGGATTCTAGTACCTACTCAAGGTTTCTGATAATAAATGTTCTTTGAGAGATTTTTTTAGCTATTAATAACACTGTGATAGTTCGATTTTGCAACAGAAGCGAGACACATCGATTCTAGTTAATTCGAGTATGCTGAATTCAGTGGTGGCAACCGTTTTGAAAGTTTGGCTCAGGTTTTCGAGATATTTCGAAAATAAAATCTTAGGTCGGGACTATTAAAATACTGATAATTTCGAATAATTAAGTTTTTTTATGCAGTTTTTAGTTTAGAGAAAAGCTATTCCTGTATATAGCTATATGTTTAACACTATTCCAACCTAGATTGTTATGTTTCGGTCGCTTACAAAGCATTTTATAAACATAAACTTCACTTTTTCAAGTTTTTTTTTATTTTGTTGACTTTCAAAGCCTTTAATATGGATGCAATTTGAGTTTAACATTGATTCGGGATATTTTATATTATTTCCATAGCATATAATTCCAAAAATAAATAAAATACTGCAAACCTGAAAAAGTTCACTAGTGAAAATCAGCCTACTAAGCTACGGAAATGTATCAAAACCTGAACTTAAGATTAAGTTAAGATAGTTTTTGGATTTTCAGCTTAAGCTTAAGATATGTCAGATAATAAATGAATTAAACAGTTTTTGGAAGAACAAAAAACGTTCTTATATACTTACATCATGCCGGGATAAAAGCAGTCAAAATAACGTTTTTTGCCTTTTATAACTGTAATATTAAAAAAAAAGGAAGTCAAATAAATATTTATTGCTTCGGATTCGAGTTCAGCACTCCTTTCAACTTCAGAAAAGTACATTTTGGTTCTTGTGGCAAAAAAAAAGTTTAATTTTGCTTACCAGTGTTATTTTGGTCCTGAAAAAAATTTCAGTTTCATCTCTATTCAATATTCTAAAACCCTTAAATACAGAGTTTATAGTAAATCCCTTTGACTGGGTTAGTTAAATGCTTATATAATGTAAATTGAATAAGAATAATTTTAATTAAAAAAAAAAAACTAAAAAAAGTGTTTTTAAATTAGTCATCGACCCGTTTTCCAAAAACTGATTTTCAAAAAATAATTTTACTTTTTTTTTTTTTAAAGAAATATGTGCTTTTGAACATGGTTAAGGTTATTAGATTTCGTTGAAATCGGTGAAATTAGTTACGAATAAGTAAGGGAAAAAAAAAAACGGTTCTATGATAGGTACTAGGGCTGTAAAAGTAACGACAAAATGAGTACCCGCATGTATACGTTACTTTTGATACTAGTACCCGCATCAATAATATCGTTACTCGTTACTTTCGTATGTTTCGCATTTTTCGCATATTTCGTATGTTTCGTGTGTTTCGCATGTTTCGTTACTTTCGTTACTTTCGCATGCTTCGTGTGTTTCGTACATTTCGTATATTTCATGTATTTGATACGTTTCGTATGTTTGGTATTTTAAGTATGTTTCGTACATTGGAATAAGGGTGTACAAATTTTTTTTTTGGAAAAAAACCAAAAACAATTTCTATAATCTAAGCTACATTTTAAGGTCGTAAACATTAAAATTAGTTACGGCATTCTCATGTAATAAGAGTTTAAAGGTAGCTATATTGAAATTTTTTCTTTTTTTTTTTTAATCAAACGTGGAAACTTTTTTGATTTTTTTCCAAATTTTTAGACAAAACTTTGGTAATTTTTTGTTTATATTCTTTCAGTAATCTTATCACAATTCTTTAGAGACCTTTATTTCAAAAGTGCAACGCGCAGATCTCGAAATATTAACACTTTAATACAACCATGTCGAACAATTTTTCATTTATTTCTTCTATTGAGAGTGATTTTCAAACCTTGTTTTCTCTGCTTTTTTTGTGTTGAAAATTTTGCACCGAAAATAAACTAATTTTTTAAAAAACCAAAAAACTTTTGTACATTCTTAAGCTAAATATCAATACCATTAACACCAAGGCCATAAACAGATTGGTTGCGTCGTGGATTTTCATATTTCGGCCAAATAGAGAAAATACAAAAACGTCTCTTTTGATATTTTTGTATAAATTATCGATAACACACTGATTTATTGAACCTTGGCACTACTGTTTTAATCGAGACAAAAGTAAACTCCAGATAATTATCTGCAGTTAGCATTCTGACTATGGTTACGATATCGACACGAGATGCGAAATGCGACAAATTGAGTGTATCACTTCATTTCGTATCTTTTACATCGGATTTAGTATTGAAACTGGAATCGCGTATTTACTCGTACATATGTTTCGTATCTCGTACGTTTCGTATGTTTCGTATGTTTCGTTACTTCAGTACCCAGTAACGAAACATACGAGTAACGATACTATTTAATAAGTAACGTTTCGTTACTCGTTACTGAAGTGAATACCCGCATTTTAGTAACGAATACATACGATTTGCTACAGCTCTAATAGGTACCTTTAATAACATCAAAAAAGAGGTTTTATATTTTAAAATTAGGAAGTAAACTGATAGATTACAATATAATTTTAATCAAAATCATTTTATTGACAGACTGTGTATTTGAATTCTTTTATCTATTCTGCCCAGGACAGAGGTTTCTGAAGCATTGGATAAAGTAAAAATATGTAAAATAATGTACGAATAAAAGTTTGAATACAGTTTTCTATTTCGTAAGATTCTTTTATTTCTTCCGACATACAAAATGCATATATCAAACGGTTCAGAGTATAAGTCTTAGCTTTTGTTCTTCACAAGCCGTAGTTATGACCCTATTTTAATCGATTTCTTCACCTTCCGCAAAGGAAGGCTTACAACGATGGAAACAAAGTAAACTAATGATGCAAAAACAAGACAATTTATTAAAAATCTTTTGCAATTCCCAATTTAATATTTCTACTCTTATTTCTCAACCTGTTTTGGATCCATCTTCATATACCTACATTTTTTTTACTAAAAAAATAAAAATATTTTCACAGAACTTACTTCGACTTCCTTGTTAAAAAAAACAGGTCAAAATACTAAATCACAGCTGTGATTAAATTATATATGTATGTACACCAGTTACTACAAAACCATAACGATCCGAAAAAGATTACCCAATGACACAGAGTCACCTTCATCACGAACAATAGAGAAAAACAAAACATCTTAAAAGCACCCAATTGTTGCGCTGTTTAACAAACCACAAACATCCGCTGTAAAGTATATAGTTGAAGAGCTACAAAAAACAAGGTACTTTGAAATAGTGTTATCTATGCACCCTCTGCATTATAACAAAACTAAACAACAAATTCAACCAAACGATTTAGTGATTTATGCCCTCCCCCACAACATAACCCACTGCACTACATTTGTCACATTAAACGGGCCTAATCAGACAGCTGTTTTGCACATCGGGTCCTCGTTTTTTTATTTCTAATGGTCGAGATATGGCGATGAGGTTATTGTTGTTGGTCTCCATACACAAAAACAAAGATCGATATGCGATACAATTATTTTATAAACCAGTCGCTCTGTCTTGAGGTAGCCAAAAGGTACCCCAACCCGATTTCGAGGGAACCTCTCCTCATCACCAAGCAACCTGCATCAGGAAATATCAGTCTTAATGCCTTTGGCTTTACTTTTGCTCCCGATCTGAAATGGCAGCGCACGTTGTTGGTTGGTGTGCTTCGATTTTATTACGTAACCACACGCCAGAATGCTCCAATTCAATTTTCCAAATAGCCCCAGCTCCCATAGCATCGGGCTAAAGAAAAAAAAAAGTGAATTTTAATTCACAGCCTGTTATCATCTAGCGAAAGACTATACGACCAAGACCAACTACTAAGACCACTACGGTTGGACGAAGGAGCAGCAACTTCTTGGGGTCCGGTTCGGACCTCGCGCATATAGATTTTTATCTAAAACTCTTTGCCCCAAAGACCGTTTATCATGTGCCAGTATATTACAGTAGGTTCGCAGCAGGTTTTAGGTTTTTTTTACACTGAAGAAAAATATTTCAAAATTTTTTTTTTAATTTTTACATACCTATAACTTTAAGAAAATTATATTCCGGCGGCCATTTTTTTTCAAAATTCAAATAAACATCAACAGCTAGACCTATATAAGAATCAGTTGGCTTTGCAAAAAATCCCAATGCACCCAATGTTTGCAAACATGCAAATTAACGTTTTTTACACACCCAAATGTGTTTGGGATAAAATTATTCCCGAATCAGATATGCAAATTGTATTGCTAAACTCAAACTCTATTTGCGAAGTATTTGAAAGGATTGCGATATTATGCAAACTAATATACAATATATTTTTTAGAAGCATTACATTGGCCTTAATTACAATTGGCATTAATATGATTTCATTTGCATCCTCCAATAACTTGCGATCATTTGCGAAATGCCCAAAAATGGAGGTCAGGTGGTTTGTAAACGAGACCGCAAAATAATGACATGAAAATGGTATAAAACTTTCCACTGTTAGCGACTGTACAAAATCTCATGTTCTTACATTTTCGCAAACTCCTAATTCAATGTAATCATTTTATTTTTTATACATGTAGAACATATAGGTCTTAAATGGCAACGTTTGCGATGTTTGGTTTTTGCATGGTCATACACAATTTAGCAACACTTTTTAAAACTCGCAAGTTGCAAAAGATAAAACTATGCGTATAGATAGTAATCACCAATTTTAAACACATTGCAGACATATTCGCAAAGCTCACAAATATAGTTTTGCGATATTTTTCCTAAAACTAAAAAATTTACAGAGGGTAAGGTATTCGCAAAGCATTATGTGCGAGTAATTGGAGAAAAAATATATCATTTGGGTACTTGATATTTATCGCATTTGTATCAATGCTTTGTACGCGAACATTTGCAAATATTTTTAGCGCTTGCGAAACCTCACAATTTGTTATAAGTTTTTTTGCAATATGTTGATGGTGATGACCTTTTGTTGATAATTATGTCTTTTTAAAACATATAATAAGATATTTGTGTTAGATTTCAAAGAATTGCTGAAAAAGTAATAAATTGACTCAAAAATATTTAAAAACATTTTACATGCAATCGCAGCTTCTTGTGAGGTTTTAATGACATTGTGAAATGGCAAAAACTTCCAGTTATCGCAAATCGTCTCATCTCACTCCATTAAAACAAAAAAAGTTGCATTCTGATTTTTGGAAACTAGCGCAGATCTTCGCAAAATATTAAACTTCACACTCAAACGCAAATATGATAGAGATTGGTCGCAAACAACAAAATTACCTGTGCTCACATAAACTAACAATTTTTAGAAATAATTTTATTTGAGAACATGTTGTATAGCTAACTGAACTGGACCTTCTTAGTCATCCAACAAAAGATTTGCGAAATTTCAGATTCTCAGTTGTTGGATACAAAAGCGAATCTTTTGTTAAAAGCTTTATATTTGTCTTAGAATTACTTGCGAAGCGTTTCAACGCTTATTGGCATCATTTTCATGCTTACAAATGTTTGCAATCTGAAATCTTATGCATTTTGCGAACATTTGCGAAATGTTGTGTTCGGGGTATCTACGTGACCAATTCATCAAATGGCGATTTTGGCAAATCATTTTCTCAAAGCAAATTTGTCTACAATTATTTAAATGAGTTTTCCGCTTGCAAATTACAAAAAATGGTTTACGATCACTTGCGAACTGTCACTCAAAAGTTTGCAGTTGCCCAAAACATTTTTACGTGAGTTTTTTAAAAACTTGCATAGGGTAAGGTGGTATAAGAGTGCGCATTTTATACAAAATACCAAATAAAACAATAACAAAAAGAATTTAACTACTTTTTTTATATAAAGTTTTTAGTTTATAATCAAAGCAACGAAAAAAACTTAAAACTGGTAACAAAAATGTATTAATTCAAAAGTTATAAACAAAATACCACATTAGGAAATTTGCGCACTCTTATACACACTATTGTGTAAGAGTGCGCGGCTTAGTTTGTAAGAGTGCGCAGCTGCGCACAGGTGTAAGTTCGCACAAAAGTCGCAAATAAAATTGCCTATCTTTAAATAAACAGAGTATTTTTCAACCCATCACTCCTTGCATGAGGAACAATCAATTTAGTCTTCGATTACTGGTTCCGAGAAAATTTCAATATTTCCTAGTTACTCTCATTCGCTTGTTTTTTGTAAAACTTTTATTTGGTTTCTTTTTGGTTGGAATTGCTTTTTCTAGCTGCTGTTTGCTGGTATATGGACAAATGCCAGTTATTTTAAAGTCTTGGATAGCATTTACTGCTCTTATAACCCGCGCACTCTTATACATCATCATGGTGCGCACTCTTACACGCTCAGACATGTAATCGAAGAATATATACATATTTCACAATGCACTTTATGACCAGTCTTACGTGTTCCTCAAATGTTTCTTTTTGTCGACTTTTTAATGTCCCATACTTTGTTTATTGTTATTTTTTGTTGTTAAGCGGAAAATTTAATTTGTTTGGCAAGAAATATTGGAAAAAAAAGTGCTAAAAAACTTAAACTTAACTAGCACCTCTGTTTACAAACACATTTGCATGAAATTTTGACAGCAGATCAAACTCATTTAGATCTTTCCAAAATAAGTGCATTCAGTCTTATATTCCCTTTCAAACCGTAGAAAATGGCCTTGCGCACTCTTATCAACCGCGCACTCTTATACCATCCTACCCTACACTTGCCAAGATTTCAAGGATGTCTTTAGAACTCTTATGTGCAATTCCAAGAAGTGCTCAGACATCTTGAAAAAGCCAATCCGGATTTTGCAACTCATGCAAAAATTGTTTCCGAGCGTTTGCGAGACTTCGGAAAAACTATCTAGGCCTTCCACAATCAAAATCCACAAATGGTGACTTTGAGGCTGCTCAAAGCCTAACAAGAAATATAGAGGTCCAAAATTCACACTTGGAAAATCGTAGGCATTTTTTCTTTCGAATCTTTTATTTCTTGCATTTCCTTTCAGTGTATTTCTCTCATATGCGTCGTCATGTCGCCGTCGTTATTTCTTATGCTTTTCTCATTGACTTTGCTCTGTTTCTGTCAGTAACTGATTGTTTTCCCTTTTCCTTCTCTGCACAGTCTCCATTCAAACTCTCTGCCAAAGCACACAGTAACTCTTAGATCTGAACTCGCTTTCGATTACACATATTGAACACGCCACAACAAGTGTGCCACCGCAATTGCAAAGTAACCACAACCGTATAGCGACCGACCGATGACTATACGGGCCGGTCATACCACCGGCTGCTATTACTGCTGCTGCTTGATAAAACTGGAGCTATAGAGAGGAGATTTTTAGTCGCGTCGGTCGTCGCCCATAAACTAGGAAATTTTCTCAATGGATTTGAAAAAAATCCATTTGAACATGGCTAGCAATTTGACGATTTTTCAACTCTTTTGGCAGTCATTGCAACGTCCCTGCACCTTCTGCCGTGTCGCGTTGCATTTTTTACTAAAATTGGTGCATGCCACTTTGAGATATACTTGTGTAGTTGAGTTTTAATTTAAATAATTTTTCTTGTCTACCGAACAGCATCAGCTATAACAGCATAGAGTACCGCATGCTGCCGAAGTGATATGATGGTGGCACTTTTTTTTTTTTGCATTGGGTGAAAGTGCAAGTTGCCCCGACTTCCCTCATTCCCTGAATCAGGTCTATGCATTAACTTATCGTTTTTTTGCATTTGATATAATTTTTGCACAGTTAAGAAAAGTCATTATAAAAAAAAGAGACTTTCGTCCTCGTTATCTTAGCCTTTGGGATAGGTACATATTGGTTGCATATGGTTTTTATGTTGCGCACAGTCTTAACACAGGAAGGAAGCAAAAGCCTAACCAGGTGTAACCATTAGTGATTGTCTTAAACTATGAGTATTTACTTTTACTTTTTCCCAACTTTAAGTGAACTGATTTTTTGCGAAGGGTCACCCCGATCGGTTACTCTCACAATTATTACTTTTTTTTCCTCTCTTTCTTTTGACCAGCCTCCATAACCACCTCTGCCGAAAGGTAAGGTTTTGGCCAATATGACTCTATAAATTGGTGGTAATAATTTTTTTTTCTTGGTTTGTGGCTAGCTTTTTGATTATATTGAATGGTTTTTGGCTAATAAATGAAAGTACGTAAATATATTGGACGATGGTTATAATGGCTAACGGCTAGCGCAATTGAAAGTAGTTCACTTCCTTGAGTGTTGTGCGGTCATTTTTTGATATTATATTGTGCTTGATCGTTTGTTGAGTGGTAATTTATTACCTGTTGACGGGAAAGATAATGTAAAAAGACGACGCCCACCTGGGTTAAAAAAGAAGGTTGGATAAGATTATCGAATTATTAATAATGTTGGTTTAAACTTCTTTGTTTGCGTCATCAGGAAATTTTGTCGAAATTGGTTTAATTTTTTGTTTTTGGGTTTTAAATTAATCAAGACAAAACGGGTGGGAAAGTGTTTAAGTTAACAAATAAGGAGCATCTGTGAGCTACAATTCAATAAGCTCCAGTTTAAAGTACGGGAGTAATATTACAATGGAGGTATGATATTTCATCGAATCAGAGTTCCAAGTTGGTATGAGCATATGAGCAAATTGCTGTTTGCATCGGTTGATTTTTCACAAATTATAAAATATGGCTGACGTTGAAAGTGTTGAAAATTTCGAAGGAGAGCAGCCTGTGGAGGCAGAGCCATTAGCTGTTGTGGACACAACCTCGCTCCCACAACCAGCGTTACCGTTAAGCGACTTTAGTCGCTATTAGCGACCTTTTTGAAGCCTTAGCGACCAAGCGACGACTTTTTATTTAAAGCGACCTTTTCACTAATTTCGTAATAGCGACTTTTTTTTTCTTTCTAAAAATTGTATTTCTTTTTTAATTCTGAACATTTAGAGCTTCAAATTTGTGTTTCTTTTTTCGTTCTGAACGTATTCTGAGCTAGTTCAGAGCACCATCGATGGACTCAGAATAAAATAACTGAGCAGAACGAGTTGAATGCTGAAGGCTGAACAAAAGCATTTAGCAAGTGAAATTGAAAAAATTTCAAACAAATAAAATAATGGCGTAAGAGTGCAGTAGTCGTTCTAGTTTTTTATTTTTATTTAACCCTTTTGAACCCAGCGTTACTCTCATGTAACATATTTTTAAAAATTCGTAAAAAAATATTCCATTAAATATTTTTTTAGGTTTCGATGGCTTAATTGAAAGATAATAATGCCTATTTATTTATTTAATATGTTAAATGCTTACATTAGAAATAAACTTGAATACTAACAATGGAATTATTAAACTACTGGATTATTACAAAAATTTAGTCAAATATCATACCTTTAATTTTTGTTAATCGAAAAAGGGACTGATATTCACATTTTTTTCTTTTTTTTTGCAAACATTTTTTTTTATATATGGTCATAGTTTTGAAAAAAAGATATAGAAAATGTTAATGCAATGAAAAAAAAAAATGTTAATTTTCAATGAAAAAATTTAGTGAGCACAGCATTTTGAAGGCAATTTAATCTTCTTTTTTTTTTTGGAACAATGTTTATGTCTATCTCAACCCAAAAATAAATGTATAACAACGAAGAAAAAATAACAAAAATAATAAAAAATTATTAAAAATTATATTGAAATAAATGTATAACTAAAAAAACAAAAAAACTCAAAAAATCGATTTTTTTGATATTTTTTTTATGATTGTTTCGACTATTGTGGTATGGGAATTTTTTTTTTCAATTTTTAAAAAACATTATTCCAATAGGAAATTTAATTCTCTATAAAAAGTTTTATATGCAATATATCAAAATTTTGCTTGGTTTACGAGGTATATTGAAAAAACCAAAAAGGGTTTTCAGTTTCCACCCTCTTTTAATAGCACTCCGCGATTTTATCTTCTTTTATAACCCATTCAACGATTCCTGCAATAAAAATCCGTGAACGTCTTAGTTCCTTTCTAAACTACATAACCAATAGCCTATTAAGATCCTAAAATGAAGACTGTTTTTTTTAGTTTCTAATTTCGTTATTGTTAATAAAAACTTTGTTTCAAGACAACTTATGTTTATTTTTCTATGTAAAAACATATGAAAACGATTTAGCGACTTTTTTTTTTTAAATAGCGACTTTTTCGACAAAAAAGCGACTTTTTTTCAATTTTTCAGGTTAGCGACCTTTTTTTTCTAAAAGCGACTTTTTTAGCGACCTTTCAAAAAATTTCAACGGTAACGCTGCCCACAACCCGCTGAGCTTCCCGATATCAAGCTCTTCGGCAGATGGAGTTGCGATGATGTTACCGTGAGTGACATTTCCCTGCAAGATTACATTGCAGTTAAGGAAAAGTATGCTCGCTATATGCCTCATTCCGCTGGTCGTTATGCTGCCAAACGTTTCCGCAAAGCACAATGCCCAATTGTTGAACGCTTGACCAACTCGTTGATCATGAAGGGACGCAACAATGGCAAGAAACTCATGTCTGTGCGTATTGTTAAGCACTCGTTTGAGATCATTCATTTGTTAACTGGCGAGAACCCACTTTAGACCCTTGTGAGTGCCATCATTAACTCTGGACCACGTGAAGACTCGACCCGTATTGGTCGTGCCGGTACTGTTCGTCGTCAAGCTGTTGACGTTTCGCCTCTTCGTCGTGTCAACCAAGCTATTTGGTTGCTTTGCACTGGAGCTCGTGAAGCTGCTTTCAGGAACATCAAGACCATTGCTGAATGTTTGGCCGATGAGTTGATTAACGCTGCTAAGGGTTCATCTAACTCCTATGCTATCAAAAAGAAGGATGAATTGGAACGTGTTGCCAAGTCCAACCGATAAGAAGTTTACATTCGTGTGTATTTTTTTTTACACTAAATAAATAACTATATATAAAAAAAAAAAAAAAAAACTTACTCTTATTGGTACTTAATTGGTCTAATTATACTGTTGATGAGGAAGCCAATAGCTGTTTAAGCTCAGAGACAATAGGACAACAACCACCATGGTCCTGAAGGACTTCAAAATGAAAAATTTCGCAGGCTACGTTTCAAAATAGCTTCACCTTTACTTACTACCCAGTTGTAGCAGTAAGTGAGCTGTTAAAAAAATTAAATAAAAAAAGTAAAAGCTGTTGGGCCAGACTAAATACCCTCCCATTAGTATTTTTGCTTGCCATAGGACAAAAATGGAAATTTTTTTTCTCAAAAATGTCTCTTACGATTTTTATTAAAAAAAATAAATGCACTGCGGCCTACATCGAAGCTGGGACTCGAATCGTTGTCTGTTTAAGAAGCTATAGCCTAAACGGGTGGATTAATTCTCTTCAAACTTGGAATGTAGCAGTTTTTGCAGATTGTGCAGATGATTCTATGGAATTAATTTTTTTAGAACCTTATCTAAACCATACCTGTGATGCACCTATTCTAGAAAAGTATAATTTTCTCAAATACTCTTGTAACGATTAAAACAAAACAAAAAATAAGTGTGGGTTTTTGGACAAGGCCTATATCTTTTAACAAAAAAAGATTTTTTCGAAAGTCATTATTAACGGTGCCTGTCATAGAACCGTTTTTTTTTTTAAACTCTGAATTTCTCTCAAACGACTTATTAAATTTTATTACAATTTTTTATACAAAAGCATTTATATAGCCTTAGTATAAATCAAAAATAAAATTTCAAAGAAATGCATTTTTGGATTTTTGAAAAAATGTTGAATTTTTTTTTTTTTTTTGAAAAATTAAATTTTCCAAAACAGGTCATTGAATTCTTTTGAAATTTGGGTTTTAGGTGTTGATCTATATTTACTACAATATGGCATACCAACTTTATTTAATTTAGAATTATAAAATAAAAAAAATAGGCACTTCTAGGAATCGAACCTGGGACTCCTGCGTGCGAGACGAATACTCATCGAATATTTTGCACTTGTAGGGTTTTGAAATTGCCGCTCAGGATCGCCGCTCAGGACGTGTCCCCCTTGTCGCTCAGGATTGACGCTCAGCCGCTCAGCCGCTTAGACGCTCAGTGGCCGTAGCCTAAGAAAATATTTCAAATAAATAAATTTTAGAATTTAAAAAAAAAAAAATATTTTTCTCAGATACTCGATTTTCAGGCTATTCTGTTACTAACTATGTATGTATGTAATGCTTTTCAATGTAAGGATCGTACTGCATAATATCAAGGAGTCCACAATAATCAGCACTGGGCGTCCGATTAGCGAGTTTTCACAAAACTTTGGTGAAAGACAATTTAGTTTAGAATTTCCATGAAAATTATGAAAAATGAAACTAGGCCCCAAATTGTTTTTAAATTAAAAGGAAATTAAACCTTTGGGGTCTTATTTCATTGGATCTTGGAAATAATATCCAATACAAAATGAAGTAAGGTCCCAAAAAATGAAATAACACACCAAAATTTGAGAAATTTTGCTATTGTTATTTTGTGTGCTTTTTTTTTGGGTCCTTGAGGCCTAATTTCGCAGAGCCAAATAGTATATTTTCACTCTTTAAAAACGCAGGAAAAGAAGAACAACTTCAAAAATAGTTACTTATTTCGAAATTTTGTATTCTAAGATTCTATACAGTTTTTTTCACTATATGTTTCAAGATACATCGATAATGGATTTTTATGAAAATTTTTCAATTGAGATTAATTCATACACGGTTAAAAATTCTGGAGTATTTTTTAATATTTTTTTAGTTACATATAGGTCTACACCAGAAATGTATTAAAATTTAATACATGACAAATATTAAAATTTTTTAGTTAATACAAAATGTATTAAAATTTAATATAGTTGTATTAAAACATAATACAATTTATATTAGAATTTAATACCAAATGTATTGAATTTCAAGTATTGCATATTAAAATTAAGTGTTTTTATATTAATTTCTAATAAGAATTTTATTAAAAGTCAATAAAAAAATACTTCAATTCAATACCAAATGTATTTAAAGTTAAGTATTCTTTTCCTGAATTCATATTAATCATAAACTTTGCTGCCGGCTACAAAGGGGTTAAGTAAAAAAAAATCGATTTTCGGATTTTTGTTGGACTTTAGTCAGTTTTATTGCCTCTTTCGTTTGGTCCAATCGCCATAGCTCTAGTATATCTCCTTCCTTTAGAAATGATTCGGTACAAAGGGTTTAAGTCAAAAAAATTTAAAATTTTGTGGTACTAAGGGCGTAAGTTGACTTAACTCCTTTGTTTTTGCATTAATTTTTAATTTTAAAATAAAAAAATTGGTCCTAAGGCGTTAATTCATGACAAAGACAGAAAACGAAAATTAATTTTTCTACAGTATTATATTAGCTCAAAAAGAATTCTCACATTTGGTAAATAATCACATTGTTATTTCAAACTTTCTTTTATAAATTAAACTTTGTTATCAATGTAAACAAAGATTTTTCTTGACTTAACTCCTTTGTATCAAGTTTATTTTTGATGACTAAATGGCTCTAAAGTGTTAAGTCAACACATTTTTTTTCTTAAGAACGTTAATTTTCTGGTCAACAGCATATGGATTTTTAAAAAGATCTTATAGATGATGTTTCTGCATCATTACTTTTTCTAAATAATAATATTCAGATTTACAAACAAAAATTGAAACTTCAATTTTATTTTTCTCAAAACTACCTTTTCTGACTTAACCCCTTTGTACCCGACGCCAAAGAAATAATATAATAATGCTGATATTACCTATTTTATCTGTTTCACAAACTGTGGCCATGTAAAATCTTACTGCCGATCAAAATTCATCTGCAATGTATGCATTTTACTTCGAAAAAACACAAAAGGCCTTTAAATTAGTACAAATTTGCAGTTTTTGATTTTTTTTTTTTTTTTAGAAAAGCTGCCTCAAATAATCAAATTTTTTCTTTTTTAAAATGGCTGTTGGCGTCCACAGTACACATTAAAAGGTAATATATTCCGAACTGACAATGTTAGCTACCGTAATTCTTAATTGTTTAAATTATCGACGAAAAACGCACAAAAAACCGAAAAACCACGCACACCACTAGTTTTTTTAACAATTATTCACCATTTTCCGTGAAGAAACACGAAGAAAATTTGTTAATTTTTAATTTATAATTTTTCAAATGACATTTTATAAATTAAAACAAAAACAAATTTCCTGTTTACTGGCGATTGAAATATAAAAATTGAAGACAGTCCTGACAGATTGGTGCCCATTTTTGAAAAACAAATTTTGACAACCTTCAGAAGATATTACCTTATTATGTGTACTGTGGCTGGCGTCGTTTGATTAAGGGGTTATATCTAGAGCCATTTAATTATATACCTAAACATAAAGAATACATGTATATATAGCAAATTTAATGTATTAAAAGAATTCGCCGTGTTTTAATTAAAAAAAATATTGGGTTCCGTTATTTTTGTAGTAGATCTCCTAGACGACCTCCAAAAAAAGGTGTCTGGTGGTGAGCAAGATATCTATGATCCAAATCACCTAAAATTGAAAAATCCAAAAGATTCATTTCCAGGATAGACGAATGCAGGTAATGAACGAAGGAATAGTCAAAATTTTAATTTTGGACAAAATGGCGGCTTCCCAAAGACAAAAATCGTTTTTTTTCACGAAAATTTACACTTTAAAGTGGCATAAAAAATTCAATTATAGTCAAAAACCTTTTTCCTTCTTTCATTACCTGCCCAAAGTATCATAGAAAATTCAGTAAAAATTTCAAGCCGATCGGTCCAGCCATTCCGGAGTAATCGTGCTCACCGACTTTGAAAACACAGTTTTGAGAAAAACGCGTTTAAACATTTTGGGAACCATGTAAACTAAGTTAAAAAGTCTTCACTAATATGTATTTTATCGGAAACTAACTGCTTTATCAATGTGAAACTTTCGGACAACATTCTTATATATATGTACAACCAAAATATGCAAAAAAAATTATTTGATTTTTTTCAAAATTACAACTAGATATAACCCCTTAAAATTTAATATTCTTGTATTACAATTAAATACTTTTTATATTAGTTTTTAATAAATTTGTATTTCATTTTAATACAATTATATTCAAATGTAATACAAAAATATTAAAATCTAATTCAGTGGTATTAAAATTCAATACAAGATTAGAATTCAACCCACGGAGGTTATTTTCTAATAATTTTTGTATTACAAATAATAAACTTAATACTTAAATATTGAAATTTAATACAAAAAAGATTAAAAATAATTTTAATATTTTGGAAGTATTAAAATGTAATATTTTTTGTATTGAAAATTGCTTTAATACAAGAGCTGTATTAAAAAATACTCCAGAATTTTTAACCGTGTATCAAGTGACAGTGAACAATGACATACTACCCATGTTATATTATATTTTTTTTAATAATGGATAAAACAGCTGCACACTTCAATTAATCAGTATTACACACTTAAAAGTTTATTTGTCTAGCAATACGCATTGCATTTTAATAGTCTTCTAATCCTGCTTATCAAAATAATCCACACTTATTCAATCAAATATAAAATTAATATCGACATTTGGTGCATTCGTTTACTAAACCAAAATTAAAAAAAAAAAAACATGCAAAAATACTTAATTTTGATGATCGGCAAATTCACATAATATGGGTAACATAACACTTATTTCTGGTCTTCGTGCAGCCACCAATTAAATGTTGGTATAAAGTCTTTTTGGGTAAAATTCAATTAAGAAGGAGAAAAAGCACAAGCTCATGTATGTAATCCAAATCCCATTGCTCCAATTGCTTGGTTTTTATTTAAGTGGCCTTCTGTCAGTTTTATTTTTATTACCATCTCTATGCATATCTTTGCAAATGTGTTTTACTCTTTTTTTTTTTTGTTGGTTTAGTTTTACTTTCTGGTTGGCTTAAACTAACTTTAGAACTGGGTTTTGAATTTTAAGATCGATATAAATGGTAAGACCACGAGACCAGTATATCTCCAATTGCTGGAGCAAGGTTAATAGTTTTTGCTCGCTTTTTTTATAGTAAGTTATGGGATGTGGGCAAGTTAATGAAACCAATGTGTCAGTTAGGTAATTTGAATAGAAAATTTAACAAAATTATTATTTAATTGTTTAATTGAATTTGCTTTAATTGTGTGTATTTAATGTATTTGAGAGGTTTTCGATAATAAACATTTTATATGAGAGATAGTTACCTACAACGATTAAAATTATTATGAACCAGATATGAGGGTAAAAACTTGAGCTTTTAAGTTATATTTCCTCATATGCAAATTCGTGAGAGTTTTAATGCAATTGTCCGCTAGGCTCAAAGCTGTGAGCATATTATGTGAAGTTTAATAATTTTGTTTTGTGAGATTAATAATATAAAAACGGAGTAAATGAAGTAACTATTAACTGAAAACATCATGTTTAATCAGAGGAAATAATAAATTTGTAACTTTGAATGATTATGATACCGGGATCACCATCAAATAATATCAACTATACGTCTATATATACCACATCTACGTATCACGATGGAAGTGTTTCCAAGCTACGTTTATAGCAATTTGCCCTTTTTCAAGTTTTTCGGTAATATGTTTTTAAAGTTAAAGTTCTTAGCAACCAAATATATTTTAGTGCCCCTGCTTAAGAACATCGCCGTTCTTAAGAAAAATAACTTTGGATTTATTTATACCAATTCAATGTTGCAGAAAACTCAGAAAATCTATTTATTTTCAGCTGTAAGGATTGTGGCGGGTACTCTTGGAGCACAATTTTATGACAAAAAATGAGTACCTGCATACTCAAATCCCCCGGGTAATGCTTCGACTATAACTTTGATGAAGAGTGCAAGCTAGGTTGGACTGATAGCACAGCCCTGTTTAATCCCTGAACACGTTTAAAAACATTCTGATACACCTTAGCCATTGTAAATGCTTCTTTCGTGGTCTGAATACATACATTTTGCAATACTTTTGAAAATTTGAGCGACATTCCGAAAAGCGTGTAAGATAGTGCATTTCGGTCCACGGTGTCGAAGGTGGACTTGAAATCAAAAATGAGCGAAGCACGAAAATTGAAGCCAGCTCCAAAATCACTAAGAAGTTCATTAAAATTAAAAATTAAAGTGAACTTATATCTGAAACCAAAACTTGTTTTGAGACTTTGGTCCGCAGATCTGCCTTCAAATGTAAGAAACAAATGTTTGGATGCAAATAACTTAGCAACCAAACATCCAAGAAACTTTTGGTTTTCAGTTGTGAATAGATCTTAAAGAGACCTTTCTTCTGATATCTCACTCCATGAGATTAGTGGAATTTTTTTAAAATGCATTTTTTTTTCGGCAAGGGGTGAACCTGGATTTCTGATAAATCAAAAAAAAAGTATACATATATTTAAAACCAAATGCATAGACCTGTTAACTGTGAACACATAAATAAAAATAAAATTTCGTTTGAAAAAACGAAAAGGCCCGCACGCAGAAAAATGATCGGTAAAAACAACGAAAAACTCGTGTAAAACTTACAGAGAGGGAGATTGTTAATATAGCACCTGCAAGCATAGCCGAATTTAGGAGGGGGGGGGGTTATGGGGTCTAACCCCCCCCCCCCCCGAAATTTTTTTTCAGAAAATCAAAAGATATACTATAAACAAATACAAGTCTAATATGTGCAGCACTAAATGGTTTGTTTGTGTATTTTAGTGATTTGATTACCTATCTGAAAATCTCCCTTAAAGTCTCTACCAATTTTGTATCGTTAAAGAAGCTGTCGATGAAGTTTTATAATGGAAAATAAAATTTTTTTGGACCATTACAAATTTTGGTAAGGGATTTTTCAAAAAACGAGTTTTTGCCCTCTTCGACCATTTCCTTGAGCACCATGTTAACATCTTAAAATGGTCTTTAAAGAACCCTTTTAATACCACAAGTATTTATGCAAGGTTTTTGGTGCCGAGACTAAACTATACTTTTTCAAAGGGTTTCGGTGTGCCGAACTCGAATCCAAAGATAGACATATTTGATCACATCTCGTTTTTGAAATATCACCGTTAAATCTATTTAAATCTTTTCGACATCTTTTCTACTGTCCAAGAATCTTCAGTTGCTTGTTACCCACTTTTGTTCTATGTTAAGCTTAAATCCAGTATATAAGCGAAAATAAATGTATCCATTTATTCAGTATAATTGTAGTACCTATGTACAACATTTAATAACGAAGAAAAATAACAAAAATAATAAAAAATTATTACAATTATTTTTTATTTTAAGTAGGCTTTATAAATTTGGAATTGAGGTCCTTGAACTTTAAAATTGTATGTACAACATTTCGTTATTTTTTTGTTTCAAATTATAAAATTAAACAATTTCAGTTAATTGTTAAATTTCAAAGTGAACTATAATTAGCTCATGCCAAACAACTTGGATTATTTAAAATTTTTGTTTTTAAGTATTGCGAATTTAATTTAGAACTCAATAGATAAAATATACCTATCAATTTTCTGTCCATTTTTCATTGTTTTATATATAAAATTGTGCGAAACAATTTTTTGTATAAAGCCTAAGAATGGTTAAAACTTGTTTCTTCACAAAAATTTTCTTGCTCGCTAACGCTCGCAATTTAGGTATATCAACCAACTTATTAGCTCTTTGTACCAATTTAAACAAGACATGCCGCTGAATATTCGGCCATTTTTCAATTCGTTTACGGTAAGCAGAAATATTTTAAACTTTTAACTACGAATACTTGAAAAGGATATTGGCAAGTTTTTCGCTTCGACACAGTTCTAATGACCATTTGCTGTAGCGGGATTAAGAATCGACTGCAGTTACATATAGTTGATATATTGAAAATATTGTGATTCCTAAAAAAAATTTTTTTGGTCTGAGCTAACCCCCCCCCCCCCCCCCCCCCCCCGAAATGAAATCCTAGCTACGGCTACGCCTGCAAGCTTACCCGGTTAAAATTACGCGAGTCTACTCGGCTATTCAAAATTGTTTAATCTTACTCACTTTCTCGGTTAAACTTTACTAATATCTCAAATTTTAGCCGAGTTCCTTGATCAATATAAACAAGTTGATCGGTTAAAATAACCTTCTAAAATGGTAATTTTAAACAATTTAACTTAACCGAGGCGACTTCGTTGTATAGCAACGAGAACTACGTTTTTAACCAAGACTACTTTATTTTTAACACATTTTTTTTAACCCACCGAAAAAACCTCTCGGTAAGTCCATTATTTTTATGCGTGCGGGACCCAGGCAGCTCAAAGTACATCTCTGTTCCCTGGGTATATTGTCGCAATAACTTTTGTTTTTGGTGCTAGTGTTTAGTTCTCCGATGATTAAGACGCAATCAAAATATGTTTGGGAAGAGTCTCGTAAACAAGTTTGAAACCGTAAAATTATATAAAAATAAAATAACCTAGGTTCCGAATCCATTTCATTGTCTTGTAACGTTCGGGTACTCAGAATATAGAAAGACTGGTTGAAAGGTAATCTGTTTTTTTTTTTTAAGTAGCAGGTTTAAAAATTAGGGAGTTATTAACTATAAACGAATACAAATCTAACTCCTGTTTTAACATTTGGACATGGATCAAAGTTTCATGGAAGTAAAATGTATTCACTTATACCATGAATAGACTTATTATTATAAATTAAAAAAAAAAACGATGTTAGTTTGCGTTCACGCGTTTAACAATCTACAAATCTACATGTTTATTTTTGAACCTTTTTGTTTTTGCCCACTGATGTCAAAAACTGAATCTCTATCAAATTTTCGTCTAATTTAATCGCCTTAACTATTAATTAATTAATAGTTAAATTAATTAATAATTAAATTAATTAATTAAGATCCAATTTGAGTGTTAATTTGTACCTCAAAATAACTAATTCATTTCAAGCAATTAACATCACGAACACCTTTTATTCCGAAATCTCATTCAAGACTAAGTCGTTAGCGAAATTTCATCAGAAATTTGATTTGCCTCAAATACCATCGAAGTGTGTTGAGTTAATAGCAGACAATAAATTACTTGTTAATCGTTCAATAAATTTCCATCAAATCGATTAAATCTTCAAATTAATTACCTACCACCACTTGAGTATTTCACACAATCTGGGAAGTATGTGTTGATGTTTGAGTTTGCATGTCTTGAAGTGAATCTTGTTGAAAAATATTTATTAGAGCACATTCGATTAATGAACTTTGAGAATCACTTCAGACGTAAGATCATTTTATAGGTCATTTTGAAGTTCAAGGTTTTCTGTCGATTAGACTTCACTCTTGATTTCGACAAGAATCGATTGACTTCTTCAACCTTTTCTTAAGTATTTGAGAATAGTTAGTCTTGCAATAACAACATTACATCTGTCTTGTCCGAACAAAATTCACTTTTATTTTTCAAATAATTTGCATGTGCCACCATCCAGAGAGATGAAATGACAATAACAAAAGATTCAAATCACTAACCGCACTTCAGTAGTTAACAGGTGCAATGCACACATAAACTGAAGTCGACAACAAAGAGCTTCACCGCCTTTTGTGTCATTCTGTACTGATGATTGACACACTGCTGCTACTCGATTAGGAAACATTTCAATCACCTCCATCATCATCATCATCATCATGATCATCTACATCGTCATCAATGATCATGTTTTGTTCGTTTTATCCAATCGAGCTTGTATAGTTTTGGTTTGGATACGGTTTTTAGCTTCGAAGTCGTAATCAGACCAAGTGCGCTAAATACGTTGTAAAACATACTCTACTCTGATCATAGAGAGCAAACAATACTAAAAGACTACTGGCGATCAGTGATCATAGAGTGAAATTCAAGGAGTGTTTATGTATATCGCCAGATGCGGAGTGAACCTCTAAGAAAAAAGTAAAAGATGGACACATGAATGGAGTATTCAATCTTAACTTCAATCGCAGCTGCAATCTTAAAATAAAATTGAACACTTCCTTGGTTTCGAATATAGTAAACTCAACACTCATATGGATACTTGGATTGATCTTTGAAGACAGGTTGACCACTGTAGAGTAGTACAAAAGTGATGCCACTTTAATATAATAATGTTTCTTGACCTCTTAAAGCATTTTACAAAAATTGTTAACAAACCGAATGCCAGTCAAAATTGGTGCAGGGGACTAACTTCACGGGAACTACCTTCACTTTGGAAATAACTTCACCTCTAGTGAGAAAAAATTTTACATTTTTCTAGTGAAGCTTATTCCTATTAAATGTGAGAACCAATTTCACTTTTTAGGGGAACAAAATTCACTTTGAGGGTAAGTTATTACCCAAGGAGTGTGGAAATAATTTCACTTTTTAATACAGTAGGCTTAGTTTCGAGATTCAATTGCAGACAAAAATTTTATTTTATGAGGACTGCGGTATCTACTCTATTTTACAATTGTGACTGTGAGGACTGACAAATAAAAATGAGGGGTGCCTATTGTTTCGCCTTTTTTACTTCGATTTTTGTTATTTCGTTTTTGATACAATTTTTTTGATTAGCCCGCCATCCTTTATTTGGGTTTTCGTTTACTTCGTATTTCGATCACTTCGCCCAACTATAACTTCGCCTTGTGGTCTTCTTGTTTTTTATTTACTTCGCATTTTCATAAAATTCGCTCGAAGTTTTTATTTTCACACCTCAAAATTGATTCTCCCGTGGGCAAATTTTTTCCGCTTCGCGTTAGGACTTTGACAATGAATATCTCGAATTTTTCACTTTGGGTTTAAAAAATGCAATTATCTAACTGATAGTTCAGTAAGACTAATTTAAATAATAACATTTAATCAAAAACGGTTATTATGGTAAATACGTTCCATGTTTCCACATTTTATTTTTATGTCCTTAATCCATAAATTCAAAACTCTCGTGCATTTTTTTCTCTGAATCTTTTCAAAAACGTTTGCTTTAAAAATTCAATTCATAGATGAAAAATCTATTTTACATATGGAGGGCTAAAAACTTTAGTGAACCAATCAAAATCTAGTGCAAATTTCTACGCAAGGGTAAACTTTATTTTACAAAGAGCTATGCCAAAAAGTGTTTGGTTTCTAACCATTTAATCTCCAAATTGACTTTTTGAGACTCGATTCAGTACAGTTGTGAGCCCTCCATGCTTTATTAACATAAAGAATTTTTATACTTTTTTAATCTTATGATTAGTTTCAAAAAATGTATTTGTTTTTTTAGAAAATTGCATTAAACTTAAATTTTTGCACTGTGCTCAAATTTCTTATATTCTTCAAATCCAATTGTAGGTGGCAAATATCTTCACACAATTTCTCGATGAACTTATTTCTCCCCTTAAGTGGGACGTAACTACACCAGGAAAAAGTGGAATTGTTTCCCACTAGAGGTGAAGTTATTTCCCATGTGAAGGTAGTTCCCGTGAAGTTAGTTCCCTGCACCGTCAAAATTGAGATCCGGAAAATATCGGGTTACTTAGTACTCAAAGATAAATATTTATTTTCCAATAATTCTGAGCATACAATTTGAAAATAAAGCTCGTTCAGGAAGATATGTATTATGTATACTATAGGGCGTTCGTTATTTTTGAATCAATTTTCTAAGTGGAAAAACTGTATCTAAATAATAAAAAAAAAAAAATATTTACACACTTTTTCGACTGAGAACGTTTCAACGCCCTGAGAGGATTAAAGTTATTTTCTCATTTGAAATAGGAATGTGTTGACTTATGAGGCCATTTTTAAAGCATAAACCATTCTTCTAGAACCAGAGGTTTAGTCGGGACATGCATATTTTTTTTTTTTTTTTCGGTTGTATTTTATTTTTCATGCTATTTCATATGATTGTTTTAATAAAACATGCTTGCTTTAATAAACCTAAAAAACCATGCATGCCCTGAAAAACTTAGATTTAAGTCTATGTCTAAAAAATAGCCTCATAAATCAACACATACAAAAGGGTAAAAAACTTAAACCCTCAAAAAATTAGAGGATTTTTTTTTTTTATTATTTAGAAACAGTTTTTCGACTAAAAAACTTGATTCTCGAAAAAAACCTAAATAACGAATGCCCTAAAGTATACATTTTCTCGATGTAAAATTTTGAAAACGTACCACCGCACATTAAAGGCATAGTTAGCTTAATATCAGAAAATAATTTTAGATTGATATAGTTAAGCTAGTCACTCTTTAGATGATGCACATAAAGGGGTCAACTTTAGAAGTAGGTAATTCGTATAAAAACGCTTTTTTTTTGTTTTGATAATTGAAAAGTGACAAAAGACAAGTAGAAAGTGATGAGTTCTAGATGACAAATGATAAATGGTTGGTAATAAAAATATTAACTCACATTTTGTTTATAATATTCCATATGGTAAAAAGCTTTCTGATATCAGGTTTAATTTGTTTTCTATTTTCCGAATGCACCAAAGGCAATGTGGTTTCACTCCAGTGCAGATCACTTAAAAAGTTGTGCATTGACAAAAACCTAATGTTATTGGGGTATACCTTCGTTTAAAGCCTGACGATTGTGATCTTGACCAAATGCTGTTCAACTATGGGTTTTTTATTGGGTATTATAAAGGTTTAGATTACTAGCTAGCGGAATTTTCAAATGTTTAAAAATAGGTACTCTTTTAATAACATTTTCGGAATTATTTTTTTTTTTTATTCCGAATATTAAAATTTTTAAACTGATATAATCGACTTACCAGGGTGTAGTCGAAAAAACTCATAAAATTAACTTTAAAGCTTGAAAACCCTATACCTTTGTATGATGTAGTTTATTGATATACATAGTATGAGGAGAGTTTTTAAATTTATTTTGTATATATAGTCGAAAATTATAGTACCTGCCATAAACCGACTGAAAAAAGTATATTTTTTTCAAAAACGGGTCCTACGATCTAAAAAAAAAATCTCAAATGTAAGTTTTTAAGGATTATTATCTTTCCAAAATTATTATTAGATATTAACAAACCCTTGGTAGGACCAAACTGTTTCATTATATTGCTTGAATATAAATCGCATAAATTAAAAAAAAAAAATTAATTTTAAATTAATTATTTTTTTTTTTTGTTTTTCCAAAAATATTTTGTCATTTATTTATACTTTATTTGGAAATTAAGACCATTTAAAAAATTGTTTTCGTTCATTTACAAAGCAACTTTTAATACTTTTTTACATTTCGTTTAAAATTAATGCTTAAATTAAGCTAAAATTATTATTTTATCATTATGAAAAGCTTGAACATTCAAAGTAACTTTAACTATAAGAGTAAGTACGTACATTTTATTTCTGTGGTGTTTAAGTATCAGCAGTATCAGTATAAGTATCTAGTACTTTTTGACTGATCTCTTCTGACACCTTTTTTTATTAGGTAGCCAAAATGACTGTTAGCCTTAATTATGAATTATTGACTGCCAGCCATATGAGCAGGAGCTCTTTTTCTTAAACGACTGATCCACTTTAAGTTCATGATCCGCTCTAAAAATTACACATTTTTTACAACAATTAAAAAAGTATTAAAATAATTGCTGTTAGTTATTGAAAGTTCTAGCAAAAATACATAATTCGAAACAAGAAATTTTGATAACTATACAATTGCTCAGCATGTTTTACATTATGAAAGTACCTTCTTCTTTGTATAAATCTAATGCTTTTTACAGAACCCTCAAAAGATTTAAAAAAAATTAAATCATACATTTAACAGAATACAAAGTGGCATCACTAAACTTAACGTGACCATAATTTCTGCATCCTTCTATCTTTATCTACTTGTTCGATCATTTAAAAGTTTTCCTCTCTCTTTTAATTTGATAAAAATCTGTAACGAATGATTCTTTATCAGCTCCTGAATCGAACTTAATCTTTGTGCACTTCGAACAGCAGGAGGAGCAGCATTTAGGAGTATAGTAGCAAATAGCTTTTAAGTAGAAGCACTTATATTACAACCAATGCTCACTCCGAATACAGTTTCCTGTTCCGTATCTCGTTTCACATCGCAAATACAGATCACATGATCAAATACAGATCAATCAATGACGGTGATAAGTTAACGATTTATTCAATTACATTTGATTAAAAGGCGAAAAATCAAAGTTGGTCTTTAAAGACTTTTTGTAAACTGCATTTATGTTTGGTAATATAATGTCATTTTCTATCAAACTCCATTTGACAGGTGGTAGCAATTAAATTGAAATCTTTATACAAATGTGCCAAATTATTGGAAGTTCGTCTTATCAACGTATATAATCTTCTGGGGCAGTTTTAATATTAGTTTATGAGCTCTGGCATTTAGAGATAATTAATATGTAATCAAAAAAAAAAAAAAAAATATTACGTATCAATTTTTTAAGATGGAATCGTTGTTGTGGAAATAAAGTTATACTTTTTATATATCCGCAAAAAACTGTGCACTGCATAAAAAATTTATGAGCCATGAACGATAACTCTATATGATAATTATGTATATGACTTTACTTTGTTGAGAGACTCAAATAAAAATTAATTATTATTAAAGTCGACTTTTTTTTTTTAAGTTCGTTGTTACGTAAACTTTTATGTGGAGTAACTCAGTTCTACTGTCATATGCATTTTTATACCATTTTATTTATTTTTAGTTCAATTAATGCATTATGTGGTGGATTGTTTTCAGTAAAAAGACATAAAACTAAATTAACTTTGAGCTTGATTTATTGCACTCAATGAATATTTATTTTATTGAATTTGCAATAAAATTAAATTTTTTGTCATAGAAAATAAACAAGGACAATTGGTTAATTTGATAGACAAACGTATTTGGTTTTAATGCTAATTTTACTATAAGATATTATGATAATTTTTATGAGAACATGAAAAGCTCTTAAAAAGTATCTTAAATTTCTTTTATCTGGAGCATTTTAAGTCATTTTGCACTTAATTTAGTGAAAAATTTGTTATTCATTTATTTTAAAAATTACATTTTTTATGTTCAAACAGGTTTTCAATTTTGAACTTTGAATGAAAAGCTTAAAAATTCGAATTTGATCTAATTTTGCATTTATGGTGCAATATAAACTAACGAGGAAGTAGTGAAATAAAAGAATTTGGCATTTGTGATCGTAATAAATAGAAACAATATAATTTTAGCATACGAGTACCTAATTCAATTTAATGAGATAAATGTATCTATCTTTCCTTGAAAAAAAGTGTCAGTCCCCAGTTGACATTGTAATAATATTATGTATTATGTTAGACTGATTGAAAAAAAAAATTTGTTTGTTCATATTTACATAAATATCGAAAATATTGTTGGAAATGATGAAAAAAAATTCTGCAAAAGTAACATTAGTTTAGAATTTTTTTAGTTTTTTAAATGGCTAGACTAAATCATTTTCTTGTATAAAATTAAACGCTCTGCAAAAAGCTCTCAATGATTTTTTATAAACCGCATTTGGAAGTTATCCAACTTTAAAATATAAAATGCAATTTTTTCAATTTTTGAAATTATTAGGTTGTTCAGAAAAAAATTGAATTTATCAAATTTTTCGAAATTTTTGAACTCTAAGATTTTTTTTGAAGTGAAAACTTCTTTAGTATCGTAGTGATTTGAAACAAGATGAAACGAAAACGCGACACGACTTCAACTTGTTATATCTTTTTTGTTTTAATAGATAGATGAATGAAATTTGTACTGTTAATAGGTAATTAAATAAATTATAATTGTACAAAATTTCAATTAATGTCATATTCAAAATTCGGATATAACGGTAAAAAGATGTTCTTTTCCAACACACGTTATATCTTTTGATCTAGTGCACATACAAATTTGATTTAACTTTAATACGCTTGCTGATAACATAACCTTTTATTAGATATATCACACATAAAGGTACGTGCTCTACAAGTTACACAATCTTAAATTGAAAAAATCGAAAAATACCTCAAAACACCTGTGGAGATCTGTTGAGGATGACCAGCTACCAGTGTAGGAAGTACCGTAATCTCAGTCTGGAAATTCGACATGGTTGACTTTAAAAAATTCTAACTTCTCTTGTAGACATCTTTGAAGTAAGATTTATACATCATTATACAAGGCGAAACAATAAGCTTTCACATGGTATGAAATTTTGTATAGGTTGTCAAACAAAAAAATTGAATTAATAGCATGAGAACATAAAAATAAATGTTTTTTTTACTTTTTTTGATGAAATTTCATCGAGTTTAAAAAATTCTAGTTCTTTTTGTAGATGTCTCATAGACTTGATCGATATATATATTTTGAGCTGAGACAATAACCTTTCAGATGATATAAAATTTATATAGGTTGTCATATAAAAAACATGGATTTGAAGGTGATAGAATAAAAATAGGTAGATTTTTTCTATTTTTTTTTTTTTGCAAGAAAAATGATTTTTTAAGGTTTCACTTCTATCACGTGTGAATTGCACACATGATTTTTTTTTTTTGTTTCACCGATGCTTTTATTAAACTGCCAAATTCACCGGCGGATACAGGGGGGGGCACGGGGGCACGTGCCCCCCCCAGAACTGGTTCATACTTAAAGCACATCAAATTATAAGAGTTGTTAAACTATATGAATAATAACAGAAAGAACTTGGGTGAAACTCTTGTCTATTTCTGGCTGAAAATGCGAATTTTATTGTTTGTTGCATCCCTTTCCCATGAAAAGCTCCACCTCACAAATAAATAAACGACTATTTGTTGAAGGGTAAACACGAATGTTTTTTCGATTAAAAAAAAAGTGAATTTTCTAAGTGTTTTTTTTTTAACTTCAAAGTGATTTTGGTGAAAAATTTTGATATGGACATCGACAATCAAGGTATGAATGGTATTCTAAAAAAAAATTATATATATATTAGGGTGGGTCAAAAAAGTCGAAATTTTTTTTTTTGATTTGGTACTCCGAAAAATCGATTGCTAGACCCCTCTAGAATATACACACCAAATATGAGCTCTTTATATTAATGGGAAGGTCCTCCGCTTTGCAATTTTCCATTTTTACATCAAGCTTCTACTAAAAAAAAATAATTTTTTTATTAATTGAGTTTTTAGCAAATTTCTTTTCATATTCTTGTAGGAAATTGAACGCTCTACAAAAAATGCCTTATACACTTTTTTCGTTTATCTAACCGTTGAATAGATATTTGAGGTCCAAAAATCGAGAAAATCTTTAAAAATTCGTTTTTTGTTCTTAATTTTGTAACAAATTGAAAAATTATAATGATCAAACGCGCAAGACATATTCTTGTTGAAAATTGATTACTCCACAAAAAAGGTCTTATTAACTTTTTTCATTAATCTAACCATTCTAAAGATATTCGAGGTCAAAGTTAAAAAAAAATATAAAAACATTTTATATTTTTAAAAAATTTCTAATTCACTGAAACTTCATTATTTTCAAATTAGCAAGATATATTCTTGTAGGGGCTTAAACGTTCTACAAAAAATTCCTTGGAATCAAATTGATTGCTTTAACCGTTTAGAAAATATTCGTATCCAAATCGCAATGCATACGGGTCATTAGAAAACTATTGAAATCATTGAGCATTGGTTTGGATATGAATATCTTCTAAACGGTTAAAGCAATCAACTTCATTCCAAGGAATTTTTTGTAGAACGTTTAAGCCCCTACAAGAATATATCTTGCTAATTTGAAAATAATGAAGTTTCAGTGAATTAGAAATTTTTTAAAAATATAAAATGTTTTTATATTTTTTTTTAACTTTGACCTCGAATATCTTTAGAATGGTTAGATTAATGAAAAAAGTTAATAAGACCTTTTTTGTGGAGCAATCAATTTTCAACAAGAATATGTCTTGCGCGTTTGATCATTATAATTTTTCAATTTGTTACAAAATTAAGAACAAAAAACGAATTTTTAAAGATTTTCTCGATTTTTGGACCTCAAATATCTATTCAACGGTTAGATAAACGAAAAAAGTGTATAAGGCATTTTTTGTAGAGCGTTCAATTTCCTACAAGAATATGAAAAGAAATTTGCTAAAAACTCAATTAATAAAAAAATTATTTTTTTTTAGTAGAAGCTTGATGTAAAAATGGAAAATTGCAAAGCGGAGGACCTTCCCATTAATATAAAGAGCTCATATTTGGTGTGTATATTCTAGAGGGGTCTAGCAATCGATTTTTCGAAGTACCAAATCAAAAAAAAAATTTTCGATTTTTTTGACCCACCCTAATATATATGCAACTCTATTTTTTCATACGGAGGAATTGAAGTTCACACTTAAAAAATTTGCACTTTTTTCGTTGTTTTTTTTTAACATTAGTGTTTTTAAAATACCGCAACACTTCACAACATTGCCTATATATTATTGAACTGCTGGATATGTAGAACAAACTTGCATTTCAGAAGTTTGCAAAATATTGCACCCCGAAAATAAAGACCCCTTGAAAAAAAAAAACTCCTCAAAAGCGACCCTTACTTATAGAATTTTTATAAACATTATGTTATTGAGAAAATTTCTCCAGGGATACCTTTAAGGCCCCAACCCATAGGATCCGTTGCGTCCGTTCCGTCAATCCATCCGTTGAAGTTGAAGGATGGGACAGAAAGGGGTGACCCATAGAATACGTCGTATGACGAATTGCTTTTTGACAGCTCACTTCAAATTCCAAGGTGTGTTCTATATTTTATCGCTGAATGTGCACTAAGGAAGTTCTGATGCAAGAAATTTTTAACTATTATTGTTGTTCTTTTTTTTAATAAAATAAAAACGACTAGATTTCTTGTAGGTACTTGCTTTTCAGTTAAAAACAATTTTTTATAACAAATTATGAGTTGTAGGTATGACTTTGGCATAGTAAAATTGAACTCAACAACAGAATGTGAGCATTTAATTGATATAATTTATTAGATATATCATTAAATGTTACTTTTATTACATTTTCTACACAAATATACAATTAAAGTTCACAATTCATAAAATCGGAGAAGAACACAGTTCTTAGTTCTGAAAATCCCCGGTGTGCACTCAGAAACAGAAAATCGAACTGATCTATTGTTGACAACCAATGTCAAAGGATACGACGGATGAAAAAGTAGAAAGTTGGGCTACTTCTTCCGTCGAATCCGTCCGTCTCCGTCCGATCCGTCGCTTATGGGTCGCTTCCCATAAAAACGTGTGTATTTTATCGAGCTGTCAGTCAAAAACTTCGACGCAACGGACGCAACGGATTCTATGGGTCGGGCCCTTTAAAAATATGTAAAAAAAAATAGTGTCCCAAATTTCAAAAGAATAGGCGCATTAGTTTTGAAGTTATGAGGGGCACCGGCTTTGAAAACATTAGTTGTGGGGAGAACGATTTAAAGTTTTGAACTCTGGACTAAAACGTTCGTAAGCGAAGTATTAAAATATCCATAACTTGGTCAATTTGGCTCCAATAGACCTACAATTTGAACACAATATTCTTGAGATATAAAAAAATTTTAGGTAATGCAAATAAAAAAAAAAAAAAACAAAACTGGGTTTCCCGGGGAAAAAGTATTTTTTAGTTTTTTTTTTTGTTATTCTTTTAGAACTTTAATATTTATTAGAATGAAGATTTAAGTATTTGACTTAAAACTACTAGGTCATCAAATAATGGTATAAATATGTCCATGATATTGCAAAATTTTATACAAAATCAATTAAAAAACGTAAACATTTTTTTTCTAAATTTTATCTACTCAATTTCTCAAGAACTATTTAATGAAACAAATTAAGTCTTTAATATAGCACAGGATTGTACATGATGCATTTTATGATTTTTTATATTTTTTTTTTCTCCCGGCTAATCAGGAGGTAAGTAGGTAAGCACTTAAGTGGCTTTTACTGTAACAAGAAAATGAAAATTTTTCCTTCCGAATAACTTTTTTGTCATTTGGTACCTATTTGATGTGGAAAATGTGCCAAAATATTTTTGGCCAGGTTTTAGACCAAAATTCCGCACTGTGCGTCGTTAAAATTCGCTGCTTGTCAGTCAGTCGTCATTTTATTTCTAACTGTTATTTTTGATTTTTGTTGCCAATCCGTCCCTTGTGCCCCCCCCAGAAAAAAATCCTGGATCCGCCCCTGGCCAAATTCCTAACACTATCGTATTATTATTAGTATTTTTCAATAAATTTAAATTATGTTTTTTTTTTCAACTAAAAATTATTTTTATTAAATTTTCGCGTCGATTTAAAAAAGAAAAATAGAAGATATATTTTGTAGAGCGTTCAATTTCATACAAGAAAATAATTTAACCTAACCTTTTTGATGAACCATTAAAAAGTTTAAAAACAAAATCTAAACTCAAAAATACTAAGGTTGTGTAAATAGGAAATGGAAATTTTCCGTCTGGAGTTCACCCATTGAAAAAAATTTAGTTTCCTCAAGTTTTTTACCCATTTTCGATTTTTTTACAGTTTCTGATAGGAAATAAATATACCTTTTCAACAATGTATGAAACATGTAACTCGGTTAAGCTACCTAGAATTTATGAGCTGTCAAAGTTCAAAAATTCCATTTTTTTCGTCATTTACCCAACTTCGACATCAAATTAAAGTATATGTTTTTATAACAACATGCTGTTTTAAAAATATATTTTAAAATAATATTTATTTCCAAATCAAACTAGGTATTTTTTTTATGAAAATCAGTTTAAAATTGGCTTAGAAAAAAAACTTTTAGGTATAGAACAAAAATGTTGTTTTGGCACGTAGTAGGATAACTTGGGCGCCAGGATTTGATAACGGGTTTTTGTAGAGGAGTTCAATACAAACATTTTTTTCTTTGGGAGGGGGGTCTATCTCCCCCCGTCTAAAGGGAGGGGCAGTTTTCTAAAAAAAAATTATCAAAATAAAAAAAAATTATTAAAAAACAACGGCAACACTTACAGTAATAAATGATACCATTTCCGTAAGGCAAAATTGTACAATATTATAGCCAATGGTTTTTTAAATAATCGATTTCAAAGTTAAAAATAGGCGAAACAAATTTTTTTAAAACTCATTTTATACTATTTTTGTCCAGACTGTGAATTTTAATAACAAAAATTACTCACACAGAAAACTGCCTCAATTAATTCCTTATCGAACAGTGAAAACCATATGTTTCTATGTCTTCTAGTTTTTGAGAAAATTGAAAAATAAAAATAAATAAAAACAAAAAATATTTTGAAAAAAGAAAAATCTTTTTTCAATGGGTGAATGTAAAAAAAAACCGTTTTTGCCCCTAACTGCAGATTTTGGGGTTGTTAGGGACTTTTTAAATACCGTTTCGTAATCAGTGCGACTAGCTCTACAAAACGTGATATTAGATGGTGTTTTCTATTTCAATTCGGACTTAGAACTAATATATAAAAACTTGTTATATTTGTTAAGTTATTATTTGAACTTTAATGCTCTTTGGAGAATTGAGGGTCAATTAGTTTTTTCACTTTCTCATATAAAATACTCCTTACTTTATGCAATGTTTTTTATTCTTAAATTAAAATTTACTGATGTTATTAGTGTATATTATTTTGGGTGATCTTATATTAATGTTTGGGTAGAAAGAAAAGAAACTAAGAATTGTTTATTAGGCATGGGGAAAAAAATTTGAGCAAAATAATGTCGACAGTCGGAAGTAGGCCATTAAACAAAGTTTTTGATGAAAAAATAAAAATAACAAAAACCAAGTTTATATTGTATTTTCTTGTAGGAATATTCATTTTAAACAGACATAATAACAAAAACAACGAAAAATAATTATGGCAAGGTTTTTTATGAAAATACTCCTATGTGCTGTGCAACGGTTACATTAACAATAACATTATATACATTTTGATAATGCCAAAAACCTCGTTTGTTTTTTTTAAATTTTTAATTTTGAGTTTGAGGGTTAATTAAACAGATTTAAAAATGAAAAAAAATATATAGAATGTTATTGTTATTGAAACCGTTGATTTTTTATAATTTTTTCCAAAGTCAATATTTAAGAAAAATGTCTCTTCTGGGTAAACGGGGGAGAATGAACAAATTGAAAATTTTAAATAAACAAAAGTTATAAATAACCACTAAAAACTTCTAAACATTACTCTTAGGCATCAATTCATTCTATTTTGTTAATACCAATTTAAGTATTGAGTTTTCAAAAAAATTGTCTTTGAATAACATTTTAGAAGTCTTTGGTTACTATTTGGAACTTTGGTCAGGACCTTTAAATTCCATTTTATCAGACTGTTAACAGCATTGCAGGTATAGCGCTTTGATAAGATCTTTATGTACACTGAATGAAAAAAAAAAAAACAATTTTGAAAACATTTTCCGTTTTATTTGACTGTAGGCACACGGTGGTCTTGAAAACGCGACAGGTTTTATAAAAATGGATCCCAAAAGTAATGATGCAGATTTGTTCGAAATGATCTCAGGATTCCAAATTTGTAAGTTTCAAAATCGTACCTGATCCCTTTTTTGAGTTACGGGCATTATACATATATATACATTTGACTTGCAATGGAAACAAAAATTAAACAAAAAACAAAAGCACATTATAATGTCCTATACCTTTTTGGAAAGCTTAAATATACTCCTTGAATTTGATGTTTATTTGAAGTTGATTGAGTAAATAGTTTTTGAGAAATTTAATTTCAAAGTCAAAATTAAAAAACAAAAAAAAAATAATAATTTTTGTATTTATGTTAATTTTTTTAACCTTTGAATTACAAGGTACAAGTTTTTTTCAAAATTGAATGTTCTATTTAGTTCTTAGTCAAATCCTTAAAAATAGATGCAAGAAACTATTCTAGTTTTTCAAAAATGGAAAGAAAAGATAAACACTTTTATATTTGATTTATTTGTTCCTAAGGAAAAATTTGTATAATGGTTATTTAACCAACAGATTTGTAAGTTCGAATCACACTTAGCCCCGATTTGTTCACACTCGATTATCTTTTAATCAAGGATTTTTGTATGGAATAATCCTAGATTAAAAGATAATCGAGTGTGAACAAACCGGCCCTTAGTGTGACTCAGAATCAACCCCAAGAACGAAGTGGCATTTTGGCTCCTTTTTTGAGATTTTTCGTTCATTTTTGGTGTTTTTTTAATTTTTTTTTTTGCCATTTTCAGAGTTTTGTATTTTTTTTTAATTTTTATACATTTTAAAGTTATTTTTATTACGTTCTGAATATTTCAGAACTATTTTTGAAATGTTAGAGTTATAATGTTACGTATAACAGAAAAATATCCCACATTACATAGATTTCAGGACCAGCTTAGGTCCTCAGGGACCACAAAACCTCTTCTCGATGTTCATCGTGAGAGCCATCTTTCATGAATCCACATGAGCATTAATTAAAAAAAAGAAGACGTCTTGATCAGCAGCGTGTTACAGTGACCTTTTTTCCATTTAATTTGAGGCTAATTTTTTATTTGAAAAAAAAAAAATTAAAAAAAGCTAAAAAAAAAAAATGGAGAAAAGATACATTTTTCTTTAATCTCAAAAACTAGGATACTTTTAAACATGCGGTTTTTGACTTAAAATCAATGGGAGCATTGATTTGTGTAAAAAAATTGTACCCTTTATTAAAAACACTAGAATAAAATAAACTAAAAGAAAAAAAAATTATTTTTTTCTAAAATAATAACTTTAAAATTAAATTTCTCAAAAACTATTATCTCAATCAACTTCAAATAAACATCAAATTCAAGGAGTATATTTAAGCTTTCCAAAAAGGTATAGGACATTATAATGTGCTTTTGTTTTTTGTTTAATTTTTGTTTCCATTGCAAGTCAAATGTATATATATGTATAATGCCCGTAACTCAAAAAAGGCATCAGGTACGATTTTGAAACTTACAAATTTGGAATCCTGAGATCATTTCGAACAAATCTGCATCATTACTTTTGGGATCCATTTTTATAAAACCTGCCGCGTTTTTAAGACCACCGTGGGCAGGTACTATACATATTAAATCACACTTAAATAATAAGACTTTCTCAAAACGGATAATTTTCATATGACGCATTTTCTGTAACGATTTCCTTCAAAAACTTTTCCGGTCTCCCGCAATTTATTGTTACAAAATATTACGAAATTTTATAACCAATCAATTTCGAAAAAAAAACCTCAGCAGACTATATTATTTATTGTTCACAATAATTTAGCTATTTTCTCTAATTTAACTGCAAATAGAGTTTTGCTAAAGTAAATTTAACCACAAAGCTTGTGACGGTCTTTTGCATCAAACTTAGAAAAAAAAAAAAATACCAAAACAGAAGTTAATAACACTAAATCTATTTCGACTACGATAACAATCAATTTGTATTGACAAAAGTGCAGATAAATCTTTAAGCAATGTGCAATCGATGCAGACAAAAAATCACAAATCAAATTTTTGCTACAAACTGATCAGGACTTAAAGTAGCATTTTTTTTGGTTGATATTCGTGAGCAGTAGTAGCAGCACGTAGTAGCTGCTGTTCCTGGACTTTATATTGGAAGATCGAATAAAACCAAAAAAAAAAAAACAGGTAGCTTCACGGGGAGGAACTATTTCCATAAATCATATGAACTACTTACAGCTTCTACATGCGCAGGCGCACACTCTGCCACTGCCACCGAATGAGGAAACTCTAGACACACATTAAAGATACAACATGTTAAGAGTTTTGTTCACGTAAAATCTAAATTTTTTTTTTATCTTGATGATGGAGTGAAAAACTTACACCTGGCTGCTTCCAAAATAAATTAGATTAATTCCAACATAAAAAGCTAAAAAAAAAACTAAATCATATCAAAGTATATACTCGAGTAATCTAGTCGGCTACTCTTATAAAGAGGGTTATCCATTTTAGAAGAGACGTAATACCAAACACAAAACAAATTTATTTTGTCAGATTTGATTTGTGGGGTTAATTTAGGAGTCTGGGGTGAAACGTTTTATAACAATTTCCAGTAGACGCGGAAAGACCAGTTTAGTTAATGTGGGTTGATTCAAATCGCAATTTTTGTTTTGTTTTTTTTTTTGTTAACACTTTCGAATATATCGTGTTGGTAATGTGATCATTTGAACCGAAAAATTACACTTAACGCAGCAAGGTGATGCATGATCAAATGCAATTAAACAGATATTTAGGTGGCTTAATGGACAATTTAGGAAACGAAAAACGAGAGGATATCATTTAAAACTTTTAAATCTTATTTTGCCGTGTTATTTGGTTTTCAACTTACTTGCTTAATAGGAAATATAAGTACATTCATTATATTTAAGCATGGATTCAAGGTCAAGATAAAATGTATGTACTTTCAAATTTAAATATGTATGTTTGATACATGCTGTGTTCTTACAACGATTGCCAATTATTTGACTTGGAAAACAAAAACAAGGAAAAATTAGGCAATGAAATAAATCACCATTAAGGTCTGAGTTCCGCCTTAAAATTAATGTGATTTTGTCGTAAAGGCAAAGTAAAAAAAAGTGCAAACTCAAACAAAAATTCCAAGAAATAGCTTAAAAAAGGTCTAAAAATGTGTTTTACTACTTTGGTACTTTTTGGTCTTTGTTTTAATTTAAAATTTTTTTTTCATTGAATATGAACAGCTAATTTAGTTAAATTTCTAGGTTCTAGCTTAGGTATGTAAAGTTTTAAAAAAGAAAATTCGATTTAAGCTTGTTCTGTCCGCCATTTTGGAACCACCATTTTGAAAAAATAAAATTTGGAAGATTTTTGAAGTGAAAACTTCTTTAGTATCGTAGTGATTTGAAACAAGATGAAACGAAAACGCGACACGACTTCAACTTGTTATTACTTTTTTGTTTTAATAGATAGATGAATGAAATTTGTACTGTAGATAGGTAATTAAATAAATTATAATTGTACAAAATTTCAATTAATTTCATATCCAAAATTCGGAGATAACGGTAAAAAGATGTTCTTTTCCAACACCCGTTATATCTTTTGATCTAGTGCACATGCAAATTTGATTTAACTTTAATACGCATGCTGATAACCTTTTATTTGATATATCACACATAACGTTACGTGCTCTACAAGTTACACAATCTTAAATTGAAAAAAAATTTTAAAATACCTCAAAACACCTGTATAGATCTGTTGGCGATGACCAGCTACCAGTGTAGGAAGTACAGTAATCTCAGTCTGGAAATTCGACATGGTTGACTTTAAAAAATTCTAACTTCTCTTGTAGACATCTTTGAAATAAGATTTATACATCATTTTACAAGGTGAAATAATAAGCTTTCACATGGTATAAAATTTTGTATAGGTTGTCAAACAAAAAAATTGATTTAATAGCATGAGAACATAAAAATAAATGTTTTTTTTGCTTTTTTTGATGAAATTTCATCGAATTCAAAAAATTCTAGCTCTTTTTGTAGATGTCTCATAGACTTGATCGATATATATATTTTGAGCTAAGACAATAAGCTTTCAGATGGTATAAAATTTTTTACAGGTTATTAGGGAAAAAATGCATTTAATAGCGTGAGAAGACAAAAATCAGTGTTTTTTTCGATTTTTTTAATGGAAATTGATCGAGTTCAAACAATTCTAGCTCTCTTTGTAGATGTCTCATAAACCTGATCGATATATTTTGAGCTTAGACAATAAGCTTTCAGATGATATAAAATTTATATAGCTTGTCATATAAAAACATGGTTGGTAGAATAAAAATAGGTAGATTTTTTCTATTTTTTTTTTTGCAAGAAAAATGATTTTTTAAGGTTTCACTTCTACCACGTGTGAATTGCACACATGATTTTTTTCTAATTCTCACACTGATATGCTTCAGTGTACTAAATTTCATAACTTTTCGTCAAGAAATTGCAGTTAAAATGATTTTTTACGGCATAAGGCATCAAATGCACCACTGTGTGGCGAGGACAATGATAAATAGTCAAAGCCAGCTTGACCGACGGATTTTTTAAATCTTGAGCGAGTTTCAATTATCTATTCCTGCGTTTTCTAACAAAATCATTGTTTTCGAAGTTTTTGGTTTAAATTTTGAGTTAAAATGTACAAAACTAATTCCAATTTCATGACTCTTGTAATTACTTTAAGTTTTCCTCATTCCTTCCTGTTTATACGATTGTTCCTCAAGTGTCAATAGTAGGACCTTCACTGTTTTCCTAGTTTAAAAATGATTTGCTATTTGCCTTGCCTTATTGTCACTGTCATTTCTACTCAGATAATGATCCTGAAATTTGCAGACAGTTTGTCTGCTGAGGTTTGGACAGACACCAAATTCGCAAAACTCGTCTGATTTTGAAAAATTAAACGGCATTCGCTTCGTTAAATATAAATCTAGGGGCGATATTTTTTAGTTTTTTTTTTTTTATTTGTCTTAACAAAAAAGTTATGGCCAAAAAACGCAAAAAACACCAAAAAATTAATTTAAAAATTTTTGGACTTTCGTCACCACTGTAATAATGGACACATTTTCATTAAATAAACGCTATTCGCTTCGTTAAATAAAAATCTAGGGGCGATATTTTTTAGTTTTTTTTATGACCAAAAAACGCAAGCGAATGGAGTTAATTTTATGAAAATGGGTCCATTATTACAGTGGTGACGAAAGCCCAAAAATTTTTAAATTAATTTTTTTAGTGTTTTTTGCGTTTTTTGGCCATAACTTTTTTGTTAAGACAAATAAAAAAAAAAACTAATAAAAATCTCCCCTAGATTTATATTTAACAAAGCGATTCCCGTTTAATTTTTCAAAATCAAACGAGTTTTGCGACTTTGGTGGCTGTCCAAACCTCAGCAGACAAATTGTTTGCAAAGTTCAATATCATCTCAGATAATATCCAGTTGTATTTTTTTTCTATCACTCATAGTCTTAAATAATTGTCAAATGTTATAATTTTTATTTTTATTAACATTTTTTTTAATAAAAAATCGAAAATTTTACTACATAAATACATAATAATATTAAATTTCTTTAAAAAAATTCCTATTTTTTTACCGACTTCCAAAAAGGAGGAGGTATTCAATTCATCTGTATTTATTTTTTTTTTTTTTTTTTATGTTTGTTACCGCATAACTTTGGACTGAGTGAACCAATTTTGATAATTCTAATTTTGTATTGGAAAGCTGGTGGCTGCAGTGTGGTCCCATTTCAATTTCGTTAACTTTAAGCCATAGGAACTATTTTAAAAACCATAAAACCCAGTTTTGATCCATGGAAGTCGGTTTTGTTTTTTGCTAAAAATGATTATGTTAAATTTGTTAAAATTCTTTTTAAAGATTTTTCTAAGATAGTTTGTGTTTGATTTTTTTGTTAACATTTTCCAATCTGATTATCCGTTTTGACTTTCCATAATATTACAACGAAACTCAAATTGTGAAATTGTCAAAGGCTCCGCTGTTTTTTTTTTTTTTGAAAAGGTATTCTTCAAAGGCATATTATCTCTACCCTTGGGTATTAGGTTCTTATTCAGTTGGAAGATTTCAAAATCAAGTCATATCCACAATTTAATAGGTACCTACATTATGAGAATACAAGACCAACCAACACCAACGTTGTGTTTATTTGCCTGCCTTGAAAATTGTAAGACTTTAACCCCTAACCACACATCCGTGATCTCTTTCACTTCTTCTTAAAACTAATATAGTTTCATAATCAAAACTTTATATGAAAAAAAACAAGCTTATTTCCAAGTAACTAATACAAAACTCATAAAACAATCTTACCAGAGCTCCTTCAGCAGTTATACACACAAGAGTATAGCCTCATAAAAGTAAATTTCTTAATTGAGAGCCTTTTTTAACTCTAAATGACCCAATAAAACAGAATTCGTATAAATACAAGGCGCTCCAACATTATATTGCATTCGATTAAATCGATGAAATCCGGCAGATGAAAAGAAACCGACGCCATATTATACCGCCTATTAACTAGCACGCAAAACTCTTTCACACCAAACCAAATCCAAAAAAAAGCAACCTCTGTGCTATCTAAAATCAAAAATCAGTGCAAGCTTTGTAGTACGGTCAAATTTGCGTCTAAATTTTGCGTTCACATGTTGCATTTTTGTTTTTTTTTTTTTAACACAACGACACAAGACAATTATTTAGACAAAGTATTTAACGGTACAAAAACTACACAACAACAACAACAAACTGTGTCTTAGTTCACCATCGTTGCCTCCGCAACTACCGCCAATGACATGAGCTCCATTTTAGCGAAATCATAAATTAAGCGTTTAAGTCAAGCGATTACAAGCAAGTTAGCCGTTTGTTGGAAACTTTATGTGACGTTAAGAGCGCTATCGCCCAGCAAAAGGCGGCAAATGCGTTTTAAACTTTTTTTTGTTGCTGTGTTTGTTGTTTATTTCCTGCCAAAATCTGAACAATATGCGAATTTGCATTTGAGCGAACATCGCTATTGGGAGTCTTGCGAAAGGTTTTTCAATGTTTGAGTTGAATTTTAACACAGAGGTCTCTTCAATAAAATTTTAGCCTACATTTGTGTTGTGTTGGACAACATAATCTTGTATACCTTTTCCTTAGCTTGAGCATAGATGGCGCTCTTGTTGGACTAAACCAAAGTGTTGTTTCCTTTTCAAAATGTCATCATTTATCAGCTGTGAATTGGTAGCTGAGTTACACCGTGGGATTGTGGACAGCTAGATCAGTAGTTGTATTGTGTGGTAGGCATGTTTTTGGGCTAAGGCGTCCTAACATAATATGAAAATAATGTTCGTACATTGAGTAGTTTCAAGGAAATAAATTGTCTGAATAAGAAACTTTATTACATTCTGGGGTTTATTTATTTATGTCAGTAGAAATTGATTCTTGGACAACAGTACCAAAGGGTTTTGGTACCATTTGCCACAGTCGCTTTACTGGAAAAAGACTTTTTGGTTACCTACTAAGTTCTCAAAACTATAATACAAAATATACTGCTTTTATTTTGTTCATTTGAATTTGAATTTTTAAATTAATGTGTTATATTTTAAAAACTAGTAGAATTTACGAATATGAAGAAATATTTTAAAATTGCTTAATTTCGATTTGGGTCACTGTGGCGTATGCGTACTTTATTTTGTATTTTATTTATTGGCCTTTTTCAACCGCATGTGCCGGAGTAGACGGGAAAAAGAATACCTACTGTTAACCCTCTACTGCATGAATTAATATTAGCGGACGAAAAAATTAAAAAATGCTTTACATGGGTTAGTTGGGTTGTTTCAAAACGGTTAATGTGTTTAAATTAATTTGTTTAAAAAATTTGTTTATAAGCTTCGTATGCATTAAGGGGTAAGAAATTTTACTAATTTTATTTATTCAAATTATGTAAAGAATACAATTAAAAATATCAAAAGACAAATATTTATCATTTAAAAACAAAATAAAGTAAAATAAATACATTGCATTACAAAAGGTTAAGATTTAATTCAAATTTTGCTCATTTTAAGACAATGAACCGAGAAAAGCAATTTGTTTTTGTCCCATATATATATTTTTTTCTTGTTCACATTCTTTCCACTGTCGAAGTGAGTCTTGCTCCAACATTTTCACCCAGTCCCAGATCTTACAAAAACTAAAAAGTAATAAAATGATTGAAAAATGTTATAGGTGAGCCCCCCTCCCCCTAAAATTTTTGTGGTTACGCCGCTGGAAATGGGGTTAACATGAGAAAAATGTCTCTAAAAGCGAAGGGGCTCCATTTCTGAAGTAAAACATAGCTTCCAAGCAAAATAAAAATGTAAAGGAACAAAATTTTCCAAAAAAAAAATTTAACAAATTGTGTAGATTTACAACCCCTTAATGCATACGAAGCCAAATATGGCTTCCGTACTTTTTGCCCTCCCAAGACCATGCCAATAATTTTTTTTCAATACAAATTGGTCCATAGCATACACAATTAGACAATCGATCAAAAATAAATTTTTAATTCCACTTTACTTTCCAAACAAACGCATTAATTAACACTTAAAGTATGAATATATTCTACACTTTCGATTTCAATGCACACTACTGATCGACCTGTGATCATAAAATACACCTTTATTTTGGGTCGGACACACGAAAAAACTATCTCTATGGGTTCTCAGGAACACAAAGAAAAGAATTGTATTTAATCTTTACCATTTTTTTGTGACAGATAAGAGAAAAGTGCATACAAACGACAAAACCATATTTGGCTTCGTATGCAGTAGAGGGTTAATAAAGTTAAAAAAAAAAAGGTTTGCATTATTGAAATACCTTAAAAATGAAATCCACAACTGGATCGCACGTACTTGCTCTCATGGTAAAAGTTGCTTAGAATGATAGCATTCATAAACAAAAATTGTAATTTTATGTTTTTCATTAATTTTATAAGAAATGTAAAATTGGATAAAAATTTTTTTTTGTGGAACTAAAACACCCTTTTGCATGGCTTAAATCTTCAAACTGAGTATGCCATTTAGTTTCTTATAAAACAAACAATTTTTAGAATTTTTTTTTTCGAAAATTGTAGGAATCGTTTTTAAAAAAACTAGTTTTTACTTAATTCAAAATTTCCAAAAAATGGTGTGCTATTCGGAAGAAATAATTATTTTGCACATAAAAAAAAAAATTTAAATAAAAAATTATCGAGTCGTTTTCAAAAAATTGATTTTTCAAAAAAAAAAAAAATATTTAATTTGTATCTAAATCCAAAACTGAAAGTTTTGAAAATTTTTAGACTTTGTAATATTACGCTTCTATATAAAAATTTTCGTTGAAATCCGATTAGTCTTTTATGAGTAAGTCAGATATCAAGAAAACGGTTCTATGGCACGTACCTCCCGTTAATAACGGTTCAAAAAATATTGTTTTTATTTTTTTTAATCAAAATCGTTCGAGCTAACTTGAGTTAACTTGACAAATAGTATCTACATATATGTACAGTACATTATTTTTGTTCATTTACCTAAATCATTAAGGTTGAAATGATCCTATTTTCTTTCTTAAGGATAACCAATATTCTTAACTTTTTTGTATTGTTTCGTATCTAATACAAATGAAACACATTCTGAAGGGTAAGGTTGGTCAATTATTATGGTACCTCAAATAAAATCCTAAAAAAAAAACAATGATATGAAAATTCTTTACTTTCAAATCTTACTTTAAACTCAAAGTCCTATCTTTAAAAGCTTATCTCTTCTTCGTCCCAAATCAATTAAGCCTCGCCCAAAACTTAAGGAAAAAAAATCTAATTACTTCTCTTCAACTGTAAGTTTTTTTTATTTTTGTTAGATTGCCATTTTGCGGTGTGCCCTTTCGACCATATAGATATGAATCTAAGATAGTTAATCAGTCTTAATAGGATTCGTGTATAACCTTTCATTGCATTTGCTTCGCAATAAGATTATAACGCAATCGTTTAGTAGGTTTAACTCAAAGTCTCAAATAAAGCGTTATGGTGTAGGTACGTAAACTAACTTTCAACTAAGATAAAGTTACGAAATTGAAAAACAAATCGTGACATAAATCTTTCAAATGAATTATTTGTAAACTAGAGTTTATCGATAAAATTCTAAAATTTTTGTATTTATAAAATCTTTTCTTTCTATTTTCAGGTAAGCTAAAAGATGTCACACCTCAATTGTGCGGAAGTAACTTTGCAATGCTCTGATTGTCAAGACAAAATACCTCTGAGTTTGGTTAAGTATAATAATGCTTTATCTAAATTACCAAATAATTTAAAAACAAAATAATGTGCATTAAGTGTAACACTTGACACAATTTTGTAAATTTCTTATAAATTACAACAAAACGGCTATATTAAACAACAGATGGCAAATAATACAAAAAAAAAAAAAAAAAAAAAACAAATTGCATCTTATAGTCGTGATGTATAAAAAAGTTTAAAGCACATACACACAATCCTCTTTTTGACACCTCCAGAGACTCTATAATATTATAATGCGTTGTGCATCTGTCAATTTAAAACTTGTAACACAATAATTGTTATATCCAACATACAAAACAAAAACTTTTGTATAATATGACAACTTGAAGATGCCACTTAAATGATAGAAATAAATGAAATTGTCTTATGGAGTTTTTTTTACAAGACCTTCAAAAAGCTAGAAGAAAGGTCAGCAGAACCATCGAAGACAACGAAGACATCACCATCATCGACTTCGTCGCACAACATGAATTCAATTGTATATATATAAATGAACTTATAGGCTTGTTTGACTTTGGTTAATAGTTAACAAGGTGTTAACATTGCAACTGTCGATGCGGGTTAGTATCGAGTAAAATTGATTGATTTGTTAACGAGGTTGTACATTGTACTTTTGTACACTCTCGTACATATTATTCATTGAATTTTTTAGGTGCAACTTTAGAGGTGCTTTATTATTAAATTGAGACACAGGATGTCGAGAGTGTTGATGGTGGGATTTGTTTTGTGTTAAAAGTTGTAAAACATTGTGGGATAAAATTAATGAATAAATATGGATTGGAGGTTTTTAATATTTTATGAAGGTTGATAGTAACAAATAGTATAGAATCCGTAATTCTTGAATTTAATTTTAAGTAGGTAATGCAGACGGGAAAATTAAATTTATTGATCTGTTTTCCTGTTTTGTAAATTTTAGTAATATTTGACTCACCATGAGAAAAATTGCCAAAGAGATGAGAGTTTATTTGGATAGGAAAATACTATCGTTAAGTTTTTCAAAAAAAAATGCTTACTAAAATCATTAAAATCTTGGAAGTCTTTGGGGTTTTTATAATTTTTTTAAACACTCATCTTAACATCTTCGGTCAATATTATTGTGACTCTTAAGAAGAAACAATAAATTAGACACCTTCTATGTTATTTGTTTAAAAAGACGGAAAAATTAAAAAATATTCGGTAGCACTACCGCGTTGCTCCTGCTCAGGGGCAAGTGCGACGGTGCCCCGGGGCCCCCAACACACCAGAGCCCCGTAAGGAGACAATACAGAGAAGGCAAGTGGTAAAAGAAAGTATCGAAGCAAAAAAATACTTGACATGAATCACTTCATGTCAGAGACAAATTATATTTTTCACTGAAATGGTAGCCAGCCACACAATATTTTATCTAAAAAAAAAAGTACTACCTCAGGGGTCCCAAAAAAATTAATTGCTTTTTTGAAAGAAAAATTACATATTATTTTGGGGCCGCAAATGAATTTAACTTACATAATTTTAGCGACCAACAAATGATAGGTACCTACATCAGGGGCCCCAAAAAAACATAAGTGGGCGTATACGTACTTTTTTATTTGCTCTTATTTTCTATATCAAAGGGGCCCCAAAAATTTAGTCTTGCCCCAGGCCCCGACAACTCAACGTACGCCCCTGCTCCTGCTATATGCAGAAATGAAAAAAAAATATATTCACCATAAGAACTAGAAAAACATAAAAGTCGATGTAATGATTGAACCGTCTAGTATCTAGTATTACAGTATTAGAGGGCTTTCAGTTAAATAGAACCAAATATGGAAGTGATTAATGGGCTAAACCTAACCTTAATTTGCAGAAAATATAATCAATTCCATATAAAGTGATGTGCAGTTGTCGATGGTTAGAAGTATCTTGCATATTCGGTGCCAGATCCTCTGAATAATCATTTTAAGCAAAAAAAAACAAAACCGACTTCCATGGATAAAACTGGGTTATATGGTTTTTCCAATACTTCCTATGGCCAGAACTGCACCAAATTGAAATCGGACCACATTGAAGCCACCAGCTTTCCAATACAAAAAGAAATTGGTTCACTCAGTCCACAGTTATGAGGTAACAAACAAAACAAAAAAAATACAGACGAACTGAATATCGGTAAAAAGTCATCTAAAGAGTAACTAACAAAAAATGTCCTTTAAAAAGAGAACACAGCTTTTTTGTTCTATTTTATGAATTCATCCTCATTCTGTTTCTCTCGAAAAGCTCGAGAAGCATAGGATGATAATATTTTTTTTTGAAACGAAAATCGAATTAGATTCGACACATACTTTTCCGAAGTATTTTGGTGTGCTTTTTTCGAATCCAAAGTCAAAATTGCTTCAGTCACGTTTTTAAATATTTTAATATAAATATGTTAAAAAAAAACTGATTCTTGGTACTTTCGATGGGAGCGGGTAAAAATTCTGGCTTCAAAGTTCTAGTTTTCAAAATTTTGCTTTTCAAAAGAAAATTCTGCTTTTTAAAATTCTGCTTTTCAAAATTCTGCTAGAATTTTTTTTGAAAAACAAAATTCTGCTAATTCTGTTTTTTTTTTTTCATAGCATATGCTTTAACTTAACAAAAATACACCTCATTAATGTAATTTAAGTTTGGTACTTTCCTAACCGCCTAGAAGACTGACTTTTTTACAGCTCACATCTTTATATCGTTGAAAAGTAATTAGAAACGATGAAAAGGATTCTTCAATTTTTTGAATATTAATTTTTCAATTAAAAAATGTTTAATTATCATTTTTCAAAGATATTTATCATTAAAGACATTTTCTCAATATTTTAAAATTTATTAATTTATCGAAAACATTATGTTACAAAAATTGACATAGTACCTACTCGTATGTTAGTAATCTCAAATAAGCAGCAAATTTTGCGAGATGATGATTTTACAAAATTCTGAAAAAAATTAAAATGTTAAAAAGCGCTCGCTTTTTAACATTTTCCAAACATAACAGCAGACATTGATCCAAGAACAGTACCTTAGTCGCTATTTTCAAAACGTCTTAACATTTAATTGAGGACCTTGGATCAGCTCCGTTTTTTAAATTTAAGCAGAGCCAAACTTTAAAAAATCGCAGTAATTGCTTATATTTTCATTAAACTTAAAACTTAATTAAGAAAATGTGGAAATATGAAAAAAATGTTTAATCAAGTTTTAGGTTAAATAAAAAATATTTATAAAAACTGCGATTTTTAAAGTTTGGATATGCTTAAATTTAAACAAATGCAAGGTCCTTAATTTTATCAGTCTAATGCGGAAAAATTAATTATATAGAAATTCAGACAGGTAGGTTTTGTCTTAATTTTAATTCGAAGCCTCTGTACCATACTTTGTAAAAACCTTGCGAAACATTCAAAAAATACTCTACTCTATAATTCCTGGTTTTGGGTGATGGATTTTCTTCAGGCACTTCCTCAGCCTTGTGCGAATATAACTCTTGCAGTCTCAAGTACCTACATTATAAACGGGCAATACCGCTTTCTGGAAATTCATCTAAAAGCCGTGTATGTAAAAAACTGTCTATTTTACTTAATCTAAAATTTAGTTTATCGTGCGTTACGGTCTATGAATATCACTCTTATCAACAACTTCTCTCCTCGATCGCAAAGTTTTTATTTTGACTTGTCCTTACCATGATAACTATAGCCAAGTCCCAAACGGAAGTCGTCACGTAAATTTATTATATAATATTATTGCGTATCAGTAAAAGCAATACAAAAATTTGACCCACAATTAAGGCAATTCATTTACTTTTTTTACCGATATTAATGATGGTAAAAAACAAAAACCTTACAATTTTTGTATGCCATCAAAACCTTTAACTCAAAAAAAAAAAATGAAGGAGAATGGCATCTGAATAGAATGTTAAATAGTTTTTCTGGCACGAGTGTAGTCTTTTTGTTTTATTATTTTCTTACCTTAAATTGAAGAAACAAAAAAACTGGAAAAAGTAGTCAAGATTGGTGTTAGGAAATTCTATGCGATATGCATAGTTGATTTTCTACTGCATATAGACCTTTTTACTTAAAAACAAAATAAAAAAAACAGAAAAAATTCCAAAAAAGGCACATTCGAGTGACATAACTTTCAAATGCAACTTAACACTCTTTCTTACTTGCAGTTAAGTCATCGGCAAAGAGTTGGTTATTTCCATGGTAAAATAACGTGTTGGTATAGTTTTGTTTATATTTTTATTATTTGAATGCAAATCATTGGCAACGAGACAGAATTATTCATTGCCACCTTACCGTTAGTATTCGTCTCGTTGATATGCGGTGACAATTTTTTTTTTTGTTACGTATCGAAGGTACCAGGGAAAAAGATATCAATCTTTCGATAGTGATAGTGTTTCAGGTCCTATATAACAATGTGTTAACTCATGAAACATGCAAAAACTCTTTGAAATGTCAATTCAACAAAACTTATTCGATTTTAATTTAACCATTGGATTTGTAAGAAACGATTTGATGAATAAGTTTTCTACTTTTCGTATAATTCAGAAATTTGTTTTGAACTTTCTATTAGGGTTAACAAGACTCAAAGTTTAACACTTTTGCTTGCTAGCAGAAATGATTGATATCAAGGATTGTGCCAAGCTGTCGTCAAAATTTAGGCTTAGCAGACCACCGCTGAATTTTAGCCCTTCCTCTTTTTGTATCGTTTCCATCATTTTAAGTCTTGTTTAGAAGCTTTAAACTCACAATTACCACTCTAAGTTTAGAGCTGATTTTGATTGGGATTGTGATCATTGCGATTACCACATTCTCGCTGACTAAATGTAATTAGATGGCTGGCTTATGAAGCCACAAAATTCAAAAAAAAAAAAACGAAGAAAACATTCAAATGAAATTCCATCGCGTGTCTCTGGAAACAAGCAAAACAAAAACCATTAAGCTGTTGTAAAGCTAATCAAATTGATCACAAATTGCTTTGAGGGTTTATTTTTTTTTTTTCTGACCTTTTTTTTCTCTCCTGCATTTCTCTAACCATTTCTGTGGTTTTTGGCAAAAAAAAAAAAGTGACTCGTGCCCGACCCAAGTTTTACAAGCAGATCAATTTCATAGATATCGGTGGTTTATTTTTTTCATTTGATACAAATTGCTCAATTATTCAGTTTAAACCTTTTTTTTTGGCATTTAAAATATTTGTTTTCATCTTTCAACATAACACAGAGGGGTTTTTTTACTTGTGTTTTTATGACCTTAAGTTTCTAAAATTAAATAGTAGTTTTTTGTTTATGCCGAAAGCAAGTATGATAAAGCCGGTAGTTAAGCTTATCTTAAATTTACCCTCTGACAAATCTAAGTCAGACTTAAAAAATTTCTATTTTTTTGTTTATCATAAATCCTAAATATACAGTAAGTGGAGGTGATTAATTTCATATTAAAGCTTATTAAGCTTGTAATTGTGACTTTAAAGACTGCATATCGAAGGCCATGATCTAGTTTTGTATAGGTAAACATTTTTTAGTTTTTCAAAAGTGTTACCTACCTACTTTGTGATGGATTACGGAATAGGTTTTTTCGTGACCAAGAAAATAAAATAAAAAAAAAAAATTAAATAACAAACATAGTTAATTGTTGCAATTTATATGTGAACGAAGCATGTAGACAAGTTTGATGTTGATATTACTACATCGCGCAATTGTTGGCAAGTTTTTGGCATTTTTCCACGAATTAAACTAAATAACTAAACCTGGCAATGGATTTTAAATTACCTACTGATAATGTTTTTGGCAAGGTTTTTTAATATGTTTTGTCACTTAATGGTTTTTTATTTATGTATATGTATTAAGCGGGGGTAATTAATAAATTCTTATTTGCAACAAATAATAGCAACTTATTTGTATGTTAGTAACAAAAGTCGTCAATTCAATTCATCAATCAGAAAACTATACCGCTTATAATACTATCAGGTTCATAAAAAACTCCAGAAGTTCAATGATTTGGTTGTTAATAACAATTGGTTTTTAAAAAAGTGTATTAAATGGGATCGGGTCAAAATTCTGGCTTCAAAATTCTGCTTTTCAAAATTCTGCTTTTTTAACGAAAATTCTGTTTTTCAAAATTCTGCTTTTTTTGTATTCTGCTTTTCAAAATTCTGCTTTTTAAAATTCTGCTTTTCAAAATTCTGCCAGCATTATAATTGAACAAAAAATTCTTCCAATTCTGTTATTTTTTTGTATAGCATATGCGCTGACTAAAGAAAAATACACCTCATTAATGTAATTCAACATTGGTACTTTCCTAAATTTTTTTGTTTAAGTGTCGCAAATATTTTTTAAAATGCATAGACTGACTTTCTTTCAAATAAAATCTATGTTTAACTTATTGGAACCGATGTTGTTTGATACAAAATATTCCTTTTCTTATTCAAGTTTTTGAATATTCATCTTTATTTGATAAATTAAAAAAATTTTAATTATTTTCGGAAATGTATTAAAAACCTTTTCTTAATATTTTCAAATTTATTTATTTATAAAACAAAAATTAATTTGCTTTCAAAGAATGACAAATTATGAAGGTAAGTAATCAAATAAGCAGAACATTTTTCAAGAAGATGATTTTACAAATTTTTGCAAAAAATTAAAAAAGGGTTTGAAAAATGTTACAAAGCGCGCGCTTTTTAACATTTTTTAATTTTTTGCAGAATTTTGAAAAACAGAATTTTGAAAAACAGAATTTTGAAAAGCAGAATTTTGAAAGCAGAATTTTGTAAAGCAGAATTTTGAAAGCAGAATTTTGACAAAAGAATTTTGACCCCAACCCGTATTAAATATCTCAATATCGAAATTTTCATTGAAATGATCATAGAACCTAGATGTAGTTGTTCTAAAATAGCATTTTACCAATTTTTTTAAGAAGTAGAGCTGAAGGTACCCTTTTAATGCAAATATTTCTCATGTTCTGGGAACATTTCTTTATTTTTAAAAATTCGCAAAAATTTGAGTATAAAAAAAATATAATTTTATAACCGTAATATTCAATTTTTTTATACTCAAATATTTGCGAATTTGTAGAAATACAAAAAGGTATTTTTTTTTTTTTTTTGATAAAAAAAACAATTTTTTTTCCTTACGTGCTAATAATTGATTTAAATTTTTTTAATTCTTTTCTATTGAAAACATTTTATGACACATCTACGTCTTTTAAAGGTTAAAGCAACTTAAGGGGGAAATTCCTCTGGATTTTTTTTTTTTTTGCAAAACGTACTAACATGCAAAACATAGGTATTAACATTTTTTAATTGTTCCTTTTGATAGCATATAATTTCTCATGGATCTTGAAAGGGTTTAATTTTTTACTCAAAAAAGTTGTATCAATACTTCATAATGCCAATAATATCATGTACTTTTCTTATATAAGGAAGAAATAAAATCTGTTTTTATAAGTAACAAAACATCATTTGAAATGATCTTCTACTCAATATCAACTATGTCATTTGGATTTCTTTTATAAAAAGGAATTTTCAAATCGTTGGAGTCTTTCTTAAAAAAAAAGTCATGTGTGCAGTTCACACGTGGTAGAAGTGAAACCTTAAAAAAAAAACCTTGCTAAAAAAAAGAAAAAATGTACCTATTTTTATTCTATCTCCATGTTTTTTATATGACAACCTATATGAATTTTATATCATCTGAAAGCTTATTGTTTCAGCTCAAAATATTTATATCGTCCATGTCTATACAACATCTACAAAAAGAACTTATTTTTTTCAAACCAAATCACTTTTCATCAAAAAAGCAAAAAAATCAATCTTTTTTCTCTTTTAACACCATTAAATATATTTATTTTTTAATGACAACCTTTAGTAAATTTTATACCATCTGAAAGGTTATTTCACCTTTTATATGACGTATGAATCATATTTCTACCATGCCTAGAAAAAAAAATAAGAATTTTTTAAAACAAACTATGTCGAAATTTCAAGCTCAGATTACGGTACTTCCTATACTGGTCATCGTCAACAGATCTCCACAGGTGTTTTGAGGTATTTTTCAAGTTTTTCAATTTAAGATTGTGTAACTTGTAGAGCTCGTACAGTTAATTGTGATATATCAAATGAAAGGTAATGTTATCATGTTAGCATGCGTATTTAAGTGTGTGCACTAGATCAAAAGATATAACGTGTGTAGAAAGAGAACATCTTTTTACCGTTACCTCGGAATTTTGAATATAAAATGTAAAATTTTGTACATTTAAAGTTTATTTACTTACCTACTTACAGTACAAATTTCATTTAGCTATCTATTAAAACAAAAAAGTTATAGCAAGTTGAATGTTCGTGTCGCGTTTTCGTTTCATCTTTTTTCAAATCACTACGATACTAAAGAAGTTTTCACTTCAAAAACTTATTTTTTAGAAACAAAATTTTTCTTACATTTTTCAAAAAAAAAGGTTTGTATGCCATTTTTAAGAAAATATTTCTTTTTCAAAAAATTAATTAAAAAAAAAATCCAAAAATGTGGTTTTTGAAAATTTCGTAAAATTTGTATATACCGATTATTTAAAAGTTTCTGTTTAAAAATTTGACAACTGAACCTGTACAATTTTTTTTTAATTTCAAAAATTGGCTGGTTGGTGCATTTTCAAAATTGATTCTTATTACGTAGTACTGCGTGCAAAAATTTTAATCAAAATCGTCAGAGCCAATTTCGAAAAAAGTAACTTTTTTATTACCGTTAGTTTTGGTCCTAAAAAAATTTCAATTTCTCCTCTAGAGAATCACCAAAGGAAAAATGGACTTTTTTTACCTTCAGCCATTCTAGCTTAATTATTTTAGAAAAAAAGACATTTAGACCTTTTCATAATAATAAACATTATGTGGTTTTGATAAAAAAAAAATATTTCAAAAAATACTTTTTTTTAACATTTTTTTTTTAACTTTTTTATCTATCGATTATTTTTAATTTTTAGATATGTTTAAACTATATAAGTACAGCTGCTTTACAGCATTAAGACCTGTTGACGATTGCAGATAATGTTCAAATTTCTTAAATAATATTATAGCTACAACCAAACTTTTTGCTCTTGTAACATTTTTTTTTAATTCAGAGCACAAACATGTGTCAACAAAACACCAAATACTTGTGGTTTTTGCTCCAAAATACTATTTTAATATTTTTAATTGAATGATGGTCTACTCCTACAACATAGCCACAAGCCAAAAACTTAACTTATATTGACCATTAATGTGACACATGACATGATTGACATTAATGATACAAACTAAAGACTGTCATATTTAAAATCCAAATTAAAACCGCACGTGCAGTTCTGTTAATTTTAAACTCATTTATGTCAATCTTGTAACTTTAAAATAACCCCAAATGTCAAATTTCATAGCATATTATTGATCTGACATCTTACTTATATGGCTATAATTCCCGCAATACATTTTTTTTTATATTTTTTATCTGATTCTACAATATTTTTGCGAAAGTATGCTCCATATTAAGTGATCACTTAATCTGATACAATTTGAATTAAAATAACATTTATTCGATCTCATTTTCGATTTTATTTATATAATTTTTTTTTTGGTCTTCATTAAAATGCCTTCTGGCTGTCAAAAATTTCACATAAATTTTTTTATGAATTTGAATTCTCATCATTTATAGATATCTGCCATATCAGTGTGTTACCCAATAAATTTCTATAAAACATGCTACGAACATATTTAACAAAAATTTGACATTTCTAGTACTTGTGTGCGCATACTTTCATACTCATATTGCCTCATAACTACTGACCGCTACGCTGGCTGCTTGTAAACTTTTACTCAATTTGACATGCGATTCAGGTTCGCGATTAATTTGTATATGTACTCGTGTACTTCCTCCGGCGAACTATCTTTCATTACTTTGCGAATGCCCCAAAAATCAAACATACAGCTGAACTTGTCAAATCTTAGACAAAAAAAGAAAGTCCCGACCTTAAATCGAACATAAGATGGTTCCTTTGCTACTCATGATCGTCTCCACCCCCGCTGTAAATATTACTTGCCGAACTTCATGTGCAATTCAATGAAGCACGACACGTTCGTGGAAATGTTCGTTGATGGAATTTTAATCGATCCCGTGCAATCGCTTCTTATCGATTTTTTTTTGTTCGAATTTCATTCACGCTTTATTAAATGCGGACTTGATTGCGGTTGCGCGATCCAGATCGATGTGATTCCATAGAAGAGAGTGAGGGCGGTTCGGCAGCAGCTAGACTTGTCAAAGATGGTAGAGGAAGAAAGTGAAATGTCAGTTTCGCTTTCCTGGATCAAACACTAATTGAATGATTCGATCATGAAGGTCAATAGATGGCGCAACGTGTACTGCAAACGTCACTCTGACAGATGTTATGTTGTCGAATTTTCAGATTACTGAAGATCACGTAACTGTTACAACAAAACAACAATAAAGTTAGTAAGAGGCTTACGAAGAAGTGGCCCTTGCTGGTGCGAGTAGAAATGGTAGCGGGCCGCACCAATGCCGCTAGCGCAACAAGTGCATTCACTTTCAATCGATCGCGTTTGATATGCGAACTGCTGTACACGAACTGTGTCTCTGTTAGTGTTGCTTCTGTCATGATTTCAATGTTTTTTTTACTTGAAAAATCAATCTGCATTGCTGGCTTGACTGGTGAATGGTTGCCGTAGAAGAGTTGTTGTAATTGATTGCGGTGGTAGCGGTACCTTGTAATTAATAGGGCGAATCCTAGTGACGAAATGATTGATTGACACTCGTGAGTGCATCGTTTGAGGCGTCGAAACGATCGTTCGTCGACAACAACAAAAAAAAAAAACAACAAAGACGTTCTCTCTTTTAAATGCACCTTTAATTCTACAAATTTGTTGATATTTTTTTGTTTTGTTTCTTTGTTAAACTTTACGGTGGTCTTTTGATGAAAAATGACATTACAGGGTTAGTAAGTACCTTAACTTAACTGAGTAATCTTACTCTTCGACTCCAAGGTGAGAGAGATAAATTGAATTCGAATGTAACTTTTTAGGAATGCTTTTGTTTGAAGAATTGCATATTGACTGAAATAAATGTTGTTGTTGTTGTTGTTGTTTTTTGTTTTAAGTTAAAAGCAGTTAAATATAAAGTGAAAGTTCAGTTAAGTGTCGATAATGATAGGTCGTTATATATTTTTGACGGCGAATAAATGATTCAATTTATTTATAAAAGTAAATTTTAGTTCATGGAAACGTGTGTTGAAGGGCTATTAAATTTAATATGAAGAAGTTACTTTAATTAAAGATTGAAATTTAAGACTAAATAGTCATAAAGAAAATTTGAAAGCATTTATAATGTTCCAATAGGTAGTAATACTGGATTTTCTGCAAATAAACGTTAATGCTATCAATTTTTAAATTAATTGATACGAATAGAGCGAGGAGCACACCTTAATGTAACTACGCCATTTTAAAGTTCTGATATCGAATCTGATTATTTTAAATCCTAGTTTTCTTGCTTATTTAACATAGAAAAATTAAAAAAATGATGCTCTGTCATTTTTCTTTAACCTCAATCTCTGTGATGTCTATTAAAATTTTCTAAAAGGTTACTACATATAAATAAATATTTAAAAAAAAAACTGCTGTAACGATTTCTAGAAAATATTTAAAGCTTTCAGATATTCTTAAATGGGGTAGTTTTAACTCTTATCTATGAACTTCATCTACGCAAAATCCCATGTACTCAGTGAGATCATAACTAATTTCAGATAACAAAGGTCAAAGTGTTCATTTAATTTTTTATCCAAAGAAAAATGTGTATATCCTTACATTATGTAAACAAAAAAAATTACACATACGCCACAGTCACCCACCATATATATAGTAGTTTAGATTAGGGCTGTAAAAGTAACGACAAAATGGGTACCCGCATGTATACGTTACTTTTGATACTAGTACCCGCATCAAAAATATCGTTTTTCGCATATTTCGTATGTTTCGTGTGTTTCGCATGTTTCGTTACTTTCGTTACTTTCGCATGCTTCGTGTGTTTCGTACATTTCGTATATTTTATGTATTTGATACGTTTCGTATGTTTGGTATTTTAAGTATGTTTCGTACATTGGTATAAGGGTGTAAAAATTTTTTTTTGAAAAAAAAATCAAAAACAATTTCTATAATCTAAGCTACATTAAAATTAGTTGCGGCATTCTCATGTTATAAGAGTTTAAAGGTAGCTATATTGAATTTTTTTCGGTTTTTTTTATACAAACGTGGAAACTTTTTTGATTTTTTTTTCCAAATTTTTAGACAAAACTTTGGTAATTTTTTGTTTATATTCTTTCAGTAATCTTATCACAATTCTTTAGAGACCTTTATTTCAAAAGTGCAACGCGCAGATCTCGAAATATTAACATTTCAATACAACAATGTCGAACAATTTTTCATTTATTTTTTCTATTGAGAGTGATTTTCAAACCTCGTTTTCTCTGCTTTTTTTGTGTTGAAAATTTTGCACCGAAAATAAACTAATTTTTTGAAAAACCAAAAAACTTTTGTACATTCTTAAGCTAAATATAAATACCATTAACACCAAGGCCATAAACAGATTGGTTGCGTCGTGGATATACATACATATTTCGGCCAAATAGAGAAAATACAAAAACGTCTCTT